>NC_140768.1:110273506-111523506 GCF_044657685.1 Stegodyphus dumicola
ACTAAAAGATCGTTTCCTAAAGTAAAAACAGTATTTTTCCGAAATTCTGCATAAAGGTGAATTATAATAAAATCTCAGAATATATATTCGTTGCGAAAAGAAAGGCAGATGAGAAGAAAATATACCTCGAATATCAAAACAGCTTCTGAGAAAGCTTTATCCTAGCTAAAAGAAGCTTTTTTTTCCTAGCTGTAAATTGTCAAAGTCATAATTCAGAAATATAGCATCTGAATCTCAATTGAATGGACTTGCTTTACTTGCATTCATCGGAATATCCAAATACATTAATAGAAACCATTGATAAATTTATTAATTGTCAAAGGTAAATTTGTTAGTTTCAAAGATTTAATTCAGAAATTCCAGAAGCATAGCGCACGATTCAGCAGTGATTGTATATATTTATCATACAAATTTAAAATAATTAATTATGTGTATATACTTGTTAGTAATTATTGACTGTAAATATAAATAGTTAAAGAGTATATTTTAAATAATTTATTTTTATATACACATCTGTATTTGTATATAATGAAATTGCTAATTATTATCAACTTATTTGATATTATTTCATTTTAAAATGCTCTTTTTCTAAATCTCCTATTCATCTAGCTTCTTTTTTAAGAGAAACTGTACTTTGTGGGTCACTTTCAATTCCAACTGTAAATGCGATTCGTAATTTAATTTATTCGTATGGTGGCAATATTAAAAACTTCGGAAACACTGGTTCAACAGTTGTAACTGAAGAGTAAGTACAATTAGCTTCTTTAAGGCAAATATCAAACGACTTAAGTTTACTCTGACGATGGATATTTAAAAAGTGGAGAATTCAGTATTCGTCGAATATTGCGATATTCTGATAATCCCTTAAAATTCGTGCTTTCGAACTCTCTGAAAATCCCTTAAAATGCATGCTACAATTAGAAAATTTAATAAATTTGATTACAGTGTGAGGTTATTAGGTTTAATCAATGCAGCAAACGTGAAAGTGCCCTCCCTGAGTCTCGAACCCTGGACCTCTCGAATACACGCCCAGTATGCTTCCAATTAATCACGAAGGCATGCGGAAAGAAGGCAGAAAATACCTTATAACTAAAATTATCAATTTAATAACAGAGAAAATTCAACTTTCCTTCACACTTTTCCAGGTTTAGGACTGGCAGTAAAATACTGGCGTGTTTAAAAGTTGTGTGATGTTAGTCACTTTCCCCCCCCACTTTTTTTTAATTATTATTAAGTTATTTTTAGAGAAAATTTTCATATGTTTTAATCGAATTTTTGTAGATAAGAAAGAGATAATAAGCACTTTCTTATATTTTGTGATGAGTAAAATTCTTGCATAATACGTTGGATTCTTTCCTCTTTTTTGACCACACTTGTTTTCCTTCTTTTCCCTTCTAAATTTACATAACGACGATCTATAATATAATCACTTTCTTTAGCTTCGTTTTTCAAAAATTTTATCAGTTCTAGAGTTTTAGGATGGATTTTCCTAATAACAGAATTTAATTTATGATGCCATCCTTCAACAATATTATTTGTCCTGTGCAATTTGTCATTGCAATTCCACATCTGTATAGTTACGACGTCATTTTCAAGCCACTGCTCAACAAAGTAATCATAAAATGCCTCTAATCTTGCATTACGAGGTGAATTTTCTTGTATGCACAGCCAACCATCGTCGACACATTCCGCGGGTATGTATGCAAGGGACGCGCACATTCTAAGATAGGTTCTAATTTCTTCATTATGCCTATATTCGTTAACAAGTCCCAAGTCTTGAATCTTTCTCCATAGACACTGATTTAAGTGGAAATTGCAACCTCTTATATTTAAGGAAGGAAAAATATTTTTCAGCGAAATTATAACTGCAATTTCAAAATCCATCACAATTTCTTTAGGATCCCAATCAGAAATAGGATTTTTAATTAAACGAAATAATCTCTCATAAGTCTGCTTTCGCTTACCGGGAAGTAAGCAAAACAACACAGAAACAACATTAATCTCATTAGAGGTACTTCCAGTATCAACATAGATAGTATAAATTTGAGAGAAAAGCTTTGAGCAACTTTTAAAAGTTCCATCCATAAAGAAAGTTTTGCGGCTTTTCATTGCTTCCCTCCCCTTCTTACTTGAAAATACCAAAATTCGGCTATCTTTTAAATCATCGAACAACAAGAAACTAAAGTTATCATTCATTGCTAATAATTCATTAGGAATTCTAGCTACGTCTTCCATACATGTAGTTTCTCGATCGTATCCTTCGGCACTTTGCCTAGATTTGTATAGAGCTGTTTTAACACTTGAAAACTGCGGAATATTAGATGTCAAAGTCTTGATTGTATAGTTTTCCAACTTCTTCACTGTAAATTTCAGAAAGTAGAACATTTTCTTCTTTCGCTCTCATTTTTGCTACAAATATTTGTTTTTTTACTAAAGAATGTGCTGTATCAGGTTGACATAAATGAATTTTTTCTTCTAAAACAACTTCTTCCTTGGTCTTAATTGAACTTTTAGTTTTTTCATTTATGCAAATCCAATAAACTACATTTTCCTTATTTCTATTCCGAATTCGATATTGATAACCTTTGTAAAGGGCTAAAGGCTTTTTCCTTTTAGTTTGAATAATCTCTAAAACATCCATACTGATTTAGATACGAAAAATAACAGCTAATACTAAAGATTTTAAATTGGAATGAAACTAAAGATTTCGAGAGGAGCCTAAACTAAGACACGTCTTTAGTCTAACAATGTCAAGACGATGATTAAGTTATTCACAAAGAAACTGGCCAACTCTTCTTAATGACTCATCCTGACATCCCCTGAGAAACTTTGGGAGGGGGACTGTACTCCCCGATTTCGCGCAAACAGGAATATTTTTTAAAAACGCGGAAACAGACCTAAATCCATCAGGGAATCCTCGTTGCGAATTGATCAACCGCTTCGCAATGGGATCCCGCTCCACTGCGCCAGTTTTTTTCAAAATTTTGAACTCTCTGGGCACCCCTCGCTGAATCGGGAACCCAGGGTCACCACTCTCGGGCACAGGGAGACCACGAAGTGTGGGAAAGCCTATTGAAAAAAAAAAAAAAAGTTCTGGCTAGCCCACTCGGATTGCCGTAGACACGAGCGTCCGGAACGGCATTGGCTGCCCTTCTGGCCATAGGAACAAGGTCCGTATTATTGTGCCCCCAGAGCCGCTACTGTCATAGTATTGTACTAAGCCAGTGCGCGCAGCTCCAGGGGAAATTGTGAAAAGAGAAGCCAAACAGATGCTGACAGGCAACAACATCATCTGGAGACTATGTGTGCATATGTTTGTGTGAGTGTAAACAAGAATAATTATAAAGACACACGAACATATTATTGCAATAGCACCACCAAAATATGTGGCAGGTGCATAACGGAAAAAGTACCGTTTTGGGATTTTGCTGTTAAATTTTATGTGGTTTAAGGGCGAAGAAAGGCGATATTTAATCAATAATGTCCAAAACACAAAAGTTAATAGCAACAAGTAATATAAAAAAAATCAGTTACTGTGGTTTAGGGTCAACAAACTTAGGTCAACAAAGAAAAATTTTATTTTAGTTACTTTTTATTAAAATTTTTTCGTTTCTGATTTATGAACCTGATGGTGGTCTATAATTTCTCATTCTATCCATCTCTTGCAATGCTTCATTATTACAAGGAACCTTTCCAGTGAGTTTCGAGCACTACAGTTCTTCAGTTAATATTCCATTTAATGATTTCACACGACTCAAGGCGACATATGATTGACCTAGTACGAAGAGGGGCTCTAGTGTGGTACTGGATACCCCTTCGATTAGCGACAAATTTTGTTCAATTTTAGCGATGAAACCCCATTTCTGGTTACCGTAAATTTTGAACTGGGAAAAAAAAAGTTGTTCACATGTAAATGTGACAAAGAGATTATTCTTATTCCCAAAATTTGTAACCAAGCGTATTTATTTTTTCGCAATTACGAATGAATGCAAGTTAATTAAATCTTTATTTTCAAATCTTTGAATAAGATTTATATCGCATTGTAAATTAATTAGTTCTATTTATAGATTTTTCTGGTGCATTATTTACATTTGTTTTTAATATAAACTCGGACTTCAAGTACTTGAAACTTTTTTATTTCAAGTATTCGAAAGTAACGTAAACTTGGACTTGAAATATTTTTAGCATTCTATCTGCAACAAATACATAATTGAAATGTATTCGCGGGTCACATAAAATTGCTTCGGCGGCTGCATGCAGCCCATGTGAGTTTGAGATACGGCTGAGGGTAACAAAAACGTTTTTTTTTTTTTTAAATTATGCCGGTTTTATAGAAATTTAGATTCTAAATCCAAAGGTAACGTCAGATTTATGCTTTTGACAAGACTTTTCATAAGTTGCTTTGATGTTTTATTATTGGAATACGTGATTGAATGAAACAATAGTAATATAACATTGCCACTAAAATGCATTTCATAATCTCAACTGAATGTATTTAATCAAGAAAGTTGTAAAACATATATATATAATAAAGAAAAAATATTAGTTTATTTCTCTTTACCACTGAAACTACTAATTTCGCTTTTACCTTTACCCACTGCTTCGGCATTCAACAATAATCCCTCGTTCAAAAGACATTTCTGTCTTATTCAAACAGCTCTTTTAGGGTATTGATGGAAATCATACATTTTCTGTTCATCTCACCTAGATTTTCTAGAGAAAATATGCGTGTATTCAAGAAATGCTTCATACGACTTACTAGTAAGCCCCTCGGTTCTATAACAAATCGAAGAATGCTTTAATTGAAATGACCATCCAATGCACACTGCGGGAAAAAAAAAAAAAAAAAAAAAA
Organism: Stegodyphus dumicola; assembly: GCF_044657685.1. Classification (NCBI taxonomy): domain Eukaryota; kingdom Metazoa; phylum Arthropoda; class Arachnida; order Araneae; family Eresidae; genus Stegodyphus; species Stegodyphus dumicola. Next base: position 110,278,361 of record NC_140768.1, read on the forward strand.
AAAAAGGACAGTTCTATATCTCCCGTTCTACTGGGCCGATTGACAAAATTCAACTTGCGTTTTTCATGTCTCGAAAGCGCGACTTAGGATATGTATCATATTTATATATAGCATTGTTATAATATAGGTATTTCGACACAAAATCGGACCTTTGCTTCGTCATACTATTAACTATGCCATTATCTAAAATGTGATACTTTATATAAAATTGTGGGGTGCGTAATACGCCCCGTAATCATGTGTGATGAAGAATATGTTTGGATAATTAGTTCGTATGCACCAATAAAAGTTATATTTAATTCGGCCACGTTTGTCTACAAGTCTTTCCTTGGAGTGTCATCTATCTAACTACGCAGTAAAGTCTCCCCAGGATATAACGTAATTAAAGGAAAATTATATATGAATGTATATACGTATAATTTTCCCTGATGAGCAATATACTATCTTAAAACTATCTTAAATTGGAACGGATTCCTTATAGTACCCCGGTATAACGCAGTTCCACAGCTATTTCCTGTATTGTTTATTTGGCTTTTAATGTTCGACAAACATGTGAAGGATAATGAATCACGAAACTATAAGGTTCTTATGTTAATTAATGAGTTATTATGATTTTTATCTTTACTATAATTACTTTTCCGTATTCTCACCAGAATGCAAATTACTTTTGAGAGTACTGAAGCTGAAGGTTTTTAGATCTTATTTCAGAGAGTTCTGGCATTCGCTTCGCGCTGTTAGGATTTCTCGACAGTTCTAGTTAAAAGTTAATATTCCGGCTTTTGCATTCTTGCTAGTGGATTGCTTTTAAACTTATTATGCTCCGGTGAAAAATCTAAGTCAGCTTATTTCTTATTTCAATGAGCACCCAATGCAATTAGATTTTGTTAATTAGGCGCCCCATGCTTTTATTATTGGTGATATAAAATTGTAGATTACTTCTGTAAATAAAATTACCTAATCTATTGTTCCCATTAAACTATGTGATAAACTGTTTTTCTCCTTTTAGTTAATTTTATTATCAAATCCATTTTAAGTAAAAGCTTATTGTAGAAAAACCTTTTTTTTTTTAAAATTGAATTTTATTAAAGTAATATTTTAAAGATAGAGATATCTGTAAAGGATTCCGAACAGATAATTTTATGAGCGCTTGTATATGCGTAGTATTATTTACTTGTTAAACTATATTTAATATTTAACTTCTGAATTTTTTTCTTTAAGTAAGTCTGTAAAATTCCGTTATATGCAAGAATATTACGAATATACGAATACGCTCTGAGAGCGATTTATGTAACTGAAGGCCCAAAGCAAAATCTTTTAAACAACCACTCCACCATTTTTTTCTTCATAATAGCTTTCACAGATGTAAATTATATAAGAAATTTTATGAACTAACATTTTTATGAATGAATTGAATTTACAAAATTTTTGTTCCTTTACTATTTCAGGTTATGTTCCGATGTTACACGGAGAAATTGACGGTAAGAAATTTCGCATTTCTTTACCAATAAATTCTGACATATAATCCCAGGCAGAATGCAATCTTAAATTGCACACGAAAAATAATTTACGAATGGTCCTTCACATAAAAAACATGAAACCTGAACGTAAAATTAAAATATCATAGAAGGTGTCCGAAAAAAATGGATATTTACCTATATTTTGACGTTACAATAAAATGTAGATATTCCAATTTTTTACTTGTCATGTTTATATATTTTTAGTACAAATTTACGTAAATCTGCTTAATTTTTTTTACTGAGCATAAATGTTTACTTTCGGCAAAAATATATGTTAATTTTCCCAATCTTTTATTTCGCATATGAATGCAAAAACACCGTTTTAAACAAATATGATTTTCATATACTGGTGCTTTTAGTTACATCTCGATAAAATAGAATATATGTATATAAAGTATATATCAGACATAGTTATACTTTTGCAATGTTTGTAGAGACATTAGGATTTTTTGAAAGCAGGAGATGTGAAAAACGAGCAATGCCCTTGCCGGGAATCGAACCACGGACCTCTCGAATACGCGCCGAGCGTGCTGACCACTACATTATGAAGGCATGCTAAGAAGGCGGGAGAAATACCTTATATGATTACCATCGACACCTATTTTGCAATTCTCTAAAAGCTACTATTCATTTTTAGAAATCTGTGAAATATTAAATGTATTTAATATTGAAAGTAGGATATTATATCAAAGCAATTATTGCGATCAGAAATAGAAAGTCACTGTAAAATACATACTTATATTTAAAAATTATTTTTTTATTATTCTGGTCATTTATAAAGATATTTTGAAAGAAAGTTTACAACAATTAGTAATTCCTGATTTTAAATATGAGTAATTTGTATGCATTTATTGTTTACGATGAAACATAATTTCATCTGAAAGAAATCATAAAAATAACTGCGTATTTCGTACGCATAAACAATTTAAAATTCCGGAGTATAATTCTGCTATTATTCAAAAGTTCTTAAAACTATCTTTGAAATAATACATTATTAAAATTTATTAATTATTTTTATAGTAACGTATTAATTACTCTTAAAAATTTCAAACAACTTTTTAGTGGTAACATACTTTAGGGTTATTTTAACATTATTATTGTTTTATTATTTAATCTTAATTTTATTTAACATAAGGGCATTACAACATACGTTTTTTTAATATAAAAAACATAAGGACTTATTTTTAAAAAAATCTTATTTGCATCAAATTTGAATTCGGAAAAAAAAAAAAAAAAAAGTTAAATAAATTTTGAACAGCTTGGAATAACGCCTTGACTTCCGGAAACTACATCCTGTGCTAATGCTAGCAAATTCAAAACTAATATTATGCACTTGAATGTCATAAAGCTACTTCAAAAATTATGATAAAAAGAATTTGCAGTTATTTTCATAATTAAAAAAGCTAAGTCTTCTCCTATTTCTCCATTTTTTTTCAATGTATGTTTTTCCCATATGTTTTCACTGTATGTTTTTGTCATATGTAATCAAAGAAAGAAATTAATGCCAAAATATCATGACTAAAACGTTAAAAATATCATGACTAAAACGTTAAAAGTATCATGACTAAAACGTTAAAAATATCTTGACTAAAACGTTAAAAATATCATGACTAAAACGTTAAAAATATCATGACGAACGTTAAAAAGTCCACATAAAAGCTCCTTTCAAAAATCTTCTGTCATGAATATTCACATGAAAAATCTTGGCACAAATATTGCTAATAATTTCAGCGCACAAATAATGCAAAACTGTGAAACATTTTAACAGTATGATAACATTTACCATAGCTACCAACTATTTTGGTTTCACCGTCAGATTCTTGATGTTTCACAGTATCTCGCGATAAATAAACGAATCTCCTAGTTTTTTTTAAAATTTTTGGTCTTTAGAAGAGAAAAATTTCCTAACAATAAATAAAACGAAACATAATGTGGTACTTTTCGAATTATGACATATTGCTTTGTCCTGATGAAGTTTCCCCTCTTCGAAAATCACTGGGATAAAGAAATGGAATTTCTTCTGTAAATATCAAAGTAAAACTTTGTGTCTTGATAGCACGTTTAGTTGACTGTAATATATTTTCCACTCTTCTTATTTTTAATTTCCCACTGTAAGAGAATCTTGCGACTGTCTTAAACCCCTTACCGAAACTTTCTTATTGACGGAACCAAGTTTATAAATTTTTTTCGATAATAAATAGACCTTTTTTACTTACAGCCCTTTAGGTTCATTCAGGGTCACAATGTATTTCCATTTGTTTTCTATTAAGTAATTGTCATACAGAGTTCTACAAATTATTCTGCCTTGAGCCACATGCCCTGGCAAAAGGTGGTGAACATTACTGTATTTACCTTTTTCAGGCTGTAAATCTGGGTTTATTATTTTTTTGATTGTTGTTACAGATGTACCTAAAGACTGTAATTGGCTTCTGCGTCCGCGAATTTTCTCTTGTTACCAATGCTTTATAAACATCAGAAACAGTACATACTTTCTTCAGGTAATCGTTTGGAATCTTCTTTCAATACAGATGTAACTACTGACAGTTTTTCCCTTTCCGATTAATAATGTTGCTTATTTTGCATTCAGAAATTTTAACACCGTGCATTTCACAACGTTTTTCAATTAGATAATAGGAATAGTTCTCTTCGGGAATGCGCAGAAACATATCTTTGAATCCCTAGCTTGTTTATATGCGACATTGAATTTTAATTCCATTTGCTAATTTACGAATGCTAATTTATAAAAGATCACACAAAAGTATTTATTGGAAAGAATAACAACTTACGAAATGTACGAAATGTACGACCGTACGAAATGTATTATTATTATTACTTGTGGGTGAATTATTTCGTAAGCTTTCTGTACATAGATGCGAATATTACTATTCCTTTTTAATATATCTACTTCATCTAATAAATTGAAATTTAAAAAACACCTTGTCTGTCCAATCTGAACATAAAGTACATGTCTTGTAGATGGACCACAAAAATTTCATTAAGCCTTATAAAAGGATGAAAATTAACATTACATATCCACCTAAAATTAACATATGTATATAATGTCATTTTCATATGTAGCCCAGCTTATGTTTCAGGCCTTAATTAAATACTTGAAATTGTACTTGTATAGCTATAATAATAAATTTAAATTACTTTATCATGTTAATGAAATATTTTATACGATTTTTATATTTCAGAAATGTGCGAAGAGCCCCCTCCTCCTATGAATGGCGAAATTAACTGCGGACAGAACAAGAAACGGAAAAACAAGTAAGCCCGCAATATCAGCTTGAAATTTCAAACGTATTTAAAGTTTTTTTTTTGATATTTTCTGAAGATCAGCATCCCAAACATAATAATATGCTGTCCCATCGGTGTTACAGAAGATCTTTACTTAATTGCTATAAGGAGTTTAAATTTTGAATTGCTGTAGGGGACTAGATCTTATTTTCTTGTTGTTGTTGCTTATGCTCACTTGTCTGATGTAGTCAGCTCAATTCCACAAAATTCCTCGTGGCACGGAGAGCTAGATTACTCTTGCCGTTGGCAACAGCCTTGAGCACATTCAGGTGACAGTGCGATTTAGCTCAGTTCCGCCCCGAATTTTGATGGAGACCACTCCCGGGGAAGGGGTCCGAGGGTCTCACACACCTCTCCCCTTCCTCCAAACCACACGAGAGGTCTTTCGGCTCGCCGCATATTTAGAGTGCCGCCATGCCGCACCGACACTATACATTTACAGACCTCTATGCCTTCTCTGGGATTCGAACCCGGGCCTTCGGCACAGCAGCCAGCGACTCTAACCACTATACCGATTGGGCGGCTTATTCTCTTGTGTATATTGGAATGCAAAGTGCTTGTTTAATTTGGGAGAAATAATATAGTTAATCGTTTACTTTTCTTTCTTTGAAAGGAAAGCTATTTCAGCTGCTTTTCAGTGTCAGTCTTGATGTATTTCTGAAAACTACGGTTTTTCGAAACATTGCTCCTTAAAGGTCGTCTTTTCTTCAAACTGCAGATGCTTATGAATGCTCTAATATTGTCGTGTCTGTTTCATACATTTACGCCTTGAATTTTAGGACAAGCCAGAAATCAGTTGCCCCTACATCAGAAAAGTTAGATGGAGAATGAACCAGGCAGATCTTCTAACCTCCAATGAAATCATCACGGGCATACTTGTCACTACGCTCGAATATTTCTAATTGTCCGCCACAAGTTCTACGATTGCAATGGTTCCTAAAATGTAGCAGATGGCTTAAAGAATCACATAGCGTTGTCTTTTCAGACGAATCTTCCTTCTGGTCTGCTAGCTAATGATGATTAAATCCGTGTTGAGTCATACCCGGATGAGAGCCCACTCGCTCGACATTTAGCATTGTGATACGGCCATTCATTGAATTCCAGTCTGTCATGCCTAGGACGCATTCCTGATACATTGAATAGCCACCATCACATCTCTGAGGTGTTACAGCCTGTTGTTCGTCCTAGGCTTAAGGACTTGCTTGCCTAAGTTAGCTGCCAATTAAGCAATGCTCAATCACATTGGATGCAGTGTTCAAAAATTTCTGATTGCGTCTGTTTTTCATTTGTTCTCTGGCTTGTGCATTCGCCGAGTCGCCTACTGAATACTGAACATGTCTGATCCATATTTATACAATAACTGGCATACCTTTGCTGCTTTTCAGGGGTATCAAGAATGAACATTTACAAACTTGTCAAAAACCTCAGGGATTGACATAAACCGAACACGTATGAAACGTCTCATCCTGTCTGCGCTAGGAAGCGTAACGCCGCTCTGTTTTGATTTCGGAGGATGCTGATTTTATATATTCCGCAAGTAGAATCGAAGAGTTATTACATCCATTTTATTCTCTCTAATTGTGAAATTTTAAATCAAAGTCTGTCTGACCTTATCAGACTGACAAGCAAGTTATCGCTTCATCTAAAAAATTATGACAAAGTCCCAAGAAAATTGTAAATAACGTTTTCATTAAATCTTTAATGAACAGAAAGCACAACTTCTCGGTATGAATAAACTTTTGCGAGTATTTAAAATAACAAAGCTGAAGTTTTAAACTGAAGATAATGTAGTCGAAAACTATACAGTTTGTCCAATTTAAGCTAGCTGAATATTTTATCGGCGCATTTTCAAGTTCGAACAGCAGTATGGTTAAAACCGAAATACTCACTGGCAGACCTGGGCGATAGAACGTAACAGGCGACGGTGCCAATGGCTGTACATCTAAAGTATTGGAAGAACCCTTGATTTAAATACCGTACCATTTAGTTTGCATCCTAGTGAGAACAATGAAAAGGAGAAGTTGTAGTAAAGGATTAAATCATAAAAATTGGTTAATTGATATAAAATACCTTATATGTTATGTAAAAAATTAATATAGCTTTGACGGGCGTTAAGTAGCAATTTTCTTTTTGTGGCTAGCAATGTGAGTCGTGTATATATATTAAGTACTTTCCACCAGTTATGTATCACTCAGAATTGTCTGATAGTACATATTCATGAATTCCAGTATTTAGAAATCTAGATAATATGAATATTTAATTCGCGTTGATTTAGTAATTTCATTTCACTTAAGCGTGGGATTATAACGGAGACTAGAACGCTATAAAATACAGACTGTAATATATGCTCTTGTTATTTTAGAGAAAAAAAAGTGTCAAGAAATTTTAACGTTTACCTTTTTATTTGCACTTAAGGTATGTTTGCCGAGCCGAATGTGAGCCTGGATTTGAGTTTCCAAATGGAAAGTCAAAGAAAAGACACATCTGCGATATGGAAACTGGGAAATGGTCCCCCAAATTCATATTTCCTGACTGCAGACGTAAGTATTTACAAATACTTAGATAAATTGTCAAGTTTGAAAATTTTATAATCTGATAACTGAATTATTTTAATCATAGAAAATGTGTCAGACGTCATGCATAAGACAAATGTTTAATAAGACTACCGATAAGTTAAATATTTATATTTTTTACAGCAATTTGTAACCCGCCTTGCGAAAACGGGGGCGAATGTTCTGATGCTAATCATTGCATTTGCACGGCGCAGTACCGAGGGGATAGATGCCAGTACGGTAAGTACTAATTACATACTAAGAACGAAAGCATTCTTATTACTCTACTTACCATTTTTTTTCTAGTTTACTATAATACAAAAAATACAGAAATATATTTTAAATACTTGTTATTTTTATATAAGTGTTGTGCTAGATATAAGTAATTATCTTACAATATCAGGACTGGTATTCCTCTTTACTTGCTTTGGGAAACATTAACTGTCCTGACTCGGAACAGGGAGCTTACTAAAGCTATGTTCAATAAATTGTGAAGTAGACAATACACACAGGAAGGGTATACGAAACCCTTTATTTTTCTATCTTTATAGAGCCTTCCGGAACTTCGGAATACAGAGACCAACCACTTGTGGTCTGAACGTAAGAATACTAATTAAAAGCTCTAACTAGAACTAACTTTGGATTAATATACAAGTGCCTACTTTAAGGTTGGCCGTAAATTAACAAAAAGCCGTATGTAGTACAGAGAGCTGCTAAAACTACGATACGTTTAAAATTATCAAGAGGATTAAACCTCTGGCCTTGAAGGCAACCAGCAACCGAGTAAAAACTACTATGGCAAGCGGCCTGCTTCTAATAACTCCTTCCTCTCTCTTGCTTGGCAAAAAGCCACAACTTAAGTACTTGGCGTTAGCAAGACAAATTTGCAAAATAAGTTAAAAGCTTTTAATTCTGGCTGGAAGTAGAAAATAAGAAGTGATACTAAAGATTTAAAATAAAATAAACGTTAGTAAAACAGGATCCTTACATACTTCCCGCCAGAGTTAATTAGTTTGAAACTGAGGTCTAAAATGACCTTGTTGAAAACTTTTAGCTCTAGAATCTAACGCGAGGCCAATTTTTTACAAACATTTCTCACTAGAAACTAGAAATTAAAAAAAGTCGTTTTTACATTATCAACTCCATGGACAAGATTTTTCATCTGTACTGCATCTAAACAGGAGTTTCTTAGTTGAAATCTGGTTCCTTCCAGAGATCTTCTTATTTGATTCATGACGTTATTTAATTATCTCCCCGTGCTCTCTGACATGTGTTGTAAAGGAATAGACCAAACACGAGCGTGTCTATGTACAAGTGTTCAACACTACCGCCTGCAATCAAAACACTAACGTGTTAAAATTCAACATAACAACACCTTTCATTAAACTAGTTTTCCTTCCAGAGATCTGGAAGGAAAACTAGTTTAATGAAATGTTACACAATTAAATGGCAAGTAACATGAATACTTATATTTCTCTTTTAACATTCTTATTTGATTCATGACGTTATTTAATTATCTCCCCGTGCTCTCTGACATGTGTTGTAAAGGAATAGACCAAACACGAGCGTGTCTATGTACAAGTGTTCAACACTACCGCCTGCAATCAAAACACTAACGTGTTAAAATTCAACATAACAAGACCTCAGAACACACCTTATATTTATCTCTAAACCCTGAGGTACTATTCTGAAAAGTGGCTAACTCTGAAGTGTAGCGTCAGAGAGCCTAACTACATTCATTCAACCTTTAACACATACTCACAATAATTTGCTCTTTTTACAGTCACACGAATAAGTTAAAATTTTTTGGCATTACTTTCACTTTTAACATATCACAGTATTTCTTACTTTTAAGATAACAGATCACATTATATATAAGTACATATTAACATTCCGTTAATTTTACGCATTTTAAAACATACATTAGTAGTACATTGTTAACTTCTATTCTTTTCCAAGCCAGTGCCAATTCTTCTACATTGAAATACTAAATTTCAAAAGTCTTTCAGACTAAAACTTCTTTCTTGCCAGAATCTTTTAAATAAAATTTTATGCAATAACTTTTACAATTTTCTTAAGGTACCTTTCTCAAAGATTATCAATGCTTTTACAATATTCAAGTATTTACACATTCCTATTATACATTAATTTTAGTTTTACTCGCGAGTAATTGAAAAACGTAATACCAAAATAGGTAACAACTCATTTTTCGCCTTTTTGGCGATAAACGTAGGCCTCACATGAGGTAAAACTTCTTGAATTCTGCCACTTGCAGTAAGAATGAAAAATTAACTTAAGGTTTCAAAGTAACATAAAGTTTTATTTATCTCTGTGATATTCAGACATCCTTTTTTCTGCCCAGTCTTGGAAAGTGGCGAAGACTACAGTCTGGTTGATCTTCCTTCTTGTGCGGGTTCGCCCTTCTGTTCCTTCCTCCATGAACTTTCTTTTCCTTCCAGTTCGGTCACCCTTGAAGACCTTCTTTTTCGCCTCTGCCTGTGGTCTTGGCCGTTTGATGGCAGCTGGTTTTGGCGGAACCGGGACAACACTCTCTCGTTCCTGCTTGGATCTCGTTGCTGGCTGTTCAAATTTTTCTTGTTTCTTTGCCTCTGCAGCTGGTGTTCCTTCATCAATTCGTCGACATTTGCTGCGTAAACTCCTATCCGATGGGTAGATCTTCCGTTTTGGAGCCGTGTTATAGTTGCTGTCATTTCTCCTGGCTCTCTTTGCATTCGTCGTACTTCTCCCTTCTTCATTCTGGGGGTGGTCGTGCTCTCTCTTTTCTGGTCGGTGGAACGGCTTCTTTTTCTTGTTACCTTCAATTTTCCAACGGGGGAACTTTCTTTTCAACTGCTCCTGTCTAGTAATGGCTTGCCCTTGTGATTGTCGTTGTTCCACCTCTGGAGCTTGTGCCTGCCGTGCCGGATCCTGCAAAAGATCTTTAAATATTGGCATTTTATTACGATTATAGAATGGTTTTATCTGGTCAATGTTTGCGGTGCAGGTTTCACCATTCCTGGCTTTTAACACCACTACAGCCTGATTTACTTTTTCTATGATATATGGTCCTTCAAATCGTGGATAAAATTTGGCAGTTTTATCTTCTGGTGCTGAAGAAAGTGAATGCTTAATTTTTAACACTTCATCCCCTACTTTATACGTTACTCCCCGTCGTTTCATATCGTAATAAAGCTTCTGTTTTCTCTGTGCTACTTCAGTGTTCTCTTTTGCTTCTTTAATTAATTTTTCTATATCGCCCATTTTAAATTTTGGGGCTCTTTGTTGAACATAAAATAATTTATCTAATGGCGTTATAATCTTTCTGCCTAAAAATAACTCAGCAGGAGTTTTGCCCGTCGTATCATGTTTTGCGGTCCTAAGGGCGAAAGCTAATTCATTGACATAGTTATCCCAGCTTTTATGAAAACTTTTAACATAACTACGGATAATTTTCGCTATATTTCTATTGACCCGTTCCGTTATATTTGATTGCGGCCGATACGGGACCGTTTTTAAATGACGTATGCCCAGTTTTTGGGACATGTCTTCAAATATATTACTTACAAATTGAGGACCATTATCCGATATAACTTTTAGGGGCGCCCCGTATTTTAAAATATATTTATTTAAAATAGAATCAGTAACTAATTTCGCGGAGGCTCGTTTTAAGGGAACAATTTCGGTCCACTTACTAAAATAATCAACCATAACAAGGAGATAGCGACTTTTATTTAACTGACTTTTTGGGAAAGGGCCCAATAAATCGATGCCAATTATTTCATTTGGAAATTCGGATTTAATGCTATTTAGAAACCCGGCCGGGCGGAAATTAATATAATTAACTGCTTGACATGTTGGGCAGGACTGGACATACGCCCTTGTTAACTTTTGCAGCTCAGGAAAATAAACTGCTTCGCGTACGCGTTGGATGGTTTTTCAAATACCAGCGTGAGAAGCTAATGGGGAGTCGTGTAACTCCTGCAGTATATTTAATCTAAGACTAGCTGGGATAACAGGTCGAAATTCGTTGTTGGAATTCGTGGTTTTTGTATAAAATAATAGACCATCTATTAGTTCGTAATGGGCCGCCCTATTTCTTATCGCCACAATATCTTGGTGGCTAAAATTTTCAGGATCCTTTAAATACTCATAAATGTTTTTAAATTCAGGATCCTTACCCAGTTCGGTTATTACAGTTTCTCGGGAATGTATCGTACATGCTGTGAGCATTGCCACCTTTACAGTATTACCTTCTTCATCTATTTTTATTCTGGATAGGGCATCTGCTACGACATTTTCCTTTCCGGGGTTGTGCTTGATTACCAGATTATATTCTTGTAGCTTGAGTGCCCATCTTATTAACCTTGGGGATAAGTTTTTCCTTGAGTACAATCTAGTTACCGCCGCATGATCAGAGTACACTGTTATTGGCGCCTTTCCAAAATAGACTCGGAACTTTTGCACTGCTAACAGAACTGCAAGTGCCTCTCTCTCAGTCGCGGAATAATTTCTTTGTGTTTGATTTAAAGTTCTACTAAAAAATGCCACGGGCTGCTGATTTTGCGAAAGTACCGCTCCCAACGCATAATCCGAAGCATCCGCTGAAATTTCTAAATTCTCATCGTTCTCAGGAAATTTCAAAACAGGGGCTTGCGTTAATACTTCCTTTAATTTTTCGAAAGCATTATTGGCTTCGGCCGTTCACGAGAATCTTGTTTTCCTTTTTAGTTTTAACAATGGTTCAGCAATAGCTGCAAAATCTTTTATAAAGGACCTATAATATGAACAAAGTCCTAGAAAAGAAGACTGCTTCTTCGCCGTATTTGGCGGCGGATACTTTTGCACGGGGATTATTTTTGATTCGTCTGTCTCGATTCCTTTCTGAGATATTTTGTAACCTAAGTATTTTAATTCAGGGGCTGCAAATTTTCACTTTTCGACATTAACTTTTAGACCGGCCTCATTTAATAATGAAAACACCTGTCTTAAATCCTGTACATGTTGGTCCAGATTATCACTAGTAATAATGATATCGTCTAAATAGATAAATGTGGTCTTTCCAAGAGAAGGCCTCAGCACAATGTCCATACATCACTGAAACGTTGCCGGTGCCCCTGAAAGGCCAAAGGGCATACGCAAGAATGCATAAGTGCCAGACTTGGTTATAAAAGCAGTCTTAGGCACATCTTCCGGTTTAACCCCTATTTGAAAATAACCAGTCGTTAAGTCTAACGTAGTCATATATTTGGTAGAAGTTATGTTCCTTAGAATTTCTTCAATAATAGGTAACGGATATACCGGATATTTAGTCATGGAGTTTAATTTACGATAGTCAATTGCATAACGCCACCTTTTCGGATGTGTTACCGGATAGTCATTATTTTTCTTACATAACACAACCGGGCTAGCATAACTACTTGAGATGGGCGTTATGATCTTTTTACGTAACATATCTCGAATGTGCCACTCTATTATTTTTTCTTTATTCTTATCATATCGATATGGTTTGTGGCGAACTGGCAGTGAATCTCCGGTGTCGATACTATGGTTAGTAACTTGAGTAAATCCGGGAATATCACTAAATAACGAAGCAAATTCACTTACCACTTGTCGAAATTTTTGTTGCTCTTCCTTAGGCAGGTGGTCGAGGTTTAACGTCGGTGGTTCTGTTTTTTCTTCTCGATCTGGTTTCATCGTCAGCTTAAGGGACGCTTCGTTAAAATCCAGCGTTGCTTCCGCCTCTGAAAGAAAATCTATCCCTAAAATGACATGTGCTTGTAAATTTTTTAGGATAAAAAACATGATCTTTACTTGTTCGTCCTTGATACGAATTTATAAGGGTAATTTACGTATGCACTTGCATCTTTCTCCCTGCGCAGCTAACACAGTCGTATTATCCGAATTATATATGCGGTATTTACGGAAATATTTCCTAAAAAAATCTTCTGCCACACAGGAACACTGCGCGCCTGTATCCAGGAGTGCGGTGGCTGGGATGTTATTCACCAAAACTTCAATCTTTGGAAGAGTCAAATTTTTCACAATAACTGTATTTAACTCGAAGGAAGAGGGGTTTTCTTGGCCTTCGGATTTCCGCACCCTCCCGTCAGCAGAAATCCGTTTTAGTTAAAATTTGGTTTCTTCCTTTCCATGCCTTCCTTATTTTTCCGCTGGCCTTCAGACTTTTTTTCTGGCTTACTATTGAACTGTCGATGTTCGCCGGTTGTTTTTGGATATTCAGGTTTCCTTGCCCACTGATTCGCTTTGCTTCCGTAGCCGTGTTCTTGCCTTTGCTGTGGTCTTGGCGCACCAAATTGGTTTCGTTGCTCATACTGGCGTCTTTTTTCAATGTCCGCCGTTCTTCTACTTTCAAACTGGATTGCTCGCTCAAATAACTTTTCCAGTGTAGTCGGATTCCTTAATTCAATAAAGTCTTGCTCTTGGGGCAGTAACCTCGGCAAAATCACTTGAATTATCTCAGGATCCGGACGGTTTCCATACAAGAGTTTGAAGACGTGAATTTTTCTTAAAATAAAGGGGGAAAGATTTTCGATTCGTTGCTGATATATGCTGAAGAGTTCCGTTTCTAATCTTGCACGATCTCTTACGACAGGGAAAGCTTTTACTAAGGCAGTCTTAAAATTTTCGTAAGTATAGGTGGGACTTCCCGCTTGACCCAAGAGGCTTCTGCCTATACATTTGAACCAATTAAGCGCTTGGCCCCTCAAAGCGCTGGTAGCTAAGGTGACTTTCTGGAACTCATGTACTGGATACAGCATGAAGTGGTCATCCAATGTTTCCAAAAAATTGGTTACCGGTGAGTTTCCATTGAATGTTGCTTCTGGTTTCATCGAGGCGCGCATGGTCTGGACGATGTAACCAAATCCTTCCAGAGCGGCAGCTGGCGTTTCTTGATTCTGAGCCGCTTCTGAAGGCACCACAGGTTCTTCTTGAAACTCGGCCATGGTTATTCTTCTTCGTTGGGCGCCACTATCAGGACTGGTATTCCTCTTTACTTGCTTTGGAAACATTAACTGTCCTGACTCGGAACAGGGAGCTTACTAAAGCTATGTTCAATAAATTGTGAAGTAGACAATACACACAGGAAGGCTATACGAAACCCTTTATTTTTCTATCTTTACAGAGCCTTCCGGAACTTCGGAATACAGAGACCAACCACTTGCGGTCTGAACGCAAGAATACTAATTAAAAGCTCGGACTAGAACTAACTTTGGATTAATATACAAGTGCCTACTTTAAGATTGGCCATAAGTTAACAAAAAGCCGTATGTAGTACAGAGAGCTGCTAAAACTACGATACGTTTAAAATTATCAAGAGGATTAAACCTCTGGCCTTGAAGGCAACCAGCAACCGAGTAAAAACTACTATGGCAAGCGGCCTGCTTCTAATAACTCCTTCCTCTCTCTTGCTTGGCAAAAAGCCACAACTTAAGTACTTGGCGTTAGCAAGACAAATTTGCATAAATAAGGTAAAAGCTTTTAATTCTGGCCAGAAGTAGAAAATAAGAAGTGATAGTAAAGATTTAAAATAAAATAAACGTTAGTAAAACTTAAGATCCTTACAACAAGAGATCTTTTCAATCTTAATATTCAATTTTTTTCAGGGCAGGCGAATTTTCGGGAATTCAGGAGAGGGCGAAAGAATACAAACCATTCTCCTCATGTATAGAAATATAATGATAAAAAATAGTGCTGAGTTACTCTAGGCAGACAATATTCAAAATTTAGTAACGTAGCGTTATTTTGACGCTTTTCGAAAATTTCAGAAAGCTGTTTTGGGAACTTTTGAATGCTCGATTCTTGGAAGGATAATATAAAAGCACAGAAAGATATAATTAATGCTTTAAATCCGTATAAAATGATTACGTTTGTAATATACACCTGTTACATTTATCGAACTGGATCAGAGTAAGAGCTTGATAATCATAAATAAAAGTCTACCAAACACTGTGTTTATATCAATATAGATTATTATTTGTGAAAATTGCAACTATAGGAAGGAATCATGAAAGCTGTGTGAAATTTGTTCCACGTGCGACCAACAGTGGTATAAAGAAAGGATTAAGTTTCTAGAACAATATAAAAACTTTAAATGCTGAAGTAGTGTTTAATGAAGCTATCATGAATTGCAATAACAATTCGTATTCGTTGTGTTATTGAATCAAATAAGTTTTGAATGTGTATGAGGAGTAACATGTCATATTGCTTCGATCCGAGCCCTACGTTGATCTGCACTGGCTGCCGGACAAGTGTCACGAGCGAGTTACTGTTCACGAAATCGCAGATATATTCAGTTAGCGACATGTTTGGTGAATGCGCAGTCTCAGATAGAAGAGATTTCTGGACGCACATTTCTAGCAACATGTGCATGGAGATTGTTTTGTTGAAATACAGTAAAAGAATGTGAATTTCAGCACTTTTGAACTGTGTATTTCAACAAGAAAGTAATGGGTTGAATGAAGGGCAAGAGTTCGGACTCCACAATCTCCTTGACATAATGCTTATTGAATACCTTCGAATCTTAAAGGCAGACGAGATCTCGCATCATACCTTGTGGCACCCTAGACCGTCATACTGGACGATAGGTAGTCTAACATTCAATATGACGCTTATCAAGCCTTATATGCTTGGCTACCGTAACTGAGCTCGATGTTAGAAGACTGTTTAGTAAATGTGTATTCTTTAACACAGACATGTCTATGGCTAGCCTCTGTCTATGTCTAGACTATGTCATTGCTTATGTTATGTCTAGACTATGTCTGTAAGTTTGAAAATGTCAGGAGGAAGGTGTAAAGAATACGTTATTATATAAAATCAAGCTCACAGATGACAGCAACTCGTGCTTACAAAAAAGCCAACACTTTTGGCTTCACTGAATAACTTAAAATTAAATGTAATTAATTAGTTAATTAAATGTAATGTCTAATAAGTTAAATGTAATGTTAGCTTAACGGCTTCATAGGTTTCTGACTCAAAACGTCGGCGTAAACAAGCTTAATGGCAAGAATAGCCTCAACGCCACAGAAATCTAATCGCTAGATAATCAAGGATAACAATGTGGCCTTCAGGCAGGCAGGACATGCTCTCAATTCACCTTTCAAAACCTTCCCTTCATTATTGATCTTTTTTCTATCTCACCTGAATACACGCGTGCTAGTCGATTTACATTCTGGCAGGAAAGTGTGGGTTGAAAACAAGAGTGATAGGAAAGGCAGCTTCAATATAAAATGACTGTTAAGTAAATTCAATAAATCCCCATACGCTGAATAATGCATTTCTAAAGATGAGGTTCAACCCCAGCGTCTAATGCTTACTCGACTTATTCTAACGTGTTTTACTTTAAACTGAAGTAAGATACCTCTGAAACGGATATGTCTTGCCAATCGGCACGCTAGTAGCTGTGTTGACGAATCCATCGGAACCGCAAGCGTCGACACTTTGGCTTCAGAGGAGTCTTGTTCAAAAGAATGTATGCGCTTAATGAGCACTGCAGTAAACGCTGTTGAAACTGACAATAGTACACTTGTAACAGTACTCCCAACGTTATGCCAACTATAAAGATGAAGGGTCGTAATCCGTCACAATCATGCAAATGAAGTGTCTCATTGCACTTTGACGTAACATTTGATCTTCTACTGTCAGATTTGCGTCCTGTGCGTTTCTCGTGAGTTCAATGCTTTCATACGCGCATCATTGATAAGGCATTATGCCTCGTTCGAGTTGTCATTCTAAGGCAGAAAAATCTTCTTTATTGCAGACAAAATTGGATTCGCCTCCGTCCAAACGACATGTTTTGTTTAAAAATTGGGCTCTTTGTCTTCCAAAGAGTACAGTGACTTTTCATGAAACGTTTACTTCTGGCAGACAACGAAATATTAATTTTAACATTCTACTACGGTATTCTATACATACAGTTCCACCGATATTTCAATGAGAGTTGCTGAGCCCATGCATGTACTATAATTCTAAAATTCTAATTATTTGCATACCATAACCAGCTTTGTATTCCTTGCATTTTTCAGTTAATTGCATATTTATTTAATTCCTTCATTTTCTTTCATGGCATATTTATTTGATTCCTTCGTAGTATTGTAGTATGCATAAACAGAAAGTATCAGTTACTAACTCTTATTACCTATGATCATTCTATGAATATGGATAATCACATGGAGAATGTATGAGTATAAATTTATAAAAGGAATCGATGATAATTAAATATAATAAGTAAAATTTTTTTAAAAGGTTTTATGTAGCTTTCACTAAATTATTTACAATTAAGTTGCAGAAGTTAGAAAATCTTTCTTTATTACACTCAAATACAGTATTCTATATTTAAGACAATTAGTGGCCAAATAGCTGACGGTTCGTCCCAGGCTTGATATCCAAAATATACATAGCTTGTTTCCGCGAGATTTTCGTGTTTTTCGTATATAAATACAAATCAATTAATTTTTTAAACAGCCTTCAGAGAAGCACAGCTTTCTTTCAAGAAGATAGCCTTCAAAAAATAGCCTCCATAATTAATTAATCAGCTAATCAGCCAACTACTTTGTATTCAGACCCCATAGATACTTTTAAAGATGAAAGTTTTTTATCTGGTACTATCATAAATTAATGTAAAGCGACATGTGTCAAAAAATAGTTATTTTTAAAGCTTGTCACTTCCAAAATATTTATTTTTCCAAACTTTGAGTACTTATTTTAATTCCTAATCTTTTTTCCTTTATATTCGTCTTGTTAAATAGAAGCTAGTTTGCTTTACATCATAATGATATGTTGTAGTGCAAAATGAATTTAATGACTGACTGACTGATAACGTATAGCCAGAATACCACTGAGATCAGTAGTTTATCTGGCTCAATCAAATTTATGCCGGATGGGCACAATAACATAGAACTATCTTCACATAATGTCCGCAGTAAGGAGGAGAAAGATGGATAAAGAATAGGAAGACCAGCAACGCAAGAGCTCACTAGCAAGTAACCGGCCAGGTAAAGGCGTGACTAAGTGGGAGTCATAAAATGAGTGTAGAATGTGAATAAAACTAGTGAATTTAAGAAATACACAGTACAATAAATGAGTAATATACAAAATTAAGAATGCTAATAAACACATTGGGTACATTATTTACAGGTGGGCACTAGGTGGGAAAGTTCGGGTCCCTGATAAGGTGGGCCGCAAGTGGGCGCAGTTTGGCGTCCTCATTCAATATTTCGTAGGTAAAGATATCAAAATTTCTCATATGGTCACAGTTCAGAGCTTTCGTGAAGAATTTCCTGTTGATCTTATTCAGGTGCTCTTCTAGAGTGTCCAGTTTTAAGTCACAGTGCAGTGTAGCATTGCTCCCAAAAAGTGAGCATGGGTGATAAGCCTTAAGACTTTGTTTTGCATGATTTGAAGTCTTTTTATATCCTCCTTGGTAGCCGTGCACCAGGCCGGCGACGCATAAGTCATCAATGGCCTAATTGCCGTGATATAAACTAGCCTCTTTTTCCTGAGGTCTAAGCTAGAATAATTACCCAATATAGGGATGAGACTATTTACAAAACAGTGAAAATTTTTCTTCTGACCTCTGTTATATGATCTCCCCATTTTAATCTTTCATTTAGCATTACTTCTAAATATTTCGCCTTACTAACTCTAGGAATCTCTTCAGAGAATAAGAAGAGCTTGCTATTAATAGTCAACTGTGTATTTTTCCTCCTTATCAATAATAATTGCGACTTGCTGGCATTAATAGCAATTCTCTAAGTCGTACACCACTTTTCTACCACTGGTAGAAGCTCCTGTAATTTCTTGATTGCATGGTGTGCGTTTGCGGACCTTACGGCTAATGCCGTATCGTCCGCATAGCACACAAGAAAGTAATTTCTGCCAATGTGAGCCCTAGGGAAGTCATGAACATAAAATAAATACAGGACGGGCCGTAAAATGGACCCCTGTGGGACGCCTGCATTCATGGTGCGTAAACTGGAGATGTCCTTTCCAATAGCCACAGTGAATTTCCTATTAGTGATGAAAGACATAATTAGCTGAATCAGCTCTCTATCCATAGGGAGATTTATAAGTTTATAAACAAGCCCCTCGTGCCAGTCGCGGTCGAATGCCTTCGCCACGTCTAGCATGAGTAAGGCGACATTTTGTTTCTTGTGAAGCGCATCCCCACTAAACTCGACGAGCCGAACCAGCTGCTTCGTGTTTGAAAGCTTTCTCCGGAAACCAAATTGTTGCGGAGGGTTCAATATAGTTTTTCAATCTGCTGTAGATTAATCTCTCAAAGACCTTTCCTAGTCCCGGAAGCAAGCTAATGGGCCTGTACCCATCTGGCTAAGTGTTATCCTTGCCGGGCTTAGGCAATAAAATAACTTTTGCGATTTTCCATTTTGTGGGAAAATAGCATTGACAATACTCGTGAATTTTGTCACAACATTTCAGGGCAGATTTCTAAGTGCGTGATTATTAATACCGTCTATGCCAGGGGCCTTTTTGACTTTAAGCTTCTTTGTGATTTCTTTGATCTCACTGGGGGTAGCAGTGGCCATGTACCTCTTAGCAGTGTGGGCATTAAGCCAATCCCTAACAAAGTAGCATGCCTCATTGACAAAATTAATGTCCATGGGCGTCATGTTAGGTCTATGAATTTAATTGAGATTCTTATGTCTTTTAGCTATCTCACTTTGCCAGCCTAATGAAGGACTGCATGCATCTGCCGACTGGTCTTGCAACCATACGATGGCGGAAACGCTTTGCGTCTTCAACTGTCCACAGAATACTCGGTATGAATCTCAACCTGCAGACGTTTATCATTGCAGTCTAGATGGAACATGGATGCCCAGCTTTGCTCCTAAATGCATTCCAAGTAAATACCATACTTTAATGTTTGTTTATCCTTTAACTTCCTGAAAGCGCTTGATTACGTTAACTTTAATGAGCTTAATTATCAGTGCAATTACAGAATCTAAGCTAAGAGTAGCCACGAGCAGTATGAAAATTACGTAAAATTGTGAGGCTATAGCTTTTAGTCAATGAGGAACAATCAGGAAATTTATTTCACATTTTGACAAATGGATTGTTCTCTTTTGAGATATGGTGCGTTTAAATATATGCTTGCTATCTAGGTTTCACTGTAAATAAGTAGTTTTTTAAAATAGAAGTACAGTGGTATCTCAGTATACGTTCGCTATGAAACACGTCCAATTTCGTATACGCCCTGCTTGAACGGAAAATTTTTGTTTGGTATACGACTTTTATTTGGAATACAATTCGAATTCATGAGTCCCGATGGCACTCACTACACTTGTTTACCACTTTCGATACAATGCCCATGAACGTCAGTATGCCTAATGCTACGATTCAGCAAACAACCGTACTATAACTATGAATTTTCAAATGATTTTATGTTTTTTTCCCGTCGTAAATGTTTTCTAAATTCGGTACTTTTCTGTTATCGAGATCAGATTCAGAAATGCATGTATGGATGGATGTGTTCATGTATGCATGTATATATGTACGTACGTATTGTGTGTGTATACACAGACACATATACGTACATACATACATACACACGTCCATATATAACACTTTACAAATTCTTGTCAGAAAAGTTAGCTTCAGTTTACAAACGAATTCAAAAAGAGCATAAGAACGAGGCATCCAAGGTCCAGTATATTTGCAGGACCTAAAAGAGCCGTTCAAATGTTACTTGCTCAAAAGAAGTGAGGACAACTGGGTTTCATATCCTATAAATGAATATTCCTTTAAAGAGCCTTGAAACTAAAATTCTCTGAAAAAGAACAACTTATATTTTTCTGACTTTATTTACTGCAGTTTATTAATTTTATGGATTAAAATAAAAGCATAATAATATATATTGAGAGAATACTGAAGGAGAATCAGGAGGTCATAAGTTCTTAAAGAGAAGGTTAGGATTACTCTATAATTATAGGCTGCCTCATTAAGGGATACGAAGAAGGAAAAAAGAAATTGAGAAATGCTGGCTGGCTAAAAATGGTTTTCACATAAACATTTCCATGCTAAAACTTTTCGAGTCATTTTTTTCAGTTATGCAAGCAATGGAATAAACACATTGATTTTGAATGCACATGCAGCTCTATTTTATTACTTCTTTTTCATGTATACGAATACTGATCTGCCGCATTTTATGTAAGTGCCTACACCCGCATGTAATTAAAGTAGTTGAGATCGATCTCGTGAAAGTGCACCACTTGTGCCATCGAGAAAGTTGCATAGAATTATTATTCTTGAAAGGAAACTTATGCCAAAACGTTTGGTGCAACTACGTTATTTATGCCCCTCTCTTTAGAAATATCCATCAAACTTTTTTTGTCAACTATCCCATGTACTAGTTCGATAGATCATTAAAAAGCAAATCTCGTAACCAGTATACCATCATATTTTATAGTATCTATTTTCCATACACTATCACCAAATATAAAACACTCACATCTATACTTTAAGCTTAAAATGCTATCGAATATAAGAAAAAGTCTGGCAGAGCTCTGGCTGAACGTGTGTTGGCAATAAATATAGATTTTTAAAATGTTTGATGTAGATTCCTTCAGTTCAATTGAATTTCAATACATTCTAATCATTCTGCATTAATTATGCATGCTATTCAACTCTTGCTACAATTATAACTATTTAGGTGTTTCTAGAGTGATTATTTTCATAATAAACTTTAAAGTAATGTTAGTAGTATTACTGAATAGATAAACACTTTCCAAACACATGCAAAAGTGTTAACAAAATAATTTTTTTTGTTTGTTATTTTTCAGAAACACGCAGTATTAAATGAAACCAGATTCGAAAAAAAAAAAAATATTAATCTTTTTAATGCTTCTGTCAACTTTTAATGACTCAAATAATATAGAGTACAATAAATTGCATCTGATAAGACGCATTTTATATTCAAGAAAGCTATCTTTTACAAACTACGAGGTAATGACAATAAACTAACTCTTAATATTTTCGAGTGGTAAGTTGTGCGTATCTGTATACCAGTTATTAATTACTCTGAAGGAGGAAAAAACATAAAGTGGGTTTCAATTTTATCGTACTTATTTGCACTTTTCAGAGCTAATTATTCTAAGAAATATACTTAATTTAGGTAAAAAAATGCAAAATATGAATTTATTTAATTGGACGCCTTTTGGATTCGTCTGGATTAAGTTAACTTTAGGATGAAGATCAATGTGTCTGTAAAGACATAATTTTTAAAATTATAGAGTCTCACCCTCTTTGGTAACATAAATTAAGTAAGAACTTACGAAGACTAAGCGACTTCTTGCTGTTTCTTGGGACATTACAACAGAGATTCGGGAAAGGATTTAAAAGATCCTTTTATTAACGTAAATAAATTTAACAGAAGGCACGGCTTGTGCTTCCAAAACCAGCGAACATTTACAGCGTAAATAGAAAAAACAATGAATTGAAATTAACTAAGTAAACTGTACTTTAGCCCAATGGCTATACAGAGAGAATTTGCGCAATTTGGTTTAGACCTACTATCGTGATAAGCCTAATGGCGAGAATACACAGCTCCGTAAATAAACTACTCTCAAATCAACTTGTAACGCGATCCTCAGCTGGCGGTATGTACGCTGATTCTACAATCTGAAACCTTCCTTTACATACTATCTTTTTCGACCTCATTAGAATACACGCGAACTAGAAATTAGTATTCTGGCAGGAAAGCGAGCAAGAGGGTTCAGATAATTAACATAAATAACTGGTTAATAAAAGTAAATAAATCCTTACAAAATATATGATGACGATTAGTCCTCTGACAACCAACGTTATTTAGATCGAATCCTGACGAACCTTATTAACGCAACATTTATAATCTTATCTATCGCAATAATTTTTTTTTCATAATTTTCAGATAAGGAGAATGATTTCTCTGATTCCGGAGATAAGAAGAAATTAATTAATATTTCTTACTTTTGATTAGGAGATTTCCTGGTCTAATTTTTAGCCCAAAGGGACGATATCCTAGAAGGGCTACTAGTCTCAAAACGCCATTTTGTGCGCGTTTAACTATAAACGGCGAATCACTTTTCAAATTGTTGCCACCAAATATTATCGCCCGGTATTATATTTAAAGAAATTAAATAATGAATAATCTGCATGAATGTATGTATGTTTCTCGCATTGTGAAAAAACTGCGGTACCTAGAGCCATCCAATTTTGAATAACGTAATCCTCCACCCCGAACATTGGCACCTTGAAGCCCGAATTTTGAATTTTTTTATTATCTGTTTCATGTTTTGTAAAACTTTAACGAACTTCTGATTAACGAATGCAACGATTTCAAAGCGAGCAATGGCAACACTTTACGGAAAAAAAAAAAAAATATCTCCAGTGCGCGAGACTGTGTATTGGAAATTATAAAAATATGCTGTTTTTAAATATTTTGCAGTATTGCTGTTTATTTGAATTTTATGGGTATTAAGTGAGAAGAATGTGATAGTTAATAAATAAAGGTAACACACAAAAACGTTAAAAAAACACCCCTTTGGGCGTAATATAAAATCTGAATTTTTGTTTTGTCTTCGGAGTTAGAGATTTGATTTTGTTACTAAGTGTCTCTAATTAAATTCGAATCTCTAATTAAATTACGTAGAAAATTAGGCGACTGAAATTCATTAGGAAAATCAAACTGAATCACATTGTTTTATCCTAATTTTGCAATGTTAAACATTTGAAAAAGGTACAACAAAGCACTAATATAACTAATTTTAATTTGCTTATGTGCCCATTTTTCGCAAAACTGTAGATAATATCTCCAGAGACACAGATTAAGTATAGCCGGTTAAGATTTTCATTCGCTTTCTAAGCCTTGATGCTACTGAAATATTTTTGGCTGAATTACGAGTGGAAGTTAGAATATACATAAAACAAAGCGGTACATATAAAAGCAAGAAAATAGAATGAGAAAAGTAATCAATAAATTTTATTAGTTAAAGACACAAATAATGCAAAACTTTATGATTAGATGGCAGTTATAACCTTATGGCAGTTCAGCGAGAAAATGCCATTATTATGTCACCACAATGGCAATGTGAAATGCAGGAAAATGTAAAATACTGGTAACATAAGATCAGGGATTAACTGTAATATGTAAGATCCTATCCTTTCCCTCTTATCCAGTGACAAGATAAAGGTGTTCCTTTCTACTATTCTTCGAATTATGACTTTAATTTTTTTATATAAGGCAAAAGTATGAAAATTAGAATCTACAGCAGATGTGATCACCTTTGTCAACGCCTACTTTGATATCATTAAACGAGTTTTGATATCATCAAACGATAGAAAAAATATCCTTAAAAATAGCAAAGAAATTTAATTAATTTAATATAAAACAAATTTCCAATTCCAAATTAGGGCTTCCAGATGCCTATATTCGGTGGAAGATTACGTAATTCAAAATTTGCTGGCTCTAGGTACCATTATTTTATCACAATGAGAGACATATACATACATTTATGCAGATTCTTCATTATTTAATTTCTTTAAATATAATACAGAGCAATATTATTTGGTGGCAACAATTTGAAAAGTGAACTGACATTTATAGTGAATCAACGCAAAAATGCCAAAACGAAATTAATAGTCCTTCTGGGCAAATTGCCCCTTTGGACTAAATATTAAGAAACATACAAATATGTGTTTTCACAGAATTTTTATTCAAAAAAGCAAAAGTTTATGAACTGTTCATAATGTCGTTGATGTCAACGTTCATTTGAATTGCTCATAACGTTTCCGGAAATTATTTGATCGATGATGTACCACGGAGGGCATCCCTCTTTGCAAGAGAACATGCCAATATAAAATTTTAAATGAATCAAAAAAGCAACCTTAGTTTGTCATATATGGATTCAAGAATTTTTTTTTTTCATGGAAAGAAAGAAATGCTGTAGAATTTGTTTTTACCCTTGAAGAAGAAAGTATTATGCCTGATCGCCCTCATAATCGGAAACCCACTAGCGGCCGAGCGGTAAAATCGGTGAGCACTGGTAATTCGCCCCGGGGTTCGAATCCTGGCGAACGGTTTGCTGCTTGGACGTTTTTCCCATGTGAAACATGTATAGGAGGCTGTTTCCCCTCAGAAAGTCATCCATGAAGGCATCTTTTCCCTTAGGCAGATAGCCCTCCAATGCTTTTCCGTAATCACATGAACTAAACCAAACCCTCAAAATTGATAGAGTTATTA
This sequence comes from Stegodyphus dumicola, assembly GCF_044657685.1. Taxonomy (NCBI): domain Eukaryota; kingdom Metazoa; phylum Arthropoda; class Arachnida; order Araneae; family Eresidae; genus Stegodyphus; species Stegodyphus dumicola. The sequence goes on from NC_140768.1 coordinate 110,303,983, forward strand.
AAAATCTACATAAAACTAAGGTTGCTTTTTTACCTAATTTTAAATCATTGACTGAAATCGAAACCAAGTAGTTTGGGGATTTAAACCTCTTACTTGAAGACACTTCTATGTCACTTGGTAATATTTAAAATCTATTTTGACTTTATATGACGAATTTCGTTTTGTTGGGTGACTTCAAATTTATTTAAAAAATTTATTCGATAATAGTTTGATCATAATAGACGATGCATTTTCCATGTTTTCGTATGCAAACGGGCGAGACTTTGTCAAATCGATAACAGCCTCCCAATGACACATTAACCACAATCACATTAAGCGGCATCTACTGTACTTATACACAAAGTTCATCCATTAAAAATACGTAAAATCTTACTAGTTTTTCTGCATTTTAAAAGATCATCTAATTTAACTATTATAAATTAAGACTACTGGATGTCTAGGTATAGAATGGTTTCAACTAACCATTTTTTTTCTCCCAACAGTTAATATTATTGAACCGCCTGCATCGCCAGCTCTTTATACATCGCCGACTGGTAAGTTTAATTTTATATCTATACAATTTTTATCTCTTATTTCAAACATTGTCGATTCCTTTCACAGCCTTTTTCTGTCATTGCCTTCAAAATACGCATAGAAAATATTGTAATCTTTTGTTATTAATATTAATTTCAAAACTCAAGAAATCGGTAATGATGATGCTTTGATTCGCTGGTTCAACTAATCTAGTTTTAAATTATTTGAGCTAAACTAGTCAAATCTATTTTCTATGCAAATATAAGAAGTATGTAACATTTAAGTTTTACTAATCCGGAGTACTGCAGTCTTGTTGTAGAAGCTAAATACCGAGTAGAAATTGCAGGTACGGAATATTTGAAATTTATAGTGGCGTTGAGCAAAACGCCTCTTGACGGCAGCTAGAAAAGTTGCTTACAGAATTTGAACGCCATAGGCATATTATTTTTGGCACATAAAATTGTTAATGTGAATGTTCTTATCTTCGAATATATTTTAAAGATTGCATATATTATATATAACTGCATATAATATAGAGTAAAAAAATTACGAAGACTCTATTTTTTACCCCGAGATTACTAATTCACCAAGGTCTTGTGTGCTCGGTTTAAGTGTTAGAAGGTTAACTAGTTTCCAGTTTTGACACGGAGTGTACAGTTTTCATTATTTTACAGGTAATGTACAGGTTTCATTATTTATTTCTGTACAGGTTTCATTATTTATTTCTGTACAGGTTTCATTATTTATTTCTGTACAGGTTTCATTATTTTAATCAAGTCTTTAGCATGTTATCAAGCGGCTAAATTGTAAGTGGACGAGTTGTTAAGTTTTTATGCACTAGTCGTTAAGCAGTGCCAGATGATAAATCGTTAGTCTATATAACTGTTAGCTGTTAGGTGTGAGGACAATCTGATTCAAGTTAAGTTTAATGCTTCAACTTAAGTTAGAATTATAAATTATTTCATTAGATGCCAATTGGATCGGCAGCAGGTTTTGTTTTTTCCAATGCAAGATTCATCTGTACATATTCATAGTTCTATTAGGTAAGATTAGATGTACCGAAGCATCTTCTTTACCGTGTTTGGAGTCGGATACTTTTGTACAGCGATTATTTTTGATTCATCTGTCTCGATCCCTTTTTGCGATATTTTGTAACCTAAATATTTTAATTCAGGGGCTGCAAATTTGCACTTTTCGACATTAACTTTTAGACCGGCCTCATTTAATAAAGAAAACACCTGTCTTAAATCCTGTATATGTTGGTCGAGATTATCACTAGTAATAATGATATCATCTAAATAGATAAATGTGGACTTTCCAAGAACAGGTCTTAACACAATGTCCATGCATCGCTGAAATGTTGCTGGGGCCCCAGAAAGGCCAAACGGCATACGCAAAAATGCATAAGTGCCAGACTTGGTTATAAAAGCAGTCTTAGGCACGTCCTCAGGCCTGACCCCTATTTGAAAATAACCATTCGTTAAGTCTAAAGTCGTCATAAATTTGGTTGATTTTATGTTCCTTAAAATTTCTTCTATGATCGGTAACGGATATACCGGATATTTCGTTATGGAATTTAATTTACGGTAATCAATAGCGAATCTCCACCTTTTTGGATGCTCCAAAGGATAATCATTATTTTTCTTACATAAAACCACCGGGCTAGCATAACTACTTGAGATGGGCGTTATGATCTTTTTACGTAGCATATCGGTAATATGCCATTCTATAATTTTTTCCTTATTCTTATCATACCGGTATGGTTTTTGACGAACCGGCAATGCATCTCCGGTGTCAATACTATGGTTAGTAACCTGAGTAAATCCTGGAATATCACTAAATAAGGAAGCAAATTCACTTACCACTTGTCGGATTCTATCTTGCTCGTCATTAGGCAGGTGGTCAAGATTTAACCTTGGCGGTTCAACCTTTTCTACACGCACTGGTTTCATTGTCAGCCTAAGGGACGCTTCATTAAAATCCAGTGTAGCTTGTGCGTCTGAAAGAAAGTCTATTCCTAGGATTACATGTGCTTGCAAATTCTTTACTATAAAAAACATCACCTTTACTTGTTCGTCCTTGATACGGATATATAAAGGTACTTTACCTACGCACTTACATTCTTTTCCTTGCGCCGCTAATACTGTCGTATTATCCGCATTATATATGCGGTATCTGCGAAAATACTTTCTAAAAAAGACTTCTGCCACACAGGAACACTGCGCGCCGGTATCCAGGAGTGCGGTGGCCGGGATATTATTTACCAAGACTTCAATCTTCGGAAGAGTCAAATTTTTCACCATTACTGTATTTATCTTGTAGGAAGAGGGGTTTTCGTGTCCTTCGGATTTCCGCACCCTCTCGTCAGCAGAAATCCGTTTTAGTTTAAATTATTTTTCCTTTCCGTGCTTTCCTTCTTTTTCCCCTGGCCTTGAGACTTTTTTCCTGGGTTGCTATTGAACTGTCGACGTTCGCCGGCTGTTTTTGAATGCTCGGGTTTCCTTGCCCACTGATTCGCTTTTTCTCCGTAGCCGTATGCTTGAGTTTGCTGTAGTCTTGGCGTACCAACTTGGTTTCGCTGTTGATATTGGCGTCTTCTTTCGACGTCCGCCGTTCTTCTACTTTCAAACTGGATTGCTAGCTCAAATAATTTTTCCAGTGTAGTCGGATTTCTTAATTCAATAAAGTCTTGCACTTGGGGTAGTAACCTCGGCAAAATCACTTGAATTATTTCAGGATCCGGACGGTTTCCATACAAGAGCTTGAAAACGTGAATTTTTCTTAAAATAAAGCTCGAGAGGTTGTCGATTCTTTGTTGATATATACTAAAAAGTTCCGTTTCTAATTTCGCACGATCCCTTACAACAGGGAAGGCTTTTAGTAGGGCAGTCTTGAAATTTTCGTAAGTATAGGTGGGACTTCCTGCTTGACCCAAGAGACTTCTGCCGATACATTTGAACCAGTTAAGCGCTTGGCCCCTCAAAGCGCTGGTAGCTAAGGTAACTTTTTGAAACTCGTGCACGGGGTAGAGCATGAAGTGGTCATCCAATTTTTCCAAAAAACTGGTTACCGGTGAGTTTCCATTAAATGTTGCTTCTGGTTTCATCGAAGCGCGCATAGTCTGGACGATGTACCCAAATCCTTCCAGGGCGGCAGCTGGCATTTCTGGATTCTGAGCCGTTTCTGCAGGCAGCACAGGTTCTTCTTGAAACTCGGCCATGGTTATTCTTCTTCGTTGGGCGCCACTATCAGGTTCAATGTTTCTTCTAACCTTCTTCGGAAACATACAAGGACCTGACTAAGAACAGAGAGCTTACTAAAGCTATGTTCACTAATTGTAGTAAGTAGACAGGATACAGACGAAGGGTATACAAAACCCTTTATTTTTCTTTATATACAATGACTTCCGTACTTCGGAATACAATGACCCTCCACTTGGGGTCTAACGTAAAAGATATCAAAATAAAACTAAACTCTAATTTAACTTTAGAATAATACACGTGGAAGATTGGCCTTATAGTAACAGGAAGCGTATGTAGCACAGAGACTGTGAACACTACAATACGTTTAATTTATCAAGAGGATTAAAACCTCTGGCCTGGAAGGCAAATAGCAACTGCGTAACTTCTAAGGTAAGCGGCCTGCTTCGAACTCACTGCTTCCTCTCTTTCGCTTGGCAAAAAGGCCACACTTAAATACTTGGCGTTCGCCAGACAAACTTTGCATAAAAACCTTCACGCTTATAATTCTGGCCGGAAGTAGAAAATAAGAAGTGATAGTAAAGATTTAAAATAAAATAAACGTTAGTAAAACTTAAGATCCTTACAAGTTGCAGCTACAAAACATAGTATCAGTAAATCTTTCATTTTGTTAAATTTTATATCTTGATATCTGAAGTTTTAGACTTCTGTGCGAAAACGAGAATTTCTCGTTAGCACACGAAGACTGAATAAGAGCAGCTTGATAGTAAATTAGATTTAACCTTACTAGGTTAATGAAATTTATTGTTATTAGAATTTAAATTAATGATTTGAAATATTAGCTTATAAAAGCAATCGTCTCACCGAGTGCAGCAATTAAATGAAGGAAAAATCGTTAGTTTTTATAGTTGTTGTTCTTTGTATTCTTCTATGAAAGAAAAGATCATGTATCCAAATATTTCTAAAATTTGAAATAAATTTATTTTAAATCTTAATAATATGCAAAATAATATGTTTCTTCGATAACTGTAATGTCCTTTTATCAATTGCAGGATTATTTTTTGTTTAGTAAGGCAAATAAAGACTCCTTTTTGTTTTCATCTCTAGGTCAGATAATAAACTCAAAACTCCCAAAAAGTGCTGTTTGCGCAACTTGGAGTGCTTCTCATTATCGTACATTCGACGGTGGCATCTACAGTTTCCAAGGGCGATGTTCTTACCTTTTCGCTAAAGATTGTGAGCAAAACACTTTTGCTATTCATATCCAAAATGGGGAAGTGTGTGATGCAGTTTCGTCTTGTCCCACAACTGTCGCAATCTATATTGGTGCCGAGCAATATTTACTCTCCAATGGCGATGAGGGCCCAGTAGTTGTGAGTGCAGGAGAGACACACATCGTACCAACAGCAGTCAATGGACTTCTTTTCGAGATGATCTCTGATTACGTAACTCTCATCAGTCCCTTGGGTTTCAAGTAGGTATTTACTTGAATGTTAATATCGATAATTTTTTTCTGTTCTTATCAAATTATTTTGAGATGTAGTCCGACACCTTAGAAAATGACTTATAATGCGCAAAACAGTGTTCAAGCGAGAGGGTCAGCTGGCGGTTGACAGCCAGATATGAACGTGCAACTGGTCGGCATTATGAAGATCCTATTGATTGTCCAAAAAATTACTCATACTGTAAAACTGATAATTCAGTGTTTATTAATATAAAGTTATACTGTGTAGTGAAGAAGATAAAATAAATATAAGATTAAAATACAAAAGTTATTTTATATAATTTAAAATCAATAATATTTTTATGTTAAATATATAATTACGCGAAAAGTGCACATTGTTACATACAAGCCGCTTGTAAAATTTCAAAGAAGGCTTTTAATGTTCTCTTCTAGAACATTGAAAATTTGAATGTGCCGACATGGCTCATAGGATCGATTCATATTCTTAGTCTAATTGCTATCTTTAAGTTATTTATATGTAACTATTTGTATTACTTATGTTGTAAGAAAGTCTAAGAAGGTCGATGAAGAAATCCATTCCTTTATAAGGTGACAATGCAAGAATAAATTTCCCTGGTCTAGTGCATTTAGAAAATTCAGATTTTTCACTTTTTATGTGAGCTCAATGCCAAACTCTTGCTTATTTCGAAGAAAAATTTAGTTTGCAGTTAAACTGATACTCACAGAAATACATTAGGACAAAAAGATGAACGAATGACTATAACTAACATAGATTACGTCTATTTCTCAAAATAGTTTTTTAAAAGCAATTGTGCAATAAAGAATGTAAAGTCATCTAGAGTAGCAGCGAACATTTAAGGCTTGAAATGCCAAAAGGGCAAAAGAATTTATTTTTATATATATATATATTAAAAGAACGCAATTTAATTTCGTATGATACTATGTACCGAATCGTCACCTAAAAAAACGAAATACGAGTAAAACAAACTAAGACTTTTCAAAACGGAAGTGAAAACGATTAACTATTAAAATATTTCCTTTAAAAATCACAGTTTTATATATCACATTAAATTAAACTATTTTACAGTCTCTCATGCGGAAGTACAAAATTAAAAAAAAAAAAAAAAAGATTTATGTCAGAGGAAATAATGTGCGTTCCAATAAATGCTAAGGCATTAGCATACTTTTGACAGTCATTTTGAACTGAATTGAAAATAAAGGAACGCATGCCATTTGAAAAGACAGTAAAAAATTTAAATTTGAAATCAAAAACTAAAATATAAGATACTAATTAGAACGTAAAAATGTTTCTACTGCCCACAAATGAAATGTTTGAACATGGTGTTGTATAATTCCGCGCCACTCGGCTAGAGGCAAGGCCATCTTGATGGGTGAAGGCTGAATCCAAAGAGGTTCTCTCCTTATGTGACGTCACGACTGAGGGCAATCGTACTAAAACGCCATCTGCAAACGGTATGAGCGTAAACAGAGCGTATGATTAAGCTAGAAGTTATGTAGCATTAACTATTCCTTATAGTAAATTTAATTTATATATATATATATATAAAAAAAGATGTATCGAAAGTTAAGTTTATTTACTAGTTCACTTTAATGTTTTCTTTGAATTAATTCTATTTGACTTGTATTTCTTAACAGTTAGTTTGCAATACAAAACAAACACTTTTATGATGAAGAGATTCCTCCCCCATTTTTATTCATGTTCTGTTCATATTTGTTACATATGCCATAACGCTCATGTTAAATAATATAACAATCCAATAAATTGTTCTTGTATTTTTTTATTTTCAAACTATGTATCAAATACGAATCTCGTTATTTTTATTAGAATAATTTCTCCTTCTAAATTAGACAAATTCTAACTTAGACAATTCTAAATTAGACAATAATGAAAGTTCTTGAAAGTTAAAAAATATTGAGCTCGAGTTTGTACATATATTTTGTACATTCACTAAGCTTAGAAAGGGGTGTGTTAATAATTATAGTCTACAGCTTATTAGTTGCATAGCATTAAATAATTCACTGTAATTCCTCTTCCTTTAGTTATTATTTAATTAAGGTGATAGGATTATTACAGATGCCACGAAAATGTAGCGTTCCGGGATGCAAGTCAAATTACTTAGCCAAATAAACAGCATATTACAACTTTTAAGTTCCCCAAAGATGAACTACTGCGTAAAACATGCATTAGTAAAATTAATAAGAAAGACTTTGTGATCATGTGCTTATGTGTTAATTTTGCATTTTGATGAACGTTTCATCATAAGAAACGTTAAAGCAACACGATCTAATGAGACAGTATTAACATTTCAAAGAAAAGTATCAGTTTTATCAAAAGATTGCATATCCGACTAATTTTTTAAGGTCAACCTAAATATTTATCTTGTCCTTTGCCACAAAAGCGAAAGACACCAGAAGACAAGACAAGAGAAATAAAGGAGTGTGAAATTAATTTTAAAAAAATTGTGTGCTGCAGACAACATTGCCACCTTTTCAGAATTTTTGAATATAAACTTTACAGCAATAAATTATCAAATACATCGGCAATAATGAAAGCATCTGATTATATACTTTTTGCGTATTGAGAAGGAATATTGCCCAGCAGTCACTGTGTCATTTAAAGTCGAGCATGATTTAACTGTTTCAGATCTTCGTGAATGTTTAAATTAAAAAAAAATGTTTTAATGGCTTTTAGGAAAAGATATACTATGTAATAAATGGTCAAAATTTGAAAAACCTTTCAAATCAATTGTACAGTTGTAGGGTTTATATTTATTTTAACTAACATTTATTTTAAACTATCTTTCGTGTCAAGCCTTTACTTTCCCCTGGAATTACCAATGCCAGAATTGTCCAATGGAATTGCCAACAGAGTATGTAAATTTTAGTAGAACGCGCAGAGTATTCAAATTTTTAGCAGAAGTAATTTTGAGTTAAATAAAAGGGAAACGAGTTTGTAGGTGTGCTTTCTTGATTCACGAGCGTGAAGGTTGCTAGGCAGAAATTTAAGAACCGCGCGTTTCGGCCTGTATGCCTACTTCGGCAGTTAGTTGAATCTTTCAACTTCTTATTCAGAAAGTTTGCTGAAATCTCGGCTGTATCTTAGAACGCGGTTTAGTTAGTCACGTTTATAGAGCCTCGTAGGTAGTGACTTCGTTATTTTATTTATTTTTAGTTGTACTTTTCTATTTTTATTTTACCGCCGGGTCGGCGTAGTTTGTGAGCGTCAAGTGAACGCATCTGTAACTTCTAAAGTGGAATAAAAAGGGAGTTAAACCCTTCCTTAGAGTTTCCTTAGAGACCCACGCAACACCGCATTGGCGCCCGAACTCTTTTCGAACTGAAATGGCCGAAAACTGGATGGAAGCTCCTGTACAAGTCCAACAACAAGAAATGGCGAACCAATTAGAAGGATTTGAATACCTGGTCCAGACGAAGAGAGCATCGATCAAGCCAAACGTCAATTTCGAAAGAAAAAATTCGGTGGCGATATTTTTAGAATACCTAGAAAATCATTTCCTGCTATACCCTGTGCCTGAAAGACAAAATGTTGCAAATTTTTATTAGAGGAATTCGGAGGCCACAGATATACCTTTGAAAATTTCAAAAGATCATTATTAAAGGCCTTCCCCATGGTGAAAGACCGAGCAAAGCTAGAAGCCGAGCTATATATTTTTATCAACGAAATATAGAAGAGTTGACGGACTTTATTCTGCGAAAAATTAACCTGACGGATATGCTGTATGGGAAGAAACACGACGCGGAGATAATTGAAATAATCTTACCAAGATTGCTACCTGCTGTCCAAGATTACTTCGAAATTCGAAACACAAGCACCTTGCAGAAACTCTTCGAGTTGGCGGTCAAGTTCCAAAATCGCAGAATCGTGGAAAAAGCTAGAGGGGCATCGTATTCTCAAGGTCTCCGAAGGCAATCCTCAAATTAACAGACCAGAAACACAAATCGCTCTTATGGAGGAAGGAACTATCAAGCTAACTCATCGAAGCTCGAAGGTCAAGGCCCAAAAAGGAAATTTGAAAACAACCGTCCGCGTACCCAGAAGTTGAAAGGAAAGCTTTAAACGAGTAGAGGGGCCTGTAAAAGCGAGGGTCCAGACCCCGGAAGTTTCGAAAAAACCCTCAAGACGATACCTAAATACGGTCGTGGTAAAGAACTCACAATTACCGATTATACACGTCCTGGTTGACGATGTACCAGTAGAAGCCCGTATCGATACAGGGGCAGAAGGTAATTTTATGAGTGATACATTTTTTAAGAAGAATTTTAATAGGCTACGATTATGTAAAAATAAAAACACAGAAACCATAGCAGCGCAAGGACAAACTTGTCAATGTATTGGGAAATTATCATTACAAATACAGGTAAAAAATGAAAGCCTTAAAGTATTAATTTTTGTGGTAAAAAATTTGCAAAGTCCACTTATTTTAGGAATGGAGTTTTTAAAAACCGCGAAGGCCAAACTGAATTTTCAGGAAAATTCAATTATGCTAGAAATGGATCGGAGGGTAGTGGAGCCAGTGGAACAACCGCAAGTGGACCTTAGCCATTTGAATGACCATGAAAGCCAAGCCATCCAGCAATTGGTGACTACATTTCGAACTTGTTTTCAGAACGGCCTGGTAATTGTCAAATTGTTACGCATGATATACAGTTAACTGCCGACAAACCCTGTAGGACTAAATGTTACCGCTATGATAAACAGAAAAAGCAAATCGTAGAAGAACATATTCAGGAAATGTTAAAGAACCAAATAATAATGCCCATAAATAGTGAATACGCGATTCCAGTCGTACTATGTAGGGAAAAGAACGAGTTTCCTCCTTCGGATAAAAGGGCTTGGAGGTTTGCTATCGATTACAGAAAACTGAATAGTGTTACTAAATTCCCAGTTTACCCTTTGCCGGTCATAGAGGAAATTATTAGAAAGATTAAATCTACAAGATACATGATTACGTTGGACTTAACGTCTGGCTACTATCAAATAGCTATGAGACCCGAAGACATACATAAAACCGCGTTTGTAACAAAATCGGGCACTTACGCATTTTTACGCATGCCCTTTGAGTTGTGTGTGGCCCCGTCAACATTCCAGAGAGCTATGGACGTTATTCTAAAGCCTGTCCTAAGAAAATCGACTTTAATCTATCTAGATGATATAGTTATAACGAGTAGTACGTTGGAACAACATATTAAAGATTTAGAAGAGGTTTTTAAATTATTAAAAGAGGCCGGTCTTACAATTAACGCATCAAAATGCAAGTTCGCGACTAAAGAACTTAAATATCTGGGGTATAAAATTTCGCAAAAGGGTATAGAAACTCAGGATTCAAAAATAAAAGCCATCAAGAATTTCTCACCTCCCACCGCCAAGAAACTTTCTTCTTTCCTTGGGTTATGTTCTTATTATCGGTCGTTCATAAAAGATTTTGCGAACATTGTTGAACCGTTGTTAGTAATTAAAAGAAAGAAAAGTAAATTTACTTGGACAGCAGAGGCAAATGCTGCATTTGAAAGGTTAAAAGAAGCACTCGTCAATGCCGCTGTTTTGAAATTCCCGGAAGGGGACGAAAACCTGGAAATTGCAGCAGATGCGTCGGACTATGCCGTAGGTGCAGTTCTGATGCAAAATGGCCATCCTTTGGCATTTTTTAGTAAAACTTTAAACTCTACGCAGAGGAATTCTACAGCTACAGAGAGAGAAACATTAGCCGTATTAATGGCTGTACACAAATTTTGAGTTTATTTCGGCAAAGCGCCAGTAACAGTCTTTTCGGATCATGCGGCTGTTCGTAGACTTTACTTGGGAAAAAACCTAACGTCCAGGTTAATAAGATGGGCTTTAAAACTTCAAGAGTATAACCTAGTAATTAAATATAGACCGGGTAAGGAAAACAATGTTGCTGACGCACTATCTCGTATAAAATTGGACGATGAAGGCAATGAACTCAAATGCGCTGTGTTGACTTCAAAAATTTTAGATTCTAGAGAAACAATTATTGCTGAACTGAAAGCTAATCCTGAATTTGGAAGTATCTATGCGTATCTGAAAGACCCCGAAAGCTTTTTAACACACAGATATCGATGGAATAAGAAGTAGAGCAGAAAACTATGAAATAATAGATAATTTATTATTTTATATGAAAACAACAAACGAAAATTTCGAATATAAACCAGTCATCCTAGCCTCGCTTCGATTAAGCATTTTGAAGGAATTACATGACGCGAAAACAGCGGGTCATTTAGGGGTCTGAAAGACTTAAAAAGGGTACGCCAGGCGGTATATTTTCCGCAATTATACAAAATAGTAACTTCGTATGTCAGGTCCTGCAATCAATGTCATTTAATAAATGATATTAATTACAGCCCGGCCGGGTACTTAAATAGCATTCGCGCTACATTTCCGAATGAAATTTTAGACATAGATCTTCTTGGTCCTTTTTCCTAGAGTGAGTTAAATAAAAATCGTTTTTTTTTAGTAATTGTAGATCATTTTTCAAAATGGACAGAAATTGTTCCACTTAAACGCGCGTCAGCCAAAACAGTCGCAGATGCATTCTTACACAGATACATTTTAAAATACGGTGCACCGATAAAAGTAAACGGTAAACGATAACGGTAAACAATTCGTTAGCCAAATTTTTGAAAACATTTGCACTGGACTTGGCATACGCCATATCAAAATGGTTCTATATAGACCACAGGCAAAAATCGCAGAAACAGTTAATAAAAATATTGTAAAAATAATTCGAAGTTATGTTAGCACACATCACAAGCGCTGGGATGGCTACATAAATGAGTTAGCTTATGCTTTAAGAACAACAAATCATGATACTACGGGAAAAACTCCAGCAGAATTATTTTTAGGACGGAAGTTAATTACGCCACTAGATAAATTATTCTTTGTGCAACAAAGAGAGCGACAATTCGAACAAAAAGATGTATAGAAACTCATTGACCAGGTCGTTAAATGTTCGGATACGGCAAGAAATAGACAGAAACTGTACTATGATCGAAAACGCCGTGAAGCTGATTTTAAAGTTGGGGATAAAGTATTAAAGCGGAAATTTTCTTTATCAAGTGCACCAGACAATTTTACTGCAAAGTTGGCTCCAAAATTTGACGGCCCTATGTAACTCAGGAAATCAAGGGAGTCGTATTGTACCTTAAGAACGAGAGAGGGAAAATCTGTAAAGCAAGTCCCAACCAGGTGAAAAAATATTATAATCAAAATGATTTTGAAATCCTTAAAGGTTTCTTGCAGAAATCAAGCGCAAAAGAAGTGGTAGGCTCAGAAGTAACGCCCTCCGCTCCACCACCCAAGAAACAGAGAACAGAAGAGGAACCTAGCCCTTCTACAAGTCATGCTACGGTACCGAAAAGAAGAAAGGAAAATGTTCAGACTCCAGCATTCAAGAAATACATGAAATCAACGCCGCCGCGTAAAGAATCTTTGGTAAATAGGAAAAGACCAGTTACAACGTCCCGCAGTAGAAATTCTGCGTCGAGGAAACCACTTCCAGGGCCAGATAGTCAGGAGCAAACAAGGCCGCCGTTCACGAGAACAAAAAGACAGAAGGAGGAACGAAAAGACCACCACCAACAGAAGAAATTCAAGAAGCACTCCAGACCGGAGTACGTCAAGACCAGCCGTCCAAGGGAAAAACGAAAAAGACAGCAACCCGACGATTACGACGCCAAGAGGCCAGCATGCAGAGGACGCAAAAGAAAAACTAATGTGGACGACACTCGGAGGTCAGTAAGGAGAAGATTGACGTCCATGAAACCTATAACGTGGGAACAGTTTTGCCAGAAAAGAATGACGGAGTTTCAATCATCGAAAACTCAAAGATAAGTTAAAATCTTCTATAAAATGTTTTTCTTTTGTTCCGAAATGTTATGCGTAAGTACGAAGCTCTATGTTTTGACGAAAGTCAATTTGTCTCGGTTTAGACTTAGTTTTGTTTTACTTTATTTAGCTAAGGCAAAAGTATTTTTTCTTTAAGTATAAAATCTAAGAGCAAGCAGTTCCTGTTGGTCGAAAGACTAATTCTGTTATGTTAAAGCCAAAATTTGGCCGAAAGTAAAATAACTTCGTATTCTTGTATTAATGAAAAATTTAGTTTCAGTGCCGCCAGCTGGGCGAAGAATGCGTGAAGTTAAACTTTATTTTTATCTTATTCATTTTATGGTAAATTGTAAAAATCATATGTATTAGAATTTTGTAAATATACGTAAATACTTGAAAGTTATGTAAAAGTAGAATTTAGTCTAGAAGCATAAAATTTTAGATGCTAAAAGTAAATACTCGAAAGAAATGAATTCAAATTTAAGTATTAAACTGTAGTTAAAATCATGCTTTAGAGAGAAAGCCTGCATGTCTAAAGATGAATGAGGTGGAATTAGAATAAATGTGTTTTGTAGGGTTCTCCACCTACACTTGAATTTTTAAGAATGTTAAAGTAGCTCATCGAGTTGTAGAATGTCGATTAAGGTGTGTCTATTTGGTTGTTGGAATTCTAACAAATCATTGTGGTTAGGGGAAGTGTTGCAATACTAAAACACGAATATTCCCGTTTGACACCACACATGGTGGAGAACCAGGGTAAAGTTAAATTCATGTTTGAATACTTGAATGAATGTGAATTAAGCAGTTAATTAAGGAAAATAAAACCATCAAAAACGAAAACTTTATCCAATGTTAAGAAAGTGTAAATCATAATGTATTTAGAAGATACTGATACTTATTCCTTCCAGATGCTGAAAGGAAGAGAAAAGATTGATTGCTGAAGACCGCGAAAGGTTCCTGTAAGAAGAGATGGTAAAATTATGTACCTACAGAAATTTATTCTAATTTTTGAGAAAACAGTTTGTTTTATGTAAACGAGGCTCTTCAGTTTTCGTTCAGAATGTGGAAACTTTTTCAACAGCTCGTTTCTAGGACCTGCTTCCAAGTTTACCAAATTCTGGAAGCGGCAAATGTAGGGTTTATATTTATTTTAACTAACATTTATTTTAAGTTTAAGCTATCTTTCCTGTCAAGCCTTTACTTTCCCCTGGAATTGCCAATGCCAGAATTGTCCAATGGAATTGCCAACAGAGTATGTAAATTTTAGTAGAACGCGCAGAGTATTCAAATTTTTAGCAGAAGTAATTTTGAGTTAAATAGAAGGGAAACGAGTTTGTAGGTGTGCTTTCTTGATTCACGAGCGTGAAGGTTGCTAGATAGAAATTTAAGAACTGCGCGTTTCGGCCTGTGTGCCTACTTCGGCAGTTAGTTGAATCTTTCAACTTCTTATTCAGAAAGTTTGCTGAAATCTCAGCTGTATCTTAGAACGCGGTTAAGTTAGTCACGTTTACAGAGCCTCGTAGGTAGTGACTTCGTTATTTTATTTATTTTTAGTTGTAGTTTTTTCTATTTTTATTTTACCACCGGGTCGGCGTAGTTTGTGAGCGTCAAGTGAACGCATCTGTAACTTCTAAAGTGGAATAAAAAGGGAGTTAAACCCTTCTTAAGTGTTTGTGTAATTTCCAGTTCATAGCAGTCACTACTACTGTTGCGGGCAAGTTGGGCCACGCAACACCACACTGTTATAAGAAATCCTCAAAAATATTCGAAGAAATGCTTGATTTGGTAACTGAAACTTCTCAGAAATGTTCTGAAAATACATCAGAACATATTATAATATAGCGATTAAACTGTTTAGGGAAAAGATTTCATTATTGAAATCTAAACGTCCAACCTTCACAGCTGAAATAATGACACGAACTTGCAAATTATTGTATAGCAGCCCTACGTGTTATTCTCGAATGGCAGCCGTCCTACTTAAAAAAGTTAACATTAAATGCTGGGTACTTTCCAAAGAGATAGATACTTTGCATCTAACCCCCGATAACAAGGTTAAATGCAAAAGTATTTATATCAGAAATCTTCACAAGTGCAAAATCATGAACAGGTTGGGAATCTTTAACTTGATGAGGTTTGTATTAAACTTACTATTACTAAACGGTAAAGTTTAAGGTTCCTCAAAAAGCTTCTACCGTTCAAACCATGATGATTTCTTCAATCTTATCTTCAAATAAAGAAGTTGTTGCACTGTTGCTGTCCATAATCTCAAGCCAAATGATTTAAAAATTCAGACTTTGCAGGTGTTAAAATTTTTTCATGATTGTGGCTTCGAGGTTGTTTCCATAATTTCCGAAAACGATGTTAATCATAAATGCTATGCAATGGTGATATGATGTCTGCTATTGAAAATAAACCTTGTTTGGAAAAAAAAATTACTATTTGATTTAGTTTATTTACTGAAATGTATAAGGAATAATAGGTCGAGCCAGACTGAAACCAATCAAACCATCTTTTAATGATACAGATAATAAGCTGTATTATGCAAGTTTATTCCATTTGAAAAAAAAATTATATATCATAGAGCAGCACCATTCTATACAAATAGCTCAAGCCCTTTCGAAAAAAGTATTAAATTCAACCTCTTTAGAAAGGCAAAATGTTTTTACCGCAATTAAATATTTTGATGTAAAGACTGTTGTAGCACTGCAGGGTTTCCCTTAGTGCAATTAACCAATTATTGAAATTTTTGATGATAATGATTGTTTTCAAAAACAAGCAAAACCCCAGAAATTGAAAAATCAATGCTTATTAATACATTAATTTAATATTAGTAATCTGGAGTATCTTTTTAAAGACATTTCGGTGAGTATTTAAATTTATGAAACAAATGTTTGGTTATGAAAACGAGTATTTCTTAATTGCTGTAAATGTTTACACTGAGCATCTTTCTATATATGTCTATGCATAACAAATGGAAAAAAAAATCAATATGTCAAATAATGTAGAAATGGAATGCATTTACATCGCTATGCTCCCAGATTAATTTAAAAGTAACATATTTTATCGTAAAATTATGATATTAACAATTAAATGTAAATATTGATAAAGCTTACATTTAAGAGATGCATAACTCTCTCTTGAATGTCAATCTTTTGACTTAACGTGACATATTAATATTTGCAGCTCTCGAATTTCTGGGTACGATTTTTTTTTTTATATGAGACAGCAAAGACATAGTTTCTTGTAGTGCTTGGAAATAAATGAAAATATTTAGTTTTAAATGCTAGTCACACTGGTAAAAATTTTATATAATATTTATTTTAATTAGTTTAAAACTATTTGAGTTTGCAATGTTTAATGCTATTAAACTCCATATAATGGTATGTAACCAAACATATAGTATTGCAAAGCATGCTATTGATTAGCAAGCAAAAATTAATATTATTTGAGAAACTTCCCTACGATGCAATCCCATTGTCTAAATCCATTGTTTAGGTATTTTTTTAAATATTGCTTACAGGAAGATAAGAATATTTTTTTTCTTATTACTAGCCCGGGTAAAGAAAGCGCGCTGATCCAAGATAATTTTGGCTGACCGCCCTTGGCTGTGACGTCACCAAACGTTAGCTTCGGCCTTCTCCCATCAAGATGGCCTTGCTAGAGGGCACTACTTGCACTCCAGCAACCAGTGGCAGGCAGGATGCTGAAGGTTGAGGTATCTAGACCCCTCCAGTCAACCCTAGTGACTTTAGTCAAGAATCGCTACATTCTCTTGATGACATTTGTGACTAAGATATTGTAGTAAAAGTGCGATGGACTGCTCCAGTTACTTCCTTGGTAACCAGTTCAAGTGGCGGAAACTCACCTCTGCCATTACTGAACGTTAATGACTTCCGTTAATGACTGGACGTATTTCCCCGGAAGATTTTACATTATACATATTGTAAAATATGTATAATGTAAAATATGTAGGAATGAAGATTTTACATTATAC
Source organism: Stegodyphus dumicola (assembly GCF_044657685.1). Taxonomy (NCBI): domain Eukaryota; kingdom Metazoa; phylum Arthropoda; class Arachnida; order Araneae; family Eresidae; genus Stegodyphus; species Stegodyphus dumicola. The sequence goes on from NC_140768.1 coordinate 110,321,040, forward strand.
ATATTGTAAAATCTTCCTGATAGTACTTTTTGATTACCTCATTCCTATGTAGACCAATTTATTTTTCTAAGTTGTTAGACTATATATTATCCTACTAGGGCCATTTATATCTAGTAACTTTTGGTTTATTCTTAGAGTGAATACAATTTTACTATTTCTGCAATAAAATTAAATTTTGCAGTCTAAAATGGAATAGAAAGAATACAATTCTTCTGAAAGTGAATAGCCAGTTGAGAAACAGAACGTGTGGGCTATGCGGTAAATTTGATGGTTCCACAATGAATGACTTCGAAACTTCAGACGGTAGCAACACTGACAGCGTGGAAGGTTTCGCAAATAGTTGGATAATGGATGAACTTGGAGGTACATATTTTTGGATGTCTTGATTTATTATTCATTTCTTATCAATAACATCAGCTCCCAATTTGATAATCGATTATAAATTTTAAAAAATTTATTAATTGTTTCAGATCTTTGTATGTATACACCTTTCATTATATTTTCCTTTTATACGATTATTTTCAGAAAAATGTCAATATAAAGGTGTTGTCAAGGATCCTTGTTCGGATAATAAAGATAAAGTGACCGAGGCAGAAAAACTTTGTCAAGCGATATTTGAAAAGAAGTTTGAAGTTTGTCATCAGGTGAGTTTGCATTCTTTAATAAACATCGTATTTTCCTACCTGTTTTCCAATTTCATCACACTTACAAATTTATATTTTAATAGAAATGAAAAATATTATGTTATATTTATTATTCAGTTTTTATTATCGTTAGTTCCTCACTTTTACCTACTAATCTTTTGGCGCTGGATTTTGAAAATTTTAAATATATTCACAAAATTTTACCTTTTTTATTTTGTTAATAGTTCTGGCCTCTAAGGGCTGTTTTATTGGTAAATTGCATTCCCTTGTTTATTTTAATTCAGTGTATTCAATTTGTATTTGCAATTTTTTATTAGTATTTCATGCATTTTATTTTCCCTTGCATATTATTTGAAATGTATCTTGTGCACATTCTTCTTTAAACTATCTGAATGTGGCAGGTGTTCTCACACTTAACGAACTTTTCAAGTATATGATTTTTTTCACCTTACTTCTGTTGTTTATGTTAAGTCATTGTAGCCGTATTTACTGCTGGTGTGTTCGATCTTCCGGAATCGGAGTCTTTTTTTCATCCCTTTCTCCTTCTTTCTTCCAGTTGGGAACTGCGATGAGACACATTCATGTGAGGTGCCAGTGGGGCTTTACAAGGTAACTGAGCCACACACCCGTGTCCGGCTCAATATCCATCAGATATTGTTATTATACATTCCAATGTATTCTTATTGGAATGTAGGTTTCTTTTAAAGGAATAATAACATTGTGATAATTCCCAGTCGTTTATCCGTGACTCTTTTTCATTCATTACGTTCTTACCGTAATTGCATTCTTTGAAAAATAAACTTCTCGCATAATTTTCACGTCTCCATTTTCGGACGATAAAATTAGTTAAAAAAGGAATGATAATACGCGAAGAAATACTGCAATAGTTTCGTATACTACTCAGAACCTAATTTATGCAAGGGCAAATAGAGTATGAGCCCCGTAATCCATTTCAGGGGACCTCCAAATTTTTCTCTAATAAATTTAAAATCAGTACTTTTTTTTAGTTCTAGGTTTTATAGAAGCAAATTTAGAAGCAAGAACAGAATTTTAAATTTCGTATTTCAATTTTCTCCATCATTGAAATCATTGGATCGTTATCTTGCACTTTCATTAACGACTGATGAACTCAATCTGTAAGCTGTTACGCTTTTTTACGTAATCTAGCGTTATCTGTAAATGTGAAGCTTGACTTTAAGCTTAATGTGTTATAGAGTCTGTTACGCTTTTCGAAGCAGCAAACACGAAAAAAAATCAGCTAAGCTTTCTTCGGGATTCGAACTTAGATCTCTCAGCTGCTAGCTATTCTTTTTTTTTTTTTTTTTTTTTTTTTTTTTTTTTTTTTTTTTTACGATTCATGACTCAATAACAATAGCCTACATGAATATCTTGAACGGAGAGTGAATAAAGAACAGTGTGCAAAGAGAGAAAGCAGTCAGACGAAGAGCAGGATCAGGAGAATCGATTGAATCGAAATCACTAGCTCATTGGATCTGTTTATTTCAAAAGCAGTTTTGATGTTCCCTCCCAGACCTGGCTGACTCGAGGCGGCCTTACACAGTTAACAGCCACAGTTGATGATTGTTCTAACATAGGTACTAGTATTTTGACAACAGTCAAATCAGACTTTTCTGAAATAACATACCGTTCTTTTCCATATTTCGTTTTTACGGCTCAAATTATGCCTAAAATTTAAATTTTGTAAAATTTGGTGAGAAATTTACAGAGAAATTCCAAAAATTATTTTGGCGTATTTTTTTTTTTTTTTTAGTTTGCACCAAGAATAATTCACTCGGTGAACTTCTTAATATATTCCAACCTATTTTTCTTTCCCTTCCTGTGCAGTAACGGGAAAAAAGTCACATCGTTCCTACCTTTTTTACATTGTGCATGAGCCGAAAAAAGTCACATCGTTCTTACTTTCAAATAATTTTAACAAAGTGCCTAAAACACATTTGAGTTTGTTATCGTTTTCAACAAATATGCCAAATTTCAAAACGTGCCAGTATGTAAATTTACGTATATCTTTTGAAATTTTGTATCAAAGCTCTAATTTTTTGCAGGTGTGCTTAGAAATACATCTACTTTAAGATAATTGTAAAACTTTTATAGGTTATAATTAAAAAATTTTTTAGTAAAATTTATAAAAAATTATTTAAAAATAAATCATAAAAAATGAATGAATTTTATTTGGAATGAACCTAAATTTTAAACTGTGTAGGAAGGAATCAAATAAGCTTCATAAAAAAGAGATATTAATAAATACATACCAAATTAAATTAACATTGAGGAGCTAAAATTTTGAGAGCTAATTTTTCAAAAACTACGCTTGCGATTTTTACTAAACTTTACAGTTTGGCGTAATTTGAGTTGTAGAATTGAAATATGGAAACAAATCATTTAAAAAAGTCCTATTTTGTGTCAGAATACCTATATTAGAACAATGCTATATATAAATCTAATACACATCCTAAGTCGCACTTTCCAGACATGAAAAACGCAATTTGAGTTTCGACAATCGGCCCAGTAGAACGAAAAATATAGAACTATCCCATTTTTTTTTTCGCAATGTACATCCCATACTGTAAAAAGTAAGATGTCAACCGAAAATTTGGCATAACCCACGTTACTGTCAACATCTTACTTGCAGAGCCAGGCGGTTTTATGTCTCCATACTCGTAAATACATGGCACAACAGAAAGTTGAAATCGGGTGTTGTATACTAATAGAAATTACAGTAAACAAACACAGCATTTATTGCGAAGTTTTTAGATTTGGTGTTGCTGGCTGAAATTAATGGAATTCGTCAGGGACGGATTAAGCTATTTACAGGCGCTAAGCCCTTAAAAGCTTATGATATGATACATCCATACATTTACAGCACAGAGCTTGTTTTTTCATCATTCCTTCTTTCTCGAGCTTGGTTTAGCTGCGCAATCCATTTCATGGTAAAAAGAAGCAATGAGAAATTTTTCTACTGCTCTTTTCTTGAGTTCCTAAGCATCTTTTTTGTGATGCTCTCTTTCCTTGATACCCTAAGTACCCTTTAGTCATGCCCTCTTTCCTTGATGCCCTAACTATGTGCTTATTTTGCTTAATGGTTAATCTAGCTCTGGAATTCGTTTGTAGTTATATGTGAGAAAAGGGCTTGTCTAGTTATTGTTCTTGGTACATAACAGTTACGATTATTTGGCTTCGTGCGTATTTCGGATATGTGTGTACGCGTTTTATCTTGAAATCGTGTTTACAAGCAATGAAAAATTAGAGGAAAAATTTGAATACAAAGCGAAAAATTTGATGAAGCTCGTTCAGAATCTATTTCATTAAAATTCTTCATGAGTTCATTCTAATCGTCAGGAACCTCAGAAGCACCTAGTATTTGAATTTTAAGAGTTTTCTGCTTGTAACGTATTGAATAGTGTCTTGAACTGGAGGTTTTCTTTTTACATTACATTTACTGCAAAAAACCTCTTGAATGTAATATTATGAGTCCAGTAGCTGTGTAACTTTTTAGGATGAATTATATTAGTTTTTGTTTCATATTCTCGAAGTTATTTAAATTTTTTTATATAGTTGGTAGATCCAAAAATATATTACGAGGCTTGCAAGATGGATCACTGTGGCTGCCAATCTCCTGGTACGTCTTGCTACTGTGGATCACTGGCTGAATATTTCAGGGAATGCATCAGAGTAGGAGGCAAGATAGATGGAGGCTGGAGGAGTGAAGATGTCTGTCGTAAGTGATGATTTCTCAAGCACTTTTATAGCTAATCGAAATTGAAATGAAAAATAACGCGAAAACATTCATTAAAGCGTTTATTTTAACATAACAGACTCAGGCAGAGAAAAAGAAAGGATTTTTTTCTCTTCCAAGAAAAATTATTTTATTATCAGCCTTTTTTAGTTGTTTAGCGTGCCACCAAATATAAACTACATCAAAGGGAAATATAAAAATGTCCACTTACAAATTTGGTCAAAAAGGGTTATATGACTCTATGCTTAGAAAATAACCTCCACTGAGGTTATGCCAGTCGTCAACAAGTAAAAGATTTCCTCAACCAGGGTCTTTCCTCAACCATCTGAGGACATCCAAATTTTCTTTCGCAACTGCAGCAGTGTTAAGCGTGGACTATCATGCAGTGGAATGATCCTCTATAAAAATGACCAAGAAACTGTGTTTTAAGTGCACACTGCAACTGAGACTAAAACCCGTAAAGGATTATTAGTTTAAATCTTTCCACCACCGCCAGCCATTCTCCGGGAAAACCGAACATTTGCAGTGTTGTTCTACTTGAAATGCATTTGATCATGGCATACCCTCAATATGTAATGTCAGACTGTCATGCGAGCAGTAAATATTTTATTAATCGTATAGTTTGGTCGACCCTTAAACCCGCTTGTCTTGACATGAGTCTTACACCCGACATCAAAACTATCAGATGGAAAGTTCTTGATTTTAGCTTATACATATTATAAAGATATTGCGACACTGGGATATTTTGCAAAGAATCTTTTGAAATACACACTGTTGACGATAAAATCAGTGTTTCAAGTAGACCTGTATTAAGCCTCTTTACGTTACTTGTTTTAATGTATAGTTTTCAAATGGGATTGAAAAAAAGCACTTTGAAACTTTTTTGCCTAATCCTCCAATTGCTTTCAATTAAAAAAAAATTGAATTTAAAAATAACTTATCTATATCAAAAGACAAAAGGGCGTCTGCAAATTAAAACTCTGTACCTGTGAATAAATGATTATAGATAATTAGATATTTCGAGACGAGAGCAACGGAAAATCAGACAAGGCATGGGATATCTCTTTTATGTTTGTCTTAATCAGATGACTGAAATCGAGAAAGGTAGTGGGAACTACTGTTGAATCTGAGCTATGTGCATTCACAGAAGGATATGAATAAAAATTACTTTAAATTAAGAATAAAAAACTCAAGTGCTTATAAGCAATCTTAAAGAATTAAATAGAAATATATTGGTTAGGAAATGAAATCAACTTTTATGTTTCCCTTTTCAGATAAAAAACACGAAACAATGTATGAAAAAGATTAAAGTCCTCAATCGAAATTCAAAGGAATAACTGTTTTTAATTCTTGCCCTTTGTAAAAATACTGACAAGAAATCACATCGTATGTTTAACTGTAAGACCTCAGTAATAAAAATGCATAAATAAAAAAGGGGTATTAAAATAATACAAATACTTTCTAAAACACATTTGAAACCTAAGGATATTATATTTTACATGCTTATTTCTAGGAACTTTATGACTAATGAATAAATTGTGTCTAGTCTTACGCGTTGTTCTCTGCTTTTCAGTTTCTTATTAAAGAAGAGTATTCAGAAAAAAATAAAGAGTAGTATATTAAATAAAATGATGTAAATTTACCCTTTCAAATATGTTTGAGTTTATACCGAAAAGCATTCATTCAAATTTTCATCAAATCACTAATATTTACCAAATTCTAACACAATAACTGAAAACGCAAATATTATTACTTGAACCATGTTTCTGCATAACTTGAATCTTCTATACCTTCATCTAGCACACGATAAATTTGTCTTAAAATACTTAAAGTAACTCAAGGGAAAATAGCTTCTTTTGTTTCATTTGACACCCCAAATCTCCCTTTTAGCTGCAAACTACAAGCAGCCTTCATCTAAAATATTGCACATGTGTCGTGTTATGCGATTTTCTTTTTTAATGTGTATCTTTAATTATCAGTGAAAAATTTCCGAGACATGTATATAAATTTCATATTTTCTAACCCAGTGCTAAGATTATTATTTTAATTTTCATTAATTGATTTTTCAGCTTTGGCATGTCCAGATGGAATGATTTATCAGGACTGTGGAACGTCCTGTCCCAAGACCTGTAAAGGTACTGTTTACGACTGTGAAGGCAATCACTGCGTGGACGGTTGTCATTGTCCTGATGGAACTTACCTTCACAATGGACGCTGCCTAGAAAGACAGAGTTGTCCTTGCCTTCACGGCGGAAAGGAGTATCAGCCTGGAGAAAGAATGTTACAGGATTGTAATGCATGGTAATGATAATAGGTCAAAGTTCTAAAGAAATTGTTGTAAAGACCTTATTTTGAAATAATCAATTATTTTTATTTTAAGAAACTTTCCTTTTCCTTCTGATTTCAATTCTCTGCCTGAATGCAAATTTAAATAACGTATATGCAAACTCTTAATGAGTTCGGAAATAGCACTGTAGCAAAAATGATGAGTTGGAAGTAGAAGAGCTACTTTTGAGTTGAGCGGGTTACGTCGAGAACGCGTTTATGGCGCGATTGAGATTTATGCCGCATGTTTGCAAATAACCGATGTAGCTAAATATTTGTGCTAGCCACTTACTTTTTAGATTATTTGATATTTTATACTCGGCTTTGCTGCGTGCAGCCGATAAATCTGATTAAGATTGAAACAGGAGCGAATCGTGTAGTTGAAATTTGATTCATTCTGATTGCACATACTATTTTGTATTTAAATTACTTAGCCATTAGTGGTGGTTAGTTTGTAACACCGAGTGTGTCAGTTTAGTTAAAATAAAAAGGTTGTTATAATCGGGAGTCATCTGTTTTTCAAGACATAGCGAGAATTCGCTATCTCGTCTTCAATAGGGTCTATATTTTATGCTTCGTAAACATACAAGACTACATCAGGGATGTCAAACTCATAGGTACACTTGGGCCAAACAAACAAGGTTTAACTTTAGACAGGCCGAAAAAAAAAAATCAATATATCAATATTCATAGAAACGTAGATTTATTTCGAATAATACATTAATAAACATATATATATATATATATATATATATATATATATATATATATATATATATATATATAGAAAAGAGCAAGAAAAATTTAATGTTTACGTCCTGATACTTGACATCTCTTCTCTACTATTATCTTTCCTATTTCGGGAGAAATTTTGTTTGCAGTGATAACTTTCAACGCTGACCCAAGGTGAGCATCATTAATATGGTTTCTAATAGGAGACTTATTACCTTTCATGACTGAAAATAACTGCTCGCACCGATAAGCGCTACCAAACATGGAAATAATTCCATACGCGAATTTTCGAGTATTTTCAAACCAGCCTGGTAAATATTTGTAAAATTCAGGCACGCCCACTTCAATGAATTTTGCTTTCAAATTTGAGTTGCATTGAATCTCGATCACTTCCATTTGCATATGGCTGGGTACTGAGTCAATACTTATTGAGAAAATCGAAGAAAACAACAACAACAACAAAAAAATTATCTTCGAGGGAACTAAAATCATTAAACCTCGTTTCAAATTCAGTTGTTAAATTTGCAGTTTTTTCTGCGTATTTTTGATACGAACAAGTATCATCTAAACTTGATTTGTTCATGCTGCACGTCGGGAAGTGCGACAAATCTTCATTTTTAAGTTGTTTTTCCCAAAGAACTAGTTGACATTTGAATGCTTTAATTATGTCAAACATGTTCGTAATGATATGATCTTTTCCTTGTAACGATAGATTTAAATCGGTTAAGTGTTTGGTTATATCAACCAAGAAAGAAAAATCTTGCATCCATATTGGATCGTAAAACAAACTTACGTCTGGATTTTTCGTTTTTAAAAACTGACATATTTCTTCTTTCAAATACCAGAATTGTTTGAGAATCTTGGAGCAAGATAACCAACGTACCTCGGTATAGTAGGACAAACCCGAATATTCACTACCTAACTCACTTAAGAAAGCAGTGAATTGACGCTGATTTAAACCTCGAGATCTTATAAAATTTATAACTTTTTTTATATATGACAAAACATTCTCCATATTTATTACTTTCGTGCATAGAACTTCTTGATGTATAATACAATGCATATGATGAATGTTTGAACCGTGAATTTCACTAAGTTTTTTTCTTAGTAACGCTACGAAGCCCTTGTTTTTCCTGGTCACTGATGGAGCGCCATCTGTAGCTACAGAATTTAATTTTGCCAAAGGTAGATTGTATTTCTGCAGAAGTCCAAAAACACAAGTAAATATATCTTCTGTGGTAGTACCAGGCATCGGTATTAGTTCCAGTAATTCCTCAAAAATGTTAAAATTCTTGTCACAAGAACGAAGAAACACTGCTAATTGAGCTTTGCCACTAATGTCCGTGCTCTCGTCACAGGCAATGGAGAAACTTTCGAAACTAGATGATTTTGCTTTGATCTGATCACTTAAATTCGCGGCTAAATCAGTAACTCTTTCCGCAACTGTATTTCGAGACAATGAAACTGATTGAAAAGCCTTCACATTTCCAGGACAAACAATTTCTCCAGCTTTCATTAGGCATTCCTTGATGAAATCACCGTCAGTAAAAGGCTTCGAATGTTTAGCTATCAACTCGGACAAGACGTAGCTTGCATGTACCGCCGCTTCACTTTCTTGCAATACTTTACTAAACATGGACTGTTACTTTTTCACTCCTAACTTGAGCTCTTTCAACTTTTCTTCTCTCATTAATCCTTCGTAATTGTTATATTTCGATTTGTGTTGTTCGTAATGACGTTTAATATTATATAACTTTGGTACATTAATAGTATTATTACATATCAAGCAGATTATTTTATCTTTTATTTCACAGCAAAAATATTCTAATTCCCATTTTACTTGGAATATTCTATGTTCGTCAGCGATTTTTCGTTTAATTTTACTACCACTTGGTTTTGATATAGACATACTGAATACAAAGGGCTCGAATAAACACGGTTAACGTTAAAAAGTTAACAAAAATTTATTCTTTCCACAAGAGATAAATCAAAATGCTGAAATATTTCTTCAAAAATATTCTAACAATATCAGAAAATGTCAAACGTTTAGCAAAAGTCAATTAAAAACAGAGAAACTAATTCTATCTCACAGCGAAATCGCTACAAATCAATCACAGCATTAAGTAAACAAACATTTCGCTAGAACTACAGCTACTACTGAGATGAGTTGTTTGTTCTCGGCTTTTATAAGCTTTATAATTAATTTCTTGAATATACTGGAAACATCTATAAATATCTGGATTTTTGTGGATGGCAACAGCAATTACGAGATATTTATTTATTAGGTATTAAATGCACGCGTTGTTCTATTTTTAACCTTCCAACGCAGCTATCTTTTCAAAAATCGTCTACGTTGCTAAGGCAACATGAAGCAAATCTAATTACAATTCTAAATAAAAAAAACTAAATAAATAAATAACTATGAAATCCGTAACAATATGAATTAAGTAATAATTAATAATAAAGCAAAGTGCATGCACATGTATGCACCAATATATCGTACAAAACTATGATTGGAAAACTGAGACCATGAGTTCGGCCACATTCGGCTATCGGGGGATGCGTACAAGTTCTGAGTGCACGTATTCCCCAAAAGCCGAAAGGCCAGTTTACATCTGTCAAAGCTGCTCGTAGCGAGCCGCTCGTCCGGGCGTTTCGAACCGAGTGAACGGACCTGTACTCTGATAGATTGTTTACACCAATCAGAGTGGACTGACAACTCGCTTCCGTTTGTTTACGAAATGGATACCGACGTCGCAGCTGCAGGAAAGAATATGCATTGAACATACATAGATGTTCTTAGGCTGCAGTGCTTGAAGTCTGCGAAGCTGTTTCAAACGAATTAATTTCTGCTCTTGGGAGGAAAAAAAAAGGAAGAAAAAAAATGGGTACAAAATGGGTAGCTTGCCGCAATGAATTAGGAGTATCAAATGAACTATTAAATGAATTTCGGACCAGAATGTCCAAAGTTACAAAAACGTTATTGCATATCAGATACAAGAATTTAAAAGAAACTCAGTTTGAGAGAAGTTATTTAGTCAACTGTGTTTACTGAAAGTCAAATTAACAAAGTTTTTCTACTATATACAACTGTTTATTTACACCTAATTAATCATTTACAAAATAATGTAAAAGTAATAATGTGTTTTATTATTTATTAATAGAAAGAATATATTTATTCATCCAGAATCCACAGAATCAGTAGCTCTCTGTGCATGATATAATTATGCAGAGTTCTTACTGGAACTGTGTTATCTCTAGAGAAGAATGCAAAGTTAGCACATGGAATATTTATTCAAAGCTACCATTAACGCGACAGAAGTAAACTGTATGATACCTAATTATTCGGAAAATCTTAAATAAATAAGAAGTAGCAAAAAACTTGGAAGCATTACATATGTTGCCACAGGTAAAAGAATATATATATTATGACATAGTTCCAAGAGGAAGATATTTATCGCAAATTGTTACTTTTGGATCCTACTGAAATTGTGTTTCTGGACAACACACAAAGTGATATCAACAAAATTAATAATGGGTAAATATAGTGATTATACTTTACTTTTAAAATGCTAAAACGGATAGTTTAAAGAGATTAGAATTCATCTAGTATAATTTGTATAAACCTTAATACACCTTCAGTACTTGCACTCACACATCCAAGCTGAACATGTTTCACATCCAAGCTGAATTGTAACGAATTATAGCCCAGAATGTTTTTATACAAAGCAAGAAATTTAAATATCCCCAATAAAACAGATCTACATATCTTTTCCATAATTTTTTTAAATTTTTATAGTTTATCATATATTTATTGCATCCTCATGTAGGGATGCTTGTAGAAAAATGAATATAAGCTCACATAATTATAGAAGTAAAACACTTCATAAGATGCGTATGCATTAAAAAATGCCATGGTTTGGCTATCGCTTAATCTCGGATTATAGAACTCACTGTCACGACGTCCCTGCGAACGCTGCGCGGAGTAACTGCCCGGAGAGATTTTTCAACAGATTCAAAGTAGAAACGGAAGCGCTGACTCATCTCCCTTACGTTTGTACTCCGTCGAAGTGAGCGTTTACATTGTCAAAGTAATCGTAAGGAGCGACTCGCTCCGAGCCGCTCTGACAGGTGTAAACTGACCTGAAGTTAGCTGAACGCAAGCTACTCACACGCATTTGTAATTTAAGTAGTGTGTGTGTCAGCTCGCTGTGAGTAATCTAACAACACTGAATAAATTATCGTTAATTACTTAGCAGTAAACATTTCATTGTTTTCTTCGTCGATATGTTATTTTATTATTATATATTATTATTTCCCGATATATTGGCCGGGCCGCAAAAATATTTGTTGTGGGCGGGCCGCGAGTTTGACATCGTTGCTCTACATCGTATCAAAATGGCGAGATTATATTGGTGGTGAATTTATCATGAAGCTAAAACAGACTCTAGGGGAAAATATTGTTGTCTGAGATCTCTTTAAGAATATTGCTTATTTTAATGCTTCATCAGAAAATGGGAACACAGAAGTTAAGTTTGTCTTTGAATTCGAAATGCCTTTAGAAATATAAAAAGATATTAAAAAACATCAATTTTTTATTCGACCATACACAGCTGCTGTTAAATCAATACTGAGTTGTTTCCTATTCCCTAGCATTTCTTGTTTTCCTCCTATTGAATGTAATTTCTGTCACCTCAATTTCTTATTTCCCTCATGCTAGTGAATGTAATGCTGGAGACTGGCAGTGCACTGATGAAAAATGTGAAGCGAGATGTTCCTCAACGGGTGATCCACACTACACTACATTCGATGGTCTAAGCTACGAGTTTCTGGGGAGCTGTCCTTACTATCTCGTTTATCATACGGATTTCACGATTGTCCAGGAAAGTGGACCATGTCCAGCTTCAGCTAGTTCCGAACCTGCCACAGAATCAATGTTCTGTACACTTGCCATCAAGATCGCATACCTCGGTGACTCTCTAATTCTCCAGCCTGGAATAAAGGCAAGTTCTCTTTTAAATGTTTGGCTTGTTATAAATATTGCTTTATGGACTATTGATAACAAGCCCGCGTATTTTACTTAAAAAATTACTTTTCTAAATTCCTGTCGCTGTGAAGTTGGCATTCTACACCAACTGTTATGCAGCAGTTATCTATGTTCTGAACTTGGTGGATACGATTTACCGTTTTACAGGTATTCTAAAATAGTGCTCAAGATACAATTGCCTCAGTTTTTTATTCGCAAAAGTAAGGGAAGCCCAAGTAAAATTTTGAAACCTAATGTGTAAAAGTAATAATTTGATGAATACGTTTAAGTTTTTCATTATGTTGCGAGAAGTAATTAATTGATTGACACTAATTTGGAGACTAAACTAATAATGATTGCCTAATTAATATTTGTTCGTGGTCATTAACAGACCTTGCAAAGTTAATTGGTTAAAGTAAAGTATACGAGAGACATTTCCTTAAGTAAGGAAATCGCTCCATTAACAGACCTTGCAAAGTTGGTTAAAGTAAAGTATACGAGAGTAATCTCCTTAAGTAAGGAAAAAGTAAGTTCTCCACGAACGGTGTATGAAAGCAAACTGGCTGACATTCATGTTACAGTTGGAGAAAAATATGAAAATACCGACAACCAGGCTTTTCGCCGGGATTTAAAAACGTGCATGAAATTACATGTATTCTTGCTGCTCGGATACTGATGGGCGACCGTATATAAGCATTTCATAGAATATCTGCATTTACCACTTACATAATAGGGTTCCGATTTTGCTCAGGGTTTTCCAACTTTAGCTTTTTATACGAAATAAGGTACTTCATATCAAAAAGTAAAATCGGGTAAATCGGGTAAAATGTGATATAACGTTTTTATTTGTCTATCCATTTTTCAGAATTCTTTTGCTTTACATATAACATCATGTTATTCTATAATTTCTTTTATACTAGTTCTATGATATTTTTATATATTATTTTTGTTAATGAGTTACAACACCATAATATCAAATTCTAGACAACGGCCATCATTCATAAAAGCACTGTTTTCCGTTCTAGTAGGTAATAACTGCAAATCTGAATGCAAAAATATGTTCTGATCTTAAAAATGCGTTTTTGTTATATATGAACATTTACATTTTTGATAGCTTTGCAGTAAGAATAAAAACAACAAGCAGCAGTCTACCTTGGCTGAGGATCAGAAGCAAAATGTGTAGTTATTCAGTGTGGATGGTTAGTTTAAGAGAATTTCAGTTCTCGAAATTTTGATTTCAAATTCCGAATTAGCTACGCCAGTATTGTTATGCAAAAGGCATGTGATACGAATTAATTTAGAAATGACGCTGCCCAGAAAAAGCTATAATAAATAATTCCCGCTTTTCGGACAGAAAGGGAAAATACCCAAATTAAAATGAGGAATTAAGAGGCTATTGATAATTTAATTTATAATTTTGATTTACGCATTTTTTATCTTATACACACCTCAAAGATAAATACCCTCTTTGACAAATGCGTTAAGATAGTTTGATGAATATTTGATGAAACGGAAATCTTTATGATGAAACGTAATAATATATGCACCATTTAAACTAAACAAAGCGTATAAACTGTCTTCACTACTTCAAGTACAACGGCTCACCAGCGGCCGAGCGGTAAAGTCGCTGAACACTGGTAGTTCGGTCCGAGGTTCGAATCCAGCGAACGGGCTGGCTGCATGGGTGTTTTCGTGGTTTTCCACACGTGTAACGTGTATACGAGCTAGTTTCCCTTAGAAAGTCCTCCACGAAGGCATCCCTTCCCTTAGGCAGATAGCCCTAGTGTGCTTTGCCATAATTACACCAAATACACACTTCAAGTACAACACTTAGCTGTATGGAATTAGAATTAAATCAGCACTACAATGTTAGTTAATCATTGTTATTAGCGAATAAATATCCTTGGTTGCTATATGGTTTATAATACGATGTAATAATAGAAGAAAGTTAATTAGATAAATAAATAGCACTGCTGCAAAATATCCCACATTTTCTATCATAATTAACCGAAAGGAATATTTGTTTTCTTTATTTCATAGTTTGATAAATTTTATTTCATTTTTTCAGATGAGTTTTAACGAAAAAGAAGTTAGTTTGCCATTTTCTGCTATTGGATTCAATGCTGCAATGGTTTCAGATATCTTTTTAAGAGTAAGGACTTAATTATATAAGTTGTAAAATTTTTCAGGTTGTTATCTTAAATATACTTAAGCATGGTTTCAAATTTATATTAAAAGAGTATGTGAATTATGTGCATAAATTTTATTTCAATCTTAAAAACTGAAAGTGTTTTAGGCCTTTAGTTATGTTAAAATTTACACTAAGTTTAATTTCGTCTTCAAAAATTTGTTGAAAGTTTCTATTTGTGACTGTATCTTTTAAATAGACTACACGTATAAAAATAGGTAATTATGTTCTTTTAATGTATGCTATAAATCTATGTATATCTCTAAATTTTCTTTTTACAAAAATTGATCCCTGACGTATTTAGTTTCATTACAATGTAATTAAGATTTTTATTTTTGATTTTATTTGAGGGTGGAAAAACCAAGCGTATGGTTTGTTTCTTTTCTGTAGTCTAATATGTCATTTTGTACATGCTTTATTGAAATATTACTGAATACATAGATTATTACTGAGCTATATAGAATATAACGGAAATAAATATGACATCGAATGTTTCATATATCGTGAAAAAGCGAAAAATTGAATGTTAACTATACAAGTAAACATTCAATAAAAGTACCATAGACTCTCGACTAGCAGAGGTTATATTGAGGATGACGTCCTCGATTAACAGGGAAATTTCGGTTAATTCGGCAGTAGCAAGGAAAAAAATCACAGGAAAGAGAAATAAATCATAATAGAAAACAATTTACTTGAATTTTTAAACAATTTAATTTGTGGAATAAGTTCACTTGGTTACGTGTAAATAATACTTAAAACTAAAACACACTTCGAAACAGAAAGAACAGCACTTTTTTACATCTATTACTCTTATATTTTAACAGGAGTGAATGGGAAGCAGAAAATTAATAATGGCTGTACACTTAATTTATTTTTATGATTTAGTAATTTATTTTTAATGGATGATTTAACAACAATAAATTATATATAAAAAAAAATCTGAAATGTTTCAGATTTTAAATTACGTCCAAAGGGGTGTTTTTTTAACGTTTTGAGTGTTACCTTTATTTATTAAATATCATGTTCTTCGCACTTAAACCATAAAATTCAGTTCAAGAGCAATATCGCAAAATAATGTTAAATTAAGCATATCTTTAGAATTTCCGATATACACAGTCTCGCGAGCTGGAGATAAAAGTAATATTTTTTTTCTATATAACGTTGCCATTTCTCGCTTTTAAAGCATTGAGTTTGTAAATCAAAAATTCGTTAAATTTTTACAAAATATAAAATCTATAATAAAACAAATTCCAAATTTGGGATTTCAGATGCCCATATTCGCAGTAGGATTTCGTCATTCAAAATTCGATGGCTCTATGTACCATTGTTTTATCACAATGCGAGAAATAGACAATCATTTATGCAGATTTTTCATTATTTAATTTCTTCAAATATAATGCAGGACTCTAACGTTTTGTGGCAACAGTTTGAAAAGTGAACCGACGTTTATGAGTCCGACGCAAAATCGCAAAACGAAAACAATAGTCCTTCGGGACTGAAATCTCTTTGGACTAAAAAGTAAATTTTCGTGCTTCTTTTCTTAATAGTATTTCGTTTTATTTATTATCTGCGGTTTTTTTTAACTGAAATTTGTTACTTTTAGAAAAGTTGCGGGTTATATTTCGGACATTCAGTTGTTAGGCTGTAGGTTGGTTATTTTAATAATTTATATAGCAAAATACAGAAATTTTAACACACCTATCTACACAGATGATAAACCCTCACCAGTTGAAGACAATACCACAAATTTGGCTGTTGTTAATCAGATTTTCCAAGAAAACATAGAGTCTCTGAAAACAACGAACAGGGTAAGACTAGAATTCAAGACACATCAAGAACAAGACGAAACTCTAAAAAAATGCTTTGAATGGGCAAATAAAAATCAAAATTCATATACTTTCGATGACGGCATATTACTTCATTCCGAATATATCTGTGGTGAAAACATTAAGCAAGTTGTATTACCTTTAGAAAAAAGAAGGGAAGTCCTAAGAATGGCACATGAAATCCCTCTTGCCGGCCACCTCGGTGAGAAAAAGACAATTCAACGAATCAAGTACTCATTATCTTGGCCTACTATTAAGCAAGATGTTAAAAAATTCTGTGAAAGTTGTAAAGAATGCCAATTGAGGAGAACAGTTACGTACAAAGATCGAATCCCAATTCAACCTATTGTTAGACCGGAAACACCCTTTGAAGTATGGAGCGTGGATTGTATCGGGCCATTAGAACCTCCATCCAGGAGAGGTCATCGGTTTGTGATATGTGCAGTTGACCTATGCACCAGATGGGCAGAAGCCACCCCCGTCAAAGACATAAGTGCGAAAACAACATGCAACGTTTTGATGAGGTTTTTTTACTCAAACTGGATTTCCAAAAGTGATTTGTTCCGACCAGGGAACTAATTTCACAGCCAAACTCACCCGAGCCTTTGAGAACTTACTTGGTGTGTCTCCACGATTCTCCACTCCAGGACACCATGGGTGCTGTCGAGCGTTGGAATAGAACCTTAAAAGAGATGATGAACAAAAATATCCAAGAATATCGCAGAAACTGGGATTTGAATCTTCCCTATCTCCTGTTTGCCTACAGAGAAGTGCCACATAGCACCACTGGTTTGTCTCCCTTCCAGATGGTATATGGAAGAATACCATCAGGACCATTATCTTTGCTGAAAGAAATATGGACAGGTGAACGTAGCATTCCAATTGCAGCTTCCCGTTCAATTGAAAATTATCTACAAGACCTTTTAGAAAAATTAAGAAAAGCTCATGACATTGCATCACCAAATTCCAAAATATCTTAAGAAGAGTACACTTCAAGATACAATTTACGTTCTCAAGAAAAGACTTTCAATGTTGGGGACAAAGTCCTCGTGTTAATGCCATCATCATCTCATAAATTGCTTAACACGTGGCAAGGACCAGCTACCGTGATCAAACTTACCAGGCCACACTTTGCCAAAATCGAAATGGAAAACGGGAGTATTAGAGAACTCCATATAAATAAGTTAAGGCCATATATTGCTCGTGTAGATCACGTTGGTATCATTTTTGACCAAGATGAAGAGTTTGGAGATATCCACTATGCACCAGCAGATCTTATGAATAAATCTGCTGATGATATCTGGACCCATTTACAAAATTTGAAAGGCGACTTAAAATATTACCAACGGGAAGGACTATTTAAAGTACTAAAATCTTATGTAGATGTTTTCAGTAGCAAACCTGGTCAAGCCAATGATGATGGTCATGACATCAAGGTTACAGAAGGATGTAATTCGAAAAGATTGAGGCCCTACCGTGTTCCTGTTTCACTTCAAGAGGAAGTCGATCGTCAAGTTAAAGAACTGTTAGAATGGGATCTTATAGAATCCAGTGACAGTAACTGGGCACATCCTATAGTATGTGTTGCAAAAAAAGAATGGCGGCGTTAGACTGTGCATAGACTTCAGGCTTTTAAATAGCTTCACAATTCCGGACGCCTATCCGATGAAGATTGCTAAAGATTTACTATTCGAAATAGGGAAAGCCAAATTCATAACAGTTCTCGATTTAACCAAGGGATATTGGCAAATTCCTATGAAAGAAGAAGCTAAACCCTACACAGCATTTATCACTCATCCCGGCCATTACCAATGGAAAGTTCTCCCTTTCGGTTTGAAAAATGCTGGAAGTACCTTCCAAAAATCGATGGATAAGGTGCTTGCAAACCATAAGAACTACTGCCGTTCATATATTGATGATGTGGCAATATTTTCTGAAACTTGGGATGGCCACCTCTATCACATCGACCAAGTGTTTCAGACACTGAGAAACGCAGTTCTAACCGCAAATCTAGAAAAGTGTGATTTCGGAAAGAGTCACGTGAAGTTTCTAGGACATGTAATAGGTTCTGGCACTCACTCTCCAGATCCTGAGAAGGTAGAAGTCATCAGAAATCTGTCTAAGCCTACCACTAAAAAAGAAGTCAGGAGTCTTTTAGGGCTAGCAAGCTACTATAGGGATTATATCCCAAATTTTTCTGAGATTGTTTTACCTTTAACAAACCTTACAAAGAAGAGTGTTCCAAATAATATTCCATGTGACTCTGAAAAAGAAGCAGCTTTCAACAAACTTAAAGAAGAGTTGATTAAAATGCCATCTCTGCATACTCCGGACATCAGCAAGCCCTTTCAACTCTATACGGATGCATCTGCTTTCGCAATTGGAGCGTGTTTAGCTCAAAACGACGAACATGGCAAAGAAATGCCCATAGCATTTTTCAGCAAGAAATTAACGCCCTGTCAACAACGATGGTCAACCATCGAACGAGAAGCATTTTGTGTCATCGAAGCCTTGAAAAAATTTGATTCATGGATATTCGGTGCCAAAGTGCAGATTGTGTCTGATCACAATCCCCTCACATACTTGACCCAAAGCGCCCCTCATGGTGCTAAACTGTCTCGTTGGGCCTTAGCGTTACAACGGTATAACATGACTGTGACATACCGCAAAGGAAGTTCACATGGGAATGCTGATGCTTTGTCAAGGTTAGCAGTTAACTCTTTCTCACTCAATGAACTCTGAGCAGCATTGTCTCTACGGTGACGAATGTGCTTCTTGTGGGGGGACTTGTATAGATCATGACTTGTAAAGATCGTGACTTGTAAAGATCATGACTTGTAAAGATCGTGACTTAAAGAGAACGTGAAATATAAATAATAGGACAAGAACTTGCATTTTACGGTGTGGGAACAAGAAGAGGATTCGAAAGATTTTTATATATTTTGTTTTTAGAGAGTTGAGGATTTTGAATATTTTAATAGTTGTAAGAGTTTTAACTGCAGTAGTTAAGAGTTTAAAATTTTGATAGTTTAGAGCTGCAGTATTTATTTTTTTGGTTCTGTTTTAAAATTTAAATAAAAGTATTTTGTTTATTCTGAAAAATTAGCTTTATTCTTCCTACAAGATTCAATATTCATTATATTGAAATAAGGAAAGGATCTGAGCTTTATTCTTCCTACAAGATTCAATATTCATTATATTGAAATAAGGAAAGGGATTTTTACTCACGGCATCAGCACATTGTCACTAAATGCCTTTTACGAGTATTTAGCGAATCAGAAGTTTAAAATCATCATACAGTATAAATTCCATATTAACGAAAGTTTTGTACATGACATCAACACTAATTTTTATTTCTATATAATATTTCTATATAATTCTAATTTTATATAATATATTTTATTTCTATATTGCATAGTTTTTTATTTCTATGGTTTACTACTATATATCCTTTTCGTAGTTCACCTATACAGGGTGGGGCATAAAAAGAATTCGAGAAAAAGAAATACATGCGCACTCGTACATAAATTCATGTAAGTGTAAATTCTTATAGAATACTAAAATGGTTTGCTACCATAGCATGATACTGAAAGTGATAGTTTTCTGTTGCATCAATATATAGTTGCACGGATTGAATTAAATCCGTGCAACTATATATTGATGTTTAGCTATACATTTGGTACAAAACATTAACGAGGACGAAGTGACTGATGTTTCTGTAACTGCAAACTGATTCCTTTCTTACATCAGGCGATTAAAGCGCCCGCAAAGAAAATGCTCATATGTTAAGTAAAATCTGGAGAAAGCAGCTAATTTTTAAGCTTTACGGCCATTATTTGCTCCGGGGACATGGCAGGATTAAGACTTTGAGACGCCATAAGCACTTCAAAAATTTTGGTGTCCCACCTGTGTGTACGCTTGTTTTTTCTTTATCCCTTCTCTCGTTTGGTTTTGGTTTAGCTGCACTACGCATTCCATAGTAAAACCAGCAAAGAGAAATTTTTTGGTGCTGCGTTCCTGAATACCGAAGGACCTTTTTGTGATGCCCCCTATCCTTGATGCCATACATATACGCTTATATTGCTTAATGGGTAATCCAACCGTGTCCGCCGATGCCTGAGAGGTATGGCATGCCCAGCCTTCCTGCTCAAAGAATTAAAAACTAAATCAGCACACAGTATAAGCTCTGATTACCTTTCTTATTTGTTCTTGTATTATTGTTATTTATAGTATTCTTTCGTATGTCATCCTGCATATGCTCATAAAGTTGCATGAGATACAAGAATCAATCAAATTCAGGCAGTCTGCCCAGTTTTAGAAAGCTTTACAAGAACACAGAAAGAATCATAAATAATGTTAGAGCTCTAATCTGGCTGCTGTATTAATTAAATCCACGAAAACTAATGATCCAAATTTACTGGTTAAACAAACTCGATAAACTAATGAATAATTTTTTTATAAGATTCAAGAATGAAAATTACTTTACAGGTGATTCTGCAAAATGGCGTATCAGTGCTGTGGGATGGAGAGAACAGAATCTACGTAGACGCCCCACCGACACTATTTGGTCAGACGATGGGTCTTTGTGGTACTTTCAATCATAATCAAAATGATGATTTCCAAACGCCCGAGAAAGATGTAGAAGCTGATGTGGCAACATTCGCTTCTCGATGGCAAGCTTCTGATACCTGTCACAAGAGAACGCGCAGATCCATGAGATCACCTTGTGAGACTCAGCCCCAGAAGTTAAGTGATGCTAAGATGCTCTGTTCTGCTATAATAGGAGAAGTATTCCAAGGTTTGTTTCTAATTTTGATTGTCTTTTAAGAAATAAGTATTATGTAGGATCTGTCAAAAAACGCTCACTCCAGCTTTATCTTTTGAATCACTGACCTATACTTTTAATTAAAAATTTTCTCTAAGTATTGTGAGAAGAAATTTTATTGCTTTAAAAATTGTTAGGAATATAATTTTTAATGCCTACTATTATACGGATTTCAATGATTCCCAAAACATTTCAAACAATTCCGTCTATAACAATGAAACGCTTGTATTTTATCATTGCCAGAACTAATGGCTAATGTTTTTAAGTTTAAAATAATAACTCTAGATTCTGTTCTAAGAGATTAATTACAAATTTTTACCAGTGTAATAATTTTTAACAACATATTTTAAAACAGATACATAGGTAACTTCGAAATTTTTGAGACACGGGCATACAATATGCGCTAAAAAACAATTATTTGTTACGTATGTCAGTTTGAACTTTTTTATATATAATACTATAATTCGTGGCAAAGACTACGATTTATCTATAGTAATGTATCTATCTAGGGTTAATACATTTGAAAAAAAAAAAATGAAATTGACATGAGAGCATTACAGCGCTATGATTTGCAATGATTTTAATATTGTCCTAAATCTAGAAGATAAGTCTAATTTTCAATTGGATCTTCTCTCTATCTGGATTTCAAATCTGAAATTGTGTTAATTATGTTTGAAAAGTTATGTCCTTAAAATACGTACAAACATCTACAAAGTTATGGAGCCGATTATTCATAAATAATCGAGATTTGAAAAAAATCTTTATAATTTAATTAAACTACATGCATTACTTTAATTCTACATGTCTATTTGAATGTTTGTACATCTTATGCATACCTCTGGAGAAAGCACTTATTCGAATATTCTTTGATTTTCCCCTGCTATTTTCATAAATTTCTGAAATGCGTTCAAATCGGTATTCTTTATTAAGATGAGATTTCATTTCAGGGGAAAAAATAGTTTTTTGATGGCAAGTTTGCTGAAGGGAAGGATTAAGAACAATTATGTTTTTCTTTGGAATAAGACCTTTCATTAATCCACTATGGAAAGGAAGCTTTATTGCATTTCGTTGTTCATTCTTTGAATCCTTACCATGAGTTATTGCTACGTAAAACCAGGAAGTTTTATTTAATTATGTATGAAAGTATTTTTTATTTCTTCTTGTAATTGCAATGTATTCTGAAGAAATAAAGCTAAGAGGAGCTGGTAATCAGTGACATTAGTTACAGTGCGTCTAAAAAAGAATTTTTAGAAGCATTGCATTGTGAACAAAAAAAAAAAAAAAAAAAAAAAAAAAAAAAAAAACCCTCTTATTCACTTGCTTATAACAGTATTTTTCTCTTCGAAAACAGCTTGCCATGGTGAACTAGAACCCGATGTCTATTATAAGAGCTGCATATCAGATCTCTGTTTATGTGGAGAAAATTTACAAGATTGCGTTTGTCCAATACTTGCCGATTATAGTTTATCTTGTGCAAAAAGGGGCATTATTCTCAACTGGGTGGATGACATTCCTCCATGCAGTAAGTATTTTTTGTCATTTTACCGCAATAAACTCTAGCAAGAAACTGTAAACTATTTTTATTTCCTTAACAAAATACAAATAGCTTTATATTAAGATGATGCGTATTATGGAATATCATTTGTTAGTTTTCTAAAAATGTTTTAACTTTCCCGTATTAGTGCTTTGATATTATGACATAAACATAGTTGTCATAGTTTCACTCCCACAAACTCTTTGTGGATTCAGTTTTAAATTTTAATCATTTATGGAAATTACTGCAATTTATGCCAAAGTAGCTTCGGTTTTCAGAGTTCCAATACTTCCAAATCATTCATTGGTCAAGAAATGACGTTTTGGCATCATGGAGCATAGTTTTTCTAATCTTTTCTAGCTTACAGCTTTTTGGAGATTTAATTTTGCTTAGCACCAAGTTTATTCAGATTCCCCATATCTTTGCAGCTGTGCAGTGATATCATTGCCGAATAAATGAAAAGAATGAATCCAGGAATTTTCCCCCCTAGATTTTCAGTTGCTTTAAGCGGATGAATTGGCATCTACCAGATAAAGTGAATCACAAATACCCCGTTTTAGATCCTGATTTGAGATGCCATACGCCGTGTTTTACTACATGTATGAAGAATGGATTCTGAAAACTTTGGTGTGTTTCATGTAAGGATTTGAGATTTTAATGTTGAAATAATGAGGCTAATCAGGCTTAAACATTTGTGTCAAAGATTTTTAAAGTGCTACATTTTCCAATTTCCCCATCTGCTTCTCAGTGCCTCTTCTGCTTCTGTTACTAGTAGTGCCATTGCTAGATTTCCTCTTTGCTTACTAATAGGTAGTAGTGATCATGATGGCAGACTATGTCATGGGCTTCTAAAGTGAAAGAGACATGCAAATCTGAATTACCATTGCAGTCCTAACCCTTTAACGTATTTGATTCCCATGTTATTTCACTCTGAGCTAAGATGTACATAATTTTCTCAGATCTTTAAAATTTTACCAATTTTTTTTCTTTGCAGTTATAGATTCCTTTCACTTTTTGAGTTAGCCATTTTATTTGTGTATTTGAATGCACACTAACTCTTGCAAGTAAAGGTATAAAAATATCATTGCGATCTTATCATTCTAGAACCTGACTGCACGGGTGGTCAAGTGTACAAAGAATGTGGAAACCCTTGCACGAGCAGCTGCATGGCTATAGCATCTTCCGAGAATTGCAAAAGCCAGTGCGTGCAAGGCTGTATTTGCCCTGACGGAATGACGATGAGCAGTGAAGGGTTCTGCATTGCGATAGACCAGTGTCCTTGCGTATTTGATAATAAAGAATACTCACCTGCGAGTGTTACAGTTCAAGGTTCAAGTATTTGGTAAGTAGAATATAAAATTCAACTTAACTTGTAGCACATGAGCATTTGTAGCATTGCAATAAACATATAATTCTATGGAATACTCAGTTAATCTTGCGAAATACTCAATACTTAATTAATTAGGAATTTGGCATTCTGATATCGACATAATGGTTAGCGATGCTAGTAATTGTTGGGTCCAGATTGAATCCCGGAGAAGGCTTGGATTTTCGTAACTGCATAGGGTCTCTACAGCATGGGGGCATTTAAAATACTGGTTAGTTAAAAGTATTTTAGAGAGGTTTGATGGTAGGGAAAGAGGTATGGAAGATTTATAATTTGGTCCACCGACGTATTCTTCCTAAAAATTAGGACACAGTTTCCTCCTTCTCACGGGTGTAATTCGGTTATCCTCTGTGGTTCACCCGGGCAATTTTCTTCGTGATGAAACAGCTAAATGACCAATGGGTATTGGCTTGGCTATTGCCACTGAATGCATCAAGTTGCAAGTGTCTGGCCATATGGAGGAGGAAAAAAAAAACCAGAGAGAGGAGAGTCGCATATGCTTCAGAAAGAATAATCAGATGTAGGACTGAAGTATACGCGAAATTTAAAAAAAAGAACAATAAAAAAAATAAATAAAATAAGTATTATCCTAGTAGTGAAAAATGAAGTATTCTGATTCACTAACTTACAAAAGCCTGACGAATGATTATAGAAAAATCTCAAATGTGTTGCAAATTTCATTGTTAAAAATAAGTGAATTTTTTTGCCAGTTCATTTGTTTTTTCTCTGACATCCACAAACACAGAAGTTTAGTAACGGTATATAACAGCAAATTAAAAAGTTGATTTTTAAAATGTTTCCTCATAAGCTAGCATTCGTCCATATTTTCTTTCCAATTAAATTAATAATAAAATGTTCTTCACACTTATATGCATAATTTTTAAATTTTAAAGCAATAATCTCACTTAAAATCGATTGATCTGTCAGTTTGAGTAAGGATATGTTATAGGTAGTATTATTTCAAAAAGAAAAAATTGTTATTTCAAGCAAGGAAAAAGTTTAAAATCCAAAATTTTCATTGACCAAAAACTTTCCCAAATAACCTTCAAACATAAGAATAAGATAAATGCTGTATTCCTTCATGTAAGGATCTTTTCACAGGAAAGCAGATGAAAGTTAAGGGTGCAGTTTTATAGCGAATGATTAGTGCTCCGTCCCATCCTATTGTTGCAACATTCATCTCACTAGAGGGCGTTGCGAGCCCCCCTTTTAACCATGGTTCTTTAACCGACAGAACTTCTGTAGACCGCGAATAGAGCGGTTGTTCCTTTTGGGCTCCTGCGCCATCTCTTTGTAATAGCCATCAGCGCTAGCAAGAGCGTACAGCTCTGATCGTTCAGGCCCCTGTGCCTTTCTATTGATGAATAAACCTTTATAATTGATCACAGTCCATTATTCTTTCGACGGATCTCACTCCTTGACATTTGGTCCTTAACGACCCGGAGAGCGGATTAAAGTGACGTTAGCATATCTTAAAAGAGAGAGAGCTTCTTTGAAAACGGAAATTACACAAGTAGAAACTTTTATTCCCAATATCACCTTGGATGCGCCGCCTTCAGCTGTGGAAATAAATATTAAATTGAATTCCACGAGGAAATCCGCTAAAGACTTAGAAGAGCTGCGGAACCAATTTTATCGAGAAGCTAAATACGAAGAGTTACAAGAAATAGATAAGGATCTAGCAGATATGGACTCAAGAATAGAAAAGAATAAGGTAAGTCTTTTAAACCTCATTTCTTCATTATCAGAATTATTAGATGGTATATTAATAGAGAAAGCGGTTAATACGGCAAGGTCGAAATCAGTCGAAATCCCATTGCCGCAAATACCGTTACCAGAATTTTCCGGTCGTTATAAAGATCTTAATGTGTTTAAAATTGCATTTCAAAATCTTATTTCTAATAATCCTCATTTATCAAACTCTCAAAAGGTTTTTTATTTGCGTTCATCCTTAAAAGACAAAGCAAATCGAAACAGCAGATGACACTTACGAATCTTTGATGAAAGCACTGGAGGAAAGATACGAAAACAAAAGAATTTTAGTAGATACTCATATTCGTAATATTATGACTTATCCGAAGTTAAAATGTCAATCAGCAAAAGAATTGCGTGATTTGTTAGATTGTTTAAAAAAGAACTTGCACGCATTGAAACTGCTCAGTTATGAGCGCGACAAATTATCAGACATTTTATTAATAAACATACTTTTCCAAAAATTAGACCTTGAATCACGCAAACAATTCGAGATGTCAGCTAATTCAACTGAAGTTCCAGAGTTAGATGACTTCATTTCCTTCTTAGAAAAAAGAAGTCAGGTCTTAGAAAGTATTTCTAGAAATGTACCACAAACTAACAAGGTTTTGAGTAATTCTCATATTTCCGCAAATTCTTCATTTAATCGTTCTAAAAGTCTTCTAATTAAATCTAACAACGGAAAGGAAGAATGTAGAATATGCCTTTCTAAGCACTCGATATATAAATCTGAAGCGTTCAAAAACGCTACTATTAATGAAAGAATTGATCTTGTTAAGAAGCATAAGCTTTGTTCTAATTGTTTACAACTCTTTCACAAGGTCATTGACTGCAGATGTAAAACCAGCTGCCTCGCTTGTGGGGGTAGGCATCACTCATTACTTCATAATAGTGCCAAGGGAGAACTACCACAAGAACATAAGGCCTTGTCTCCTATGGCTGAACCATGGACCCAGCCGATGAAGACGGTTTCTTCTTCCCCGTCGAAGGGAGCGGATGTGGCAGGTGAAACAACGGGACAGAGATGCAAGTCTTCTCAGTTTCAAAGTTCTCCCGGCCAAAGCTCTTTGATCGTTTCTACTGAAACGAAAACTGTCTTACTAAGTACAGCTGTCGTTTACATTCGCGATACCGGAAATTGTGCACGTCCCGTAGTAGCGGTTTTGGATTCCGCTTCGCAAACCAACTTCATTACTTTGTCATGCGCTAATGCATTGGGTTTACCAAAACAGAGAACTTACGCACCGATCTCTGGAATAAACGAAACAATCATAAAGTCGAAAATAAATGCTAAAATATCAAAGAACACACATCTGAATGGAATTTGGATTTTTTCATTGGCCCCAAAATTACGGATATCACTCCTTCAAAACCCCTAATGATTTCGAATAGTGTTATTCCAAAAAACACAAAATTGGCTGATCCTCAATTTTTAAAACCTAAAAAAATAGACTTGTTAATAGGTGCCGAACTATTTTTTGAAATTTTAGAGATGGGAAAAATTTGAACCGAAGATAACGGACTGCTTTTCGATGAAACAGTTTTCGGATACATAGTTTCAGGTGCATTAGAAACTAAAGGTATCACCAAAGCAATACTGTTATCTGACAACAAGTCTAGAGTCTTTAAATGAAACGATGAAACAATTTTAAGAGGTGGAAAGCATAGAAGATTATAAACCCCCGCCTAGTAAGGAACTGCAATAGTGCGAAGAAAATTATGCAAAAACCCATAGCAGAAAATCGGATTGACGTTATGTAGTAAAGATGCCTGTAAAAACTGATGAAGAAAATATAACTCTTGGAAGTTCTAAGGAAATTGCGTCAAAACTCTTGGATCATTTATGGAATCGTTTGGAACGCCAACCACAAATGAAGAAGCTGTATACTGAATTTATGAGAGAATACGAACAGCTAAATCACATGATGGAAATTGAAACTGAAACTGAGGCTGCCTATTACTTACCTCACCACGCGGTTTATAAATCGAAGAAGAGTAGCACTAAACTTCGGGTGATTTTTAACGCTAGCTGTAAAACAACAAATGGACGTTCATTAAATGACATTATACTAAAGGGTGGCACAATCCAAGATGATTTATTTTCAATTATGCTGCGTTTTAGAAAGCATGTATATGCATTTACTGCAGACATCGAAAAGATGTATCGCCAAATTGAAATCGATCCTTCTCAACTTGATCTCCAAAGAACTCTGTGGAAGACGGGCACAAATGAACCTAGCAAATGTTATGCGCTTAAGACTGTAACGTATGGAACCGCGTGTGCTCCCTATTTGGCAACCAGAACCTTAGATCAACTAGATTATGATGAGGCGGAAAGCTTCCCTCTTGCGTCTTCTGTTACTTTAACTGACTTTTACATGGATGACATCCTCTCTGGAGGATTAGAACTAAGTCAGGTAAGAAAATTGTGTTCCGAGTTGACAATGATGAATCCGAGTTTACAACGCGGAAAGATGAATTTGCACAAATGGTCTTTTAATAAACCAGAACTCTACGCTGATATCTCTACGAAGCAGAATTATGCTTTTCCTTTCCAGGATGATAAAAGAACTGTCAAGGCTTTAAGTATCAAATGGAATACAACAAATGATTCCTTTTCCTATAAAGTCACCATCAGCTCCCGTCTTACTTATACGAAAAGGGAAGTCTTATCAGATATCGCCCGCATATACCATCCTTTGGGCTTAATTGGCCCAATAATCACAAGAGCTAAAACCTTTATGCAATCGTTATGGCTTATTGACATTGATTGGCATGAGCATCTTCCTGAACTTTTAGCTAAGCAATGGACACATTTTGTTTCTACACTTACCGAAATCGAGAAGCTTCGCATTTCTAGATGGGCTGTGAACTCGAATACTACAGTTGTGCTCCATGGTTTTGCTGACGCTTGTGAAACAGCATTTGGAGCGGTTCTGTACCTTCAATCAATATCTAGTGAGCAGTGTTCTACTGAACTGTTGTGTAGTAAATCCAGAGTGTCACCATTAAAGAAAATCTCTGTACCGAGACTCGAATTGTGTGCGTGTCTCCTTCTAGCTCAACTGGTGAAGAAGGCTCTCTCCACGCTGAAATTAGATATCAGTAAAGTATTCCTGTGGTCAGACTCAACGATCGCATTAGCCTGGATTGCCACATCGGCTCATTCACTCAAAACGTTTGTAGGCAATAGAGTAACAAAAATACAAAATCTCACGGAAAACTTTATTTAGAGACATGTTTCCTCAAAGGACAATCCGGCTGATTTAATTTCTCGAGGTCTGAATCCAGAAGAAATAGCATCAAATAACATGTGGTGGCACGGACCCTCATTTCTATTTAAGGATGTATGTGTACCTATGATTAAGACATTTGTGAGCCCTGCAGATGACCAATATTTCGCTGAACTGAAAACTCCTGTCACTACGACTTTAGCTATGTCCGCAAGTAGTGATATGTTAAATGAACTTATGAACAGGACTAATAATTATAAAAAACTCATTAGAATTTTAAGTTTTATTTTTAGATTTATTTACAATGCCAGAAATTCCAAACATAAACGTCAGGGTCCCCTGGATTTAGAAGAACACGTCGAGGCTCGAGATACCCTCATTCGAGATTCGCAGGTACAGCATTTCCCTGAAGAGCTTTCGGCTCTAAAAAGAGGTCTACCGGTCTCCAACAAGAGTAAGTTAAAATCTCTTAATCCATTCTTGGATAAGAAAGGTTGAATCCGTGTAGGAGGCCGTTTAAGTAGCTCCAACTTGAATTACCATCAAAGATATCCCATCATCCTCCCCCCCCCCCAGACAGTAGATTCACGAAGCTCATAATGGAATACTTCCACAAAAGAGATTTACATGTAGGGCCGCAGTCTCTTTTACCTAGTGTACGTCAACAGTTTTGGCCTATCAATGGCCGCGACTTAGCCAGAAAGGTAGTTCATGAATGCCTAACTTGCTTTAAAATGCACCCCACTGCAGTGACTCAATTAATGGGTAATCTTCCGTCTGAAAGAGTATCACCAAGTCCGCCATTTACCAATACGGGCATTGACCTTTGCGGTCCTTTTCAAATCAAATACAAGGGGCAGAGAAAGGGCATTTTGCAAAGGATTTATATTTGTATTTTTGTCTGTCTTGCTACTAAAGCTGTTCATTTCGAATTTCTGACAGACCTTACTTCTGAGTCTTTGATTGCTGGCTTAAAAAGATTTTTTTGGCCGACGGAGTAAGAGTTCAGCAATTTTTTCAGACAATGCAACGAATTTTGTAGGTGCACGTTCGGAATTACAACGGTTGGAAAAGTTGGTAACACAATCAGAATTTGGAGTAGCTAGCTATTTAGCTTCAGAAGGCATTGTTTGGAAGTTTCTTCCACCTAGAGCCCCTAATTTTGTGAAAGTCTCGGGGAGGCCGGCGTTAAATCGTTTAAACACCATCTGAAACGAACTGTTAGTAATGCTAAGCTTACACTAGAAGAGTTTCTGACTGTTTCTATTCAAATAGAGGGAATTCTGAATTCACGTCCTTTAACTCCATTATCCTCTGAAGTTACAGATTATGAAATCCTCACTCCTGGGCATTTCTGATTGGACGCCCATTAAATGCCATGGCAGAACCTGATGTATTGCATCTAAAAGAAAATAGGCTGTCTCGTTGGCGAAAAACTACTAAGATGGTTCAGTCAATTTGGAAAAGGTGGCATCGAGACTACCTTAACCACTTGCAGCAGCGCAACAAATTGCAGTTTGCCAAGATAAACGTAAACCCTGGCGCCCTTGCTTTACTCAAGGAAGATAATTTGCCTCCTTGTAAATGTGCTACATGTCGTATACAGGAAGTTATAACCGGACTTGATAGAAAGGTCACAGTAGTTATAGTTAGAACTCCTACCGGCACATTCAAAAGGTGCATATCCAAAATATGTCTGCTACCTATTGAATAATAATACGTATGTTTATTTGATGAACCTCATTAATGTAGAATCATATTATATTAGATATTATCATTTTCTGTAACTGTATAAATGTTTATGCTATTTTTATTCTATTATATCCCAGAATTCACTATGTCGTAATGGAAATTCTCATTTTAATAGTATGATATTATACTTCATTATGTTATAAGTCTTATGTTGTATTGAAATATAAATATTTTAACGCGGGGCGGGATGTGCCGTCCCATCCTATTGTTGCAACATTCTTCTCACTAGAGGGCGCTGCGACGCCCCCTTTTAATCGACAGAACTTCTGCAGACCGCGAACGGAGACGGTTGTTCCTTTTGGGCTCCTGCGCTATCTCTTTGTAATAGCCATCAGCGCTAGCAAGAGCGTACAGCTCTGATCCTTCAGGCCCCTGTGCCTTTCTATTGATGAATAAACCTTTATAACTGATTACAATTCATTATTCTTTCGACGGATATCACTCTTTAACAATTAGAAATAGGTACACACGTACAAACACACAGCAACACGTATTTAACGATTAAGTATAAAATCCATGATTGTTAGGTGAAAGCTTCAGAGTACATCAAGAACCTTTCAAAACCCAGAAAAACAGTAGAAGCAGACAGAAAGAAAGATTTAAATGAGAAACAGAAATTACCCATTGCTCACCAAAATTTCTGTATTAAAAATCCTAACCAGACAGATCCGAAGTAAATGTAGTGATATGATCAGAACTGGTATATCAGAAGCTGATGAAAACATTAAACCAAACATGAATTTCACGATTATCATGAGGGAAATCACACCTCTGCTAAAAGGACTAAGGAAAGCAAAGTCACCGGCGGATATTCTGAATTTATTTTTAAAAGTATCGGAAATACGTATGGATTTTACAGGAGAAGAGTAAGTGCTGATTACTACGTCTCCAGCTCGACAACAGCAAAAAATGTAACCTGAAAAAAAAAATAGCCCTTCTTTGTGCTGGTAGAGAGTAGCACATGCTTCACTAATTTTTTTTTTTTTTTTTCGGTACAACTCCGATATATGCCCTAATTTCAACAAATGTGTCGTTATGTGTTCTGCGCTGGTTTTTGACGCTATTGCGTGTTGTATGGCAACCCTGTTGACGTTGAAAAATCTTTCGCTGGAGTTCGTCGGTTCGCGTCATGCTCTGTGTCTGAGAAGCTAGGGGGGGGAAAGATAAAATGGTGGAAGTTGTTGAATTGAAGTTCGGCAAAAGGAAATATCGTCATGGCCATCCTGTTGAGGTGCAGTGGGTATTTGGAAATGTGGAAAGATGAACGTCTGGGAGATTATTTTTAGTGGCTGTGCATGCTAGAAGTAGGGATTTGTGATTATTTGTGATTATTTATTTGTGAACCATAATATGAATTTTCTGGATAGTGTGTCTGGTGTCATATAAATACGATAGTGATAACGTGGCGGTATGTTAAAGGCGGTATGAAATTGGTATTTCTGCTGTTCGAAAAAGCATTAATTCGTGGTAAGTGCATTTTATTTTATTCTTGTTCTTATTTTGTAGAATGTTATGTTCATTGTTTTTTGAGTATGACTTTCTGTCGTTATTGTTGTTTTTTTGAATTGTTTGAAATTTATTTTAGTTATTTTGTTGATTAGTGCATATCGTCTAAATTGTGCAATTCGTAGATGTTTTTTAAAGTTGAAACAGAACGCTGTATACATGGTATTCTTTGAAATTTATTGTTGTTATGTTAATTTATTAAAGCGAGGTGGGCGTAGTTCGTAAATTCGTTCGTTGCCTAGATGGTGCCATTCGTAGATGTTTTTTAAGTTGAAACATATCGCTGTGTACATGGACTCTTGTCAAATAATTTTGATTAGAAACTTTACGGTTTTGCTATCTAAATTTTTTGTTTTTGTTTCGGATGTTTAGCTTAAATTGTGTGTTCAAAACATGGTTTTTGCATTTGCGAAAACCGTGTTTTTGGAGACATTTTAGGCTTAAAGTTCGAAATGTAGGCAAAAAATTTAGATAGCAATACGGCAACGTGGAGTTTCTCGCAAAAAATGTTTGGCGAGAAATTTGGCGACTCGAGGGCGCATATCAGATTAGTTCCTTTTTTTCTCCTGGCTTATAGGCGGCGTGCTTGCATGCTTAAAAACGAATATCTTCTGCCGCCTTAAGGCAATATTTCACAGAATCACCTAATGCCAATAGCATCATCAAGTTCCAAGTGAACGTAACATAGGATTGTACAAGTTTAGTTTTGATTGTATGAATCTGAAGTATCTGGATGAATCTGGAAGTATCTGACTAAGACCAACGATTGCGAAAATCAATACCAGGTAAAGGGATAGAGTATATTTCGGTAGTCCTGGCTATAATAAAAAAGGGAAGTGAACGAATAGATACTATAGCAGATCCATATGCAAAATTTCACTGTTCTGCAACTAATTGAGTTATGCGCATATACGTGCATCACGAGAAATTTCCCTTGCAATCCATTTTACAATACGTTTTTGAAAAAAAGAGTACTTTTTCCTGTCAGTAAGTACAAACATCACGGGAGAAAAAGTTAAGATGGATATTTCCTTTGAAATATCATGGTTTTTCGCTATTTCCTTTATTTCAGACAAGGAAATAAAGAGTTAAATAGCTATAAAATTGAGTGTAATATCTGTTTTACAATTTTCAATAGGATTTGCCAGCCTTTATCGCAAATAAAGAAATATAAAACTGAAAAGTAGTAATTATTACTTTATTTTATTTTTTTTGTTAAAGCTAATGTTTCATTCGTAATATCCATCAAGCTCCTCAAATTTTCTACTGTAAATGTTATGATAATCATTATTAGTCCAAAGGGGCTTTGTCCCTGAAGGACTATTGTTTTCGTTTTGCGATTT
The DNA here is from genome assembly GCF_044657685.1 of Stegodyphus dumicola. Taxonomy (NCBI): domain Eukaryota; kingdom Metazoa; phylum Arthropoda; class Arachnida; order Araneae; family Eresidae; genus Stegodyphus; species Stegodyphus dumicola. The sequence continues at coordinate 110,354,867 of NC_140768.1, forward strand.
TGCGTTGAATCACTGTAAATGTCCGTTTCACTTTTCAAACTGTTGCCACCAAATGTTAGAGTTCTGCATTATATTTGAAGGAATTAAATAAGGAAAAATCTGCATAAATGTATGTATATTTCTCGCATTGTGATAAAACAACGGTATATAGAGCCATCGAATTTTGAATGACGTAATCCTCCTCCGAATCTGGGCATGTGGAAGGCCAAATTTGAAATTTAGAATTTGTTTTATTATCAGTTTTTCCTATTTTGTAAAACTTTAACAAACTTTTGAGTAGCAAATTCAAGGATTTCAAAGTGAGCAATGGAAATACGCTATGGGAAAAAAAAAAAAAAAAAATTGTCTCCAGCGCGCGGAACTGTGTATCCGAAATTCTAAAGATACGCTCATTTTAAAATTATTTTGCGACATTGCTATTGAACTGAACTTTACGGTTTAAGTGCAAAGAACATGATATATAATAAATAAAGATAACACAAAAAAAGTTTAAAAAACGCCCCTTTAAACGTAATAAAAATCTGCAAACTTTCAGATTTTTTTAGGGGGGGTGCTTGTATTTTTATTATTATTATTGTATTATTTGAATTATTTATTTATTTTCTCAAGCACCTGCCAGAGCGCGAAATGGGAATGTCGTCCAGGAACCTTGGAAGAGCTGGTGTACATGAATCCCGACTTAATGGTGCAAGACCAACCCACTGGCGCCAAAACATGCCTGGCTGAAAATAATGAAGAATTCACACAATGCGTAGAAACGTGTCCGAAAACTTGTCAAAATGCACATCTCCCGCCGCGATGCAAAACTGAAGAATGCAAACCTGGATGCAGGTAATGATAAAGCATATTTAATCTTATGTTCTTGAATCATTTGTGAAGTTTCAAATATACAGAAAGTTCAGCTTAAACAGAAATTTACCTTCTTGATTTTTTCATGATATTTAACAGATTTGGTTTGGTTTATTAGATTACGGCAAAGCACTCGAGGGCTATCTGCCTTAAGGAAGGGATGCCTTCGTGGACTACTTTTTAAGGGTAACTGGCTCGTATACATGTTACAAATGGGGAAAACCACGAAAACACCCATGCAGCCAGCCCGTTCGCGGAATTCGAACCTCGGACCGAACTACCAGTGTTCAGCGACGTTACCGCTCGGCCGCTGGTGGGCTGATATTTAACAGAAAAATCGCATTTATACTTTAAACGCTCTAAGCTAGCTTTTCTCAAACTTTTTTCAAATAGTGACCGGTTTTATAAATCAGAATGTTCCACTTTACTTTTGTCACCTTCGAAAAGATTTTTTTGGCATATATAACTACCACCATGCTTTTATTTTTTAAATATAATTAATTAAAATTAGTTTAATTTTTTTATTAAATTAATAAAAGAAAATTCATATTCGTTATTAGTAGTTCAAGTTCTTTGGATAAACTTTATATTATTAACTAAAAATCAAATAAATGTTAGTAACCATATGAATGAGATGAAGGATTTTGTCGATTCTCGTTTAACTGTTTTATGTTTGATATATATACTTGTAAGAAACACCACGGTCATAGTGCTTTAAATCCCTCTTTTGTTGCTAGAATGGGAAATCAGTAGATGGAATAACTTATAATAGATTTCGTAAAATGTCAATCTTTGGAGAAAAATGATAGACGATTGCCATGTGCAATTTTCAAACTCCGAGATATTCAGCTTTAGTGTGGTTGGTTAGTTAGTAAAATCTGGATTCAGTCCAGCCCGCCTAATGATTATGCATTCACTTTATAGCAAAAAAAAAAAAAAATGCTGCACCCGAGAAAACACCAGAAGAATACAAAAAGGAAAGGAGAGAGAAAAATAAAGAAACTTAACACAAAAATCTGATATGGAATACTACAATGATTTCCTTGTGCGTTTGCGTAAGTTTGTTTTGTAAGTTACACACATTTTTTGCTGCATTTCATTTAAACTTATTTCCTCGAATATCATTGGAGATATAGTTCTCATTCAATTAATTCCGTTCTCACTTCGCGAGAAGGCAAAAATACAGAAAAACATAAAACATCAAATACAGTTAAAAAAGACACAATTTTTACTATTAAAATTAGAATTTCTACGTAAACACAATCAATTCGGCCAGCGGGTAAGAAAACAGATTTTTGGGTTCACAAAACTTAAATCTTACTTTTGATCCCAGTCAGCAAAAAGACACTTGTTGGGGCAGAAACTGACGTAATTCACTGTTCCACTAAGAGTTCCATATGTAAACAAATAGCGGCTTCATTAGGCGTTGTACCACTTAAACAACTTTTAAATTGTTGATAATTCTACAAATATTGCATGAAGGTTAATTAAAGGCATAACATTAACTGGAACATAAGATCAACATAAGGACTTTTAAAGCAAAAAATGCTCAATTTACCAACATATAAGAATAAAATAACTGAGCTCACCGAGCCGGGTAACAGAGTGCGCATATATATGTATCTTTATATTTATATGCTTTTGGTGCGGTCGATTGCAAACAAAAAGGGAAGTGCACAACTACATGTTACAGCAGTCCCATGTACAAAATTTCAACGTTCTGAGGCTACTCGTTTTTGAGTTATGCGAGATACATACATATGTGCATAACACAGAGACATTACGAAAAAATGTTCTCTGAATCCATTTTAGAAGTCGTTTCGGGAGGGAGGGAAAAAAAAGTCCTTTATTCTGTCCGTCCGTACAGATGTCACGCAAAAACATCGCTCAAATGAATTCAAGAGCCGTAAAAATTTATATTTTCGTTGAAATATGACACCCAAAATTTTTCGCAATTACAATATAATACTTCATTTACTTCGTACAAAGAAGTTAAAAGGGATGCTTTGAAATAAAATAAAATAAAAGGAAAAGCATATAATCTCAAGCACACACATATCACAACCAAACACCATACACACAAATAAAAAGGAAGAGTCCCTTAATTAATTTTGAATTTCTATCCCAGCCTTATTGTTGTTTATAATTTTCATAACATCCTGTACAATTTTTGTATTTCTCTTGGAGTAATAATCACGTTCTCTAGTGATTTTAAAACAGGTAAAATTAAAATTTGCGGTACCTACGTACTATTGCAAACATCTTGGCGCAATATGTCGATTTTTTACAGATGGAAATGCAAAAGTTACTTAGCATGTGCAAGTTTGGTGCTTTTCGCACCTTCTTTTTTAGAAAGATTCCCAAACTATCGATATTTATAATAAGTTTGGTTAATAATATCAACATAGGAAAAGAAAACCTACTTACGCAATTTAAAATACAAAGTTCAATTATTAAATAAGGATTATGTCATACATTAAAAAATAAAACACTTACATTCTTCTTCGAATCTTTCTGTAATTTTTTTCGTTATTCTTCTCTCGAAGTACATAGCAATCTGTTTTCACTTAAAAAAACATCAAAGAATTGCGGAGACTCGGCTTCGTGTAATCTTCGGCAACAGCGGATATCTAGAAAACGCATTTCCTTGTTGTTCCCTTTAAAAAATTTTCAGCAAAATTCTGTATTACTGCCGGAGTTTTACAGTAGTTTCTTCCATCGCTAGCAAATTCCACAAGGTCATATTTTAAAACTGCAACTAATGAATATCGTCACCAACGCCCTCTACCGACTATATAGAGAAAATAATCAGTTCCACGCGATCTGCAGAACTGAACTGTTATATTGTTTGAACTCGTTCCCTAAACTTTAATTATTTTATGTAATTCCATGTTCTGTTTATTCTTTTCTGTATGTTAAGTGTTAATAAAATGTTATTTAAAATTAATTCCTGATTTCACTGATTAATACAAAAGTTTGAGGCAAAAAATATCACGATTGGTGTATAAAAACCGTTGGAACTTGGAATACAACAAAATAGAACGCATGCGAAAATGGCGGCGTTGCTTGACTGAAATGATTGTTATGAGCATGGTTGATGGAAGAATGGTTATACACATGGTTGCCAGAGTTTGGCACGTTCTGAAAATTTGGCTACTTCTACTGAGATGGTTGCGATAATACATTAAGTACCAAATTTTCTTTGATAAAAAGGAATCGAGTTAATATTCAATTGAAAATCTGAAATTTTTTATAATAATCCAATAAAAATAATAGTAGTATCAAGAATTCAATAAAATCTACCCGATTTCAATATTTTTTCCCTTAAACATTTACATAATATATCCATTTACACTTCGCCGTTGCTACAAGAAAAGCGATATGCTTTTTCAAAATAAAAATCGTTTTCTACTTTTAAAAGCTGTGTTGCCACTAAAAACTATATAAATCATCACCTGAGACATAAAAATTTAAATAGCTAAATAGCAACCATGGAGTTGTAAATTCGTATATCGATTGCAGATAAGTAGATTAAAATTCAAGGAATAGTTTTTATTAGGCACAGACTAAATTAGGATTGGATCGAAAAAAATCTTGATCAAAGGAAATCACAAGATAAGAATAAAACAGACAAATTTGATTCCAATCGCAGTGGAGCAAATTCAGCTGATATCATCCAATGTATATGGTCTCGTATATATTAAATATGTGTCAAAAGAGAGGAACAATTTTTATCTGATGCATTATGGAGCACATCAAAATTCATTCTATACTTATTATAATACTTGCAGTTACTACAACAAGGAGTTCTATATGTAAATTCACTTTTCAAATGTTGCAAAGAGCAACGAACACATGTTGTTTCGTTCTTACAATTCCTTTTTACATGACCAAATAACAAACATTTTGTATTAACCGCAGTGAAGCAACTTCAGTTTATACCATCCAATTCATATGGTCTCGTACATTTTAATCTCTGCCAAAAGATATGGACAGTTTCTCTCAAGATGCATCATCCAAGAGACTGGAACTTATATTCTGGGTAGATATCCACGTACTAATCAATTTTCTCGAAGATGGATCAAAAGGATAATAAATTTCCATCATAATTTTTAAGCTTTGGAAGTTTGAAACTTTGGTTTTTCATTTTCACGATCTAAAACTGAATTAACATCCTCTCTTTCTCTAAAACGTTTAACAAAAATGTTCTTAACTTTAAAAAACTTATTACCAACTTACGTTAGCTTTTGAACTCTTCATCCTTACTATCGTCATCTTTTAGTATAATCTCCACAGACTCAACGATTTAATTTTTGAAATTCTTCGTACTTTAATTTCAAAGTTTCTTCCGAACTGACATTTTATATAATTTGATTTTACAATCGAGTGAAACCCTAACAAATGACTTTGCGTTGTTTATGCAAGAACAAAATGCACCTTTCTGTCAGGTCTGAGTCACCACTTGTCAAGACAATAATAATAAAATCTACCCGATTTTAATATTATTTCCTCTCATTTAAACATCTTGTGGAGATTCATGTAATTAATCTAATAGTTAACTTTGTTTTAAAGCAGCTTTCTTTTTATTCTCATTTTTAACTCATGCTTTCTTGCAGAATGTTAATGAGTTAGCGCGCGTTTTTTCAAATGAGTTAGAAAGATGTAGGTAGTATTTAAGGGAAGGTTATTGAAGGTGATTTTAGAGCATGTTAAGCCTGCCTGAAGGCCACTTTGTTATCTTGAATTTACTAACGATTAGATTTCTGTGACGTTGAGGCCGTCCGGTTCGTTTGACATAAAATCTGGCAGTGAAAATGATGGGAAAGCAGGATGTCAAGGAAAGATGTGGCCATAAAGTTACAAGAAGAGACGAGAAATAGTGTGAGAACGTGCAGTGCAAGGGGAATTATCCGTTCGTTAGACGCATCTATCAGCATGGTTCGTAAAGTCTTACAAAACATACTACTATCCATTCAAAATTACAAGCGGTCAGGAGCTGCTTTCTGCTGACCTGACAATACGACAAACTTTTACTCGACATTTCCTGCTTGGATGAAAATGGAGAATGCATGGCTATGGAACATTTTGCAGACAGACGCAGGCCATTTCCATCTCCAAGGTACTAACAATGCTTAAAATTGCAGACCCGCATCTTATTAATGTCCGGAACTTCTTCAGGACATGTAAAAAAGCTTCACAAGCAGAGCCCGATCCTTCATTAACAGGCTCATTACTAACTTTTCGGACGCAAAACAACGGACACTGAACGCATTCCGTACTTTTTTAAGTCTGATAGAGCGGTCATCAACCCTTAGAACTTCACGGACCACCACATATATAATTTTATATTTGGCGGACCACTAATATGAATTTAAAAAAACCCTTAAATCAGACCTTAAAACAAAATATTAATACGCAAAGCAAGAAAAAGCCGGCAAACGCAAGGCAATATCAATAAACTGAAAGTGTTATGCTGGCAATTTTTAATTACTGTAAGCATAATAATCATCGCTTATTCAGCAATGGCGCCATCGATCAACAGTTAGACAAAACGAAAACGAAAACTTCCAATGATGCAATTATAAACAAGAATGCAGATGATTCTCATAAAAATCTATCAAGTTGCCTATTGACAAGGAGAAAAAAACTATGCTTTTAACGACTACAATACCATATGTTTGTAATCTAAAAGGAAAAAGAATGCTTGTTTTCGCTATTATTGATAACAGCAGCATATCCATGGATACCAACTCTAGCTTTCAAATGTCGCTAGATACACCTGCAGAAGTAGCTAAAATGTCGCTAAATTCAGAAGGAATTTCGCTTCGTAGTAGCTAAATTTATAAAAAAAAAAAAAAAAAAAAAAAAAAAAGAATAATCCACATTACATAATAGGTTTTGTTACTCGTCATTTTTTAAGCTGAATCTACATAAAAATATAAATAATGTACCAATTTTTCTGCAGACCATCAAAACGTTTTCACGGACCACCGGTTGGCGACCGCTGGTCTACTATATGGTGCGCATGTCCCATCTTTTAATTAGCATATTATGAGAACTACAACGCCATCTATTGATGAAATTCTGAAATTTTTTTCTTTCGTCTGAAAGATTCTCATTGCTTCATACATATTTATGTCAAATCTCAGATAATTCTGACTCTTACAACCTTTTGAAAGTGGAACTTTAATTATAACCACCCTATGCATAATATTTATTGTACGTGATGCCAAATTTGTTCAGCTCTCGAATGTTTTTTAGGAGAAAACAGATCGCGGTGTGAATGGGTAAAACAAAACTGTTATTTTTTGTATATACACTGTTTTAGCTCAAGAAACGCACCTTAGAATTCCAGAAATTTGCCATCGAACAAATTCGGTGAAGAATGACTATCTACACTTCTATAAAACTGCAACTGAAAATCTAATTCGGAAAATTTCTGGACTGACGTTCATTTTCACGTTAGTTCGAAACGATGCCAATGCTGAAGCGATGTAAACAAGCTATCACATTTGGTGCTTTGAAGTAAATTTGGTGACCTTTGCTCCGTAAACAGAAACGTACAAAACGTTACTCGAAAAATTAAGTAATTAGGAAGTAAATGTAGTCATCTTTTTTCAGATTTATTTTACTAATTTTATTGTATCACATTGTGCTAGAAATACTATGTAATTTTGCTTCCAAAAATAATTATAGTTTAATACTTTTTTTTAAGATGCAAAGAAGGCTTCATTTTAGATGCAGACTTGAAGGCATGCGTGAAAGAGACTCAATGTGGCTGTTTACATTCAGGGCGAAGATACAAAGAAGGAGAAACGATCAAGCAGCACTGCAATTTATGGTAAGCAGTACTTCTTGTTATTTAAATTTTATAACAGTTACTTTTAAATTCGAAACCTTTACCTTTCAATTCTTGTTTTCTACTTACAACTCCCTACCAGAGTGATTTAGAATCACGTTGAATGCAAATGAGTTGGAAGAAGTATTTAAAGGAAGTTCCACTTCTTTCTTAAAATATATTCAGCAAAATAATTCTATTTTAGCTTGCTATGCGGAGTGAAATCCGCAAATGTGAATCATGCTGTCGGCAATCTTCGGAACTTCATTCCCCACATTGAAAAATAGTATGCACAGTAGAAAGTTCAAATCAATGCGTCCAAACAACAATTTCTGATTATTCGGAAACGGAAAAGCATCGTTCCGCTCGAAAAAGGGCTTACGTTTTTCAATGAACCTGTTCCTGTCGTCTCTCAAGCAAAATACCTTGGAATATTATTTGGCAATCGCCTCACATGGACTCACCACGTTAATAACGTGCGACACAGGGCTTTAAAAATCATTAAATGTCTTTACCCCATCATTGGAAAATATTCTTCACTAAATTTGGATAAGAAGAGACCCATTTGTCTTTATGTTATTAGGCCAATAATGACCTACGCTTCACCAATCTGGACGACAATTACTCTCCAGGAACTTAATCAATTACAAGTGGTGCAGAACAGATACCTGCGTATCATCACATATATCCACTTTTTGTAAGCAATAAGTGTCTTCATGATGACCTCAAAGTAGAACCCCTAGCGAAGTTCTTACGCAAGATTAATAAGCAAGTCTATCAAGACTCACAAGATTACAACATTGTCAATCATTTAATCTCTTCAGCTACGGAATTCTGCAAGAACATCGGCACTTGCGCCCTCTTCACGGCTTAAGGTACACATAATTTAAAACTGTTATTACAACTCTATATTGTGCAAATTCAAACATTCTAAATCTTTTTCCTACTTTTGTAGGACTTTCTGCTACTTTAGCATGGCATATACTTGTAAATATTATGTAAATAGTGGTCTATTTTCTGGGGAAAATGTGTATTTTTTGTTTTACGTACTGTATTCTGTAAAATGTGTTTTTTCACATCCCTCACGTGACAAAGGAGACACGCCCTCTCTAATTTTCATCCTGTTCTTTGGACCCACTCAAACATTTCTATACTTGCATCACTCCTTGAAGCATCTATGTTACGATATCCGGTATACAGCTTCCATATTTGACGAGCTAGACGCGGCGAAAGCGGCAACTGGAATTGGACTTCGAAAAAAGTGCTTAGGAGTCCTTACTGGCACGTGTTTGCCTTCTGGCTACTTCTTGATACGCTCGGCTGTATACTACGCGTCTGTTGAGAATCGCCAGCCGGTTAATTTAAGGGCTAACTACGCTAGGTATTTGTGTCTAGCTTTGGCTAATTCTATTTAGTTTAGTATTAGATTAGTTTATTAAATTCTTATCCTGATTTAAAAGGCCGAGAAGGGGCTTATGTTATTATTTCTTTGAGTGAATAAAAGGGTAGTTCAATCCTTCTCGAGTCTTTACGTTGTAGATACTTGAACTCAGCGATAATTCGCTACTTAGTTCACTAGGTTTCTCGACGTTATATCTAGATAAAATATTCGAGAACATCATAAGTTATTTGTCTGAGTTCACATATAAATAATTTTTTGCAATCTCCCCAGTCTGTAGTTGGTCTTAAGTAGATAACACTCGTGTGTTTAGGTATAATTAATTAATTAGTTCTTTGCGTTGAAATATTTCGAGTTATTTTTATTTTCTTTAAGTTCATTTGCTCATTACATATTTATTACAGAATTTTACTGTAGTTGTTTCGTTGTTCACGCAAAAATTTCTCTAAGAATGCATGTGTCTCAGTTGAACTGTCAAATCATTAGCTTTACTGAAGCAGAAAACATAACAAATGTGCATTGCTCTTGCCGATACACGAACTCCTGATATTCCGATTGCCAGCTGGAAGTGTTTTCCAATTACAGCAGGAAAGCATGCATGCGGTAAGGAGCGAGAAAAATATTACAGAATGATGAGACGGAACTTCTGATAAGTTTAATTTTTGAATCTGAAAGTAAAGTGAAATTAAAGAATTATAACAAAAATGCAATAAATATTTCGAATTTTTTTTCGATTCTTATGAATTTTAATTAAAACAAACAATTATTACCATAAATGTTTGCATATGGTATACCTCCAAATAGTTCCAAAATATTGCAGATATGGTATCGCATAGCCAAATGTGATGACAGAAAAATGCATTAAATATAAAGCCACTACTGCATTTCTTCGTAACACATTTCCTACAAACTCTCATCCAGTACTTCAAAAGTTTTTTTTAAAGGTTTTTTCAAAAGAAACAAATTACAGTAAAAAGTAAATTTGCAGTACTACAAGTTACTTACGTTACCTCAATTTTTGTTATCAGGTATAAGGAAATCAGAATTCTTTCCTGAAGGTAGTTCGACATCCGAAATATACGCAAACCAAAGCAATTTTATCTATAGGAATTAATGTAAAATTAATTAATCCCTTCCCTAATTACAAAGGAATGCTTAGAAAGGCCAAATATGGTGCAACTGTGGCACGTATTAATTTCCAAATGTGGTTATACGAAAATGCATTAAATATACACCCATCTTCAAAATACTGCATGCTTTAGAAACACACTTCCGTCAACGCTCATGCAGTGCTTTAAAAATATTTGGAAAAAAAGGTTTCAAAAATAAACTGTAAAATGTAACAGATAAAAAAAGATAACAGATAACAAAAATAACAGTAAAATGTAAATATGCAGCACTACAACTTACTTGTGTTACGCCAATTTTTGCTACCACTTACAGCGAAACCTTAATTCGTTCCTGAAGGCAGTTCGGCATCCGAAAACATAAACCAAAGCAATTTTCCTCATATGAATTAAAATCCTAAATGAATCCTAAATGAATTAATCCGTTCCCGGATTCCAAAGGATTGTCTAGGAAAGAGTATTTTGTAATGTAAGTTCACAACATTACAAAATACCTAAAATGAAATTCATAATACCTAAAAAATACACTATATTATCCTATACACTATATTTAACACAATACTAAGCATAAAATAGAAAAACTTGAATTAAATTTCACCTTGTCTGTAGGAAGGAAGGTTGACGACAGAAGTATAAACGCATAAAAAGCAAAGTACAGAACTTTATTGTTTGAAGGGAAACTCCTGTTCCTTAAAAATATCAGCTAGCGTCTGTCTTTCTGAGTTTTTCTATTTTCTTTTCTTCTAGCACCAGTCCTCTCTACTTGAGAAACTTTAAGTCTTTCCCCCCATTAAAAATTTATCCACTGTGATTTGTTTCTGTCTATTTTTCAAAATGTTTTTAAAGCAAGGTGTGGCATGTAATGCAAGACATTTCATTGTCATTCCAAATGGCTTACTACTGCTTTATCAGGATAATAATGTTCTATGAACCTTAGCATCTTACCCCATTTTGCACAAATTTTGCGGATCAGTTAAATTAGGAGTACCTACACTTCTGTATTCTTCTCCTGAAGACCTTCCTTCCAACTACATTAAATATACACTCTTTTGCAAAATTCGAAGCACCAAGAAGGACTTTTGCGGTCGTAAGGAAATTTGGTATGCAAAAACATCTTGATAGAACATGCAAATGGATCAAAGTTTCAAGGCAAATGAACAGGAATTCCTATCATTGCGTACATTTCTAGTGCGCAATTCGCAAAGTTTATATTTTGCGGAGCCAGTAACAGAGACGGAAAATTTCTCTTTTTTTGTTGCTGCCATTGTAATTCTGTAAAGAAGCAAATAAAGATGCCATTACGATGATATCGAAGACCTTACAGACAAGTAAACGACTTCGAACGTGGTCGCATTGTAGGGTTGCGTGAAGCTGGGTGGTCATACCGAGCAATAGGCCGCCACCTGCTGTGCAAAGATGTTGGCAGCAATGGTTGCTGACGAAATGAAAGCTCTGGAAGGCCAAAGAGCACAAATGCTAGGCAAGATAGGATGACTGTTCGTCAGGCCCGAACCGCCCCAACGGTATCATTGTCGACTATTCAAGGCACTACAGCCACGTCTATACCTCCCGTGGTACCGTCCACCATCTCACGGCGCTTGTCTGAGGTGGGGTTACGCTCAAGAGGCCTTTAAGACGTTTGCCTTTGACCCCGCAACATCGGCGGAGTCGTTTGGAGTGGTGTCACAGTCGATCATCATGACTGCCATCAGACTGGCATCGTATACACTGATGTGACAAAAGTCATGGGATACCTCCTAATATTTTGTCGGTCCTCCTTTTGCCCGGCGAAGTGCAGCAACTCGACGTGGCATGGATTAAACAAGTCGTTGGAAGTCCCCTGCAGGAATATTGAGCCATGCTGCCTGTATAGACGTCCATAATTGTGAAAATGTTGACGGTGTTGGGCACGAACTGACTTCTCGATAATGTCCCATAAATGTTCGATGGGATTCATGTCGAGCGATCTAGGTGGCCAGATCATTCGCTGGAATTGTCCAGAATGTTCTCCTAACCAATCACGAACAATTGTGGCCATGTGACATGGCGCATTGTCATCCATAAAAATCCCATCGTTGTTTGAGTACGTGAAGTCCATGAATGGCTGTAAGTGATCTCCAAGTAGCTGAAAGTATCCATTTCCAGTCAATGATCGTTCAGTTGCCCCAGAGGACCGAGTCCATGCCATTTAAAAATAGCCCAGACCATTATGGAACTACCACCAGCTTGAACAGTGCCTTGTTGACAACTTGGGTCCATGGCTTCGTGGGGTCTGCGCCACACTCGAACCCTACCATCAGCTCTTACCAACTGAAATCGTGACTAATCTGACCAAGCCACGGTTTTCCATTCGTTTAGGGACCAACCGATATGTTCACGAGCCCACGAGAGTCGCCGCAGGCGATGTCGTGCTGTCAGTAAAGGCACTCGAGTCTTCTGCTGGCATAGCCCAAGGAAGACAAATTTCGCCGCACTGTCCTATCGGACACGTCCTTCGTAAGTCCCACATTGATTTCTGCGGTTATTTGACGCAGTGTTGCTTGTCTGTGATCATTGACAACTCTACGCAGACGTCGGTGGTCTCGGTCGTTAAGTGCAGGTGATCGGCCACTGCGCTGCCCATGGTGGGATGTTATGCCTGAAATTAGATACTCTCGGCACACTCTTGACACTGGGGATCTCGGAATGTTGAATTCCCTAACGATATCCGAAATGGAATGACCCATGCGTCTAGCTTCAACTACCATTCCGCGTTCAAAGTCTGTTAATTCTCGTCGTGCGGCCATAATCACGTCAAAACCTCTTCACATGAATAACTTGAACACAAATGAAAGCCCTGCCAAAGCACTTCGCATTTATACATTTTCTACGCGATATTTACTGCCCTCTGTATATTTGCATATTGCTATCCCATGACTTTTGTCACTTCAGTGTAGTCACTCTCGAATCAGATGATCACTGTGTTCGTGTCTGGAGAGGACGGGGCCAGCGGTTCCAATCAGCCTTTGTTTTACAAAGGCATGCAGCCATAACCCCTGATGTGATGGTGTGGTTCTTATGACAGCAGGTCATCTTTAGTCATCCTCAGTACATCTTTAACAGCTCAATGAGCTGTACACATATTCAGTTTCATCAAAAACAACCATTTCCTTCATGGTGCTTCGATGTTTTTGCAAAAGAGTGTATTTTGAAATATCATTTGATTTGCTGCTGGCTTACTGCTGCTGCTGGCTTGCCATTACATATTATTCATCATCCAAGACATTTTTTGCTTGTAAACTTTTCATAAATCAAGACGTTCATGAACCAAAGTTTCACTATATTGCTTTCTTTAACATATATAGCTGGAACCTCTAGTTGGTGATTTGTTTTCTGTAGTATCGCTTTATCTTTAAATAAAAAGAAAAAAATCTTATGTGACCAGCAAAAGACCTCCCTTCAATTCCATATTAAGACATGAAATTCAGTAAGGTCATGAAACTGTCAGAATAGCGACGAGCTTTAAGTAAACTGTCACTTACCGTTGTTCGTTTTTAAATAAGATCTTACTTGTTAATAAAGTTTATTGCTAATATTAATTATAAACACCATTCATTTTTTCATCTTTTCTTCCAGACAACGGACAGTGATAACTGTAGGTAATCATCTACACGTCTCCTCTCATGTTTTGATGTATAGTGCTTTGATCATATAGTTTTTCGGATTCACAAATCAATAATTTAACAATCTCAACAATTTTAAAAGCAGCATACCCTTAATGTAGTTCTATATTCGCTGTACTACTTATATTTGCCGTATTATTTCTTAAAAACTAACATATAGCGATAATATACGGTGGTAGGTATCGTTTTATTTAAAACGTGTTTCAAAAGGGAGGGCCCTTAACAAACACGAAAGGGAGGCGAACATAAAATTGTGATCTTAAGATCCTTTAATTGCATCATAACGAGAGCTCATCTTAAACAATGGGCTTATTCTTGTTGCATTTAGCATAATTCCAAGAATACATTTAATTTTCATTAATGCAATAAGTCGTTCTCATTCACATATTTATTTTAAAAACCAAATATCATGTCATAAGAAGTCTGGGATTATCTCATTATATAATTTTTTACGAACGGCTGATCAGAGCTTCAAGGAAAGTATCACTTCCATTTTAATCAATTTCAGCCAAATTCTAATATGTTTTTTCCGATGATAAGAAAATCTTAAACATCAAACTTAAAAAGCTCTTTATTATATTTTATTATAGTTTTGTATTAAAAATGTTCCCTGTACCTTCCTGTAAAATACCGCTTCCGGTTGTTCAGTTTTATCCAAAATCTAATCAACTTCCTCAACTGTGAATGTACAAAGCTTAAATAGGCAAGATGGAAAGTTTATGTAAAGTTAATCGTGGGCGAAAACCTTGTCACACACATAGACACACAGATAGAGAGTTATCACTGTAAAAATAATAAAAATATGCTGTTGGACCCCTAATCCGTGCTCATTCATTAAAAGCTCACTATTGAATTTTTGGACCGAAGCATTACCTTACCTATGTATATACAGGTCGGCTGAAGGAGAAAAGAACAGAATGAAAGAAAGTGTCGCTTAATCATCATAACTTCGGCTATATTTTTACAGAGGAAAATGAGTTAAACTTCATTTTTGCATGAGTTATCTTGACGTTATTTAAAGAATCGTATTACTAAAAACATTAACATTTTGAAAGCATTATTCTAATTTATCACATGTAATAGAATAAAATATGTGAAATCTTTCTAGCTTCTGCTCAGAGGGTTCTTGGCAGTGCACCGAGAAAGTGTGTCCGGGTGTTTGTTCCTCATGGGGCGAATCTCACTTCAAGACCTATGATGGAAAGATCTTTGATTTTCAAGGGGAATGCGAATATATTCTTAGTAAGGGCAAGATGAAGGGCGCTTCTTTTACTCTTTCTGTGCAAAATGTGCCATGTGGAACGAATGGCATCACATGCAGCAAGTCATTCACGCTGGATTTGGGGCCTACTACTTCGGAATATAGTACCAGTAAGTAACATAAATAGTTGTGGTTCTAGTAAGAAATGGTATCGTGAGAAAATAAATAGGTAAGCACATTCTCTTAGAGTGAAATACTTTCATGTGATATTACGAAATTTGGTATGTAAAAAATAGCACTAACGGAACATCTTTTGATAATTAAAATCACGATTCATTAAAATTTATTTGTGATCATATATGATAGGCAAACATGAGCGAGCATTCGACAGCATACAAAATCCCTTGAACTTGAACTCAGTTAATCGGAAATGTAAAATAACGGCGCTTTTGAAGGTCTGAATTGAAATCCGAAATTAAATTCAATGATTAAAAAAAATATGTATTGGCTAAAAACCTGAACACATCAGTATGGGAAACACTTTTGTTATGTTTCTGTTGCCCAAAGCAACAAGCCTTATCCTACCAACGAATTAACTAAAATATGGTATATAAATTGCTGATCGCATTTTATTCTTCGATGTTTGAAACTTGAAGATAGTGTCTATTTCTTTTGGAGAAAATTCCCATTGAATATGGAATGCATTTTTGCTGTGTTTTGCACTCAGCCTAACAAGCTTTTGAACCATGCAATTAACCCGAATATAAAAAGATACTACCAATACCTTTATATGTATCTATGTATGAACTTTAAAGGTACTGTCCACGTTTTCACGTTGAAAGACGCCATATTTAACTCTTGCCAGGAAAGATGTAAAATACATCACTTTACGTCGCGGTTGGTGCAAATTGTGACATTTGGCCATTCTCGTAGATGATGATGGGCTAACCAGCGGCCGAGCGGTAAAGTCGCTGAACACTGGTAGTTCGGTCCGAGGTTCAAATCCCACGAACGGGCTGGCTGCATGGGCGTTTTCGTGGTTTTCCCCATGTGTAACGTGTATACGAGCCAGTTTCCCTTAGAAAGTCCTCCACGAAGGCTTCCCTGTCCTTAGGAAGATAGCCCTAGTGTGCTTTGCCATAATTAAATAAACCAAACCAACCGTAGATGATGAGTTGAGTGACAAAGATTCTCTTGATTTTTAAACACGTCCTGCACCCGTTGCCGATATCTTAAATTTTGTTACATATTCGAAGAAGGCTAGTATTAGTAAAGAGGAAACGTAAGCTCGGTTGGATGTAGGAATTACTCTTTCTGTCATACTCTGTTAATATGATGGCGAAATAATTGGACACTATAGATTTATGGTCATGTCTATAGACGATGAGTCGAGTGACGAAGATTTTTCTTGGCTTTATAACATGTCTGTCATCCGTTATCCAACGTCTTAAAGAAATTAGTGTTAGTGAGGTAGAAGTGCAGACTTGGATGGATGTAGATAATTATGTTCCTGGCTCACTTTCTTAAGATGACGATGAAATAACCGGACATATACTGAGAAATGAGAAATTGAGTTTATTTTCGCAACGCACATAAAGGATATCTGTCTGATAGGAGGGATGCCTTCGTGCAGGAATTTCTAAGGAAAACGGATTTTGTGTACATGTTACACATGGAGAAAACCCGTTCTTCTGGATTCGAACCCAGGTTGGAACTACCAGTGTTCAGCGATTTTACCGGTCAGCCGCTGGTGGACCAGGATGAAGATGAGGACGACGTGCAGAATAAGAGAGTTATAAGGAAGAAAAGACGAAGAATTGCAGACATTCCTAAGCTTTGACAATCAATATTATGTCAGTGCATGACGTTACGAAGCTTCAATGTATACACAGGATATTTTTAAAACTCTAGCCACAGCCTCTTAAGTAGGCAGATATTCAAATTTATATGTCATCGCACTAAAAAATTCATAACAGCCATGTGATAATATAAATGATAATTTTTATATGTTTTTTAATTTTTTTTGGGGGGGGGGGAAATAAAATCCTATGTATGTAGAGTTCTTTTTAAATAAGAGCATGAGAGCACGATCATGGCATTGTACATGCTTTTATTTTAATAATAAGAAATAAAAATAATAAAGATAAACTAAGTAAAGATTATGTAATGATGCACAATCACAGACAGTCCTTTCACACAGAGTTCCTTCGGCGTTGATAGAATATATTAGTTCCCAGCTAGTTTTAAATAGTATGATCATCTAAAGTCATCACAGCTAAAGGTGAAAAATCAAAAGAAGACCGTCTGTCTTCTTCAACTCTTGAAGGCATACGAGCCGTCTGCTCGCATCTACGCTCCACTCTCGACCACGTCTGGAGGCTATATCTCGCTGTCTGGAATGATTCGTGCTGAGCTATGCTGATGACGTCAGCTGGTATTCTAATTCAGCATCGGGCGTTGATGATTCCCACAGCTTCGGCCAGCCTGAAGAGGCATCGTCCTCGATGTCTATTGAATGGACATCACTATCATGTACCTGCAAAGATAATAATAATAAAAAAAAAAAAAAAAAAAAAGAGTATCAGGTCTTTAGGTTTTGAGCTGATACAAACATCAAATCAATTTGACCATGGCTTCATATGGTCAGCCGCAGTAGATGTCAAATTCGGTCCTTCATGGCATCCTACTTTTTCGACTTCATATCTGTCATTTGGTCTAACAGATTTATACGGTCCATGAAACTTTGGTCGTAGTTTCAAGCCAGTCCCATATTGAGTTTTCTGAATGGCTACCAAGTCGCCAATCTTGTACAGTTTCGGTTTCTTACGTTTTTTGTTGAATTGCTTTCGATTTTCTTCTTGTATCTTCAAAATGTTGTTTTTCGCATCTTCTCTCATTTCATCACGTTCTTGCATCAACTGCTTTAAATATTCTTCATTCAATATCTCACTAATTCTCAGATCTTCTTTATTCTTCATTTTCGTGCCTATGAGAAGCTCAAACGGTGAATATTTTGTACTACTCGTAGTTGTGCTGTTGATTATTCTCTGGACATCTGAAACATACTTAAACCATTTCGTTGAATCTTCATGTGATAATTTCGACAAAACAGGAATCAAAATTCTATGAATTCGCTCAATCTGTCCGTTACCTCTTGGAATACTGGTAGTAATTTTGACATGTTCTATAACTTCTTCAGTACAATACGCTGAGAATTCTTTCTATGTAAAGGCACTACCTCGATTGAAATGATTCTGGCTGGATTTCCAAATACAGTCTGTTGTTGCTTCAATTTTGAAATAACTTCTTGCGTAGTTGGTGATTTCACTGGATAGAACCAAGTAAATTTCGTAAAAGCATCGACAACAGTCAGAATGTGTTGGTATCTCTTGTTCATCGATAGAAGCGGTCCAATAAAGTCGATATGATACGTACTCAAGGGAATGTTTTCCTTCGGTACAGGATGAAGAAATCCTTCTGCTTTTCCTTCCTTCTTGTCGTACAGTATACATTCTATACAGTTAGCAATTACTTTTTCAACTTTGCATTTCAGTCTGGGAATATAGAATTCCTGCTCTACAGCATTCACAGTTTTATCTACGGCAAAGTGACCTTTTTTATGTACCTTCTGTATGATTTCGTTCTGTAAGGATTCTGGCACTACTAGCAGATCTTTACCATTTTCAAATTTGTACGAAATATCATTTCTCAAGAAGAATCCGTTTTCTTCTCCCTTCTCAACTAAATTCTTTATCAATTTCACATGTTCATCTTCATTCTGTTGTTGTGCTAACCGAATCTTCTCAGTTACATCGGATGTGTATGATGTTAAAATTAGATCATTTCTACTTAGAGCATCAGCATATTTCATTTGGCTTCCTGAACGATGTACAATTTCGTAATCGAATTCTTCAATAAACATTGCCCATCTTGCAATTTTAGGAATTAAATCTTTCTTATCTAAAGTTTTCTGAAAAGCACTACAATCAGTTACAATTTTGAATTTAGTCCCTAACAAATAGTTTCGAAATTTCTTCAGAGCTTCTATAACTGCAAGGGCTTCTAATTCGTAGCTACAGAGTTTCTCTTGCTGCGGTGAAGTTTTCTTACTCATATACTGAATTGGGTGATAATTACCATTGTCAGACAATTGGAGTAATACCGCACCAAAGCCTTGACTACTAGCATCAGTATGAAGTTCTAATGGATATCCTTGCCTAAATATATGTAGAACAGGTGCTTGAGAGAGAATTTCTTTTAATCTGCAAAAAGCTTCCTGTTGTTCGGAATCGAACTTAAAACCAATACCTTTTCTAAGCAATTCACTAAGAGGTTTAGCTATTTTAGCATAATGAGGAATGAATTTACGAAAATAACCTGTTAGTCCTAAAAAGCTTTGTAGTTGTTTACAGTTACGCGGTTGTGGAAAGTTTCGAACAGCAACAGTTTTGGAAGGTGATGGTCGAATAGTTCCGTTTTCAACTACATGTCCCAAAAATTCAATTTTACGTTTTAAGAATTGGCACTTTTTGAAATTTATTTGTAATCCATACTCCGAAGCAGTTTTGAATACTCTTTCTAATTTGTCTAAACATTCAACTTCATCTTTAGCCGGTATGGCTATATTATCCATATAAATAATTAGTACACCCTCATTTAACAAGTCACGAAATACCGAATAAATATACCTTTGAAAAACATTTGGACTGATACATAAACCAAAAGGAGCTTTAAGAAATTCATAAATACCATTATGCGTTAGAAATGCGGTATATTTGGTGCAATTTTCATCTATGTCTACATGGAAAAAGCCATTTTTCAAATCTAGTGTCGTGAAGACCTTTGACTGTTCTAAACGATCAAGTACTTCCGGAATTAAAGGCAGTGGAAATTTGTCTTTAATAATCTTCTTATTTAATTTCCGATAATCGATGCGTAATCTTTTAGAATTATCACTCTTGTTACACAAAACAATAGGAGCTGCGTAGTTAGAGTTGCTAGGTTTTATTATTTTTTCTTTCAGCCATTCCTTAATTTGATCGTCAACAATTTTTTGTTCCGCGAAAGACATGTATCTTCTATTTTGGCAGACAGGAATATCATCGCATAAATTTATTTGCATCTTGTCTATTTTGTCAGATTGTCTATTTTTCCGAGGCTGGTATGAATTGATTAAATTATACAGTCTTTCTTTATGTTCCGCATTTGAAATGTGCGATAAATCAATCTCGTTGACAGAAATAGCATTCACCAGATGTGGGGGGAAAGGTAATTAAACGTCGATCCACTTCCGCTTTCGGAATTTTTGTTTACATTAACAGAGACGCCAGACAACTGAGAAAGATCATAAACATTATTTAATGACACAGCAATATTCAAATTTCCCATAACGCAACGAACGTTAGAATTTCGAGATGACTCAGCAGTTATCAAGTTTACATTACTTTTATTCCGATGATAAATTATTTGAAGGCCATTCTCGGTAAAAGAGAAGTTAAACTGATTCAATACATCCAAACCTAATACAATTTGATTACATAACGACTTGACCACATAAATTTTCGTGCGAAGTGAAAAACTATCAATTGAAATATCAGAAATAAAAAAGCCGATGGGGTACGTTTGCTTTGATTCAATTCCGTTTAATGTGATATCGCTACAATTTAAATTAGGAGAACCAATCTGCTTGTGTAACTCTACGCTGCATATCGTTACATCCGAACCAGTGTCGACTAGACTATCAACTAAATGATTATTTATTCCTACAGTCTTCATAATTCTATCCTTGTCAGAAATTCGTTGTAATAAAGCTGCTTGTTGTGTCTCGGGGTTCTGCTCTGGACAGTCATTTGATTTATGCCCGAACTTCTTACATTTAACACATTTTATACCCTTCGATTTGTTTACACAGTGCGAAGATAGATGCCTAGATGCCTAAATTCCTGGCAATTAAAACATTTGACCTTATTAACGTTAGATTGATTTCGGTTTGATGACGAAAGCTTACTTCTATCTTTAACTTGAGTGTCTACTTTCGGTTTTGGATTTTTAAACTTATCATTGTCCGATCTCATTTTATCATAAATTTTAAGCCTCTGTTTAAATTAAGTTATCGTTTCGCAACCATACAGTATAGTTTTCCTCTCCACAGAATCGGGAATACCATCAATGACATATTTAATTAATGAAGCATCTTCAATGCTGCCTCGCGAACACATTTCTTTCATTTTCAAAAAATACTCATCTAAAGATTCATTAGGCATTAATTTACGCTTACATAACATTTCATGCAATTCAGCAGAATTAAAAGCTTTTTCATATTCAGATTTCAAAAGCTTTTTTAACTTACACCAGTCATTAACTTTAGGTTCACTCTGAATAAATAGTTTCGCTTTACCTTTTAATGATCTTTTAGCAAAAACTAATTTATGCAAATCACTTAATTTCAAAGAGTTTATAACATCTTCAAATTCATCAATCCATTTATCAACATTTTCATATGCATTACCAGAAAAGGGATTAACAATACTTTCAATATCCGAAAAACTAAAATGAGTTTTAAAATGATCTTGAATTATAAGCTGCATACTGTTATTTACTTGAGACTCGTTAGAACCAGGATTGTCTATTTGATTATCATCAAGCATTACTTCAGAAATTTTATTAATAGCTTCATCCTCAATATCACTAATTGAATACTAGAAGAATGTGGTCCCTTGGTGGTCTAAGGAAATTGATCGTTATAGAAAGCATGTAAATGCTGCTAGGCGTAGATTCCAGAGAGAAAGAAACTGTCTTCTTAAAAATATTTATAAAATTAAATATTTCGAATTGCGGCATAAGTACAAGGCTAAATTAGCTAATGCTAAGCTTGAGTCGTGGAGAAATTTTCTCTCAACTATTACTGTTCACAATGTCTGGAAATCTATATATAAGTATGGGATTAAGACAAATTTTGCGAAAAGAATTGAGATTTCCGGAATTAAACTTACGGATGGCAGTGTTACTTCGAGTTTGAGTGATACAATTGTTGCTATAATGACAAAGAATTTCCCAAGAGATAATGCGCGTGATGATAGAAATTCTCATAGAACTATGCGCACTGTGTCTGCTGGACCTTATATTTCTTTATGGACTGTCCGTTCTCTGCTTCAGAAGTTAACAGTGTTATTAAAAATCTCAAGAAGAACAAATCACCTGGGCTTGACTCTCTTTCTAATGAAATTGTACAGCACTTTCATGCGGTGGATAGCACATTTCTACACAGACGTTTCAACCTTTGTTTACAATTAGCAGTTTTTCCAGCACAACGGAAGAGAGCTCGGGTTGTTTTGATTCCTAAAACTTTAGATACAAGAACCCCTTATCTTAATAATATTAGATGCATTAGTCTTTTGCCTACTTTGGGAAAATGTCTTGAAACTCTCTTTATTAACAGAATAAATTGGTATTTGAGACAAAAATGCTTTTATAATGATTCTCAGTTCGGATTTACTCCTCGGAAGTCCGCTGAAGACGCCATTATTCGCCTTTGTAATATCTTGCAGTGGGCAAAGAAAATGAAGTATACTACACTTCTTATTTTCCTGGATTTCAAAGGAGCTTTTGATAATGCTTGGTGGCCATCTATCTTAAAAATTTTAAAAGATGCTGGTATACCACATAATATCTATAACCTTCTTAAAAGCTTCTTGAACGAGAGGACTGCTGAGCTTCAGCTTGGGAACGAAGCTAAGGTTCTTTCTCTAGAAAAAGGCTGTCCTCAAGGCTCTGTATCTGGACCTTCTCATTGGAACATAATCATAAATGATTTTTTAAGTCATCTCGACGGTTGTTTAAAAATTGCGTTTGCAGACGACTTACTATTAATTTTCCAAGGAAGGATTTTGAATAACATTCTTTTGAGAGCACAAGAAGTTCTAGATTTTGTCTCCAGTTGGGCGATTTCTCAAACTCACTTTCAATCCTTCAAAAAGTAAAGCTATGTTTGTCCCCAGTACGTTTGATGAACAAAATATTGCTTCTTTGATGCTCGATAATTCTCCGTTGGAATTTGTAGAAAATGTTAAATATCTTGTGTCATTCTTGACCAAAAATTAACATGGAAAAAGCACATTGAATTCCTTTCTTCTAAATGTGAAAAAATTATTAATGGCTTTCACCAAATTGCCAAAAATACTTTTGGAGTAAGCTACGATGTTAAGAAACTCATGTATAAGCAGTGTATTGTACCTTTCATTTCGTACGGCAGTCGTGCTTGGGGACATGTTCTTGCCAAGAAGGTTAACAAAAGAAATTTAAGAAAGATTCAACGGAGAATTCTTCTTCGTATTATTAGTGGCTATAGAACCTTAAGCTATGAGGCTACTTTTGTTCTTGCAGGAGTTCCGCCTATTGATTTTGAAATTGCATATAAGAATAATATTTTTGAGTCATTGGCAACTCATGCTTCGGAAGACTGTATTAATGGAATTGTCCCCTTCACTGATCTTCCTCATCCCGCTTCTTTAGAACCCATAAATTTCTGCGATTATAAAGAGACTTTCTTTCTTTCCACCGACAGCGAGGCAGCCGGTCCACTGGGTAGTTAGCATATCGGCCAGGTAGCCCCGCTGACGGAAATAACTTGAACAAAAGACACACTTATAAATACATATTGTGCTCAAGACGATTGCTGGGGGCAGTGCAAACAAATGCTGGACGAAGACGATAGTGCATGATGGAAGAAGGGTGCATTGCGGGCGTGAAGAATAATTCCAGTTACATATTTACAGAGTAATGGATAGGTGGTTACAAATACTAAAAGTAATAAGAAGTAAAATACTAGAAAGTAAAACAATGCATAAAATAAAAAAAAGGCAAAACAGTGGAAACAATACATAAAATAAGGCAAAATACATAGTTCAAGGTTCATAATTCAAGGTTTACAGTTCAAGAAGATAAATATATACAGGGAATAAGAAAAGCCGAATAAGCTAACTTAAGATAAAATTAGTTCGCTACAGGTACAGAGCATACAGGGGCTGTGCTGGTGACGAGGATGGTGGCTGAGAATTACTCCAGCCTGTCTGAGAGTATGCGTGCAATGTTTATGCAATCGCATATGCGTTTCAATGCATTGCGATTTTTTGAAGTAGCTTCGGCCCATGCATGTATGTGGTTTGCTACTGGTTGCCTAAGATGATATTTAGCGGTCTCTCTGCAAGCGAACAGATAGTGGTCCGGATCTCCTACCATCCCGCATGAGCAATGCTCGTTTTCGCGTCGTCTGAAGCGATGCAGGTAAGTCATGAAGGGACCATGTCCTGTTAGATACTGAGTGAAGTGAGACGAGCCAGATTTTAGAAGCCGGCAGACTTTTGGAAAAAATCTGTAAACTCTTCTGCCGGTGGTTTCTGTCTCCCACAGATGTTGCCAACGTTCATACGGTTTTCTTTACAGATGGCAGCAAGATGAACAACAAGGTTGGCCTTGCATTTGTTCTTTTTGAAGGCCATTCCGAGATTTGTTTTCTTAGACACCGTATACGGAATGAATGTACAGTTTTTCAAGCAGAACTTCTGTGCATTTATCTTGCCGTCAAATGGATCCAGGATCATGGGACAACATCCTCAAAGTACCTTATTTGTTCTGATTCTCTTTCTTCTCTTCAACTTTTGAACAGTATTACCAGCTGCGATAAATTAGTTATCGAAACCCTAGTAACTGTTAGTTCACTTAGAATTAGAGGTATTGATATCTGCTTTGCTTATGTGCGTGCTCATCATGGTTTCTACGGAAATGAAAGAGCTGATTTCTTAGCTAAAGATGCCTTAAATTTACCCATTGATATCAACATTAGCATTCCAAAGAGTTATTGGAAGTCCTTTCATTATAAAAAGCTTTTAGCTATGTGGAATGAGGAATACATTTCATATTGTAATGCTGACGTCACCAAAAAGTTCCTTCCTTCTATTTACCATAGACTGAATTCCGAGTCTTTCCTCTCGTTAAATTTTAAAGTGTCTCAGTTTTTATCTGGTCACGGTAAATTTGCAAGTTATCTGTTTCGTTTTAATCTACGATCAAACAATTTATGTGAATGTTCAAAAAGAGTTCCTCAGGATGTGGAACATTTGATTTTTCGTGCCCTACATTTGATGGCCCTAGATTATGCTTACAGAACGATTTGAAAATGTTCGGAGTGACTTGGCCAGTGAACTTATCTGTTTTCGTGAAGTCCAGACTGCTGTTCTCTGCTTTTGTTCGCTTTATTTATGAATGTAATTTTTAATGTTTATTTATACATGTAACCTTTAATGTTCTAGTTAACTTACTTCTGTAAGCCCCGTGTTGTACATATGTGGTGCACGGGGAGTCTGTATGTTCTCAAAGGAAAAAAAAAACAACTGGAGAATATCGACATTCTCTGATGAATGTCAACACATACCAAATTACGTCAGTGATAGACCGAATGTTTGGTTATATTTTTATACATTCATATAATCATCGGTTTAAGTCGAAGAGCACAGATGCTTTAGCACAGGCCGAAACGAGATGCCGAGAAGACAGACAGAAAGGAGTTGTGACTGTTGTGCAATTGAAGGTGTCATAACAGTCTGAAATTGCAATAAATAAGATTGTATAACGTTAGCCACATAACTGTGTAAATTAATTATTGACGTTATTTTCTTTTCTCATTTAGAATGTACTGTTCTTTTTAAGTTCAACAATTTATTTACATGAGCTCTTACTTTCTCCTATTTTGACACAGATCAAAATATGCTTTAATAATAAAGGATGATGTAAAAAGTAACAAAAATATTTTTATTTAACATTCACCATCAGTGCATGGCGAATGTCGACATTTGCTTGTAAAGTAAGAAATAACAATATTTAGCAAATATTTCGGACATACACCAAGCAACTATGTAAATGTTGACATTCACTGAAGAATGTCTACATTCTCCAGATTTCGGTATTTTAATGGTAACATTATAAGTACAATGTACGCATGCCACGTACGCCACGCAATTAGTATATTATTATTATTAGCACGTAATTAGCGTATGAATACAGCTTAACTTTTATTTTCCCTGTCACCATACATATTCCCATTACTTCCCATATATTTAGGTCAAATTTCAGGACATTCTGATCAGTGGTTCTTTTTTTTAACCGACTTTTGAATGTGGAATTTTTAATTATAATCACGTTGTATATTGAGTTATCCGGAACTGGTAAATTTCCGTTGCTGCCGGTTAAGAGAGATTCTACTTTTCTCTGAAACGAGTAATCTATGTGGCTCTTCAAGCACTTTTAATGAAATGTTTCTGCAGCGGCATCTCTTGCCGTGAATGCAGTGTAAGACTTACGTATACGCTACACAGTGTAGGATTTACGTACAAGCTATAGCTTAGGGCCCCTACTTTCTTGGGGGCCCCCAAAAAATTTAAAATATAGTATAACAGACTTATAAAGGGCCCCATATCTCAAATAGCTTATGGCCTCTAAATCCGGTCTCTTAAGTCTAAATCCGGCTCTGCATGAATGGCATAAGTATTCACTCTCGCTCATGTTAAAGATCTTTTCTTGACTCAGATGTTGGACCTATGACCCTCGAGGATACATGTTTTAACCCTTTCGGTAACAGTGATCACTAACAGCAGTCTTCTCATGGCGCCATCTGACTACTACAATTGCAACTAAAAAGCGTAATTTCTAAAAATAATTGTTTCATGACCTACAAATGACACCACCAAACAAACATGAGACATGAACTAAATGTCTTCCTTATTTCTAACGCCATAAAATGCGTACTCTGGAACAGTATAATTGTTCGGTTTTCTTTGTTTTTTCAGGTGAATACGAGAAATTGACTCTTAGTCGAGATGATCCTTTGCCAAAAGTGTCGTACAATTCCAGATTCGTCGTAATGGACGCTGGATTATTCGTTTTGGTGTTCAGCGATGTTGGAATATCTCTGCAATGGGACAGAGGTACACGACTCTATATTAATGCAGATCCAAAATGGAGAAACAGGGTAAGAGAAATTAGAAAATCTGAAGGTGAAGTTAAAATTCTTTTATTATTCGCAATATAAAATTGTAGATGAAATCTGCAAATATAATTATTTAATCTGTTATACGCATTAAACGATATGAAAAATTATTTTTCTCCTTTTCGTGTATTCTTTATCATATAAATTTGAAATAAACACTTAATGTATAAAAATCTTTGTTTAATTGTGTTTAATTTTCTGTTTTTTTTTTCGTCTCAATTACACGTTATCAATAAAAAAGCTCATAAAAAATGAATATCGTCAGTTCTTCATTAAATGCGCCAAGACAGGAAACTCAAAAGCAATTTTTCCCCTTATCTGCAATACATTTTTGGTTTTAAATGCAGAAAATCGCTCAATGATTTCTTTTTTCATCATTCTTGTTTTTAAAAGAGGGCGAAGAGTTTGTTTTATAATCTGCAAAAATTGTAGAACTAAATATCCGATTCATTTTTAGATGATGAAATTTTAAAATCATAAAGGTCAAATAATCTAAAAAATGGAGATATTTTCAAAAAAATTTTTTTTTTTTTTTTTTTTTTTTTTTTTTAAATTGCATTTTATATTTACAATCAACTTCTACTGCCATTCTGAAAAAGGATATTTTTTCCTTGTTGTTGGATGTTATAAGCTAGCCGTGGAGAAACGTGATCACATTAAGCGGCGCCTACTGTATTCTGTTAATAATCTGTTTGCTATCGTAAGAGAAAATTAGTAAGCAGTAAATTTTGCTTTTTAATGTCACCTTCAACAAGGATAGGCAAATTAAAAATGGTTTCTGAACTAAAAAACTGCTGCTTTGTTGTTTTTCCTACGATTCTTTCACAAAGTGAAACACACCTATTTAAATAGGAATACACACGTATTTGAATAGAAATACGAATTAATATGTTATCAAAATACATAGAGAGCCATATAGTTGCTTCTTACGATTAAATTTCGTTTTAAAACTATTTTATAGTTAAAGCAGAGCGCGAACTTAATTGTATTTGAATATTTTAACAACTTAACCAGTAACTTCTAATCGCCGTTTGATTTTTGTTAAGAGATTCTTAAAAAATTGTTCTGCCCTTTCAACGCCTCTACACAAGTTTTCATCTTTCTCGACTCTAAAAACTACAACCTAGTATTATTTTATTTATGTATGTATAAGAGAGAATGTTCTAAAATCAGAAAATTTCTTTCTTCTTCTCTACAGGTAAAAGGAGTATGCGGGAACTTCAATGATGACCAAACGGACGATTTTTTAACGCCCTCTGGTGGTATTCCAGAAGCAAGAGCCTCCATATTTGCCGACAGCTGGAAAATCCATGAATTTTGTCCTCTGCCTCAGACGGTTGAGGACATGTGTTCTGTACATCCGCAGCGACAGGGCTGGGCACAGCAAAAGTGTGGAATTTTGAAATCCGATGTATTTGCTCCTTGTCACTCTGCGGTCAAACTTGATCCTTATTATGAACGGTAAGACATTATTTTATGTGTTTACTGCGAGTTATTAGGTTTTCCGAAGTTAGACTATTGAACAGAAACTCATCTGTATTTGGACCATGCCTATTTAAATATGCTATCAGGAACCTCCGATGGTTTAATCTAACGGTCTCGACTCTGGGGGTATAAAATACACGAATGTGGGGTAACCTCTGTGAGTGGAGTAAGGTCTATAACTATAAACAATTTCTTGTGGTAGAACAAATGAACGCAAAAATTATTTGCGAGATGGTGCTTGCTCCTGCAGCTCAAAAAATACTTTTAAACGAGATTAAGGAGGCGGAGCGTTTTTCAGTTCCGACTGAAAAAAAACTTTTTTTTCTTCTTCCGGATTTTGACAGCCAAGAGATAGAAACGCTATACATACTGTTATAAATTTGCACGGGCAATGATGGTTTACGTTAGCAGAACGCTTTTAACTATCGTTGAACAGCGCCGTGAATGACTCAATGCACCATTTCGGCATATATATTCCATTACAAGTTAAGATAGCTCAGGACTGCTTCAATGGAAGAATCTGTAATACATATATTTCAGAATAAATTTGCTACAAGCACGTGAGCTGTTGGACGTGGCGTTGAATGTGAGGCAATTAACAGTTTGAAAGACTTATATGAGAAAGAAATACTTACATATTATTTTCAGAGAGTGCAGACACAGAAACCTGATGATAATCCTCTGCATGTTATTTTTGCCCGCTGGTACCTGCAACAGGTTGCAACCAATTTTCGTATGTCTTATTCACTTATGAGAGTTCGTTTCTACGTTCGCGTATGTTTAAAACCCACAGTTTTCATCTTTAGGCCCACAATTATCTGCATGGCACGAGATCATAGGGCTACCAGGAATGATTCTGGTATTTGTGTTTCGGTTCGCACCGTATACAACTATTTAAAACCGTGCATCTTACCTAGTAATTTGAACGGTTGCACGTACAACACCTTGTAGAGACATTAGGATTTTTTGGAAGTAGGCAAGATGAAAAATTAGCAATCGCCTTCGTGGGGAATCGAACCGCGGACCTCTGGATTCCGGCCTGGCGTGCAGAACTACTACACCACGAAGGCACGCTAGAAAGGTGGAAGAAATACCTTATAACCTTCCTGTAAGGATTTCTGATGTTCTTCCAGTTATTTTCACATAAATGTGGTTCAGTTACGATGGAGTGGCAGCTCACTTCAGGCGTAACGTCAGAAATTACTTCGATGTTACTTACAGACCCCACCGGATCGGACAAAAGGGACCTATTCCTTTGCCACTATTACCAGATCTCAAATTCATGGATTTCATCTTTTAGAGGGGCATATTAAGGTCATGATCTACGAAAATTCCTTTGAATTCCATCAATATCTAGTATCAAGTAACTGAGATCATTGTTAATGTACGCCAACGCATTGTGTCTACGCTGTGAATCTTTTATTGGTCATCGCACATTTGAACAAAACGCTGAATCGTTAAAATGTTTGTTTCTTTTGGCTTTACCTGTCTTTTTTAATTCTTTGTTATTCTTACCTTCCATACCCATTTCATTACAGATTCTGTTTCTTTCGGTCTTCAGGCCCACCAGCGACCGAGCGGTAAAGTCGCTGAACAATGGTAGTTCGGTCCGAGGTTCGAATCCCGCGAACGGGCTGGCTGCATGGGTGTTTTCGTGGTTTTCCCCGTGTATAACGTGTATACGAGTTAGTTTCCCTTAGAAAGTCATCCATGAAGGCATCCCTCCTCTTAGGCAGATAGCCTTCGAGGCTTTGCCATAATCACACACACCACAACAATCACACACTTATTTCGGTCTCCTCTACATTTTTGACAGATATTTTAGAATTCCCTGTTCTTGTCAGAACAAAGTTCAATGGAAAGTGTTACAGAAAACAGGACCCCCCCCCAAAAAAAAAGAAAGGAATAAAAATGCGTTTAAAAAGCGTTGTTTGTAATGTGTTTAAAAGTGTTTTTTACTTATTACGTGCTCCGCCCTTAGGGACCTCCACGGGGCAGGGAGAGGGAGGTATGCCCCGTGGAGGTCTTTTTAAAGGAAACTGGCTTAACTCGTATTTGCGTTACACATGGGGGAAACCCACGAAAACGCCCATCCAGCCAGCCCGTTCGCCGGGATTCGAGCCCCGAGCCGAACTACCAGTGTTCAGCGGCTTTTACCGCTCGGCCGCTGGTGGGCTTTAAAAAGTGTTGTTCGTAAGTTTCTTAAAAGAACCTGAGTTCTCAGAACGTTTTTATTTGGAAGATCGCGCTACGGTATTTTCTTGTTCTAAATCTTTGCAGTTCAAATACGTATCTAACAGACATTATACCTGATAAGAAATTACTTTTGCTAAAATTACTATCCATTGATTTTTCGACGAGCAGTATGTTAATAATTAATTTTTATAACTTATGAGCATGTAGACAGTAGTAATAAATTAAAGCACTACATATCATTATTATCACTGCAAGAAAATCGGATTCGCTCTTATAAAATTTTTACACGTGCATCCTGAGCTTTCATCAAGCCACAGTACTTGTATTATAAAAATGTTTGTTAAATATTTGTTGACTTCTGGCAACATGTCGATATAATCGTTTCTATAGAAATTATACTTTCATACTTTTACAGAAGTGTCGCTTAATTTTTTCAAATCTTGTTTTCGAATTACAATTATAGCCTGAGAAAGGAGATTTGATGTTTAAATCTTGAAAGTTTCTGCTTTTGCAGAAATGTAGGAAAAGTCTCTGTGTATCTTTTACAGATTATAAGCTGAAAGGTTTCCAGAGTTAAAGAAATACTTGTAAGTAAACTCGAAGGCGTTTAAACATGCAGAAACTCGATGTCAGTGTTGAATATGGTACCTGTCCATTTCAAAAGGCAGCAGAAATAATTGAAAATGTTTCTTCTGACGACTCTGAAAAGCAACTCGAGGAAATTATTCGTTCTGGTAGTCTGTACTTCGATGAACATACTGCAGATACGAGGCATATACCATTCATGTTAACACCTTACATTGTCAACATGCGTGACATTTTTTCGAAACTTTTAGATGAATGGAAGCTTCCTCTGCCGAGAATTGTGCTATTTGCTATTTCCAGTTGGATTACTTCACCTTCAGAGCATCAACGTAAACTGAATCATAAATTAGTTAAAGGTATTATGCATGCTCTTAATACCACAGAAATGTGGCTGTGTACAGATGGACTGAATCGTGGTTTGAGTAGCGAAATTGGTTCTGCATTTGATAGCGAAATTTTGCGTAGGAAGTGCCTGTTAAGTAGTACTCATAAAATACACATTTCTTCTTTTCCTGAAACAGCATTGATTGGTATCTGCCGACAGGAGGATTTATACTTTTCTGACAAATTTGGAGAACAGCAAATCAACGGTGAGTCTTTAAATTCAAATGTTATAGTAAAGCACGATATAAATAGACCACACGATTATTTCATTTTTGTCAGAGATCAAACAGAAAGGAAGAATGGTTTATCTCATTTCATTTTGAATTTTGCTAACCATCTTAGAGAATATGTGCGTATCAAACGAAAAACAGAAGCTGTTGTAAAACCACATCGTTTTACAGTCAGAGTAAGTGAAATTCCTGTCATGGCCTTACTTGTGCATGGAAAAGTCACCGAGATTGATTTAATTTTAGGATATCTCAAACATGGCCTACCCCTCATTGTCATCAAAGGTAGCGGCGGATTGGCCGATTTGTTGGCATTTGCTTATTATCAAGTAACATGTCGCCCTGAGGGAACTAATATGGCTGAGTACCACGAAGTTGTTCTAAAACCTCAGATAATCGACAAAATTAATCGTATTTACCCAAATTTATACGAATATAAAATATCGGAAAGAACTCTCTGCCAGAAGATATTTGACTGCATTCGATATTCGAAACAACATGATCAAGGTTTCTTAACCATATTAAGTCTTCGAGATATACAATATGAATCTTCGCATCTACCTTGCCACTTACTCACAGCTTTATTCAAATCTCAGACTTCGTACAATATTAAAGATGCTAAACAGTTGAAGAAAGACCTGTTTCTTGCAATGGATTGGAACAGCCCTGACGTGGCGATGACCGAAGTTTTTGCAAGGGATCCATCCAGCAAATTTCAAATTGACAACGAAACTTTCTTCAGGGCACTAATCAAACCACAGAGAGAGCAATTTGTTGCGCTTTTTTTGAACCAAGGCTTTCTGATACGCTCATTTTTGGATAGCAGTACTTTGCTGGAGCTGTTTCAAAATTCATTAAACAAGGAATTTTTCAGAACTATTGTTTGGGAGAGCGTTCTGGGCTTTGGATCGACTGTAGAGATTTCACGAAATTTTGTGGATAGTAAATTGATTATCTTGCTCGAGGAATTAACAGGTGTGCCATCCTTAATTAATACATATGAATTAGACTGGAATTATCGAGAAATTTATGATGACAGAACGCCTGAAGAAGCTGAAAGGAAAGCAGCTGCAGTGCTTGCATTATGGGGTATACTTTCTTATCGCGTCAATCTCGTAAAAGCATTATGGATGTATTCCGAACAGCCGGTTCATTTATCTCTGATATGTTCTGTTATTCTTAAGAAATTACAAGGATATGTATCTGACCTCAGTTTGAAGAATGAAATGGAAAAGCAATCTAAAGAGTTTAGTCAGATGGCTACTAGTTTGATGGATAAATGCTATGACAGGATTCCCGCTAGAGCGGTAGATTTATTATGTGAAAGAAATCGCGTGTGGTCTTATAAATCAGTTGTCGAGATTGCAGCATATGCGAAGAATCGTAGATTTTTGGCTCACGCATGCTGTCAAAAATACCTGGATAATTTATTCATGGGGAAAATAAAAATCCGAGACTTACCTTATGGAGATTTAACTATACCGCAGTGGCTCAAAATAGTTTTATCTACATTCTTAGTTTTTCCAATGTACTTATGGATACGATTTAATGTAAGTGACGCATCAGAGAATTCCTTGAAAAATGAGATTTCATCTTCTAGTCAAAGCCTCTTTTCAGCTGACGGGGATAAAATCTCAAAACTTTCTGAGCATGATACTTCAAAACACATATCCTTCGAAAAGCCTAAAGAAAGAAATCTTTGGTTTTGGTCTAAAATATATTATTTGTGGACAGCTCCTATAGCAAAATTTTGGGTATCTCAAATATTTTATTTCTTGTATCTTTTTTGTTTTAGTCTTGCCGTAATTTGGCCTGCTTGCGGAAGTTTGTACCTTGATTTCATAACTTGTGTTTGGACAGGAATTATAATTTTAGATTTAGGGTATAATGCTTTTTCCATAAGCCAGAAATTTTCTGGGGTTAGAATGTTTTATAAGTATACGGAAATTTTGATAATGAGTTGCTTTTTAGTATTTTATGTGTTGAGTCGAATAACTTGGCATCGCCAGTTTATGTCACCTTACAGTGCAAAAGTAATGCTTTGCATCGCTCTTCTTTATTGTTACTACAGATTAATTTTTTTATCATTTCCAATATCCTCGGAATTAGGTCCCATGTTGTATAGGGTCAAAAGGATGACCCTTGTAGATTTCATGGGTTTTATAAGAGTAACAGGCTTAGTTATCATAAGCAATGGTATTGTTATACATGCAACAATTTATCCTGATTACCCGCTTAACTGGGAACTTGCGAAAAGAACATTCTTTAATGCTATGGTATCTTTTTTCCTTACTCCTGCCGATCATTTTGGAATACCCGATCCCAAATGCATTAAACTGGTGAGACATTCAAATATGCAGTCTTTCATTGGTTTACCAGAAAATATTTGCAAAGTAGGTAGATACCTGAAACCTGACTGCCCTAATCCTGGACTGTGGCCATATCTCTTTGGCCTTCAGTACCTAATGATACTGAGATTAATACTATTAACCCTTCTGTATGCACTTTTTAGTAATACGCATATGAAGTTACAAGCAGAAGGGACTTACATTTGGAAATATCAACGTTACGAACTGGTCACAGATTTCAGCAATCGTCTTGTTTTCCCACCGCCTTTAAGTCCAATTAACTACATAATCATGATTTTTAAATTTATTTATGATTGGTTATTTGGCGTGGAGAGAAAAGACCACGATGAAACGGTAATTTTAAATAAGTATGATTTTCTGTACTGGAAAAGTCTAGCTTCGGAATATTACCAAGGAAATCAGCAAAGCAAGGAAGACGAAAAGAAAACAAGATGGCGGAGGGAAAAAGTGCATTCTCTCATGGATGCTCTCAATGAGCAAAGACACACAATGAGAGATCTTCAAGGGTATTTAACTGACTTACAAATTCAGGTAAAAAGCGCCCACCAGTATTTGGAAAGGGCCATGCTTCAAGTATCCACTAACGAACGACTGCAAGCAAAAGGAACTCCTCAGATATTTTCTCGTATTTCTCCTTACCCCCATACGAAGATTTCGCGCTATCCAGTATCCGATAAACATGTTCCTTGGCAATGTGCTTGGACTGCCTATGACCCCATTGCGTACACGAAGCCTTCAGAAGATTTTCCCAAGGAATTACGACATCATGTAGATGTAGACATACAACTCAGACGCGAAATCGAAGGTGAAGAATTCCGAATGCCAGTATTCAAGTGGAATATGTCTTCAGTAAGTCCTGGTGGAGTGTACTTAGACCGCCAGTCTTGGATTTTAGAAAAACAAAGCGAGCCTTTCATTTATGATCTCGATTCAGAAGAGTTGCCAATGAATCCCATGGGGCGTACTGGCTTGCGAGGGCGCGGCTGTCTTCCGCGTTGGGGTCCTAACCACTATATATATGTGATTATTACGCGATGGAAAGCAACAGAAGTTTTGTCTCTTCGCAATTACTTAGAAGTCGTTATTGTGGTTTCTGAACACGAAGTTACTCTGCCTGGTGGTTACGTGTCTACCGAAAATATTTATTTGGTAATTAAATCTCTCTTTCACTGCGAAGAATTATGGAGGACCTCAAGTGATATGATAGAATTTTTCGCGTCTCTAGTGCAGTCAAACCAAACACCCGTGGCTAGTACTTCAACGGTTACCCCTGCAGTACGCAGAAGTACGAGTGGAGATGTAAGTTATGATCCACTGGCTTATGAAGTGATAAAAAGAGGCTACTTAGATGAGGCTACCAACACAGATCAGGCCTGGTGTGAAGCTGAAATATGGCATTTCCATTACAATGTTCCTTGTTCTATAGATGAGACATTTAAAGCCCCTATGATATGGATGGAGTTGAACGAAATCCTTTTGGAACGAATTCCTATTGGTCAGGCCGCATTATTGCATACTGTAGCTAAAAAAATGAAGGCAGTGCTCGAAGTCACATAGTTATGTAGTAATTAGTAGTTAAATGTTTCTTTTTCTGTACTTTCTTTGAACTTTTGTTTGTGAATACGAAAATGGGTGTATTTTTATGTACATGATAACATGTATTCTTTCAATTCTGTATCAAAATTTTTTGGTTTCAATAAAATGTGAATATTGAAGAAAATTGTATCGAAATATTTTATTTCATGACATTATAATACTGTGTGATATTCACGGACGATTAAATTCATAACACATTTATATAAATAAATTGCTTATATACAGTTTCAGTACTAATGATACGTTATTAGCTGTTTTGAAAAAAAAAAAAAAGAATAATTTTTATCATGGCAACACATTTTTTTTTTTAATGTTCACTTATTACTCTCATTCCTCCTTTATAAGTATAAAGTCATTTATAAACATTTTTTTCATAGATGCCATTTTATTAAAAATTATAATTAAAAGGATGAAATGTTTTTGAGTTCCTACATTACATTTAAATAAAAAAATCAAATCTACTTCCTTGTCAAAACTGCCAAAGCGTTTAATTGCTAAAATTGGCAAATTTTCCGCAAAGCCAGTAGCGTGCAAATTTCAAATGTCACTAAAAAGCTTTTGCGATGGCTGCTTTAGCAAGAAGAAATCTCATTAAATTCAACTTGAAGACAGCTGAAACCCAGATAAAATAACCAAACGTTTGTGTTAAATGTAGCTGTATAGCACGATTATAGGTATTATTTGGCAGTATGATTTTTCTGATAAAATGAAAAATCGCTAATTGTCTTCTGTAGAAGCGTTGGCGAGAAAAAATAGTGTTGACGCAATTCGGGCTTAAGAAAGTGATGTCTGTCAACAAATGTTATAAGCACGCACGAAAATGAAATTAACAACTGTAAACTATAATTAATTCAATATGTGCACAATATAAGTTATTTAATACAAGTATATACATATAAAAGGAATTTAATACAAATGTGTATTTATTATACAGTTTTGCCAACAATTTATTTAAAATAGCAACCAAATTCAACGGAACTTCTTTAATCCGCATATTAATTGTCATGTTTAATACAGTAATATTATTAGGTTAAATATCAGTATTAAATAAAAACAAAGAAAAGTTGTTATTGTGTGTTGTGACGTCACCCTGATCCATTACTAGAAATAAACTGCACTGTTTGGCGACCTTTTCAAAAGCTATTAACGATAAAATACGTAATACTTGTTGGGGG
Organism: Stegodyphus dumicola; assembly: GCF_044657685.1. NCBI lineage: Eukaryota > Metazoa > Arthropoda > Arachnida > Araneae > Eresidae > Stegodyphus > Stegodyphus dumicola. The sequence continues at coordinate 110,392,000 of NC_140768.1, forward strand.
ATGGCAAAGATAACTATGTTTACTTGTTGAGCTTTTAACGAATAAATAATAACGAATAATAAATTCTTTTGAAATACGATGCCTAATATTTCACGGATAATGTGCAGTAAGAGCAAAATTTGCTTCTATATCAAGTAAATTTACCCTGGGCTTCGTAAATTATTTTTTCAGTTTCAAGCAAAATTTAATTTGCTTTTGCATTAGTTTTGAGAAAGCACTAGCAATTTTTTTTTGTTTTAATAAATAAGAAAACACGTTTATTTATTCTAACAAATTATGTATTCGGTCATAATTTTGAAAGGATGTAAACTGAAATAAAGTGAATAATTTCTTTCATTTAATTTTTTCATAATTTTTAGCCTGTTTTGCGTTCTTTTCAGATGCGTTTTTGATTCGTGTGCTTGTGATATGGGAGGAGACTGTGATTGCCTCTGCACAGCCATCGCAGCTTACGCACACGAGTGCAGCGCAGAAGGCGTACCCATCAAATGGAGATCGCAGGAACTCTGTCGTAAGTAAAATTACATTTGAATACTAATTCTTTCTAACAGTGGATGATTATTGACAGAAAAATATAGAAGATAATTTTTTTCAAATTTACCTTCCAAGATGAAGATAGCAAAACTACTAAAATGAAGTTTTGATACAGTTACTGTTAACGTTTGCTATTAACGTTGTCGAACGCGAGAGTTAACGTTAATTCACGCGAAGGAGGAAACTCCTTGATTCGCACACTGCGTGTGCGGCAAAATCGCGTTCCGTAGAAAGTTAACAGAAAGTTAATTTTCTGTGAGATAAAAAAAAGGGGGGCTAGGTATAGTTCAGATTAATAAATGTACAATATACAAACCTAAATGTTATTATAATTAAAAGAGAAAATGAAACAAATGTTACTTTAAAGCATTTCTATTGCTGCTTAATGAGTAGGTACATGCTACAATTACTTTTTTAAATAACTGGTGATTTTTGCTTAGGACAATATCTCACGTAACTCATTAAACGTGTCGTGGTACAGTGCTTTTCGATGCCTCTCATTAAGTGTCTTCTTCGTTCATTTGGGTCAATCTCCATTATAAAATCAGTTCCTGTGCCTTTATCTACAATTAGTTTAACGTCTTGTACTTCAAAAGGCTCTTTATTTTCTACACTGTTGGCGGCTGGGAGTTATAAATTCACCCAGTTCTTCATTTGTCATTTCATCATCGTCATCCGTGACTAATTCTCCTTCTTCCATATCTGAAAATCCTTCGTAGATATTGCTCTCGCAATATCTATAGTTTCTTTGCCTTCCTTTTCAATCAATGGAAATTTAAAAAAATGTTTGATAATTTCTGGTCAGCGCTGAGCCAGCAAGTGTTCATTGTTGATAAATTCACCTTTTCCCACACGAGTCTGTGAGGTTTTCACAAACATTTCTTCAACATCGACGCTGAAGGCACGTCCTGATTTCTCTGGCGCTTATGCGCTTAAGAAGCCCGACTCCGCGGGACTATAAAAAAAATTAACTCTTCCCATCTGTTTTACGAGTTCGTTTTCACATTCTGCTCATTGCTGAGATTAATGTCATTCTTACGCTATATATATATTTTGATTTATTAAAAGAATTTATTCTTTACAAATTGGTGTTTAATAACCATATAAAAACACAAAAGGTTAGTCATTTCTATGCGATGAACGTTGGAATTGCTTCCAAAATGCCATTAATGTGTTGTTCTCTCCTTTATCTAGTGCTTTATTTGCAGCTATGTAAACATAATAGGCTATTTTTATGATTCCTTGATCCATTGGTTGAATTCAGGAAGTGTTGTTCGGTGGAAGGAATAAAATAATACATTTGGATGCTATGTTATGAAATTTTCAGTACCGTGTCCTGGAGCATTATCGAGAATTAGGAGAATTTTAATGTTCAGGTTTTGCTACTATAAATAATGTTTAACTTCTTTAATGAATGAATTTTCAAACCAATCATTAAAGAGAACTATCGCAATGCAACCGACGCTGCGCTGCACGCCGCTTACAACTGAAACTCTCGAAATGGGCAAACTAAATGAAGACACATAAGATAAATCGTGCTCCGAAAACTCGCATTCAGCAAGGGTTTACTGTAGACTAAAAATTTGGCTATAATTAAATGTTAAAATACTCTTGTAATCCATGTAACAATGTGAAATTAATTGTTCTAGTGCTTTGAGATAGTTGAGATATCTTTGTGAATAGACCATTTTTTGAAAAACGGAACATTAAGAAATGATGAATATTCTTGATGAGAAGATGGATACAAAGTGAATTCATTGAAAAACGCTGAAGGCTTTCTCTTTCTGGTGTAACATTCAATTGCTAAAAATTTTAAAATATCTTCTCAGAAACTATTAGAATGAGCTAAAACTAATGATCAAATCACATGAATTTAAAAAAGCTTATCAGATCATCCAGTTGTTCATTTATCATTCTTCATTAATTCTTTGATTTCTCCTTATTTCATATCTTCTGCTGTAAAGCACTTCATTTACAACAGAAATATCTTCTCCTTCTTTCATATCTAGCATTTCTAAAGAACTTAGTAAACTCTGAAACACCAAATGTGAATTGCAGAGGGCGTTAACACACTTTTAGAACGATTATGGGGCTATTTAATAAATGTTTAATATCATATAAAAATCATTTTTAAGAGTTCGATTTGATAGCCATTTCTTCTGGATTTCAGTATGCATTGTGATTTCCATATGAGAAGGGCTTTTCGTAAAATTTACAGGGTTATTGATTTCCATTTTTCTTCCACTGCTTTTCAGAGTCCATTCACCGTGATAAGTTCGAGCTTAGAACTGTTTTCAAATGACCAAAGGCACAATAGTCCATACGTGAAACATCAGATGACTTTATAAAAATATATATGCAATACTTTAAGCAGTCTTAATTTTATCAAGGAATGCAGTGGTACTTTCGAATTATGACTTGTTGCTTTATCTTGATGACGTTTGACTCTTTGAAAGTCATTGGGTTAAAGAAATGGAATGTCTTCTGTAAATATCAGACTTAAAACTTTCTCTTCATAGTGCGCTGAGTTGATTATAATACTTTTCCCACTCTTCTTATTTTTAGTTCCTCATTGAAAAGGAATCCTGCGACAAAGTCCCTTACTGAAACTTTCTTTGCTCTGGCGGTTTGGTTTGGTTTATTTAATTACGGCAAAGCACACTAGGCCTATCTGCCTAAGGGGAGGGATGCCTTCGTGGAGGACTTTCTAAGGGAAACTGGCTCGTATACACTTTACACATAGGGAAAACTTTGGCGGCACCAGGATTCTAGTTTTTTTTCTCTTCCTTTTCTGTAATTAAACAGACCTTTTTTTGTTGCAGTTATTTAGGTAAATTCATGCGTCAACGAGAGTCACAGCATGTTTTCACTTATCTCCTGCTAAAAGGTTTTCATACGGGGTTATACAATTTGTTTTGCGTTGAGCCACGTGCCTCGACAACATTTATTTTTTTAGCTTTTTTAAGTTGTATGCATTTGGTTTATTGCTTTATTTATTGTTGCCACAGATGTAAAAACTTTGCAACTGATTTTACCTCAGGAGATTTTCTCTTATTACCAACGACGGTTTTTTCCCCTTTTCAATTCATAATATCTTACTGTGCATTTAGAAATTTTAATACAATGCATTTCGCAAAGGTTTTGAATTATCGAATAAGAATATTTTTCTTCGAAAATCGCGAAACATATCCTTGAATCTACAACTGGTTTCCATGCGGCATTTTGAAAAACAAATCATTTTAAAAGTAAGAGACGATATTTTTCATTTCAAATAATAAACTGTTGCCAGAATTTTTTCAAAAACATTTGCTTTATTTAATTCTTTATGGAAATCTTTCCAAAAATGTGTGATATATGTTAAAGTATAATTTTGCACATAAAAAGAATGCATTTTGCCCCATCAAAAAGGATGTAATTACATAGTTTGTGAAATATAAAAAAACATGATTACAGTACAGTTCACCATAGAATTTTTTATTGCTATTATTTTATGTATCAAACTACAAACTATTAGTAATTCATAAACAGTATCCTTAAATTGTTGGATCGGCTTACTAAGCTCTAATGTATTTCTCTCTTTAACTCTTACCTAGCCATTCAGTGTGAAGAATGTGCGACTTACGAAAGTTGCATTCCGTCGTGCCCGAAGATGACATGTGAAAACGAACTTATCTACGGCAAAATTAAAGAAGCCTGTACTTTTGATTTCTGCGTGGAAGGTTGCAATCCCAAACCTTGCCCTGAAGGACAAATATACAATAATGGGAGAGAGTATAAATGTGTCCCTCAAGTGGATTGCGTTGCACCTTGTATGGAAATAAATGGAGTGCTTTACAACGAAGGAGATAGAATTACAGATCCCAAAGTCACAGACAGTTGCCAATCTTGGTAAGTGCGAGTGAGTCGTTCAAAAGCTGGTTACTGCTGTATCTTGCTTATTGACTGACAATTCATGTATGTGTTATTGTTATTTGCATTTTATTTCAGAGACCTGTAAACCAGTATATTTCTAAATTTCATTAACTGTATTGAATTGGAAATTTCATTCTATGAAGGCATGAGTATATTGGCATATTAGTAAGGTGATATGATGCGGGTACACTATACGTCGTTTAATGTGATCGCGATTAATGCTATAATTCGGATATTGTTTTCGAATTGCCAAAGTTCTGCATTTTAGTATACGATAACAAAACATTTTGATTAAAGATTCTGTTGATAGGTTCAAAATCTTATAGAATTTATTTTTTAACTGAAGTAATTTTTTTCCCTAATGGCGGGCCCAAGCTGTCTATAGATGTTGGCCTCTGCTAAGGCCGAACGTGGGGCTCACTTTATTATGAGGGCGTCTAATAGGTGGGCCACCGCTGTCTCCTGTGAGGGGACGGGCAAATTACATTCATACCTTCTCCAGGATTCGATCCCGGAGGTCTATATAAACTAATAACTATATAAAATAATATATATAAACTAATTTACATCTTTATTAATTCAATGCACAGAGAACTAAAACTTTCGCTGGACTGAAAATCCAAATCTCGTTACTGAACTATCTTGTTGCATTCAGTCTCTTTACTGAACTAATCTAATCACTGCAGCAAAGCAGCTCGGCCTTATATACCCTGCCAAATGCAAGAGATCTCCCACGAATTTTCGAGAAACTTCCGTTCTTGAAAATTCCCGAAGACGCAAGAAGATTATAGAATGCATCGTACTATCTTTGCATTAAAATTAAATTATACTGCATTTTACAGGACTAATCCTCCAACTCACGACGACATTTTTTCTGTCATTCTGTGGGGGTGTTTTGAGAAGTTGAATGGGTAACTCGATTATTTTGAGGGTTGAGGCTTTGCCTCTGGGGGTGGGGGGGGCATTTTCCGTGCACCCTCAAAGATGGTACTGCCGGATATTGCAATTTCCCATAAATCAAGGGGGAAAAATTATTAAATCTTTTGAGTTTATAACAGTATTTTGACACACGCTTACCTACTCACTTTCTGCATATAGAATCGTAGCTACCTTCTGGACAGCCGCATGAGGATGGGCGCATGACTAGAGGGTTGGAAAACTGTTCGTGCCTTATAAAATTACAGCATCAGCGCTTGTAACATAAACACCGCGCATTTATACAAAACAGAACCCTTTTCGTATTCCTACATAGAGGTACATATACTTAAAAACTTCGAAGTTCTTCGAAGGCTTGCCCTTCATCAGAGGCCTGGGGCGATCCGTGTACCTTTCAGTACGTCGCTGTAGGCACACTACTTATCAAAAAATAAGAAAAAGAAAAGAAAGTATATGACATGTGATGAAATATAGGTTTTATAGGATACTACGAAATTTAGCAAATCATATCCTAAATAACGGTAATTTTTCAGGATACTTTTCGTGTAGTACAGGGTTTCCAGAAATTTTTCAACTAAAGTAGCAAAAGCAAAAGAGGACTAAAAAAGTCAAAAAAGTTAGACCTTGACCTTCTATTCTAACCTATTTGAAAAAAGGTCTCGCACAAAAATCGCAAATAACATCAGAGATCACGTTATTTTTGACGTCATAGCTACGCATGCTCGCATGAATCACAAATTGACCGTCTATTGGTTCTGTAAGTTATAGACTGCATTGGATTGTCAGTCTTTTTAATTACGTATCTTAGCTTTAACGAAAATTTTAAAATGATATTGCTCATTTTCAGTTGTTTAAATATCCATTTCTTTTTTAATTAATTCACATTTAATTTAGGTTTCTATTTTAAAATTAGTTTGCGGATATCCATTCTTAAAAGATTCCTCATGTTTAGACTGTCATCGATTTTGCACTGAATGTTTTGAGTTGGCAGTTAATTTTTTTTTTCTTGTGAACCTTTTAATTGAGGAATGCTTTTCAGCGAGTTTTCCGTTCTGTGTGGTGAATCTGTTTCAGATTCTGTTTACTTAATAAAGCCTTGTTCTTTTACTGTTAAATTTATTTGTTTTTTTATTTAGAAAAATGCTTTGATTTTTAAGTCGTTTCCATTTCTTAGTTCTTAGCAATGTTATAATCAGGAGTATGAATTTTATATCTTTCTCTGTTTGGGTATCCATATATAACGCTTAAGCTGCAAGTTCTTTGATTCTATTCATTTTCACAATGGAACTGGGGGGGGTGAACTGACTTGAAGACAAAATGCACGGGGGACGAGAGAGGGTGGTGAGAGGTCCCGAAGCATTTTTTATTCTTTCTTTTCTACTTTTTTCACTTCTCTTACCCCTTTCTCGTTATATTGGCATCAGGCTGCGCAGCCATGTAAAGGAAAGCCCACTTGTAAATCAGATTGCCACATGTCAACTTCTATTTAATCCTAAATATTTTTTAATATAAATTATTTTAACATAAAAGCATTTTACGATATATTAAAAAAAATCTTTGAAGTCTCAAAAAGTAGCATAAGAAAATGATGGATATCCCAAAAATTTCGCAAAATCGCAAGTACTAAAACTTTGGCAGCACAAATTTGTCAAAAATTGCAACTTTGCAAAAAATCGCACGATCTGACAACACTGGTGTAGTACCGAATTCCATGTTATCTTGGGCCTAGTGAGTTGACCAAAGAGAGCATATTGCCTCTTTACAACGGCTTATCTTAGGCTCAACCAATGCATACCATTTAATGTTTAGAGGGTTCTTTATTGTTTATAGTAGGGCTGTCAAACTATGATACATGTACCACTAATGGTATATTACATTCTTTTTTATGGTACAATTTTTACACAAAAGCTTTAAATAGATGTTCAAAAAGAGTGTAAAAATGGGCCCCTTTTGATACATATATTGATGCATGATGTTATATATATATTTTATTCTGATGTATGTGGTACAAAATGTAAAAAGTTTGAGAATTTGTCGTTTACAGTATAGCTGTCTGAAATTTCATACGATACTCAAACTTGATGATTTTAAGTGCAAGTCTGTATGAGCTAAGGGAATTCCGTTTTCACTGAAATATGAGATTATGCAGAAACTTTTTGCTAGTGTTTCTGTAATTTTCTTTTACGTAATACTTTGATACTTTGGTTGGTTATTCTGGCATGTAGCGGGAGATGCACTACTCCTGCTGTTTCCAGATTCCTGAATGAATCCCTTTAGAGACCTGACATATGTGAAAGTCCAAAAATGAAACTTCTCCAGTTGAGATAGCCTTGTAAATGTAATAGAGAAATGAAGCCCTGAACTTCGGTGATCAGCAAGCCATGTCTGGGGCAGCTGCAGAAGGACAGAGAGGTGGGGAAAGCTGGTCGGAACACATGAAGAGGTTTGTAGAGTCGGAAAGGTGGTGAGTTTACACACTACTCAGTGTGTAAGCTGAGCTCTCATTGGTCAGTTTAGGTAGACTGTAACAAGTGAGTGGCGAAAGGGCAAAGAAGTTTATCTTCATCAAGTATAACGTAACGTAAGATATTCGCGAAATTAGCCGGGTTGTAGCTAATCGCTCTGATGAAGAATTTTTCATTGATGCGTTTAATAAATTCTTGAATTTGTTCTAAGTTTAAATCTGAGTGCAGACTGCGATTTCTGACGAAGTAGGGAGCTCCGGTGATTATTCTTAATAACTTGTAGTTTTTGTAGTTGTTGTACCTCTCACATACAGCGAGGATAAGTCTGGCAACAGCTGCAGGAAGAAAAACTTGGCAGTGCTGGAATTTCAACAGCGGATGATATTCTATAGATATTTTGATTTTGATTCGATGTTTCCTTTGCGATACTATTGCGTTAAAACATTTGAGTTTTGGGTGAATAAAATGAATCCGCTGTCCCGCTGCGGATATTAGTAAAATATATGTAGAAAATTAGCTGCGTTGGAAAGGATGAAACCTTGTGTTTGAATTTGCGGTATTTTTCTTCCTAAAGTTGCGTCGAGTTCAGAAATTATGCCAGGCTTATTCACGCTGGTGCAGATAAGTTCAAAAGTTTGTTATTGTGTTTATAGTGTATAACTTGCAAATATATGAATAGAATTCTATTAAATAAACATTTAAAATTCTGGAATGATGTTTTAAAATTTTAGATGTAGAGTATTCACATTGCTATGTCGGAGCCAGTGGAAGTCAGGTGTAAAGTAAAATTGTTTTTGCTCCACGACATAACAAAATGGCGAGCCAGCCAGGATTGCGATCCTGATTCGAATGTGTTGGGATTATTATATTAATATACTTGAGAAAGTATTGTGTTTGCTATATTATATTATTGTAGAAGTAAATATTAATTTAAGTGTTATTTGGAAACGTAATGCGTTTTATCGTCTGCAATGTTGAATTTCGTATTTGTATTCGAATTAGTTTCAATTTTCAATTGAAATGCTATGCGCTAAATCGTCTGCAGTGTAAACGTAGAAAAGGCTATACGTTAAATCTTCTGCTGTGATATTCAAAATAATTTTGTTTTGCTGTATTATGAATGTTATGACATATTGTTATTCATTTTTATTATATTGAGTTATATTTGTGGAATTGCTGAGTAAAGACGTTTTTTGAGGATTTGTTGTATTGATGATAACATTACAGATTTTGAGTTTTAAGTGGGTCTGCATTTAAAGATAAAAATGGATGTTGATATGTTGAAGAAAAAGCGTGCAACGGCACGCAGTGCCTTTAATAGGACGGCTAAGATTCTAAAAATCGAACTTTGTAAAGATTTTCAATCGGATAGAGATATATTGAAAGACAAAATTTTGAAGTTGCAGATGATAATTGCTGAGTTGAGATCTTGCGATTCAGAAATACAAGATTCAATGATTAAGGGAAAAGCTGCTGAAGATGATCTGGAAACAGAGGTCATAGGCTGCGAAGAACATTCAAATGAGTTTATCACGCTTAATCGTCGGGTGAAAGAGAATATAGATAATGCGGTTGACTGTAGTGTCAATACGAGTTCTAACACGGATTGTAGCATAAGTGCTTCTAATGAAAAACGGTACAAGTTGCCGAAAATTCAAATTAAAAAATTCGATGGACAATTATTAAGTTACCTTACATTTTGGGGTCAATTTAAAAGGATCCATGAGGATAAGGAGCTTAATGACGTTGACAAATTCCATTATTTAGCTCAATCAATGTTACCCGGAACTCGGGCTAGTGAGTTGATAGATAGTTATCCTTTAACGGCTGAAAATTACCCGAAGGCTATTTGTGTGTTTGAGGAGCGTTTCGAAAACAACGAAATTTTAACTGAGATATATGTGAGGGAATTGTTAAAATTAATTATCCAAAATGTACGCTCACAAGGGAAGGATCGGTTGCCGCTAGTGTCACTGTTTGACAAAATCGAATCCCATCTAAGATCTCTAGAGTCTTTAGGCTTATCCCTGGATACTAATGTTTCCTGGTTATATCCCATGGTCGAGTCTTGTCTGTCTGCTGAGATGCTTCGAGTATGGCAGAGAAGCGTTTTGTTCAGTAAAGAAGGATCACGTCTCACAAATCTCCTGGAATTTTTGCGTAAAGAGGTCGAAGGAGAGCAAAGAGTTAAAGTAGCCAGGTCTGGATTTGAAATTTCTCCTACTTCGCGCAATGAACATTCTAAAGATGTAAAAGTTAAGACCAAAAAACCAATCGATAGCGCAGAAAGTCTAGTTGCTGCCAAAGAACAAAAATGTGTTTTTTTGCGGAAAATCTCACGAAAGCAAAGAATGTTTTACAGCTCGATCGATGAGCTTAAAGGAAAGATTAGACAAATTAAGAGAATTAAAATGCTGCCTCCGCTGTCTTAAACCAGGGCCTTTTTTCGAAGAAGTGTCCACAGTTTATTCAATGCTATTTGTGTAGGCGATCTCACCCTATAATTTTATTCCCGGAGGTATCAGAAAACAATGCTGACAATAAGGAAAAACGAAACGAGTCAGTAATGGTACAAAGTACAATGTCCTCTCCCTTATGTATGAATGAAGTCACTCTTATGACGTTAATGGTTGAAATAGTTGTAGGCACTGTAAAGAAGGTGGTCAGGTGCCTCTTGGATTGTGGATCCCAACGATCTTACGTTTTACAATCCACAGTTGAAGCTTTAAATCTGAAAAGCACTTCCTATGAGACTTTAACTCATGCTTTTTTTGGCGGAACAAGGACTGAGTCAAAAATTCCCAAGAGATATTCTATAGGTCTAAGCCCGGTTGGGAAAAACAAAGTGTGCCAATTTAGTTTTCTGGATCAAAATACCATTTGTAGAGGCATACCACGCATACCTAAAGAACCGTTATTGAAGGAATTAAAAGGACACAGAATTTGGATTTCAGATGTCGGTGAGGGTCACCCAGAAATAGAAATCCTCATAGGGAGTGATATTTATGGGCAAATACTTACTGGTGAAGTAATTCAGCTTGTGGGTGGTTTGAAAGCCATAAATACTAAACTGGGATAGACGCTGTGCGGGGAATCGAAAGGAACGATTATCCAAAGTTTTGAGGGTACCCCATCTATGTTAGTAACTAATCTTCTTATTCAAGACATGGAACCTTCCTTTATGTGGAAGTTAGAAACTATCGGCATTGCAGATGATGCGCAAAGCATTTCCAGGGTCGCAGAAGATCAAGCAGCGAAAGAGCAGTTTCTTAGGGGCCTTGGCAGAACCGGAGATGGTAGATATTGCGTGAGTTTACCTTGGGCTCTAAAATTCCCTCCTGATATTCCCTCTAACTGGCATATTGCAGAAAAGAGGCTCTTTGCTAGTACGAGAAAATTGAGAAAATTAGATAAATTTGATGAGTATAGTACAGGATTTAACGAATGGCTAGCGGAAGATGTCATAGAAATTGTCCCAAAATCAGTAAAGAATGACGGAGGGCATTATTTACCACACCATCCAGTAATAAAATTAGGTAGCCTCACTACCAAGATTAGGCCTGTATTCGATGCGTCGAGCAAAGTCGTTGGTTCGCTTTCGCTAAATGATTGCTTGATAAAAGGTCCAAACCTTGTAGAAGAAATCTCAGCCATTTTAATGCGGTTTAGGGAAAAGGCAATTGGTGTAACATCCGATATTAGGCGGGCCTTTTTACAGATTGAGGTAGAGCGTGAGGATCAAAATTACTTAAAGTTTTTGTGGTGGGTAAATAATAGAATTGAAGTGTTTCGTCACAAGAGGGTTGTTTTTGGGTTAACTAGTAGCCCCTATTTATTGGCAGCTGTGATTTCATTTTATTTGTCCCACGTTTCACCTGAATTCAAAGCTGTTGCGAATAAACTTGCCAAATCATTTTATGTTGACAATTGTGTCACGTCAGTCGATGATAACGAAGAGCTAAAGGTTTTTATGAGCCAGTCGATTACTATTATGGCAGAAGCCAAAATGGATCTTCGAATGTGGACTTTTAATCAATATGGTGTTCAAGAGCTAGCAGCTGAAGATAGTGATCCAGTCTCCGCAGTTCTAGGCTTGCAGTGGGCCCGACGAGATGACAGCCTTACAATATCCGTCCAAAGAGAAATCGTTAAAAGAGACTTATCAAAAAGGAGACTATTGTCTCTAATCCATGCTGTTTTTGACCCGCTAGGTTTCTTTGTGCCCGTCATATTACCTGCGAAATTAATTCTTCAAGAGGCTTGGGCAACAAAATCGACCTGGGAAAACCCATTACCGGATGAATTTCAAACAAGATTTGAGAGATGGTACGAAAGGTTGCCTAGTCTTTCCAGCTTTAAATTACCTCGTCACATGGGTCATGGAATTAAGGATTCATGGACTCTACACGTCTTTTGCGATGCCAGTCAAGCTGCTTATGCAACTGTCATTTACTTACGAAGTAAGGAAGAAGACAAAGTTTTCGTGAAATTCGTCATAGCAAAATCACGGGTATCGCCCTTAAAGAAAATAACTATTCCGCATTTGGAGTTGTTAGCCTGTGTTCTAGGTGCACGCTTGGCAAGGTATACTGTTGAAACCCTGTGCTTAGTCGATGTCTCGATATATTACTGGACAGACGCTACTGTGGCTCTTAGCTGGATACAACGAGAGGAAAACTGGGGAGTATTTGTGAATAATAGAGTAAAGAAGATTCGGAAACTCTCGAAGCAGGAATGTTGGAGACACATCCCTGGGAAATTGAATCCGGCAGATGTGGCATCTTGTGGCTGTACGCCTGAACATTTGCGGCAATGCAATTGGTGGGAATTTCTTAATGATCCCCGAATTTCTGAAAAGCTCTCCGAAAGAATGGCCAGACTTTGAGTTTACTCCAGACGAAAATTCTGTTGCAGCAGAAATTAAGAAGGGAGTAATTGTCAATTTGAGTATAAAATTAGAAGATTCTGAGTGGTACAAACATTTTTCGAGTTTTCTAAAATAGTTCGAGTATTCTGCTGTGTTCTACGCTTTACTAATAAACTCCTAAAAAAGCCCTCGTATTCTTCGGATACCTTAACAGTAGAAGAAAAAAACTAACACCGAAACATTTTTGTGGAATTTAGAGCAAAGGAAGCACTTTCAAGAGAAAGGAGATTTCGTCCATGGATTGTTGGTAGTGAGAGACAACGACGGAGTCCTCAGAGATAAAACTAAAATCATTGAACGTGAGGATGAATTCTGCTTCCTTTAACCCCTGTTGCTTCCGTCCAGGCATTATTTAACTGAATGCCTCATAAGAGATCATGAAAAGAACTGTCATGTGGGAGTGCAGATATCAGCTGCTAAGTTAAGAGAGCGATACTGGATCATTTCGTCGAAACGTTATATAAGATTGTAAGGATCTTAAGTTTTACTAACGTTTATTTTATTTTAAATCTTTACTATCACTTCTTATTTTCTACTTCCGGCCAGAATTAAAAGCTTTAACTTATTTATGCAAATTTGTCTTGCGAACGCCAAGTACTTAAATTGTGGCTTTTTGCCAAGCGAGAGAGAGAGGAAGGAGTTAGTAGAAGCAGGCCGCTTGCCTTAGCAGTTTTACTCGGTTGCTGATTGCCTTCTAGGCCAGAGGTTTAATCCTCTTGATAATTTTAAACGTATCGTAGTGTTAACAGTTCTCTGTACTACATACGGCCTTTCTGTTAATATACGGCCAATCTTCGAGTAGACACTTGTTTATTAATCCAAAGTTAGTTTAGTTAGAATTTAGTTAATATTTTTATATTCTTTCTCTTGATAATTTTAAACGTATCGTAGTGTTAACAGTTCTCTGTACTACATACGGCCTTTCTGTTAATATACGGCCAATCTTCGAGTAGACACTTGTTTATTAATCCAAAGTTAGTTTAGTTAGAATTTAGTTAATATTTTTATATTGTTACGTTCAGACCACAAGTGGTTGGTCTCTGTATTCCGAAGTCCGGAAATCATTGTAAAGAGAGAAAAATAAAGGGTTTCGTATACCCTTCCTGTGTATCTTGTCTACTTCCCACATTTATTGAACATAGCTTTAGTAAGCTCCCTGTTCCGAGTCAGGTCATTGAATGTTCCCCAAGCAAGTAAGGAGAAACATTGAACCTAATAGTGGCGCCCGACGAAGAAGAATAACCATGGCCGAGTTTCAAGAAGAACCTGTGTTGCCTGCAGAAGCGGCTCAGAATCCAGAAATGCCAGCTGCCGCCCTGGAAGGATTTGGTTACATCGTCCAGACCATGCGCGCTTCGATGAAACCAGAAGCAACATTTAATGGAAATTCACGGTAACCAGTTTTTTGGAAAAATTGGAGGACCACTTCATGATGTATCCCGTGCGCGAGTTCCAGAAAGTCACCTTAGCTACCAGCGCTTTGAAGGGCCAAGCGCTTAATTGGTTCAAATGTATAGGCAGAAGTCTCTTGGGTCAAGCAGGAAGTCCCACCTATACTTACGAATATTTCAAGACTGCCCTAGTAAAAGCCTTTCCTGTCGTAAGGGATCGTGCAAAATTAGAAACGGAACTTTTCAGCATATATCAGCAACGAATTGAAAATCTTTCCACCTTTATTTTAAGAAAAATTCACGTCTTCAAACTCTTGTATGGAAGCCGTCCAGATCCTGAGATAATTCAAGTAATTTTGCCGAGGTTACTTCCCCAAGTACAAGACTTTATTGAATTAAGGAATCCGACTACACTGGAAAAGTTATTTGAGCTAGCAATCCAGTTTGAAAGTAGAAGAACGGCGGACATTGAAAGGAGACGCCAATATGAGCAACGAAACCAATTTGGTGCGCCAAGACCACAGCAAAGTCAAGCACACGGCTACGGAAGCAAAGCGAATCAGTGGGCAAGGAATCCCGAGCATCCAAAAACAGCCGGCGAACGTCGACAGTTCAATAGCAATCCAGGAAAAAAGTCTGAAGGCCGGTGGAAAAAGAAGGAAAGCATGGAAAGGAAAAAACAAGATTTAAACTAAAACGGATTTCTGCTGACGGTAGGGTGCGGAAATCCGAAGGCCAAGAAAACCCCTCTTGCTTCAAGTTAAATACAGTAATGGTGAAAAATTTGACTCTTCCAAAGATTGAAGTGTTGGTGAATAACATCCCAGCCACCGCACTCCTGGATACAGGCGCGCAGTGTTCCTGTGTGGCAGAAGATTTTTTTAGGAAGTATTTTCGGAAATACCGCATATATAATTCGGATAATACGACAGTGTTAGCTGCGCAGGGAGAAAGACGCAAGTGCATAGGTAAATTACCCTTATAAATTCGTATCAAGGACGAACAAGTAAAGATCATGTTTTTTTATCGTAAACAATTTACAAGCACATGTCATTTTAGGGATAGATTTTCTTTCAGAGGCGGAAGCAACGCTGGATTTTAACGAAGCGTCCCTTAAGCTGACGATGAAACCAGTTCGAGAAGAAAAAACAGAACCACCGACGTTAAACCTCGACCACCTGCCTAAGGAAGAGCAACAAAAAATTCGACAAGTGGTAAGTGAATTTGCTTCGTTATTTAGTGATATTCCCGGATTTACTCAAGTTACTAACCATAGTATCGACACCGGAGATTCACTGCCAGTTCACCACAAACCATATTGATATGATAAGAATAAAGAAAAAATAATAGAGTGGCGCATTCGAGATATGTTACGTAAAAAGATCATAACGCCCATCTCTTATGCTAGCCCGGTGGTTTTATGTAAGAAAAACAATGACTATCCAGTAACACATCCAAAAAGGTGCCGTTTTGCTATTGACTATCGTAAATTAAACTCCATGACTAAATATCCGGTATATCCGTTACCTATTACTGAAGAAATTCTAAGGAACATAACGTCTACGAAATACATGACGACTTTAGCTTAACGACTGGTTATTTTCAAATAGGGGTTAGACCGGAAGACGTGCCTAAGACTGCTTTTATAACCAAGTCTGGCACTTATGCATTCCTGCGTATGCCGTTTGGCCTTTCAGGGGCACCGGCAACATTTCAGCGATGTATGGACATTGTGCTAAGGCCTGTTCTTGGAAAGTCCACATTTATCTATTTAGACGATATCATTATTACTAGTGATAATCTGGACCAACATGTACAGGATTTAAGACAGGTGTTTTCATTATTAAATGAGGCCGGTCTAAAAGTTAATGTCGAAAAGTGCAAATTTGCAGCCCCTGAATTAAAATACTTAGGTTACAAAATATCTCAGAAAGGAATCGAGACAGACGAATCAAAAATAATCCCTGTGCAAAAGTATCCGCCGCCAAATACGGCGAAGAATCTCTCTTCTTTTCTAGGACTTTGTTCATATTATAGGTCCTTTATAAAAGATTTTGCAGCTATCGCTGAACCATTGTTAAAATTAAAAAGGAAAAAGGAAGATTCTCGTGGACGGCCGAAGCCAATAGTGCTTTCGAAAAATTAAAGCAAGCATTAACGCAAGCCCCGGTTTTGAAATTTCCTGAAAAGAATGAAAATTTAGAAATTTCAGTGGATGCTTCGGATTATGCGGTAGGAGCGGTACTTTCGCAAAATCAGCAGCCCGTGGCATTTTTTAGTCGAACTTTAAATCAAACATAAAGAAATTATTCCGCTACCGAGAGAGAGGCACTTGCAGTTCTGTTAGCAGTGCAATAGTTCCGAGTCTATTTTGGAAGGGCGCCAATAACAGTGTATTCTGATCATGCGGCGGAAACTAGATTGTACTCAGGGAAAAACTTATCCCCAAGGTTAATAAGATGGGCACTCAAGCTACAAGAATATAATCTGGTAATCAAGCATACCCCCGGAAAGGAAAATATCGTAGCAGATGCCCTATCCAGAATTAAAATAGATGAAGAAGGTAATACTGTAAAGGTGGCAATGCTCACAGCATGTACAATAAATTCCCTAGAAACTGTAATAACCGAACTGGGTAAGGATCCTGAGTTTAGAAACATTTATAAGTATTTAAAGGATCCTGAAAATTTTAGCCACCAAGATATTGTGGCGATAAGAAATAGGGCGGCCCATTACGAACTAATAGATGGTCTATTATTTTATACAAAAACTACAAATTACAACAACGAATTTCGACCTGTTATCCCAGCTAGTCTTAGATTAAATATCCTGCAGGAGTTACACGACAGCCCATTAGCTTCTCGTGCTGGTATTTGAAAAACTATCCAACGCGTACGCGAGGCAGTCTATTTTCCTGAACTGCAAAAGTTAACAAGGGCGTATGTCCAGTCCTGCCCAACATGTCAAGCAGTTATTCTAAATAGTATTAAATCCGAATTTCCAAATGAAATAATTGGCATCGATTTATTGGGCCCTTTCCCAAAAAGTCAATTAAATAAAAGTCGGTATCTCCTTGTTATGGTTGATCATTTTAGTAAGTGGACCGAAATTGTTCCCTTAAAACGAGCCTCCGCGAAATTATTTACTGATTCTATTTTAAATAAATATATTTTAAAATACGGGGCGCCCCTAAAAGTTATATCGGATAATGGTCTTCAATTTGTAAGTAATATATTTGAAGACATGTGCCAAAAACTGGGCATACGTCATTTAAAAATGGTCCCGTATCGGCCGCAATCAAATACAGCGGAACGGGTCAATAGAAACATAGTGAAAATTATCCGCAGTTATGTTAAAAATTTTCATAAAAGCTGGGATAACTATGTCAATGAATTAGCTTTCGCCCTTAGGACCGCCAAACATGATACAACGGGCAAAACTCCTGCTGAGTTATTTTTAGGCAGAAAGATTATAACACCGTTAGATAAATTATTTTATGTTCAACAAAGAGCCCCAGAATTTAAAATGGGTGATATAGAAAAATTAATTAAAGAAGCAAAAAAGAACACTGAAGTAGCACAGAGGAAACAAAAACTTTATTACGATTTGAAACGACGGGGAGTAACTTATAAAGTAGGAGATGAAGTATTAAAAATTAAGCATTCACTTTCTTCAGCACCAGAAGATAAAATCGCCAAATTTTTTCCACGATTTGAAGGACCATATGTCATAGAAAAAAATAACTCACGCTGTAGTGGTGTTAAAAGCCAGGAATGGTGATACATGCTCCGCAAACATTGACCAGATAAAACCATACTATGACCGTAATAAAATGCAAATATTTAAAGATCTTTTGCAGGATCCGGCACGGCAGGCACTGCAGGCACAAGCTCCAGAGGTGGAACAACGACAATCACAAGGGCAAGCCATTACTAGACAGGAGCAGTTGAAAAGAAAGTTCCCCCGTTGGAAAATTGAAGGTAACAAGAAAAAGAAGCCGTTCCACCGACCAGAAAAGCGAGCGCACGACCACCCCCAGAATGAAGAAGGGAGAAGTACGACGAATGCAAAGAGAGCCAGGAGAAATAGCGGCAACTATTACCCGGCTCCCAAACGGAAGATCTACCCATCTGACAGGAGTGTACACAGCAAATGTCAACGAGTTGCTGAAGGAACACCAGCGGAGGAGGCAAAGATACAAGGAAAATTTGAACGGCCAGCAACGAGATCCAAGCAGGAACGAGAGAGAAGTGTCCCGGTTCCGCCAAGACCAGCTGGCATCAAACGGCCAAGACCACAGGCAGAGGCGAAAAAGAAGGTCTTCAAGGGTGACCGAACTGGAAGGAAAAGAAAGCTCATAGAGGAAGGAACTGAAGGGCGAGCCCGCACAAGGAGGAAGATAAACCAAACGCTAATCTTCGCTACCTTCCAGGACTGGGCAGAAAAAAGAATGTTCGAATATCACAAAGATAAGTAAAACTCTATGTTACTTTGCAACCTTAAGTTAATCCTTCATTCTTACTGCAAGTGGCAGAATTCAAACTTTTTACCTCATGTGAGGTCTACCTTTATCGCCAAAAAGGCGAGAAATAAGTTTTTACCTATTTTGGTATTATGTTTTTTCAATTACTCGCGAGTAAAACTAAAATTAATATATAATAGGAATGTGTAAATACTTGATTATTGTAAAAGTTATTGTATACAATTCTATTTAAAAGATTCTGGCAAGAAAGAAGTTTTATTCTGAAAGACTTTAGAAATGTAGTGTTTCAATGTAGAAGAATTGGCACTTGCTTGGAAAAGAATAGAAGTTAACAATGTACTACTAATGTATGTTTTAAAATGCGTAAAATTAACGGCATGTTAATATGTTCTTATATACAATGTGAACTGTTATTTTAAACGTTAAGAAATACTGTGATATGTTAAAAGTGAAAGTAATGCCAAGAAATTTTAAACTTATTCGTGTGACTGTAAAAAAGAAAATTATTGTGAATATGTGTTAAAGGTTGAATGAATGTAGTTAGGCTCTCTGACGCTACACTTCAGAGTTAGCCACTTTCAGAATAGTACCTCAGGGTTTAGAGATGAATATAAGGTGTGTTATGAGGTCTTGTTATGTTGAATTTTAACACGTTAGTGTTTTGATTGCAGGCGGTAGTGTTGAACACTTGTACATAAACACATTCGTGTTTGGTGTTTTCTTTTACAACACATGTAAAAGAGCACGGGGAGAGATAATTAAATAAAGTCATGAATGAAATAAGAATGTTAAGAGAAATATAAATATTCATGTTACTTGCCATTTAATTGTGTAACATTTCATTAAACTAGTTTTCCTTTCAGATCTCTGGAAGGAACCAGATTTCAACTAGAAACTCCTGTTTAGATGCAGTACAGATGAAATGTAATTGTCCATGGAATTGATAATGTAAAAAAGAATTTTTTTTAAAATTTCTAATTTCTAGTGAGAAATGTTTGTAAAAGATTGGCCTCGCGTTAGATTCTAGAGCTAAAAGCTTTCAACAAGGTTGATTTAGACCTCAGTTTCAAACTAATTAACTCTGGCGGGAAGTATGTAAGGATCTGAAGTTTTACTAACGTTTATTTTATTTTAAATCTTTACTATCACTTCTTATTTTCTACTTCCGGCCAGAATTAAAAGCTTTAACTTATTTATGCAAATTTGTCTTGCGAACGCCAAGTACTTAAGTTGTGGCTTTTTGCCAAGCGAGAGAGAGAGGAAGGAGTTAGTAGAAGCGGGCCGCTTGCCTTAGCAGTTTTACTCGGTTGCTGATTGCCTTCTAGGCCAGAGGTTTAATCCTCTTGATAATTTTAAACGTATCGTAGTGTTAACAGTTCTCTGTACTACATACGGCCTTTCTGTTAATATACGTCCAATCTTCGAGTAGACATTTGTTTATTAATTCAAAGTTAGTTTAGTTAGAATTTAGTTAATATTTTTATATTTTTACGTTCAGACCACAAGTGGTTGGTCTCTGTATTCCGAAGTCCGGAAATCATTGTAAAAGAGAGAAAAATAAAGGGTTTTGTATACCCTTCCTGTGTATCTTGTCTACTTCCCACATTTATTGAACATAGCTTTAGTAAGCTCCCTGTTCCGAGTCAGGTCATTGAATGTTCCCCAAGCAAGTAAGGAGAAACATTGAACCTGATAAGATCTTGCGTAAGTCGATGTGTAGTATGTAGGAGATTTACCGCTAAGGCTTTATCTACCCCTCCGATCCAGTTACCCCTTGACAGAATAAGAGATTCGGCAGTCTTTGAAACAACTGGAGTCAATCTTTGTGGACCTTTACTTCTGAGACCAAAGAGTAAAGCTTGGATCGTCTTGTTCACCTGCGCCGTATACCGGGTAATTCACCTGGAGCCTGTCACCTCTCTGAGTACCGAAACGTTTCTACAGGCTCTGAGATGGTTCATTGCCAGACGAGGCCGTCCTCCGACAATGTATTCAGATAACGGAAACAATTTTACCGGAGCAAACAATGCTCTGAGATGCCTGGATTGGAGAAAAATCACAGAAAACGAGTGTTTTCCAATAAAATGGAAATTCACACCCCCCTACGGCTGCGTGATGGGGGGATGGTGGGAGCGCTTAGTTCATTCCACCAAGACTCTTCTCTTGCGAATTCTAGAGAGATCGTCGGTGAATTTCGAGGAGTTACTGACCGTCCTGTGTGATGTTGAATCCACATAAACAACCGTCCTTTAACATACATCTATGATGATTCGGAAGAGCTCGTACCTCTGACACCTTCCCTGTTTTTGCAAGACATAAAGCAAGTGGGTGTACCAGATCTGGATTACATCGATTCCCAGAAACTGAATGTGCGTGTAAATTACTGCAATACGTTGAGACAAGAACTGAGAAGTCGCTTCCGCAAGGAATATCTGGCTCAACTAGTGCAGAAGGCAAGCGCTTCATGTCAAAACCTAAAGGTGGGGGATGTAGTCCTCATAGAACTAGACAATAAAAAACGTGTAATGGGGCCAATGGGCAAAATTGTAAAAATATTCAGTAGTAGAGATGGAGCTACCAGAGTGGTACAGGTAAAAATAAGCAGTGGATATTTAGTAAGACCAATCAAAAAACTGTATCCACTAGAAGTTTCAACTACCAGTGATCTTGTGCTAACTCTGGCAACTGAAAACAGATCTAGATATGGTAGACTCTTAAAACCAAGGACATGCTCTTAGACGTAATGTACAATATAGACGTTTTGGACTTATATCCTCTTTTCTTTAGCAATAACTTTAATTAGAAGTTTATTCTTTATTGATCTCATTTTAGTATGATCTGTCATATATATTGTATGTTAACCGAGTTTCTCTTATGTGTTTTCTAAACTAATACATAGTACTGTTTTGTTTTATTCGTAATGTTAGAAAATTTTGGCAATGTCTGATTTTGAGAAAATCAGGGTGGGAAGATGTTGTACCTCTCACATACAGCGAGGATAAGTCTGGCAACAGCTGCAGGAAGAAAAACTTGGCAGTGCTGGAATGGCAACAGCGGATGATATTCTATAGATATTTTGATTTTGAGTCGATGTTTCCTTTGCGATACTATTGCGTTAAAACATTTGAGTTTTGGGTGAATGAAATGAATCCGCTGTCCCGCTGCGGATATTAGTAAAATATATTTAGAAAATTAGCTGCGTTGGAAAGGATGAAACCTTGTGTTTGAATTTGCGGTATTTTTCCTCCTAAAGTTGCGTCGGGTTCAGAAATTATGCCAGGCTTATTCACGCTGGTGCAGATAAGTTCAAAATTTTGTTATTGTGTTTATAGTGTATAACTTGCAAATATATGAATAGAATTCTATTAAATAAACATTTAAAATTCTGGAATGGTGTTTTAAAATTTTAGATGTAGAGTATTCACATTGCTATGTCGGAGCCAGTGGCAGTCAGCTGTAAAGTAAAATTGTTTTTGCTCCACGACATAACAGTAGTCCTTGTCTTTTGCGTTTGCCCAAGCGTATGTAAGAATCGGTCGAATGGCCGTAACAGTTTTATTCTTTTACGTATTTCAAACAATGATACACATTTTGATTTTTCCCCCAAATAGTGGTTTTAATAGGGGAACGTTTCCATATTTTATTTATTTTTTAAGTCTGCAGTATATTTGTGCTTTTGCAAATGTTTGTAAGGTTTCTTAAAATTTTGTTTAGCCACTGTCGCCGAGGATCTATCCACTGCGTTGGCGAGCCATGTGTCAAAGAACAACCCCAAGCTTGCCTGCAAGGTGGCTGGACGCCGTGGATGAACACACCATCCTTTATAGGCGGGGACCGAGAAGATCTTAAGCATCCTCTTTTGAGAACTACGTATGACAGGTTTTGCGGGATAGCCAATATGACAAACATAGAGTGTCGTGTCTCTGAAAGCAAAACACCATACAAGGAGACTGGGCAGAACGTCGACTGTAGTTTACCAACAGGTTTGACATGCCGAGATGATGAACAAAACAACGAAATTTGCAAAGATTATGAAATACGAGTATTTTGCGATTGTGGTAAGTTCAATTTCAGTTGTTACTTTATACTTGAATTAATTTTTTTTATGAAGATAATTCAAAAATGAAGGTACTCTAATTTATAATAACTACCAAATTACGGTACTTCAAATGTAAATAAATTATGATAAATCAAAAATAATGTCGAAAAAATAAATTTCTTTAACTCCTGAACTCTTCCGAGTTTCTACTTTTCTTTTGAACTGCCCAGTTTCAATTGAAATAAAAATAACACGCCGAATATCAATTATTAGAGTTCAAACAATAGGAATCAGGTGTGATTTTTATAAATTTTCAATGCGAGTTTCAAGGTTTGAGTACAGAACCTTCTACATTAAATCAGTGTGTCGGCTACATCAAATCAGAGTGTATGTGAAAAAACAGGCAGCTCTGAAAACTGCTTTCTTAGATGGACATCAATGGATATCATTGGAAATTATTGGGCATCAGTGGATGACAACCCTCAGAGCTGAACATCATCTAAAACTTTCAAACTCAGAAATAGAAATAAATCCTTTTATAAGATATACTGTCAAGAAAAAACATCACGCAAAGGAAATCTTAAACATAATGAACTTTCTGTCCAAAGGAGGCACTGAGATATGCAGCACAGCAACATTTGGCAGGGTCCCTTATTGACCCTGTGAAATGTAGTTAGTTAATCAGTGGGACTGGACAATATCCACACTGTCCATGGCTAAATTATAAATGTTGACCACATTACACGATATTCATATTCTATACAGAACCTTCTTCTTCAAATGAAGGAGGGAAAATGACGAAAGGCAAACCTATGCTCACATCATAGACGGTGACACTGACAGTCAAAAGCGCATTAAAGGATTTTATTTGTTTTATATTACATTTTTCAATTCACAAAACTAAGGGAATTCACAGTGCACGTTTTACTGCTACTCACAGAGCGAGCTCAAGAATTCAGTTTAAAATATC
The DNA here is from genome assembly GCF_044657685.1 of Stegodyphus dumicola. Lineage (NCBI taxonomy): Eukaryota > Metazoa > Arthropoda > Arachnida > Araneae > Eresidae > Stegodyphus > Stegodyphus dumicola. Next base: position 110,415,657 of record NC_140768.1, read on the forward strand.
TAAAATAGTGGAAGTAGTGTACTTAAATTGTTTGGATGACTGGGATGTGGCTCTTGGTTAATTCTCTCAATATAGATAATCTACATAGAGTTCCTAAACACCAAGCCCCGACTTTCCTGCTTAAGTAACTATTTTCTTCAAATATGGGCAATTTAATTTTTTTTATCTAATGGCGGGCACTTGCCTATTCGATAATGGCCAATCCTAAAACCAGAAGTGGTGGCCATTTTATTGTGTAGGTACCTAAAAATAAGTTGCCATAGCCTGCTATGAAAAGTCGGACAGTTACAACCATACCTTCTCTGAGATTTGAACCCGGGCCCTTTGATATCGCAGTCTGCTGCCCTAACCACTGTTCCGTCTGAGCGGCTTTAATATGAATTAATATAAGTGTGTAAAATGCTATTTCTAAGAAGATAAGTCATAGAGAGGCACCTTCTATTCTATCTAGCATTACTCCAATTCTTATAATCCGATATTTGATGCGTCTTCTTAAATATTTAAATAATTTACATCTTCTGAACAGGATTGGGGCAAGATACATAGAAACCTTGCATGGCACCAAAATAAAGCTAATATTGTGAAAAGCTCGTCGGGCAGCAGAAATTGTCATCAAAAAGCGCTAGTGAATAGTGTTAGTTTCTCGGTTGTGCACTTTTGTTTTAAAATAATAATTTAGAACTTCTTTGTTAAATAGAGGAATTCATAATCAGTTTATTTATTCAACAGGCGCTGAGCTACTCAAAATAACTTTACCACCGACAACCCCCCATCCTCCACTTCCTCCGATCTGCGAGGAGACGGGATGGACAGCATGGATGAATGCCCATCTGCCTGGCGAAGAAGGCGAGTCCGAGACCCTGGAAAATTTAAGGATCAATCACCAATTCTGCGTAGATGAGGAGATAGAGAACATCGAATGCCGAACTACACTTGGCTGGAAAGAGGCTCCGGCCGGTGACAGTGCCATCTGCAACAAAAAGCTGGGACTAGTCTGCAGTGGCTCTGATTGTAACGATTACGAAGTCAGAGTATTTTGCAATTGTGGAAAAGAAAGTGAGTATTAATTAAGTTTTTAACTACATATTTAATAATTACAAAAAGATAAATATGTAGATGTAATAATAGTTTAGGGCAATTCCTGTAACACCGCAAATGAATTTCCCATGTTTGTAATCTAGAATCGAATATTAGAGTAGAAAGTGCATCCGAATCTGTGAACAAATTCCAATTTAAACAATCCAGTTTTTTTTTTATAATTTTAAATGCTAGGTTATTAATTATGCAAATTGTAAAATTAAATGTCTCGCTCAATTTTGGTGGCATGGAGTCAAACTTCTTATAATTTTATTTTTTCATAACGAGTACAAAACTTTTCCAAATATGAGTATAGGAACCCAGAGACCGCCCCTTTAAGATTATAAGATTATTTCGGGATCAGGTGGGTGGGGAGCACTCCAGCAATCTCAACCCAGAGACCGCACTAAATGTAACATTTCGTTATTGGCCCAAAATGTATTCTTATTCTGAATTAGAAACTGTCGAAGATTGAATATTTTCAGCATTTAAAACACTAACCATGACCAACGATTACGAAAATAAAAGCTGGATGAAGACTCTTAAACCGGCTAAGGGGAGAGGACATCCCAATTTTGGTTCCCAAAATTTTAAATTATTGTTGGCTGAGTTCGTTATATAAATGACTGCGTCATTACCGTTATGTAAGTATCATGAGAGAAAGATTAGTTTTGAAATAACGCAGTTTAGAGAGAATTATTATATGTAGTTACTTTTTTTAAGATCGAAAGGAGGAATAATGTTATAATACCTAAGCATGAACTATTTCAATTGCAGTACCCACTACACCTAGCTGTGTGTCAGGATGGACAGAATATTTTAACACCGACAACCCCGATGTGAGTGATATTGGAGACGACGAAAGCTTAGAAAGGATACGTGAGCTTTATACTGTCTGCATTGGTGGAACAGTTGAAGACATAGAATGTAAAACTAAAATAAATGGCGAGACTGTCGATTACTCAACGCTGGACACTTTTGGCTTGAAATGTTCTAAGAATGTGGGTTTCGTCTGCAATAAATATGTTCGGACAGATAAATGCCCAGATTTCTTTGTGAGATTTTATTGTGCATGTGGTAAGTGTTATCTGTCATTTTCATAACGAATTTTCCTTTCTTTTTCATTCTATTTAATTTAAGAAATATAAATGGTTTCAATTTTTTTTATGTTTAAAACGTCACTTAGGTCTATACTACAGAAAGAGGTTGATCAATGGCTGATCATAAATTTAGTATTAATTGATTCAGAATGAAATTCCTCATTGCCGGGTGATTCTATCTTGATAACATCTAAGACACCATAATTATATTATTTAAAAGAAATAAACTATATCGCATTCATTTTTAGCAGAATAGTGTAAAATCTCTCATAACCGGTGGAATGGGAATTCGCGGATTTAGGATAAGGGATTTTTTCGGATAACGGAATACAAATTTCGAGAACTTAACTGCTCATGTTTCATCACAGTATCTGTAGAAATTGCAGGATATGAGGTCTGTTCATCTTTTTTTAATCTTTCGGCTACCAAATAAATGATATCGACAATCGTTCAGATTACTTAAAATTAAAACACCCCCCCCCCCATGATTTTATATTACAAAAAAACTAAACAACATTTTTAAATGACCATATACATCATTACACGAAAGTTATTAATTTCATAGTGAGATGGTACATGACTTGGAATACCTTCTTGTTTACAAGACTGTCGCCCTACGATTAAAAATTCGCCGTATATACCACGAAGCTTCAAAATATCATACATATATTGATCCTGTGAAACTCTGAAATAGTTATTGACAGATCCTGTGAAACTCTGAAATTCTTCGTCAACTTCCTTTACATACCCATCTTGCTTTGAATATCGACTTTATCGTCATCCCCCTTCTCATCATCATCATCTTTCTCGTTTCCCAGTACATGACCGATTATTTCATCTTCATATTAGGAGAGTATGCTAGGAAAAGAATTGTTTACATACGCCCAAGCTTGCGTCTCCTCTTCACTAATACTAACCTTCTCTTCCAGAAATATGTAACTAACTCTAAGATGTCGGCCACAGATGCAGGATATTTTTTAAAATCAAGAGAATCTTTGTCATTTGCTTCGTCATCTACGAATATGATCATAGGCCACAACGTACACCAACAGTGGCCTAAAGCAATGTTCTTTTCATATTTAAAGGCAAAATAATAAAGTAAATATGCCGTCTTTAAAAGTGAATTGTTTCTAACAATCATGTACACTACCTTGAACGTTCATATATAGACGCATGTAAAGGGATCGGTAGTTTATATTCGGAATAATTTCTTTGGTTCATTGCTCGGATACAGCTTGTTACGTTAGGTGCAAAAAATAGCAAAAAAGGTGTTCCACGTTTAAATCTTCAGACTGGTAACCGGTTATATACTTTTTCTTCATCGCTTGGGCTTGAATTTCGGGGTTAAATTTAGACTAAGTTGTCCCCGTTTACGAGAGATTTTGCTCTATGTGCTCCGAAATTTACAAAAGGAGAATAGTAAATAAACTTTAAAAAATCTCAAAATTGGCTAAAATAGGAATCACATGCCTGCAAAGGTGAAATGCGAGTAACAAAAAATTTAGTTCTATCTGATAAGGATCTCCAGTATATTTTACTTTTACTGTTTTTACTTTTATAGAATTATCTCTTAGCATCATTTTGAATTTTTGTTTTTATAAATACGGTATGTGTATTTTTAGATTTTAAGTATAATTACTTTTTAATGCTAATATTTTCAAGATCTGGGGTGGGTACCAAAATCGGGCAAAGCCCCCGACCACCTGGTTTACAAAACCCTATGTCAGAAAATGGCTGCCCATCTAACAACGACGACGGAGCCACCGAGCCGGCCGTGTCCAAAAAAAAACAAAATTAGAAAATGCAGCTTAAAAAAAAATAAATCAATAATAAGACAACATTCAACAAATAAAAATACGCCCCGGGAAAACAAGCCCGAGAACCGAGTAACATAAAAGTTAGTATAAAAGTTAGTTAGATCTGGGGTGGGTACATGCAATTAAGAGCCACCTAAGTGTACACACATGTTTAATCAGGAAATTCCGGAGATAAAGTCCACGGTTAATCATTAATCAGTGGTCAATTAAAAACACGGGAAAGATGAATAACCAACATTAGAATTAACAAAAATGTTTTAGTAACCATTTACACGAATCGTTTTTATCGTCATCTTTCTTCTCATCATTATTGTCTTTCTCATTTCTCAGTACATGTCCGATTACCCGTAGTTTTAAGTAATTTAATCCGGTCATTTGGTCATACAATCTTCTTTTTCTCTTGAAATCAATTATTTAAAATCGGTTTGCTATTGATAGTGAATTTTCTTCCATAGTAATTCATATATGCTGTAAGATCTACTTGTGTATCTTCTAAAGTGACAACTGAAGTATGTGTCGAAACCACACAGGAGAAGGGTACCCTTTATTAAACTCTTTAAAATTCACAATGCGTGGATTTTACGCTAACACACTACGCCTCACTCAAATAGAAAGAACTAAAGTAAAACTTCGAAGATATTAACAAGTAGTAGAAATTACGCTACAGGGCTCAGATACTCTTGTTACTCAAAACCGCTTCGAAATCTTGTGGCAGTAATAGCTGTTACGCCACGTTAAGCAGCAATAAATGCAGACTTATTAGCTAACACTACAAAAATACAGCGCTTGCCGAAACTTCTCTAACTTTCCCTTCTTGAACTCAGTATTTAAACCTTTTCTCCTCAATGTAGAATTTGCATTACTTTACGCCTGTTACCAAATTTAAATATTTTGGTATTGACAATTAGGGAATGAAGGCTTATAGGGAAAAACGTAAAATTGAACTAAATTGGTTATTTAAAATAAATATAAATCCATACAATGCTTTAAAAAATGTTCTTTCCATCTAAAAAGACATTTCGCTGTTAGAAGTAATTATGATATCCTCGTCGCCTTCAATTTAGAAAAGTTTACAAATTTACAAATATGCAAATCTATTTATAAAATCCCTTACAGAAAGAATTTCTCGAATTCATCAGAAGTTCAATTTTCAAATCATTTTTTTTTTCGTCATCAGTAAAGTTCATTATTCGATTTTTAAAGATCCCATCTCTAATTTTAATTCTTGGTTAATTTATAGCATATCATGTCAGTGCGTTTTGTCGTACATCGGACAAACTATGTAAAAGAGCGTTAAAATTTCGCCCCAAGGAACAAGAATCTTATGTTCAAAAACGAGAAATAAAGAAATCTTAGATAGCTAATCATTACTGGACACTTAATCATGGTTTTGATTTTAGTCCTGCAGAAATTACCCATTAAATTTCTTCTTCAGGTGGGGAAGTGGATTTCCTTGAAGATTTCCGCATCACAAATATTTATTCTTGTCTATAATTAATGACATTGATTCGAAACCAATCCTACTCAGTGCTTTTAGTTTTTACGTTTCCTTATTTCTTTGACAGATGGCGCTATATTTGTGTTAGCTTTACTCCGTCCACTGGTTTTGGTTTAAATGCGGTCGGTCGTCCTCTCATTTTGCAAAACTCTTTTGTTCCTGAAGAAGAAGGACTTGCGTCTGATCGCCTTAGAAATCGGTGGAGTTTTATACAAAATCATCGTGGAACCCAACTTGCTGTTTTTTGGCCTAATTTTAAATTTTACATTAGCTTGTTCCTCTTTCAGTTGATTCTAATTGGATACTAAGTAAATAATGGAAGAAGGAACAACAATGAAAAAATGAAGAAGCTGAGTTCTAAATGGTATTAAAGAATAATATTTACAAAAGAGCATTAAGAATGATAAGCAATGCTTATCTATTCCAGATTACATATAATTAAATTGTGCAATGTTGCGGATAAAAGCAACTCTTAAATACTACATCATGAACTCAGGGCTGTCTTAACGCATGGGCTCGCTGGGCATTTGCCCGATGGCGGGACCGAGGGCTCTTGTTTGAGCGGGCGCTCTTAATGCTGTTGAAACAGCAATGTATCAGCTGCTATCAATGCCTCTTATGCTATGCATTTGCTTTTCCTTTTTGTACTTTCTGTAGACACTTTGAGGCAAATAGTCCTCGAGCGCCTTGTCATAATCAAATAAACCAAGCCAAACCTGTAGACAGTGTTTTATGTTGATGGTTTTTGATAGTAATTTTTCCATCGTTTCGCAACCAACAATCTTAACCTGTCATATAGGACTCGGTTAATATACGCCCCCCTCCTCGGTTTACCGGGAATAAACTGTAGTAATATGATAAGTCATTATATGTAAATATGAGAACATGCAGTTCGATTTCGAAGTCATGTAACTGCAATCGCCTAAAACTCAGCGGTTATAATGTTTATACCGCTTAAGGCAACTTTGCAAAATTTAGTTGTTTAGACCAATAAATAAAAATAATAAATCGAAAGGAATTCGGTATTTAACCGTGTCAACTGCTTTTCTTGCACGTCGATGAATTGTATCAAAGAATCTGGAAGTTTTTGTGCATATCACATAATGTCCAGCAGCTTTTATTCAAGAACCAATGAACGAAAGCAACTTTAGCCATTCAGCTGCTGCTGTATCAATTCAAGCGTAATATATTATGTTTGTATGTGTAATATGTTTAGGTTAAGTTTCAGGTTAAAAACTGAATTCAACGGCAATTTATTGGATCAAGAAATATGATCGTGTAAAGCAGCTTTTAGAATTACCTTAAAACATGTCTTTATCTTACACAGTTGTCCCAAAGAAAGTCTACACATTTAGGCATGTATTAAAAACAAAACAATAATCACTTTCAAAATATTGAGTTGTCTACTAGCTTATTTCACCTGATTATTATTAAAAATAAGCGAAAGTTAAGGTTAAGAAATGAAATGTTTAGGAGTTACTCTTTAAACCTATGGAAATGTCTGTGTCCGGTAAGACTGTTCACCGGTAAGACTGCTTTAACTGCTGGTTTCCTGTTGATGGTGTCCTGAAAGTACTGCATTTTTTTAATAGAAGATATATTTGAATTTTTAATATGAAAAGTGTAATCTGTAAGAAATTATTACAGTGGTGTTACGTTTGTTTCTCAATGTATTGTGCTAGGTGCTCAGTTCCACTCTTGGGTGTGAAGCAATTTTAAGATAATTCTTGTTTTTTATCATTAAAATTTCCTTTCCAATTTGATACCGATTACTTCACATTTCTAACAAAAGAGGTAATTCTTATTATCAACATGTCCGCGGGTGAAAATTAAACGTTTTCTACCTTTAATTAAAGTTTTTTCAACCTACTTAGGATTCTCAGTTTCAATTAAGATTCCTGTGTTAATTGCGTGTTTTAAATTAGCAATTTAAGTAGTGGCTAAATGTAACAGATGCTGAGCAATAGCTTCATTTTCGACTTCTGTGTGATTTTTTGCTTTTCAAAAAGTTTAATTAGCAATTAAATTTATAAGGAACTAACTTGCAGAACCCGTTGTACCAACGACTCCTGTGAAAACAAGATTGCTTCCTACGACACCTACTCCTGTTCCAGTAACGCCTGTTCCAGTGGAATGTGGATGGACTCCATGGCTAAATCTAGACACTCCTGAATCCTCAGAAAATGACGACGGTGATATCGAAGACTTAAGTCAAATACAGGTATTGCATTTTTGAAGCTTTAAAATTTGGGAAAAATAGCCTTTCTAAAATTCATGTATATTTTCAGCCTTCTGTAAGACAAGCACTCACGATTTTATATTATTTGTGTCTTATGTTGAAGTGGTGTTATTAAAGTGGTAATGTTATATATTCATATTGAATTATAGTCTCAGACATACTGGTTTCTTTCAAAGCTGTCGTCTACGGGAAGCACTCGTCATGGCAGAGTTCATCGTAAATATTAAAAATACTTCTACATTCCTCTAGGTAACTTATAACAAATATACATAATGTGTATTCAAATTCTACATTTTAATTTACTTTAACATTAAAACTCATTTGAATAAAATATTTTGATTTATTTATAATAGTTTTAATGGTAACAAGAGGATAAGTTCTACAAATGCATAAAACTACTGATGATTTATCAGCTTCTTTGTGGTGTGAATACCATTTATATGCAAGAGAGCATGCCGATAATTTTATTATCTTCTATAGATATTTAGATGTTAAAGAGATACGATTAGTTGTATCGACTGCTTCTGGATTTTTTTCTTTCCATAAAACCTAGTTTACGTTCTGTTTGCTTCCGAAATGTACTATGAATAAACAACATGATTCAACGAGCATAAACGGATAACTTGGCACTAAAACTCTGTGGCACTAGAATTAGTCATTTAGAGAATTTAAATATCACCTCAAAGATCATTAACAGTATTGGGGAGATCAAAGAAAATATAACCAGAGATTTAAACAGTATTCCAAAAGATGAATCTACGAAGGGATCGAGCAACTATACGAACGTACCAAAGCATTATTTAAACATGCAAGGTCTGTATATTGAAGGCATTTCCCCCTCAGCTTTTGATTTTGTATACACTCGTTTTTAAAACTTCGCAGACGCAATGTATGTACTGCATTTTTATAGAATAGACACACTTTTAGAAACTGCAATAATTCAAAAGAGCTGCTCTTTTACATTCCCTTTTCGATTTCCCTAGCAATAACGGAAATAAAACCCTGAAATATATCTTTCTTACCGAGGGATTCTCCATTATTGTCACAGATATAATTTAGTTGACATTCGTAATTTGCATTCAAAGGTTTCAACGGAATCAAAAATATATAACAAAAGTATGCAGCTGTTGCAATCACGTGATGTCTTTAACATGAATAAATAGCATGAATAATAATTTTTATTCTCTGTTTGATTCTATATGCCAATTTAGACTTTCATTGTTCTTCCGCTGCTACGACGATACACATACTTAATTCCTTAAAATAATGCTTCAACAAAGAATTAATATTTTGCTCGTTGTCATTTTTCATGTTTTAATTGCTCATTTCTTTCGCATGATGATCTAATCTTCATTTTTTGCTATCATTTTAAAACTATATTTTTACAATTATATTTGCATACATCATATTTGTTTTTCACCGACAAAATGGAGCTTTGAGCAATAAGTTCTACGGATTTTAAATAATGCAGTTTGATTGATTAATTTTCATATGCTATTTTCTAGATGCTGTATAAAACGTGTGGCGGGAAGGATTTAGTGGATATCGAATGTAGAATATCACGAACTCATCATTCGTATTTGAAGTCTCAGCAGAAGAATTTAGTCTGCGATGTCCATAAAGGCTTTCGTTGTTTCAACGATGAACAGATTGGAAACTGCTATGATTATGAAATCAGGGTACTTTGCATGTATGACTGGTGCTATCCGCGTAAGTCTTTCATACGAATTAAAAATTTATTGCAAATTTACGCAAATTTTTGCTTTTCGAACAAGAATAAAGTAGACATGTAACCTTAAAATAGGACCTGCAAATATCTAGTATAATATAATTTTACTGTACTTTTAAATGTCTTGCTACAGTATACAGTACGCATGTGAATGTAACGCCTACATCTCATGCTTATTTTAAATCAGGGATTTCCGACTGGGGTCGTTGTTGACTATGGGGAGTCGATGAAGTTTTAATAGGAGGTTGATGATAATCAAGTAGTTGATAGCCAAATATGCACCAGCAGTTGATCAGCATAATCAAGATCCGATTGATTATAAAATAATTTTCAATAAAACTGATAATTAATTGTTTATAATATAAAGGTATATCATGTAGTAAGGAAGAAATCCTATAATATATATATGTATAACGGAAAAACATGCCAAAACTATTTAATATATTTTAAAAATAATTAATATTTTTAGATATACCAATTTTTTTGCGATAAATGTAATATCAAATGTAAACACAAAAGAAAAACACAATTAACAGAGCACAAGAAGAGACAATTAAAAAAATACGGAGAATGGAAACAAGAAACAGGTTGAATGCTTGTGAATGAGGTGATTTTAAGAATTCAGCAATTTTATGCCAAATATTTTTAAAAATTGGCAAATGGCAACAGTGAATCAAACTCAGCCATCCCATTCATTAAAATCCAAATTTTTGTGCTATTAGAATTTTTGTTATTGTTTCTCAAAAGTTGTTTATATTTGTAAAATTAATAATAAAACATAAATTTGATAAACCATTTTTTTCAACATGTTTGTTTCTATTCTTAATTTAATTGTTATCTTTTAGTTATTCATGCAAAATTATTTGAATTATTATGTTGTGTATTGTATGTTATAGGGGAAAATGTAAAGAGGTCGCTGAAGAAAACCATTCTTTTAAAAGGGATCGATGAGAAGAAAAGAATTCGTATCTATTAAAACCACTTGTTTAAATAGATACGAATTTATCAATATTTTTAATTAGAGATATAATTTGTTTGGGTAAACATATTTTCATGCTAGGAAAAGAAATGTCAATTTTAATTTTTAAAAATGCATCAAGAAAAATGTATACATGTATTGCAATTAATCAAATTAATAAAACCTTCTCCCCCCCCCCACATCCAAGTTTGTCAAAACTAAATCAGCAAATAATATTTTAAGACAGCTTTTTGATAATAATTCTTAGGATTAAACGAAGCTTGTTTAGTTCGGATACAATAGAAAAGCAAAGAGCTGCAATTCGTTTACATATGCCGTGTACTAAGTAAAAGTAAAAACAATTATTTTGTCTCGGAAGTATAAACGTTCTCATTTAAAAGCGTATATTGAATGCATATTTTATACGAAAACAATCTTATGAATATTTTAAACACGTAAAGAGTATTACTTAAAAGAATTCTGCATAGAGATGGGATTCTTAAGTCCGTGGCAAAGGCGTAAGTAGTCCATGGCATCTATTTAGGGGACCTGACAAAGTCTCACTTTCAGAGTAAAATTTCCTCTTTTACAGATTCTTAAAAAAATATAGAATTAGAAGCAAAATTTCTATAAATAAATATTTTCCGTCCTCTGATGCAAACAATAACTGAAATAGTTGTTTTTTGTTTGCTGTCTGTTGTTTAAGTTGATGTCTTAGTTGACGGGATTCTTAATTGATGTCTCTAGTAAAGAAGAAATGACATTAACTGAAAAATGACAACTGATTGACGTTTCTACAAATGGTGCTCAAAAATTATTGGACGAGAATGACTTCTCTCCAGACGTTTGGATTCGCTTAACGGAAGACCTTGTCTGACTTGTTCCTAATAGCCTGAAATATCTTATGCTCCTGATATCTTTTTTGTGTTTGTTAAACAGCCTGTTTTGCTTTGCTTTACTTTACTTAAAAATAAGCAAAGAAACCATTTGAGGAACGTAGAACCATAATGGAGACTGGAAGTTTCAAACATTAGAATTAATATTCTAAAACTTATAATTGAAGTGCAACATTATCTTTCTCATTAAAGGTTATAATTTAATAATATATTATTTAACTATTTAAAAACTGTGTAATAAATTTATGTGCCGCTCCCTTGCACTAAAATTCTTGGAAATCACAATAATTTTAATCTTAAATCTGGATATGTGCGATATATAAAAAGCACTCGGGGTAAATAAGACATTAAGAACCACTGACTGGACTAAAAAATGGTTAGCAAAGAAAAACGACTCGATGAAAACTGAATGGACCATTCCTGAAGCTTAGTTGATGAACCACAAGAGCAAGCATAACTCACCCAGGTATTACGGATAAACCAGTGAAACACGGCGTGAGGACTAAACATCTGGAGCACATTAGCACGCAAGTTAGAGTCACGAAATAGCTTGCTGTTAATTTTTAATATGTGCCAACAAATTATTTTGTACCAGTGTGTATATAGATATAATTATCCTGCGAAATGTTTCCTTTGCTGCAATACTATAATGAATTAAATAGCTTGCATTTCTTCAGTAAAGACATCAGAAATTTATTAATGACGAGTTAATTAGCTGTTGCGATTCATAAAGAATGTAGAAGTTTTACCTCGTTGTCTTCTTTAGTAATCATGAATAGTCACGAAAAGAAAACATTTATGGTAGAATTCATAAATTTTAATTTCTTTGCATTTGCAGTATACTGACGTTTCAGAAATACTTGTATGACTGAATATACTTCGTCGAGAAATCAAATTTAAAGACAGTAATTTTGTTCATTTTTTAGCTCAAAATGATGTTAGCGAGGCTAGTAATGCGGTGTTACAATGGGCTATTAGTCTCGAATTGGGATTTTACTTTGTCCACTATAAACGGCGAATCACCTTTAAAATTGTTGCCACCAAATATTATCGCCCTGTTTTATTTTTAAAGAAATAAAAATAATGAAGAATCTTCATGTTTGTATGCATCCTGTTCTTGGCAATGTGAAAAAATGACGGCAAATAGAGCCATCACATTTTGGATAACCTTGTCCTCCATCCGAACCTGTGCACCTGGAAGTCCAAATTTTATATTTCATATTTTGTAAAACGTTAATGAATTTTTTATTACCAAACTCAAAGAACTGAAAGCGAGCAACTCTGTGCGGAAAAAAACATTTTTGTCTCCAGCACGTGAGACTGTCCGTCAGAAATTCTAAAGATATGCTGTCTTTAAATATTTTGTCATTTTGCTATTGAATTGAGTTTTATGTAAGTGCGAGGAACATAATATTTAATAAATAAAGTTAACACATGAAACGTTAATAATAAAAATATTTAAAATAGTTTTGGAAGCCATCTTACTAAGAAAACTGAACATTGATATGATGAACTGAATATTATGTCAACACTTAACACAACGTCGTTAATTCTAAGCATATGCTTCGATTTTGCTTTTAAAATGTTTGTAATTTTTCTGTTGAACTGTATACGACTTAAATGTGAGGAAACTGATGCTTAATAATAAAGTTAAAAAGAAAAAGACTGCGACAGCAGACTGGTGGACTATGAGCTCAATGAGAAACAATTCCATTTAGGTAATCGTTAAAATTTGAACCCTTTTCAGTTCCTCTGAAAGCGAGAAATTGACGTAGTATGATAAGACGCTGCTAAACTGTGTTCAGAATAATTCATCAAAATGTATTTTCTTAAGCAAGTATTATATTACATCGTAAAATCTTAAGCGCAGAAGGTATACATTCAGCATCTATTTTTAAGAAATTCCCTTACGGAAAAGTTAATTTAAGATATTCTGGGAATTGTTGGAAGAATATACGCATATGGTACTGGAACTCAGGTTATTCATAACTCATATTCATAATTAAAATTTATAATTTTCATGCTTTTTGTAATTATGTTTAATTTTCTTTTCATTTCCCTTTTGGATTTTTAGCAACTACCACTCCAGTACAGACCACACCATTGCCAACAACCACCCAAAGTAAGTGCAGTATAAATTTTCTTTCAAACGAGTTACTCACGTACATACGAACTCCAAGCTAAGGAAAATTAATGCTACATTTGCTTGTTATTAGATCCCTGTCCAGATGGCCAAGTATTCGACGAATGCGCCTATCGGTGCGACCGGTTGTGTTCATCTTTCGCTTATGAATTATCCGGACAATGTGCGCAAGGAGATTGTATTGCCAGTTGTCGTCCTGTCGAAGACTGCGAACCTCCGAACATGTGGAGAGATTACTACAGCTGTGTGCCTAAAGATGAATGTCCCTGTGTACTTATAGAAGGCGACACTGTTACCAGCGTAGCTGTGAGTATTACTGTTTCAAAAGTAACCTTTCTAAGAATGATCGTCTTTCTAATATAAAAAATTTGATGTGTAAACCCATGACCTTCCATGCACGGAATGTTAAATTATACGCATTTTTCGTGCATTTCATTTAAACTTATTTCCTCGATTTTCATTAGAGCTATATTTCTCATTCAATAAATTCAATTCTCACTTCGCGGCAAGATAAAAATATATATAAACTCAAAATATCTTCATTAAAAATTGAAAGATATAGAAAAGCCTCAAACACCAAATACAGTTAAAACAATAAAAAACACTTTTTACAATTAAAATTACAGTTTTTACGCAAAAACAAGCAATTCGGACAACAGGCAAGAAGGCAGATTTTTTGGTGCACAAAACTAAGTTTCCTTTTGGTCCCACTCGGCAAAAAGGCACTGAAGGTGCAGAAAGAATTATTTAATTATTTTACCGTTCTGCCAAGTTTCAAATGTAAACAAATATGGTTGCTGTGGTTTAAAAAATTAGTCATAGCCCATACTTAAACAGCTTTTAAATTCAAAAAAGTCCAACATTAAGAATCAGCGTAAATTTTTAAACATTTTTTGCAGTATTAATTTCGATAGTTTTTGAGCTACATTCTTCAGCTGCTAAGTACAAATGAACCAAATAAAGGGTGAAGAGAGATAAGGATAGAGATAAAAAAGTTGGACAGAAGTTGAGCTATTGGCGTCATCTGTTGATGAAACAAGAAGAACTAAAACAAAATTTCTTTAAAGGCTGAAGGTAAAGATGGATTGCAATTGGGATCATTAACTAAGTTTAAATATCACGCTGAATAACAATCAAAAACGAAGTCCAACCTTAAGAATCAGCGTAATTTTTTTTAAGCTTAGTTAATGACCCCAATTGCAATCCATCTTTACCTTCAGCCTTCAAAGAAATTTTGTTTTAGTTTTTGTTTCATCAATAGATGGCGTCAATAGCTTAACTTCTGTCCAACTTTTCTTATCTTTTCTCTGTCCTTATCTTATCTTTCTTCACCCTTTATTTGGTTCATTTTCACTTAGCAGCTGAAGAAGGTACTATCGAAACTAGTACTGCAAAAAATTTTTAAAAATTTACGCTGATTTTTAATGCTGGACTTTGTTTTTTATTGTTATTAAGCGTGATATTTAAACTATTAAATTGTTGATGATTGTAAGACTATTACATGCAGGTTAACTAAATGCATTAAACCCTTAACCGGAAGATAAGAATAACATAATTCAATCATTTTTAAAGCAAAAATTGCAGAAGTTACCAACATATAAGAATAAAAGAAATCTGAGCCCATTGAGCCAAGTAACAGAGTGGGAATATATTGGTGCGGCCGATTGCAACCAAAATAAGAGGTGCACAACTACATGTTATAGTAGTTCTATATATAAAATGTCAACGTTCTGAAGCTACTCGTTTTTGATTCATGCGAAATACATACATACGTACGTACGTACAGACGCAACAAAAAATTCTTCTGAATCTATTTTAAATCAACTTTATAATTCGTTTGGGCAAAAAGAGTTCTTTATTCTGTCTTTACGTACAGATGTCACGAAAAAAACATCGTTAAATTGCATTCGATAGCTGTCAAAATGGATATTTTCGTTGAAATATGATACCTGGAATTTTTCGTGATTACAATGCTTTTTTTAATTCGTACAAGGAAGTAAACATGAATTTATAGTAGGCAAAGTTTAATGTGATTACATTTGTCCATGATTGCTTTAATAACATTGAACGGAGAAAAGAAATATCCTTCAAGACAGCAATGGAATTTGACTAACTTGATATAAATACAGCAAGAAACATATAAATAAATACTTTTCCATAATTTTAATTAGAGCATACGCAAATGTAAAATTTCATATTATGCAAAAAAGTAATCTTAATTTGCCGTAAATGCTTTTAGGGAAATTCTACTAGAAGAGGGACCTATGACTGTCCATCCTCAATATCGATATTCTCCAAATCCAAGCCAAAGCTGACCAATCCAAGCCAAGCCAAGTAAAGGTGATGGCCGTTGCTATTCAAGAAGGATTTTAACCGACTTCTCTGATCATTAAAACAAACAAAAATATTATTTGCCTAGCGGTGCCAATACGTACTATATAGTAGCAACATTAGGAAGGTTGCTGTTGCTGTTTTGAAGTATAAAACTTAACTTTATAAGTCTACTTTTTGTCTAATTTTAAATAGTTTGCTAAAGACAAGCTGTTTGGCACATTATACCTTAACTGGCGACAGTTTTCTGGTACTTAGCAACCTGTTCTAATCTACTATTTTGATCATACTTGACCTTATTTCTTATTTGGCGACTTTACTTCAGTAACAATTTTCTTCGATAATACTTCGATTATATTAGCAAAATTGTTGATCACAATAAGAGAAGTATTTACTATGTTTTAGTATACAAGCGCCAATTGGATAACAAAATTCGAATGATGACATTAACCGCCATTACATGATATATTATAACTGCATTTTTTTTTCCTTTCTTACGAGGAGATAATTAAAATTTTTGCAATAAACTAGCACGTATTTAAAAACGTCTGTGTAGAAGTTTAATGATATCTGCCATCTGCTTGAAGCTGATTACCAGCCAAAGTCTGGTTACCCCAGACTTTGGCTCATAGTTGAATATACAGTTAGTCAATAAAGTCTGCATACATCAAGAAAAGTAATATCAAATCCAAATTTTAGGTGCGAAAAGGGTAGTTTCTTAAAGTTTTGTTTTTTAAATATTTAGTTTCAATAAGGGACATTGAAATTATTTAACTGTAATATTTTCATATCTAAAAATTTATGCACACTAATTTTTTAAAAAAAAGTGGCCAGAAATCAAAGCCAATAAAGTTTGCGTACAACGCGAAGGAGGCGGGGGATTTCTTATCTAACTTTTAAACTTCAAACTTGAGAATGCAAAGAAGGTTACACTTTCAAGGTCATTGATTTCCGAAGCAAATTTCACATTGATTGGAAGTTGCTACTTCTATTTTCTTTGACGAAAATGACAACCATTAAAGAAATTCCTTTAGTTACGAGACAACTAATTATGAAATTGAGAGATGAAGGTAAAACTCTTCGTTATATTGGTAAAACCATTGGAAAACCATTTTCTAGTGTGCAATTCAAAACTATCTTGACACTGGTAGTCTTGCTGTAAAACCAGATGTGGGAGCCCGAAGAAGCTAACGCAGAGAGAAGAAAGAAAAATTCTTTTACGAATTAAACAAAATCCTAAACTTTCTGCTGCAAGCATTGCAAAAGACATTTTTTTAACTAGCAACAAGGAAATTTCTCCTGAAACTGTACGAAAAGTGCTGCGAAAGTCCGATTATCATGGACGCAAACCTAGGTCTAAGCCATACATTTCCGAGACAAATAGAAAGAAAAGAATTGCTTTTGCTGAAACATATTTAAACTCTTCGCAGGACTTCTGGAACAATGTAATTTGGTCAGATGAAAGTAAATTTACAATATTTAAAGTTAATGGCCACCCTATTGTATGGAGAAAACCAGGAACAGAACTGAATCTGAGAAATTTAAATCCAACTGTCAAACATGGAGTTGGCGGTGTGATGGTATGGGGGTGTATGTCGTCGAAAGGAGTTGGAAATTTTCACATTATTGATAAAGTCATGGATAAGTATGTTTATCTGGATATTCTGAAGAAAAATCTACAAGACAGTGCCCGAAATTTAAACCTTTCTAATACCTTTATTTTCCAACAAGACAACGACCCGAAACATACAGCTAAAATTGTGAAGGAATATTTCCTCTATCACACTTCAAAACAGTTGCGTTCTCCTCCACAGTCACCAGACCTCAATCCAATCGAAAATTTGTGGGCAAAATTGGAGAAACGAATTCGAAAACACAATATTACGTCGCGAAATAAGCTAATTAGTAAATTGCGGGAAGAATGAGCGAAATTTACGTCGGATGACACTGAAAAACTAGTTCAGTCAATGCCCAGACGTATGCAAGCTGTTTTGAAGAATAAAGGATATCCTACAAAGTATTGAAGTAATGTAAAAAACTTATATTTTGCTTTTTCTTGAAAGTGTACGTTGACTTATTGGAGGGAATTTCTGAGTTTTTTTGACAAAATATATTTTTGAAAAAATGTAAAAAGTATTACACTGATAGTATTTACTTTTTATTTAAGCTTATAATTTTAGCTAATAGAAGAAAAAAAAATGCAATGATTAAAATACATTTTTCTATGCTTTAAGTGTTTTTTTTTTAATTTAAAATTTAGTCTGTACGCAGACTTTTGTGACTACCTGTATGTGTAAAATATAATCTTCCATAACAATATACAGGGTAAGTCACAAGAGAATCGTCTTGTTTCAAAGTCATTAAAGAATCGGCTTGTTTATAACAATAACTGGGAAATATCACATCAAACTTCGACTATCCAAGTATTTTGCACACATATTATACAGGCTCTGTGTGAGATCCTTATTTTTCATGCGACACGCATCCTATGTGTAGTCTAGCAGTTGAGAGGCAAAGTCGCCAAACATTGGTAGTTTAGTTCGGGGCTTGAGTTCTCGAGTACTTTGGCATAATCAGAATAAACTAAACAAAATCTTTACCTCAGATTCAAAGTTGTTAGACATCAATACTTGAGATTTCTGTGAGAAGGAGGGCTAAATTATCGTTGTTACCATTCTCCCGTGGTGATCTGAAAAATCAGTATTATCTTTGTCTTCGCATCAGTTACACGGATTTCAATCCACATATAATCTCTTTAGGCAGATAGCCCTCGTGTGCTTTGCTATAATTAAATAATCCAATCCAATCCAATCCACATATAAACACCAAGTATGCTTCAGTATACATAAATAGAAATAGACTACACGTTAGATGCGTGTGACGTGATATAGATTTCACATAAAGCTTCTGTAACGTTTGAAAAGAAACTTTGACTGTTTGATTTGAAATTTAATTTTATGCAACATTCTAGGTAAATATTTGCCAATTAATTCGTTTGCTGTAATTATTTCTAGCACGATGATTCTCTCTGACTTACTTTGTGTGCTGAAATAAATTTATTATATCCTTATTATATCATGAAGGTCATCAAAACTATTAGATAACTAAAACAAATTAAATTAAACGAAGCACTCATCAAAACTATTAAGTTCAAGTTATCTCTTTATCTTCAATAACGATGTTCCCAGCAAATCTAATAGAAACATGGTTCAATAGGGAAAGGTAGGGAAAATAAGCGATTTAAGTTTATGAATGATTTAATCTGATTCATGGTAATAATTGCCATTGATGTATTCACAAAAGCATGTTTATTCGAAATATTAGCCCATATAGATTCCGAAAACATTATATTATTTCTAAGATTCAGTATTAAAAATACACGTACGCATCGAAATGGCGTTTAACTTCAGTCCAGATTCGAGAAGAAACATCCTATTGCAACAGTGATTCTTTCCTTAAATTCAAGTTTCCAAACGTGAGACGTCCTCAGCGAAATGAAATTATAGGGATGCCACAAAGGAAACACCTTCATAGCTGTCATAAACGTGCTGATATCTCTATCCAATTTAGTCAGTGTTCACCATGCGAGAAACCGTCACGAACTGGTTTCCTTCAAAAAGTTTCAGTACCTTTAAGTATCAGCTTTTTAATTGGAAAAGAGTGGTTATTGTATAGGTGTTGGGCGTTGCTATTTAAGGAGGATTTTAACCTGCTTCTCTGATTATTAAAACAAATAAAAATATTATTTACCTAGCGGTGCCTATACGTACCATTTAGTAGCAACTTTATGAAGTTTAATCAAAATCGTAAAAACAACCTTGTATTTAGCGTAAGTATAATGAAACAATCGATTTCGACGGCAGCTAAAGGTCCCTCCTCATCAGGAGAAAGAAATACCTAGAAAGAAGAAAATAAAGGAGAAGGAGTCTCAGAAACACGTGGTCCTTATCAGCACAGCACGTGGTTATAACTGGATTTTTAATCAGAGTTGCACTGGCCGCCTACTTTTACTGAGCCAGGCTATCTGATCAAGCATAAAGGACAAGGAAAATTAGCGAAGTTAAAATAGGGAGCGAGGGGCAAATGCACCTTCACGCTCAAAATCTGAACTTCAAATAATGGAAAGCAACCACTGAACGGATTTTTATACCCTCTGGTAGTACCAAACGAGGAGGTAACGCCATCTATCGGCAAAAATAACTGAATTAAGATAGTAGAATTTTAAAGGCATTAGGAAGGACTGGATTGGACTTCAAATCATTAACTAAACCTGCTAAATCTTTGTGAATGTGAAAAGCCTCAAGAAAATCCAATTCACCTATGGAAGAAGCCTTTTGGATAATTTTTGCAGACCCAAAGTCAAAATTATGGTTAAATGTCCAACTATGATACGCTGTTTATGAAGAGAATTGTTTTGAAATATAAAAACTGAACTTCATAGATGTGCCGGTGCACCTTTAATACAGTGGTTCTCGACAAAGAGTGATGTATGTTTCTGAGTGACTACAAGTCGTTCAGCTGTCATTGTATGAACAATGGATGGAGAAACAAAGAAATTCAGGTGAAAACTAACAGAGAACCTAAAAATATAATATGAACCGAACTTCCTAAATGAGTG
This sequence comes from Stegodyphus dumicola, assembly GCF_044657685.1. Classification (NCBI taxonomy): domain Eukaryota; kingdom Metazoa; phylum Arthropoda; class Arachnida; order Araneae; family Eresidae; genus Stegodyphus; species Stegodyphus dumicola. Next base: position 110,436,063 of record NC_140768.1, read on the forward strand.
AATTATTGGAAAGTTTGTGCATCGTTGCTTTAGATGGATAGGTTTTTCAGCCTTTTCACTATAAAGGCTTTTTTCATGTAATTGCTAAAGAAGAAATTCGAGGGGTTAGGATAACGAGTTTTGTGAGGGCCAAAGAATTATTTCATTCCATCAGCTGTCCTAGGAAACAAATGCTGCAGAGTCTTTCAAAATAATGCGATATTCAACAAATACTTGCTGCATATTGAAGGGATTCCATAATCTCCATCTATAAAAACAGAAAAGTCTTTGCTTATTTAAATGCATGCTTCATCTAGCGATTTCAAAACAAAATGTACCATTATTTTTTAAATTTTGTATTGGTTACTAAATATTACTTAGCAATTTTCCTGTTATTCTCATGTTAAATTTTGGAATCTCTCAATTTTTTAATTTCGACCAACGAGCTGGCTAACATGTTTATAATATAAAAGTTCATTTTAGGCTAAAATCATGTTTTAATTTTTTGAAGTTATAATTAATGCAAAGTCATTTTTATGGATGATATTTCATTAATAATTGGTTTACAATTGTTTTTGTCTTTTCACCATATTAATCTTTAAAATTCAACAGCGTTTTTAATAATTCATTTCATTTACAGCCGAATGATGTGCTGATCAAAGACTGCGAAAAATGTCAGTGTGTTTATAACGATCTCACCTGCTTTGATATTCCTGAATGCGGTACAACTGAAGGAACACCCTATCCTGTCAAATGTAAGGAATGCTGTCTTGCATTTATTTTCTTATAGACAAATGATGATAGATGATGCCAAAAATATGATGAATTCCATTTGGCGAATGGAGAAATGCTGCTTAAATAATTTCTAGAATTTTCACTAAAGTCTGAAAGAACTATTTTATTCAATTGCTTTTAGATATTCCTGAAAACATCACAAGAGAAGACTGCTGGACAGAATGGATCAACACTGACACACCAAAAACCGGTGGAGGAGATTTGGAAACTTTGAGTAAAATAAGAGAGAAATTTATTTTTTGTCTTGATCCTGTTACAATAGAATGCCGGACAGTAGAAAGTAAGTAGTTTCAGTTGTTGCTAAATTAGATTTTGAACAAATAGATAATTGCAAAAATTAATCTATTGAAATGTATATTTGCTCGGGACCAGAATTTAATTTTTACCTTCATGATTAGATTTGTTATGCGAGGAAATGATTTATTTTTTTCTTCTTCTAGGTAAGCAGAAACCTTTTGATGTTGGGCAAGTAGTGACATGCGATCTTAAAACTGGTCTTATATGCTGGAACACTGATAATAAGCCTGAAGAATGCTATGATTACGAGATACGGTTTTTCTGTCCTTGTGGTAAGTTTCTACTAGTTTATTAGTTACACAATCAAATTTTTCTTCAACATGCAAGGAAGAATCAAAGCATGAGTATTTCTGACAACACAGTCTGAGCGAAAAAGCCTGAAAACATTTCTTCATTTCTAACATAGCCAAGTTTAATCCAAATGTAATATGTTGGCGCTTCTATTAATTCCTGCATTCTGGAAGATAAAATATCCTTTAATCGACTGCAGCCAACTCATCTCTTTGTCAGTACTGCATTTCTAGTCAACGAATGTTTCTTTACTGGATCAGGTGATAAATTTCTGAAAGAAATACAAGAGCTTTCCCAATACAGCGTCTTCATCCCGCGATGTAAATTTGAAGGTTTGTAACTTTCAATACCCCTGAGTCGGTTGACTGTTTGTCTTCATGCATGCTTCCAAAGAGACACCTAACTCTTTCTCAAGAAGGGGCTTTTATCCTGCTTGTTGACATCATATTTCTATCTGTACGATGAACTTACACATATTTTTTATCTCTTACTGGAAGGCATAACGTGTCTGTTGTTTAATCTATTTGCAAATTCTTGCAACTTTGATTTTTTATCCTTACATTGAAATTAATTTTTGATTCTTCCTCGTAATTTGTGGAAGACTTAAGAGTAAAGGTCGATTAAATTCTAATAGTATTAAAATAGGTATAATAACTGAGTATAATTCGTGTCTGTTCCTTTTTTAGCAACTACTCAACCACCCACAACTACTACTACAACGCCCCTACCAACATTTGAACCTGGACCCTGCGTCTATGGTTGGACTAATTGGTATAATAGCCATGTGCCAGACGATAGAGGAGATTATGAAAGTGTGCAAAGTGCTAGGGTCAGCAGCGCCCAATTCTGTGCCAATAACATGATTTCAGCAATTGAATGCAGGCCAGTGAATCTGGTGAATGTAGGCAAAGGTGCCGCGAACTCATATCTGTTACAGCATGGAGTTCATTGTGATTTGCAGATAGGTTTGATTTGCAGCCAAGAAAGTCTCGGAGAGTCTGAAGCATGCTGGGATTACGAAGTTAGATTCTTCTGCGATTGCCCGACGATTGCTCCCTTTACTGGTAAGCACCGATTTTTCTTATATGGTAAAGCAGTGGTATGTTAGGCAAAGACATTCGTAATTATTCCATTCTTCTAAACCACTTAATAGCAATTTAAGTCTGAAAAGAAGCTCTGTATCGAAATAAGAAAAGCTTAAGTACTCTATTTCATATACAATTTAATAAAAAAAAAATAAAGAAAAACATTTCTCAGTATGTAATAAAACTTATAACACTTACTTCAGTTTAATGATAAAAATGATTTGGGCGAATACGCTAACTTTCTTTACTTCGACTTTTTAGATCTTCTACACGTATTTGAAAAGTTTTTTTGTTACCAGTTCTTACCGTTCTTGATGAACTTATTTAATTGTACAGATTTATCTAAGGAATTACTCTAAATAATCTTACAAATTTCTTCGGACTGAAATTTTTAACTGCTAACCAATATTAGAATTTACTACCGCCGAACTGGCTTAAAGACTTAACTGTTAAATTACAACGAAATAAAATAATTTAGATAACCAATTCCTTTATTTCAAAACATAAGAAAAATTTACAAAAAAACTGATCTATTTTATGCATGATTAAAAAAAATTTACTTCTGTCAAAATTAATTCCCAACCAAATTAATTTACAAATAGAGAATAACAGAAAGTCATAAGGCTATTTCAAACACTTGTTAGAAGTAACAAATATTCCTCAATTATTTTTTTAAAAGAAGGTTTGACGTGCCCCACTCTTATAATGCATTACATCCAATATGGAATGTACTTCAAATAACTTAAAATCGGCGAGAAATTTGGGAAAAGGTTACAACTTTTAAAGGTGTTTGTTTAATTAACTAAAACTGCTTATTATCAAACCTAACGGCTGAAGGTAAAAAGCTGACTTTAATAGTAGGCAAATTATTGCCTTTGTTCTTGCTTACTATGAATACACGATAAAATTCAAGATAAAATCTAACGTAGAACTTTCAGTAGCCTAAGGTGCTTTCTTCAGCTATGAAGGCCTAAGGTGGAATCGTCCTGCGCGTACTTTATTGGAATGATAAAAAAAATTGTCAACACAAATACATAATTAACAATTTACAACAAAATTAGCGTTATATTTGCAACAAAAATTAGCGTCAAACAACAAAAATTAGCGTCAAACAACAAAAATTAGCGTTATATTTGCAAATATAATTCTGATTTTTGTTGTTTGACTTCTAAATTGGTACTTGTTTGGCGTGTTATTTTTACCTAAATATATAATTGACAGTTATTTAATTAAGATTAAATAGTTAAAATGAATGATTTGGAACAATAAAAATCTTAAGATTAAAGAAAAAACAACTTATACCTAGCATACAAACATATATTTATAAAAGTTTATTAATCTGCCACTTTTTTTTCCTTTAAATTTTTTTTAAACTTTCTATCAATAAAAAAAATATAAAACTTTTTTTTTTTTTTTTTTTTTTTTTTTTTTTGCTAGCTTTGACTTCTGAAAAAATTTTTAAGCCTTTATCAAAATTAATGTTTTTAGCTACTGCATTTTCAATGTAAAGGATTGCCAAACCATTAAGTGTTATTTGGCTAATTGTGATAGACAATAGCTTTTAATCAACTTTGGAAAGTGTCTATCTCAAGAACCAATTGAAATACACACTATCAAAAAAAAAAGTCTCTTGTTCCAAATATAAGTTAGGGAATGATTCCTGGAGGTCAATTTTTCACAATAAACTTTAATATTTTCAGGGCAAACCACTCTTTAGCTTCATCCTTCTTTTTATATCCCATACATATTATAATGAATTAGCGGCTCCCATACCCGCCCTCTTTAGCATCGTCTCTTCTGCCTTTGAGCGACCTCTTAAGTGGCACGATTTTCGGCCTAGGGATTAAGTGAACATATACTTGAAAACTTAAGGCTCTTCAGAAACCTTTTCTGTCGGAGGCCAGGGACGATCTTCATCTTCCACCCGACGTCTTACGATGTCCGTTAGCCGAGAAGCATAGTTCATATCATTAAGCGTCATATCATCAGCCTTGAATAGAGCTGTATCTGACAACATAGTCAAAGAATTTGAATGGAATATGAGAACCCCTTATATGTTTGGTTTATTGGTCACATACGCTGTACGCAAAGAACAAGATTTGCTTATTGTGTCTTCGTTCTCCTAGATTAGCTGTTCTAAGATTTGCTTATTGTGTCTTCGTTCTCCTAGATTAGGTGTTCTAAGATTTGCTTATTGTGTCTTCGTTCTCCTAGATTAGGTGTCCACGCCTGTTTCGTACCGTCCTTGTTTAGAACACACAGAAAAGTAGGGTTGAATCTACAAGAAAAATAAAAGTATTTCCTTTACGATGGAATGTGGATCCTAACATCCTAAATATGTATGATTTTAAGGATTAGTAATTTTCGTTAAAACTTACAGAAAATGTTGAAAAAGTAGGAAAACCCCAAATTTTGATTGAACTTCAAATTTTGAATGAGAGTGGGCAATGCCTGCGAGTTTGCAAGTCCGGCCTCTGTCACGTGGTCATCTGATTCCTTTGTCGGGGCGGTATCCATCTGCTCTGTGGAATCGGCATATTTAAATTATTTGCTCTTATCCATTTTGAAAGCGTTGGAACTTTTAGCTTTCACTTTCTTTTGGGTTTTTTTTTCCGAGATTCCTACTTTTCCTAAAAAATGCTAGAACAGTTGATTCCATGATCCTAAATCAAATCCAAGAAACAATCCAAGGTCCAATTCCCAAGTTTACAGTAATCATACCCGTCAAAACTCTGCACCCGATGGTGCCCTTTCTGAGGATGCAACTGATCCAAATTCGATATCTCCCCAACTTAAACCCAAATTTTGATCTTGGTAATCCTAAAACCTACAGGCACTATTAAGAACCCAACACAGTGTAAAAACCCAACTCGAGCTAAATCCCCCAACCTCAGATGCTAGTTAAGATTGCTTTTAATTTAAAATATGTCACTTGCCCTACAATCTCCAAACGAAGCAATGCATAAAGGAAAAAATTCAACATAAACAAAATGTTATTAAAACTTAAATCTATGACAAGGAAAGCTGTGAAAAAAATTAAAAACGTTAAGAAATATGTAACCTGTCAGTAAAAATAAAAAATATATTTTTTTCTCCTGACAAAATCGGGGAAAGAATAAGATGCATCTAAGATTTCGCAGCTATGAGTTTCGTTCAGAGGGAAAAAATTGTTTTTAATCATTTTTCATTGAAAATTTCCTCAAATCTTCCAAACTTGTATAATTTCATCAGTAAATATCACTACTGTTTTGCTTGGCAAGATTCATTACAAAAGATTTAAGACGATATATTTTTATAGAAATTGTTTGATGTAGGTTACGTTTACATAAATATCAATATTATAACCCCTGCTTATTGGTTTTACAATTCAGTTTTAGATGTGGTTAAATTAATTCTCGATTTTTATTGAATTGATTCAGTAGAATGTAAATACAGAAACTGAGCTGAATGTAAAAACAGCAAATAATCGCTGTTGGGATTAGTCGAAAACTTATAATTTGCTATAAATTTATTTCTCAGTTCATGTTGCTAAAAGTAGCATTTCTACAATGAAACATCATATATTTTCTTATTCTTTTCAGAGGTTATAACTTCCTCACCTGTAACAACAGAGTTGCCATTTGTGACGTCCTGCGATTATTGGTCGGAGTGGATAAATGAACATCATCCAAGTGGTGCCAAAAGTGGAGGCGGGAAAGGCAGTGGTGTTAAGGGAGGCGGAGGCAACAGAGGAGACAGTGAGAAGGCTATGCTTCTTAGACTACAAAGGGAATACAAATTCTGCATCGAGGTACAATTTTATTCTGAAGATTATTCACCAAAATTGAGTTTTTTTTTCGGAGTTTCCTTGCGTATTTCACAAACAATTAATGCATCCACATTTGCTGACATTATGGACATTAACTTAATAATTTTATGCTAGGGCATCCTCAACGGACAATGGCCCACATGTGTAAAGGTACTGGCACCTTTATGCTGCAGGTTTTGCTAATACAGAAACCATCATAAAGATACAGCACTTTGATAAAAGTTTTTTTTCTCAAAGTTCTAAATTTAATTTAACAAGTTGCAGGCACCTTTATGCACGTCAGTGACAGTTCACTGAAATAGAGACTCATCATGCGCGTCCCGGCGTGATGAAGCTTGCATCGTTTATGGTGCAAACTGAACTTCATGAAAGTGCCTGACACCCTTGTAAAACTCAAAGCTTGGCTTGATGAACAGTGGCTAATTTGCAGAAAGTGCCAACGCCTTTATTGAAGTTGGCGATTACTCAGCTAGATCTTGAAAGGAGCGCCCCAAAATCTTCATGAAAGCTACATTCTTAATGGTATATACTAAACTTCATAAAGATGCCGGGCACCTTTGTGTCTTAATGCTGATGCAACCTTGTACTTTGGCGAATAATGGTCAACGTGCATAAAAGTGCCGACACACTTATGGAAATTGGCCGCACCTTTCATATCACCCCCATCCACCTTTGATCAATTATACGATTTTCATGATCTTAGAGATTAACGAACGGCAGTGCTTAAATTTAGTATATTTGACAAACCCGCACAAGGAAACCTCACATGAAGTTAAACTAGAAGATTGTGGTTTTGCAGCATAAGGGATCAATTCTTCGTCCTGTACGCCCTACTCATCTCAGTAGAAGAATATGGCTAAGATAGTCTCTCAAATGATCCCTATCTTTGTGGCAAATTTTGCTTCAGATAGTCTTGCATCTGATTTGTATTTTTATGATAAATGTTGTTTAAGGTAGTCTTGCAAACGCAAATGATCTCTAGCTTCATGGCAAGTTTTGTTTAAGATAATCTCGCAGGTGATTTCACAGCAAATTTTGTTTAAGATAGTCTTGCAAATGGTCTCTATCTTTTGAAAATTTTGACTGAGACACTCTTGCGGATGGTCTTTATAATGACGTCTGTTGTAGTAAGCTAAACAAATGTCCATTTTGAAAGAAAAAATCACCATCATTTCGTTAGTATCAGCTAGCTTGTCTAAGTTTTTCCAGCGGCACAAATGGGCAGTGAAGATATATTAGTAACACATGTACAGGGTTGTATCAGTACAGCGTTGACAAACTTTCATGAGAGACAGAGTACACCTGGACGCTGGGAAATCACATAGGAATGCATGGTCAGAAAGCTTTTCTGGGACTGTAGTGACGACACAAAAGTCAAGAAAGAAAGTACACGAACGGGGTGAGAAAATATGTTTATTATTCGGAGTACGACAAAACAAAGAAAAAACAACATAAAGAGACAATGATCGTCATCAAAGAAGTTGTTGGAAATTACAACACGGACTGTGATGCAAGAACCGTGCGTCATGCATCTTTCATGCGATCTTCCATACGTGATGCAGATCTTCCATGCGCCACATAAGTGAGGCCTGCATCACGGTCCGGGTCGTAATTCCGAACACCTTCTTTAATGACGATCTTTTTTTTTTTTTTTTTTTTTTTTCTTATTTGTAGGTTTCTGCTGTACTAAACTTAATAAAACATGTTTTGTCTCACTGTTTGTGTCCTTTATTTCTTTACTTGTGTGTCGTTACTACCATCCCAGGAAAGCGTTTCCAACCATGCATTCCTATGTGATTTCCCATCGTCTACGTGAACTCTATATCTCCTGAAACCTTGTCAACGCTGTACTGATACACCCTGTAGATGTAGCAGCAAAGGTCGATATACTGAGTGCTCGTCAAATACGTAATAAAAACTTCATAAATCTATCTCTGCTTCAGTATATAAAATTTGATAGGGTTACTTACTTTACTAAGGCTCCGTTACCTAAATTTAAATTTAATTTCATCTTATGTTATTTCAAATTCTGCAAGTAGTGGATGTCCGTCTATAGCTTAAGTAGTTCCTTGCCTTCTGTTCACTTAAAGAGTTAAATAAAATGGTTATTTTAACCTTTTTATGACTTTTCATTGCTTCAGACTAAAGCGATAACTTACTTTTCTTTCTAGTAGGGCATTAAATTAAGCTTCTAGACACAGCAAAGCCCTACAAGTTAGTTAAGCCTTTTAAAATGTTGAAGGGAAATATCAATAATACAAAGTGATAAATGTTCGAACTTGAAATGCTTTTATGCAATTCTCTAATTAGGCTACAGGCTAAATGTAATTAATTTAAAGCTTTGAAGCCATAATAAATTTTACTTCAGTAAGTATGCCCCACCTTTCTTGAAGTTTTTATTATGTCATTATCGTTGCATAGTAAAAGATTCCGCATTATACTTGTAAATTTCGTGTAAAACTTTCGGTAATCTCTAGCAAACGTGGCCTGGTTTAAAGTGCTTTGCGTACTTCAAAATCAAGCACATTGCCATGATTTGAGTAAGCTTCCTGATTTCCAAAATTTCTGTGCATTGAAAGTTAAAATGCACAATATTTTTTAAAGGAACGCAAAAAAAAGGGGGGAAAGAAAAGAATTCAACAAAAAAAAAAATAATAATAACTATCTTTAGTTAGAAAATGACGCTGCTTAATATTGTTTATGCTTGTTATAACGTCTACAGAATATGACGCGTCGCATACAAGTGGACGACAGTTTGCAATGGCAAAAATGGATTTGATACTGTCATCATCAGGGAACATCACTGGCTGTTATAATGGAACGGTCGCTATAGTAAGTATCCTCATGAAGATAATCCACTGTATTGCAATTCACAGTAGTTTTTAGTAACGTATTCTAAAACTCTATTGAAAAATGAAAGTAATCAATGCGTGCAAATTGTAAAAGAAGTAAATGACTGTTAAGAAATAATTTTTTTCTGCAATTGTAGGGTTATTTATCTGACATCGAATGCAGAGAGGCCGATACGGACCTTTATTACTCGGAAACAGGAGACAAAAAACTTATGTGCTCTCTTCATGGAGGCTTCAGATGTCGAGCACGGGACCAGTCAAGTCGTCTTTGCAAGGACTACAAAATAAGATACTACTGTAGCTGCAGTAAGTATCCAGCGAAATATATAATAGGTGCTTTATTTTCCCTTATATTTAAATTAGTTGTAGGTATCATAATTATTACTACTGTAGAGTAGCGTTTATAGATTTCTCATTTGTTTACATTTCCCAGTCCCTTCGTTCAGGTATTTTTCAGAGAAATGGGGACAGGCGAAAGAAACAAAGGCACGAGACATCATAGTCTGGTATAGGAGTTGAAAACGGAGTTCATGAATAGAAAGGGATACCTGAAAGGAACAATAAATACGTTATTTTTTCCTTCTGAACAGGACACCGTCTTTAGGTAGAGCGGAATCAACTGATACATAATGTCACGAAAATGAAAGGCATTCTCGTTAAAAAATAAAATTCAAATCTTTAAGGAACTTGGTGAGAGTATTGGTTTGGCGAAAGTTGAGTTAGCAAAGAAACTGGATATTCCAGTGATAACACTAAAAACGGTTGTTTATGATAGGAAAAAGTTGAAGAAAGAGCATAAATTTGTAAAACAGACCTCTTCAAAAAAGTTGGGTATTCAGGATTGAAAGTCTCCTGAGGCCGAAGCCATTTTGCTAAAATTCTTCATTCAGTGTCATACATCCAATATTCCAGTGAATGGCCCCATATTAATCGAGAAGTCAACAGAAATTACTTTGTTGAATTTGAAGAAAGCTTGCTTTTCACCTGGATGGCTGCATAAATTTAAACTGCGGCATGGACTTTGATGCGTACATTAAATGCAGAATTAAAAAGCTTTCCTGCTGAGTCAGCTGAAAAGTGGTTCAAAAATTCATTCACCGAAATAGATGGATATGAATTAGAAGACATTTTTGCTGTTGATGAAATTTCTCTTTTCTATATGTGCAAGAATCCTATTTTTCAAGTTGAGAAAGATTTTTCAAGTGAAGAAAGTGTCAGTTTTTACTTTGTGCAAATGCTGATGGTACGGTAGTCATAGGTCAGAAAAACCAAGGGGCATCAAAACATGTTAAAATTTTAGTTCTGTGAATCATTAAGAATTTCAAAATGTTCTACAGGCAAAGATTGATTCAAATGGCCCTTCAAAATATACCTACAGGTAATACACAGAAAACTTTTAAGTATTCTTGAGGCTTTGAATATAATTTCACTTACCTACTCTTAGGTAAAACCAAAAGCAATTAAAAATGGCTTTTAAAGGAGGATTTTCGAATCCAGAATTAAGTGAAAGTATTGACGATGAAAATGTTGATGAAGCTATGATTATAGATGAAGAAGATTAGAAATTACTGTAATTAGACATGACAATCAAGGACTACGTAAACTGTAATGCCAATGTAACGATATCAGACTTAATGCACAGTTGAAGAACTGATTTAAAACCCTTACCAGATGAACATTTAAGTAACGGATATGAAGAACGAAATGAAAAATAATCCGTTTTCTTTTCAAAATGCTATCTACTGCATTAGCACTGTCAGAAATTTGTGTGTAATAGCACAAATGAGAAAACGTTTAAAGAATTGAATTCATGGAGCATTAATTAAGGATCAGAAGATACGTCAGACGATAAATAAGGACTTTTCCTTTAAATAAAGTTAAAATTTACTTTAAAATAATCTTGGAAAAAAATATTCCTTGATCAAAATGGTAATTCGAGTAAAGGTACAACTTTTATTTTTCAATTTTACGCAATTATATGCAGAAATCTGCATTCTTATAGTTTTAAAAATATTTAATTTGTAGTAATATCATTTTTTAAAAGATTAATCATGAACAATTCTTTAAAATATTAATATTAATTAAATATTTTTTTTAAATACTAGCAGATTCGCTGCCAGCTTTCGTCTGGCTTTTAAATGCACCGGGAAAATGGCTGAAGGGAACATTAAACGTTAAGTTTAAAAACTACGTAGAATTTTACTCTGTAGAACAACTTCATAAAAAAAAGTTATTACGTATAACAAAAATACAATGAAATAAGCAATATCCCTTAATACAAATATTAATTATCATAATAAATAAAATAACCAACTTCCCTTTGCAAAATCTTAAGAACTCAAATGGTATAAAGGAGGTTAAGAACTTTGTTTCCTAAAAAAATCACCCAAAACTTTTCAATGTCTTAAAAACAGTGAAATGAGCAATAAATAACATAAAAGAATACAAAAAACAAAAAAATTCTGAAAAGCAAAGTATAATTAATGATATTTTATCTTATATTTTCAAGAGAAAAAAATTACAATGAAATAAGCTATATCCCTTAATACAAATATTAATTATCCTAATAAAAAATTAACCAACTTTCCGTTGAAGAAAACAAATCATGCAAAACTTTTCAATATCTTACAAACAGTGAAATAAGCAAAAAATAACAGAAAAGCGACTCAAAAAACATAAAATTACGCGCAGAATTCTACTCTGCAGAACAACTTTATCAAAAAAAATTAATAATAATGTATTTTATATATATATAAATGACAATGAAATATGCCAATCTCTTAAAAAGAGTGACATAAGAAATACGATGAAAAATTGTTGCCAAACCCATATTTCTAAAAGAATGAAACTATTCAAAATGATACGATTTCATCAAAAATCTATCAACAACAATAAGACAGGAAAATTGTTGCCAAAATCACATTTTTAAAGATGTGAAATGTGAGACGTGTGCTCGGAAGCTTCATTTAAAAAAATTTTTTAAATACAAAATATTATCATTTTTCCAAAATTCTTTTTGTAAAAGCAGTCGCAAGGATGGAAGTTTAACGTGTCCAAAAATCAAAGAAAAATAAACCTTTTTAGAAAAAATCCCGTTGAAAAAGTGTTAAGCTCCCTTTGTTAAATAAATTCGTATTTAATCGATTTATTGAAACACGAAATTTATTTTAAGTTCGTAAAATAGCTAAGTGCCTACGTTTCATGACGATGTGAAAATGGAGTGTGTAGAGTAAAATATCGTTTTTCTATAGCCCATTATGTCTCAAAATGATGCGATTTCGTCACAAAACATAAAATTAAAAAAATTCTAATTCGAATTTCTAAAAAATCGCTTCAAGCTGCACTGGATCTTGTTTAGATACACCTATGTACCTAATTTCGTAGCCGTGGGTCTATTAGCTTACGCGCAGCGCAAACGAAAGACACTCACACACAGACTCTTTTTTTTTATTATATGTAGAGATTAATTTTTAATCTGTTCGATCATAGTTAGTGTTTTAAACAAATTGAAAGTGCAATAACAAAATAATGTAATATCAGTAGCAGATTAGTAGTATCAAAACTGTGCTGCTAATATACGAGTATATGTACGTATTAGGAGTGCGACTGGTGAGAGAGCGATGCAAGAGGATGATGGAATTGAAGATGACTGCTCGATTCGGTTAAGAAGAGATGTGACGTGAAAGAAAGATGACAACTAAAAGACGTAATACCTCCGTTGTCGAAATTTTTGTGTCAATACTTCATTGTAAATAATCAGACACATCAGCCTGCATCACAAATAGTTCCATTAAATAATCTAATAACGTATATTCGTCTTTTCTCTCTACTAATCCCCTAGATGTCAAGCCACATACATATATCTGCTCGTATTATCTAAAAACAACATAGTACGTGTGTGACTAAAATTTTTATATATGTAAAGAAAATAAGAAGAAAAGCTTTAAAATTAGTGAATTAAAATTTTTTTTTATATATATATTCTGAATAAAAGTAATTATGAGTGACGTAATTATATATATATATATATATAATATGTTCACATTGTAAATTAAAATTTTGTTTATACAGCTTTATACAGCTTAATACATTTATACGTAGTTTCTGAATAGTCGCTTGAAAGACGTAAACACGGTGTTCTACTGTATTATGTAATATTTAATTATTACCATATCTGGTTGTAACGAAAGTTTTCCGCCTAAAAATGATCTTAATAAAGTTATGGTCCTGAATTTTATCCTTGCGTTGATATTCGAGCAGATTAGTAAAGGCCCAAACACGTCTGTTCTTATCTGCTTCAGTCAGCTCATGCGGCACCCAGCGATTGACCTTATCCGTCAAGCTTATGCAATGCATAGTGCGACTAATGGACATGGCCCTGAAGTTTAACACCTTAGCAAGCTCTCAAGTGGCTATGTACTGATCTTCTTCCACAAGTTATCGCAGGCGGGCCTCATCAACATCAATAAGACCGGCAAGAGCGCCCTGCTTCTTGAATGACATAGTCATTGTTTTGAACTTTCGGTACAAAACCCTCACAGTGTTATATGATTCAACATTAGTGCCTAAAGCTCTACGCATGATCTGGTGACATTCTGTAGCTGACTTTTTGCAACAGAACTAGAAGTAAATGATCGTTCTATTCTGGTAGCGGGATAGTTCCATTTCAGACATTTTATACTTAATGATAACGACATAGTAAAAATTCTTTCCTTATTTCAATATAACGGATATTGAACCTTGTAGGAAGAACAAAGCTAAATTTTCAGAATGAACAAAATACTTTTATTTGAATTTTAGAACAGAACCAAAAAAATAAAATGCTGCAGCTCTTAAACTATTAAAATTTTAAACTCTTAACTATTACAGTTAAAACTCTTACAACTATTAAAATACTCAAAATCTTAAACTCACTCTCTCAAAACAAAATATATATATAAAAATCTTCCGAATTCTCCTCTTGTTGCCCCCCCCCCGTAAAATGCAAGTTCTTGTCCTATTATTTATATTTCACGTTCTCTTTAAGTCACGATCTTTACAAGTCATGATCTTTACAAGTCACGATCTTTACAAGTCATGATCTATACAAGTCCCCCCACAAGAAGCACATTCGTCACCGTAGAGACAATGCTGCTCAGAGTTCATTGAGTGAGAAAGAGTTAACTGCTAACCTTGACAAAGCATCAGCATTCCCATGTGAACTTCCTTTGCGGTATGTCACAGTCATGTTATACCGTTGTAACGCTAAGGCCCAACGAGACAGTTTAGCACCATGAGGGGCGCTTTGGGTCAAGTAGGTGAGGGGATTGTGATCAGACACGATCTGCACTTTGGCACCGAAAATCCATATGTCAATTCTTTTCAAGGCTTCGATGACATAAAATGCTTCTCGTTCGATGGTTGACCATCGTTGTTGACAGGGCGTTAGTTTCTTGCTGACAAATGCTATGGGCATTTCTTTGCCATGTTCGTCGTTTTGAGCTAAACACGCTCCAATTGCGAAAGCAGATGCATCCGTATAGAGTTGAAAGGGCTTGCTGACGTCCGGAGTATGCAGAGATGGCATTTTAATCAATTATTCTTTAAGTTTGTTGAAAGCTGCTTCTTTTTCAGAGTCCCGTGGAATATTATTTGGAACACTCTTCTTTGTAAGGTTTGTTAGAGGTAAAACAATCTCAGAAAAATTTGGGATATAATCCCTATAGTAGCTTGCTAGCCCTAAAAGACTTCTGACTTCTTTTTTAGTGGTAGGCTTAGACAGATTTCTGATGACTTCTACCTTCTCAGGATCTGGAGAGTGAGTGCCAGAACCTATTACATGTCCTAGAAACTTTACGTGACTCTTTCCGAAATCACACTTTTCTAGATTAGCGGTTAGACCTGCGTTTCTCAGTGTCTGAAACACTTGGTCGATGTGATAGAGGTGGCCATCCCAAGTTTCAGAAAATATTGCCACATCATCAATATATGAACGGCAGTAGTTCTTATGGTTTGCAAGCACCTTATCCATCGATTTTTGGAAGGTACTTCCAGCATTTTTCAAACCGAAAGGGAGAACTTTCCATTGGTAATGGCCGGAATGAGTGATAAATGCTGTGTAGGGTTTAGCTTCTTCTTTCATAGGAATTTGCCAATATCCCTTGGTTAAATCGAGAACTGTTATGAATTTGGCTTTCCCTATTTCGAATAGTAAATCTTTAGCAATCTTCATCGGATAGGCGTCCGGAACTGTGAAGCTATTTAAAAGCCTGAAGTCTATGCACAGTCTAACGCCGCCATTCTTTATTTTGCAACACATACTATAGGATGTGCTCAGTCACTGTCACTGGGTTCTATAAGAATAGAACCCAGTGACAGTGAATGGGAATTCTAACAGTTCTTTAACTTGACGATCGACTTCCTTTTGAAGTGAAACAGGAACACGGTAGGGTCTCAATCCTTTTGGATTACATTCTTCTGTAACCTTGATGTTATGACCATCAACATTGGCTTGACCAGGTTTGCTACTGAAAACATCTACATAAAATGTTAGTACTTTAAATAGTCCTTCCCGTTGGTAATATTTTAAGTCGCCTTTCAAATTTTGTAAATGGGTCCAGATATCATCAGCAGATTTATTCATAAGATCTGCTGGTACATAGTGAAAATCTCCAAACTTTTCATCTTGGTCAAAAATGATACCAACGTGATCTACACGAGCAATATAAGGCCTTAACTTATTTATATGGAGTTCTCTAATACTTCCGTTTTCCATTTCGATTTTGACAAGAGTGTGGCCTGGTAAGTTTGATCACGGTAGCTGGTCCTTGCCACGTGTTGAACAATTCGTGTGATGATGATGGCATTAACACGAGGACTTTGTCCCCAACATTGAAAGTCTTTTCTTGAGAACGTAAATTGTATCTTGAAGTGTACTCTTCTTGAGATATTTTGGAATTTGGTGATGCAATGTCATGAGCTTTTCTTAATTTTTCTAAAAGGTCTTGTAGATAATTTTCAATTGAACGGGAAGCTGTAACTGGAATGCTACGTTCACCTGTCCATATCTCTTTCAGCAAAGATAATGGTCCTGGTGGTATTCTTCCATATACCATCTAGAAGGGAGACAAACCAGTGGTGCTATGTGGCACTTCCCTGTAGGCAAACAGGAGATAGGGAAGATTCAAATCCCAGTTTCTGCCATGTTCTTGGATATTTTTGTTCATCATCTCTTTTAAGGTTCTATTCCAACGCTCGACAGCACCCATACTCTCGGGGTGTCCTGGAGTGGAGAATCGTGGAGACACACCAAGTAAGTTCTCAAAGGCTCGGGTGAGTTTGGCTGTGAAATTAGTTCCCTGGTCGGAACAAATCACTTTTGGAAATCCAGTTTGAGTAAAAAAACCTCATCAAAACGTTGCATGTTGTTTTCGCACTTATGTCTTTGACGGGGGTGGCTTCTGCCCATCTGGTGCATAGGTCAACTGCACATATCACAAACCGATGACCTCTCCTGGATGGAGGTTCTAATGGCCCGATACAATCCACGCTCCATACTTCAAAGGGTGTTTCCGGTCTAACAATAGGTTGAATTGGGATTCGATCTTTGTACGTAACTGTTCTCCTCAATTGGCATTCTTTACAACTTTCACAGAATTTTTTAACATCTTGCTTAATAGTATGCCAAAAGAATGAGTACTTGATTCGTTGAATTGTCTTTTTCTCACCGAGGTGGCCGGCAAGAGGGATTTCATGTGCCATTCTTAGGACTTCCCTTCTTTTTTCTAAAGGCAACACAACTTACTTAATGTTTTCACCACAGATATATTCGGAATGAAGTAATATGCCATCATCGAAAGTATATGCATTTTGATTTTTATCTGCCCATTCAAAGCATTTTTTCAGAGTTTAGTCTTGTTCTTGATGTGTCTTGAATTCTAGTCTTACTCTGTTCGTTGTTTTCAGAGACTATGTTTTCTTGGGAAATCTGATTAACAACAGCCAAATTTGTAGTATTAATGCGTGCGTACGGGTTCGTTATGAAATGAATGCACAAGTCCGATGAAAAATGAACAAAAAATTATTATTATCACAACAAAAATGCTTAAATTTTCTCAAATTATCATGCAGTATTACAATATCTCACAGTAGTTATCTTTTAACTACTCAAATGTCCAATAGAACGTAATTCAAAACAGCTAAAGAACGCTAATCCGCGAATTCGCTACAATCAACAACAGTAGTTTTCTAAACAACAACAAACTAAGCAACTGCTACAAACTGAGATGTTTTCCTCCTTTTATAAGATTTTAAAATCACGCGCTAGAATTTTCCAGTACTTTCTCGAAATCAAAAAGAGATATTTATTTATTTAACGCACGCGCTCTTGTATTTTTAATTTTTCCGGCTTAGCTTTCTTTTAATATTCGTCACGCGCTGCACTGCGCGAGAAATAAAACCATTTAATTTATAATTGAACTAACATTAGCTTTTTAAATACCAAATTCGTAACAGTATTGTCTTCAACTGGTGAGGGTTCATCGTCTGTCTCTTTCTCCTTCCTTCGCTGTTCCTCTTTTTTTCTTTTCCGCTCTTCAACAATCGTTAAAAACACTTCTTTAGTAAATGCTTCATCATATGTATCACTTTGAATTATTTCATTTTTTATCGCCACGATTTTCATACTTGGATCTATTTGAATTTCTAATTCAGCAGCTAAAACTACCAAATCCTCTTTTTTCCCACGTCCCATAAAAGCCATGTCTCGATTTTAAATAAACCTTATTCTTTGCAAATTAAAAAAAAAACTAATTTCTTGTTAATGCGTCCTTTAATTTATCGTTAACATTAGTTAAAGTATGAACTCCCTGATTGCGGTTTTTTCTTTCGTTGGGGAAACAACAACAAAAAAAAAAAAAAAAAAAAAAAAAAAAAATCGTTTCTATGTGTAACACTGTAGCAGATGGCTGACGCCAAGTATGATTTCTGATTTTATTCAGTCAATAGACTCTTAGTTTTATGAAAAGCATATTTTTCTTTTTCTATTTAAATATAATTCACAATGAATTTAATTTTATTCGGCACGAAAATCAATCAGTGGAATCAATACTTAATGTGTTGTTCACCTACTCTGGCGAGTCAAACGAAATTACATTTGAACACTGGCGTATTCATTACTTTGACAAGTAAATAAACTAAGATTCCATGACGGAAACAATAATTAACTTTTCATAATCTTAATTAATTATTTTACGTTTACAAGGTAAATTGAGCTCTCACCTGAGTTATTTTGGTTCATAATTATATGCGGGGAAACCCCGATCCTGTCGGCTGCGCCAGTAAAAATCCTTTCCTTATTTCAATATAACGGATATTGAACCTTGTAGGAAGAACAAAGTTAAATTTTCAGAATGAACAAAATACTTTTATTTGAATTTTAGAACAGAACCAAAAAAAAAAATAAAAAATAAAATGCTGCAGCTCTTAACTATTAAAATTTTAAACTCTTAACTACTACAGTTAAAACTCTTACAACTATTAAAATACTCAAAATCTTAAACTCACTCTCTCAAAACAAAATATATATAAAAATCTTCCGAATTCTCCTCTTGTTGCCACACCGTAAAATGCAAATTCTTGTCCTATTATTTATATTTCACGTTCTCTTTAAGTCATGATCTTTACAAGTCATGATCTTTATAAGTCACGATCTTTACAAGTCATGATCTTTACAGATATTTTTTTAGAAATTTCACAAAACAGTGTTCTAAAGCAAGTCTTTTTCTTTCAAATCTCAAAATTCGTGTGACAAAACAGGATTAAACACGCCAACGCGAATTATTTGCGCAGACGATATTTGCGGTGGCGGAAAACTTTCGTTAAAACCCGACAATAACTGCTTTGCCATAATGGCAGAACTTAATTATTAATTATTATCATCACATTAATATCACTGCAATGTATTATATTGAGTATTTTCATTGCATGGTAAAGGGTTAAATTCTAGGAATTTAAGTTTGCTGATAAAGTAAATCGCAAAATACACTACACGAATATTTAAATCGCGAGTGTTTTTCCTCTCTTTATATGAAAGTTACAGAAATTGTAAACAATTGTTACAAAGTTTTCAGAAAAAGTAATAAATTATCAATCAAATTTAGGCTTTGTTTTAACAATACGTCAGAAACTAAACAGTTATTTAAAACTCAATACCTAAACCGTATACAGAACTCAGAATCTCTGACCTTAGAAATGTCTTATGGCTCTGTGCAAATCAGTCGAAAACTTAATAAAATTAATTACCGATCTAACGTGACCCCTTGTTGAATAACAAGAGTATAATTTCTGATCAACAGCAACAGATCATAATTTAAACAATTTTAAAACACTGTAATGTATTCCAAAATTATTGTTCCGAGTCCAAGTTATACTACAGCTCTTCCTGCAACAATGGGATTTTTAGATGTTTCTTTCCTTATCAACATACAAAACAAAATTCAAAAAAATTAAAGGCATGTAGGTTTTGCACATTTCCAGTGCGTGTGCTTTGGTTGCCTTTTGGCAATCAAGGAAGACCGAGTTTCAGAAGAGGACTATGCCTTGGCCACTCTCAGCAATAATTAAAAGCGACCAAAGAATTTTCACTTCGGTCGTTGGAGATAATTATTTAGGCAGCATTGACAGTTTTCAGCTATAAAATATCAAGACTTGATACTATGGAATTCTTCTACCAAGCTGAGTGTGCTTTGCAGCTTTTCAACGGAATCACAGGTTTTTCGTTGTTAATATCCCGACCAAGCGAAAAGTCAAGTTTAAAATCTGGAGAAATTTACCATTCACAGTTTAATGGAATCGTTTCTTCTTTCCTTCAGCTCTCGGAACAAAAAGATCTCGGTTCTTTATTCGAACAGACAATGCAGTGCGGTGATAGCCGTAAAGTATTTTACAGGAGCGTAAAGCTATTTTCTCATCTCTGTAACAGTTCTCGGATAAACACAGAACATGAACCAATGCTTCTAGCTCGGTTTCCCCAAGAGTTGTTTTGCGCACGGCAAAGATCTAGCTGAGTTCTTAACTTCACCATCTTCCGAAAACAGAATGCCAGTGCTGTAGGATAATCCTTCCTTGGACTAAATTTTCTTGCCATTGTTTCTATAAGAAACAACTCAGAAAATTAAGTATTAATTACTGTTCAGTATTCACATCTCACGAAAGAAACAGAACGTCATTTTCTGCTTGAAAGAACATTGATTCTACTGTATTCAATCTGCCACTCGATTAACTGATTTGAATTCACCATCCAATTTGCCTATAATTATTTATCTATATATCAGCTTTATGTGTTAGACCTATTAAGAAAATCAAGGTACTAGTCCTTACGACATTATAGTAACAGCCCGGACTGGTCGTCACCTCAACCCCAGTAAAACTCCTTTCTTCTAACTTTGTAAAGACATTATCTTATTTCGATGCTGGAGAAAATGAGCAAAAATTTGAAAATGAGCAATTCCCTCGCCGGGACCTCGGAGTTCTCGAATTCGCGTCTAGTGTGCAGACCATTACACCACGAAGGTATGCTATAAAGGCGGGAGAAGTACCTTACATACGCCTCCTTTTAAAGGGCAACTAGTGATTAGGGAACCCAATCACCAACTCCTGGTGGTAGAGAATCATCATACACCACCTTTTTTAGTTAGGACGCCACTGTTTTAGGTTTTAGGTTTTTCGAAGGAGGAGACGTGAAAAAGGAGCAATGCCCTCGCCAGGACTCGAACCACGAGCCTCTCCATTACACCACGAAGGCTTGCTAAGAAGACCGAAGAAATACCTTATAACTTCCTCTTGTTACATTTTCCCTTTTGTCAATATATCCTTCACAAAAATGTCTTCTATAGAAAAGGATTGTGAGAACAGAGAAAGGATAAGGCATGAACTCAGTCCGAACAGTTAGTATAAAAAATAAATTAGAATTTACAACACTATTTGCATCAATCTTGATTTTCATTTATTTAAAGGATGATTTTCACAAATTCTTTATTGTTTTCGTACCCCTGCTCCTGCGTGTTAGTGATCGCCAATAATATGCACATATGCATGGAAGAGAAATATGCTACATTCAAATTTGAAATTCAATCTTAGTTTGAAGTTTGTTTTAAAGAAAAAGTGTATTTATTTAGAAAGAAAAAGTGTATTTGTCTATCTCGTTATAATATTCCGAAGAACAAAATACTCTGCGCTGTAGACAGTGAATCAATATAAGTTAAAATCTAAAACAGTTTACCGTTAATGACTAAAGCCTCTACAAGTGTAATAAATAAGTATTTGTATACCATGTGCCTCATGTTTTTCCTTTTCTTTTCAGAGGAAGCTACTACTACTCCAACGACTCCAATCATTACTACGAGACCAACAATACCACCTATCACAGTTGGTAAGTAAATTTATAATTTGTATCTTATCTAACATTTATTGCTAAATTTTTTCCTTCATTGTAAGCAACTTGTAGGATTTTATGCCTATTAGCCAGTTAACTTACCATTATTTTGTTTATACTATCACATATATTTCATGTATCTCCCGTCAGGATGCAAATTAGTTAATGTATACAAGAACAGGGTTCTTGAATTTAACTTAGAGATTTCGCTAGCGGTTGATAATCGTCTTCCTAAAGAACTCTGCAAAAAGGAACTATTCATAGCAAAAAACTTTGCATTGCATAAAAGAATTTTTGCATTAACAGTCCTTGCATAAACGAACTAGTAAATAATAGGTATTATATACAAATATTTTGCAAATAAGTATTTTATTAAAATTACATATCAGTTATCAGAGATTCGTAAGTCTAATTTTCATAAGTGCGAAAAAAGACAACTTTTCTAAATGATTATAAGTTCGAAAGGCACCAATTGTCCTAAATTACTGTAACTGCGAAAGGCACCACATGTTCCAAATTTATGTAAGGGTGAAGAGCGCCGGCTATTCTAAATCCAAGTGCAAAAGGCACCAACTGCTCTAGATATACGTTCTAAATCGTTATAAAAGCCAAAGGCACCAACTGTTTCAAGTTTCTACAGGTGCAAAAAGGACAAGCTCCAAAACATTTTTCAAGGTTACTTTGGAGGGTCTCTTATGGCTTCCTTCCGCGTGTTGCGTCTAAATAGTTAATACAGTTGGGTTATACCAAAGTCACCTATGGTTGAACATTGGGCGCCCACTATACTTCAGCCTGACTTGACATAACCTGCCGTCCCATTACCATTTTTTCCTAATTTATGAATCCTCGCTTGTTTTTGCTAACCATGTTTCAACGCGTGTGTCGAGACTTGAGCGAAAACTTAAAATCGGGCTTTCTCATGCAAATCTCATATTTTAAATACTTAAATTTGCAACTCGTGTTTTCAGTTAATCCCCAAGCAGCGGAATCTTCTGTTATTATAAATTGTTTGGTTGAAGAACTAATAAAAGGGTTTACTTTAAACCCTTGAAAAAGTAGGACAGGACGATATGTCGCTTGGCTGTCCTTCATGGAGATGAATATTTATACAATTTAAGCTCTGAACAAACTTGCTAAAACAAGTAAACATTTCTTTCGCTAGGATACCTGATATCTGTTTCATTTTCTAAGAAATTTATTAAAGAAACTGTGCTGAATTGTAGAATATTTAAATGCCTTTGATGGCGTGCATCAAATGAAATGATGATTTTTAACTTTGCAGAACCGTGCACTATTTACTACGACATTGTGGATGGTCCACTACCTTTGCCAGACAGCAGTCTGAAGGCATCAAGTAGTCGAAGTGAAGATAGTGCGCCTCACAACGCAAGGTTGAGTTCCGTCGTCACTAGCTATTCAGGTGAGGAAAAAAAAAGTCTCTTCATTTCGTGGAATATTGATACATTTCTGTTAAAATTTAATGACTGATGAATTAATATTCTAAATTTCGTAATCAGTGTATTAGTCATTAGAACACATAAATGCATAGGAACTGTATTTCTAAATCACATGCACGATCAATTTATTAGTCATCAGAACACATTTATGCAGTGTTTAAAAAAATGAATCACATTTCTAAATCACATGCACATAAGAAGAGCATTATTCTTTTATCTCGAAGATGACTTAGTTCTTACTTCCATTTTATGTAATAATTTAGTACTAACTTTATTACCTAGAGCAGAAAAGACTTTTAAATTTAAATATGAGCATGTTAAAAACTTTCTGAATGTATCTCAGAAGTAAAGCATTCAAGTATTAATATAAATCAAATTTCTAATTTTCCAAATCGCAATGCCCAAAAAAATGTTTTTTTAATTTTTCCTTCTTCTTGCTGCAATTATATTTTACAGGAAATATTTCCTTTTCTTTTGAAATAGATGAAGATGTGACAGCAGCTAAGAAAAATGCGTAATATTGAAAAATTCTAACAGTAGAAGCTACAGTGCATGTCAACAAAGTATACCGTAATTTGGGTTTAAAAAAAATTCTTCTTATCGAAGAAAATATATAGTTTTAAACATTTCAAGAAGCATTAAGTACCACCTCTTAAAAAATTAGTGTTTGTTAATTTACGATAAACGCAAAGCATGGAAACTCAGCTCCTGTCAAAATATCATTATTATATTGTTGAAGTGAATAGTAATCAGAAGAAATAGGATGCTGAGAGAAGAAGGTTAATGATATCGTCGATGTTACATTTTAAAAATCACGAATTTGTGAAATCATTGCTCCAAAAAAAACGTATTTGAAAGTTTGGCACATGGGTCTGATTTTAAGAAAATTCCTTCTACCCAATAATTCTCTATATTTATTTATAAAATATACATCTCTGCCTTTTAGCCTACTGTGAAATTCCGAAAAATAATGGAAAAAAGGTATCAAGGGGAAATGGCATAAAACTCAGGTACATCATTTTGGCGTAGTGGCAGCAATAACCTAAATTTTGAGACTGACTAACAAGTTTGAAAAATACTGTCATTAGAAGCATTTAACCTTTTATTCGAAAATCTCTATTGAAAGAAAAAGAAGAAAGAAAGAAGAAGAATCGGCGTTTTCGAAGTAATCAACTAGATGACAATCATCTAGATATAATTTAGAATCGGAGCTCTCTTGAAAGTTCTTTGGCTGCTCCTTGAAAATGGGTATCCTCCGAAAACATCGCCGTTGCGGAGAAAACAATGCAAAGCGAAACGTCGTCATACAAAACAACGTGGGAGGGGGAAAAAAGCAAGGAGGAAACATCGCTACTCTTAAAACATTGTGGTACAAAACTTCGTTGTGGAAAATAAAGGCTGTTCAAAAACTCGTCGTCGAAAATATCATGATAAAAAATACATCACCTACAAATCGTCGCATGACGATAACATCGCAGACGGTGCGTTTTTCAGGCTTTGGAAGTTATAAATGCAAATAAATGCAAATGATTTGGGAGCGAAGGAAAAAAATGAGGAATATTTTTATTTTTATATTTCATATTTACCTAATAAATGAATAAACTTAATTTCAATAATAATTGACGTACCTGAAATTTAACTGTATACTGTGCATGAAACTGAACTTTAAGAAGATGAATGAAGTGTAACAAAACAAGATTTGATTTTCACTAAAAGAATCAAATTAAGAAAGGCGACAGAAAATAATTTTACAATTTGAAAACTAATTTGACAATTTTAATAAAGGTAATTTCATGCAGTTACTTATTTTCCTTTTCTAATATTTTCTATAATATATTTTTCATGAAAAATTTGCGATAAAACATTAAAAAAAGGTATTATTGACTTTTATTAATTAACTATATATGTTTAACACTATATTAACTGCTATAAGTAGCATTAATTTTCTACTCATTTTCAGTTTTTGAAAGCTTCTATTTTCTTCCTATTTTTGTGCAAAAATTTCTTATTTAATTCAAAAATATGAAATATAAAAGTTAAAATTTCTTCATTTCTTTTTGCATTCCCAAATCATTATGCGAACATGCATTTACAACTTTTAAACCTGAAAAACGCATTCTTGAGATTTAATCTCCTCATGCAATGATTTGTAGGTGCTTTATTTTTTACGACGATATTTTCAATGATGATATCTTAAAACTGGGATGTTTTTGAATCGCTTTATTTTCAACGACGGTATTGACACCATACTGTTTCAGAAATGCGATATTTTCTTATTGCTTTTTTGACTTGCACTGTGTTTCGTACAACGATGTGTTTCCGCCTTGCGATGTTTTCGTCTGTAACTGTAAAAGACTCAGGAATTTTCAAGTTTCTATATTTTATACCAGTTTTATTAATTTTTGTTTCAGTTTTGAAATGGTTATATTTTTATTTTAATCTTGTTATGTGTATTTCCTATTATATATATGTTACGGTGAAACACCGAAATTTGGAGAATGTTGACTTTCACCGGTGAATGTCAACATTCACATAGTCGCTTGGTGTATGTCCGAAATATTTTCCAAATACTCTTATTTCTGACTTACACCCGTCAATGTCGACATTCACCATGTACTAATGGTGAATGTTGAACATATAAGAATAGTATTATATTTTCTTCGTAATTCAGTCGCGGAAAAAGAACTTGAGACTTAACATAAGAACTTAAAACACACAGTAGATTCAAAATGAGAGAGGAAAATAATAGAAGTTAAAAACTTTCTAAATTATGTGATTCAAATCTTATTTATTGCAATAACTTAAACTATTATGACACTTTGAATTGCACAAGAGGCCCTTGCTTTTACAACTGCATTTTTTGTGGAACATTTCCTTTTTCAATGAACGTGTACATATACTCCTCTCTTTTCGACCTACACCAGAGCATATCTGTGATTGTCGACATACACCGGTGAAGGTCCGAATGTAGAAGAATGTAACGCAATATTCGATCTTTCACCGACGTATTTGGTGAATGTTGACATTCTCCGGTGAAAGTCGACATTCTCCAATTTCGGTCTTTCACGGTAACATATATATATTCAAAATAAAGTAATTAAAAGTAAATTAAGAAGCCTATGACTTGCGCTAAAGCTACAAAGTTATAAACCAATAATTCATAATAATTTATAATAAGAAAACTTTCTATATACCATCTCCAAGGGACACAAATTCAATTTAAAACCATTAAAGAAAAAATGCTGAGGCAGAATTAAAATTAGTATTTAAAAGTAATTACAATCTCCTGTTTAAAAAAAATCTACAAAGAAAAATCTTTAATCGCAAAAATACCAAACCAAAAAGTAAATTTTAAGTATTATTGGAAAAGTAACTATTGTCATTGATTGCAGATTAATCGACTTATCAAGGGGATAAACCAATCTACCATCAATTAATAACTAAATTAATAGAGAGAGTTTCATCTTACTTCCAAGTAATCATCAAATTATTTGCTAGATCCAAACCATAACTCCCATTTAATACTCAATCCAAATTAAGACATTAATTACTCCATTTAAGCCAAAAGAATATTGTTAAAAAAATAGCAAATAATCTTAAAATTAAAGTTTCTCTGAACGATTAATCTGAACGAGATGTTTACTTTAGAAAACATTTTTCCTGTATATATATTGCTTATAATTTGTTAATAAAAACCTTGAATTGGCCAACACAGTTCGCGAATATTGCTTACTTTTCCTTCCTTATATTATTCTACTCGTTTCTTTTTAAATTTTGCTGATGTATAAAATTTAAGGCCGCGCTGAGTTTCCAGTTGTGGTGCCTCACAGAAAATTAAATATATCTACCAGTTAACCAAGAAAATTCGTGCGGTTTTGGAGAAGAATTACTTTTTGCGTATTAGTGGGCTCAAATTGATTCTGTTGACATCATATGTTTACAATGCTTTCGAACCTTATGCAATAGATACCGTCTTTTTATGAAAATAAGACATCCTCCGAAAATAAGCACTATCGTGATTTTAGGAACTTTTTGTAAAATAAAACATCCCCCGAAAATAATCCCTAGTTAAAATAATGTGACAAAAGAATTCGTTAAAAAATGCTGTTGATTTATTAAGTAATAATATGTTTAGCTTTCCTGATACTCGTATTTCAGAGAAATGTTTGAAACAAAATATTCCGAGAAATTAATTGTTTACCTCTACAGTTCGTTTCAAATTAATTCTTGGAATTTATCTTAACCAGTTCACCGTTTGCCCCGAGAGAGATACGTTCACAGGAAAGGCATCGTCATCCGTTAGCGTCGGCAGACTATCGTCATGGTGAAATTTGGGCTGAACCGTAATCCCCGAGACACACACGGCGCAGCGACCTTTTTCCAACCCCCACAGAATGAGTCGAGGATCAAAAGGGGTGATTGATGGGTAAAAATAAATAATATTCCGGCAGGAATGACTGGTTACCTCAAGACTTTTGACAATGCAATAAACAAGCCATTCAAGGATCATTTGCGGATGGAAATCAATGAATATATTGAAAACAGAATGGTGAGAAATCATCGAGGTAATTTTGTAAAAACCAGGCTTACAAGAAGTTGTGAATTGGGTAAAAAATTCATGGGACAAAATAACTGAAAGTGATGTTTCCAATGCACTACGAAGAGGCTACTTAGGCAAGAAGTATTCATTTCACGATGGCTGTATCGTAAGACATGAGAGATTCGGACCAATGATTCAACAGGAAATGGATTTGGGAGAAAATCGGAATATATTTCAGAATTTTATTTATCATGATGTTCCAGAAGATGACATGACTGTAATTGAATAAATTTAAATTTCTGTATTCCGTGTAAAATAAATACTAAATAAAAAATATATAAATATACTTTTATTTTTGCCCTCCCCCGAAAATAAGCCCTAGCGCGTATTTTGGACCAAAAAGGAAAGTAAGACAGTGTCTTATTTTCAGAAAAAGACGGTAGTAGTTCAGTACACCGCACGTTTTGCTGTTGGTTTCGTAGGAAGGGCAATCTTCCAAGAACATGTCGTTGGGAAACAAGGTTTCAAGGCTTCTTTTGCTTTACGAGTACAAATTAGGAAACTATGCTGTACAAGCTTTTAAAATAATATGTTCCATGCTTGGAGAACTGGTCAAATGTGGTTCAGGCGATTTTCTTCTGGAGACAAGAGCCTTGAAGACAAGCCTCGTTTGGTCGTCCATTCACTGTCGATAATAAAGTTCAGCTTGAAGAAGAAATTCAAGCAGAATGCTCATTAAACCTGCCAGGATCTTCCATACAGGTTTGAAGTATCTGACGAAACCATTTGATTATATCTTCATAACCTTGGGATGACATGGAAACTAAGCAAGTGGGTTGTTCATGTCCTGTTTGAGAAGAGTAAGCTTCAACGATTGAACATCTGCTTGTCTTTGCTGTCGCGCCGTAATAAAACTTCGTTCCTGGACCAACAGATGACAAAAAATGGATCATGTATGTTAACCGAAAAAAAGAAACATTGTCGGTCGACTTCTGGTTTGGTCTCACTGGACGCTAAACTGGACATTCATATTAAAATAATATAACGTTGTGTGTTTGGCGGATGAGCCCTGACATATTTCACTATGAATGTTAAGCAAGCGGAAACGCCATAACATTCGAGGTCTACTCATCAAAACTGTAAAGAGTTTCAGTTGCAATGCACCGGAAGCAGCCAGCACTGTTCAACGGAAAAGGAGTTCTCCTTCTCCACGATAATGTCAAACCTCATACGGCAAAAGCGACCAAAGAGGTGATCCATTAACTGGGCTGGGAAGTTCTGCCTCAGCCACCCTTTTCCTCGGACATCGACCCCTCTGACCATTACCTATTTTTGGCCATGTAAAACCATCTGCGGGGAACAGCAGTTCGAAAAACACGAGGATGTCATAAAAGTTGTATCACAATTTTTAGACTTAAAAAAAGGGTTTTTTCAAAATGGGCATTGATAAGCTTGCCTCCTTGGTAACATGTAACTGAAGCCAATGGCGATTACTTCGAAGAATAAAATGGCTGTTTAAGATTTTCGTAGTCCGTTTTTGATGAGTGACGAAATCCGTTCGAACGTTTTTGGTTACCTGATATTTTTTTGTTTTTAGTACACAAAACATACTGTTAAAAATAACAAATTATCTTTCTGTTTCTGGAAAATTATAGAAATGATTAATTTTATTTTCAGCATCTATATCCTCATAATCTAGGAATGGGAATGTAACTGAATATATAATCACGTTATTGGAGTATAATATGGTATAGTTTAACTTGCTAAAGGACATTTAGATTCTAATTCAGTTAAGTATTCGTACGGTTGCCACGGTCCTAAAATAATATTTTCAGGAAATCGGTTTATCCCAGTTTTTCTTTCCTAAAAGAGATTTTATGAGATGGAATAAAACAAGATAGATCATTCATTCCTGATTTTTAATTGGAAAAACTTTTTTCTTCTCAAATTTTACTCTTCATCGGAAATGAAGTCTAGATGTGACTCGAATATCGTGGTAGACATAGAATCAGCTTTTCCATTCGATTTCTTCAGCTGCAGTCCTTACGTACATGTACATTAATTTCTAGTAGACTCTCTGAAGTTTAGATGTGGTAATGTTCCACACTGTATATGAAGATGCCTGAGATATTCCAGGTAGGAATATGAGGATATCCTAGGAAAATTCCATAATCTTCCAGTCATATAGTAGAATAAACATGGACTATACCAATTCGCTTGTATTTATATGCCAGACCATTCTATGAAATATCCAAGGGATAATCTTTATGCATTCTGAGAATATTCTAGAAATTCAGGCTATAAACAGAAATAAAATCTTTTACTTTGTCAATGTCTAAGCACTTTGGGGGAGGGGTGCTTGTATGTAAGAAATCAACACAAAGCCCTTTTTCTCAAGGCTTCGTAAGCTTTTTAAGAATATAATCTTTCTTTTTCGTTCCTATGAAATATGCCTGAAATGTTACAGGCAAATTCCTTCCAACAGCTTCGAGGAATACTTCAAATTGGAATATTCATGAACATGGAATATGAAACATTCTAAAGATATTCGTCGAATATCATAAAATATTTCCTGGGCATATGACCATAATATTCCATATCATTTGTGATTGTTCAAAAAATGCTGAGAAATGGTATAAAATGCTAATGTTACGTTCTCAAGTTTCTTAAAAAAATATTATTAATATTATAAGGATGATTTATTTAATTTATTTTTGATTACATTTTAGAGACATTAGGATATTTCGAAACAGAAGTACATGAAAAATGAGAAATGCCCTTGCCGGGACTCGAATCTGGACCTCTCGAATACGCGCCGAGTGTGCTACCGTTACATGCTGGAAGGAGGGATAAAATACCTTATATACTCCTCTTTTAAAGGGCAACTGGAGACCCAGTCGCCAAATACTGGTGATGAAGAATAATCATCCACCACCTTTTAGTTTGGGCGCCACTGTAGCGACATTAAGGCCTTTTTAATCAGGAGATGTGAAAAATGTGCGATGCCCTCGCCAGGACTCGAACCTGGACCTCTTGAAGACGTGCAGAGTGTGCTACCGTTAGATCACGAATGCATGCTGGAAGAAGAGAGAAAATACATAATAAAGTGAAGGAATAAATAGCGATTTATTTTGTCACCAATATTACTTATTGACAATAGTAAGACAGGTGTCTCGATAAGACAAATTTCTCGGTCTGTCATTCTGAAAAAATGGCAATCTTAGGCATGCATCCTGTTTTCCTGAAATTATAAAGTAATTTATGAAACTTTTAGTTCTTATTCCTTAGATTTGTTCAATAATAGAGACTTCGTAAACACTGGTATTTTTATAATGAATTCTGTTACTTGCCAAGAAGAACGGAATGTCCTGCTTGGTAAATAACGGAATTAACAGCGATTAACTGCCGATGACTCATTGTATTGATTGTCATTTTCTTTCAGCCGGTGGTTGGATTGCGGGTGAGATCAACGAATTCCAGTTCATAGAGGTTGATTTGGGACGCATCCAGCCAGTGTATGGCGTCATTACCAAAGGTCGTTCTGGATATCCAGAATGGGTGAAATCGTATAAAGTACTGTACAGCAGAGACGGAATAGGCTATGCCTACGTCTCGGATACCAATGGAAAAGAAAAGGTAAGTTATACATGGAAATAAGTAATTACTCCGTAATTTTTATCGTTATTGGAATGAAGATAATGACACCAGCAAGTATTTAAATTCTCATGAGCATAAATTTATACTATACTTACGTAAATTACACTCATGACCATAAATTAAGGATAATGGAAAATCAGGCAAAGGAAGAGTTAGAAGCAACACAAATTTGACTTATTTGTAAAGCTTATTTATTAAACAAAAGGTTAAGAGCAAAAAAAGATGCTATATGTTTGATATTATTAAAAAAAAATTAGCGAATTTTTCTGTCTGGAGCAAATTACAAAAAACACCTATTTACAAAAAACCAATATTACATGGTTGATATGATTGTTAATACATTGTATGTCTCCCAGACGATGCAATACAGTCCGTACAACGCCTAGGCATGCTGAGTATCAAATTATCGATCTGATTTTGGGGGATATTACACCACTCAAAAAGCAATGCTCTCCGAAGTTCCGGTAGACATGTAGGAGGAGGTTGACGGGCTGCAACTAGTCGGCCAAGCATGTCCCACACGTGCTCTACTGGATTCAAGTCCGGTGAGAATGCTGGCCAGTCCATACGGGTGATATCCTCCGATTGAAGGCATTCGCTTACGATATTTGCATGGTAAGGACGGGCGTTGTCATCCATAAACACAAATTGTGCGCCCATGGCGCCCCGAAACAAACGTACATGTTGTTCCAGAATGACGTCTCGATTGATTTGGCTTGTCATGGTTTCAATTTGAACATGCAGGTCATTTCTGGAACCCAGAATAATTCCATCCCAAATGAGCACTCCTGCACCACCGTAACGGTGTCGTTCAATGATGTTTTCTTGGTGGTAACGGGTACCTGGAGCTCTCCATATGAAAGTCCGGTGAGAATCAGACTGCAAGCTAAACTGGACTCATCGGAAAACATCACACAAGCCCACTTTTGCGGTGTCCACAATGCATGCTCTCTACTCCAGGCTAACCGCAGGCGACAGTGAGTTTCAGAAAGTGGAACGCATCCGAGAGGTCTACGAGCATATAGACCAGTCTGCCCTAAGCGTCTGTACACGGTCTGCCTTAAAATTGTCGTACCAGTGGCCGAAGAGAGCTGACGAGACAGGTCTGAGGCTGTGCTCCGCCTGTTTCTTTTGGCAGAAACTGCCAAATACCGGTCCTCATTCGGCGTTGTAACTCTGGGGAGACCTGTGCTGTAACGTCTACTCACATTACCATCATCTTGGAATCGTTGCCAAAGCCTGGAGATGACACTCTGGGCAGTTCCAAGTTCGTCTGATACTTCCGGTTGGGTACGCTCACATTCCAGACGGCCGATAATTCTACCACGTAAAAAATCATCCAAATGTGTCCTTTGTGTCATAATAATTCGATTATTGCACTGAAATGCTTATAAAGCGTCTGCGAACAATTTTATTTCTTTGCCTGTATTCCTTATATATCACTCTCTTACACTCTCGTCATTGTGTCGTACCATCGGTGTCATCTGGTTACTTCCTGAAATTTGTATATGATTCTTGAAGATGTGTGTAGTGATTTTACAGGTGATATATTTATTTTAGAGTTCGATTTCTGCGTAACACCGAATTATCCTTAATTTATGGACATGAGTGTATTTAAAACATACATTAGCATTTTGCGTAATCCCAAACGGTAGCATTTAAAAGGCCACAGATTGACTTTTTTACCGCATAACTAACTGACAGTATGTGATCGGCCCATAAATTGGCTAAATAATTATGTTGACTTCGATGAGCAGACTGCATGCATGTGGTGCTAAACGATGTAAAGACGGTTAACTGTTTAGAATTCAATAAAGAAGGCAACTTCCAGTATCCGTTTCTGGGAGAATAAAGACTGCAAGAAGTTTTATCCCATAAGAAACATTCACGAGAATAATGAGGACACGGTCTTCTTTATTCCCTGGTTTAATCACTTAGCACTTTTACTTGACAGCTCATGTCCAGAATATTTTGTACCAGCTTAAGATCAACGATAATCAGAATCTAAAACTTCCAAAGTTAATTTGATTTTACTCAGGATCATTTTAATAAAAATAATTAATGAGTGGTGAATCCATCCACTTCAAAGCAAAAGAAACCATTTGATTGTTACGTGTAATGCCCTTTTTGAAGGTAAGGTTAAAAGGAAGGTATCCCCTTATAATTAGGTCTAGATTCATAATAACTTGCTAATGTTATTTAGCTATACATTTCCGTATTTCAAATCTCATTCTACACCTCAAGCCAGAACTTCGTATATCAGACCCTAAACTTACCAAAGACAGCAAGATATGCAAACTCAAGCTACTTCTAAACTTGTTTGTGTTTTTGGTTTCAGATTTTTTCAGGTAATTACGACAACGAATCGCCTGTGGAGCATGTGTTCGAAAGACCATTCGAGGCTCGTTATGTTCGTATACAGCCACTGACGTATCACAGGGAGCTTGCTCTAAGGTTAGGAATATTGGGTTGTGCAGAAGGTAAAAAGCAAATTTTATTTTTATATTCCTTTGTACTTTATTCGATAACTGTATCTCGTGGATATAATTGTGTGCAGTCTAGATTTGGCTAATAGTTAGTTCACCAAAAACAAAGGAATGTTTTTAATTTTATTTTTACTCTTTTGATTGGTCGTATAGCTTATCTTCAAAACCATAAATTCTGTTCTTCAAACCATAAACAAGTTTATAAATGCATAATAGTCAAAAACATCGAAAAGAGCTATTTGTCATTAGATGAATAATTTTATTTAAAATATAGTAAGATAATAGAAGTAGATTCATGAATATTTCTAAATGTTTATGTTACGGAAACCAACAATGCTTTCGGACAAAAGTAATCAGATATGAATAAAAGTAGCAATTTTTCGGATAAATGTAACCAACAATGCTTTCGGATGATCGTGATCAGAAAACATATTTTCTTATATCTTTCTGCGTGTGATAAACTGCCGTGTTTGCGTGTATTTTATGTTTGAAGTTACCAAAGCTAGTCTTTTCAAACAACTTTGTAATATAAATGCCTTCATCCTTACCTTCGTTTCCTTATGGTCTAATTTCTAACTTTCTTCGACCATGCTATATAAGTTTTTACTTTTTCTCCACTTTACGTAAGCCATATCTTCTCTTCGATTCAGTAGCCGCGCCGATTAGACCAAGGTCACTAAATATAGACAACGTTAGACTCTTCCCAACGCTCGAGTTCAATGGCGTCACTTACAGAAGGGACAGAAATGAACTCAAGGTTTGCTCTACTAGACTATTGCCTCCTAGATATATATCTAGGAGGATATCTACCTAGATATGTATCTAGGAGGCAATGACTAGACCCATTGTCAACCAGCGTGATGATATCGATCTCCTGCTCCAAAACAAGATTTCTTCTACTTCGTTAAGTAAAGTGACGTTACTTCGCAGATAAATAAGGTACATCACTGTTTCGAGGGTTGGAAACAGAAAGGTTGAACTTGAAAGAGAGTCTGTCTACCTTGAGTTCTCCACGCTGCTAAGGAACAGACTATGAATCAATGATGTCAGATGCTCAAAAATCTCTTATCGGGAGCAAACCTTGAAATATAGCAACGTTGGATAAGACCACCGAAAACCTGGGACCCATTCGCGGCGAACGAAATGGCTGCATGATATTTTCAATGTTTTTTTCCGATTACATGAAAACGGGCCAGTTTCCTTTCAGAAGTTAGCTATGAAGTCATCCTTCCCTTTAGGCATGTAACTATTGTATACTTAGGACTAATTGTGTTTTGTAACCTTTCTTCAGTTGTTTTCCTGCAGCTCAATTTCAGTCTGTCTTTGGCGTCTTTCACCACTCTTTGAGATTCGTAACCTGCAGTCTTAATAATTGCCGTATCTGAATCTGCGTTGTGTATTTAATTTCTTCTGTAAATACTGTCGTCCTCCTCCAATATTATTAATCATTGGGACCAGTGTGTGGCTAACAAAGCGACGATTTCGATGATCATGAGCATGAAAAATGATTTTCAGAAACTAGATTTATTTCTAAATGCTTTCCCCTGACAAAGTATTATATGTTTAAATAAGGTTATTTCTAATTCTTCAAATCCATCTTTTCATTATTGGAATTGTTTTTATGATAAATAAGAAACATGAAATACTAAATAACTAACAGAACTAATTTCCTTTGTGAAGCCTTTCAGCATTTTAATTGTGATCTTTTATAGAAATGATTTAAAGTTTTTAACAGAGATTTGAATTCTTCCTCTAGCGTAAAATATAGCTTTGTTTTATTATTAAGATTTCAAGTTTTTCTGTTAATAGAAGTACAGATGTCCCTCTTAATGAGATGTATGTCTTCTACTATACGAGACTTCCTTTTACTACCTTCTACTTATTTCAACCACAGTTTGAGAGTCTTAAAAGTTAATTAAAAAAGTGTTGATCATTTTTTCAAAAGACTAGCTAGAACTTCGCTGTTAAATGGAATGCTGAACACTAATGTGATAATAATATTCTTTTTAATTAAAATTTTTCATAGTTCTTTAAGAAAATAAAAAATCAGTTATAGCCTGAATTTGAAATTTGTGTTTTGTAACAACGGACGATACTTCTTGGATTTTATAATTTTTTAAAAGAATTTTTTTCAAACAAATTTATGCAGTTTTTGATAAACAAATCTTTATTTATCATTACTTATAAATCTCATTTTCTCTTGCAGGAATGACTACACTTCCATCTACTACACCTTATGGTAAGTTAGTTTGATAGAAAACTATATTTTGTATGAATTCCGCTTGAAGAATGCTTTCAAATGATATCACTTTCGAGTTGACTCACACTTACGAACTTTCTTTCAAATGATATCACTTTCGAGTTGACTCACACTTACGAACTTTCATCAACATTTGTTACATTTTTGTATCTTTTTGCAAGCAACTAACTTAGTATATTTTGGACTAACCATTCTTTGTTCATCATTGCCGACAGTACCACCATGTATTGAAGAAATGGGACTGTACAATGGGATGATATCAGATTATCAAATCAAGACTTCTAGCAACCGTAGCCCGAACAGCGATGGCCGATTTGTCCGTCTGAATACTCCACAGACAGAAGATCACAGTGGCGGATGGGTAACAGAATTCTTGGACAAAGATCAATATGTTCAGGTATTATATTCAATATTTTTTCTCATTCCTATGCTACATTTTCTTTTGCATTCTCAGAAAATTACTTGCAAAAACCCTATTAATCAGGGACATTGGAAATGCAATCCAAATTCCAGTCTGAAGTTCTAACATGAGTTGAAAATAATAAGTGGGTTTGCCCATTAGATTGCAGCGAATGCCAACTGTTGTCAAATCAGTTATAATCTGTCAAGATTATAAACTTTCCTAAATGAAATTTACCAAATCGTTTGTATTGGTAAGGCTGTTAAACTCTGATGTGTAAAACTTCACGTAACCGCATTCTGTAGATCTTAAGCTCCAGATGTCCAGACTGCTTGTTGTACTTTTGAAGTCCTATAGCATGTTTTTAATTTATTTGCGTGTTTTGATGTTCTCTCTTTTTCTAAAATGACTGGGAAATGAAGTACAGAGTACATTTTTAAACAAGATAATTAAATTAATTTAGATAAATACCATAATGTCTAAAATTTTTATGCTTTAGTAATATAAAAATGACTTTTTTTTAAGTAATATAAAAAAGACTTTTATATTACGCAAATAAAATAAAATTTCTTAATTTAAACTTAGTCCAATAAAACTATCGTAACGATCTCCCTTCCTCCCGGAAAAGAGAGGCTGCTTTTAGGAGTTGAAGCTGGAAAATGGAAAATGTTTTTAAGCCAGCGGCTAAACTACACTCATGTCCATAAATTAAGGATAATTCGCAGTCACGCAGAAATCGAACTCTAAAATAAATATATCACCTCTAAAATCACTACACACATCTTCAAGAATCATATGCAAATTTCAGGAAGTAACCAGATGACATCGATGGTACTTCAAATGACGAGAGTGTAAGAGAGTGATATATAAGGAATACAGGCAAAGAAGTAAAATTGTTCGCAGGCGCTTCATAAGCATTTCAGTGCAATAACCGAATAGTTATGACACAAAAGACGCATTTGAATGATTTTTTACGTGGTAGAATTATCGGCCGTCTGGAATGTGGGCGTACCCAACTGGAAGTATCAGACGAACTTGGAATTGCCCAGAGTGTCATCTCCAGGCTTTGGCAACGATTCCAAGATGATGGTAATGTGAGTAGACGTTACAAACGCCAAATGAGGACCGGTATTTGGCAGTTACTGCCAAAAGAAACAGACGGAGCACAGCCTCAGACCTGTCTCGTCAGCTCTCTTCGGCCACTGGTACGACAATTTTAAGGCAGACCGTGTACAGACGCTTAGGGCAGATTGGTCTATATGCTCGTAGGCCTGTCAGATGCGTTCCACTTTCTGAAACTCACTGTCGCCTGCGGTTAGCCTGGAGTAGAGAGCATGCATTGTGGACACCGCAACAGTGGGCTTGTGTTATGTTTTCCGACGAGTCCAGGTTTAGCTTGCAGTTTGATTCTCGCCGGACTTTCATGTGGAGAACTCCAGGTACCCGTTACCACCAAGAAAACATCATTGAACGACACCGTTACGATGGTGCAGGAGTGCTCGTTTGAGGTGGAATTATTCTGTGTTCCAGAACTGACCTGCATGTTCAAATTGGAACCATGAGAAGCCAAATGTATCGGGACGTCTTTCTGGAACAACATGTACGGTTGTTTCGGGGCGCCATGGGCGCACAATTTGTGTTTATGGATGACAACGCCCGTCCTCACCGTGCAAATATCGTAAGCGAATGCCTTCAATCGGAGGATATCACCCGTATGGACTGGCCAATATTCTCACCGGACTTGAATCCAGTAGGGTACGTGTGGGACATGCTTGGGCGACGAGTTGCAGCCCGTCAACCTCCTCCTACATGTCTACCGGAATTTCGGAGAGCATTGCTTTTTGAGTGGTGTAATATCCCCGAAGATCAGATCGATAATTTGATACTCAGCATGCCTAGGCGTTGTACGGACTGTATTGCATCGCCTGGGAGACATACAATGTATTAACAATCATACCAACCATGTAATATTGGTTTTTTGTGAATATTTTTGTAATTTGCTCCACGGAGAAAAAATCGCTAATTTTTTTAATAATATCAAACATATAGCTTTTTTTTTTTTTTTTTTTTTTTTTTTCTCTTTACCTTTTGTTTAATAAATAAGCTTTACAAATAAGTCAAATTTGTTTTGCTTTTAACTCTTCCTTTGCCTGATTTTGCATTATCCTTAATTTATGGACATGAGTGTATTAGAACCCTGATACGCGGTTTCATACTATCCGATGGAAAGTTTGGCACTTCCAAATTTTATGAAGACATGGCGCCACCACCATAATCTATCAAAAACTTGAGGATCGGGGTAACAAGTACTAAGTCCTGACGCGAGTTGCAACATAATTTTTTTTTAAAATGCATTTTTAATTTTGGTTGTAGGGAATTGAAATTTCTTTTAAATTTAGGTAAATAAAAAATAATTTTATTATTTAAATTTTGAGAGAGAAAAAAGGTATTTTGTATTTTGTTTTATAGGAATAATTTTTTTAACTGTGTTTCGCGAAGTAACTTTCTGTATGTAAATAAAATATGACATTAACAGAAAATAAATAAATAAAATTCTGTCATTGTCATTGCATTACATATGTGTTAAACAGAAAATTTCAAACAAATAAAGACCGGATATTCTTAATATTCATAAGCTCCGGATATTCCTAACATTCATATGGGATATGGTTTCACTTATTCCGGATATTTGGAATCTGAATTTATCAAAAAGTGATCTAAACGTATAAAATCAAAAAGTTATCTAAACGAATAAATTAAGCTTTGGATAATTTTTTAATTTTGTTTTTAAAACGGATTTACAGCTGTTAAAATTCTAGCTAGTACTAGGAGATAGGATTCGTTATCAAAGAAGAAAATATTCCTTATAAATATAACTTTCTCATGTGCCGTATTCCCTCGAAAATAACTTTATATCTATCTATCTATCTATATATGTATGTATGTGCGTGTATTATTGGTTTATACTTTGCAGCTTTAGCGCAAGTCATAGGCTTTTTAATTTACTTTTAATTAATTTATTTTGAATTTATTATCTAACTAATAGCAGCTTTTAGCGATATTTGAGTAACAGCCTGCTCTCTATGTATTATCTCCAAGAAGAATTCTAATTTTCTCGCCAATTTAGGCTAAACTATCTTAAATAGAAAACTGCACTTTACGACAACCCTTTTATTTACATCACTTAATACTTGAATTTCCAGCCATTTGATTAATCTTAAAATTTTGAAAGCAAGTTTGTTAATTTTAACTTACTAGTTTGATATTTAACTATCTAGTTTAAACTTTAATTTTAAGATTGTGTCATTTTTAATCTTCTTATGATTTTGAATTAACTTTTAATTTTTACTTCAGTTTTTGAGTTTGAAAATGAGGGTGTAGGGAATATGTCTTCTAAAATAATCATCTCGTTCAGATTAATTGTGTTCTTAATGAGAAACTTTAATTTAAAGATTATTTGCTATTTTGTTTAACAAGATTCTTTTCGCTTAAATGGACTAATGTCTTAATTTGGATTGAGTATTAATTGTGAATTATGGTTTGGATCCAGCAAATAATTTGATGCTTACTTGGAAGTAAGATGAAACTCTCGCTATTAATTTTGTTGTTGTTAATTGGTGGTAGATTGATTTATTCCCTTAATAAGTCGATTAATCTGAGATCAATGACAATAGCTACTTTTTCAATACTTAAAATTTACTTTTGGTTATTTTTGCGATTAAATATTTTTCTTAGCAGATTTTTAAAAAAAGGAGATTGAAATTACTTTTAAAAATACTAATTTGAATTCTGACTAGAAATTTTTTCATTCATGGTTTTAAATTAAATTTGCATTCCTTGGAGATGGTATATGGAAAGTTTTCTTATACATATATATATATATAACAAACCATGTCAGAAAGCAACATCCTCTATGTTTTTTATAATTCAGGAGAATTAAAACTTTTATAATGAAGCAGTATGCTAAAGGAAATAGCAGTATGAATAAAAATGTATTTTACGGAATAAATCATTAACTTCCTTTGACAGGAATTTTTGTGTGTTGTACAATATATAACGCCCGTGTAATTAAAAAAAAATTTTTTTTAATATTTTCTCTTATAAAAGTAGGCAACTAGCACATTCTTCTTTACTGATTTTCATAGATCGCCTTCTTCGATGAAAGAACACTGACTGGAGTGAAAATTCAGGGGCGAGATATGGTGCCGCAATGGGTGACTGCATTTACTGTCAGCT
This sequence comes from Stegodyphus dumicola, assembly GCF_044657685.1. NCBI lineage: Eukaryota > Metazoa > Arthropoda > Arachnida > Araneae > Eresidae > Stegodyphus > Stegodyphus dumicola. Next base: position 110,476,618 of record NC_140768.1, read on the forward strand.
ACAGCAAAGATGGAGCTACGTGGAGTTACATTATGGATGCCACAGGAAATAAGGTAATCCATACTTCATTTCAAAATCAAAACGCATCAAATTTTCCCCACACTATGCGTACACTTTGTACTCAATATATATTGGTATGATCTTCAAACCAGTGAAGGTCAGTTAAAACTGGTCCAGAGCTACAACTTAATAATAAATATAATTCTTGATAGTTCAGATTTACAAATTTTAATTTTTTTTAATTTGGTATTAAAATACCGTTTTTATTAATTAATTATAAGTTTATCCAGGTATAAATGATTATATCTTTGTTTTTAATTTGCACTGATGTAATTTTAAGCCCAAAGGAGTGTTAGCCCAGAAAAGGGCTGTTGGTCTCGAAATGGCATTTTTCGTCGAATCACTAAAAGCGTTGAATCACTTTTCAGATTGTTGCCGTCAAATATTATCGCCGCGTATTATATTTAACGAAATCAAATAAGAAAGAATCTGCATGAATCTGTGTATGTTTCTCGCATTGTGAAAAACAACGGTACCTAGAGCCATCAAATTTTGAATACCGTATTCTTCCCCCCGAATATGGCCAACTGAAAGCTCGAATTTTGTATTTCGAAATTGTTTTATTATCTATTTTATGTTTTGTGAAAGTTTAACGAATTTTCGATTAAAAAGTTCAACGATTTCAAAGCGAGCAGTGGCAACACTGTATGAAATAAAATATTTTATCCCTAATGCGCGAGAATGTTTATCGAAAACTCTACAGATGCTGTTTTTAAATATTTTTAGCCCAAATGCTCTCGAAACGTCTATGCGTATGTAAAAGAATAAAAAGAAAAGAGAAAAATAAATAATAAAAAAAATTTTAAAAACCCGCTTCGTTTTCCATAAAATATTAAATCTGAACGCTTTCAGATTTTTTGAATATTTTTTAATAATTAAGTTGATATGGCATTCAAAGTGAATAATGACATCTGTCAAAATTAAATAATACTCTTTTATTAATCCTTTTCTAATGAATTGAATTTTTAATGAATTAAATTTATTCATCAATTTGCTAATCGATGAGTAAATTAATAACAAGCTTAGAATGTTTGAGAGATGCTTTGTAAGGATCTTAAGTTTTACTAAGGTTTATTTTATTTTAAATCTTTACTATCACTTCTTATTTTCTACTTCCGGCCAGAATTATAAGCGTGAAGGAGTTTATGCAAAGTTGTCTGGCGAACGCCAAGTATTTAAGTGTGGCCTTTTTGCCAAGCAGAAGAGAGGAAGCAGTGAGTTCGAAGCAGGCCGCTTACCTTAGAAGTTACGCAGTTGCTATTTGCCTTCCAGGCCAGAGGTTTTAATCCTCTTGATAAATTAAACGTATTGTAGTGTTCACAGTCTCTGTGCTACATACGCTTCCTGTTATTATAAGGCCAATCTTATTCTAAAGTTAAATTAGAGTTTAATTTTATTTTGATATCTTTTACGTTAAACCCCGAGTGGAGGGTCATTGTATTCCGAAGTACGGAAGTCATTGTATATAAAGAAAAATAAAGGGTTTTGTATACCCTTCGTCTGTATCCTGTCTACTTACTACAATTAGTGAACATAGCTTTAGTAAGCTCTCTGTTCTAGTCAGGTCATTGTATGTTTCCGAAGAAGGTAAGAAGAAACATTGAACCTGATAGTGGCGCCCGACGAAGAATAACCATGGCCGAGTTTCAGGAAGAACCTGTGCTGCCTGCAGAAACGGCTCAGAATCCAGAAATGCCAGCTGCCGCTCTGGAAGGATTTGGGTACATCGTCCAGACCATGCGCGCTTCGATGAAACCAGAAGCAACGTTTAATGGAAACTCACAGGTAACCAGTTTTTTGGAAAAATTGATGACCACTTCATGCTCTACCCCGTGCACGAGTTTCAAAAAGTTACCTTAGCTACCAGCGCTTTGAGGGGCCAAGCGCTTAACTGGTTCAAATGTATCGGCAGAAGTCTCTTGGGTCAAGCAGGAAGTCCCACCTATACTTACGAAAATTTCAAGACTGCCCTACTAAAAGCCTTCCCTGTTGTAAGGGATCGTGCGAAATTAGAAACAGAACTTTTCAGTATATATCAACAAAGAATGGAAAACCTCTCGAGCTTTATTTTAAGAAAAATTCACGTTTTCAAGCTCTTGTATGGAAACCGTCCGGATCCTGAAATAATTCAAGTGATTTTGCCGAGGTTACTACCCCAAGTGCAAGACTTTATTGAATTACGAAATCCGACTACACTGGAAAAGTTATTTGAGCTAGCAATGCAGTTTGAAAGTAGAAGAACGGCGGACGTCGAAAGAAGACGCCAATATCAACAGCGAAACCAATTTGGTACGCCAAGACTACAGCAAACTCAAGCACATGGCTACGGAGAAAAAGCGAATCAGTGGGCAAGGAAACCCGAGCATTCAAAAACAGCCGGCGAACGTCGACAGTTCAATAGCAACCCAGGAAAAAAGTCTCAAGGCCAGTGGAGAAAGAAGGAAAGCACCGAAAGGAAAAATAATTTAAACTAAAACGGATTTCTGCTGACGAGAGGGTGCGGAAATCTGAAGGCCACGAAAACCCATCTTCCTACAAGTTAAATACAGTAATGGTGAAAAATTTAACTCTTCCGAAGATTGAAGTCTTGGTAAATAATATCCCGGCCACCGCACTCCTGGATACCGGCGCGCAGTGTTCCTGTATGGCAGAAGTCTTTTTTAGAAAGTATTTTCGCAAATACCGCATATATAATGCGGATAATACAACAGTATTAGCGGCGCAAGGAGAACAATGTAAGTGCGTAGGTAAAGTACCTTTGTACATCCGTATCAAGGACGAACAAGTAAAGGGGATGTTTTTTACAGTAAAGAATTTGCAAGCAAACTTAATCCTAGGAATAGACTTTCTTTCAGACGCACAAGCTACACTGGATTTTAATGCAGCGTCCCTTAAGCTGACGATGAAACCAGTGCGTGTAGAAAAGGTTGAACCGCCAAGGTTAAATCTTGACCACCTGCCTAATGACGAGCAAGATAGAATCCGACAAGTGGTAAGTGAATTTGCTTCCTTATTTAGTGATATTCCAGGATTTACTCAGGTTACTAACCATAGTATTGACACCGGAGATGCATTGCCGGTTCGTCAAAAACCATACCGGTATGATAAGAATAAGGAAAAAATTATAGAATGGCATATTACCGATATGCTACGTAAAAAGATCATAACGCCTATCTCAAGTAGTTATGCTAGTCCGGTGGTTTTATGTAAGAAAAATAATGATTATCCTTTGGAGCATCCAAAAAGGTGGAGATTCGCTATTGATTACCGTAAATTAAATTCCATAACGAAATATCCGGTATAGCCGTTACCGATCATAGAAGAAATTTTAAGGAACATAAAATCAACCAAATTTATGACAACTTTAGACTTAACGAATGGTTATTTTCAAATAGGGGTCAGGCCTGAGGACGTGCCTAAGACTGCTTTTATAACCAAGTCTGGCACTTATGCATTTTTGCGAATGCCGTTCGGCCTTTCAGGCGCCCCAGCAACATTTCAGCGATGCATGGACATTGTGTTAAGACCTGTTCTTGGAAAGTCCACATTTATCTATTTAGATGATATCATTATTACTAGTGGTAATCTCGACCAACATATACAGGATTTAAGACAGGTGTTTTCTTTATTAAATGAGGCCGGTCTAAAAGTTAATGTCGAAAAGTGCAAATTTGCAGCCCCTGAATTAAAATATTTAGGTTACAAAATATCGCAAAAAGGGATCGAGACAGATGAATCAAAAATAATCGCTGTACAAAAGTATCCGACTCCAAACACGGCAAAGAAGCTCTCTTCTTTTCTAGGACTTTGTTCATATTATAGGTCCTTTATAAAAGATTTTGCGGCTATCGCTGAGCCATTGTTAAAATTAAAAAGGAAAAAGGCAAGATTCTCGTGGACTGCCGAAGCCAATAGTGCTTTCGAAAAATTAAAACAAGCATTAACGCAAGCCCCTGTGTGGAAATTTCCTGAAAAGGATGAAAATTTAGAAATTTCAGCGTATGCTTCGGATTATGCGGTAGGAGCGGTACTTTCGCAAAATCAGCAACCCGTGGCATTTTTTAGCCGAACTTTAAATCAAACACAAAGAAACTATTCCGCGACCGAGAGAGAGGCACTTGCAGTTCTGTTAGCAGTGCAAAAGTTCCGAGTCTATTTTGGAAAGGCGCCGATAACAGTATATTCTGATCATGCGGCGGTAACTAGATTGTACTCAGGGAAAAATTTATCCCCAAGATTAATAAGATGGGCACTCAAGCTGCAAGAATATAATCTGGTAATCAAGCATACCTCCGGAAAGGAAAATATCGTAGCAGATGCCCTATCACGAATTAAATTAGACGAACAGGGTAATACCGTAAAAGTTGCAATGCTGACAGCGTGTACAATAAATTCCCGAGAAACTGTAATAACCGAACTGGGTAAGGATCCTGAGTTTGGAAGTATTTATGAGTATTTGAAGGATCCTGAAAATTTTAGCCACCAAGATATTGTGGCGATAAGAAATAGGGCGGCCCATTACGAACTAATATATGGTCTATTATTCTACACAAAAACTACGAATTCCAACAACGAATTTCGACCTGTTATCCCAGCTAGTCTTAGATTAAATATCCTGCAAGAGCTCCATGACAGCCCTTTAGCTTCTCATGCTGGTATTCGAAAAACTATCCAACGCGTACGCGAGGCAGTCTACTTTCCTGAACTGCAAAAGTTAACAAGGGCGTATGTCCAGTCCTGCCCAACATGTCAAGCCGTTAATTATATTAATTTCCGCCCGGCCGGGTTTCTAAATAGTATTAAATCCGAATTTCCAAATGAAATAATCGGCATCGATTTATTGGGCCCTTTCCCAAAAAGTCAGTTAAATAAAAATCGCTATCTCCTTGTTATGGTTGATCATTTTAGTAAATGGACCGAAATTGTTCCCTTAAAACGAGCCTCCGCGAAATTAGTTACTGATTCTATTTTAAATAAATATATTTTAAAATACGGGGCGCCCCTAAAAGTTATATCGGATAATGGTCCTCAATTTGTAAGTAATATATTTGAAGACATGTGTCAAAAACTGGGCATACGTCATTTAAAAATGGTCCCGTATCGGCCGCAATCAAATATAGCGGAACGGAGTAACTTATAAAGTAGGGGATGAAGTTTTAAAAATTAAGCATTCACTTTCTTCATCACCAGAAGATAAAACTGCCAAATTTTTTCCACGCTTTGAAGGACCATATGTTATAGAAAAAATAACTCACGCTGTTGTAGTATTAAAGGCAAGAAATGGTGAAACCTGTTCCGCAAATATGGATCAAATTAAACCCTACTTCGATCGTAATAAAATGAAAATCTTTTCAGATCTTTTGCAGGATCCGGTACGGCAGACACCGCAGGTACAAGTTCCAGAGGTGGGAAAACGACAAGTACAAGGGCAAGCCAATGAGAGACAGAAGCAAGTGGAAAGAAAATTGCCCCGCGGAAAAACTGAAGGTAAAAAGAAAAAGAAGCCGTTCCACCGTCCAGAAAACAGAGTTCGCGAACATCCCCAGAATGAAGAAGGGAGAAGGACGACGTATGTGGAAAGGACCGGGAGAAAGGACGGCAACTATAACCCGGCTGTGAAACGGAAGATTGACTCATCCGACAGAACTCTCCGCAGCAAAAGTCGCCGAACTGCGGAAGGGCCATCAGCGGCGGAGGAAAAAGTACAAGAAAAATTTGAACGGCCAACAACGAGGTCCAAGCAGGATCACGACAGAAGTTTCCCGGTTCCACCAAGACCAGCTGCCTTCAAACGGCCAAGACCACAAGCAGAGGACAGAAGGAAGATGTTCAAGGGTGGCCGTAGTGGTGAAAAACGGAAGCTTCCAGAGGAAAGCACTGAAGGGCGAGCCCGTACAAGAAGGAGGATCAACCAAGCTACTATCAGCTATACCTTTAAAGACTGGGCCCAGAAAAGGATGTCTGAATATTACAAAGATAAGTAAAATTTTATGTTACTTTACAAACTTAAGTTAATCTTTCATTCTTACTGCAAGTGGCAGATTTCAAGAAGTTTTACCTCATGCGAGGTCTACCTTTATCGCCAAAAGGGCGAGAAATGAGTTGTGACCGATTTTCGTATTATGTTTTTAAATTACTCGTGCGTAAAACTAAAGTTGATGTAGAATAGCGTTGTGTAAAGACTTAAATATTGTAAAAAGTTATTGTATAAATTTTATTTAAAACATTCTAGCAAGAAAGAAGTTTTAGTCTGAAAGACTTTTTGAAATGTAGTATTATTTCAATGTAGAAAGAATTGGCACTTGCTTTGAAAAGAATAGAAGTTAACAATGTACTACTAATGTATGTTTTCAAATGTGTAAAATTAACGGCATGTTGATATGTTCTTATATACATGTGAACTGTTATTTTAAATGTTAAGAAATACCGTGATATGGTAAAAGTGAAAGTAATGTTAAAAATTTGTTATTCGTGTGACTGTAAAGATTAAATCATGACGAATATATGTTAAAGGTTGAATGATGTAGTTAGGCTCTCTGACGCTACACTTTAGAGTTAGCCACTTTTAGAATAGTACCTCAGGGTCTAGAGTTGAATTTAGGGTGTGTTAAGAGGTCTCGTATGTTGAATTTTAACACGTTAGTGTTTTGATTGTAGGAGGAAGTGTGGCACACGTAGACAGAAACACATTCGTGTTTGGTGTTCTTTTACAACACATGTCAGAGAGCACGGGGAGAGATAATTAAAATAGTCATGAATGAAATAAGAATGTTAAGAAAAGTATATTCTATATGTTATGTGCAATGTCATTCTGTAACATTTCATTAAACTAGTTTTCCTTCCAGATCTCTGGAAGGAACCAGAATTGAATAAAGCTCCTGTTTAGATGCAGTACAGATGAAAAAGAAAAAAAAGATTGTTGTATATCCCGGGAGCTGCTATTGTAACAAATTTCTTTCTTTTAAATTTCCTAGTTTCTAGCTAAGTTATGATTGTAAAAGGTTGGCCTCGCGTTAGTTTTTAGAGTTAAAAGTTTTCAACAAGGTCGTTTTAGACCTCAGTTTCAAACAAATTAACTCTGGCGGGAAGTATGTAAGGATCTTAAGTTTTACTAACGGTTATTTTATTTTAAATCTTTACTATCACTTCTTATTTTCTACTTCCGGCCAGAATTATAAGCGTGAAGGAGTTTATGCAAAGTTGTCTGGCGAACGCCAAGTATTTAAGTGTGGCCTTTTTGCCAAGCAGAAGAGAGGAAGCAGTGAGTTCGAAGCAGGCCGCTTACCTTAGAAGTTACGCAGTTGCTATTTGCCTTCCAGGCCAGAGGTTTTAATCCTCTTGATAAATTAAACGTATTGTAGTGTTCACAGTCTCTGTGCTACATACGCTTCCTGTTATTATAAGGCCAATCTTATTCTAAAGTTAAATTAGAGTTTAGTTTTATTTTGATATCTTTTACGTTAGACCCCGAGTGGAGGGTCATTGTATTCCGAAGTACGGAAGTCATTGTATATAAAGAAAAATAAAGGGTTTTGTATACCCTTCGTCTGTATCCTGTCTACTTACTACAATTAGTGAACATAGCTTTAGTAAGCTCTCTGTTCTAGTCAGGTCATTGTATGTTTCCGAAGAAGGTAAGAAGAAACATTGAACCTGATAGCTTTACTAGCTAATTAATTTTTTATAGCAGCCATTCCCCGTCAACCGTTATCGCTACCAGTATGCTGAAATAACACGAAATATTAAAGTTAATTTTATTTTCTCACCGCTAGGTGATTCTTCACTGAATTTTTAGTTCAAAGGGGCTTTGTCCCTGAAGGACTATTGTTTTCGTTTTGCGATTTTGCGTTGGTCCACTATAAATGTCCGTTTCACTTTTCAAACTGTTGCCACCAAATCTTAGAGCCCTGCATTATATTTGAACAAATTAAGTAATGAAAAATCTGCATAAATGTATGTATGTTTCTCGCATTGTGATAAAACAACGGTACATAGAGCCATCCAATTTTGAATGACGTAATGCTCCTATGAATATGGGCACGTGGAAGCCCAAATTTGAAATTTGGAATTTGTTTTATTATCGATTTCATATTCTGTAAAAGTTTAACGAATTTTTTGATTGACAAAATCAAGGATTTCAAAGCGAGCAATGGCAACGTTGTAAAGAAACAAACATTTTTATCTCCAGCGCGCGAGACTGTATCGGAAATTCTAAAGATATGCTCAATTTAAAAATATTTTGCGATATTGCTGTTGAACTGAATTTTATGGTTTAAGTGCGAAGAACGTGATATTTAATAAATAAAGGTAACAGACAAAATGCTAAAAAAAGTCCCTTTAGACGTAATGAAAAATTTGAAACTTTTCAGTTTTTTTTTTTTTTTTTTTTTTTTTTTTTTTTTTTTTTTTTTTCCATGTAGTTTTTTTAAAAAAATTCTGAAAGAATTTTGATTTCAACGTCACACCAGACGGTTTGCTAACGTGTTTTATACTCACGCTCAGCATCGTAAGTACCAATCTTGGACTCAATCCTTCTGGGGCAATTTTTTTTTGTCTTTTTAACTTTATTACTAAGCATGGCTTTCTTGGCAGTTACGGCAATTCAGCAACAAGTTCACAGATTATTTTTCATGAAGCTAGGTAGCATATGTTTAGAATTCACGATATAATATTAAGTGTTGGAACACATTTTTGTATGTTTTCCGTCTTTTCTCGGTTTATCATTTCAATGTTCAGCCTCCTTAATTAAATGACTCACAATTTTATGCGTATGTGTTTTGTTAGTAACTTTGTAAGTAACTTAACTTCCTTTATTAAATATCACGTCCTTCGTACTTGCACCACATAAAAGTCAACAGCAAAATTATAAAGTACTTAAAAACAGCACATCTTTAGAATTCCCAATAGATTGTTAGTGGTTGCCATACATTTTTCCTATATTCGCTTTATCTAGCCACTGCGCCACCTAAAATAGCTATCATAAAAAAAAAGTATATAATCATTTTAAATGAGTGCAATTATCCTCATTTAATAAAAATATTTAATATTTCTGATTAGATATCTCATTTTAATGCATTTTTATTTAAATCAATCATATTAAAAGTAAGAAAAGTGATCTTAAGACCAGTGTTTACTGCTTAAATCGCTTAGATTGTTATTCATTAACTTTCCACATTAAATCTGAAAGTTAAATATCTTAGGCTTTACTGAATGGCAACACGTTGGCTGATTTTCTTTCTGGCAAAGCAACACTCTGCTTTCAAATAGCCGAGTTTGTTGATTAAAACTCAAAGATAAATATTCCACATTTTGTGGAAAGGCAACAGAGTCTGGCGCACTAGAGATAAAAATGTTTTGTTTCTAACAGTGTTATCACTTCTTGTTTTCAGATCGTCTAAGTTTGTTAATCAAAAATTCATTAAATTTTTACAAAACATGAAATAAATGAAAGACAAATTCAGAATTCAAAATTCCAGTTTTGAGGTGCAAATTTTCAGGTGGAGGACTACTTGTGTGAAAACGTAGGCGGCTGTAGGTGCCATCTTTTTTCCAAATGCAAAGAACATTCCTACATACATATAAATTCTTCATGATTTAATTTTATTTAAAACATTAAATCATGAAGAATTTATATCGGCTGGCTTTTAAATGTACCGGAAAAATGGCTGAAGGGAACACCAAACGTTAAATTTAAAAACTGCGTATAATTTTACTCTGCAGAACAACTTCATAAAAAAGTTATTACGTATAACAAAATTACAATGAAATAAGCAATATCCCATAATACAAATATTAAATATCCTAATAAATAAATTAACCAACTTCCCTATGCAAAATCTTAAGAACTTAAATGGTATAAAGGAGGTTAAGAACTTTGTTTCCTAAAAAAATCACTCAAAACTTTTCAATATCTTAAAAACAGTGAAATGAGCAAATAAAATAAAAGAATACAATAAAAAAAAATTCTGAAAAGCAAAGTATGATTAATGATATTTTATCTTATAATTTCAAGAGAAAAAAAATTACATTGATATAAGCCGTATCCCTTAATACAAATATTAATTATCCTAATAAAAAAATTAACCAACTTTCCGTTGAAGAAAAAAAATCATGCAAAACTTTTCAATATCTTACAAACAGTGAAATAAGCAAAAAATAACATGAAAGCAACTCAAAAAACATAAAATTTCGCGCAGATTTGTACTCTGCAGAACAACTTTATAAAAAAAATCAATAAAAATGTATTATATATATATATATATATATATATATATATATATTAATTGAAAAAGAAAATGTAAAGCGAACTGGTAATTAGACGGAAGACCTATCTGGTCTCAAAAACTTTTGCGCATAATGCTGCAAAAAGATTTGAAAGAATAGTAGTAGGTAGGAACATTGCAGCAACCTTGCTAAAAAGTTACCAGGAGCTGTAGCTCCACGAAATGTTGTAACATAGTACTACATAGACAATAAGAAATTTGCCTGGTAAAACTGGAAAAACTGTATAAGCGCGATAAAATTGCCAAATTTTAATGCTGGAAGACTTGCTATTGCATGAAAAAAAGAAATTAATTAATCTGACCGTTGTGTAATGTGAAAAGTTAACTCACATAAAAAAAAAGATGGACGGAAAATATATATATATATATATATCAGGAAGTTACTAAAACATGGATTATAAATGTCAATATATAAAATGCCTATACATAAAAAATTAAAATTAAAATTGCCAATATATAATATGCCAATACATAAAAATTAAAATCAAAATTAAAAAAATAATAAAAAGACACAAAAAGCATCTAAAACTAGCTACAAAAACAATAATTAAATAGCGGGAAAATGGTATATTAGCCCACTCGTACTCTCAGTTGGCTTTTCAAGGGAAAAAAACTGATCTACGAAATAGGCTAAATACCATTACGCGTTTCGCCGAAACAGACCATTGAAGCTCTTGTTTAATGCGAAAAAAACTTTATACAAAAGTATATTAGTATTTCCGAAAAAATTCTTTTGGAATAAATCCTTTTTAGTAGCTCCACTGCTCTGTCTCTTTTTCCCGACGCGTCCGCTGAAAAACACATTAAGGTGTCAAAGGCTATTATGATTCCGAGCGATGTAAAATAAAAATCAAAATCAAAGTAGAAAAATAATAAATTAAAAATAATAAATTAAAATAAATAGCGGTCTGCTATTAGTCAAAATACACATCAACGTACTGGCTGGTCCTTTACCTTAAAGACTTCGTAACTTTTATTAGAAGAAAGGTGCTGTAAACAGATAAAAATGTAATCGACATTGTAAGTAAAATAAATGTAATCGACATTGTAAGTAAAAAAATGTATTCAATTTAGTAAGTAAAAACGTTGCAGGGTCTTATTAGGACCAAAAAACTTATACTAAAAATGAAAAAACTGACCTGAGAGGTTCCGTCCTCAGCTTCCGAAAAAATTTTGGAAAAGGGCGCAAAAATCCTTTCTTGTTCAAACCAACCTTCCTTATCGTATAATGACGTCATCGTGCGAAGCTATTAAAACTGAAGAGGCCAATGGGCTGATCAAGGATCGAGGATCAAGGAAGTTCGTGTTACGGAGTTCTTAGGCATAAACGTCTTTACCTCCGCATCATCTGAAGAATAAAATGTCATCATCAAAAGAGGGAATTTTCTAATAAGGTAAAAATTTTGTTAAGCCGAAAAAAGCTTTTGAGAATAAGTGCCTTCACACTGAAAACAAATATAAAAACTCAGAAGGTCTAATTTTGCGCCAAAATAAGAGCCAGAATAAATTAGATAGGGGCAGTCATCTTAAACAAAATTTTTGCTAAAGACTAGAAAATAAAAGCAGGTGTTTCCTTGATACTTGATCTTCCTTTGCGAACGTCAACTTCGCGGAGGGGAAAGGACGGGGGGGGGGACGCTCTTACGCGTCGAAAAAGTTGCTGTGTCAGTTGGTCAGCTGACGGAGGGAGCAGTTTCGTTTCCGCCCGCTATTCAGTGCGGTCTTTAAGGCCAAATGATTGACACATCTTAAGGGGTTGCTAAAAGCAAGTAAAAGCCCTTTTAGAAGGGCTGAATTAGGGCTATTTTGAAGTAGAGAAATAGTCTATTGACTTTAGATTTAAAAATTAGGTTCAGTCACCTGCGACTGTAAAGCTTCTTCTTAAAGAAGCAGGAGGGGTTTCTCCAGTCAATGACTTAAGCATTCAAGACTCGAGAGGCGGGAAGGGGAAGGAACGAGAAGTCATGGAGGTAGGAAGTAAGACCTTTTAACAGATTGCTTTCCAATACGAACAATTCTTGCTTAAATAGTTTCATAACGTATTTGTCAACAGGATTTCAATTTATGTTTACAATTCAATATTAAAGTTATTATATATTTAGATAACATTTATAATCATTATAAATTAGATACATTTAATCATTAGATTTCTTCACAGTACTTTCACAGTTGTTTATAAGTGAATAAATTCTTCATTTCAAATACATTTATAAATAATTTAATGAATATTTAAGTATTTTGTCAAAGGCAGATACATGCTTTTTGCAAGCACATGCATAAATACCCATACATATTTCCTATTTATCATTTCCTGCATGTGCAAATTTTTAATTTCTGTGCATTCACTCATATTTTTCGTTTAAAGTAATTTACACTAATTTAGCATACACCCGAAAATTTTACATAAAAATATATATGAATATAATTTGAATGAAAATTATAAGTATTATTTTTAATACCCATACAAAGGTCAGTTTTTCTTCAAAATTCCTCCACGATGGCATCTCTCTCTTTAGGCAGATAGCCTTTGCATGCGTTACTCTATTTAATAAAAACTTAATCTGACCTATGTGCCTAATTACAAATATTTTAACATACATAATTTTATATTTACATTTAGCCATCAAGTTTCAAACTTTTCAAATCTTCTAGAAAATAAATTTTGGCAGATCTCTTTTAGCAATTTTCTTAAAATCTATATTTTTGTAGTGCAACAGCTTAGAATTTTATAAAACAAATTCATACTCAAAATCGCTGTTGTTAGTTATCGAAAAATAACCAAGATGTGTTTTTTGAGTAAATGTCAGTAAACTATACAAATTGCTATTATCCATCACACTATGAATGTTTCTTTCATGCGAGAGTGTCTCTTTTTCGATTTCTATGGAACTGTCGTGTGTCGAAATACTATCAGAATCTTGTCAAGCGAGCTTCTGAATGTAAACAAAGAACACCCCGTCTGGTGACCGAAGCTTCAAAGCAGTGCATCACTTCTAGCGCGGAATGGCCCCTCCTCCCTTTCCTACCTCCATGCGAGAAGTAATTATTCACATGCATGTCAGTGTGAGCATACCTTGCCCGTTTAAATGGGTTTGCAGCATAATCCGGGTTGAGAACCGATCTCGGTCTCTTCCTAGATGAGGCGACTGCAGGATCATATACAGGTAGCATATGCAGCACAGGATTTGCAACATGTTGAATATTTTTGAAAAAGTTTTCCAAAAGGAGAGAGAAAGTTGGCCGGTCCCCCTCTTTTTTACAGAAGGGGGTGACAAATGAGAAAAAACACGGAAAAACTCAAAATGGCGTCAGTCAAGTTGTAGGAAGAACAAAGCTGTTAAAAATAAGTGAAAATGGCTAATTCAGCTAAAATTACTTATTTTTGGCCACAGAAAGAAAGTGTAAATTGGAAAATAATCATCTGTTAATAAAAGTCGTCATTCTTCAAGCTAGAGGGCTGTCAAGCTACTATGAAAAATGAAAAGGCCCGATTTTGTTAATAAAAGCAGAGTCTGGCCTTCTAAGTAATTTAAAACTATTACATAATAGTATTAGAGTGCCAAAAACTTTGGAGGAAAGTAAATGTTTGAAGAAGAATTAACTGTACATTTACATTTATACAATTTTTACATTAGATAATCTGAATTAGCCATCCATCATCTGCCCTCTAATAGGCTTTAAGCAGAAAATTTCATTATCCAAAACTAATTATTTAAAAATTGGTAAGGCTAATGCCAGCTTTTCTCTCTCTCTCTCTCTCTCTCTTTCTCTCTCTCTATATATATAACAATGAAATATACCAATCTCTTAAAAACAGCGACATAAGAAATACGATGAAAAATTGTTGCCAAACCCATATTTCTAAAAGAACGAAACTATTCAAAATCATAGGATTTCATCAAAAATCTATCAACAACAATAAGACAGGAAAATTGTTGCCAAAATCACATTTTTAAAGATGTGAAATGTGAGAAGTGTACTCGGAAGCTTCATTTAAAAACTTTTATAAAATACAAAATATCATTTTTCCAACATTCTTTTTGTAAAAGCAGTCGCAAGGATGGAAGTTTAACGTGTCCAAAAATCAAAGAAAAATAAACTGTACATTTTTAAAAATAAACTTCTTTAGAAAAAATCCCGTTGAAAAAGTGTTAAGCTCCCTTTGTTAAATAAATTCGTATTTAATCGATTTATTGAAACACGAAATTTATTTTAAGTTCGTAAAATAGCTAAGTGCCTACGTTTCATGACGATGTGAAAATGGAGTGTGTAGAGTAAAATATCGTTTTCCTATAGCCTATTATGTCTCAAAATGACGCGATTTCGTCACAAAACATAAAATAAAAAAAATTCTAATTCGAATTTCGAAAAAATCTCTTCGAGGTGCACTGGCTCTTGTCTAGATGCACCTATGTACCAAATTTCGTAGCCGTGGATCTATTAGCTTACGTGCAGCGCGAACGAAAGACACTCACACAGACTCTTTCTTTTATTATATGTAGAGATGATAGCATTACATGGCAACAATTCGAAATGTGATTCACACACAAAAGGAATACCGGCAAAAAGTGAGTGTCGGGACTAACAGCTCCTCTGGTACTAGTAATACAACACGAAAACATTTAATCCCCTTGGCAAAGCACTAGCACTTTCTGAAATGTTAAAATATGTTAACTGGTTACAAATTCAGTTATCCTGTGCGAAGCTACAATACCAAATGGGTCTGACACGCTAAACTCTACCAATGGCATTCTCGTTTAATCGGATTCGCGGGTCTAGTATAAAGTGACCAGATTTTAACATTGGTAAAGCGGGACACCATTCACCGGAAGATTCTTGATTAAAAATTTGGTCTCTATGGAGCAACTGAAACTGTCATAGATAGCAAAAATAATATCGTAATGTATTTTTTTAATTTCTACATAAGTATAAATTACAAATGTAATACATTATAAAATATAAAATTAATGCATACATACACAATTAAAAATTAATACATACATACGTAAATAATAAAAAATTATGTAGAGTATTATTTTATTCTTTTGCATATTTCTCATATGAGTGAAGTTTTTTTAGTAAAATGCTGTCGTCTAAAAGGTCATGAAATTTTTCGGAAGAATTTGTTAAATGGCTTTCAAAGAGTCAAGACTTAAAATTGTTATTTTTCTGATGTCCACACTTTATTTACCGTAGAAAAAACGCGTTCACTCGCAGCATTAGTTCATGGTAAGGACAGCACGTATTCCACAATTTTTAGTGCATTATTGTATGGAACAGTGTTTGTTTCAAAATGAGTAAATATTTCTAACCATTTGTTCTCTATTGTGATTTTTGCTGATACCCAAGATTTAACCTTTTCCTTATCAATATATTTTTATAATAGTGATAACTCATTAAATAAAGTAATAGTACTTAGTTTAAATCTGAGGAGACAGAGTCATGGAATTTACATTGCGGTTTCAATGCAACTTACGCGTTCTCAGAATTTTTATTGTTATTTTTCTGGTCCAGAAATCTGATTAGTGGAAAAGTAAGTATTGTAATTTGATCGGGCAAAACGAGACCAAACAAAGAAAGTCTGCAGTATGATACCTAGTAATGTTTTCTTTTCTTTTTCATAGGCGATATTTCCTGGGAATTACGACAGCAACTCTGTGAGCATCGTCTATTTCCCTCAACCAGTTAAAGCACAGTTCATTCGAATCAATCCTGTCGCATGGGAGAACTGGATTTCTATGCGGTTAGAGATTTTGGGATGCTGTAAGTCTGTTTAATTCTGTTTCTTTCTGTTTAGTGTGTTCATATTATTTGGCGGGAAAAAAATCTGCTGTGGACACGACATGTCTTCCTTGTACTGCCTATTAAATTATACACATTTCTTTTTTGTTGCGGTTCATTTAAACTTATTTCCCCCAATTATCCTCACTTAATTAACCGATCCCTCCAGGCAAATTGGAATTGACGTCAAAAATTGCAAATTTCGAAATTAAATATACTGGTTGATTTTTTTTTTAAATTTTAATTATAAATATAGTAGCTAACATCTTTGTCATCAAACTCCTGGTTCTGTTACAGATTAATCTTTCTGTGTTATTTATCGGTGAGACTACAACACTTTATACTTTATATATATATATATATATATATATATATATATATATATATTAAGAAAATAATTACTGATGAACTTAATGTCAAATGTAAAAAATCTAATTTACAGCTAGACACAGGTGCCCTCTTTAGGTGAAAATGTAGCAAATGCTAGCTCTGAATACCTTTTTTCTAAAACTCTCAACATTATTATATTAGCTAAATTTTTAAAATATACTGCTGTCCAAAAAAACAGCTGTTTGAATTTTTCTTATTCTTATCTGCTGATTATGAAATAAGAAAATTCCTAACATGAATAAAAGAACTGCGAGGAGATAAAACTATAACTTCCTACCTTATATTGCTTTGGTACGTAAATTCGCATAATAGAGTTTTTCATATACGAAGCTAATAATTGGTCACACTAGAACTAGTTAAATATTAAACAGCAAAAACTTATTAGTACGATTTAGAGTGTATTGAAATTCAGAGCAATTTAACAGAAACTGCTACTAGATCTAATGTAGAATTTGAAGGAAGTAGCTCGAGATCCACCCCTTTTAGTTAGCCTATTGATTTATTGGATGGCGCCACTAAAATGTTTTTAAATATGAAAATAAATGCAAATAAGTAAAAATAAATAAATGCAAATGATAGCATTAACTGGGATAAATTTAAATTTAATGGAATTAAGAACCTAATTGCTTATTAATCAATTTAAGAACCTATTAAATTTTTAATTTCATGAAATTTGCATTTCTTTCAATTTTAGGAAACAAAAGTAAGTGTGGACCTTATAAGGGCTAATTTTATGAGTATTTCAGCCATATGCATAACGAATGTTACACAGCATGGTGAAAAAATACCATATTGCCCTGCGAACGTTTCCCTCCAGCTTTTCAGGTCTATGCTCTGAAAAGTTTAAAAATATTCCCATAATTTTCTTCTTTGACTGTAGCACATAGTTTTTCCCTCTGGGGGCTAGTTTATTAGTAAATTGTATTTTCTGGGTTATTTTTCTTCAATCTATTCAATTTAAATTTACATTTTTGAATTAGCGTTTCATTCAAGTGTTTTTCCATTGCACTTATTAGACGCATTTTGCGCAGGATCTTCGTTAAGCTATGCGAACGTGGCAAGAGTTCTTATCCAAACATATCATCTTACTTCTATTATTTACGTTCCAGCTCAATGTAGTCTTATCCACTGCAAATGTCTTCGATCTTCCGAAATACAGGTCTTTTGTTAGCTTCCTTTCTCTTTCCTTCTTCCGATGTCTCTGATGAGAACTGTTGTCAAAACTCATTCATGTGAGGTGGTCCTAGGGCTTCAGCCCAGGATGAGCCGAATACGTTACCTTAGATAAATTAACATCATGTATCAGCTGAATATACGTCTGATATTATAATGTTAATATACCTATATATTCTTATTGGAAAGTGGGGTTTAATTTTAAAGAAATAATATTGCGCTAATTACCAGTATTTTATCTATGATGTTTTTCATTTATTATGTTCTTACTGTAACCGCATTCTTCGGAAATTGAAAGAATAGCATACTTTTCCCCTCGCACAATTTTACTTAACTATTTTCAGAGGATACAATTAGCCAAAAAGAGAGGGGGATACGCGAGGCAATATCATCTTTATTAACGGATCTCCGCCATGTTTCTGCGAAGTAACATGGACGCATTTGCGGTGTGATATTTTGCATGTTATATAGAATCTTAACTTCAGAATCCCCCTGCACGATTCGATTGTTTGAATATTATCATCGTCTGCAGGACTGACAGAGTTGGCGGTTTACAGTTCGATGATTGTAATCTAACCTGCTCAGGCCCTTATCGGCCAGCCGCTACCTCTAAAACCAGCAGATCACACACAATATCAACATCGAAAGTTCTAATGCGAAATTAACTTGATTTGTAGGTGATCCCCTGAGCTGTTCAAAATTAATATTAATTAACACTCTGATTTTAAAAATTAACAGTTACCAGTCAACATCTTCGCTCAGATCTAAACTGGCAGAGACGGAACAGAAGAAAACAAAGACGGCAATAATATAATGAAAGTGAAGATCTCTTAAATAACTGTTTCAGTCAGAGCGCTTTCTTCCTGGTATGTAATTTACATCATTTTGTAGATAGAACTTCTGCGAGGGAAAATACCAAAATCAAAAAGAATTGCTTCTGAATTTACGGAATGGTATCCAAGAATAACCGGAATGGCAACACTACATTTCGTAATTGCAGCTCGTGCCATTAAGCCTTGTTAGTTCAGGCCTTATTAGCTGGACATATGGCTCCTATTTTCCAAATAACATCAATCAGATTATTCGTTTTCGATGTTGAATTATATGAGTTCCTGCTTGCATGGTCCTGCGACTTTTCTGATGTGCGATCACAAAGAACAAAGAATAAGAGTGAAATTTTGATTTTTTGTTGAGGAAAAACTGCAGCTGAGACAGTGATTATGATTAGGAAAAGTTTTGATGCTATTAGTAAATCGCAAGTATAGCCAAGGTTTTCCGTACTTAGAAGATGAGGTGTTCAGATATCGAATGAAAATGTTAGAACATGGTCATCCGTTAAAAAATACAAATGAGGAAAACTTTGAAAAACACGAAGTTGTTAATAAAGATTGTCGAAAGACAATTGATCAGATTTCTTAAGAAATTTCACCTGGTAATTTTTAGAGAACAACTTGGTGCTTTTGTCTTCTTAACCAAATCTTGTTGGTGCGCCTTTTTTTCTCTTTCCGCGGATACAGAAAGCTCTCAAAAAGTAGTTTATTGGATAAAACAAGCAATTTAGTAATTTGGAGGAAGTACAAGAGAATAAACTCTTTGCCTTCAATTCCATATCGAGTGTTCCAAAACGCTCTTCATCTTTCCGCTAGTGGTCAAAACGTTGAGAAAAGTGCTGGTGAATAATACTTTGAAGAGGACTATAATATGTAAGTGTAAAGTATGATGTAATTGCACATAAATAATTCCAGTTATTTTTGGATACCCCCTTTGTCTTTTAAACACTGCAAAACGTCTGATGATTCTTTCTAATAATTTTTCAGTCCATTAGAACAGTTTGCGAATCTCTGTGCAATCTTCCATTCAGTTTAATTTGCTTCTCATAATAACATAAAGGAACACAAAAGTTAATTGTATTACTCTGGTTTTCAGCACGTTTGTATTCTTCACTTTTACGAATACGATTACGTTTCAGTTTTTATTCAGTACTGAAATTCTAATTGTTATAACAGTGTACTCCTTGAAACCTCGTGTGCGACGTATAATTTTTGTATAAAATTCTTTGTTTAGCAAAATGTTCTACTTTCAAATAATACATTAATATACAGAAGGTGTGAGAACATTTTTAGAACGATTTCGGGACCTTTAGTTAATAAAATGTAAAGAGTATTTTTTTTAAATGGTCGATCGACAATACTTTTTTTCTCCCAACTGTAAATCTGCATCATGTCTTCTGTGATAGAAGGGCTTTTCAAAAAATTTCCAGGGGTATTGATTTCCATTCCTTACCTTTACTGTCCAGAGTCGCTCCATCGTGGTGTGTTTGCGCTAAGAGCTCTTTTCGAGAGATCAAAGGCACATAATAGTCCATAGATGAAATATATTGTAAAGGTGTATATATATATATATATATATATATATATATATACATATATATATATACAGTATCTGTATCAGTCTTCATTTTGTCAAGGAATGCAGTGTTACTTTTCGAAGTATGACTTATTGCTTTGTCTTGAGAAAGTTTCACTCTTTGAAAGTCACTGGAACAAAATGGCGTAAATTCTTTGTCAATTAGAGAACAATAAAATTACGCTTGACTTCTTAAAATAGATGATACGCAAAGATTCTATGAATATCGGAAGTAAACCTTTCTCTTGAGAGTACGCTGAGTTGTTTTTCACAATTTTTCCATTCTTCTTTTTTTTAAATTTCACACTCTAAGAGAATTTTGCGGCAGTCACAAACCCCTTACCGAAACTTTCTTTGCATTGATGGAATCACGTTTCTACATTTTTGTTCTCTTCGCTTTCGATAATAAATAGAGCTTTCTTTGTTAGGGTTATTTAGGTAAACCCATGCTTCATCAAGGGTTACGATTATTTCGATTTATCTCTTCTCTATAAATACTTTCATATAAGATTCTACAATTTCCTCTGGGTTGAGCCGTATACCCCGGCAAAATCTGGTGAAAGTTATGCTTTTTAACTTTCTTAAGCTGTAAGTCTTGGTTTATTATGTTATTTATTGTCATTGCTACAAATGTATTTGAAGATTTTGCAACTGATTTCTGCTTTGTCGGAGTTTCTCTTGTTAGCAACGATTTAACTTTCGAAACATTAGAAACAGTACATATCTTTTTTCCGGGTAAACGTTTGGAGTCTTCTTTCCGAGTAAAAGTTATAAGCCATTTCTACCACCTTCTTAGCGTGCCTTCGTGGTGTGCACACTGGGCCGGTATCCAGACGTCTGCGATTCTATTCTCGGCGAAGGCGTTGTTCATTTTTCATCTTGCCTGCTTCCCAAAATATCTATAAAGTAATGATGGATAGTTTCCCCTTTTTCAATTAATAACGTTGCTCATTTTGCACTTCGAAATATTAACACAATGCATTTCACCATGTTTTTGAATTATGCAACAGGAATATTTCTCTTCGGAAGGCGCTAAAACATATGCTTTCATTCACGGTTTGTTTACATATGACATTTTGAAAAAAGACTAATTTAAAAAGAATAGACGATATTTCTCATTTAAAATAATGAGCAGTTGACAGAAATTTTTATTCCATTTTTTTTTTTTTTTTAATTCTTTATCGAAATCATTCTATAAAATGTGGGAACACCCTCTGTAAATGCCTTCCAATCGTGTAAAATGATCATAATGTGTTTTATTTCAGTCCCGGAGGAGGAAGTCAAAGCGAATATTACTGAACCAACAGAACCTCCCACTTTAGAAGGTAAGATCGTGGATAACTTGAATGTTATGCATCTTAAAATTATTTTTAAACTTGTATGTGATAACAAAATAAGAACTCGTTAAAATACAATAAAGTATGCTTCTTAATTCTTTTCTTTTTACAAACCTTGTTAGAAACGGGTTTTGCTTCTTCTTGTCAGTTGCATTTTTTTAAAGTAGTATTGCCTTCTGATGTAAACAAGAAATAAGGCTCATTCATCCAATTTTTTTTCACGCAGCTTCGAGCACATACCAGTTTACATTTTATTATGTATTATAACTTTTCAAAACTTTCTTAGATGTAACTAATAAATGAATGTTGAGAAGTTAAAAATTAGCTACTGAGAATGACCATGTATCCATTAATTCCGCCGGAACTTCGCATAATTAAATATATACTCTATACCGAGTTTTCGGACACTTGTATTTTTGGAATTTATTAGCATAGCTTTTGCACTAAATATTGAAACACTCATTCAGATTTCTTATTATTTTTTCTCTATTTTCAGACATGCTTGTTACAAAATAAATATCGTCGCAATACTCTTTGAAATAAAATAATTTATTCTAGAACTATAACAGTGAATCACTTGATAATTCGGAGACTCGAATGTTTCGTTAAAGTATTTTTGGGGGACAGTGCTTCTTGTCATTCTTTTAAATAAAAATACATCACATGAATTGCATGTCTGTATTTGGAATTTATCACTTGCTAATCAAAATATATTAGCACTTCCATATCTGAAATGCATATGGAAAGACGCTACAAATTAATGATAGTAGTGGGAAAAGGACAGTTCAGCGACAGGAGGCGGTTCGCGGTGCAAATTCAGAGGCGGTGCAAGCGGAGGCGCAGCAGATAAGTAGGAATGTTTCGGGATTCTTGATTTAGGGGATAAAACCGGGTTTCGAACCTGTAACAAAAGGAGTTCACAGGGTAGTACTACGATTGATTGCTTTAGAGCACTACCCCATGATCTCTAGTCGCTTATTGGCAAGAAAAAGATTTAAAATAAATTATATTTTTTTAGGATTGTCCCCACCACCACCCGGTGCAGTTAATTGCACCTCGACAATCCCGAAAATTTAGAACAGAAAAACTTATGCATAACTTTATGTAAGCTTTCCATAAGTTTTTCAAGAGGCCGAAATGTAACACTATACTAAAATACCTATAGTGTTATGAAAACTTAAAATTAAAGAAAAAAATAAATGTACTTAATATCATTAAGCATTAAATTAAAAAAGATTATATACACAGAACTCCATTAAATGTAAAAAATTATGAAAACTAAATGAATAAATACGTTAAAACTGAATATATAAATTGCATTAAATATGAAAGATAATTAGACCCATACAAAAGTAAAAATTAAGAAAAATCATTAAAATACCTTAAATTTAATGTATACAAGTTAAATATGCCAAATATCATTAAACTTTACATGAACTACGCTAAATAATCTCAAATTACGAAGAAGAAAATTAAATGTAATAGATTAAATACATAAAAAAATTAAATGGTATAATGCCCATAAGCATAGCTGTTCACACTATCTAATAGCTAGCGCTTATCGTCATAGGGCGACAATGTCACTTTGTTGACTTATAGTTGACCATAGTGAATAGTCTATGACTCTCACTACCAATTAGATACTGCATATCTCGCGATCGTGTCTCATTGAACAGACATTCTTTGTAGTTTATATGCTTAATATGCTTTCTTAACACCGTTCTGCTCACCCCTTTCGCCGTTTTCTTCTCTCCACAGGGAGTCAGCAAAGAATACATTTTAGCTTTTAGTCCGACGAACTCGTAAACAGGTGCTCCATTCAATTCGTCTTTAAAGCAGCCAATTCTCTTTTTATTCTTCTCGCTGTAGAGAGGGTGCTCCTTCGGATACTCGGACGTATCATACAAATCTAAATGTCGACTCATATCCTTATAAACGTCCTCTGTTTGCACAGAATAAGTCAATGAATCTGTGTCGGTGAAAAAGAGTTCAGCTTTCGATCCGTAGTTTTGCTTCATGTGTTCGTAATGAAACTTATACATGTGCAGCTTGCTCAGTTCCAAAATAGCAAAACCCACATAAATAGGCCGATTCAATGTAATGGCATTTTTCATACGTTGAATGCCTACTAAACCTTCATCAAAGATTCTAAATTCCTTGAAAGATGGAGCCGCGACGAGTCTTTGCGCCTTTCGCACGTTATTGACAATTTGGATATACACCCTATTTCGTACGTTTTCCATTGTTTTGCCATACACTGAATTATTCATCAATTTGAAACTTTTTTTTTTGAAATGTGGTATTCACTTTTTTTTCTTTCTTCGGTATTAAATTCAATATATTGCGATAACCAAGGCTTCTGTAAAAATTTTAAGATTTTATACACTTTGGTTAATTTTAAACCTTTTCCCAAATAATATTTCAAATTTCTATAATGAAGCACATAATTTCGCTTCTTTTTCAAATTAGTCACTAATTTCTGTATTTTTCCTGGGTTTTTTCGTCCATCCTTCTGCAATAAAGAGACTGAATAGGGGGATAACTCTTCAGTGGTTATACAGCACTTCTCCGGAGCTAAAGGTATGCCATATCCACTTCTAAAATATAGCCGACAGCTCCATCTTCAGGGGATGATAAAATGGCTTCTATATCAATGACAGAGGGTGAGATCCATTGAAATCCTCCATAAGCAAGGGTTGAGATACAGCCCATCCATATAAATTATTTGTATCCAGATATATAATGTAACTGGATGGTTTGCCTGGATCATAATGGGGTAAATATTTATTGTTAGCTTCTGCCCATCGGTGAGATATCATGGAAATACCTCCACGAATACCTCTTTGTTTCTTTCTCAGGTGTGTCCCACTTGTGGTAAAGGGTTTACGGTAAGACGGAGCTTGATTCGTCACCTTAAGAACTCATTCAGGGGAAAAATCCTTTTTGTGATATGTGTGAAAAGTCATTCACTCGCGGCAGTGATTTGGATCGGCATAAGAAAACCCATGAAAGTGCTTCTTTGAATTGTGCAACCTGTTCGATGAAATTTACGCGAGCTGATAATTTGAGACGTCACGAATTGTCTCATTTAAGATCTTTTGTCTGTGCAGAGTGCTCTCAAATATTTAATAGACATAGCGATCTGTTACACCACATTCGTGTAGAACACAGTTTTACAAGAACCCATGAAAAACGCCGTAATGCGGATCCTTCTGCCAGCGCTTCGAAACGGGTCAAAACGACCCGTGTTCGAGATATTTTCTCGACGGAAACCATATTCCCCAACGCAGAACACAGTAAAGATGTAGACGTATTTTTCGGATATTTGAGAGCTCTGTTAAATGAAACATTGCAACAAAATTTAAGTGCCCATCGCAGCTTAAAATGGTACGGGGTCATCAATGTTTTGATGAGTCGTGATAATGGGGATGGTGAGAAAGAATATGCTAGCCCCTATTTCCGAAGTAAATGTGCCCGCCTCTTAAATACGCACGATGTCGAGCCTCAAGTCGAAGAGGCCTTTGAAAAAATAAAAAATAACTTTGAAGAATTTTTGAAAAACAGATCAGGGTGGGTCTTGGAGAAAATTAACAAATTTGAATTAAATGTGGCTCGTTATGAGGTCTTTCCGGGTAGCAGTTACATCCCTCTGCCAAGGCCATCTTAAATATTCAAAATTATAAGGACGATAAATGCTTTGTGTGGTGTCTAATCGCCCACAAAATGAATATTTCACGAGAAAATAATCCTCACCGCCTTTCTCACTACAAGCCTCACGAATCGAGCATTCAGTTGGAAAACGTCACTTGCCCTGTTCCTCTGCATAAAATTGCGTATTTAGAAAAGCTATATAATCTGCGAATAAATGTGTTCGGTTATGAAGACGAAGAAGTGTTCCCCCTGCACGTATCTAAACATACGAATGAGGACTGTATTAATTTGCTCCTGATCAGCGAAGAAGATAAGCAGCATTACTGCCTGATTCGGAACATGTGGCGTCTTCTAGGAGACGTCAGTAAACATGATGGTTCTTATCATATCTGCTATCGATGCCTCCACCGCTTTCAGAAGGAAGAGACGTTAAAGGAGCATTTAAAATATTGCGCCGAGCATTCTGTTCAACACGTGAAAATGCCGGAAGAAGGAGAAAATATACTTTCCTTAACAAACATTCAGTTTCAACATCGCGTCCCCTTTATTGTGTATGCGGACTTTGAATCTGTAATTGTGCCAATGGACAGTGCGCAGCAGTGTGAAATTGTTTCCTTTACCAACAAAATTGCACAACACCAGCCGTGTGGCTATGCTTATGTACTGATTGGCCCTGACAGCACCGCTTTGAAACCAGCGAGTGTATGCCGGAAAATGCCGCGGAACATTTTGTGCAATCCCTCATTCAAGTGAAAAAAGAACTGGTCGGGCAGCTGACGCATGTCGCTTCCATGATTTTCACTGAAAAAGACAAATAAAACTTTCTCTCAGCGACTCATTGTTACATTGTTACAAACGCGTTGGGGAAAGATAGAGTGAGAGATCACTGCCATATTACTGGGCAATACCGAGGGGCTCTGCACTCCAATTACAATTACATTCTCAATTGAAAAAGTGCATCCCTGTGATTTTTCATAATCTGAAGAATTACGATGCTCATCATATCCTTAAGGGCTAAAAAACGTGAAAGATCACGAAGTAAAAGTAATCGCAACGAGTATGGAGAAGTACATATCCTTCTCGTTAGCCAATAGGGAGGATAAAGTAAGTCTACAATTTGTAGACAGCTTCCAATTTTTGAATACCTCCTTGCAAAAGCTGGTGAACAACATGAAGGACGAAAATTTTCATATTTTAAGAAAACATTTTGGAAAGGAAGAATGTCAACTGCCACGCCGCAAGGGCGTGTATCCTTATGAGTATATGTCATCCTTCAAAAAATTTGAAGAAACATGTTTACCACCGAAAGAGGAATTTTACAGTGTTTTCGGTGAGGAACACATTTCTGATGAAGATTACTCCCATGCATTAAATGTATGGGAGACTTTTAAACTCCGTACTTTAGGAGACTATCACAATTTGTATGTTAAATCGGATGTTCTTCTTTTAACAGATGTGTTTGAAAACTTTCGAAATTTACGTATGAAAAATTATGAGTTGGACTGTGCTCACGTTATGACGTCACCGGGGCTAGCGTGGCAGGCGTGTTTAAAAATGACTAGAATTCAATTAGAGCTTCTGACAGATCTGGACATGCACCTGTTCATCGAAAGAGGTATTCGTGGAGGTATTCCCATGATATCTCACCGATGGGCAGAAGCTAACAATAAATATTTACCCCATTATGATCCAGGCAAACCATCCAGTTACATTATATATCTGGATACAAATAATTTATATGGATGGGCTGTGTCTCAACCCTTGCCTTATGGAGGATTTCAATGGATCTCACCCTCTGTCATTGATATAGAAGCCATTTTATCATCCCCTGAAGATGGAGCTGTCGGCTATATTTTAGAAGTGGATATGGCATACCCTCAGGAACTGCATGACTTACACAATGATTATCCTTTAGCTCCGGAGAAGTGCTGTATAACCACTGAAGAGTTATCCCCCTATTCAGTCTCTTTATTGCAGAAGGATGGACGAAAAAACCCAGGAAAAATACAGAAATTAGTGACTAATTTGAAAAAGAAGCAAAATTATGTGCTTCATTATAGAAATTTGAAATATTATTTGGGAAAAGGTTTAAAATTAACCAAAGTGTATAAAATCTTAAACTTTTTACAGAAGCCTTGGTTATCGCAATATATTGAATTTAATACCGAAGAAAGAAAAAAAAGTGAATACCACATTTCAAAAAAAAATTTTCAAATTGATGAATAATTCAGTGTATGGCAAAACAATGGAAAACGTACGAAATAGGGTGGATATCCAAATTGTCAATAACGTGCGAAACGCGCAAAGACTCGTCGCGACTCCATCTTTCAAGGAATTTAGAATCTTTGATGAAGGTTTAGTAGGCACTCAACGTATGAAAAATGCCATTACATTGAATCGGCCTATTTATGTGGGTTTTGCTATTTTGGAACTGAGCAAGCTGCACATGTATAAGTTTCATTACGAACACATGAAGCAAAACTACGGATCGAAAGCTGAACTCTTTTTCACCGACACAGATTCATTGACTTATTCTGTGCAAACAGAGGACGTTTATAAGCATATGAGTCGACATTTAGATTTGTATGATACGTCCGAGTATCCGAAGGAGCACCCTCTCTACAGCGAGAAGAATAAAAAGAGAATTGGCTGCTTTAAAGACGAATTGAATGGAGCACCTGTTTACGAGTTCGTCGGACTAAAAGCTAAAATGTATTCTTTGCTGACTCCCTGTGGAGAGAAGAAAACGGCGAAAGGGGTGAGCAGAACGGTGTTAAGAAAGCATATTAAGCATATAAACTACAAAGAATGTCTGTTCAATGAGACACGATCGCGAGATATGCAGTATCTAATTGGTAGTGAGAGTCATAGACTATTCACTATGGTCAACTATAAGTCAACAAAGTGACATTGTCGCCCTATGACGATAAGCGCTAGCTATTAGATAGTGTGAACAGCTATGCTTATGGGCATTATACCATTTAATTTTTTTATGTATTTAATCTATTACATTTAATTTTCTTCTTCGTAATTTGAGATTATTTAGCGTAGTTCATGTAAAGTTTAATGATATTTGGCATATTTAACTTGTATACATTAAATTTAAGGTATTTTAATGATTTTTCTTAATTTTTACTTTTGTATGGGTCTAATTATCTTTCATATTTAATGCAATTTATATATTCAGTTTTAACGTATTTATTCATTTAGTTTTCATAATTTTTTACATTTAATGGAGTTCTGTGTATATAATCTTTTTTAATTTAATGCTTAATGATATTAAGTACATTTATTTTTTTCTTTAATTTTAAGTTTTCATAACACTATAGGTATTTTAGTATAGTGTTACAGTTCGGCCTTTTGAAAAACTTATGGAAAGCTTACATAAGGTTATGCATAAGTTTTTCTGTTCTAAATTTTCGGGATTGTCGAGGTGCAATTAACTGCACCGGGTGGTGGTGGGGACAATCCTAAAAAAATATAATTTATTTTTAATCTTTTTCTTGCCAATAAGCGACTAGAGATCATGGGGTAGTCCTCTAAAGCAATCAATCGTAGTACTACCCTGTGAACTCCTTTTGTTACAGGTTCGAAACCCGGTTTTATCCCCTAAATCAAGAATCCCGAAACATTCCTATTTATCTGCTGCGCCTCCGCTTGCACCGCCTCTGAATTTGCACCGCGCACCGCCTCCTGTCGCTGAACTGTCCGTTTCCCACTACTAATGATAAATTCTGTGTGAAATTTAACTATTCTTGATTTTAAAAATAGTAAAGGTATTTAAAATATTCAATCCTTATTGCAAAGCGTTTAATTATTCTTGATGTATTAGTACTATGGAAAATGCACGAAGCTGTTAAAAATGCACTGATTAAAGTAACACGAAAAAACCCGATATTTAGCTTTTGAAATGAAATTTATCTAATAAAAGAAAATCCAAAAATTAGCACTGCAAAGATTGCCGCCGATTTAGAAGACTTGTAACAAAAGTTAACTCTGAAACTTTTCCAAGAGTCATTAGGGCACATTGATACAATGGGTGATTGGCAAGAAGAAAATTCTTTGTCAATTAGAGAACAATAAAAATTACTCCTGAGTTAGTAAAATAGATGATACACAAAGATTTATCATATTGAAGTAATGTTATATTTCTTTAATGTTTTTTTACGTTTCTTTAATGTCTTCTTTTCGCCTTCTTTAATGACTTTAAAGGTTACTAAACAATTATTTTATTCTTAATCTTTGGTTTCAATAAATGTACATGATAAATGCAAAGCATAATTAGAAGTTTACTATTATAATTGCTGACTTTGCAATGGAAATGTGTCGGTTAACCCATTAACCGCTGGTGTTGCGTTGATGCAACGGTCAAAGTAAATGAGTATATAAGTATAACTACCTAAGATATTTTATACCAGCAGATGATTTTGTGTAGGGAATATTATGAAGATTATTTGCGTAAAAAAATATTTGCCTTCAACAATCATTTTGTTTATAATAATTAATCTCATACTTTAAGCAAAATTTAAGCAAAATTTTCGACCAGGTATTTTTGCTGAAAATATTTAACGAAAGAATCGCCGTCTTTATGAGTGATCTAGTTTTAGTCAAGGTCACCGTTTATCAGAACATTACATCAGTCAGATGTTTATATTTGTGTTGGGAAGGGAGGGAAAACAGGTGTTGCGTTGACGCAAAGTCAGCAGGAAACGGGTAGTCAATCTCCTTTTTCACTCATTCCTTTCGATGTTCTTGTTCATGTTCTGGTTTTTTAAAGATGCCTAGAACGAGGTATCTTACATTAGAAGAAGCTCTTCAAAGATTTTTTTATGAAGAAACAGATGATGATAATGTTAATAATGACCAGAATGAAACTGAGACTGTTGTTGCTCCCCAGAAATTGCAGAGGCTAGTGACGAAGAAGAAAGGAATGGCAATATTTTAAATAATGATAAGGATATTTTGCCAAATTATACTGCCGGGGAAGTTTAAATTCACGTAAGAAGTAAGTTTCAGCCTTCTAAAAGCCGTTATAGTCATACTAAAAAGTTTAAAATTCAGAAGACTGAAATCTTGAAGTGGATAAAAAAGGAACTGTTAGTTATGTCTATCTAAACTTACTAAATATCACCACTTTTTACTACTGGAAATATAAAGTATCTTTTAGATTTCAGACGCGAGAATGCATTATTTCTTTTGCAAACTCCTATTGAGAGTGTAGAACTAGCCAGAAATAGATCAGCAACAGGAAGACCTAGTAAATTCAACATTCAAAACACATTGCATGGAGATGGTAGACATTTTATCGTAAAGTCCGTTGATAACAAAAGACTTTGTTCTAAAGAGTACCATAGCCAGACTGCTTATAGATGCAAAGTATGTAATGTAGCTTTACATCATGATCGTAATCAAGCTTTTCATGCTTGAATCTTTCAAATGAAATAATCTGTATTTGTAAAAGAAATACAATGTATATTTTAATATTAAATTAATTACAAGTAAAGTGATTTGTAGATTTATAAAACGTTATACAACTAAAATGTAATAAAACGTAATCCTGCGCTCCACTCAAAAGAAACATCACACGAGTACAATCCTACTCACTAAAACATCTGTAGTCTTATTCCGCTGACGTTGCGCGAACGCAACACTCGCTTTTACCCCAGGTAAGAGCATTTTTTTTTATTTTCAATGTAAATTTATGTTATAAATGCTTAATTTAATATTTGTTATTATTTTCGTAAGAAAAGAAACATTCCTTGTTTCTTTTCCTTGTAGTTTTGGCGGTTTATGGGTTAATTTATAATTGTTTTTATAAATGAACACTGTATGCAGTCTGCCTTAATGATACTTTGTCTTTTATATAACCGTAACTATATATGAATATTTCATGGTGGGAAAAAATTAAAACGCACTTCAGGTTCTTTCTTCAGTTGAAATTTTTTTATTTATAGGATGCACCGATCCCATGGGGTTCGAGAATGGAGAACTACCAGAAACACTAATCACCGTTTCGTCCACGAATGGACCAGGAACTGGAGTATCTAGAATTAGGTTTGTAGCACACTCAACTTTTACCCGTAAAAGCTTTTCCTTGTTTAAGAGTACTTTCCCTTGCTTTAATATTATTAGAAAGAATAAAGCATTTTATGTTCCTTGATACATTTTGATTACTTGCTTACTACTATAGATAGTAGATGGGGGGAAAATCACCTAAATCCAACGCATCCTTTAAAGGTACTTAACAAATTATAACGTAAAGTCATCGACAAAGAATATTAGGGATTATAATAACCGATAGCTCAAGCATTTAAACACCGAATTTATTCAAATGTTCACATGGGATCTGATATTTCCACCTTACTATCGGCTTCATTTGTCGAACGACAGATAATCTCGAAACTATATTCTATCGGTGCTGTTACACGCCTCTGGCATAAGTATATTTTTCATTACATAAATTTTTTTTGTCTTACCTCATCAAAAACAAGTCCTCCTTATAAAACTGAGGCATTAAAATTGTCTAACTCTTCCTATCAATAATCTGATATGAATCAGAGTACCTAATAGGCCATTGAATATCCCTTCGAGGTTTTCCATGCACTAATTGGAGCAAATATTAAAGTTTTCTAAGCTAAGCTGGCATAGTTCTGAAAAAAAAAAAAGAAATGCAAAACTGAAGCTTCTGGAAGGACAGGAAGATTAAACGTTCTCCATCAAATAGCAATGATGATACCATACATGAATCAGAGAGCTTAAGACATCGAAAATCATTTCGTGGTTTTCCATGCGTCAGATGGAATAAATATGAAAACAACCTAAGATAAGCAAGCAAACAGACCCTGTTTGCTCAGCTTTAAAAAAGCAAGTCCATCGGTATAAAATGAAGCTTCTCGAAGGCCAGGAAAGCTAAGCACTTTCCATCAAACCGTAGCATCGGTAATTCCATACATGAATCAGAGAATTTAACAGGGCATTGAATATCATTCCAAGGTTTGCCATGCAAAAACGTAGAGCAAGTATTAAAACCATCTAACATAAGATGAAAAACTCTAGGAATTTCTTAGCTTTTTTAAAGCTTGAGTCATTTCTATAAATTGCAACTCTTGAATAGTGCGTGTTTAACATTCTAGCGGTTTTTCTTTAAAGACCTCATGGATTTTTAATGACTGGGAGTAAGCTTAGCGAGTGATTTGAATTACTATATTGTCTTTTTTCTGGTCTATCAATCGAATTTCGTCTTTTGGGGAAATTAACAGAGGGTTTTTTTTAATATATATATAAATTTTTAGTCAAGAAAAAAATCATTCTTACCTTTAGAATTTTAAGTGAAGCTAGAGTTTTAGCGATCATTCGTTCTTTTCTGCATAAGCAAGCAATGAAATTTTATAAAATTCTTTAATCCCTTGTAAAGATTATGTTAATTTTATTAACAGTTATATTTTGAGTTAACGTTCCTTTCCTGTCAATTCTTAACTTCAACTTACTACTTTCGGCCAGAACGTAGTTTTAGAATCACGTCTGAATACATAATGAAGAAGAGTAGTATTTAACCGCGAAGTTCTTTGGTCTTAGAGAGATACCGGGTATTCTATCTGCACGCGTTCGCCTTTTTTAGGCTACTCTCTAGTAAGCTATTATCACGCTCATCCGTACTTTAGAGCCTTAAGAACTGTGCAGTCTATTAACATTAAGGGGCCAAAATTTAGTTGGAATAATAAAGGGTTAGTTTACCCTCCAACCTTGTTGTTTCCTGTCACACAAACTCAAGCGAATATTCGCTTATCAGTTCTTAAGATTCTTCACTTCCAACAGTTACTTAGAATTTACAAAGTGAGGAACTCTAGACCCTTAATGAGGACGAATGGTTTTGTACACTCATTCATATTTGCAACAGTTATTCAGTCTGCAGCAAGAACTGATAATTCTAATTAGTTGATGTAGTCTCTTGTAGGGCTCCGAAGATTGTAGCCGGCTTTTCTGTTTCCCTACGAGGATCCTGGTCTTGAGCGTCGTGGACTCAATGACTGAAGTGAGAGCGGATGAAATATTCATCCTGTACCGCTGATAGCTGGGACAAGAATAGAAGTATCTATAAAACATCGCAGAGAGAACATGGTAATCACCAGTGTCTGTGAGGTTTAATAGCTTTAAAAATGATCCTACTTATACAACGACCAAACGCGTTAGGAAAAATAAAGAGCAGCTGAATTCTTCCTACTTATTAAGTAAGACCCTTCGCAAACATTGAACAACATTGGAAAAGGAATATGTATGATTATTTAAATAAATCTATTTAACAGTCTGATGAGCATTTCTAATCGTCTCCTGATTAGAACTCATTATCATCAAAGCCTTCAATTTCGAGTTGCTTTATTCTTCCAGAAAATTTTGCTGGATCGATTTTCTTGGATGTCATGCAAAATACTCTGTATCTTCAATGCTCACAAATTAGTTTTCCCAACGAAATGAAAAACTGATTAAATATCATCATTCTTTCCACACAATTTCCTTGCAAAATATCTAATATTTTTCCGTTTTTGCAGGTTGAATACGCATGCAGATGGTGAACGTACTGGAGGATGGGTCCCTGCCTTATACGATTACAAGCCAGTCGTTCTCATTGATTTTTACGGAGAAAGAAATCTCACAGGAATTACAACCCAAGGTCAGATTATGTATGTGTTTTCATTTGTTTAGCTGCCTGTCTGTTTGGTCTTTTAGTTGTAAAAAAGCATCAGTTACAAT
Organism: Stegodyphus dumicola; assembly: GCF_044657685.1. Lineage (NCBI taxonomy): Eukaryota > Metazoa > Arthropoda > Arachnida > Araneae > Eresidae > Stegodyphus > Stegodyphus dumicola. The sequence continues at coordinate 110,510,447 of NC_140768.1, forward strand.
ATAATTCAACTCTGCTTCATCATAAAACAGCATTGCAAAGCCTCGATTTTCCAAACGTCGATTATCGCATCTGTCGGTAGGTTTCATTAAAACATGTTTGAGAGCATCTGGAGATGAGGTGGCGTAGATTTTGAATAAAAACTCTATTGAGAGCGATTAGATACATGTTTCTCTTCTTCAAGAGCAAATATAAATTTGTAGAACTTTAGCCAATACTTTTTCAGAAGCACGTCGAGAGCAACGCAAGAAATTATTCAGATTGCTCATGTAACAGAAGTTGTCAATTAGGTATGGAAATTGATAACGGTGACGTCGAGAACTGTTGAACTAGCACAGCAGAGAGCTGACAGTCGATAATCTTACAGAAATGCGTGAGGAAGTCATTACTTCAGAAGTTAACTCCTCACAGCCATATCGACCATGACATCACATGAAAATGCCAGGTCTCGGAGCTCAATTATAAAACAGTAACATATTTCGGAAAACATGAACTCTAAACGAGGAAAGCGCTGTAGCTGATGCAAGAAACGAAAAAAATATTAATAGCTTTTATGAAGAAGTTTCATGTGCTAAAAAGTCATTGAGTCGTCACGAGAGTTTATTAAATTTTATGAAATCATCGGCTTCAAAATGACTGAATTTTATATAGAACATTTATTTTAATATTATTTTATGTAGATGAGTACGAAAACTACGTTTTTATTACATAATTTTCTTTTAAATAAGTATGTTTTATTAAAGCTTATTTAACTTGAATTCCTATTTATTTATATGCAGAGTCATTTTGAATTCGCTTAATCTTACACGAATGTGATTTACTCGCTTTTCAACAGTACCACCTATGGCATAAATGTTTATGAAAGTAAACTGGTTTTCAAATTAAGAAATATCTGAGTTTAAAATCTGATATAAAAACTATGGCTGTGAAATTAGAAACTATCAAGAAATTCGAGCAAGCAAATTTATCTCAAAATTTATAAGCAATGGATTCTATCCAGAAGTTCGAACGAACTCATCATATATAATAAGTTGCATTTTATCCTAATTTGACAAATGGTAATTACTATTATCATTCAACATTCCATGACTTTATTTCTGTGCACTTCAAAAAACAAAAAAAACAAAACAAAACAAAAAAAAAAGCCGGATGATGCTCTATTCATGTCAATGTTTCTTACCTACCCCCAGGGAACCCTAAATGATTCGATTGATTTAATTAATTTTGCATTCAAAAAGGTCTGATGCCTTTCATCAAGTAACATTATCAAAATGAAAATATTCTATTAGCTACCAGCCATTACTATACGAAAGATGTTGTGAACTAACTGAACAACCAGAAAATTGAGTTTGAGACTAAATGGAATAAAGCATCCCAATTCACTCCAAATTAAAGGTTTTGAAAGATTTTTGAGATTCATTAAAATCAAACACTGTAATGATGGAAAAAAAAGAAAAAGAAGATGCCTCAAACATCACTTGGTTCAAGGGAATCTTCCTTCAACTACTGAAGTCAATTTCTAAAGAAATATAATTAGCGTCTATGAAGAGAGCTATAGAAAATCTTCATAAGATAAGCCAAAACGAATTTTAGCGTCAATTCAAATGTGCTTATCGGAAAAGAACTAAACGATAGTCTCATATATAAATAAGAACTTTTATAAATCTCAAACTTGCCTCGTCCTTATATGGATGCTCTTTTATTTACTTTTAATATCATCAAACTATAATCTTATAACACGAAATTAACTAGTAATTATTAGTATGAAACTTGACTAACCATAAAAGAAATATTATAACTGCGAAGGCAATATTAATTTACAAAATAAGAGTAACTTATCGTTTATTGTATTCTGAATTTTACTTGAAATAGATGCCTCTTGGTTTTAGTTGAGTAATTCATAATTATAAAAGCTTATCCCCTCTTTGAAGCTAATTCTGTCGGTTTACGTCTAATAAAATGAAAGTGTTATGTTTTTCTGTGCAATGGTATGTTGGACTTTCGCGATCTCATACAAACTGATTTACACAGATTTTGAATAGAGTTTTATTGATTTCGTGGGCGATCTGATATAGGTCTTCTTCCTAAGGAATGAATACTTTTTGTCAAGGTTTAGGAAAAAACTATACTGAATGTTGTATTTGATTTTTTTAATACATTCTCTGTTTCCATTTAATGGGTAAGTGTAAAATGTCCAATGTGATCACACCCTTCTTTAATTTTTTAAATAGGTCGGGAAGATGCCAATATGTGGGTCATCAGTTACACAGTGCAATACAGTCTTGACAACTATACTTGGATAGACGCTTATGAAATGGATACAAAAGATAAGGTAATGAATTGTTTTTAATTATCGTTATTCTTGGATGTTATGGATGCTTACAATTAGTTGACAATATTAACATGGGTATTTCGCAGTTATTGATTTGATTGAATGTATTTTGTTGCTTCAAGCAATCGTTCAAAAGATGTTAAAGAATAGTTGAATCCTAGTATAAACTTCAAAAAGTTTGCTGATTCCGTTAAAATAATTAGCGAGCGAATCCAGATTAGAATATACTGAAGTAAACTACTAAAACTCAAACTAGTTTTTTACTAAGTGGTGGAAGAAGACAAATATCATTGTCTTCTTGATAAATATTATTGAAGGCGACTCTTATTGACTTGTCAGCAGTGGCGAAGCTTGTTAATGTAGGTTTCTGTTGTTGAGATTTATTTCAGTGGTTTGATAGTGGCATCAAATCAAGTTCATGAACTAATCGTTTTTAAGAAATCAAAGCTCCTCAAATCGTTGTCTTAGGCTTAGACACTATAAGTGACAGTATGAACTCGCCCATCTTTGAAATAGAATATCTAGGAGAATCTAAATCCGAGAGTTTTTCACCCCTCGTCCCCTTCCACCAACCTTTCGAAAGGACTTTCGGATAACTTATTACAAACAACCATGCTTTCTTCGGGATTCGAGCCCGGGCTATGACAACCGACTTCCCTATCATCATACTAACAGGGTGACCTATAAGTTTTTATTAGGAAGAAAGCCAGAAGTTTTCCAAACTTCCAGAAATTTCGTATAACTTCGGCTCCACCTTATTAATAAACTAGATATTGAAAGATCTTATACTGAAGTGATATGTGAAAAGCATTGTATGCAACCTCGCAAATGTAGAGTTTGCTATTGTGTGAGGAATTTAAACAACAAAGAAATCTTAAAATATTTAATCGCATATGCGAATTTAAATTTAAAGAGGATTTGTCGTTTTTTCTGAGCAGTTTGTCATATCCTAGGGTACATTAGTTGCTCAAATCGTTACTCAAAATTTTTATGTTTTTAATTCTGTGTGTATTTACCTTTTAAAACGTAATATTTTTAAAATTTTTTGTCATACAAGAAGATACTGACTGATTTCAACAGCAAATTGACAAGGAAGCATTCGAGGAGCACGTTATAGTTTACATTTGGGTGTTCTATAGCATTCTAAATCCTTGTCCAATATTTCTCACATTTTTGCGTGAACAGTAGAGCTGGTCTACCAATCTGAAGTATTTTATCTGTCTTTTCAACAACAGCATTATATAATAGCGGCTACAGATTTCATCCTCCTTTGCATAGTGCGTTATTACATAGTTATACGGTTCATTCGACAGTAGTATGTGTTGTACAATACATTCTGCTAATTATAACACTACTGATACACTAGATAAAGTTTCAGTTCAACAGTCTATTTTCCAAAACAGGAAGATATTGAAAATCTTGTCCAATATCCAATGTCCTTTCTCCATATCAATGAAGAACCATGACAAACAAGTTGTTAGCAAAACTATGTTGCTAGCCGTTGTTTTCGGCTTCAAACCCCAAACGTCGTAATTGTTTAATTATTTCTGTATAGTTTCTAAATAAAGCATTTAAATTCTGTGGATTTGAAAATTTTCTTTAGGAATCAGATGCAAATGCCAATAGCACAAGCCGAACTGCCCTTTTCCTTCGCGGCTTCATTTTTGGTTTCTACGCCGCAGACCTCAGTTCTATCCCAAGATCACTTACGGCACATTTAAATTTACCAAGGAATCACTGGCGAATTACAACAACCTCTCACTTTATGGAGCCACGAAACAGCGGCAGGAAATCGAGCTAATGCCGTGTTTTTTACATTGACGAGTACGGACGTCATAAGAACACGCACATCTGCACACCTGGGAAAAACAATTAATGGCATTATGCGCGCCAAATCCCAACAACGGTTCAACTACACTCAAGAGCCAAACATTATGACCAGCCCTACATTTTGCGATGAACGCGCCTGGATGACGTGGAAGGCACGTGATCAGGTGGAAGTGGTATTTAACTGCTGCTGGAGAGTCTGAAGAATCACTCTGCTTCTGGATTCGAAAGTGTGACTGTTGCTGTTATACTCCCACAATTTGGTACCATCCATTTTACGGCTATTTATAATCCACCACGAAACCGACTTTCTGAAAATATGTTAAAAAACTTACTTCCTGAAGATCAGCAAGTTATTATTGCCGGAGACATGAGTGCTAAGCACCTCGAATGGGGATGTCGTCGTTCTAACACCAATGGACGTATTATGCATAATTTTATCTGCAATCATCCTGTCGCATTACATGTACTTTCTGAAGCCACTTATCGTCCTGCCTCTCCAAATCTCTCGGACATCTTGGATATTATCCTTACAAATACTTCTATCCCTATTTCCTTGGAAGTCAAGGCAGAACTTACATCTGATCATGTACCTGTCATTGCTTCTCTTGGTGTTTCTAAAGAAGACCCTCCTATTACCAGAAATAATACTGACTGGATTACTTTTCACAATATCTTAATCAAACATCCTCCTATTTTCACTTCACTTTCTACCAAACAGGATATCGATCTTGCCATTCATATCTTCACTGACAGTATACTGAAAGCTTTCAGAGATGCTACAGTTACCATTCAATTAACTAACAATAATATTCGACTTCCTCGGAGTATCAGAGACATTATCAAAGAAAGAAACCGATTGCTGAAGCTTTGGCACCGTAACTGGGACCCTGCCCTTAAAAGAGAAATCAATATTTTTAATAGAAGAATCAAGAAACTTATCACTGATTTTAAAAAGGAAACAAGAGAAGATTTTATATCTAAACTTAATATTAATGATGGTTCTCTGTGGAAGTATCTTCAAAATCTTAAAAGAAGTAGTATTAATAATAGACCTATTCATACGGATACTAAAATTGCCTACTCACTTAAAGATAAAGTCGATATTTTCGCTGAATACCTGGAAAAGCAGTTTACTCCTAATATGGAGTCTATGAATCAGACCTTTAAAGATGTTCTCGAAAACTATGTGTATTCCTGGCTTCATTCTTCTTCGGCTCATAATATCCCAAGGCTTACTTCTCCTATGGAAATTACTAATATTATTAAATATCTCAACATCAAAAAAGCTCCTGGAAGTGATCAAATTACAAATAAACTGCTTCGTAACTTACCTAGAAAACTTATCAGTAAATTCGCTAGTATTCTCAACGCTTGTCTTGCTCTCAACTATTTCCCTGATCCTTGGAAGCAAGCCAAGATCTTTCTTCTTCCCAAACCGGGTAAAGATGTGACCAAGCCTGATGGCTATCGTCCTATCAGTTTGTTATCCAGCCTTGGTAAAATTTATGAAAGACTTATTCTCACTAGATTGGAACCTTTTCTTCACCTGCTACCTAATGATCAGTACGGATTCAGAAAAAACCTCAGTACTACTCGACAACTAGTAAGAATTGTAGAATTTGTGGGATCTGCATTCCATAACAAGCAAAGTGTTGCGCTCCTTATGCTGGACGTGGCAAAAGCCTTTGACCGCGTCTGGCATGAGGGGCTCGTCTTCAAGCTTATCAACGTGGGACTTCCTAGAGAGCTCATTCTTCTGATCTTCTCCTTTTTGCAAAACCGCACTTTCTTCGTCTCTCAAGGAAATGAAAAATCCAATTCAAGACCTATAAGATCCAGCGTCCCACAAGGAAGTATTCTCGGTCCAGTACTATATCTTTTCTACATATCAGATTTTCCTCACCCTGGTTTGGACAATTACTCTCTGTTAGCATGTTATGCCGACGATACGGCGATTGCAATTAAATCCATTCAAGCTAATCATGCAATAGACAAAATGCAAAATTACCTCTATGCCGTAGAAGACTGGTGCACAAATTGGCGAGTAAAAATCAATGCTAGCAAGTCACAACTTTTAATTCTTAGCAAAACTAAGAGAAACATTGCTTTTAAAGACCTCTACCTTTTTCAGGAAGCTGTTCCTCTGGTCACAAAGGCCAAATACTTAGGAATTATTTTGAACCAAAGGCTCAAATGGTCTAATCACATTAATAGTGTCAAGAGCAAAGCCATGGGCATAATATGCAGATTTCTCCCGGTCACTGGAAAATATTCAAATCTTAGCTTGCGTACCAAAAAACATATATATACCACTTGCATTCGACCGATACTTTGTTATGCTGCTCCTGCTTGGAACACGGTCAGTCAAACTCAACTGCATCAATTACAGGTAGTGCAAAACAAATTTCTGCGCATTATTACTGACTCTCACTATCTTATCCGCAATAAACTTTTACACAGAGACTTAAAACTTGAGACGATTCCAGATTACATCAGAAGATCTAATGAAAAATTCTTCAACAAAGCTGTGCAATGTGACTTTGTTAATTACTCCCAAGTTTTTAATTATGAAATTCTCTTCGAAGATAGAAGCGTCAGACCACTTGCAGCCCACACCTTCATGGGAGGAGACGACAACTTTTTCACTTAGATCCTCAATTGTTAGCTATTTACACTTCCAATGCATCTGATTTTGATTGAAGTTCTTCTGTTGCTTCGTTGAATAATTGTATTTAAATTGTGTTGTATAGTTGTTTTGTATTGTGTTGTATTTAGCACTACTGATTGATGTTGTTTAATCATATTTGAATTTGTCATTGGAACTATTGCTGTAGTGTATCTTCTCGTATTGTTGTCATTGATTTTCATTGTCTTGGGTCCTCCTTGAAAGCTATGATCGCTCGTCACCTTTTGCGAACTTGTCCGATTGGATTGTCTTGCTCCTTTTGGTACTTCTCTTCTTCCCCTTATCTCCGTTTTCTCATCTGAGATTTTCTCCACGTCCGGATTTATTTATGTCAAGTGCCCTTGGGCTTTAATTTTGGAACCGGCAACATTGCTCTTCGCAATAGCTCGGTCAATTATAGAGTCTAAGTCTAAGTCTGAAGAATCATTCTTTCACTTACTTCTGTGTGTGATGGGAAAGGCTGCGGATCTAAGCGACTTTGATAGAGGGCAGATTGTAATGGCTCGAAGGCTCGGAACAAGTATTTCCGAAACTGCATGACTCGTAGGTTTTTCGGGATCTACAGTTGTTAGTACGTATGAAAAGTGGATGAATGACGGTGAAATCTACAGTAGACGACATGGTGCTGGATGTCCACACGCTATCAACAAAAAGGTCGCCGGAGACTGTCTCGCATGGTGAAGAAAACCCGGATCCAGACAGTGGCTCAGCTGACAGCCGAATACAGTGCAGGGCCAAGTAGAAAAGTATCGGAGCACACTGTTCAGCGGACACTGTTGGATATGGGGCTACGCAGCAAACGTCCCACTCGTGTGCCTTTGCTGACCAAGCATCATCGCCAACTGCGCCTGCGCTAAGTCCGGGAACATCGCGACTGATCCATGCATCAGTGGGAGAGAGTTGCCTGGTCAGATGAATCACGGTTTGTCATTCATCAGGCCGATGGCAGTGTCAGGATACGCCGTCTTCCAGGCGAACAGTTGCTCCCTCAATGCACAGTAGGTCATACACAGGCCGGTGGTGGCGGTATTATGCTCTGAGAGACGTTCTCTTGGGCGTCTCTGGGACCCGTGGTTGTGGTAGAGCAGACCATGAATGCTACAGGATATCTGAACATCATTGCGGACCAGTTGCACCCTTACATGGCCTCTGTTTTTCCAGCTGGAAATGGAATGTTCCAACAGGACAACGCCCCGTGTCACAAGGCTACAATTGTGTTGGAGTTTTTCCAGGAACATGATGCTGATTTCCAGTTAATGTCCTGGCCGCCTAACTCACCGTATCTCAATCAGATAGAACACATTTGGGATGTCATGGGAAGGCAGCTCAGGGGTCAAAGACCACTAATTCGCAATATATCGGATTTGCGTGACCGTTGCTACAACATCTGGTACAATCTGTCTCCGGCCATTTATCAAGGACTTGTGGCATCCATGCCAAGGCGGGTTGAAGCTGTGTTGCGCGCCAAAGGTGGCCCAACTCGTTATTGACAGGTGGTCATAATGTTTTGGTCTTGAGTGTAGATACTTAAGGCGCAAATCATGCCCTCAAGTTTTCAATCGTGACGGTTAGTTTGGTTTATTTAATTATGGCAAAGCATGTTAGGGCTATCAGCTTAAAGAGGGTGATGCCTTCTTGAAAGCTTTCAAAGGGAAACGAGTTGGCGTCCATATTACACATTGGGAAAACCACGAAAACGCTCATGCAACCAACCCTTTTGCACAGAACTGGACCCAAGTCGAACTACCACTGTTCAGCGACTTTACAACAACAAATACAGAGGCTCGGACAAGCGGATGGGAGAATATCCCCGGAGGGCGCTTTTAGTCAGTGGGACCGTCCTCGGGATACACCGGGCGCTGGTTTTCGGCGCCCCGTGCGAGACCCTTGTGTGGCCCTCAAGTTCGACTATAGATACTGGTGGACGTGGCGCTACACCAATTAACCATATGGTAAAGGGGTGATGCCCACGTCCTCCGTCGCATGTTCAGCGACTTTACCGCTCGGCTGCTGGTGGGCACCATGGTAATTAGTTGTTGTTGTTGCTTATGCTCACTTGTCTGACGTAGTCATCCCAACAAAACTCCTCGTGGCAAGGAGCGCTATGTTACGTCTGCCGTTGGAAACAGGCTTGAGCACCGTTGAGGTTGAAGTGCGATGATAATTAGTAGCATCCTCTAGTTATAGCATTGAGTTATAGTATTAAAAATTCTGCGAAGAGGTTGTATAGAGCTGCTGAAGCGTAGCGTAGAGCTCAATGCCAGAGTTCGTGGATCCAGATATCGGCATTACAGGTTGAAATTGGGTTTTTGTATTTGCGGTAGCTTGTTTGATTTCTACACCCAAGATCCAAGAGAACACTGAGGCAACAATGACGCATTGCGAGCTTTGATCAAGAGACAGCGCCACAGGACAGCTATAGTAAACGGAACTAACGAGGCTGAGTCTTTCAGAACCTTAACAGTTGGATCAGTTAGCAAATAAATTGACATATTTTAAGAGAATGGTGATGAATCACTCTGCAGCATCCAAAGAGGATTCGAAAGTCGAAAATTTTGTGTATCAAATGAAACATTTATTTGTCTAATAGGTTTTAGCTTTTAGTAAGTCTACATAAAATCAACCCGCTTATGATCATCATGTTCAAATATTGTATTACTTTTCAGGTATTTAGTGGCAACTTTGACCGGAATACGCCTGTTACTAGATGGTTTAGACATATGATTCAAGCTCGCTTCCTTAAAATCACCATTCTAGATTATCATACTAAACCAGCGCTCCGAATGGAAGTCTTTGGCTGTTTCATCCCTTACGGTAAGACCAACATGATTTGTTTACTATTTCTTTCCAAACTAGTAGAGAGGAAGTTTGGGAATGTGACTTAATGGAAAGTGTTTGGATACCGAACTGCATAAATTTTTAGATGGTTTTAATAAATTATTTTGTTTTAGATATCTTTAAATATGATTATTGTAAATAAATATATTTTCAGGATTTGAAACTGTATTACCTGAAATTTTACACACGACCACAGGTAAATATTTTTATATTGTCTCAACGATATTTTTGTTTAATATTTCCAATTTTATCACTTACTTATTTAAAGACATTACGATGCTTTTAGTGATTCTGAAATCACCGTTTAAGATACTGAATAACACGAATATTTTTATAAGCAGATTAAATATCTGTAAATGTAAAACAAACAGTCGAAATAAAGTTTTAACTTTATTTTGACTGTTTGTTTTACATTTTAGATTTTTAAAAGTTCTGAATGAACTGAAGTTTTTTGCTAGATAGTTTACGGTATTTTAAAAAGTGTTTTCAGTTGGAAACTTTGGCAGGTGAATATTTAATGATTTAGTAGACCCTTTCACATTCATTTGAATCTTTATTATCATTGTTTCGAATCTGTGCTAATGAATACGTTTCCATCTTCTTGATCAGAGATCTGCGTGCAGTACGGTCCATGGTTGAGCTTATCGGATCCGGCATCATCTTACTTAGGAGATGAAGAACCCATCGACCAGATCATAGCAGCCAGTGGTCTTTGCAAAAATCCTTACGAAATCCAATGCAGGAGCATGGTGACCCAGAAGGACTATTCTTTAACGGGTCAGTTAGTGAGATGTGATTTAGAACACGGACTTCTGTGCAAAAATGCAGATCAAAGCTCTCACCAGTGTTACAATTATGAGGTGCGGTTGAAATGCTGGACCTGCGGTAAGACCTCTTGCTTCTTGCTCTTTTTATGAATTCAAAAATTAGAAATCTCGCTCATTTTTTGAAAATTTCAAATGAAATTATAAATAATTAGGAAACTGAAATATAATGACACATATATTTTATAACAAATGCTTAAAAAAAGTTTCGAAAGGTACGAGTGTTGTACTTTGAAATGTATGTCCAAAGAACGCAATTGTAGTACGCACCATTTTATCACGTTGTGTAGAACATAGTGTATAGCACATGCTGAAAACTTGTCGAAAAAGTAACTGCCCTTTGAAAGTTCCCATTTTACGTTGAAACACACATCCTAAGAACATGGTTGTAAACCGCGCCATTTTAGCGCGCGTTATGAAGACCATTCTAACTGCTTGCAATACCATCGTAGAACGAATGATGTGCTCTTTGAACGAGCTCTAAACGATCCGATGCTACTTAAGTATATAATAAACAATTACAATAACCTAATTGCAACCGAAAGTATTCTATGTATATTCCGTTCTAATAGCCTGAAATATAACAAAATATTTAAATAGTTGTTCTCTAAGTTAACTGATTATTGGAGAGTGCGTCTATCAGATTCATGCTTATTTGATAGTAATACAAATAAATGTTGTAACTTACCTGAGAAAAACCAGGGTGACATTTTTATATTAAATATGACTTTATTATTTACATAACCATTTGCTTTTTACTTTACCATAAAGGAATCGGAAGGATATCTTTTTGTGATAGACGAGACAGAAAAAGAATCTGATGTATTCGCTCCCCTCCGATTTCAGGCACTATCTTATGTTTAACACCTACGGCAAAAACCTTCTTCTCTAAGCGGATGCAAGAAAAAGATCTCGGATTTGTCAGCGATAGGCAAATTTACGATTTTCATGGAAAACAAAATATGTTTGAAGTTTTCCACGCGTTCCATTTCTTGCTCAAAAAAGCACTCATCACAATGACAGTTCTGAAGATAGTCATTATTCTATATTATTAGCGACTTCCAAACTTTTTTTTTGCATCCTATTGTGTAAATAACAGTTACAATATGCACCCCTTTATATGCAGGTTGTATATGCATAAAATCATTTACAACAATTGTATTGTCAAAATCATCTGCCACAAATACATATAACGGAAAAGAATTCCCTTATTTTTCACTTATGTTTTTAAAGATTGTTATTAAAATTCAGCTCAAGAGCTTCATCACGCGTGAATTTTTGAGATTATTTTCTCGAAAATTAGAGAATTTTCAAAGATTTTCCTAATATCAGATTTGTCCGCGAACGTCGAACAAATTTACAGGTTTAGGAGTTCTTTTTTCTCGCATATTACCGTTATAACGTAAATTATTTTGTTGAATATTGCACCATTTTGGGCGGAGGGGAGTAGTATAGATTTTATTCAGGTCAGGAACTAAAACTGAAAGGGTAAAAATATATTTATATACTTATGCATTGTATTTTTCATCAAACAGAAATTTATGACATTTAATTTAAAATTGAACAGATGTTATGCAGCGTACTAAATTACACTTTCGGTCATTTTCTGAAGGAAGAATTTCTGACAGACACATTACTATCGCAAATGGAGGAAAAAATATATTTGAGGGTCTCTCTTGGGGAAAATTGGCGATTTTGGAGGGCCATTTCCTGTTTACGTGCAAAGCCTTCCCAAGTAAAATGGCGTGCGAAATACAATGCAAGAAACCATAATTAAAACATAAAAATTACAATCGAAGTAAACTGCATTTTAAATCAAAATAAAACAAGGAAATAACGTAAAAATGGAAATGCATGTTATCTAATCTGCGCAGTACAAAAGGAAATATCGACTTTCCTTATTTAGAAATTTCTCTGACTTCGGTGTGTGGTACACATAATTTCTTAACAGCATCCAATACCTATTTAAAATTATCTGAACTAGAATCTGCATACTGCCGTCGCCACATAAATTCACAAAAGTAAGAATCAAAAATATCCTCCGTAGTGCCCGACTGTCGATGGCATTTCTTTCGAAAATCCCTTTTTTATTACATCCCATATACCTTTGATAGTGTTGATATGAGTTTCGGTTACCACTAAACACCCAGTTTACCATCGGCAGCCATTTTACGATCACAGATCATCATTGGTGTAAAAGGCATGCGGCCTGTTGAGACCTTTACTAGTCTATATTTTTTAAGTTCTAATGGCATAAAGATGAGGAAAAAAAATCCGAACAAGCGGAAAGTCTTAAAGCACCGGGTGGGGTTCTCGTAAGAGAAAGGAGTACGACGCCATCTGTTCACTTTAGAATCTTCAGTAATGGCATATCTTTGGAGTGACGTTCATGTGGCGCCATCCGATTCCATGGGATAAAGCAATGGTATAACTTTGAAGAAGTAGACTTTCCTTGAGATAGTTTCTTGAGACAAATTCTATTTGGCATAAATACATTGAAGAGCATAAAAATAAGTTTCAAAAAAGAGAAACACTTTTGTACAGGTATATGCGCATAAACAATTCTATCGGGACTCGAACCCGTCATGGAAAGTTTCCAATTGCGTGTCTTATCTACTACGCCATAGAGCTGTCGCATGCAGAATATAATACAATATATACAAATACAGTCCACAAAACCTACTATATCAGTTACAATAATCTTCTTTGGAAGGTACGAAATAAAAACTTTTTTAAATATAAACAGAAAATAAAATGTTTAAGTGAAAAAATATTAGATAATATAAACAAGCCCTACCATTAGAATTAGGATGGATAGTGGGAGGTCTTTTATGCTTTTGCTGTATGACGTAGTCATAATTGCCCAATTTCTTAATAATTTCCTTGTTGTGTTGGATCACATTTGAGGAAGAATTTATGCGAGAATTTTAGAATTTCTGAGTCTGTAGGTTTAATCCTAAGTTCATTATGCAGAGTGGAGTTTCTTACGAACCAGGGAGCATTGGCTATGATTCTCAAGTCTTTATTTTGTATTCTTTGAATTTTCAATCTGTTCGTATGACCATTTTACGGTGAAAAGCACAAAATAAGCAACGCACTTCCTAACCGACATCCAACGCAGAAATAAGCCCTCACGCATTACAATCAATCACGCCATGATAGAGTTTTCAAAACATACACCGTAAAATACTCAAATTACCATAAATGAAACATCAGCTTGGCGATAATCTGGCTTCTTTACAGCATATTTACTCTCAGAATAAATTGTTTCTGCTCTTGATATTTATTTCATAATTTCGTATTAAAAAGCATATAACTGACATTCTTTGTTCGTTATTTGAGCAGGGATGGAGACTACCACCACGGAGCTTATTCCTCTGGAAATATGCCCCGAAGTTCCAGAATACCTCAAGGAGAACTGTCCTGTGTCCTGCCCTTACAATTCTGCATGTGACGGATCCACTTGCGTTCCTCGCATTGACTGTCCGTGCTTTAAAGACGGCAAACGATTCGAAGTAAGGCAATTGGATTACATTTTTCCCTTATTCTTTCTTATACAAATCTTTGTTAGCTGTCTTGCTTTTAACATTCTTTCTAAATCTCTTTTAAATTTTTGTTCAGTTCTTATCGCCGTGGCAATATTTTGCTAAAATGAACTGGCATGTTTTAACTAACTAATGGAATTTTATGCACAAATATAGCTTTCTAAAAAAATAAGCTTACTTATAATTATGTGGAATCTGATCTTTTTGTAATTCTCTTTCTTTTTATCTCTGGATTCTTTACGTAGTTTATATATGTGTATACAGTTCTTTATATAGTACTATGCATATGTATATTCTTTATATTGGTTATGTATATATTCTTAGAAAGTTTATGTTCTTTATCTCTTTTTATGCTTTGAATCTTTTTCTCTCCTTTCCTTTTCAGCCATCTAATATTGCAGTCACCAAAAACTGTGAGCGTTGCGATTGCATCATAGAGGGTCACTCGATCTGTAAGCCAATACAATGTCCGGATTGTTTACCTGTAAGTTACAGAAATTAAATTTTAGATTGTAATTCTCGATTTTTATTTCTACATGGACATTTAATTAGAAACCAAGGACTTTCTTTTACATTTAAGAATGATCTAGATATACATCAAAAGAGAATTCATAAACTTGAAATTTTTTTAATATTTTTTGTACATTTTTATTGAGGCATGTGATTCCTGATATTCATAAAAATTATACCGATGTATAAAAATTTCGAAATAGCTTAAATAACGCTACACTTAATACGCGACTATTAAAAGCTTTATGAAAATAAATTTATGCATAGGTGAAGCTGTTAAATTGGAAATTTACCACTGTTTCTGTTAGTGCTGAGAATATGAAAAACAAAAAGAACGCGTGAAATGTTCAAATCCGCGCCATAACTGGTATATATTTATATCTGTATTCTAATTATAAATAGACTAGTAAATTAGTGAGCATTTAGATAGTATTAAATATGTCTTATAAAGCCATCATTTAGTTCAGGGATTCCCAAACATTCTCTTAAAACAACCCCCCTTTCAAAGAATAATTTTTTCTTCCTCCACTCCCTTATATTTTTCTCTATAATATACACAACATACAATTTAATCATAATATAAATAATTGCACCGAAATAACTTAAATAATAGCTAGAGTAAGAATATGAACTAAAGTTTTAAAAGTATTTGCTTTGTTATATTTATGCTTAAGTATTATTATTTTTTTTTTAATTTTGCAAATAGGAACGAGTTATGAGAACATAATCACATATTCTAACTGCATAAAATATCGATTTTAATTTATTTTATGGCATTCGCTTGAGGTATTGATGTAGTTTTTTTTTTTTTTTTTTGCATAAAATTGCTTAATTAATTTTTAAATCACCTCGCTCAAAAATGTTCAACCTGTTTGTTGTTACATGCAGTAAATTATTGTTACATGCGTACGGATTCGTAACGAAATGGGTGAGCAGAGAACCGACGATAGCTGGATAATATTTATTTTACCAAAAGAAATACTTCACAGCTCTGGAACATTTAACAAAAATTAAATTAATTCGTAAGAAAAACTTGTGCAACTCCTTTCAGAAGTTGCGTTTCAAACTGCTAAGAACGTTGAACACAGCGCATTACAAAGCGGATCAAAAAAGGCGAAGCTCCCACGGACATCTGTCAATACTCCGAACTCACGCTGAGCTAAACAAGTGAGAAATTGATACTCTCCTCGGCCTAATATACTTTTCCCGGTCACCAAGAATTCTCTAGTACCTTTCACTTCTCGAAATTACTGGAAGGTATATGAGGGCCGGATATGGTCACAGCAAAATACAGAAATCAATTACAGTTATACAGAGACCGGATCTAAATCTCGCCAAATAGCCGCCAAGTCTGGCGACTTTTGTCTCACCAAATTTGGGTATAAAAATTAGTCACCAAAACTATCGCTAGCTTGGGGGCGATATCTCTCCAATTTAGCGAGATAGCCATTTACTTCGATTTTAAGTAGACTTGTCCCTGTAATCATATGTTTCGGTCAGAGCTTCGTCTCTTTCAAGCATTTCGTATTACGTTATACAAAAAGTACTGCCATTTCACATATAATTTCCCTAAAATTAGTTACATCGATATAAAATTCGTAACATTAACTTGTTAGAGCCTTCTTTTACTAGATAAGAAGAAGGAAAAGTCAAAAATATTGCTTTGGTAACAACTCATATTGGGATATTTCTCTCAGGTGACTTTAAATTTGATCAATTCTTCTTGCATCATAATATCAGGACCAGACATATCTCAGTTCAGTGGTTCTGTGAGCCGTGCATTTCACATTTTCAATGTCTTGGAAGCGAACATTAAAATCTTCCTTTAAATTTTACAAGTGCTTTGTATATAACAAAATATCTTCTGAGGAAATACAATCCTTTTCAATAACGGAATCTTTGGCATTTGCTCACGCTGATAATCGTGTAATAACATGCGATCTTTGACATATGATCTTATCGATTCCATACGGAACCAAGCCTTTCTAAAGAGAATAGCGGAAGTTTCATGATTTCTGTTTTTATATATATATATATATATATATATATATAACCATATTTATACGCATTTCTTTTCACAAATTTTGCACATCAGCACTTTGGCATGTAAATAATATAATGTATCTCTATATAAAGAAATCACAACCCAGGTTTATTGCAGCATCTTGCCTGCTTAGCATTTTAAATGTTCTAAATTATCCTTTAATATTGTACTCCAGTGTTATAAGGAAGCAAGGAACAGACTAGATTGGAGTTTTAATTATAACAAGAAACCATGCATTATTTAAAATTTCCCAGCGATTCAAGTTTAAAAAAAATCCGAACTAATAAATTAATAACTACGGTTCAGCTCTGTCTTCAGAGACATCATAATTTATATTAATGGGTCATTTTAAGATACGGCATATATATTTTTAATTCGAGTGGATTGGGAACATGAAAAAGAAATATTTTGAAAGAGTACTTAAAAATCTTGTTTCAGGGTCAGATAAGCCAGATGGATGAACACTGCAACTGCGAATGCGTTGGCTGCGAGGAAGGAAAAGTCTTGTGCCCTAGCAATGGGTACTGCATCCGTGAGGAACAGTGGTGTGACGGCATAGCAGACTGTCCGGATGATGAGATTAATTGTCCAACAAGTAAGGAACTGCGTTTTGTTATTTTGTAAGGATCGCTGTCTCTTTTGCCTGAAGCTAAAACACAGATTTTTTTTAACCTAAAATTTTCTTCCCATAGTTTTAAAAATTAGGCGTGGTAGTTATGCTAAAGAGATTTAGAAATTCAGTCATCGTATTTTGATATTATTTACTTTAACATAAAAGTGATAAAATTAATATAAATTTTCCCAAATGCAGAAGCAAGCTGATAGTAGCAAATGTAAAAACAGTAAAAACATTACTTGAGAATTAATTATCTTACGGTTATTTGGCGTTACTAACAAAAAAGAGCTCCTTTGAAATCTCTATGGGTTTCCTTTTCAAACTTTCGTTTTTTTTTTTTTTTTTTTTTTTTTGTTTGTTTTTTGTTTTTTTTTTCTTCTATTAATAAAACTTGCATTTCTGTGCTAAAGGATTCTATACTGGTCGTGAGTTCTTTGACGATCTACTCTATAGTACCCCTAACATTTGCATATGCACCTGTCCTCAAAAGTCCTTCGCCAGCCTTTATTTTCCCAGTTGTTAGTCGTCGTTACACTTCCAATTACAAAAATATTATAAACGACGCAAATATTCATGTTGTGGCATTTTTGAATTTAAAGAAATCAATTTTGTAAAAGTTAATCTCTTTAACTTTTTTATACTTTTTTCCGGTCCCTATACTTATTAGTATTTAGGAAATGTTTTTATTCTAATTGTTTTATGTGTTATGGTGTTTTAATTATTTTTTTAATGGCACCAAAAATTGTTATGGTTTAAAATTTAAGGTAACGTAGGTACCTAAAAGGTTTCCTACTCAGTTGACAAAACACTTAAAATTTTCTAACAACAGTAATATACTAATATCAATAAGACCTGTACATTTGCGTTGTGTTTTCGGATTAACCCTGAAATCAATTTGAGAAAGAGACTAGTGAAAATCATGAGCACACACAAAAAAAATAAATAAACATTGACTGATCTAGAAAAGTGAGCCTATTTATTAAATTCTTCAAGAATTACTTAATCCATTAATTTGAAAGCAATTTATATTCAATCAGAACTGTAACGTATTGATGATTACACAATGCATAATTAACTTAGTAAGCAAATTATATTCAAGCTGAACTGTAAAATATTGCTTTCTACAAATGCATACCCCTACAGAGTAATATTACTTTTATCTTAGACTCAATAATATCAAACTATTATTTCTATTACATTCAGGTAAACATAATCAGATAAAACTTTGGATCAATTAACAATACCCTCCCCGGGGAGAAAAAAAAAGAATAATTAACAAGTTACACTTTCCAAAAAAAAAAAAAAAAGAAGCATTTCACACAGAATAATCAATACCAATGTAATTCTGGTTATTGCACATAGTAACTTTCTATTTTCAAAAAGAATGATTTAACCGGGTAAAATGTTAATTAAAAAATCAGGCTATTACATCCTACAAGCAATTTAGTCCCTAAGAGGAGCAAAGAAGCTCAAATAATGACACCTTTACCAATCAATCCTCACCATGAAAGAAATTCACAAGTTCAATTAAATAATTTAATAAAGAATATATTTCCTTAACCAATCTAACTAAGTTACATTCACTGTTTCAATTAAATAATTTAAATAAGGATATATTTCCTTAGCCAATCTAATAATTTACTTTATGGACAAACAAAATGATTTCATTAGAGTTTTAATTTACTCAACTACAATATTTTAATTCAACTAATTAAGTTATTTCAATCACCATTAACTGCAGAATTTTTTAACATCAGACTAACAAATAAAAGAAAACAAAAAGACATCTGAGAAATCACAGGCGGCAAGTGAATAGGAGGAGGAGAAAACCCTAAAAGAATTATCATTGATGCCAAGGAGGACGGCTGCCAAGCGTGGTGGAAAGGGAGAAGAGTTCATATGGAGATGAATTTTCAATGGAGCCGAGAAGTTTCTAGTTGATTTAGGATGCACTATAGAGGTTCCAAGTTCTTATGATAGTTGATTTACAATCCAATATTGAAGTTGGTAGTCGTTCAGCAAAGAGAAGAATTCTGAAGTTACATCAGTAAATCGGTTAATAGAATCGACGAATCCATCCTCACAGGTCGTAGACGCCACGAGGAGTAGACTCAAGCCAAGTGATGCATTCTGTTGTAGCGACCCCGGAGCTAGCAGTGAAGGAATTTCTTGCATAGCGGAAAATAATTCTTAAAGGCGTGGAAGAAACATCGAGACAGATGAAGACTCTATTCGTGGAGGAGAAACTGAAATTTTCTTCTTAACGGCACAAATACCAGGCATCACCTTTCGTAGCATTTTTCTATATTATTTATCTTTTGAGTAACTTAAATATTCAAACACAAAAAAAAACTGATGAGACTATAATTTGGTCGAGGACATGATGCATAAAACTAAGTCCCTCATTCAAAACTCAAGGGCAAGAAGCCCGTAGATCCAAAGGTGGAAAAATGCATCTTCCGAAAAAAATTCATCTGCCAGCGAGTACAGAGTCTGATGGTAAGTCAAAAGTGCAAAAAAGTGCTCTTGTCCCTCAAAACATCCCGTTAAAAGGGAGGACGCCGGACTGCCAAGTTGGCACAACCCACTCTTCGCCAAAAGTTAAAATAGTTGCAACAACAGCATACCCACATGTTATCAAACTCGCCAAATCCACTACTTTGAAACCTCAACGGAAATTCTATGTCGCCAAACCCTCGCCAAATAAGCACCACCTGTGACAGGGGAAAATTAGGAATTTCAACAACCCTGCAAGGGGTCCCAACGAAAAAACGCTGAAACTCGCAAAAAGTGACTTTTCAACCGGAAAGAGGTTCCTTTCTAATTTTCATCCCCCTTTAACTAAATCACAAGCAAACGAAGAAAAATTTACCAATTAAAGCTCATAACTGAAATGCAATTAAAGTTAGAAAAACGAAAGTTATGCCAAATTAAAGAGCTAATTTTTCTGCAACTAATGATATTAAATACTAAGAAATCAAATTAATTTTTGACATGAAAAACTGAGTTTATTACGTGAAAAAAATCACCTATCCATTGTTTGCGTGTACAAGATTGACGACGCAGTTCGCGTAAACTCGGAAAGCCAAAATAGATTACACCAGAATTAATAGGCCAAAAAAAATATAACCAAACTTGTGTAGCTCAAATTTTGAATAATTACAAATTAAAATTTTTTAATTTTTATGAATCAATTAAATTAAATTCGCTACACAACATATGTCTAAGAGGTTATTAGTAGTTATTTACTTGTGGTTTTTATCATAACCAATATGTGAAATAATTTAATAATAACCTCAATCTTTTATTTTAAATTCATATGTAATTGCACATAATCTTTTCATTTTAGCTATGCCACCGACAACAACCACTACTGTTGCTATAACGACGAAACTGCCCAAAACATGTACGACAGATTCCCCATCAGGTATGTATTACATGTTTCATGCAGTCCGATTAAATCCAACAGATAGCCTTAGAGATAAGTGTCTTCTGTTTGCATGATAAATAGATCGATGTGCTGTTCACTTTAAATCATTTCAATGTGCAACCGTATGCCTCTAGTCTTGAAATAAATGAATCTAATTATTAAGCATATTGTAGTACAGTGGTGGTGAACCTTTTCGGGGATGCGTGCCCAAAATGGAATGGCCGCGTGCCATTCCGTTTAAGATATTAAATTAGAATTATTCATAAGTTACCTCCAAATGCTTACATCTGAAAACTGGAATCTATTTAACAAAGTAATAAAACTCACCAGCAGTCTGCAATAAATTTGAATTCGTTTAGCAAACATTAGCGGCTTCAACTTTGGCGTATTCTTTGCCATGTAACAAGTAATACGATTATCCAAAACAATTGAAACTTCTTAAATTCGGTCAATAAGTATGTATATCATTTCTATGGCGATATATGAAAATCTTATATCTAGGCTTAGGCCCTATGCCAGTGGTATTTTTTATGCGATAAGAAAGTAAGTGAAACATTCAAAAACAGACTAAAACACTTATTTAAATTACATAGTATCACTTTATTGTGATTATTGATTAAGAAAGTAATACTTAAGGCGTGTGCCAGCTGATGAGGCTCTGCGTGCCGACTGTGGCACACGTGCCATAGGTTCGCTATCACTGCTGTAGTACCTCGGATGATAAACGCAGTTCTTTCCTGAACAGCATCTGTAATATTAACTGTTTACTATGCGATGCGCTTTTCCTATAGGTTACTATGAAGGAAAAGTTTTAAAGTTATATGCATGCAGTTTCACAATTTTTCACTGTAGTTTAATATGAGTCTGGAAGATGGAATAGTCCGCAGTTTTTGCTCTTCGTGCACGTCTGCCTTTGATTTTTGGGAGATCCTGGTTTCAAGAAGTTATCTTAAAATCATCAGAATGGTGCTGAAATTGTTGAACATTATATGGCATTCTGTTCATCTTAGTTTGACTTTATGTCTTTTTGGCTGCGACTGCGACGATTCCTTTCCGCACTTTTTCAGAAGATTTTTGATAGTTTCTATTGCCACCGACCGCTTGTATTCTTCTCCTCACCAGCTAACTGTATATTTTGAAAGCCCCCATGCCACACGTTTATTCACAAAGCCTATACAGGCCGTTTCTGCTACTGTTTGCTCCGATTGGCTAAAACAGGAAACGTAGGGTTACAGAATCTTGTGCTTGGAGACTTTTGCTTCATCGCCTTTACTATTTGTATATGAGCATTGTGCACCAAAAAGTGTGCAGGAGCCGTCGCAGAAACCGCAGCCGAGCGGTAACGAGCATTGAAGCAATTTTCGGGCTTCTAGATCGCCGGTTCTATCCTCGCTGGTGACTTTTATTAACTCTGCCCTGCACGGATTTATTTTTATCCTAACTTTACTGAATGATTTTGTCATTATTTGTCTTTTCGCCGTCGGGTGCAGTGTTAAAAATTTAATACCTTTATTTTCTCTATTTATATATGAATGCTAATTTTTCTTATTTTTATTTACCTGTTTGTACTTTTTGTAGTAGGTACCAGTAGCAAGATTACAATCCAAGATCCCGAAAAGCTTTTCAATAGAAATAGCACATAATGGAATAAAATATAATTTTAGTTATACTTACTTATAATTTGGGTAAAAAGAATAGGTAACTGATGCCTTTAATGTTTACTGAATGTTTTCATTTGGTTAAGTTTTTAATATTCCTTTATTTGTATAAATTAATGTTATATGGGAAATTTACACAACAGACTCCTTCTAACAGAAATTACTAAATAGTACATATACTATTTCCATGTAAACACTTTTTCTTGCAAAACAATTATCGTACTTTTAATAGTTTAAACTCAAATACAGATAAACTATTAATAAGATCAGTAGGTTATTTAAAATATATTCCACACAATTCCCCTTAGCTTGCATTCATAAAACAAAAAATTATCGAGTGAAATAAATTATGTTCTCCTCGCTGTACTGAAAGCTCATAAGGTTTGTTTGGCGTTAATTACTACGCCTACAGGGCGATAATTCGCCGTTTCAAATATGACTGTGACTGCCAAGAAGATGTTTCATCCAATGAGAGCAGACCGTAGTAGAAATGGTCTGTAGGCTTTGTGAATGTGCATGCCTCACAGATACTGCTGATTTACAAAAGTTCATGCCTTCTCTGCTATTCGAACCCGGGCAAACTAGTACGGCCGTCAACGTTACTAATCACTATACTCTCTGGGCTACTTTGCAAGAGTTAATAATGCGATGCAAGTTGCAATTCATAACAGCAGCTTTAGGTCGTAAGTTCAATGCTAGCATGAGAAAGTCGTTTCGGAAGCTTTAGTGTTGTTCAAGTGCTTAGACAGTAAGGTTCTATCGTAGCTGTCATTATTGCCAGTAAGCCTTATTCAACTTTTCGTTCAAATTTATCTATGCAAATCTGCTCGTATTATGATCGTCTGTTATCAGCAATACTACAGTCGAATTTTAATAATCTGTTCTGATCATCTTTTATGTGTGATTCGTGGCATGGTAGAGATAAATCCATTTTGAAAGAAATTCTAAGATATTTTCCATGTTTTTATGCCTTAATTATTATTGATTGCAATAATAGTTACGTTTGTAACTTTACTTAAAATATCTAATATGTTGCTAAACTCTTTCCCTTAGACACGGATACTTGTGAAATGATTGCGAATGTGTTTGAAACGTTTGATGGCACAACGTACGAGTATGAAATTTGTGATCACGTGCTCATGAAAGATTTGTCTTCAAATTCATATTCTGTGACAGGTAAGTATTCTTAACCTGATTTTTGTTATTTGTTATTAAAACTTGTTGCTCCACTATTGCACACCTTAATTCAACAAATCAGTGGGAAACTCGTGAATGTTCTCAAATTGAACTCGCCGGTGTAAAATACAAAATCATATAACAAGATGTAAAACACCCCTACAAAAGCAAGCTAACAAAAGTCGCCTCGCCAGTTTGCATTAACTGTACCACAGTACACAATTAGTAAAATTTAAGACCTCATCATATTGTTTGTAAAAACACCTTTTCAAATTAACAGCTTTAAATTGTAAATTTAACAGAGGTAATAGATCTCAGATTTTAATTTAAAAGGAGACATGTTTATTTTTCAGTTGAATTATTTTTAGGGTGTGTGTAATATTAACAAGTAGGCTTACTAAATTACAATGTTGTAAGATTCTAGCTAAAGTTACTTTTGCTGCTAGATCTTTACTTGAACTGTGAAACTAAGTTCAACTGTATCATTGACAAAACATATGAAGGGTGAAAAGATACTTTTATTCAACTCAAGAAAGGATTTAGAGTCGGCACCGTAGTACTTACAAAAGTAAACTATACGTTTGACTGTAAGTTAGAAACATAAAACTAAGTGAAATAATCAGTCGACGCTGCTCAGCGAATATTAACACGAGCTGGCTCTTAGCCCTACCACTGATGTACACAAATCGGTACTTAACTGCATAGCGTTAAAATAGCAAGCTTAAATATCAGCGAAAAATGTGGTCGAAAGTCACAACACGCTCTGTCTGAAGTAACTCAGACATCTACTTAAATTGTATTTTACTACCCTACTTTGTATAACGCGCGAAACTGAAATATCATTCTGGCAAGAAAGCTTGAGTTGAAAGCAACAGCGGTAGGAAAGGTTGCTTCAAAGTAAAATTAATTTTTAAGTAAATTAAATAAATACGTATAAATGTAAACAGAAAAAGGTCGGTCCCTTTGCAAAAGATGCTAGAAATGACCACACTGTTCTTCAGTACGCAAATCCATACGACGATAAACTATTTTTCTATGTCACTTTAAATGCAGATTGGGATAGCATGCTTGGATGTTTATGTTAGTGTCTGGTAGTTACTTCTAAGTTCTTCTACTGAGCAATCCTGTGTTCTTTTGTGGGAGTCATGGCGCATTGACTGTTCTTTCTTTCCATCTCTGTTCCTATTATTTAATATTCTGTCTTACAAAGGGTAAGAGCTCTTCAACGGAAATAATTTCATCAACATTTATTTCAAGCAGAAATACTCAAAAATATTTTCCGTTATTAAAGTAGTGCCACGAGAATTCAAGGACTTTTGAATCGTACTGTAAATCAAGCAAACATAAAAACGATGCCTATAATTAATTAACAGTCCAAGTTTGAAAGGAATGACATGTGACTTATGCAGTCTCTCTCATGTTATCTTAAGCAATCACTTCTGCCAGATATGTGGAGTCATAATAGTTAATTTCTTAATAAGACTGCTGATATTTTGAGATAATTTTCTTTGTTCTAAAACTTATAAATGTGTTTTAATATCTTTTACATATTGAATATCAACGAGATTTTTTTAATGAGCACTGTGTCTTCCTATTTTTATCTTGCTAAATATCCATGTAACACTTCAAGTATTACTTTTCCATGTATTTTCATGTCTGACGTTTACGCTTAACGCACTACACTATAGAGTTATGCGATGAAGTAGCAATAAAGATTAGGTATGATACCTCATAATAAAACAATGTTTATAATTCGTGACTGTAGTGAGATTTGATTTACTCACAAGTTAAATGGGTATAGCCTATAGTAACATCGGACTTTAAGTGTGTTAACGGGGACGTTTTTTTACTTCCCGCCAACCTATATACATAGGTAAGGAGAGGAATGCTTTCGGTTTAAAAATTTCACAGTGAGTTTTCAGTGAATAAGCCCGTATTATGGTCCCTGCAACACGTTTTGACAGTTTTTACACTGATTTTACAAAGATATACAATGTTTTTTACAATGATTTGTTTGTGTGCCTGGGTATATATGCTTGACGATTTTTTTCGTCCACGATAACACTTATACGAAATATCCAAAAACTTCTGTTTCCTATATTTTAACTTTTTGCATTCATATAAAAAGTTGATTAGATTTTTAGGTAAAACCGAAGAAGGGGAAGTGGTACTTTACTTAAAGCCCATAAGAGTTTTTAAAACAGTATTGATGCAAGATCGGTTGTCAAACCTTTCACTATTGAGCGTTGAAGCTAAGATGGCTGAGAAAATTGACGTCCAATTATTGATAAATAATTTTGCGGAAATGAAGGTTAGGAGACGCAAATTTTAAAAGAAGGATTTTTTTCTTTATGAAGAATTTTGGCCACCAATGTTATCATTACACTTATTGAGGGAGGAAAAAATTAGAAAAGAAGAGCAGTACAGACTGAGGAAAATGAAAAGGAAACAGTATAAAACTTTATCATTCTTTTAGCATTTTTTATAAAAATCATGTGTTCAAGTAGTTTAGTGTTACCAAAAGGTTTTATAAAAAGACAGAAAAAAACTTTACCATACATATTTTCTACAAAACTAATGGTTTTCTTTATGAAGTTTAGGATAAATATGTTTTATATTTAACAAATGCATCATTTACATTATTTATTACTTGTAAATTATTGCATAAATCATGTTCGAAAGGTAGGGTACGAACTGCGCCAAATTTGATATCACTATACATTAATGTAATAGCCTTCCTGTACGTTTATCAATTATCTTGTCTGTCAGTTTACAATATAACTAATTATTTATAAGTTTGCTAACTTAAGCGAAAAAACTTAGATAGGCGATAGGCGCAGATTTTATATAAAAATTTAAAACATTAGTATGTAAAACTTCTTGGATTTTATATAAAAATCTCCGCAAATCTAGGCTTTCTTCCTTTTTTTAATGCTATACGTCGACATGTTCCTTTTTCTATATAGACTTATTCATTTATTATCAGTATGCATCTCAGTGAAAGGAGAGAAAAATCTGTCTCTCGCACTCACACAAAAAGTCTTAAGTAGCTGAATTAAAATCATCTGACGTCAAATACCCAGACTAAAGCAAATTTTCATTTTACCAGTT
Source organism: Stegodyphus dumicola (assembly GCF_044657685.1). NCBI lineage: Eukaryota > Metazoa > Arthropoda > Arachnida > Araneae > Eresidae > Stegodyphus > Stegodyphus dumicola. Next base: position 110,537,045 of record NC_140768.1, read on the forward strand.
GGTCAAGGGAAATTATTTTCCTTTTTATTCCTTCTTCATGTTACGTGCCTTTCAACTGGTTCCCTAAGAACGTGCTTTTATTTTTTAACAATTACTCCAGATGTGATAAAAATCATCATGAAAACATTGGCTCCTAAAATCCTTGATTTTTTTTTTTTTTTTAAGCACATTAAATTTATTGGGAAAGGGGCCCAAGAGTTCTAGTTACGCCACTGCATATGGCTAGCTCTATGTAAGCATTTCAGCTTGGCTACATCTGCCTCTGCGCGTGGAACACGTCTTGTTCTCAGCACTTCCAACGGTCGTCTGCCGCTCTGCAAGCTGCGCTAAGCTGTGATGTCGTCACGCCTTGCTGGGTAGAAATAGAAGTAGAGGGAGTCGAAGAATGTGCTCCCACATAACATACCCAAGTAAAAAATCGGAATGCTTCGAATGTTGCAAAAGTTAGATTTTTAATGGTAAAGAAAATCGGCCGAGTCAAAGGACATCTCCAAAATCATTAAATTGCTCCGTGTTAACTATAAACAAAGTGATTAATGCTGATCATAAAATAATGGATCATAAAAAGTAGAAAAACATAATGAGCATCGTCTTTTTCCACGGCACATCAGCGAACGCAGAAGGCTGTGCAAAATTCTTTATGAGAAACATTTATCCAGACAAAAATAGAAACATATTGTCATAATAGGCGAATCTTGGGTGTACTTAAATGAATGCATTTAAGTACACCCAAGATTCGACTTAGATCCATTTATTATCATCAAAGTGGAGGAAAAAATCTTAAAACATGGTTCAAGGAATCTAAAGAAAGTTTTTCGAAGGAATTAATGATTGCTGCTGGTTTTTCATATAAAAGCAAATTAAAAATAAAGAGTGGAGAAAAATGTGTTACTATCAGCTCCAGCTATTACCCAAGACATATTTTATATAAAATTTTCAAATATAAAATACCTTCTCTTTACACACAGCGTTATCAATCAGTAGAACTGCATCAAGACAAAGCAAGCAGGGACACGTCAATATCTATCGTTAATTTCCTGGAAGAAATGGAACGGGAAATGGATATCAAAGCCATACCCTTCACTCGTATCCCTATTCTCCTGAGCTATCGTCAATGTAGTGTTTTTGCGCTTTCTGACTTTTAAGGAGGGTTGCCCGGGCCTCGACCTACAACCTCCTTACACTTTCGAAAGCTGTTCGAGAGCAATGGGGTAAAATACCTCTTCCGGTACTACAAAAGGCTTTATTGTCTTAGAAATTACGGTGTATAAATAAGAAAGGTTATGAAACAGAACATTTAAAAGATAAAAATTTTAGGTAAAATATTTCTGTAACTGCAATGAAAGTCGTTTAAAATGTGTCTGCATTTGAGATTTTTATACTAATGGGAACAGCATATTAGATTTTGGTTCATATGGATGAATCAGAAGTGGTACTTTACTTTGAAGTTTTGAGCAGACTTTCATTGAAAATATACTACGAGATAATCCCAAACTTCTAAAATTTGATTTTTAATATTAGTATGTGATTAAGAACAATATATTACATTTAGAAGTACGAAATGTATTCTTGGAATAATGCTAACGAGAATAAGTACAATACAAGACGAGTTCTGGTTATGAAGCAATTATAAATGTATTAGCCTTAATTCTCAATGCGTTCGTTTCACTTTTATGTCGATCACATTTCAGACAAAAGGTTGCTGCCACTAAATATTATCTCTATGCATTATTTTTAAAGAAATACTATATCGAGTATAAAAATAAATGCATCGCAACATTTAACGTTTTATCAGGAATTCTAAAGGTATGATGCTATTAACAATTTTGTGATTTGTGATTGTTAAATCAATTGTTTTAAGAATCCGCTGTATGACCAAAGGATATTCTACTATAGATGGAAAATTTTCAAATCGAAACGTGAAGACAAATTTGTAAGCAAATTAGATTTTATTTACAAGCGATCAACCGAAAGTGATAGTTTATTTAAAGCTCGTTGCTATTACGCCTATTCCATACACTTTCATAAATAAAAATTTGTCTTATGAAAAATATTGAATTATGTTGTTTTAAATAATAATAGCTAAATAAGGAATATCTTGGTAACCTTTGACTCTTAAATTTCGTATTGGTTCAATGACTCTTTTAGAATTTAATGAAAATATAAACTGTTTTCTCCGACAAAAATTTACTGTATTAAAAATAATGTAATTTATTTATTTTCAACAGAACGTAGCTAAATAGGCTATAAGAGTAGCCTTGGAATTTAATGTCTATATGGAACGTTTTATTTATTTAAAATGCTTTATTGATAACTTTTATTAATTACAACGCTGCATTAATTGGTTTAACAATAAGGATTCGTTTTCATAGACGAAACTGTTAAACTACAATTATCTCTTGAACTGGTTTTCAAACCATTTTGAGCTTATGACTTCAGCGGTCTTCTGTCTTAGACTGGGACGCATTGCGATAAAAATGCTCTAAAATAAAAATAATAAAAATCGAAAAACCCTCATCTGTTGAAAAATGTTTATTCAGTTCCTGGAAAATTCTAAAATGATACCGTCTAATAGAAAAAGGACAAAACTTCTAAACAGCAGAGCAATGCCATATGTATTTTACAGCGTTGTATTGTTGATCTAAATTCATCGAATTTAGAACTTGGCGTAATTCTTTTGTTTTCGTTCCCAGTTCACAAGACGTGTTTACCTGAAAATGCTAATTCCTGTATACGATATCTCATCATAGAAGTGGATGGCTTAAACTTTAAAATAGGCCCTAGTATTGAAGATATCACCATTCAAGATACCGTTGTTCCTACGAGCAACCTGTGGCTGGTATCTCAACGGTTCAAGGATAATTTTGATCTCAAAAAGAAAGGCAATACTCTGATTTTCCGATCGAAAAAGTATAATTTCGATGTCATTTGGGACAACCTTCATGATGCCGCAATACAGGTCAGTATTTTGCAAATTCATTACACTATAATTTATTATAATGTAAAATTGTAGATGCTGTTTTATAATTAGGCTTAACTAATATGAATAGCGCAGAACAAGCATCCTGATGCACCAATTGTGTTCATATAGTTTATTCGAACGCAAAACAAGGGGATGACAGTAAATAGCGCGTAATGGGGGAGGAACGTCCTGCTAATTAATAAGAAGTAGGTCATGGAAAATTAATTGCTTTTAGAGGTGATATAATACTCTTCCTACAAATGAATTCTAATGAAAAGTTTTACTTTCGGTTAGCTACGAAAACGTCATCGCTTGAGAGGATTCTGCGTGTGTTCGTACCAAATGCAATTTTATAATTTGTCTTTCTTGTATTATTCTTGCATATTCTATTTTAATTTTACAAGCTATTTTTACATAGAATAAATTCTGCATTTAAGAATAAGGATCATAATTCATCTTTCATGAAAACTCAGCTTCTACTGAAGTTACTACTAAGCAAAGGTTTTAGTTTTCCAGTTATTAATCAAATAGGTATTTCAGTGAAAATAATTAATCAAACCCATATTTCTAAATCGTGAAAAATAGGACAAACTGTTTTGAAATTGTCAAAAAATTTCTGAAGGCATACTGATTGCAAAATAATGGACCAGAATATTAGACCAAGACCTTCTTATAAACGGACTTTTGTTAAAGTATGTAATAAAAAAAATATATTTTAAATGCTTTTGAAATTTATACCGATTTAAACTTGATAAGTTCGACCTTAGATTGACGCTTGTTTAATGAGAAAAAGGCTATATGTTTCGAAGAAGATTAACACAAACGAAAAGAAGAAGTATCCATTATTATTATTTCTGTTGTTTTTGTTAACGTCACTAACAGACAACTGTTTATTTCGTAACTTATAACTCAGTATTTGTCAGCCATAAGAAACTGTAAATCCCTAACCATTGCCTAAGATTTAGTTGTTAAACTGAAAGAGAAACCCATGCCGATTTTCTTTAAAACTGTAATTTGTGAAACATAATTCCTAAAAACCACTGTATATTTAAAGAAAAATATTTCTTAGATGTAAATTTAAAATTGGAATATTTTTTCCATGTATAATTGTATATGATTTTATTATGTTTACTTATCAAATATGAAAAACGAAATATTTTATGTTGCAGGTTTCAAAATGCCTTATTGGCCAAATAGCCGGCTTATGTGGGTTGTACAACAAGGAACAGTTTGACGATAAAACTACACCAGATGGCAGGCTGGTGAAAGACACTGAAACATTTGGAGACAGTTGGAGTGTGGGATCACTAGAAAGATGTATGCCCCCAACGTGCCCATTTGACATCAAGAAAAGGGCAACTGAAGTCTGCGAAGAACTCAGGTAATGACAATCTCTCCTGAAATTTCTTACGAATAGCTTTCTTTTATTCTGTAGGGTTTTCTCCTTCATATCTAACATGGAGCTTATGCAGATAGCCCTTAGGTGCTTTCCTTCAAATAATCCGTCAGCATGTTTGCTAACAAAATTAACTTAAAAATCAAAAAAGAACTTTAGTTCCTTGCACAGAACTATGGCTTATACTACTGGCCGCATTAGTTATACTGCGAGTACCCAATAATGTAATATTTATATATTATATTTAATGTAGTGAGATAAATATTAAAAATAAAATTCAAATAGCAGTGATATTCTGAATATTCTTTATTATACCACTTTTCAAGAAAGTTAAGAATATTTTTTTTACGGTTCAAAAAGATTTAGTTCCAGTGTTTCTAAATTTTCATCTTGCAGCTGCCTTCTTTTACATCATTGTTTACATAAAAGTTACATCATTGTCCCAGATCCTTTTCCTAAATCTCTATACCTTGAAAAGCGTGACCAAAAAAAAAAAAAAAAAAAAAAAAAACTATCTTAAGTAACATTTCTTCTGATGTTGACTCTTACTGAATTTAAGAAACCTATCATTTAGTCAGAGAATATGTTAACACATGTTTCAACTGCATTAAATAGAATTTTTATTATTTTTCATTGTACAATAACATCAGTGTCTTCTCTACAAGATGCCTCGATAAATGTTATTAGTTATTTTGTATTGGTGTACATGACCTGCTAAAAACGTTTGGTTAAACATATATTCTTTGATCAAGAAATAGAGTTTCAAGAATGCATTAATATTATAATTAGAAACGCTACAATACGCTACGCCCAACATGAAATAAGAAACTATGTAAAACGTCTAAAACAGGGCTAAAGGTCACAATCAGCGTACGCTTAACTTCTGCTGTTATGCAACCTGCCATTGCTACGTCACGGAATCTGGTATAAGGATTTTGTTTCAATGTTCTTACTGTTTAACTTTACGCCAAGACGGTGTAAAGTTTCGTTCAGACAACGGTTTTGTCGTCAAAAAGCTTTGTAGTTTAAGGCATAAACGTCATAATTCCTTTCATACCTGTTTAGCAGAGTTTAAGCCATAGTCAGTAAGGGAAGAGAAAGTTGCATATGCATAAATGTGTAGCTGACTCGGCGAAATCGTCGACCGATGTTTACTTCGGTGTGACTGGTCGGCTGTTATACAGAGTGTCATAAAGTTGAAAAGATAGAACATTTAGAAAATAATAAACAAGTTTTTAAAATACTAACATTTAAAAATAATAAACAAGTTTAATAATAAAATAATAAACAAGTTTTTCTATAAATAATAAACAATTTTTTCTGATATAGCCAAAGTCTGGTTGCCTATCAAGGAAGCTTGGCTTAGACCACTTATCATTTTAAAACCGCTGTGCAGACGGAGCTTAACAAGCGATCACAACGAAGCGAGCACGAACTGACATTCGATCGACGATTTCGCTGAGTCACCTGTATATTTACGCATGCGCTACTTTACCTCCCTTGATTGGTTACAGTTCCAAAAGCAAGAATGAAGCTAGTGACTTTTACACCTTATACTATGAAAACTGGGATAGCTGCCCTACTAAAAATGCCCCATAGAAACCAGTAAAACTTTTTATGGGTACCCATAAGATTTTATGGGTTTTTATTGACTTTTACTGGTTTCTGTTGGTCTTTGTGGGTTTTTTTTACTGGTTTCAAAATGACCCATAGAAACCAGTAAAACTTTCTACTGGTACCTATAGAATTTTTGATGGTCTCTATTGACTTTTACTGGTTTCTATTGATCTCTGTGGGTTTTTCTTACTGGTATCAATTGACACCCATACAACCAACATTCAATGGCAGAACTTTGTACTGGTTTGTATAGGTTTATATTGACTTTTACTGGTTTTCTTACTGGTATCAATATAATAATAAATCTTCTGTTGGTTTATATGGGTTTGTGCTATTTTTTTATCTGACGTTAATATACTTGTAAACAATAAAATTAATAGAAAGAAAATATGATCTCTTTAAGACCACCAGAGTAACCTGGAAACGCAGGTGGTCATTTTAGAGAGGGTTTTTACTAAATATGCTTATTTATTTGATTAAAAATTTTTTTTCGGAAACAATAACAGTAATCATATACACCACACACAACAAGGCCGCAAATAAAAATTCATCTTTGCAAGTGGTCGCCTTAGAGAGGTGATGCTCAATACCAATAGATACTCACGTTCTCAGAGATACGTTTATCTTTTAGAGGTGGTCGTCTTAGGGAGATTGCATCTACGGAATGAATCTCTCTAAGGCGACCAGACACTCTTGCAGAATTTTCTTTGTGAATGGTCGCCTTACAGAGAGAATATTCAATACCAAAGTATACTTATGTTTTCAGAAATACTGGTCTCTTTCAGAGGCGGTCGTCTTAGGGAGGTGGTTTTTGCTACGAGTTGGTTCTCTGAATACACACACATAAGCACTTACATTTCTGATATTACAAATAAACACCGGTATCAACCAACATCTCTTTAACGCGAACAAGTTCATTCAGAATCGCAAAACTTTTCTCCCTGTTAACGCTGACGTGAAAAAAAAAATTCGCCCTCTCTCCCCCACTCTCAGAAGTTTCCCAAACAAGCAATATGGCGCCGCTCTATTTATTGTTGTGCGATGGTGGTGTTATTTTCTTCGTGGTTGTAGTAATGCAATATATTATTTACTAGGATTTACTGTATTACAAATTTTACTATGTTTTACTGTTTAGAAATTAGTAATAAATAATAAAATACCAGCACTGACTATGAATATACAACTAAAGCCATGCACGTGTAATCGTGTTTAATGTTTGAGAGAACGTTGCTGATAACTGACTAGCTGTGAAATGGAGATTCTGTGCTTGAAATTGATTTTCCATCTTTACTTTTAACCTGAAAAACAATGTGCTTAAAGACTGAAAAGTGATAATTTCAGACTTGATAATTTGGTTCAGTGTACAGATGCAGAAATATAGTTTTTGCATCCTACTGAAACTGTATTTTGGAAAATTTATTTTTTTGATTACAGTTTAGAAATACTTTTTTAAAACTTGTTCATGTAGATGCTTTATCATTTGAATATTATGTACTAATAAATTTGAGCATACCTTACTTAAAAATGATCTTGCATGATTCAATTTTTCAACTAATGTGATGTGGCCGAGCAAAAAGAATGTTTTTTTATGTTTTGAAAAATGTACTAATTATATTTCGCGAGCAAAAAAGGTAAGTTTTATTAATGAAATAAACATTGAAATATTTAATGTGTTTATTACTTACTGAATGGGGTAGACAAGACATACAAGCTTAAGGAATCTTTTTTCCACTACTAAAATTATGTGAAAATTTAGATGATCATAGTAGCTTACATTGTTTTTTCTTTTTGGTCTATTTTTCTTTACAAGTATGAGACTAGAACCACATTTTTACATTAAATATTTTATGCTATTTTGTTAAAACACATATAATCATTTTTATGCATACTTTAATTTTCATTATTATTAGTTTGATGAAGAAAATTTCAAATGTGTTTTTCATAAATTGCTTTTGAAATAGAAATAGATTTGTGAATAAGATTTATGTAATATTAAATGTACTAGTCTTGGGAGTATAAAAAGTGAATTATTTATTTGCAAAAAATTACATTAAGTTGAAACCTCATATAGTGGTTATTTTCTTAAATGACCACCTCTGATAATGGCACATTTGTCAGGACAATAATTAAATAACAGAACTTAAAAAATCATTCATAGTTTTGTCAGGCTACAGGAACTGGCATTATCTCGAATTGTGGAGTTGATTGTTTTAGGAACGTTTTGCTGTATAATCAATTGACTTCGGTGTAGTAATTTTTACGTGGGTATGAATTTTGCAGAAGTAATTGAACGTTTTTACGAGACATTTAAAACCAAAGCTTTTCGGATCATGAGTCTTATAAGGGCACTGTTATAGCATTGCTTTCAAATATAGTTAGAGTAATATTTAAACATTTTTTTCGGAAGCACTTCCACAGGGAATCCGGTTGTTCTCTGCGGATGAAAAACCCATATAAATAAATCTTCTGTACAGCCTTATACAAATGCAGTTAAAATTACTGTCATTACAATTAAGCGAATATAGCTACATTTGTTTACAAAAAGTTATTGCTAAATACTGCACTATATCAATTTCATTTGGCATTGTAATTTCAGAAAATGCTCAGCATGAGGTATTTTTATATTATATAATCTACTGTCAAAAACAATAGCTACCTTTTCAGTACTTTAAATTTTACTATTGAGAATTTTTATGGTTCAAAATAATATTTCTATACATTATTTCAAGTATTCTTTCTACAATAGAAATCTACACAACTCGCACCTAAAACACTGACTCAAATTTATTCCAATAATGCATCGCTTTAATTAAATTTATGTTCCTTTGAGATGATATATGAAAAACCTTGTGTAATAATAAATTATTAATATATATAGGTAAATGGTATTTTTATATATTTTTTCGGGTAAAGTGCAGAATCGCCCACTTATTTATTTGGCACTTTGTACAAAAGTAAAAGGAATTGGATTTTTGTCAATTTTCTTTTGACGTTTTAAGTGAAAATAGGTCGATGTGTACATGAATAAAGTCAAAGGAGTGCACAATGGCATTTTTGTGCAATTCTGGGATGTTTTTTTAAGTGAAAATATGTCGATGTGTACATGGATACCGAGTATGTGCAATTCTTAAAAACACTCCAAGCAGTGGGCGATTCTACACTTTCCCAATTTTTCTATAGGAATTTATGTGAAAATGTGCTTTAGCCCACTGCTTGGCGATTTTCAGTAGCGGCGATTTTTTGAAAATCGCCACTAAACGTTGTATAAACAAAGTTGCGAAGGCGGAGCTATGTGACGTTTATAAATGGGTGGGACTAAGATTGTGACGTCACAATGTATTCCAGGGGCGTAGCTAGAGGGGGGCAAGGGGCGCAGAACCCAAGGGGCGCCAAACTGATATTACGACATTTTAGAATTAAATGTTTTCCATCCTTGGCAAGCAGTAGGGGGCGCGAAATCTTCAGTTGTCCTGGGCGCTGAAAACCCTAGCTACGACTGTGATGTATTCTCTACAGACATAGAAATAAGCATACTAAATTTTTTCTATTTCACACTATTAAATACGGTAAGTGAATTGTAACAGTTATTAAAACTGTAAACAACGTCGCAGTCTTTCATACAGGGTGAATATTTTTAAGCTTTAGTATTTATACAAATAAAAACAGATTTTTTTAAATTTTAATTTCATATTGCGGAACATTTTAACTTTATCATCTTTACAAAATTACCTTATTGCTACATAACGAGACTATCTCTTACATACTAGTAAGTAAACAATCTTCATTATTTTCTAAAAATTTTTAAGCTTTATATTAATAAAAAAAGGGAAAATATTTATTATTGAATATCAACATCATACACAGCTTTCATTTCCATGTTTCTTAAATTCCTAAACCACGTTCTATACTTTCGTATTAGAATTCTACTCATTAATAAATTTAAAAAATCTAATTTCTCACAATGAAAGAAAGTAAGAAAATATTAAAAATAAGCAATTTTAAAAAGAAAAAATATTTTCACTTACCCTTTTCAGGAAAATAAAAAGTCTTTTTGACAATGACGACACGTTTCCCTTGCATTTCCAATAAAGTAATAAATTTACATGTACATTCACTCACCTCTCTCAGCATCACAGATAAATCCATAGCGATTGTTTATTTAACAAAATATATGCAGAAATATGGCAAAAACACACAGATAAAACCACTCGATTGATAACTACCACATAAGAACATTCAAACGGCAAATGAATTAACTGCTCAAATTACGAAGTAAAAATTCCAAAAGAAATCGTCTGCTTGGAAATTCTTTTTAACTGCAAGTATAGTTTTGAAAGCATAAATTATCGTCTGCTAATTGACAATTTGTTTTCGGACATTTGTGCTCTCTCCGAAGAAATTTATTCGTATCTAGTTATTAAAAAGCGCTATGAAAGCCATGGCTTTTCGATATCTAAAGCTACGATAGGTAATATTGTCAACGATAGGAAATTAAAAAAAAGACAACAAATATAATGAAATTAAAAAACAAAATAAAATCTGAAATTTAAGATTTTACATTCGCCCCAAAGGTGCATTTTTTAACACTTTGCGTGTTACCTTTATTAATTAAATATCATGTTCTTCGCACTTAAACCGTAAAATTCAGTTCAACAGCAATATCACAAAATAATTTTAAAATAAGCATATCTTTAGATTTTCCGATACACAGACTCGCGCGCTGGAGATAAAAATGTTTTTATCTGTAGAGAATTGTCATTGCTTGCTTTGAAATTCCTCAGTATGTTAATCAAAAATTCGTTAAAGTTTTACAAAATATGAAAACGATAATAAAACAAATTCCAAATTTCAAATTTGGGCTTCCAGATGCCCATATTCGCAGGAGGATGACGTTATTCTAAATTTGATGTTTCTAGTAACGTTGTTTTATCAAAATAAGGGAAACATACATACATTTATGAAGATTTTTAATCGTTTAATTCCTTTAAATATAATACAGTGAGATAATATTTGTTGGCCACAATTTGAAACACTGGCTACATTGGCTTTTCCCATGTACACATCGATCTATTTTCACTTTAAAAAAAATCCCAGAATTGCACAAACTCGGCATCGCGCACAACCTTGGCATTGCGCACCACATTGGCTTTGCCCATGTGCACATCGATTTATTTTCACTTAAAAAAACATCCCAGAATTGCACAAACTCGGCATCGCGCACCACATTGGCTTTGCCCATGTGCACATCGATCTATTTTCACTTAAAAAAAAATCCCAGAATTGCACAAACTCGGCATCGCGCACAACCTCGGCACTGCGCAGTACATTGGCTTTGCCTATGTGCACATCGATCTATTTTCACTTAAAAAAACATCCCAGAATTGCACAAACTCAGCATTGCGCACCACATTGGCTTTGCCCATGTGCTCATCGATCTATTTTCACTTAAAAAAACATCCCAGAATTGCACAACCTCGGCATTGCGCACCACATTGGCTTTGCCCATGTGCACATCGATCTATTTCACTTAAAAACATCCCAGAATAGCACAAACTCGGCATTGCGCACCACATTGGCTTTGCCCATGTGCACATCGATCTATTTTCACTAAAAAAAAAACCTCCCAGAATTGCACAAACTCGGCATCGCGCACAACGTCGGCATTGCGCACTACATTGGCTTTGCCCATGTACACTGCTCAAAAAAAAAATGGGACAGTCCTATATCTCCCGATCTACTGGGCCGATTAACAAAATTCAAATTGCGTTCTTCATGTCTCGAAAGCGCGACTTAGGATATATATTAGATTTATATATAGCACTATTCTAACATAGGTATTTTGACACAAAATCGGACTTTTTCTGAAATAACATACCAATTTTTTTACATATTTCGATTCTACGACTCAAATTACGCCTAAATATGAAATTTTGTAAAATTTGGTGAGAAATTTACGGAGAAATTCACAAATTTATGTTTGCACTTTTTTGTCAGTTTGCGCCAAGAATAGTTCACTTGGCGAACTTCTTAATATATGGCAACCTAGTTTGCTTTCCCGTGAGAGGAAAAAAAGTCACTATTGTTCCTTTTTTCCAAATAATATTCTTTATATTATATTTTTAATTATAACTTATTATTTTAAGTAATTTTTTTTTCCAATTTCATTTTAATTGTTTAAGTTGCATGGATTTTTCGAATAACTGTTTTAAAAACTTCTATTTACCTATTCGAACTGCGTAAATAAAGATGCAGCGTTTATTTTTTTTTCAAATAGTTTTCTTTATATATATATTTTTGTCATAGTTATTATTTTAGGTAATTTTTAAATTTTTATACTTTTATTTTAATTGTTTGTGTTGCACTTTCTCTTCAGATAATTGTTTTAAAATTTTATTCCTTCGAACTGAGCATTTTAAATATATTTATTAATGTAAATTTTCCAGAATTTGATTTTATTTATTTGAATTGCATTTCTTTCGGAAGAATACTTTGCAACCCAGACTACGATGCGTTTGAAAACCGTATATATTAAAAGAGAAAATACAGTAAAGCACAGTTAACACGCTTTTCAATGGTCGGTTCAGAAAAGATATATATAAATAAGAGAGATGTATAACCGACATTTTAACTTGTGATGACTTGCATACACTGCTTAAAACAGTTTTATCATTGTGCCCATTTATTTACACAATTTTATCCTACATTTGGTTTTTTAAAATGTTATTCATATTTTAGGAAAATATTTTATTTTTGAAATCCCAAGAATCAAATATCATAAGATTAAAAGATTTTAAATTTAAAAAAAATACAAATACTAAATTTTACTCAAATTTTTTTTTTTTTTCTCTTTTTCTTAAGGCGTTCTACTTTATTCTTGCTATTTTCTTTAGGCATTCTGCAAGTATATTAAAAAGTATCCAACTTTCCGAAATATCTTGGTATTTCTGACAATCATTTTAAATAAAGTTATCGCCTTCCATTTCATAAAGGACCACAAACGGCCGAGCGGTAAAGTCGCTGAACACTGGTAGTTCACTCCGGGGTTCGAATCCCAGTAAACGGGCTGGCTGCATGGGCGTTTTCGTGGTTTTCCCCATATGTAACGTGTATACGAGCCAGTTTCCCTTATAACGTCCTCCACGAAGGCATCCCTCCCTTTAGGCAGATAGCTCTCGTGTGCTTTGCCATAATTAAATAATCCAATCCTTAATTAAATATAATTTATTTGTAACTTCTACTAGAGCTGACGGTAAGAATTGAAATGCAAATGAATAATATCGTGTGCAGTCTTGATTAATATAAAATTAAAAATATTTGCATTCAGACAGAAAGTTTTTTGAAATATTTGTAATTACTTTATAAGAAGGATTTATTAATAACCGTAATAATTTCTTATTATATTACTGATGATTAGGATTCAGTTCTCTTGACAATTACATTCTAAATTAGAATTTTAAGGATATAATGAAAATACGCTACGCACAAAAATACATTTTAGGATAAAAAAATGAGTTGAATTTTTGTGTTTAAAACTTCTTAAATTCATTTTATAAACATCGTATCCTCGTTGTTAATTGAATCCAGAATGTTGTGTGTCGTTTATATAATTATTCTTACTCTTCCACAGAACCTGCTAATTTATCCAGCCATTAAATAACTGCAGATCATTTCAACATAACCATTGAACTTCCATTAATTCAGTCTCTAGAGGGTTGTATGTTTATATCATAATTAATATCATATAAAAATGATTATTCTAAATCTTATGTTTCTATAAAAATATACTGTGCTTTAAAAATATGGATGATAGTATCAGCCACTTCATAAGCAACAGTTTGTTTAGAAATAAATTATGCAGTTAATGTCATAAAATATTTTCATAAAATTCAAACAAAACATCAAACAAAAATTCTCAGTTTTAGACAATTCGATTTTAAAAAAGTTAAAATAAAGTAGCAGACGATAAAACGCCGAAGGTAAAAATTTACTCTTACAAAAATTTACTCTTATTTTTTTAAAAAAAAAAGGAAGAAAGAGAGAAATTAAAAAAATAATTAAAAATTTGAATAATATCATCTATAATTTTAAAAAAATAGCTTTCCATATAGTATTAATAAATATTCATTACGCATCATTGAGGGAAAATATTTCATATAACTAATTTTCCGCAAAATGTTACTTGAAATTTAAGGTTAAAAATAGCTGTGGCAATTCACTGTAACAAAAATCCATTGACCACATTTGGCGTTATTATCGCTCAAAAAAAAAAGATGCCAAATTTCAAAAGGCGAAAATATGTAAATTCGTGTATATCTTAGAAAATTGTGAATAAAAAAGTCAAATTTTTTGCAGATATGCTTAAAAATACACCTACTGTAAGATGATGGCAAAAATTTTATAGGTTATAATTCAAAATTTTTTTCGAAAAATTTATAAAAATTATTTAAAAATAGAAATTTAAAAATTAAAACACAAAAAACGGGTAAATTTTATTTGGAATGAACCTAAATTTCGATATGTGAAAGGAAAAATAATAAAAGTTTAATAAAAAAAGAGATATTAATAAATATTTACCAAATTCAATTAACATTGAGGAGCTAAAATTTTGAGAGCTAATATTTTAAAAACTACTCGTACGATTTTTACAAAACTCGGTATTCTGGCATAATTTGAGTCGTAGAATCGAAATATGTAAAAAATTGGTATGTTATTTCAGAAAAAGTCCGATTTTGTGTCAAAATACCTATGTTAGAATAGTGCTATATATAAATCTAATATATATCCTAAGTCGCGCTTTCGAGACATGAAGAACGCAATTTGAATTTCGTGAATCGCCCCAGTAGAACGGGAGATATAGCACTGTTCCATTTTTTTTTTTTTTTTTTTTTTTTTTGAGCAGTGTACATATCGATCTATTTTCATTAAAAAAAAAATATCAGAGAATTGCACAACGTTAGCTTTTCCAATCTTCTAGGATTGAGCCAAAAAGAAATACAAAATATTAAAATAAGCAACTTTAAAACGAACCATACAAGAGAAATTTTTTCACTTACCCTTTTAAAGAAAAATGTAAAGTCTTTTTAAGGGGTTTTTTATATGAATTTATTTCAGGGGGAAACCCTTTTGGATCCCCCCTCATCTTTAAATAAATTTACAAACGTTTATACGCCGTTTCCGTAATATATGTAGAAAAAAGGCTAAAACCCACAGGGGGGAAAACACTGGATTAAAAAAAGAAACCACATAAGAACATTCAAACCGCAACAGAATTAACAAGTAAAAAAAAAAAAATATAAATAAATAAAAATAAAATAAAATAAAAATAATGAAAGCTTTAGATTTTACATTACGCCCTGGGCGTTCTTTTTAACGTTTTGTGTGTTACATTTCTTTATCATATAATGTTTTTTACACTTAAACCATAAAATTCAGTTCAACAGCAATATCGCAAAATAATTTTGAAATGAGCATATCTTTAGAATTTCTGATACACAGTTTTGCGCTCTGCACGTAATTTTTTTTTTTCGTACTGTGTTGCAGTTGCTCGCTTTGAAATCTTTGAGTTTGCTAATAAAAATTTCGTTCAAGTTTTACAAAATATCAATCAGATAATAAAAAAAATTCCAAGTTTGGGCTTCCAGATGCCCATATTAGGTTGGAAACGTATGTTATTCAAAATTTGATGGCTCTAGGTACCGTTGTTTTATCACAATGCGAGAAACATTTATGCAGATTTTTCAATATTTAATTTCTTTAAATATAACACAGGGCGATAACATTTAGTGGCAACAGAATAACAACACAGCTTCAAAACATCGGGTTAGCCATGTTGGCGCGTTTATTGCCCATTGAAAAACAATCGCCAAGCAGTGGGCTAAACCGCATTTTAACCGGAATTTAGTTTCATTAAATTAGTTATTTAGTATAATTATGTGTATATGAGTATATTCACACTTATTCGCATAGATGGAATTTTTACAGTACGAAAGTTGATCTTTTTTACATCAAGAACTATATATACTATAAATACCCATTATGTTATAGATTTTATTTATATAAAATCTGTGGAAGATTATATAGCACTAAAAGTGAGATACGGAATAAAACATTATACGCTATGAGATATTTTCTTAATTCCCGAACTGTGCGTTAAGAATTGGTATTTGTTGAAACTTGTAAATTTTTTTAAATTCATTTTGTTACAATATAATTTATTGTATTTTGGGTACTATTAAGTTTAATTTATTGTATTTTGGGTACTATTAAGTTTATTATATGTTATCTTCATGTTTCATTTATTTTTTGAGAGATACAAGTAACATTCAAAGTATTGTAATAAGGGGTCGACACAGTGTTTGTATATTATTATTTCTTCACTACATTATATTCTTGGATTCATCCTTTCTTCCACGCAAAACATCTATGTGTATGCATGTCATAATAAGCTACAGGGTGTTACTATCATTGGTAAGC
Source organism: Stegodyphus dumicola (assembly GCF_044657685.1). NCBI lineage: Eukaryota > Metazoa > Arthropoda > Arachnida > Araneae > Eresidae > Stegodyphus > Stegodyphus dumicola. The sequence continues at coordinate 110,553,493 of NC_140768.1, forward strand.
GAGCTTTAAGGGGATAGCAAGTATGCTAAATTTGAACTCTATGTTAAGTTTCTAATTTGCAAGTCCCGTATTCTTTTTGCTTGCTTGTTAATAATGTTTCTCTTCCTGAAAATTTGGGTTTCTTCTAGTTTTGTTTTTTAATTTGGTTTAGTGCATTGTAGGTAACTTAAAATTTAAGCAGATGCTAGAAAGTACCATCCTTTGGCAATACATTTCTCATTAGGTATCAAATTGTTAAACAAGCTGATGTGATTAAATACAATTGTTTAATTTCCCAATTAAAGAACTGAAATACAAATATATGCAGTGAGGTACAGTACTATATGTATATATTTATAATGAAATGAATAATATATATACAGTCAAAGTAATGATTCGCAACCATCAAATGAAATGATATTATATATATATGTAATGGATTCTGTAGTCGAATACAAGCAGCTGAATCCGTAATGAACAGCAAGAATTTTGATGGCTTAGAGATGTTGAAACTCAAATCCACAATGAATAAGAAATTTGGCGGTTGAGGTAGATTTAATTCAACTTTTCTTTCAGCAAATATGTTGCAGCCACAAACAAGTTGGCACATTATTTATGCCTATTCCAAAAATTAACTTTTTTGATAAATGTGTAGTAAGAAACAAGGAGCAGACAGACTGCAATCCAGCTAATACAAAGCGTAAAAAGCAAATGCGTTAAGGGTGAAATCTTAATTAAGACCGAGTTAATTTTGGTTTTCGATGCATTTTTACTCGTATTTGATAGTTAATACTGCTATAAAATTACAATTGGCTGTTTGAGTTTTAGTTTCTTTTACAACATCAAGTTATGTAAGAGTCATATGACATGAATTAATCTCGAAATGATGCAGTACAGAAAGAAACTGTTTTTAGAATAGAGAAGGAAAATTAATTTTACGCTGCTAATTTAATCTTTTGCATATTCCTTATTTTTCTTACATATATACATGTACATATATCATTCGATGGTTGTGAATCATGACTTTGGTTATTATCTTTCTATTCATTTTATTTTCAGAATTATATAAAGGTAGTTTAAAATTTTGTAATATGTTTATAGATATTGACGTGCATTAAGGACAGGCTCGTAGGCTTCTAGATATTTTAAAATTTTTATTTATTCGCATTGAGTTTTATTTAAAATTACTTTACATGCTTTCTCCGCAATTTAGTTCTGTTCAGTGCTAATTATGTACTTCTGCTGGTTTATGTTTTTATGGAAATTTGATTTACAGTTCTATTTTTGTGTATTGTTTTTTATAGGGATTCTGTATATGGATAGCCGTTCTATGTACGATTCTATGTATGGATACTCCACTATAGTATAATGCTATTGGTTCTGTTTATGGGTTTTGTGCAGCGATTTTTCCAAGAGGTACCTTTATTGGTCTGTGGATTTTTGTGTAGTGGTTTTTACAGGATTTGGCATATGGGTGCCTGTACATGCTTTTGTTTACTGGTTTTTACAAGGCATAGACCTACGGAATATCCATTTTTTTTATGGAAATTTGGCCAATGGATATGCATATAAAGTTTTGATTTTTGGCTATGGGTTTTTACTGGGATTTTGTTTATAGTGCCTACAGTTCTACAGGTTTCTACAAAGATTTGGCCTACTCGTATCCGTACAGTCGTACGGGTTTCTGTTTACAGGTTTTTTTACGGGTATTTGGCCTACAGGTACCTATACAGCTGTGCAGGTTTCTTTCTTTGGGTTTTTACGGGTATTCGGCCTATGGGTACCCGTACAACCGTACGGGTTTCTTTTTATGGGTTTTTACGGGAATTTGGCCTACGGGTACCCGTACAATCGTACGGGTTTCTTTCTATGGGTTTTTACGGGGATTTGGCCTACGGGTACCCGTACAACCGTACGGGTTTCTTTCTATGGGTTTTTACGGGGATTTGGCCTACGGGTACCCGTACAGTTGTACGGGTTTCTGTCTATGGGTTTTTACGGGGATTTGGCCTACGGGTACCCGCAGAGCTGTACGGGTACCCGTAGGCCGATTCCCCGTAAAAAAATTTTATGGGTTTCTACGGGGCATTTTTAGCAGGGTGAGAATACTCAAATGAAAACGTAAGGTAATGGTCTTCCATCTGAATGTAAACCCGTGAATGGACGTAAAACTCCGATTGTCTGTTTGACATGCCTGATCGTAAATGACTGAACGTAAGACGTTGATCGTCCATCTGAAACGCCAAATCTATCTAAATGATCCCTTATGGACTATTAAATGAAGGAATGAATAGTTTGATAAGTCTTTTGTCCACCTTAATACTTCCTAATTGCTCAAGAGGGTTACTGAAATGAGTTACTGATTAGTACAATTACTTAGCATATTTCTGAGGTACACAAACATTCAGAAACTGGATCTGAAAGCCAGGAGATTTTGTTAACAATCGGTGAGGGCTGTCAACTGCAATGAGCAGATATGGCCTAGATTTCAAAAGATAAGAATTTAGGACAATTAGAACAGCCAATATATACATCTCTGTTAGAGATGTTTTATATTCATACTCAATATTAACATCACTCCAGTGAGTTTCTTCTGGAATAAGGACTTCTTCTAAAACATTTGCAAACTATTTTGCATCTGTTTGTCCCTTTATCTGTCAGATTATAAGTTAAAAGGGAAAATGTACAGTTTATTAATAAGTGCGATTTTATTTTCAGAAAAGAACCATTTAGTACATATTGCTCTGAATATGTGAAATTGGAAAGTCGAATTCATTCCTGCATCTCGTTCATGTGCGAATGTCTGCAACAAACAATCGATGCGAGAAGCAGGCCGTCCAAAGACGTCTTCTATGAGTTTGAGTTCACCAGTTCCTGCAAATGCCTGGCCTACGACAGCTTCGTCGAGGCTTGTGAAAGTGCGATACGGAAACCTGTGTCGGAATGGAGAATACAGTACGACTGCAGTAAGTCGACGCTATTCTTTATGATTAATATTATTTTAAAAAAGGAACTAAATAATTGGATATAAATGGGGGAATTTTATATTCGGTTCTATGAAAGTACGAAATTTTGACTGTTTAACTAAATAGTGTTTCCTGTTTTGTTTCATTCAATTAAAAATATACAGACTCCATACAATTATAAGAAATTATCATAATTTTCTCTTGCATGCCCTCGTGGTGTAAATGCATGTCAACTATCAATTAAAATATCCATGATTCGTATCCCAGGTACGGCCAGTCAATTCTTTATGTCTGTTTCTTCGAAAAATTCAATAGACTCTACGGTGAAGCTTTTGGTGTATATTAAATTTGATGCATATTATAACTCGTCACCACCTGGAGTTGGTCGACTGGGTCTCATGCCTCTCCCGAGTTGATTTATATGAAGGTAAAGTCATAAGGAATTATCGTATCCTCTTGTACGTACTCCGTGGTCTGAATCGTTAACATAATAGCTGGTATATCCATGATTCGAATCTCGGCTACCACTCAGCTGACTTTTCATATTTCGTCGTCTAGTCCCCACAATGGCGTCTGAATTTAAATTTGGCAGACAATAATTCTTCATCTTCTGGAGTGGTAAACTGGGTCTCGTGTCTCTCTCCGGTTGCCTTTTATGTGAGAAAGAATGCAACGAAATATCGCATTCCCTTGTGCGTGCTATCGCGATGTCAGTGGTTATGGAGTCCAGCTAGTAATAAAAGATTCGTGATTTGAATCCCCGAGAGGGCACATTCGTTTTTATATCTCTTCAAAAACTTGACTCTGTATGTTAAAACTTATAAATTGCTCGTGATACAAACTGTACGCGTAAAACAGAGTAATTATTTATGATGAAAATTCAAGTCCTGTTGCATATAATTATAGTGAGAAAACTTTATGTAGTAATTAATTACTTTATTATTTCACTTTAACTTTCAATATAGCCAAATCTAAATGTCAAATAAAGTTCGGCCAGCTTGAGAACAATGATAGAAGAAATTATCATAGATTTCTGAGCTCTTTCAAATTATAATAGTTCTTAAATTAAATCTTTAAAAAAAAAAAAAAGAAAAGAAAAGAAAAGAAAAAATACTGAAGTTGTTAGGCAGAACAAATGTGCGATTGAAACCATTCTAAGATAGTAAGTCAATACAAAATTAGAAAATTATGAGTGAAATGTTAAAAATTATCAAATTAGCACAGTTTCTTATAATTTTCAAATATTTAAAATAATACGATGTGTGGAAAATAAAGCTTAACTTGGTCGGTGAATGTAATAAACTATTATTTCTTTCTCAGCTCCCGACTGCCCACCGGGTATGGAATGGCAGGATTGTGGACCGGGATGCGAACTCACGTGCGACAATTACCATGACAGGGAATCCATTTGCGGCACCGACTGCACTCCAGGTTGCTACTGTCCGTCCGGTATGATCCGTTACCACAACCGTTGCGTCAAGCCAAAGATGTGCCAGGATTGTAAGTTGTTCAGATAGCATTACTTTGCATTTATCTTCGATGTTATTTTAGAATTTTAGACGCTAAGTTTTAGGTTTATGCTATGGCGCCCAACGTGGGGCTTGAACCCATGAACCGGAGATTAAGATTCTCTTGGTCTACCGACTGAGCTATCAAAGAGTCGTGGGTTTGAATCCGCGATGGGGACCATATATGATTTGCTATTTTGGTCCTAAAATAGGAATTATATCCAGTGTCATCTTTAAGAGAATGACTGGTTTTATAAGTATAATAACTACTTTCTTATGTCACAAAACTAAATATAGTATTTTAAGGTATTATTTACCCATTGTTGTCTTTGGTACACTGGTGTGCGAAACTTAAGCAACAGCAGGGATTTTTGCCATAACTCCACGAGAAATCAACTGAGAGACATGAAATGCAGAAATGAAGGAGAGTATTATGTACGTAAAGTATGACGAAAGCATCGGAGCTGAAAAAGGAATACAACACATACGATATGGAATCAAACAAAAACAAGCTTTATTGAACGCATAGTATCGTGACTCATGATTGTCTATCCAAGAGGAAGAACAACAAGCAGATGTTCCTTAATATGGGATATGCCCTCCCCTCACTGCAATGGTTGCTTCGCACCGTCTCCGCATACTCAGAACCAGCTGGTGCAACATTTCTTGCGGTAGGAGTGCCCATTCCTCAATCAGCATCTGTTTGAGTTGTTGAGTGTTCTCCGGAGGATGTAAGCGTGCTGCAATGTGTCTCCCCAAAGCATCCCACACATGTTTGGTGGAATTTAAATCTGGGGAGTACGCTCGCCAATCCATTCGAGTGGTATCTTGACTTTCTAGTAGCTCCTCAACAGCAAGAGTCCAATGTGGCCGAGCATTGTCATTCATAAAAATTAAGTCTGGGACAATGGCACCTCGGAACAGACGCACATGGGGAAGGAGTACCTCATCACAATAGCGATCCCCGGTTACAGACCCTCTGTCGAAAACGTGGAGCTCAGTTCGCCCGTTCAGCATAATACCTCTCCAGAGACGAGAACTCCGTTACGGTGTCTTTCCTTGATGTTACTGGGATAAAACCGGGTTCCGACCTCTCTCCAAATCAAACCGCGTTGAGAATCGCTTTTGGCACTGAAACCGACTCTCATCCACAAAGAGGACACGACTCCATTGATCAGTTGTCCAGTTTTGTGCTCTCTGCACCACTGTAAACGGTGGCGTCGGTGGCCAACTTTTAACGGGAGGCAGCGTTCAGGACGGCTGGCGAATAGGCCCCCTTTGTGAAGGCGTCTGGCCACAGTAAACCGCGACACTTGTCGCCCCGTTGCTGAGCAATGGCGCTTGCTGACTGCTGTCGGCCTCTTTTCGCCTGCAGGACGATATATCGGTTATCCCCTGCAGTTGACGTCATCGGTCAGCCACCACCAACCTTTCTAACAGCTGTACCTGTGGTTTGGAACGCTTTCCAAGCGCGCGAAACGACACTTTTGTTGATTCCGAACTCTGCAGCTACACTGGGGACAGTACGCCCCTCCTCCAGCTTTCCGATCATTCTTCCACGTGTGAAGTCGTCCAGGTGATTTCTTCTAGCCATATTTCACGAACTGACTCACTGGCACTTGCAGCGAATATGTTGAATTGCGTCTCCGTCCTTCCTTTTATTCTACTGTTGAGCTGCGCGCGCCGACATCACGCGTTTTGTGTACGCTCACGTCGCCTCTGACGTTTCGTTCCTGATATTTGCATACGCATGACGTTTCTACTGACTTACGTGTTCAATGTACTGATTTCCAAACCTCCTTTTCTGCAATTTCATGGCTATCTGCTAAATTTTTACATTATTGCTTAAGTTTTGCACACCAGTTTACATCATTAATTTAAAATTCCATTGTAAGAAAGAAATCTACGTAAATCATTTTCTTACCCACCAGGAATTACTAATGATAAAGATATTAAAAAAAGTGTTAAGAAACGGGCAATTAAGTGACTGTATGATGTTGCTTGAGCTTGAGTGCAGGAAATGTCGTTTCTTATTTAGAGAAGCACAATTGCGCGAAGAAAATATTTTAGAGTGCATGTTCTGTAATACCCCTTAACTTCTGAAAATAATTGACCTGTCGTAAAAAGATATCCTGATAATAAAAAAATGATATCTTTTTTAATATGCTTCTTTATTAAGATAATATAGCACGCCGAAAAAGTAGTAATTTAGAATTCAAACAGCAAAAATCAGCGTCATATTTACAAATTTTCACAAGACTATTTTCGATAGTTTTACCGAACCATCAGCCTGAGCTGCCAAAGCGCAAATGAACGAGATAAGATATAGTGATTATATAAGATAAGATAAGAATGGCTGGACAAGAGTTAAGCTACTGGCGCGCGCCATCTTTTGATGAAATGAGAACTAAAACATAATTTCCTTAGGCTGAAGGCAAAGATGGATTGGAATTAGGGTCGTTAACTAGAAAAGAAAGATTTTTTTGAATGCGAAACTCCTCTAGAAAATCTAATTCACGAATGGAAGATAATTTTTGAATAATTTTGGCTGCAGAAAAATTGAAAGTGTGATTTTTCGGACTAACAATTCAGGGAACAGAGGACTTCTGTGTTTTCCTTTTTCTAACATCTGTTTCATGTTCCTTAACGCGAAATTTTAGGATTCTCTTAGTTTCGCCAATGTAAATTAATTTAAATTAATGCTTCTTTATATCAAAAGGGCTACTGAATATTTTTCTTGCTTTTGAATAACTTATTCTTGTAAGTAACTTTTAACTCTTCAACATCCTCAAAACAGGAAAGTACTTCGAAGCAAAGTAAAAAGTGAAGTAGCATCTAGAAGTTGTACTAAAGTAGCACATAAAAGATTGAGATAATTTAATCATCATTATATTAAAATCATATTCCAAAAGCGTTAATTAAGAGGAAGATGTCAGCAATAGTTTAAATAAATACATACATATTTTCGCGGTTAATTTTAAGTATTTAATACACCACTAAACTGTAATTGAAGTTGTAAACGTGTGTTTCCATAAACGAATACGTTGCCACTGCACTTGCAAATTCCATAGCGAACTTCTGAAAACTTCGCAACGATGATAAGATTAACTTCAAGTTAATGTGACGTTTTTGCCTCCAGAAATCTAGCAAAAATTGCACGGTGAAGTGGAACTGATAGGTTTAGTTTGGGATAAAGCTTGAATAATTTCATTTCCGTATGGCCCATAACAAGTGACAAGGGCTAAAAAAATTTCTTGCGTGCGCTTCACAACAAAAATTTGAATGAAAATTAAAGAATTTTTCCTAGTAATATTTTAACTTTAGCTATTCCAGCGGATACCAGTAATTGCCTCAAAATCACTAAAAGGAATAATGATGAGATAGCCTGTTATGTGCGCGATACAGGATTTGTACAATTCTATGATATTTTTAAGATCTGATTCTGATTTAAACGAAAACAGACAGCTGTGTACACGGGCAGAAGAAATTACGCAGCATTTTCTCTAGAATCGTGTCTTATTTAGTTATTTACTTTTACTTACTAATTACATCATATAATCCTTATTTAAAAATTAAAATTTGTATTTTAAATTGCTCAAGTGTGTTTTCGTATGATATGTTGATAATATTTTCCGACTTAATATAAATAGAGATAGGTTGGAAATTTTCTTAAAAAAATTCACGAAAATCACCAACTTGCTCCCGATAGCATATTTCACAAGTGCACGTCTGTGTAGCCACCGAGGGAGTGGCTTCTAGGATTGACCAATGGGCATCCAGTAATATTTCTCTCATGCCACAAGCTTATTCACAAAGCCTACAGACCGTTTCTTCTGCTGTTTGCTTCGATTGGTTAAAAGAGGTAGGGTTACAGAATCTAGTGCTTGGCGACTTTTGGTTCATCGCCTATACAATTTGTATTTGAGCGTCGTGTACCAAAAAGTGAGCAAAAACCACCGGAGAAACCGCAGCACAGTGGTAACGAGCGCGGGAATAAAACTCAGACTTCTAAGTCGCCGGTTCTATCCGCGCTCGTAGCTTTCAAAAACTCTGCTCTATACGGATTTATTTTTATTTTAACTTTATTGAATGACTTTGTCATTATTTGTCTTTTCGTCTTCGGGTACGGTGTTAAAAATTAAACGCCTTTATTTTCTCTATTTTTGTTAATGTTAATTTTTCTTATTTTTATTTACTGGTTTGTACTCTTTGTAGTAGGTACCAGTAAGCAAGATTACGAGATTACCAAGATCCCGAAAAGCGTTTCAATAGAAATAGCGCATATGGAATAAAATATAATTTTAGTTATACTTACTCGTAAAAAGAATAGGTATCCGACACCCTTAAATGTTTACTGAATGTTTTCATTTGGTTATTTTTTTAATATTCCTTTATTTGTATAAATTAATGCGCTATGAAAATTTACACAATAGACTCTTCCTAAGTGAAATAACGAAAAAGTGCATATGCTGTCTCCATATAAACACCTTTTCTTGTAAAACATTTACGTGGTTTTAAAAGTTTAAATTCAAATACAAATAAACAATTAATAAGATCAATAGGTTATTTAAGATATATTCCACACAATTCCTCTAAGCTTTCATTCATAAACGAAAAAATGTTGAATGAAATAAACGCTGTTTCCGTTTGTTTAGCGTTAATTACCACGCCTACAGGGCGATAACTCGCCATTACAAATATGACCGCCAAGCAGATGTTTCCTCCAATGAGAGCAGCCCGTAGCGAAATTGTCTGTAGGCTTTGTGAATATGCATGCCACAAGACCTTTCACGTGCTTTAAGATTTAAGCAAAATGGTTGAAAATATTCTGCCACGCAATTTTCTGTACAAAATAATTAAAGCATCGTCGATTTCTTATGAAAATTTTCATAGCAAAGTTAGATCAAATATAAGCAATTGTAAAGCTTTCACTACCTGATTGAAAGAATTTGAAATAAATACAAACACATGTTTGTATTTATTTCAAATTTACACGCAAACATATCTATGCAAAATATTACTTAATAAGTGGTAAATAAGATGAAGAAAGAAATATGTGATAAACACCTGAGCCCAAATACTATCTTTACATAAAACTATGCATATGTGAAAAATATTTACACTAATTACATCTGCAAATGAAAGGCAGCACCATTTTTTTGCAGTCTATATGAAAAAAAGATGTTCTATTATAAAAGCCAATGTAGAATTTTATTTAAAGTGAACTTAACTAAGTTGCATTCGTATACATTTAGTGTGTAAAATTTCACATTAAAAACAGTTCACTATTAAATGTTTTGCCGGCGTAAGAACTACTCTTCAAACAGAATGAATCTATCTTATTCACAACGAATATATTCAATTTATTTACATATAACTTTTAATGTTAAGAATGGATATAATCAGATCATACACAACATGTATTCTGAATCTTACACTTTCAAAATCAAAAGAATGCAAGCACTGAAAAAAGAAAACACTAGATTCATTGTAACACTTCCAGTCCTCTTCAGCTCTATTAAAAAGAACTAAACATTGAATTCTCTTAATCATCAGGTGTTAGTAAATACATATTGTTCAAGGCTAATTGTGGCTTGAGTCATTTTCTCGATGTAAAGAGCGATAATATGCCATGAACATCAATCCAAATATTAATGCGTGAAAATATCGTGAAAGTGAAATGTCAGCAATTAGTTAAACTCATAAAACGAAAGCACTACGAGATTTTCTACTATTACGCTATACATTTATAACTGCGAAACAAATAAGAATTAAAACATAAACGACATACGATCACATGCACGAAAATTTAGCGTCACAACAGCAATAGAAGCTCATTGGTCCATTTTCGAAATCCCTCCCTCAGTGGCTACGCTGATGTGCACTTGTGAAATATGCCTCCCGATACGTAACTTTTTACCCTTTCATTTGGTGATCTTAGACCCATTCACCGGTAAATTTGTCAGAAAACGCCAGATTGCTTGCATTAATACTTACGTATCTAAACAAGTTACAAGTTTGATTTAAAATACCAGTGATTTGAATTCCTTGATATTCATGTCAACTAACTAACAAGTAGGCAAAGCATGATTCCTAAAATTAGAATTGCCGAAGCCAATCGGAAGGTCATCAGAAGCATCGAAAAGGAAGAAATGAATGAAATGATAAAATTATAACGAACATTAAATTAAATGTAAGAGAGATAAATAAAAATATTTATAAATTACCTATAATTAGAGGAATTATACAAATAAAATTAAACTAATGCATTTAAAAATATTTTTTTTTTTTAAATTTGAAAGGGTTCGTATTTTAGCGATCGCCCAAAAGGGTTCTTTTAAAGTTTAATATGGTTTATCTGTAGATATTATCGATAGAGATGTCATGTTGGAATAGCGAAACGTTTTGTAGGGTGTGTTACAAGGTTAGTATTTAAATTAAACAGTTATTTATATTTCAACCTTTCCCTTTTTCCCAGCAGACTGTAATTGAGTTAACGAGTATATAAACTTAGGTTTTGGTGTTTGAAGATAAAACGTATTTCTGGCCTACTTGTGCATGCTACGTTTAGTTCCTGCCAGCTTTGATAGGTGTAAGTTTCGGCTTTGAGTTATCCATTGCCGATAGATTCGTTCTGACGCTCTGGCTGGAATTACTGAGCCAGTTTAGAGAAAATTTGAATTGTGTAGTCTTTGACTACTACTCCACGTTTAATTTGAATTTGACTGTTACTTTACTGTTACTCACCCCAACTTGTGGCTGCTATTGTGAGCACAAGAAAGTGTATTTCAGTTTTGCAATCTGTTTAAATAAAAAGTTCTCCAAGATTTGTAGTTATTTTTAGACATAGCGATAATTCGTTTCACCTCTGTTAAGGGTTTTGGACTAATTAACTTTTACCAAACCAAGTAAAACCTCTTAAGACGAATATGCATGTCAACTAACATCAGAACGTAAAATATCTTCTGCATATTTATAAAAGAGAAAAATGTACTTTTGTAAAAACATTTAATGTTTTTAATTAGCTACATCATAAATTAAATGCTTTTTTATTTAAATCAATCTGATTAAAGAGTAACAAAATAATGTTCTTAAGAACTGCATTTATTGTCTTTAAATAGTTTAGTTTGTTAATTAATAGCAGACAGATTAAATATGGAGAATAATATTTTACATTTTGCCGAATGGCAACAGACACGAATGAAAAGTGAAACAACGCAATATCGTGTTTCGAGACTAATAGACCTTATAGGCTAATAAAACGCGACGAAATTAATGATAATAATGCATAGTATTTTGTTATGCTTTATTATCATTAATTTCGTAATAGTATTTTGTTATTTATTTAATAACAATTATAATTAATTTATTTATAATTATTTAATTTAATTAGTTATTTAAGTAATTTGTTGTAATATAATTAATAGTATTTTGTTATTTGAGTTTTAATAGTAACGTTTTGAACAATATTCTTGAAAATCAGATAAAGCTATTTCTTTACTTTTATTTTTTAACCATGTAGACACGTTCTTGACCAAATGAGTAGAACTCATAAATAGTCCTCTTCCTAACGAGCTAAGCATTTCGAAACGGAGATTTTTGTTTTCTTCGGTTATTTGAGTTTTTCCGGTATTTTGTTATCTTGAAAGAAACTGAAAAGCCAGAGAGCAACTTCAGTGTCTTAGAGCTCCTGGGTAGGTTCTAGAACTATAGTTTTGCTTAAAAAATAGCCAGCATCGGAGTCTTCCTCCGGCTTAAACTAAGCCTTGCGTGTTGGAATTAATCTAACATTTCATTTTCAGCACTTCTTAAGAATGTTATTTCTCCAGTATTAACCTAATTGCTTTTATTTGGGTTCTTTAATGGTTCATAAATATAATGATATCATAACTGTAATAATTCATTTATTCGATCAAGCTTCAAAAAATTTCACTAAAATCAGATTACTTTTGCAATTCAAGTGCCACAAAATTTATGTAATAAAACTTCCTATTTGTATATAGGTGTTTGCAGAGGTCATGGTGATCCGAACTACATTACATTCGATGGTCGATATTACGCTTTCCAGGGGATCTGTACTTACGTTTTGGCCCAGCACCAGACATCAGAAGACTCGAGGAAAAACTTCCAGATTTTGGGCATAAATGTTGAATGTCCAGAAGAACCTCATACTTCTTGTACTGAAGGCCTCAGGATATACTGGAATGGGCATACCATCGAGAAATTCAAGAACAAACCGGTAAATGTGTGCAGTCTCTATTTTCTTTTATTTGAGACTAATTCTGCTCATGGGTTTTGCAAGCCACACATACAGCACAGATATAAAAAGTGTAATGCAGCCTTATTCCTTCACTGTAAACTTTTTACGCGTACTTTTTTGTTCTCAAAATATTACAGAAAGTACAATTTCGACACAAACTTTTATTCGAAAATTCCTAAAACGCATTAATTAACACGGCGGATGATGTTGTAGAGTCAGGCTTTTTTTTTTAAGCAAGAGAGGTAAAAAATGTGCAATGCCCTCGCTGGGACTGGAACCCTGGATCTCTGGAATACGCATCGAGTGGTGTATCATTACACCACGAAAGTATGCTAGAAGGAGAGAGAAAATATCCCCCCTTTATATCCCCCCTTTTAAAGGGCGACTGGAGATTAGGGGACCCAGTAACCAAATTCTGGCGGTGACGAATTATCCCCCACCGCATTTTAGTTCGGTCGCCGCTTGTAGAGTCATTAGGATTTTTTGAAGCAGGAGAGTTGAAAAATGTGCAGTGCCCTCTCTGGAACTTGTACCTTTGACATGTCGAATACGCATAGAGTATGCTTCTAATTACACCATGGAGGCATGCTGAAAGCAGGGAGATAATACCTTACAATGTTTTTAGCAGAAAACTTTGCCACGGTATCCTGAAAATAGTTCAGTTTTTGGCGAAACAGAAAAGTTCAGAAATTCCTCGTCTCTCTAAATGCCAAATTTAGCGCCTTATGACTTATTTTCAAGCTAAAAATTCATGTGAATGGTTGCTGATTTCATTATATAAAGATCATTCAGGTCGAATCTGAAATTATGCTCAAGAAATTTCAGTTAAAAAACTTTCACAAAGCAGTGCAGTTATAAATGCACAAAGCGTAAATAAAGTTTTTAGGTTTCAAGTCTCACAAAATCGAAAAACGAACAAAACCAGTTTCATATTTCTTCGTCTTTAATATCCAGTCTTTGTTGTTGTGTTATTGTTGTGACTCGTCTCACTTGTCTGACAGTCACATCAAAACAAGCTCACGAAATTCATCGTGGCAAGGAGTGCAAGATAGCTCCAGTCGTTGGCAAGAGCCTTGAGGACCATACAGTCGCTCCTTGTAAATCTATACAATGCTTGAAAGGTTCTTATAGCTGCTTGATTCTTTCGTGGAACGAAATGATCGTTTGGAATGTTGTTTAATAAGTGTTATCTAAGTTTCCTGAACCTCTTTAGTGCTTTTAAAACAATGACTTATATATTCCCCTTAGGTATTCCTTATATATAGTAGTCAATGAGTGTCAGATCTGGTAAATAAGATAGGTGGTTGATAATTGTGATGCTAGAAATTACTTGACGAGAAGGAAATTGTGTAACAGAACACAGTTATCTATCAGAAACCAGTTATTCGATTTCACTCCTAATGCGCTAAATTCTCATTCTTTGTTTGAAAAAAAATCAAGTTAATGTCAGTCATTTACATGAAATCTTTCGCTCAGTTTTTAAATCCACGCCAGAAGATGGTCGCTGGATCAAAACAGACGGTTAACTACATAGAATATTCTATCCGTAAACAGACGATATTTTAGGGAAAACAAGTTTATCAGCAGCCGTGCCGTAAAGTCACTGAACACTTGAAAATTTAATCCGGTGTTCGAATCCCGGCGAACGGACTGCTGCATGGGCGTTTTCATGGTTTTCCCCATGTGTAACGTATATACGAGGCAGTTTATCTTAGAAAGTCTTCACAAAGGCATCCCTTCCCTTAGGCAGATAGCCCTCGAGTGCCTTACAATTATTAAATAAGCCAAACCAAACATAGAGAAAAGAAGTTAAAATCCCATAATAATAAATGCTCAAAAATTTAATTTGATTAGGATTTGTTTAAAAAAAAAACCTTGTCAATAAATTTTGTAGACTACGTAAGTGATATTTTAGCTCACGCAATAGATTAGTATCCGGAAAATTTGCATCCGGTATTGCTTAGCTAAGATTCCCTTTAATCTTATCAATCAGGACAGGTACATATTTTTTAATTATCTCAAATCTCAAATTAGTATCTTCTTTAAAAGAAAGAAAGAAAGAAAAAGCATTTATTTATAAATGAATTTATAAACAAATGCCATTATAATTTTTAGAGTATTTAAAAATGAATTATATAAATGAATGCCAAATTTATGTTTTTATAAATTTTACAGATTTGTAAATGAATTTATAAATGGAAAATGGAAAATTTTATTATTGAATGCCATTCTGTATCTATTTAACGTAAGCAAAGCAAATCTTAAAAATAACTGTAAATTTATTCTGATTCTCTTCTTGGTACAGGTATACGTGGACGATATGTCTCTTGGTGAGATAGATTCTGTTTTCGAACACGATGGAATAAGTATCACCTTTGTCCCGGGCAAGAGTACCGTCATTCATATCAAAGAGATCAATTTAGCTGTACGCTATTTCGATCAAATGTATGGTTTCAATATAGAACTGCCTGCCTTCTTTTACTTCAACAAGACAGAAGGACTTTGTGGTAAGTATACCGCTAGGGACAAATTGCTGGGACAAAAATTGCACTGCACTATTTGCATTGTTAGGACATAATTTTCATTAACTTCTTTCTTTGCTTTGCTCTGATTATGAATAATGTATTACAAACTATGACTGAGATAATAGGGAATTAACCATTCACCAGTTAAGATTTCAATTTTTACTTCCTTGTAAAAAGTAAAGGAAGTATTGTAATCACAAAAAGTTCCGGGTACCATATTTCAACAGAAATAACCATTTTGACCGCTATCGAATGCAATTTAACGATGCCTTTACGTGACATCTGTACGTAAGGACAGAATAAAGGACTCTTTTTCTCCAAACGAATTATAAAACTGATCTAGGGATTCAGGAGAGATTTTTTCGTGGCTCCTGTGAGTGCGTACGTATGTATGTATCTCGCATTTTATAACTATATGTATTCACTATGTTACTCGGCTGAGTGAGCTTAGTTTCTTTATTTTTATATGTTTGTAAATTGTGCATTTTTTTGTTTTAAAAAAGATTGAATTATGATGTTCTTATCTTCCGGTTAAGGTTTTTATGCCTTTAGTTAACCTGCATGTTATAGTTGTAGAATTATCAACAATTTAAAAGTGATTTAAGTGCGGTTAGGTCTAATTTTTTTTTACCATAGCAGCCATATTTATTTAAATTTGAAACTTAGCAGAACAGTGGTTTTGTTGCCAATCTAGAGAAACTAAGCTTCGCAAGAACAAAGTAACGTCTTCTTTTTATTATAGCGAATTAAATTATGCTTAATCCATTTTGGAATTATCACTTAAGTTATTAAATTATCCCATATATTGATTCAGCATAGCGTCCACAACAAATTAATCAGTTTGTACGCTTTCAGTGTCTTTTTGCCGAGTGAGACCAAGAGTAAACTTTCGGTTTTGTGCGCCGAAAAATCTATCTTCTTGCCCGCTGGCTGAATTGCTTGTTTTTTGCGTAGAAACTGTAATTTTTATTGAAAATTAAAAAAAAAAAATTTTTTTAACCGTATTTAAGGTTTTATGTTTTTCTATATCTTTAAATTTTTAACGAAGATAATTTTTTTTTTATTTTTTATTTTTTATTGTTATTATTTTTGCCTTGCCGCGAAATGAGAACTGAATTAGTTGAATGAAAAATACATTTCTAATGAAATTCGAGGAAATAAGTGTTTCATATGAGCAGAAAATACTGTCGCCAGTTTGTTTCGACAGAAGTGAATGTTTACGAGTAGCGCATGCGCAATAGGTAAGCAGCGCTGAATCGTCTGTGAAAAACTATTTATTTTTTATTTGTTTAATTTCTTTTATACATCGTTTTATATTTATTATAGTATTTGGATAGAATATATATGAATGATTCGATAATTTTTCTTCAGATTTTTTTTTTTCCCTGAGTTATAAAATGAATGAGATGTAAAGCTGTTAAGTGAACCTAGCGCCAGAGTATCACTACGGTAAATAAATATAGTAAATTTTAAAAAGCGCATCAGAATAAGCCCACGTTGCAAGGAGTGCAAGATTGCGCCTATCGTTGGCAAGAGCCTTGAGCACCAGACAAGTCGCAGTACGACTTTGCTCAGTCCCGTCCCAGTTTCGAAGGAGAGCACACCAGAGGGCGGGCCCGAGGCTCTCCCACCCCTCTTCCCCTACCAACAACCTCTCAAGAGGACTTTCAGCTCGCCGCAAATTTAGAGTGTCCCCATGCGTGGCCTTCGAGATTAGATGGCCTGGTCAGCTGCAGAATCACGTGATTTGACGTCACGTAAGGCGTCTGAACTTTCCCCCTTCGCCCTGCATTGTGTGGACACTGCAAGCGAAGACTTCTTATTACGTTGATTGCGTGCTGTATTGTTTTATTATTCGTGTCTTTTTTATTGCTAAATTTAAGTAATGTTGTTAAGGATATTTTCGTTTTTAAATTGAGATTACTAGTTAACTTATTTGTTAACAAGAATAACGATCGACGTCTATGTAGAGCTGTCTTCATCATGCCTGCACGATGTTGCGTTCCAGCATACAAATCCAAATACGATGGCACCAACAAATATGCATCAGTATTCAAATTTGCAAAAGATACAGTAAAACGGGATTTATGGATCAAAAGAATTTTAAGGAAAATTTTTATTCCAAGTGATCGCAGCGTTGTGTGTGAAAAACATTTTCGCAAAGATGATATTATTCGCTATGATTATTTACCAACAAACGAAGGTACTTTTATTCAGAGGGCATCTTAAATTAAATAACGATGCTTACCCATGCATTTTTTCTGGTTGTCCAAAATACTTATCTGAAATTCCAACCCCTCAGAGGATGAGCAGGGAGGAAAAAAGAGCTAAGATGGAGAAGCATATTTTTAATGAATTTTTTAGAAAGAACAAAATAGCATCATTTGAGAATTTTTCTTCTATGTTACCGAATAAATTAAATATTTCAGATACTTCAAATATTATTTTACACAAATCTGTTGCTGGTATTTATATTTTATTGCTCAGTTTTCATCCACATCCTAAAATTGAGAAAAGTATCTTCGTATCGCTTCATATGGATATAGCAGTTTATCTAGGAGATGAAAATGTTACAGTTGAAAGTAAAGAAGAACTATCAGGTTCAATGTTCCTTCTAACCTTCTTCGGGAACATACAAGGACCTGACTCGGAACAGAGAGCTTACTAAAGCTATGTTCACTAATTGTGGTAAGTAGACAGGATACAGACGAAGGGTATACAAAACCCTTTATTTTTCTCTATATACAATAACTTCCGTACTTCGGAATACACTGACCCTCCACTCGGGGTCTAACGTAAAAAAGTATAAAAATAAAACTAAACTCTAATTTAACTTTAGAATAATACACGTGGAAGATTGGCCTTATAATAACAGGAAGCGTATGAAGCACACAGACTGTGAACACTACAATACGTTTAATTTATCAAGAGGATTAAAACCTCTGGCCTGGAAGGCGAACAGCAACTGCGTAACTTCTAAGGTAAGCGGCCTGCGTTGACTTACTGCTTCCTCTCTTTCTTGCTTGGCAAAAAGCCACAACTTAAGTACTTGGCGTTCGCCAGACAAACTTTGCATAAAAACCTTCACGCTTATAATTCTGGCCGGAAGTAGAAAATAAGAAGTGATAGTAAAGATTTAAAATAAAATAAACGTTAGTAAAACTTAAGATCCTTACATACTTCCCGCCAGAGTTAATTAGTTTGAAACTGAGGTCTAAAACGACCTTGTTGAAAACTTTTAGCTCTAGAAACTAACGAGAGGCCAATCTTTTACAACATAACTTCTCTAGAAACTAGAAAATTTAAAAGAAAGAAATTTGTTACAATAGCAGCTCCCAGGATATACAACAATCTTTTTTTCATCTGTACTGCATCTAAACAGGAGCTTTATTCAATTCTGGTTCCTTCCAGAGATCTGGAAGGAAAACTAGTTTAATGAAATGTTACACAATGACATTGCAAATAACATATAGAATATACTTCTCTTAACATTCTTATTTCATTCATGACTATTTTAATTATCTCTCCCCGTGCTCTCTGACATGTGTTGTAAAAAAACACCAAACACGAATGTGTTTCTGTCTACGTGTGCCACACTTCCTCCTACAATCAAAACACTAACGTGTTAAAATTCAACATAACGAGACCTCTTAACACACCCTACTTTCAACTCTAAACCCTGAGGTACTATTCTAAAAGTGGCTAACTCTAAAGTGTAGCGTCAGAGAGCCTAACTACATCATTCAACCTTTACCACATATTCGCCATGATTTAATCTTTACAGTCACACGAATAACAAATTTTTAACATTACTTTCAATTTTACCATATCACGGTATTTCTTTACATTTAAAATAACAGTTCACATGTATCTAAGAACATATCAACATGCCGTTAATTTTACACATTTGAAAACATACATTAGTAGTACATTGTTAACTTCTATTCTTTTCAAAGCAAGTGCCAATTCTTTCTACATTGAAATAATACTACATTTCAAAAAGTCTTTCAGACTAAAACTTCTTTCTTGCTAGAATGTTTTAAATAAAATTTATACAATAACTTTTTACAATATTTAAGTCTTTACACAACGCTATTCTACATCAACTTTAGTTTTACGCACGAGTAATTTAAAAACATAATACGAAAATCGGTCACAACTCATTTCTCGCCCTTTTGGCGATAAAGGTAGACCTCGCATGAGGTAAAACTTCTTGAAATCTGCCACTTGCAGTAAGAATGAAAGATTAACTTAAGTTTGCAAAGTAACATAAAATTTTACTTATCTTTGTAATATTCGGACATCCTTTTCTGGGCCCAGTCTTTAAAGGTAGTGCAGATACTAGCTTGGTTTATCCTCCTTCTTGTACGGGCTCGCCCTTCAGTGCTTTCCTCTGGAAGCTTCCTTTTTTTACCAGTACGGCCACCCTTGAATACTTTCCTTTTCTCCTCTGCTTGTGGTCTTTGCCGTTTGATGGCAGCTGGTCTTGGCGGAACCGGGAAACTTCTGTCGTGATCCTGCTTGGACCTCGTTGTTGGCCGTTCAAATTTTTCTTGTACTTTTTCCTCCGCCGCTGATGGCCCTTCCGCAGTTCGGCGACTTTTGCTGCGGAGAGTTCTGTCGGATGAGTAGATCTTCCGTTTTAAAGCCGGGTTATAGTTGCCGTCATTTCTCCTGGTCCTCTTCACATACGTCGTCCTTCTCCCTTCTTCATTCCGGGGGTGTTCGTGAACTCTGTTTTCTGGACGGTGGAACGGCTTCTTTTTCTTGTTACCTTCCATTTTTCCGCGGGGCAATTTTCTTTTCACTTGCTTCTGTCTCTCATTGGCTTGCCCTTGTACTTGTCGTTTTTTCACCTCTGGAACTTGTACCTGCGGTGTCTGCCGTGCCGGATCCTGCAAAAGATCTGAAAAGATTTGCATTTTATTACGATCGAAGTAGGGCTTGATTTGATCAATGTTTGCGGAACAGGTTTCACCATTTCTGGGTTTTAACCCTACAACAGCGTGAGTTATTTTTCTATAACATATGGTCCTTCAAATCGTGGAAAAAATTTGGCAGTTTTATCTTCTGGTGCTGAAGAAAGTGAATGCTTAATTTTTAAAACTTCATCCCCTACTTTATAAGTTACTCCCCGTCGTTTCAAATCATAATATAATTTCTGTTTTCTTTGTGCTACTTCCGTATTCTTTTTTGCTTATTTTATTAGTTTTTCTATATCACCCATTTTAAATTCTGGGGCTCTTTGTTGCACATAAAATAGTTTATCTAACGGTGTTATAATCTTTCTGCCTAGAATAACTCAGCAGGAGTTTTGCCCGTTGTATCCTGTTTTGCGGTCCTAAGGGCGAAAGCAAATTCATTGACATAGTTATCCCAGCTTTTATGAAAATTTTTAACATAACTACGGATAATTTTCACTATATTTCTGTTGACCCATTCCGCTATATTTGATTGCGGCCGATACGGGACCATTTTTAAATGACGTATGCCCAGTTTTTGGCACATGTCTTCAAATATATTACTTACAAATTGAGGACCATTATCCGATATAACTTTTAGGTCCGCCCCGTATTTTAAAATATATTTATTTAAAATAGGATCGGTAACCAATTTCGCGGAGGCTCGTTTTAAGGGAACAATTTCGGTCCATTTACTAAAATGATCAACCATAACAAGGAGATAGCGACTTTTATTTAACTGACTTTTTGGGAAAGGGCCCAATAAATCGATGCCAATTATTTCATTTGGAAATTCGGATTTAATACTATTTAGAAACCCGGCCGGGCGGAAATTAATATAATTAACGGCTTGACATGTTGCGCAGGACTGGACATACGCCCTTGTTAACTTTTGCAGTTCAGGAAAGTAGACTGCCTCGCGTACGCGTTGGATAGTTTTTCGAATACCAGCATGAGAAGCTAAAGGGCTGTCATGGAGCTCATGCAGGATATTTAATCTAAGACTAGCTGGGATAACAGGTCGAAATTCGTTGTTGGAATTCGTAGTTTTTGTGTAGAATAATAGACCATCTATTAGTTCGTAATGGGCCGCCCTATTTCTTATCGCCACAATATCTTGGTGGCTAAAATTTTCAGGATCCTTCAAATACTCATAATTACTTCCAAACTCAGGATCCTTACCCAGTTCTGTTATTACAGTTTCTCGGGAATTTATTGTACACGCTGTAAGCATTGCAACTTTTACGGTATTACCCTGTTCGTCTAATTTAATTCGTGATAGGGCATCTGCTACGATATTTTCCTTTCCGAGGGTATGCTTGATTACCAGATTATATTCTTGCAGCTTGAGTGCCCATCTTATTAACCTTGTGGATAAATTTTTCCCTGAGTACAATCTAGTTACCGCCGCATGATCAGAGTATACTGTTATCGGCGCCTTTCCAAAATAGCCTCGGAACTTTTGCACTGCTAACAGAACTGCAAGTGCCTCTCTCTCGGTCGCGGAATAATTTCTTTGTGTTTGATTTAAAGTTCGGCTAAAAAATGCCACGGGCTGCTGATTTTGCGAAAGTACCGCTCCTATCGCATAATCCGAAGCATCCGCTGAAATTTCTAAATTTTCATCCTTTTCAGGAAATTTTAACACAGGGGCTTGCGTTAATGCTTGTTTTAATTTTTCGAAAGCACTATTGGCTTCGGCCGTCCACGAGAATCTTGCCTTTTTCCTTTTTAATTTTAACAATGGCTCAGCGATAGCCGCAAAATCTTTTATAAAGGACCTATAATATGAACAAAGTCCTAGAAAAGAAGAGAGCTTCTTTGCCGTGTTTGGAGTCGGGTACTTTTGTACAGCGATTATTTTTGATACGTCTGTCTCGATCCCTTTTTGAGATATTTTGTAACCTAAATATTTTAATTCAGGGGCTGCAAATTTGCACTTTTCGACATTAACTTTTAGACCGGCCTCATTTAATAAAGAAAACACCTGTCATAGATCCTGTACATGTTGGTCGAGATTATCACTAGTAATAATGATATCGTCTAAATAGATAAATGTGGTCTTTCCAAGAACAGGTCTTAACACAATGTCCATGCATCGCTGAAATGTTGCTGGGGCCCCTGAAAGGCCAAACGGCATACGCAAAAATGCATAAGTGCCAGACTTGGTTATAAAAGCAGTCTTAGGCACGTCCTCAGGCCTCACCCCTATTTGAAAATAACCAGTCGTTAAGTCTAAAGTCGTCATAAATTTGGTTGATTTTATGTTCCTTAAAATTTCTTCTATGATCGGCAACGGATATACCGGATATTTCGTTATGGAATTTAATTTACGGTAATCAATAGCGAATCTCCACCTTTTTGGATGCTCCAAAGGATAATCATTATTTTTCTTACATAAAACCACCGGGCTAGCATAACTACTTGAGATGGGCGTTATGATCTTTTTACGTAGCATATCGGTAATATGCCATTCTATAATTTTTTCCTTATTCTTATCATACCGGTATGGTTTTTGACGAACTGGCAATGCATCTCCGGTATCAATACTATGGTTAGTAACCTGAGTAAATCCTGGAATATCACTAAATAACGAAGCAAATTCACTTACCTCTTGTCGGATTCTATCTTGCTTGTCATTAGGCAGGTGGTCAAGATTTAACCTTGGCGGTTCAGTCTTTTCTACACGCACTGGTTTCATTGTCAGCTTAAGGGACGCTTCATTAAAATCCAGTGTAGCTTGTGCGCCTGAAAGAAAGTCTATTCCTAAGATCAAATGTGCTTGCAAATTCTTTACTATAAAAAACATCACCTTTACTTGTTCGTCCTTGATACGGATATACAAAGGTACTTTACCTACGCACTTACATTGTTCTCCTTGCGCCGCTAATACTGTCGTATTATCCGCATTATATATGCGGTATTTGCGAAAATACTTTCTAAAAAAGACTTCTGCCACATAGGAACACTGCGCGCCGGTATCCAGGAGTGCGGTGGCCGGGATATTATTCACCAAGACTTCAATCTTCGGAAGAGTCAAATTTTTCACCATTACTGTATTTAACTTGTAGGAAGAGAGGTTTTCGTGGCCTTCGGATTTCCGCACCCTCTCGTCAGCAGAAATCCGTTTTAGTTTAAATTATTTTTCCTTTCCGTGCTTTCCTTCTTTTTCCCCTGGCCTTGAGACTTTTTTCCTGGGTTGCTATTGAACTGTCGACGTTCGCCGGCTGTTTTTGAATGCTCGGGTTTCCTTGCCCACTGATTCGCTTTTTCTCCGTAGCCGTATGCTTGAGTTTGCTGTAGTCTTGGCGTACCAAATTGGTTTCGCTGCTGATATTGGCGTCTTCTTTCGATGTCCGCCGTTCTTCTACTTTCAAACTGGATTGCTAGCTCAAATAACTTTTCCAGTGTAGTCGGATTTCTTAATTCAATAAAGTCGGGTAGTAAACTCGGCAAAATCACTTGAATTATTTCAGGATCCGGATGGTTTCCATACAAGAGCTTCAAAACGTGAATTTTTCTTAAAATAAAGCTCGAGATGTTTTCGATTCTTTGTTGATATATACTAAAAAGTTCCGTTTCTAATTTCGCACGATCCCTTACAACAGGGAAGGCTTTTAGTAGGGCAGTCTTGAAATTTTCGTAAGTATAGGTGGGACTTCCTGCTTGACCCAAGAGACTTCTGCCGATACATTTGAACCAGTTAAGCGCTTGGCCCCTCAAAGCGCTGGTAGCTAAGGTAACTTTTTGAAACTCGTGCACGGGGTAGAGCATGAAGTGGTCATCCAATTTTTCCAAAAAACTGGTTACCGGTGAGTTTCCATTAAACGTTGCTTCTGGTTTCATCGAAGCGCGCATGGTCTGGACGATGTAACCGAATCCTTTCAGGGCGGCAGCTGGCATTTCTGGATTCTGAGCCGTTTCTGCAGGCAGCACAGGTTCTTCTTGAAACTCGGCCATGGTTATTCTTCTTCGTTGGGCGCCACTATCAGGTTCAATGTTCCTTCTAACCTTCTTTGGGAACATACAAGGACCTGACTCGGAACAGAGAGCTTACTAAAGCTATGTTCACTAATTGTGGTAAGTAGACAGGATACAGACGAAGGGTATACAAAACCTTTTATTTTTTTCTATATACAATAACTTCCGTACTTCGGAATACACTGACCCTCCACTCGGGGTCTAACGTAAAAAAGTATAAAAATAAAACTAAACTCTAATTTAACTTTAGAATAATACACGTGGAAGATTGGCCTTATAATAACAGGAAGCGTATGTAGCACAGAGACTGTGAACACTACAATACGTTTAATTTATCAAGAGGATTAAAACCTCTGGCCTGGAAGGCGAACAGCAACTGCGTAACTTCTAAGGTAAGCGGCCTGCGTTGACTTACTGCTTCCTCTCTTTCTTGCTTGGCAAAAAGCCACAACTTAAGTACTTGGCGTTCGCCAGACAAACTTTGCATAGAAACCTTCACGCTTATAATTCTGGCCGGAAGTAGAAAATAAGAAGTGATAGTAAAGATTTAAAATAAAATAAACGTTAGTAAAACTTAAAATCCTTACAGAACCAGTAAAGAAGTTGAACAACATTCTTTACTGGTCAAACTTACCGATATATATGTACAAAACATTAACATGTTTGATGTTCATGAAACTTGTTTAATGTGTGGAATTCCATTTTCTAGCAGATTAAAAAAATAATGAGCACCATTCCAAATATTTGTTTAAACAATTATACTAAAGTTCTTCAAAATAATATGCATACAAAAATCGATGAAAGGAAACTTAAAAAAGTCAAGAATACGTGATGGAAAAGATATGAGTATGTTAATGACATTGTTTTATTTTTTAAAAATAGTGTACTAAATATGATGCAGTTCAAATATATTTTCAATAATGTATCTTTTACATTTAAATTTATTAATCCTTTTGCTGTTTCCTTATTATTTGATAATACTTCATAATTTTCAAAATAAATTATCAATTGCGATTAATTATTGCTTCATTATACTAGTACAACTTGCACAGTATTTGCTAATTAGACAGAAATGATGGTTTGTTCTATGTATAGTTGTTTTGAGGTTTTCGTTAGCCAATTTATTAAATTTTACGCTTTTGTGGAATATTTTATGGATGGCTTTTATTTGTAAATATATTATTTATTATGCATCTACATATAAGTAATAATGTAAATATTATTATAATTATTGCTATAGATAACATATAAATATGTGGAAATTATTCGTTTTCTGTAATGTTGCAGCAAAATTGTAATTTATTTAATTTACAAAGTTTTGAGGTTTAAATTTTTTCTGTGGCTTTTGAACTGCTTTTCATTTTATTAGATAGTAATTTAAATGAATTAAAAATGTATTTTCATAATGTTTGGAAGACCTGAAATATTTATAGTTTTAAGGAAAAATAATTTTTTATGTCTTTTAATTTGCTAAATTATATTTACTTTTGTTAGTGAATTATTTATATTTCTAAATCTTTTCATTTCTCTCCTTCTCCAACTGTAAAGACATTTTTATGTTAATAAATAACAGCCTTTTTATTTCCTTATTTCAAAACTTTCTTTTTTGAGTGTATCCTAACGAATTATTACAATACAGTGTAAAAAAAAATGCACAAGATAACCTAAAACATGGCATAGAAAATTTCGTGAATATTTCTTAAAAAATAATATTTATTAAGTTATTAATCTTAACTGCAAATGAATATACGACCTTTTATATACATTTTCCCGTCAAGTCTCTGGAAATTTAATCATTATGCATTATTAAAAACAAAACACTCTAAACATCGAACGAAACGCTCGCATTCAAATCTAAAGCAAAGAAAGTCACGGAAGGATCAGACGCCTTTCGTGACGTCACTCGCAGCTAACCAGGCCATGTTATCTCGAAGGCCACGCCCCATGCCGCACATATACTATACATTACATCCATGCCTTCTCCAGTATTCGAACCCGAGCCCTTTGTTACGGCAGTCAGTGTCGCTCACCACTATCCTGGTTGGGCGGCACGCTATATATTCAAAAGTATTACACATGCAAATATGAGTGATATGCAACCGCAAGCTCACCAAGTTTTCTATACGTTCTAGAAAAGTTCTAGGTGCACCCTCTGCGTGCGTCACACAACACACGTCCAGGCGGTAGTTAAACTTGTTCCACACATTTTCTAGCATCATCCTGTCAATTGGTCATCACTGCAACATTGATCCATTCCCTGAGCTCTTCTAATGATTTTGATAGTGGAGATACATGAACGAGGTTCTTAATGTGCCCCTCAAAGGAAGAAGGCGCAAGGCGTTAAATCAAGTGACCTGTTAACGAATGGAACAGTGATCCTCACCAACACGCCCAAATTAGTGATGCGTAAGTTCATCGTTCAGGTATCGACGAACTTAGAAGAGGTGCCCTGTCCTTTGGATGACAAAGTCCTTGGAATCAGCAGCCAATTGCAGAAACAACCACAATTGCAATTTTTTACGAATAACGCACCAATCACACTCTTGTTATACAAATTTGGTTAGTTTGCTGTAATTTTTAAATATGAGTCGCATTTGTATGTGTAATGCTTTTGAATATATACTATATTCTATTGTAGGCATCCCAAGGCCTCGTCTTAATAAAGGAAGAAAGTAATGCCAAAAAACTCGGAGATTTTCATCTGAGCTTCTGGATTTTTAATGGTACTGTCTTCCGAAGCTCTCAGATTATTGTGGATGTGTGTTTTCAACTCTGAGTTTGTTCGCAGTTAAAGATGTAGTGATCCATATTTCCGGAAGCACCACATGTACACAGATCGTCATTCCTCAGTTGAAAGCCAACTAGGAATGTAGATAAAGACCTACGACTCGTGAAAAATTGGGTGTTTGCTTAATGAGTGTGGAACTGAACGCTGCCGAAATCAGCAATTGAAGATTACTGCTCCAGATGTCTGAAAGATAAATTAAATAAAACTAGAGTAATTTGCAAACTGTAATATAAATAGATGGGCAGGGCTGGATAAGGTAGAGAGCTCATTTTGCCATCATTTGGATTAGAATTATTGCTTTGAGGCAACATTTTTAGCGTTACCCTTTAATAATGCAGCCACTTCTCTTTGGGTTACTATTTATGAGAGCTGGCCTAATTTAATATCCCCTGTTACCAATAAATAAGACTGCATAACCTTCTGAAGGCTAAATTTACAACTGAGGAACTTGTTATAAATCTTTCCTCTAGAACAGTTTCTTTGAACTTGAAGTCATTAGTGCTATAACTATTTCTTATTTTTTTCCTACGTGTAAGTCCAACACTTTCGTTTGCGTAAACATAAGCTGTGCGTACCAGCTAGTTCTTGTGTTTACTTTTTGTCGAGTTATTGAGGAAATTATTTTTTAAGACAATGATCTGCTTTATACAGTAAGAGTCTATCTTATTGAGAAGTAGATGTGAAATGTAATCTAGGCCTTCTAATTTATTTTCAATTAAAATGCTTATTTTTCACATCTTTTTTCCTCAATTCTTCAGGAGTGTGCAATTTCATTCAGTCCGATGACCTGTACCATCGAAATGGGTATGTGACAGAAGATATCGAAGATTTCGGTTACAGTTGGCTGCAAGAAAAGACAAAGGATAGTTGTAAGCTGGAACGCATAATTGTGCCAGAACCGCCACCGGATATCTGCAACTTCACTGCCAGCCCTTGTGAGATTCTCATGGACCCAACTCTTTACTCGGCATCGTGTCAGAACGATGTAACTTACAGCCAAAAACCGGAGGCCTCGATGTGCAGATCCAAATTTCAGTATGCTGAGCAATGCTGTGAAAAGGGTATCTCGCTTGTGGAATGGTTAAAACTCAGTGGATGCGGTAAGTTTACAATTTCAGTCCATTTCTTATCCCATTAGACATCTTTCTAAGGATGATGGACACTCAGTCTAACTAGAAAGTATAACTCGGTTTAAATCTCAGTTTCCTTTTCGAAGAAGTCTTAAAATTGTTCTAATACCTGAAAAATATGATTTTCCGTTAGTTTTGACACTGACAAATGCAGTTATTATTTATTTAATGCAGTTATTTCTATTAGGATGATATAGTCATTTATATTGTTAATCATATAAAGCAATGCGTCTGAAACAGGAACTTAAAAATTTGAGAATTTTGTAATGGAAACGCGTGGAATTTGCTTTAAATTTATTTACTTTGCTTAGTTGACTTATAATGTAAGTGTAATTTTGTGAAATCGGTCATTAGACTGCATTTGATCCAAAATCTTTATATTAAAGCTCTATGCAGCGTATGCAATGCCACGTTTATTATCTTACCAGGCAAAATTATTCACCCGCTTCGACTGGACTGTCTTCATAACAAGCTGTCTTCACTGTGCCTCACATAGTAAATGACTCACATAACCAATGCCCCGCACGGCAAATGTGTGCACAGACCCAAAAATACCATATATTGCGACCTACCCGCGAATTTCCTTGCACAGTAAATGCAGAATTAAATTTGTTTTATTTCTGTTCCAATAGCGCATTAATATCAGAAATAATGAGTATAGGCAAAGGAGAGGCAAATAAACATATTTCTGAATGTTATATTACTACTAAAGCACTCTTCAGCACAAAAGAGCCCAGAAATAAGTTCTCTTCCCCTCTAGTGATGAAAAGAAGAACAAAAACGTCCATCCTATTGCAACTCTTAAAGACCTTCTGAAGAAGTGAAGATTAAACTGATTCTATAATTTGAAAGCAAAAATTCATTAAACTGGAAAAGGGAATATGTTCATATCACAGCCGAGCAGTTACATCCTAGTAAGCTAAGATGATTAGAATATTTTATCTCTTCAGTGAGAGTGCCAGGCAGTACTTCGAAATCAACTTACGGAAAGGAAGATCATTTTGAATCATTTCAAAACCATGTTAGGTAACTTCCTGAAAACTGTACTTACTAAAAACGCCGAAACCATCCACTTGCAGAAGAAACCGTGACACAGTATGCTTACACAATGTATGAAAAAATGTTTAGAACTAATAAATTAGCTAATTCCTAGCATTTACGGTATTAGTGGCGTTTTGAATATTCTCTGAAATTTTTATGGTGTTTTGCGATTTTGGATCAGAACAGAGTTCTTGTTAAAATGATTTCTATCAAAAACTACGGGAAGCTTTGTATCGTGTAACGAATGCTATAGTGGAATGGATTATGATCGTTATGCGAGAGACATCATTATAAATCAATATAATATCAATATAAATATCGACTCAATACATGCCTGTAAGTTAAGTATACTACTTGATTTACATAAGTAGAAACTTCTAAGAATATATATGGAATGTTGATATTTTTCTCTGGTCATTCATATTTCACATCTTTCTAAGAAGCCAAAAATCTTTAAAAAATGGTGATTTCGAATTTTTGCATTTGCAGATTCTCTACACTTTTAGCTTTCTAAAAATACCATTCTTTAATCTCTATGGAAATTATAACTATAAAAAATCTAGTTTTAATTTGTCACCGAATGCTGTGATAAATGAGGAGTTTTACATAAAAACGCGTTTTTCTCGAAACGTGATATTTTTATACTCGATGTACCTTTTCTCAGGAACTACTACTGCTCACAGGTATATAAACTTTTTATGGGTTATTTATTATGTTTCCTATTATTTACTGAAATGAGCTTTTTGTCATAAAGTAAGAAATAAAAGATTTTTTTAAATTTTTTTGTGTGAGAAAGGCCTAAATTTTACTATGCCTAACAAAATATTCTGTAAATTACTCTAAAATTCAAAATGTTTCAAAAGCTCATTTCGGTATAATCAGATAGGTATACTTTAATTACACAAAAAATTTCAAGCGTGTATCTACAACAGATTTTGAGCAAAGGTACATCGAAAATGATCTATTTAACACTGTCCGTATAGGGGTTTCCAACACCCTTTAAAAGAGGTGATCTAAAGCGCTATAGATATTAATTACAGCTCGGTCTATCACACTTCTAATTATACCTTTCTCCGAAATCCAGTTGTTTACATAACAGCGCATAGAGCGTGATATTATTGAGCACATATAGAGTTTTATACATTGAAACTTAATGCATTATTTCCAAGTTGAGGATTTTATGGCATAGTAAATACGTGTATGTATTTAAAATCTTACAAATCCTTAGTTTTGTTTTAAAACTGTGTATCCCTCTGTCATCGTACGTTGTATTTGTGTATAATTCTCTCCTTGGTTCTAAATATTTTCATGTTATAAAGTTCATTTTCCAAGATTTATGCGTAATTTCACACAAACGACAACTTCCGCCTTCTAGACAAAGTCTTGAGAAGGGTTTAAGTCCCTTTTTATTTAACTTTAGAAATTACAAATGCGTGCTCTTGACGCTCACAAACTACGCCGACCCGGCGGTAAAATAAAAATAAGAAACTAAACGAGATACTAACAAGTCACTAGCTACGAGGCTCTCTAAACGTAACTAACCTCACCGCGTTTTACAATACCGCTGATACTTCAGCAAACTCTGAATCACGTTGAAAGATTAACAATTTGCCTAGGCAAGCACACAGGCCGAAACGCGTGGTTCTTCAATTTCTGACTAACTACCTCTGCGCTCGTGAAGTAAGAAAAGCACACTTCGAACTCGTTTCCTTTCTATTTAACTCAGAATACTTCCGCTGATAATTTGAATCCTTGCGCGTTCTACTAAAAATTTACATACTCTGGCATTGGCAGTTCCAGGGCAAAGTAAGGCTTGACAGGAAAGATAGTTTAAACTTAAAATAAATGTTAGTTAAAATAAATATAAACCCTACAAGCAATCTAGTTTAAAGTCATTAGTACAACATGCATATAATAGAGACCTGGAGGAACTTGAAATTCTTTGATACGTTTAAGCTGAATTGCTGTAAAAGTAATTCTTTTCCTGTCTTACTTTCAGAAAGTTCGTGCCCGGAAGGCATGCATTTCGAGTGCACTTCAGCCTGTCCCAAAACCTGCGACAATTACAAGGATTACGATGCAGATGACTGTGACCTCATGCCGCTTTATACTTGTACCTGCCCAGAAGGTCAAGTATTGAAGCAAGGCAAATGCATCGATTCTATCCTCTGCGAGACTTGCGATGCTTTGGGTCACATTGTTGGTGATGCTTGGAATGTAGGACCATGTGAACAATGCAAATGCTTGGAAGATCTGTCGACTCGCTGCACAGTTACTGAATGTCCTGAACCTCCCATATGCAATGAAAATGAAAAGTTAGAAAAACTGATTAAAGCGGTAAATACTTGCTGCGATGCCTACCAGTGTAGTAAGTAAGCTCTTCTTTTCCCGCCTATATTACTAATCATTTTCCTTCAGTGAGAATGAAGTATTTACAGGAAATAAAATCATTTGATTACTTTTCGTTTATTTGCAGTCGAAGAAATCGTAGAGTGTCCAGAACCGATTCTTCAAAAATGTGCGAAAGGAGAAGCAAATGTCAAGTTCACTAATGAAGATGGTTGTCCAGCATATAAATGTGGTATGTGCATTTTTAGCAAATGGCTAAAACCATTTCATTAATCATTAGAAATGCTTTGTCAGTAATACATACACATATAACTTCGACCAAGTGCTGTAAATTACAGAGTTATTCATTACGGCCGAGATCGTACAAGATGTTTCATTCGAATCCGTTTTATTAATATGTTTAATATATTACATACACAAGAGCTATATAACTAAACAATTTCCGATATCAATTACATATTCTTTCCACTACAACACACTTCTGTCATGTCTTGTTGCCTAGTATAATATTGCGGTGGCTTTTGCAATTTTTGTCAGTTTTCGACATCGAGCTCCTTGATAAACTATTTGCTATCAGTTTTGGTAAGGTAAGCAGGCAGATGACTGACATTTTTGTCAGTTAAACAACAGTGCGTTGCGGTTTCTTCAGATATGATGGAGCGACCTAAAGGTCTATCACAAATTAAATCAACGTCTTCCAAGCCATCATATTCGCCCCGTCTTCAAAGAATTTAGGCCAAGAAATTCTCCAGATCTGAGTCACTAGACTTTCATCATATTGAAAGAAAACCTTGGAACAGTAAAATCGCGCTTGATATAGCAAATGAAAGCGAACATCGCCTCTGAAAATGAAGGCGTCAACTCAATAAAACGTCCTTAAACATGGAAACCCAGATTGTTAGGGATTTAAAAGAAAGAGACGGTAATTTCCAGTAATTTGTTATATTGGGATATGTTAAGCAACTCTCAAGCTTTATATAGTTAAAACTGCGTTTGGGTGTATTACATAGTATGCCTATAATAAACAAACAGTAAAAATGTACTACACGTGAAACTGCCTAAAACAGAAAACTTAATGTGAGATTTAAAGTTTAGTGAGTAAAAGATTAAAAAGTTAAACCCCTTCTGATGCGAATAACGGCAACAGTATTCAAGATCATAAAACTTAAGAACAGGGATAAAATAATGTGTTCCTTTTAAAAAATTCAGTATAAAATCGTAGCCTTTTATTAACTGTACATTTACTATATTTCAGAATGTGCTCCAGACATGTGTCCTCCCCTTGTGGAACCACCCCTCTACGATGGTGAAGTGAACACTGTCGAAACTGTAGGTTGTTGCCCGGAGTACAAGACCATTTGCTATCCTGAGAAATGCGAATTGCCGCCTCTTTGTGGTCCAGGTTTCAAAATTGCCACCTTCGAAGGAAGGTGTTGCATTAAATATAACTGTGTGCCGAAGAAGAATGTTTGCGTGTATCAACACCAGTTTGATGTCTTGGATGGAAAGCAAGTCAACTTGCTGCCAGAAAATTACTACGAAGTAGAATATTCAGTAAGCATTGTGATTAATACTATATACGTAGCTGCCAACTCTTCCAGTTTTTTGACACATCTCCGGGTCTCCCGGTTTTTAATTTTTAGCCTTTACTAATAAAAATGCTTTTCAGCAGTGAATTTAAATTGTGCAAATAAAATTTGTATACGGTTTGAAGTTTTATAGGGAATTTTCTCCATCCTTTTTGCATGCTTACGTGGTGTAACTGTAGCACACTCGGCGCGTATATGAGTGGTCCAGGTTCGAATCCCAGCGAGTTCATTGCTGATTTTTAAACTTTCCTGCTTTAAAATAACCTAATGTCCCTAAACAGTGGCGTCCTAACTAAAAGGTGGTGGATGATGATGCTTCATTCGGCGACTGTGTTCCCTAATCCCCAGTCACCCTTTAAAAGGGGGAATATATAAGGTATTTTCTCTCTCCTTTCTACATACCTTCCTGGTGTAACGGTAGCACATTCGGCACGTATTCGAGAGCTCCAGGTTCAAGTCCCGGCGAGGGCATTACTCATTTTTCATGTACTCCTGCTTCAAAAAACCCTATTTACTCTGCACTGGCGCCCGAACTAAACGGTGGGGGATGATGATTCTTAACCACGAGGATTTGACGATGGTTCCTCTAATCCCCAGTCGCCCTATTTTCTCGCTCCTTTCTGCGTTCTTTTGTGGTATAACGGTAGCACACTCGACATGTATACGAGAGGTCCAGCTTCGAGTCCCTGGAGAGCATTGCTTTTTTTTCACCTTTCCTGCTTTAAAATAACTTAATGATTTTACAGTTTCATTATCATATTAATGAAGCTTAAATTGTGCAAATTCCATTTCGGCATCCCTAGTCATTTTCCGCATAATTTTTCTTATTGAATTTTATCTGATATGCATTTTTTGACTTATTGTAAACATATACAGAATTTTACATGAAAATTCAACCAATATGTAAACAATAAGTGTTTGTATTCAATTATGTTTCACTTCAATAATTTCGAATCATTAGGTCCATTTCGGTACATGAAAAATATGCAGTACTGCTACCGGGATTCAAATGCCGGACCTTCCTATTAGTAGCCGAACATGCTTGCAATTACACCACGAAAATATATCGGGCTTTGGACCTAGTCGTCAAATACAGGTAGTGAAGAATTTTATCGTCCACCATATTTTAGTTAGCGCTAGAGATGGGAAAAACCCCTCCTTTAAAGGATCAGATCGGAATCGTTCGCTCACTAAAGTGAATCAGTTGTTTTTAACGATTCACCGCTCATTAACAATGATCTTCATAAATGCGCTGGGAACAGGCCTGGATAATAGCGGTGAGCAAATATGGAGGAAAAGCAGAAAGAATCAAACAAGAAATGAGATCAGTGGAATGAACTCAACCAAACCGCTCACTTTCTGGACTCATTTCTTTCAACTGTACTTTTGAGATTCTCTAAAATCATCTTTCTACATAGAACAACAATAAAATATTGCAATAAAAAAAATGCTAAAATTAAAAAAATAATGAAAACTAAACTCATGTTTGTTAAAGATTACATTATTTTCTTACTATAATTGATATTTTCCGCTAGAGAGTTTCGCGCGCTGGAGATAAAAATGTTTTTTTTTTTTTTTTTTTTTTTTTTTTTTTTTCGTGCAGTGTTGCCATTGCTGGCTTTGAAATTGTTGAGTTTGTTAATGAAAAATTCGTTAAAGTTTTACAAAATATGAAATAGATAACAAAACAAATTCGAAATTCAAAATTCGGCCTTCCATGTGCCCATGTTCCACTATGGTTAAGTGATACACTGTTTATAGCAAGGAAGTTAGAATAGATGGAGTAAGCCTTCCCAGTATGTCCCGTGAAATGAAAATGAAGCCATTAAACGTCACGACTTATCATGGCCGCTGCCAACTTCTGGCGACTTCTGGTTGGTTTTGTTTACACTCTAATCGGTGTTGTCTATATGTTAGCTATTCAATATTGGATGCTTATAAGCCTCCTATTCTAATTTCAATACTTAACATAGAGGATTTTCTCCTTAGTATATAGAAAAAACACAAAAACTGCAAATAAATCTTTCAGATTTAATAAAACCTAGGTACATGAAAATGCGTAAATGGCAACACAAGACAAAATGTAAACATGTTAAAACCTAGGAAGACCAGTGGAAGTTTCAATGGTATTTTATGGAAATTCTGCCCAAAGATATTTCTCTGAGCCTGCAAACGTTGATCTTTTCTGTCAAAATCAATGTAATTTTATTTAACAACATATTTCGCAGTCTTAACCGTACGCTGTATGGCGGCCATGATAAGTCGTGAAGTCACGTTGTTAACACCTTTTTGTTTCATTTTTGTGACGCCATGCTTACTCCATATATTGTGACCTCTTTGGTTTACAGAGATTCTACGCAAAATGCCGTTTTGATACTAATATCCCATTCGGGACTAATGTCCCTTTTGGACTGAAAATCTAAGAGGGTACGCGTATCTTCATCGGGCTCCTATGTTAAACCATTCCTATCGGTTTCCTATTATTAAGGTTTCCTATACTGTTGTTGAACTCACAATTTCTCTCTCTGCACTTAAACTTACTCCTGCTAACCCAACTTTTTTGTCTTGTTAACTTAGTTATTAAAACATCACTTTTGTTTTACTGAATACTTACTTTTTATTGATGGTTTTTCAAAAAGCTAATCCATGGTACTGTAATCGAGGGTCAGTTTTGGCACTTTACAAATCTTTTTGTACTTTATATCGAAGTTTATCAAAAGTTTTTCTACATAAGAAGTTTTCAGAAAGTATTTCTTAGTAAGAAAGCTTTTACAAAGTATTTCTGCGTATTCTCTTTATCAAAAGAATCAGTCACAAGTAATCTTTTCATATCATCATCCAATGTTTGCATGAAACAATCGATCTCATTGTTCCTAATTTATCCATTAAAAATAATTACTTAAAGCTTTGTTCTATATAAAACTTCTTTCGTTGCTATATAAAACATGGAATTGGCGGGAGGTCATTTCGGATTGACCACATCAGATTTTTTTTTTCTGTAAAGAATTACTTGCAAAGAAATTAGGCTTGTCATTTATGTGCTTGTTTTTTATAAATGCAATATTTAAAAACATTTCATTTCAACATATGATTTTTCTTAATTTTTATTATTATAAGCAGCCTCAATATCCGCCCCCAGGAGAGATTTCGCATTCTATGTTTATAACCTTTTATACAGCTCCCTGGTCCCTTGCTTTATGTTTTTTAGTCCAAAAGGGCTTTGTCCCTGAAGGACTATTGTTTTTCGTTTTTGCGATTTTGCTTTGAAAACTTTAAAAGGCTGTATCACTTTTTTAATCGTTGCCACCAAACACTGTCGCCCTGTATTATATTTGAAGAAATTAAATAATGAAGAATCTGCATAAAAGTATGTATGTTTCTCGCATTGTAATAAAACAACGGTACCTAGAGCCATCCAATTTTGAATGACGTAATCCTACTACGAATATGGGCATCTGAAAGCCCAAATTTAAAATTTGGAATTTGTTTTATTATCAATTTCATATTTTGTAAAACTTTAACGAATTTTTGATTAACAAACTCAAGGATTTAAAAACCAGCAATGGCAACACTCTACGAGGG
Source organism: Stegodyphus dumicola (assembly GCF_044657685.1). Lineage (NCBI taxonomy): Eukaryota > Metazoa > Arthropoda > Arachnida > Araneae > Eresidae > Stegodyphus > Stegodyphus dumicola. The sequence continues at coordinate 110,590,152 of NC_140768.1, forward strand.
GGGGGGGGAATTCTTATCTCCAGCGCGCGGAACTGCGTATCGGAAATTCCAAAGATATGCCCATTTTAAAATTATTTGGTGACATTGCTGTTGAACTGAATTTTATGGTTTAAATGCAAAGAATGAGATATTTAATAAATAAAGGTAACAATAAAACGTTAAAAGAAAACGGCCCTTTGGACGTAATTTAAAATCTGAAACCTTTCAGATATTTTTTTTCAATTTAATTTATAAATGAAGAGAATTTAGGAACTAGTAATTTATATTCTTTTTTTCAGGCTGGCGATTCTTGGTGGGATGGACTCTGCCGAAACTGCTCGTGCACCGAAACCGAAGGACAATACGTGTCAAGCTGCCGAGTCCAGATATGTCCAGTGATCTCGAGTTCCCAGGCTGCTGAAGTAATGACTTCACTAAATAACATTCATATCTTTCTTCGTGTAAAGCTTGTAACTCATATCATTTTGTTTGTGCATATAATTCAACTAAACGATAAAACTTATACACATCTTATTTAAAGCAACTTTTTCAGAATTCATATTCAGTATCCTTTAAAAAAAAGTTACATGTCGAATCACAGCATAAGTAGTCCCAAAACTTTGATAATATGTGGATACTGAAAAATTCTGATGAAAAATTCTTAAAATTTCTGATGTATACTGAAAAGCATTGAAATGTAAGAGAAATTAGAAAAACGAAAAATTGGATTCGTGCGATACAATAGCTAGGATGTACGGTAAATGTTCGACTCAACACCTTTAAAATAAAAATTTTAAAAATTAGAATAAAGATCATAAGGTAAATTAGTAAAGCAAGAGGCTATTTGTTTTTTCTTAGTAGTAATTCGTTTCAAGAAAATCATGAACCAGGTTTGTTCGGTGTAGAGTGTGCGTTGTCATCCATAAAAAAAGTCAGATTCGCCTGCATTTCTGAATAGTTTAACATAAGATTGTTATTGAAAGTGCTAAGGAAACAAGTATCATCTTAATAGTTATAAATTTTAGGACTAGAGCGAAAGCTTGAATATAGAATATTTTCCTTCAGCTAGAGGAGTGCAAATGACAGGGAAACCTGCGCTTCAGCGATAACAGTGATAAGTAAATAAAGCTACTGGCACCATCTATTGATAAAAATATGAAAACAACTATGAAATAATATCCTTAAAAGCTGAGGGCAAAGACGGACTGGAACTGGGATCGTTAACTACGAGGGCTATCCAGAAAGTAGATTACGTTTTGGAATAAAAAAATAAACAAAGTATAGGAAACAAATTTTATTATATACAGATGAAAGCCACACTCAAATACTACTTTTCTACATAGTCACCATACAAATTAAGGCATTTATCGTAGCGATGTACGAGCTTGGAAATTCCTTCGTCGAAAAATTCGGCCGCCTGCGCCTTCAACCACTTCGTTACCTCTTCTTGCAGCTGTGCGTCGTCATCAAAACGCTGCATAGCCAGCCACTTCTTCATTGCTGGGAATAGGTGGAAGTCGCTCGGTGCCAGGTCGGGACTGTACGGCGGATGAGGAAACAACTCCCACTTAAAAGATTCAAGAACTTTACGAGTGACATTTGCCGTGTGGGGCCGGGCGTTGTCGTGAATCAACAAGATCTTAGAGCTCAACATTCCTCTGCGCTTGTTTTGAATTGCTCTTCTGAGTTTTTGGAGAGTTTGGCAATACCTTTGAGAGTTTATTGTAGTGCCTCTTTCCAGGAAGTCCACCAAAATTACACCTTTTCTGTCCCAAAAAACAGTCGCCATCATCTTCCTTGCCGACATTGTTTGCATGCATTTCTTGGGTTTTTGGGGAGAACTTGTGTGCCCCCACTGCATTGATTGCAATTTCGTTTCACAGTTCACATGTTTCACCCATGTTTCGTCACCAGTAACGATGCGATCGAGTAAAGAGTCACCATCCTTATGGTAAGCGTCCAAAAAGTTCAACGCTGCAGCCATTCGCTGATTTTTGTGGTCCTCTGTCAAGATTTTTGGAATCCATCTTGCACAAAACTTGTGGTAACCAAGCTTTTCGCTGATGATTTCGTGCAACAAACTTCGCGAAATTTGTGGAAAACTCAAAGAAAGTTCCATTATTGTGAAATTTCGATTTTCACGGACTTTAGCATCGACTTTTTCGAGAAGTTCGGCGGTCACTATGCTGGGTCTCCCACTTCGATCTTCGTCGTGAACATTGGTTCGGCCATTTTGAAATCTTATGACCCACTGACGCACTCCACCTTCAGTGATAATGTTGTCCCCATACACTTCACGAAGCTGCCGATAGATTTCTATCGGTTTACAGTTTTTTGCAGTCAGAAACCTTATTACTGAGCGCACCTCGCGGGATTTTCAATTAACGCAGACATTTCAAACCGTCACAGTATCTGAACGGAGCACAGCACGAACCTCTCACTAGCACGGCTAGATGCAGACTGAGCTGCGCAACGCTCTGACCCCAAGATGGCCGCGCTAGCCCCGCCCCTAGCGGACACAGACGGAAACGTAATCTACTTCCTGGATGGCCCTCGTAAAACTGAAATATTTTTGTGTGTATGAAACCCATGTAAAAAAATCTAATTCGGAGCGAAAGATGTTTCTGAGAATTTCGCCTGCAGAAAATTGGAAAATGTGATTCTTTGACCATCAGTTTTCTGAATAATATTATTAGTCATCTCGATATCTCTCGATTAATGCAGATTTTCTTAGAATTTATGCAAGGTAATATGCTCATATAAGCGAAAACAGGCGTCTTAAACTAATTTATTTACGTTACTGAAAATGCTGTACCATTCTCCATTTTGTAATACATTACAACTTCTTTCACAACGGGATACTGTTGACGGAAATTAGATTCTCATAATTGCTTGAATCTTTACAAGAATCTTCTTAAATAAGGAACAGTACTTTGTTTTATTTCTAACGAAATGTATTTTCGTATGGTGCATAAGTAATTCGACTGTTAGGTACAGCGTACCGAAATCGACAAAGATTCTTGTAATTTCCCAACAAAAGTCCCTTTTTTCAGAGTTTCCAATTCCATCTGTATGGACGCTATGTAGAGGTAAAAGTAAGGGGAATACCAGACCTTCATAATTAATAACCAAGTATTTTTCTTACTTTAGCTTTCTTTTCCGATTTAAAGCTGTGTTGCTCCACGCCACAGAACGTGGTCCGCTATCATCACTAACCCATCCTGTGCATCCCATGTAGTTAAATCTTAATATTTAGTACCCTAAATGAAACAAATGCATTATAATAGGATAGCAGTAACAGACTGAGCTAACTGGTTTTTACAGGGCTGTTAGACTTAGTTACCAAGCTGCATTAACCAATACTATTTACTTATAGGCCATATACTGAAATATGCATAAATAATAAACACACAGTATTAATTTATTTCTTATCTTATCCCCAAAAATTTCGAATTACGTTCAAAAACTGGTTTATTTTGTCTTCAATAAATGCAAAAAATTTTTAAACGCATTAAAAAGATTCTGGGGGTGAAAAACCTGTATCTTCTTTGCGATGTATCATAGCTGAAAACATTTGCTCTGTAAATACATTCAGTTACTGTACTATCTACCAGTAAGTATTTGGACACTTGTGATAGAAAAGAAAAACAAAATTTATTCATATTCAATAGTAGGTAAAGCCTCCACGAGCGGCAATAGCAGCCTCAAAGCCTCAGCCATCCGGAGCATGCTTTCCACAAATTCTTGTATGACGGCTATTGATTTCTTCCTTTCTTCTAGGAGAAGACATTAAGTTTCTTCACCGATGTTGGACGGTTGTTGCACCCCTTAATTCGGCGATCCAATTCGTTCCAGAGGCTCTGGTTAGGGTTCAGGTCTTGGCTGTGGGCAGGTCAGGTTAACCCCATTGTCACCATACTAGTCTATGGTGGACCTGGCAACATGACGGCTAGCATTATATCCTGAAAGTAACATTTGTCCAAGCCTTAAAACTGTCACAACGTTAGAAGCACACTGTCTGCAGTAGGCATCGGCGTTAAGCTTACTATGAATTTGGATCAAAGGGTCATAGTCCATACTAGAAAAAACACCCCCAGGCCATAATTTCACCGAACTTTCCTGTGGGCACAATGAATTCTGACAGGAGTGATTCTCTAAGCAGATGCCAAAATCAGACCTGGTCATCCGAACGGTATAGGATGAACCTTCATTCGTCGCTCCAAGAGAATTCATTTCCGCTGATCCATTGTCGAAATGCTTTGCACCAAATTAACGGAGCGGCGCGGTTGGGCTTGGCTTATGACTAAGGGCAGCACGATCATGAAAACCAAACAAGATTATGCTTTCTTACGGATGGTATTCGTCGAAACAACACCCCCGGATGCCTGTTGAAACTGCTAAAGTGGGCCATCGGATGGGTGTGGTTCTTCCGAACTTCTCTGGACAGCAGTCGGTCTTTCCCAATTCCCAGTTTCTTGAGCAGGCGGACTCGGGGCACATTCCGACAATCGCCGCTTATCTTCTACCTCTGAATCACGTAGTCCACTGATGATTTTGGGTAATTTAGCTCGCTAGATATGCTCCTTAAGGATCGGCCATTTCTGCGATACCCGCCTATTAAACCTTTTTCGAAATCAGATAACTGTGTACTTCGTGGCATCTTGCATGTGATTAATGCCAATGTCGTTTCCTACACGGTAGTTAACGGCAGAGGGCGTGACGTATATCAGGGCCTCAAGTATCGGTATTTGCATGGGTGTCTATTGGATTGGATGATTATGGAACAGTTGGTACACAGTGAATAATAACAATCATAATACAGTGTTACCTCGGTATACGTCATTAATACGCTGAAGATTTTTGGACTCATACCAAACTGGACGTATACCAAACGAACGTTTCCAATAAGAAATAAACGGAAAATAATTAATCCGTTCTAATAAAAAAATCGTAGTGTTATTATTAGATCCAACATTATTTAATATGAAAATACAAATGCAGTGGTTAAAATATATACTGTACTTGAATAAAACATAATACATAAATATTTTTCCACCATCCAGATCAAAAGTAATTTCTCAGCATGCTCTGATGTCTCTGATCTGACATCATCATCAAGGATTGTTATAACGAAAGAAGTAAATTAATCAGCTTGTTTCTGAAATAACAATGTCACGAATTTGCAAACAAAGCAAATTAATGACAATGAATGGAATAAGTCGACTACTAATTTGCTCAAGAGTGGCAAGCTACCTAACAAAGGAAAAATATCTTTATATATTTATGTATGTATGTATAGAAAGAGAGCCAGAAAGTATTTGATCTTCAACAAAACAATAATGAGTATTCTTTTTATTTCAGAAATACGTCCATGAGGTAATACCTGTTCCTGGAGCTTGCTGCCCACAGTATCGTCGAGTAGCTTGTTTAGTAGGTGGAATAGGTTTTGAGGTATGTATCAGTGATGTATATAAAAAATTCCGTAATAAGTTATCAAATCTAACTTTCCGTATTCTTTTTCATATAAATATTAATTTAAAATCTTGATTATGCATTGCATGAATATTGTATTTAGTGACCGTGTTGTTTACTTATATGAATCTGCAATAATAAATCTGAACGAATAAGAACCATTTACAAAATATTAATTATTAAAACAATTTTTGAAATTTCTTATATGACTGTGTTACATTAAAAGTAATTGCCTCTTAAAATTACATCTCGTTTAGCCTTTCTATGGTACGGACGATCTGTTGCTTCACGCTGTAATTTGAAGTTTAACTCTTAAGAACACAGACAAAAAGTAAAACCATTTAGTAATACAATTAAATTTTTATTGAGATGTTTAATTGCAGCACTAAAGGGTTTAGTTTATTACAAAAGACATATACGTCTCAACTTGTAAGGGTCTTGGAAATACAAAATGCTTAAATTTATATTTACAATAAATAATAAATAGGTTTAATATTCACAGCTATATAGGTTTAATACCAGTTATTCACAAGCCCTAAGATAGAAAATGCCTCAGAATACTCTAACAGAAACACTCTAGCACACCATAGCAAATACCAGAAAAACATATTGCCAAATAACAAATAAAAAATAGGATGGCAACTACCAGAAATTGCTCGCCGAAACAAGCTGGGACAACAAACGGGCTGTTCATGAAAGAAAACAGCTTTCTTGGTGCGTTCCTAGACTCTCCCTGTTTACTTCCCTGTACGAAGGAAAGGAAGTATTGTAATCACGAAATATTTCGTTTATCAGATTTTCAATGGAAATATCCATTTTAACGTAATGTCTGTACGTATGGACACAACAAAGGACTCCTTATTTCAAAACGGATTGTAAAATGGATTCAAAATGAATATTTCCGTGACGTCTTTACGTATCGGATAACTCAAAAATGATTAGCCGTAGAACGTTGATATTTTGTATATGATACTGCTATAACATGTAGTTGTGCACCTCCTTTTTTATTGCAGTCAGCGGCACAAACGTCTATATAATTGATAATATTGTTAGACGAAACAACACACTAGAGAAGGCACTACTTATTTTGCTGTCATGTTGGGATGGTGACAGAGGTACCTCAAATACAGATTGCGTGTCAGATGACTGCAACTTTGGGAAGCACAACTAGCTTGATAGTTAAAACATCGTATTATTTCTGGATGACTAATTTCTTAGCACATGATTTATCGGTAGGATGCTATAAGCGTCCTACAACTTTATATACGTTAATCACATTGTTAAAGAATAGATGAAAGCTATAAAGCGGGGGAACAGATGCTAGTTAGATGACGGAAATGAGAAAAAGCTGGGGCATATATAGTGTCGAAATCCTTTGTTTGAGTTCTGAATGGTGACTGGGCAAGAGCTTTCGCATTTCAGATCACTGCAAATGAAATGATGGCGTAAGTAACGCAGTACAGATTCTCTGAAAGGTGACGCATTCAAAATAAAATCAGGAATTAAAGGGCTGTTGCCAGTTAAGTTAGTAATTTTTTAGAAATTTTCTTTCATATTTTATATCTTACGTTTACATCCCACCCTCCTACCCGGCTTAAAAGACCCTTACCTTGCCTTTCTTTTCGCAATTGTTGGCTGACCAACATTTGCGAATATGGCGTAGTCATATACTACCAATTACATATAATTTCGCTGAACACTGGGAGTTCGACCCAGATTGGCTACATGGTTAGTTTTCGCGGTTTTTTGCATGGATACAAGCCAATTTTCTTTAAAAGGTCCTCCACGAAAGCAATGCTTCCCTTAAGCAGATAGTTCTCGTGTCCTTTTCCAGTATTCCAATAACCTGTAATGCACAATATTTCTACAAAGCTTTTAGTTCGTAAAAATCGAAAGTTGAAGAAACTGCATGCTTACTTTTTAATTTTCGATGCACAGCGCTTATATGTTTATGCAATGCCTGGGCACGTTCATACAGGTACTCGATTCGTTTATCTAACTCATCTGCTGAAATGCTATTTAAAGTATATTAAGGGTTATCCGGATCTCTTCAGTGCTCTTAAAATAATGACTTTTAAGTTAGGATTTTACTTTAGAGAAGAGAAAGTAGACTGAAAGGGGGAATTTCATGAATAATAGAGAATGGATGTGAAATGTGATTGGGATATGTTTCTTTGCTAAAAACTGGTTTGCGAGAATACAATATGTGACAACGCAGTTATCTTCCAGCAGCTGTTCAAACGAGCGTTCAGGCCCAACGGACTGAATTCTGTTACGTCTTTACTAAACCAAAGGTTCTCACCCAGGGCAGAATTTCATAGTTTGGTGGAATGCAGTCAGGCTTTTGCTTAGCTGTTAAGTACTTAGTTTATGAATATATTTTTAAAAAATCTGCTTTATTCAGATTTTGGTATTTATGAACAATTTCTGCACCCTTTTTTTTTTTTTTTTTTTTTTTTTTTTTTTTTGGTTAATTTACATAACACGTTAAAAAATCATCTAAATCTGGATAAATGTAGATATTTATTTTTCGAGTTTGGGAAAGGAGAGGGGAACGATCCTCTAAACAATGGCCAAAAAGCAGGGGGGGGGGAAGTTGAACTTCTAACAAAAAGGATGGAGAACGTAATATATAAACGTTACGTCTTTATAAAATATGGAATTAACTATTTATTCTTCGTGTAAAACTTTCCTAGGACTTACCTCTTTCCAGTCTTTATAAAATATGGAATTAACTATTTGTTCTTCGAGTAAAGCTTTCCTAGGACTTATCTCTTTCCAGTCTTTATAAAATATGGAATTCGCTATTTGTTCTTCGGGTAAAACTTCCCTAGGGCTTATCCCTTTCAAGTCAAAAACGTTCACCAACGTGGTGTTTTTCTTTTCCTGAAACCGAAAATTCTGTCACCATGGCGAATCTTCTCTAATCGAAGCAGTTGATTATTAGTATTTTATCTCAGGATTATAAGAGCAAAGCATTAGTTTTCATCTTCAGTCATAATTTTCTTAAACCAAAATCAAGATTAAATTTCGCTTTACAGAAAAACTTTAATTGCTACTTTTTGCCAAGCTTTGCCATCCGTAACAGCAGATGTTCATTGATCAAAGTAAACGGTTAACTGCGTAGAAAATTCTATCCGTAAGCAGATGTCGTTTCAGGAAAAACAAATTTAGCCATCATTTTGATAAATGCCGCTAGTCACTGGTTGGAAAGTTTTCTGGAATTTGTTTCAAAAATTAACCCTAAGATATTATAGACGTGATGCGTATTATGATTCTGCGCCATATACCCCCTCCCTCAAAACTCTTCAATTACAATCAACTCTCTAAGCGACAATAAAGACAACATTGTTGTTTACCTCAAAATTACGGGAGAAATCTGAGGTGAATTGAATCACGAAGATGGTATGAATCGTACATATTACTGATTACTAAAAAAAATGCTATTAACAATTTACTATCGCTGTAGAGGTTGGTGTTGCTGCCTGCTCTATCGTCGGGCTCAGACAGTTTGCATGCTTTAGTATATAGCTGGGGTAGTCAACCTTTTTATACTCATCCGCTCATTTTGTAGACATTAAAATTTCCTTACAGCCCACCAGCTTTATTACAAAATAACAAAAAACTGCTTACATTTAAAAAGAAATTAATTAAATTTAAAACTTTAAATTTATTATTAATGGGATCCTTGAGTCTGATGCTGCGAGACGAAATATATGATCTCTGGTTTAACTTTCGTAAGGAACCAACGAAATATTCATACTGCTTATCTATTTGATCATGATACTATTGATAGCACTAAAGCCTGATTCTACAAGATATGAGGCAGGGAAAAGTATCAATAAATTAAATATAACTTTCTACATATTCGGATATAAAGCAGGCATTTTTATTTCCTTGTACGGAATAAAAGAAGTATTGTAATCGTGAAAAATTTCGGCTATCATATTTTTTAAAAAAATAACATTTTGACCGCTCTCGAATCCATTTGAACGATGTTCCTGCGTGATATCAGTACGTACGAACAGAATAAAGGACTCTTTTTCCCAAAACGGAATGTAAAATCGATTTAAAATGGATTCAGAAGACATTTTTTTCCGTGACGTCTGTACGTACGCACGTATCTACGTATGTATCTCATATAACTCGAAAATGAGTAGCCTCAGAACATTGAAATTTTGTATATGGTACTGCTATAACATGTAGTTGTGCACCTCGCTTTTTGGTTGCATTCGGTCGTACCAAATAAATGTATATATATACACACTCTCTTACACGGCTTGGTGAGGTCATTTTTTTTTATTATTATATGTTGGCAAATTTTGCACTTTTTGCTTTAAAAGTGACTGAATTATGTTGTTCTCATGTTCCGGGTAAGGTTTTTATTTCTTTAATTAATCTGCATGCAGTAGTTGTGGAACAATTTAAAAGTTTAGTGGTACTAAGGCCCCCATTTGTTTACATTTGAAACTCTTAGTAAAATAGTAAATTAAGTCAGTTTATGCACCAACTTCAGTGTCTTTTTACCGAGTGGGAGCAAAAGTAAACTTTCAAATTTATGCATCGAAAACTCTGTCTTCCTGCTCGATGGCCGAATTGCTCGCTTTTTCCTATAAACTCTAATTTTAATTTTATCTTTCTGTTTTTAACTGTATTTGGTGTTTTATGTTTTCCAGTATTTTACAGTTTTTAATGAAATTGTTTTGAGTTTTTAATGTGGTTTGCCTTGCCGCGAAGTGAGAGCTGAATTAACTGAATGAGAAATATATTTCTAATGAAATTCCAGAAAATAAGTTTAAATGAAATGCAGGCAAGAAGTGTGCATAATTTACTAGGCCGTACAAGGGAGTTAATGCGGTATCCGCTTTAGATATTTTTATCCAGACAAAGGTTTTCGTACTAGCCACTATCTAAATTATGTTTACTTTCATCATCACTATTTGAGTTCTAACAATTTTTCTTGTTAAATATTACCAACCTCAGTATTATTGTGCAGTAAAAAGAATTTTCATCTAGCCGTACATCTTCAAGTTCAAAATATCTTCAAATCGTTTTTCCATACCTGTGCTTAAAGTTCAATAAGATGACTATTGAACTTTTGAATCTCCTCTTCAGTTACATCTTGATTTCTTATATCATCCAGCCATAGTTACTTTCTTGCATCTATACCCCCCCCCGTATCTGTTTTTGCAATTCTGGCATTTTTTTTTTTTTTTCGTACCTATAACTGCTATTTAAATTGCGCACTGTCTTCGAAGTAGCCAAGACTAGTAGCAGTTCTGCAAATCATGTCTCGATCGAACTCTTATTTATGTGCTCTGGATGTATTGCTACTATGTAACCCGTGTTGACATCTTGATAGACTTTCACTTTTGCGTTCTCTCGTTTCAACGAACTCTTAGAACGGTATATGTGTTCGAAACTCTGGGTTAGCGATGAAACGCGAGCACCCATTTCACGCGAAATACATGTTTGCCTGAGCTAACGTTACTGTCGAATAAATGAAATAAGTCAGAACAACAATGAAATTTACCTATACTTCCAAGCTGTTTAATGGGAAGAATAAGTTTCTTTCGTTGAGTAAATTAAATTGGTGTTCAAAACAAAAACACTGCAAATGACGGAAGAATAAACATCATTAGAAATGAAGAAACTAAAAGTGGTAATACAGAAGACTTCTATCTCTGATACTACTCCATTTTTTCTCCTGTTCGTATTTTCCATAAGAGAGATTTATTTCATGCTGATGTTTTGGGGCGCTAATTGTTATTTCGTTTCGCAATAAATAAACTAAACTTATTTTTAAGACAGAACTCGGTAATCTTCGCCCGGATATTGCTGCATTATGGTTCCAAAAAGATGAAAGCCGAGCGGAAATGTTAAATTTTATAAATCAAGTGAATTCTGAAATACTATTCCAATATGAAAACAGCGTTGTTTTAGAAAATGTAGAAAAAGTTAAATTACAATATATGAATGAGTATTATAGCCCTTTATCTGTAAAACGATGAAATGTTTGCATGAACGATAGCTTCAAATAGTAATTTAAGACATTCCTTCATTAGATCGGACAGGAATGGCCCTCACCTGAAGGGGACAAGTGCAAGAATTACCGATGCGTCACGGATAAAGATGGAGAAGCAATAGTTCTGGAAATAACTACGAGATGCAATAAGACGTGTTCCATTGTAAGTATAATTTCATTCTCATTTGAATAACAAAATTCAGCAGCAAAAATTTATTTAGGTCGTACAGAAATGAATGACACAAATGCTGCCACAGAGCGGACTGCAATTTATTGGCAAAAAGCTGATAGTACATCGGTTAGAAATAATCCCCGCTCATGTCAGTACACTTCTGCCATCTGACTGTGAGGTCCCGAAGGGCTTTGGTAAACCGTTCTGTGGGGTGTTGGTGCACCACCTATGGACATTTGCATGCAATTCGGCAGAAAATTCAGCATGTTGGCCCCTGACTGCGTCCTTCATCTTGTCAAGCAAGGCGTAGTCCGAGGTCTTGTTTCAAAGTCCAAGGTCCACCCACTTTGCACAGACATTTGTCATCTACAAATCAACATGCACAATCGCCTGCAATGTTCCTTCCTGCATCTTGTTGAACGTTATGCGCCTATTCGCTATGATCAAATCCGCCACCGCTGCCACATTTGCTGCTGTATGCGATGTTGCTGGTCGTGACACATTGACACCTTTGCCTGCGGCCTCCAGTCCACTGCTGAAACTTGGCCAACCAAGAGATACGGTACGCCTTAAGGGTGCTTTGTTCTCGAAAACCGACACCATGCGGCGATGGATGTCACTACCCTGTATGCCGTCCTTCCACCGGAACCACTCTGTCCAACCCTAACCGTGATAATCACCTTCCATCATTGCTGTCCACGCTCTCTTTGACGACGGTGATGGCATGAATTGGCATGAATTTCGGTGGAGATGAGTATTTAGTCCTAGGACTTTTACTCAGCAATTATTGACCCTACGGGGTGCGTCTTAGTGATGAAAAAACTTTCCACTTTAAAAATTAAGTGGAAAAATTTTCAGAGAACTGAGTACCGTTCCGGTGGCTCCATCTTTTGGCTAAGCTGAGAAGTTTGTGGTGGGAGAGGTTGGTGGCATGAAGCAGTTGTTCTATTTCGGAGTAATTTTAGATAAGCAATTATTGTGGCATAAGATGGATGATGATGAGATGATTCAAAATACTTGAGATATAGTAAAAACATTTGCAGGGTGCAACATTAGTAAACGACGGTGAAACAGATGGGCTCTGACTTATACCGTTCGCTTGCTGCCAGCTCCATCTATGCAATTTGAGTATATTTCACTTGTTTTCTCTTCGCTGTAATAGTGTAATAGTTTCGTTGTGAGAGACGTTGTGTGAATCATTTCTGTACGATCCAAGTATAACGATATATTTGCCTTATGAAACTACCTGTGCAAAGAGATCGCCGACGAACTAAACCAATATTTAGTAGCAAATGATAAAAAAGTAGCAAATACTAAATAACAAGAATCTGCTAAATGTGAATAAAATTACAGGGTTATAATTTCAAGCGTTAAATACTTGCGGAAATAAAATTGACGGAAAGAGCAGAAGCGTTATACGGTTACGCTATAAATCTGAAAGTACTGCCTCAAATTTATTAGAGTAGAAGACAGTCTGACGAAAAAGCTGGCGGTAAAGAGAGATTAGAGTGGAAATCATTAACTAGAATTTAAAAAAATTATGAATGTGAAAGCATCCAAGAAACCTAATTTTCCAACGGAAAGCATTTTTTGAACAACTTTGTTTGTAGAAGAGGTCAAAATGAAATATTTGATTGTGATACCGAAGGGCCCGGGTTCGAATCACGGAGAAGCATGGCTGTAACTGTCCGTCCCTTCATAAGAGGCAATGGTGGCTGCCTATTAGGTTCCTCCATAGTAAAATGACCACTGTTTTTGGCCTTAGGAGTAGTCAGTGCTGAAATGAGGCAAATGCCCGCAATTGGATTTAATTAAAAAAAAAAAAAAAAAGATCTGGAAGCTTTCAGATTTTACATTACACCCAAAGGAGCATTTTTTTAACGTTTTGTGGGTTACCTTTATTTATTAAATATCATGTTCTTTGCACTTAAACCATAAAATGCAATTCAACTGCAATATCGCAAAATAATTTTAAAATGAAAATCTTTAGAATTTCCGGATACACAATCTCGTGCGATGGAGATAAAAATGTCTTTTTTTTTCCCCCGTACAGGGACTAACATTTAACTTACATTATTTACTTATTTTTCCCAGAATGCAAAGTACGAGGAACCCTTGCCAGGCTCTGAAGTATGTTGTGGATCCTGCAAACCATTTGCTTGCGAAGAAAATGATGTTATCTATGAGGTATGGTATAGAATGAAGTCTTCAGAGATTTTTATTGCATGAAAACAAAATTTCTTTTTTTGATTCCATAGCTTAATTGTTTCAGCTGAAAAACCTCGGCAGTATTTTCAAATTTGTCTTTTTTTTTTTTTTTTTTTTTTTTTTTAACAGAATGGTGCCACCTGGGACTCGATCACCGATCCGTGTTTTTCTGCAAAGTGTATTGTCAACGAAAATGGAACTCTCATACGCTACAGCAAAGAAAGTTGTCCAGTAATGCCGGATAATTGTCCGACGGTAAGAGATGTATTTTTGATACCTTTTAGATGGTTTTCAGTCATTAATTATCTCTTCCTGTGAAATTGAGAGCCTAAGGCTGCAAAATTGTATTTGTATAGAAACCAACACTGGTATTTAATAAATGTGATGAATAAAGAATTTAATTTCGGCAAAACAACACCATAATTTCTGGTTGGTTTTCCTAAATATTTCATAAGAAACTATTTAAATTACCTATGTTGCTACTGTTGTCCTTTATTTTTCCAGACCAGGTCTACAGTCCTAGAATGTTTACAGAATGTCGCTAACTCTCAAAAAGCCAATCACCGATACAGGGTTTCTATAGAACGAAAAGCCATTTCAGCTGAAGGAAAAGAGAATATGGGCAGGTGACTTTGAACTAATAGGCCATATCCGGAACAAAGAGAAAACTTTGCTCCCTGGACAAAACATTAAACATTTTGTATGATCTAACTTAGAAATAGTAAAATGATGAGTTGTACCTTAAAATCGGAGAACCATAAACATCAGAGCTTGTATTATTTAAATGCAGTGAGCACATTTCTATGTAACAGGTGTAACGGATTTATTTGTATCTTTCTTACAACGTTTTTCCTGAAGAAGGCATCACAGAATTTTTCTGTTGCCGTGTGTTGCTGAATAAGCTCACTGAGATTTGCAACAATGGCATCTGTGACACGCATTGGTTAACCACATCGTTCGTTGTCTAAGAAAGGTGGCCTTCCTTCTCTATTATATTCTTCCTTCTCTATTATCTATAAGGTATTACCCCACTTCTTTACTAATGCGAGTGACGTGCAGTTTTTGATATATATCCTTGCCATCTGTGGATCGATCTCAGTACTGTCTACCCCCTTCTGCTATTAAAAAGGCACTAGTGATTGTTGTTTTTCTTTTAATGCTTTCATGTTTTTATCAACGTTCCATCTGCTTATATCGACATATAACTAATTCCCTCTGATGTTCGATTGCATGAGTGATTTTTTTTTTTTTTTTTTTTCCGGACATTAAGTATTCCTTACATACTTTGACAGCATTGCCTTAAAGCGCCGGTTATCTCCTAGAAGCCTTCAATCTATTTTTATTTAATACCGTTATAAAATAGTTTCTTGATATAAATATAGGATACATTCTTTTTAAATGCAAGATGGACACGATATACTGGACTGTAGAAGCAAAATATTTCATACTGAGGTATCATGATTAATAATTCAGTCATATATGAGTTGATAAAAGAGACTCTATTCCATAGAGTTACAACTGCATATACGTTGTCTACCGGGTCTTGCGTAAGTCAGCGTTTTGATGGAACCAGGGCGATTGGTGAATATATATATATATATATATATATATATATATATATATGTAGTATTAAAAGCACAAAGGAAAAGGACGGAGCAGAACACTGTAGATGCTTGATTAGACCCATATTGAAGAAGAATTTTGATTGCGTAGTATTTAAAGAACTTGGCAGTCGAGGCAGTTTTAATTCCATTTTTATTTCCAATTGATATTTGTGGCCACAATCACTTGGCACTCTAGTCGTGCCTTTCCACAGAAGATTTGCATTTTTGATGTTGTTGGGATAGAAAGCAAGCCAGCGAAATTACATCTTAGTACAGTAGAGAGCAAGAGGTGAAGTGCGTCGTTATGAAAGATGGAAGCACGCGAAGAGAAAAGTTTTGGTTTACAATTCGCTGATTGGTTGTCAAGAGGCATCTGGTATTAACGGTTACGTAAGATCGCATAATTAATTTGAATGACGCAATGCAGACAAGTTATTACGATTTTAGAATAGAGAGGAAGAATTAATATTTATAATTATATTATAATTCTGATTCATACATTTTTATCTTACATATTTCCCCCCTTCAAAAAGAAAAAGGCGTAGCGACAGAGAAGCCTTTTTAAAGAGAAAGAATTAAAGCACTAGCAAATAAAAAAGAAAAACATAAATCATAAAATTTTGATTCTATAAAAGTATAATTTATAAATATCAATTTTTTTAATAAATTTTTAATTTTTAGAGTCCTGTTGAATTTTTCAGCATTTCAGTCCAAAAGTCTTTTTGTTTGAGAGTTCACATAATCATAATTCTTCAGGGAAGGTTCTTGTTATTACAGAATCTCACAAAATAAACTTTTACACAATCATTGCTTATAATAAAATGTAATGCACATAAATATTTATGATACTTATTTCCATACTGATAAATTATAATTTAACATCATAAATAATAGGATTAAGATCTTCAGAATTTATGGTTTCACCGTTATCATCTTTCATTTACAATTCCTGATTTTACCAAACTGGAAGCCTCGCAATACTTCTAAACAAACATATCCATCAATAGGGCTGTCCTCTTGAGCTAACCAGCGTGTTCTCTGCACTGGTGGCCCAGGGTGCCTAGGCAGTTACTTGAAAAGGCCTCCGTTCCTTGCATTAAGGTAACTGGCCTTTGAGAACTGCACTAATACATTCCATAATAAAAAAATATAATAATAATAATATAAAAAATCTACATGCATTCATAAAATGAGAGCCTCCAACATTATCTTGCATGAAGAGGGTAAAAGGAAAAACTGGTACAGAGGTAATTACAGGCCTCTGTTGAAGGAACCAGTACACCCTCATCATACTATACTTAACACACAATAACCCACAAATTTTAACATGCATTTACCATAATTTCATATTACTTATCTGTACTAATTTCACTTATTTTTAACTTCTTTATTTTTAGAATAATTATAAAATTCGTATTCAAAATTCTCAACAAAATTTCAAAAACATAAAAACTTATCTTAATATCCTTCCCTATGAATAATTTAAATAGCTTAAAATTAATTACTTAATTTGCTCACACATAATTATGAAAAATTAGAAAAATTAATGAACAAGAATTTCAGATTTTCTCAAAACAAATTGCAGAAATTTTAACCAATGTTGAAATGAAACATATAGAATTCGCAGCACATTAAATAATTTAGTTCCTGAGCTAGGTTCGCACGAATGTAATAATTTTTGAGCTGTTGAAAAAGCAGAAGTGCAAATAATTTTCTGTCGCACATACTTGCAAACACTAACTCAGATCGACCTTGAACCCGCTGTAATGCTGAATTCCTAAACGGTAATTCACTGATGATTTAAAGCACTTTTTTTTTCTAAATATTGTAGAGATCGGCGAAGCAAATTCAATATTCCTTTTCACTAGGCATTCGAACTTCTCAATTTATCGAGAGATTACTTTCAATCTGTAACCACTACGCGTGATTATTATTATTATTATTTTTTTTTTGAAGCACTTGCAAAACACCACAGCAGAAGAATGATCTGTTATTTTTTAAACACTGAAAAAACAAATTTGATGATTCACTTCTTTCACATTGTCTTGGATTTATCACAAAACGATGATTTGAAGAGCTGAATTAAATTTTCCATTGAGGTTTCAGGATGCAGGAAACTATCCTTACCGGCTTAATTGTAATATTAAAAGCACAAAGAAAAAGGACGGAGCAGAACACTGTAGATGCTTGATTAGACCCATATTGAAGAAGAATTTTGATTGCGTAGTATTTAAAGAACTTGGCAGTCGAGGCAGTTTTAATTCCATTTTTATTTCCAATTGATATTTGTGGCCACAATCACTTGGCACTCTAGTCGTGCCTTTCCACAGAAGATTTGCATTTTTGATGTTGTTGGGATAGAAAGCAAGCCAGCGAAATTACATCTTAGTACAGCAGAGAGCAAGAGGTGAAGTGCGTCGTTATGAAAGATGGAAGCACGCATCGACACTGCTCCGACATTTTCCTTTGCTCTTATTATGACATATATATATATTTTTCATTTTGAAAATTTGTAATGTGGTAAATATTATTAATGGCATGGTTGCTACTTAAAGTCTACAAAACACGTGGCCATTGATTTTGGAGGAGAGATGTGTATCTGGTTTACACTTTTGGTTACCATATGAAATTTAAATGAAGCATATTGATAACATCCGTAAAAGAGTTATCTTTACTTCACAACATTATATTCTGCCAAAGCCGTGAAGAACTTAAATGCTGTTTAAAGAGCAAGATCTTGAAATTTCTGCTTTAAACAGCATCTAAGTTCATCAACAGCATTTAAGTGCAAATATCCGTTTCCCTGTAAGGTATTTTCCTCTTCCTGAAACCATAGATTTCAAACGAACACTAACAATGTAAAGAGACCTTTACTTGATTATTTTATGCAGAAAACAACAGAATGGCTTTTAGTGTGGTTTTTTAATTAGACACGTTCTTTAGCAAAAGCGACCTTTTCTTTATACTCACTTTAACTTTCCTAGTCGTACAGTCCTTGAACAAAAAGAATTTTATCACACAGTATAATTTTGAAAAATTATAAAAGCGACAAGCCATAATAACCACACTAGATGAGTTTTTGAGGAAATATTTAGTATATTAATCAACACAGAATATGTGACACATATAAATAGATAAATATATAAACAGAATAAATCTTAAATTGGGCTACTTAAGTCAAAAGATCTTTGTAAGAATGACGATCGAGAAGTGTAAGAATGTAATTTGTAAGAATGACGATGTAAAGAGAAAAGAGACAAAAATTGTTAAGACATAACTGGTTTCACTTTTTTTCGAAATTTTCTCAAAATGTAACAATGGCTCTTAAAGATTTATTTTATGTATAAATATGCATAATTTTCGTTTTCTTTCACCTTCCAGGAAAATGTGGTAACAGATCTTAAAGGATGTTGCACTTACTGTAAGATGACAAGAGGTACGATCTTCTTTTATATTTCCTTTTATCATTGCTTTCGTTCTTTATCGATTGAAATAAAAAATATCTAAATAAATAAAAACCTTCCTTTAAATTTTTTTTAAGAAACTTGCTCTGCTGTTCAAGTGCCCCTCTATGAAACCAGAGGATTCTTCAAATACATTGATGATAAAAGGGGTTTGTGCACGAACGGAAAGTCTCTGCCAGATCTCACCAAGTGCTCAGGAACATGCACTGCAGAATCACGTTACTCGAAACGTAAGTGCATTCCATTACGATTCTAGTAATAAATATAAAGTTTCGTAAGTTCTACTGAGTTCAAATTAATAGCTTTTTAATTTAAATTGATATGTTGTAATCAGGTAAAATACTATTAACAGCAATAGTTCTTTTCGACCTGCTGCTACAGCCGGTTGTTTCGATTCGTTCAAATGCTATACTGGCCCTAATACTTCCTTCAAATGCTTTTCTGAAAATCACGCCCATCTCATATGCACAGGCAACTATTTAAGATATTATGTCAACATTAATTTTTTATTTATATTCCTTAACATTTTAATAAACTGAAAACATATTTATTTAGTTTTACTTCAAAATGCGGTACAGTGGAATCTCGGATCACAAATGCCTCACTTTACGAAAGGTTTCTCGAGTTACGAAACTCAAGTCAGTAGCATGTGATTTTCAAATTTTTTTTGAAGTAACATATACCACTCAGGTTTCTGGAAAACATTTTAGTGTTTGCCTTTGTTTAACTATCAGTAACAACGCCTGACAGCAAGTGATTTACAGGATCATGAATTCGGTGTGGAGGAAATGGCCAGATTGAGTTGCTGACTATGAGCAGTTAGTATCTTTTCTGTTATCTATGACACTGCATCTTTACGTAAAACCAAGGCTAGGAAGTTAAGAAAGAACTGCAAGAGGCGGTTGTGGAAGAAATGTCTTGAGAAGAGGAAGAAAGAAAAATTATAATTTTCTAATCCGAATAATTTGTGCGTAATGAGGTGAGATACAAAAATTTCACTTAACGATATCACTTCAACAAAGCAGTAGCAAGCTACAACATAAGCATTTTCAATGACAATGAGATAAAAATGTTCAGTGAAACAGAAGTTCAATGAGTCTGAAGCAGATTCGAGTAGCTTTTAGAGACAAAGAAAAGATAAAAGAAGATACCCCTAAAGACTATTACCTGATATTTTTATAGAAAGAAATTTCGCATTCAAACAATAACACCTTCCTCGTCATTTTCCACATACACCGTTCACTGGCATTTGTACAAGTATAACAAAATTAAACTAAGTTTTCGTTTATTTAATATTGTGTTTATGTAATATTGTGTTTTGTTTTATATTTAATGATTTCCTTTGATTGGAGCTTATGAAATTTGTGCATAAAGAACTGTTGTGAAGTTTAAATAAACAGTCGTCTGTCTTCAGGTACGAATTAAATTTGTGAACCGAGCTTTAACTGTGCTGAAACCACTTAAATGTTTGTTTTACGCAACAGCTTCAGCGTATGAAGTTAATGTATGTGAGATTCTCTTACATTTTGTTTTACATTCTTTTCATGAAAATAACATTGTGAGAAAGCACACCTGGTCAGGTTACTAACATATTAGCCATACAGCATTTCATCGTTAAATCCCAGCAACTTTTGCGGAGAAAACTCCGAAACTTGAGTCTCCGCTGGATCCAAAGCGCTTACAGTGTCGTGTAACTAAAGTAAAGACCTTGGAAGTAAAGCCTCTCCATTACCGACACAGTTCCAAGGATTTCGAGATATCTCTTGTCTCAATAAAAGGAGCAGGAAGCGCGAAGTTCACCAAATTAAAACTGCCATAAAATCAGTCACTCCAGATCGAATCATATAATCATATTTCAAATAAAAATTCTCCGGATAACCGACTTCAAATAGGTCAGGTGATAAGAGCACACGGAGAAGAGGCCTTCGAGTTCCAGGTAAAATCCATGAAGTTACAATATGTTTTTAAGATTCATATCTGCGAATAAATGTCTTACAAATCTCTTAACATTCCTTAGCTTAAGAAAAGAGCTTTCTTTTCTTAGTTGCAAAATCTGTAAATTTTATATCTATTTTGCAAGTATATTTCTGACTCATTTGCATTAAATTCCTTATCCATATGAGCTCATTCTAAACCTGCTTCAAGCATTAAGCAGAGAATGTTCAATAAAGCGCAAAACTGAGTTATTGAAAGAACACGGTCATCTGCAATAAATTTATATCCAGATCAAGTCACTTCTAACCTGTTTTAAACACTAAGCAGGAAAGATTCAGCAAACGAAAGATAATTCAGAAGACATCTGGAAAAAACAATGATAGGACTAGATACATCTTAAACTGTTGCTCACAGACCCATGGTTACGTTTTAGGAAATTAATCAAACAAGGTTCAACATTCATGTCATATCTTTTAATAAAAATATACGAAACTTAGATTTTTATTTGGTATAACAGAACGAAAAAAAGTGTTCAATTAGAATTGTTTTTTACAGCTGAATCAACCGAAAACAAAATCCTCATTGCGATTATATTACGTACTCGACATATTATTTTAAAAATATGCGGACGTTATTGCATATATCACTAAAGATTGTTATGCAAATAAGTTTTCTGGTATAAACATTTTATATCAAATAAATCGTGTATACAAGCATTGCGATTATATTACGTACTCGACATATTATTTTAAAAATATGCGGACGTTATTGCATATATCACTAAAGATTGTTATGCAAATAAGTTTTCTGGTATAAACATTTTATATCAGATAAATCGTGTATACAAGCACGGGTTTCAAATTCCCATTTAGAAAAATGATAAGATTCAAAACATTTTATATAGCATAATTCAGCTTTTGTGCGATTCCTAAAATCAATATTTATCAAAGTTAGTTTCCATCAGAGAAAGTGACCTACGTCCCATAATTTTAACAATTCCTTTGGGATGAATTTCGCGCTTAACAGACGCCGAATTTTCTTATAAAATATTTTTGGTAGAATTTGGAATAAGTAAATAAATTTGGAATAAGTGATATAAATATTCCAGCAACTGGAATATTTATATGTCAGGATTTAGATACTTTTGCCTTGCTGTCATTTTTAACAACCCGTATAATGTTAAATATTGTTGTTAAATATAGTGTTATTATTTTATCATTATTCTTTTAGTAATTGGTGATTTCCAAAGTATATGCAACTGCTGCTTGCCTCAGAAAACAAAGGACCGAACTATTATTCTAACCTGCGAAGATGGCTCTCAGGTGCAAAAGACTTACCAGCAGCCAATCACGTGCCAGTGTTCCACCTGTTCTGGGAAGGACCTAGATCTAGAAGCATTAAACAAGATCGAGCCATACTAAAATGGCTCATCAAGCAAAGATAAAAATGCAGTTTTCATTTTATTCAAAATGTGATAACTCTCATTTGTTAAGTCTTTTATACTTATTTTCATTAAAAGTTTCTTTTGAAAAAAAGACTATGAAAAATGTGTAATATCCAATAGATTATCTATTCTTTTCACATATATAAAATTCCTTCAATGTATAATCATTACAAAACCCGATGCTACCTGTACTGTATTGCCTCCCTTAGCACTCTTAACGTGTAAATTTTCAAATTTAATCCCACGCGAAATAAATCATAAGTTTAAACGTTCCCAGTTCTTAAATAGTTCTTAATAGCCCAGTTCTTAAAGCTTGCAAGAAAAAAAGTCACCGACTTTTGCAGTTTTCAGTATACATACAGCGTTTCACAAAAGTGATGGGACACTTGTGCTTTACAAAAGGAAACTGTAATAAAATTAATTAAAAAAACATGTAAAATTTTTTGTGGGTGTGTTTCATACTTAAATTTAGTAACAATTATTACATAACATACATTTTCTCAAAATATTAAAATATTAATTTAATAAAAATACAATTGTTTAGAACGGAGCATAAAATGGCTCACATAAGTGATGGGACACTACGTACTATGCAAAAAAAATCGTCTGAAGTAAGCAATAAAAATATCTTTTGGGGTATTTATTTTTACTCAAAAGCAATGGGCAATAATTTATAAAATCATCTGCAGTATTTCTCTCCAGTTTGGTTTGGAATTTTTGTGTTTTTTAGCTCTGTGCAGCCATGAATGCTAAACGAAAAGAAACTTTGCCTGAAATTCGAAAATTAGTTATTAATTTGCATATTGAACGTGGAAAATCTATTAGAGAAACTGCTGAAACAATTAACTTCAGTCATTCAACAGTTTTCAATATCATTAAACGATATAAAAAGAATCATATGATTCAGGATGAAAGAAGACCTGTCCGACCATCAAAAGCTATCCAATGGAATAAAGCGAATTACCGTTCGAAATATTTAAAAAAAAAAAAAAAAAAATCCAAGAATGAGTGCTCCTAAAGTTTCTGCTGATTTACAAGCATTATATGGAGTAATTGTTAATTCTGAGACTATTAGAAGAGTAATTCGATGTACTGGATATCACAGTAGAGCAGCCAGGAAAAAATTCTTCGTAAGTGAAAAGAATAGAAAACTCAGACCGGCTTTCGCAAAATCCAACATAAAAATAAGAAATCTGATTACTGGAATGAAGTATCATATTTTAATATTAATACTTTATTAAATGTATGTTTAATAATTGTTACTAAATTTAAGTATGAAACACACCCACAAAAAATTTTACATGTTTTTTTTTTTTTTTTTTTAATTTATTTTATTGCAGTTTCCTTTTGTAGAGCACAAGTGTCCCATCACTTTTGTGAGACACTGTAAATATCAACCAGACTTCAGAAGGAAATAGTCCTTCATTAAAGACTTGCATTATAGAATTTACAACAATCACTTACGAAAAAAAAAAAAAAAAAAAAAAACTATTCTGCGGTGATTTTTTACAAAATAAATCAAGCTTCATTAAAAAAAAAAAAAAAAAGAACTTTCTTGTTATGAAAAAAACAATATCACTCTTACACTGTTCTTCAATTTGAACCTCACTATTACCATGCACAAATTACTAAACCATGCTGATAAAATATTAAGTGAATTTAGATAAAATATTAAGAGGGAATAAAAAGTACAAAAAATAAACATTAACATAATAATATATTCTTAATATACTCCCATCTTCAGATTATAAACTGTAATCAAAACATAAAATTACCACTTGGAGTCATTTTAAGTTATCAATAGTTTTAAAAAAATGTATGTATATACAATTCACCAATGAAATCAATCATGCAATACTGAAAGTATAAGAAAAAATAGCAATTAAAAACATATTTTACTAAACTACATATCTAAATTATATGTTCATCTTTTCTGGAATCAATTTTTCTACCAGTCCTACTAAATTCCGGCTTGCCGTCAGGTGCTCTATCATCCTTTTTGACAGTCATATCTGAGAACTAGTCAAATTATTAGGTTCCACGGGCTTAGTCAATAGAATATGCTATCTCAAGAGGACGAAAGGAGGAGATTCAAGATCTCAAGAGGATTCTCTAAAGAGGACGAAAAATTTCTTGGTGTAAAATATGCACCTTTAAAAGCCGTGCTTTGCCATCTTTACCTGGAACAATCTCAGTAATACGGCTTAAAGGCCAACTGATCCTCTCTTTATTATCAGAAGAAACGTCGATGAAGAAATGGGCTTGATAGCATCTACTTCAGAGATATAAGTTAGAGGCTTTGAGATGATTACACTCTAACAGTCTACTAGAATAGTAGCTAAAAAAAGGGGGGACAGTTCCTATATCTCCCGTTCTACTGCGCAGATTGAAAAAATTCAAATTTCGTTTTTAATGTCTCGAAAGCGCGACTTAGGATATATATTATATTTATATACAGCACTATTGTAACATAGGTATTTTGACACAAAATCGGACTTTTTCTGAAATAACATATCAATTTTTTTAGATATTTCAATTCTACGACTCAAATTATGCCAGACTGCCAAGTTTTGTAAAAATCGTACAAGTAATTTTTAAAAAAATTAGCTCTCAAAATTTTAGTTCCTCAGTGTTAATTGAATTTGGCAAATATTTATTAATATCTCTTTTTTTTATTAAACATTTTTGATTTTTACTTTCACATTTCGAAATTTAGGTTCATTCCAAATAAAATTTACCCATTTTTGTTTTATTTTTTAAATTTCCATTTTAAAATAATTTTTATAAATTTTTCAAAAAAAATTTTTGAATTATAACCTATAAAATGTTTACCATCATCTTAAAGTAGGTGTAGTTCTAAGCATACCTGCAAAAAATTAAGAGTTTTTATTCAAAATTCTCAAAAAAAAAAAAAAAGAAAAAGAAAAAAAGAAAAGAAAAGAAAAGAAAAGATTTACACGAATTTAATATTTTCGCGTATTGAAATTTGGCATCTTTTTTTTTTTTTTTTTTTTTTTTTTTTTTTTTTAGCGTTAATAACGCCAAATGTGGTTTATGGATTTCTGTTAAAGTGAATAGCCACAGCTATTTTTAACCTTAAATTTCAAATAAAGTTTTACGGAGAATTAATTATATATGAAATTTTTCCCCCTCAGTGATGCGTAATAAATATTTATTAATACTATATGAAAAGCTATTTTTTTTAATTATAGATGATATTATTCAAATTTTTAACTTTTTTAAAATTTCTTTCTCTCTTCCTTTTTTTTTTTTTTTTTTTTTTTTTTTTTAAATATTTGTAAGAGTAAATTTTTCCCTGTTATCGTCTGCTACTTTACTTTGCATTTAAATTGAATTGTCTAAAACTGAGAAAGTTCGTTTGATGTTTGTTTTCACAATGTTTTTAAGCAAACAGGACGTTGAAAGCTTGGGTCCCAGCTTTAAATATATATATGTAATATTAAAAGCACAAGGAAATAACGGAACACTGTAGATGCGTGATTAGACCCATACTGAAGAAGAATTTGATTGTGTAGTATGTTAGTAATGCTAACTTGGTAATATCTAAAGAACTTGGCAGTCGAGGCAGTTTTAATTCCATTTTTTTTTTCCAATTGATATTTGTGGCCACAATCACTTGGCACTCTAGTCGTGCCTTTTCACAGAAGATTTACATTTTTGATATTGTTGAGATAGAAAGCAAGCCAGCGAAATTACATCTTAGCACAGCACAGAGCAAAAGCTGAAGTGCGTAGTTATGAAAGATGGAAGCACGCGAAAAGTTTTGGTTTACAACGACAGTTTCAGTTCTCAATGATTACGTCATCAGAGCTGAGCCGATCATAGAGTGATCTAGAAATGACGCAATGCAAAGAAGTTATTACGATTTTAGAATCGAGAGGAAGAATTAATGTTTATAGTTTAATCTATAATTTTGATTCATATATTTTTATCTTTTATCTTACATATATATATATATATTTACATAAATCCTCTTAAAAAATATTTTAAGTAGTAATTTTCTCTCGTGTTGTAGATTGTCCTTTAATATAGAAATTATTAGGCTTAAAAACTCTAAATAATACTATTTAGATTGTTTGCACCCGATATAAAAATCGAGACACTTCCGTGGTACAGCATAAGCGCTGCTGGTGTGGTTTATTTCTTTTCATTAAAAAAATCTTTTAATTCAAATATTTATCCTTTGGAATTTGCTTTAAAACTTTATTTATAGTTAAAATGTCTAGAAAATGGAAAGTTATCTTCAGTTGAAACGCATTTGATGCGACGAATATTTTAAAAAATTTGACAAGAATGCAAAATTTATGGAAGTGTAACAATCGAAAAATCTTAATTTTCTTGTGTTAGCACTGAAAACAAATGTAGAAGTTAAGAAGAAAATTAGAGGGGAAAGCATAAATTTAAAAGGAATCTACTTCAAGGAAGTTGGGTTTTCAAAAAGAAAACACTTGGATGTGCACACCAGAAAATAGCAGCAATTAAGTTAGTACTAACGGATAAAGACAAAAACCATATGGCTGCAGTTTAAATTGAAGAGCGACTGGATTTCGACTATATGGTTGTCTAAATTTAAATTACGTCATAGAGCATCATATCGTATCATAAACGGAACATCCCATGATTTCTCAGTCGAATTATTTGAAGATTCAGGAATTAATATTCTTGGAATATGCGCTAAAGAAGGAATGTTCTCGGAAGATTAAAGAAGTGTTTAAATCCAGTGATATTAGGTTTGTCTTACAAGCTTAGGTATCAAAATGATTCTGCAATTGCCACAGTAGTTGACTTGTAAGTGGCTGAGAATTAACTCTTTCCGGCACGCTATCTTTTAAAATATGATTTTTGACTCAAAAAAAAATGGTAGACAATTTAATTAGGCCTAGAGGAGTACACAAATAAAATTTTGTGAAGATAGCACTTATCCTTTATTTCTGTGGGTGTGCCCGAAGGGGGCGCGTAATGGCAGACCGCACATTGAGTTGAACAGTGTTAAAAGAATGTCGCATACTGCGCATGCCCAGAAAACAATTTGGCGTAATTACTATGTTGGCGCGATTTGAAAATAAGATAAATACGGTATATGGTAGATGTATCGCCATCTAATTGTAAACAAATCTGGCGTTTAAATCTTCGTAGAGTATAATGTAAATATAAATTAATGTGTTAAAATACTATTTTTTGCTGTACTGCTCAAACAACTAGAAAGCTGAAATTATTGTGAAGTAATGTGAAGCAGTGTTTACATTCAAAATGTAAAATATAATACTTATGAAATTCTGCGCATTCCTTTGGATTCCTTTGGATTGGTACAAATTTTCGTTCAGAAAGACAGAAATTTAGGATATATTAGTCGAAAATTTATTCATTATACTTTTAAGCAATAAAAACAATTCAGGATTTACCATACATTCCATTCGTGCATACATAAGGAAACACTGAGGAATATAACAAGTGCTTGCAAATAACACTGAAGAAATTTTACAATTCCTTAATGCTAGTTATTAAATTCTTTGAAATGAGAAAATAAAAGCGCGAATCTACGCTAATAAACTAAGCGAGATACTTCAGTTTACAATTACTGAATTCGAAGCTCTATTCTATTGCTTCTTCGCGTAATGGCAGACCGCACATTGAGTTGAACAGTGTTAAGCGAATTTCGCTTACTGCGCATGCTTGATGGTGTACCTTATGTAAACAAATTACATTTAAATAACGAATTATTACGAACATGTGTTAACAAATATTAAATGCACTGTTATTGACAAATTAAAATGAAAGATATATTAGAAAAATAAGCAAGTGCAATCGGTATGGACGTTAAAATAACAAATAAGCAAAGTTACACAACATTGCAATTTTAAACATCACTCGAACACACTCGACAGCCATCGAGATCACGAATAAGCTAACGTAGGGTTGCTTAGTCGCCAATATTTCTCCCCGCGCCAAAGGTACACCATCAAGCATGCGCAGTAAGCGAAATTCGCTTAACAC
This sequence comes from Stegodyphus dumicola, assembly GCF_044657685.1. Classification (NCBI taxonomy): domain Eukaryota; kingdom Metazoa; phylum Arthropoda; class Arachnida; order Araneae; family Eresidae; genus Stegodyphus; species Stegodyphus dumicola. Next base: position 110,618,470 of record NC_140768.1, read on the forward strand.
TGTTCAACTCAATGTGCGGTCTGCCATTACGCGAAGAAGCAATAGAATAGAGCTTCGAAAAGAGTGCTGAAACGAGCATTGTTGTCAATGAACTGACTGATGAGATGCCGAGAAACAAAGAATACAGACTATCAGTTGTCCTAGATTATCGGTGAGCCCGGTCTAGGCACACCTAGGGTTCGCCGTTTGATTTTAAGCAAGATTTCAAGGTAAAAATTTAAAACTAATATAGAATAAGGAGATTGGCATACAGCCAAAAAAATAACATAGAAATTTCTTTTCAAACAATTCCTTTTCTACCCTAAAAAGGTCTGGAAGATTTCTTTGAAAAATGAGAGCCTTAAAAAATTAAACATGGCTAAAGTATATGAATTGGTTTGTGTTGAGCTGCCATCTACTATAAATAAAGGAGATTCAGAGTAACCTATAAATCCTTTTTCATTCAATTTTTCTGTGCGCACAGAAGGAAATTTTTAGGTGTGTCCAAACCGGACACACTGTGCCGCAAAGGATTAAGCAGATGACTTTTAATCTTACGTTATTCAGTCAGAAAACGTATTCCAAATGTTTTGTATTGCATGACAATGCATCTTTTCATTATTCAATAATTATGATGAAGTAAACACATTTTGAAAACCAATCGGAGAACCGCTTCTGTTCCGAAAATAAATATTTGTACTCAATCGTCCTGTATGTTCTTCAAATTTGTCTTCTTGTGATTTTTTTTTTCTTTCCCAACTAAAGTTGCCTCTCAGAGTAAAATTTTTTGACATGGAAGAGACAAAAGGAGTATGACATCTACTTTTAGAGGCGTGTCAAAAACACATCTCTACGCCTTCTCGTCCATAACATGTTGTGCATTCAGACAGAAAGTTGCATCAACGTAAATTCTATAATCTATTTTTATAACACGCTGATTACTTTATTAACATACAGTGAATATATACTAAACCTTTTAATTCAGCTTCAGTAATTCGGAATTTTTGACGAAATTGTTGTCGGAACTAGGACTTAGAAGATAAGTCAAATTGGATATTTCGATAATCCAACAATTTCAAGGTCGAATTTTCAAAATTTTATTTTCGGAGGGAGGGGAAATTTTTTCAGTTTTGGTCCATTATCCTAAGTATATTTGCTTCGATTCTTTTTTTTTTTTTCCCATAAAAGCGAAAATCTTACGCATGGTATACATATAACGCATAGTTTCAAATTACAATTTAATAATATACAGGGTGGTTATAATTAAAGTTTCACTTTGAAACGGTCATAAAAGGAAAACTACTGGATCAAATGTTATCAAACTTTGTAACCATGTAAAGGAGGTCATGGGAATTTATTTTCCGCGAAAAAAAAAGAAAGTTCGAAACCTCACCACCAGGGAGAAATGGCGCTGTATGCAATATTGTTAAACGAAATATGGGTCGGAATCTAACTTAACCTTTTGTTACACGGGTTTAATATGTTATATACCCTTAAGAAACTTTGAAGTGAGCAAATTACCATTTAAAGGCGCTAAATTCGATAAAGGTCGGGTGCGCCATCCGTGTAAGGGAGAAATTCGTCCGTGAAAACCACGAATTGGCGATTAGAGAATGTGAGATCGCAAATCACTCGCACAAGTGCGTACAATCTGGAAATCGTTTTCTTACAGATCGCTAATTTGTAATTTTTGAAGCCTGAATTCGGCCCCCAAAACATGAAGATACTGATTCAAAACGCTTTTAATCGATTTGGGTCAAAGAAATCTCTCATGTTATCTACCTAGTTCCATTGCATTCTCCTACTGCATTCCATTGCATAGCAGTCATTCCACACCAACACCGCTTGGTGTGGAATGACAGCTAATTTCATAACTGAACCATTTTTCTTTGAACAGCAGTCGACAGTCTTTGAAGAGCAGCTGGACCACTGTGACTGCACTTTGCTTAGAGTCAATGTTAAAATGTTTCATGATACATGAACTGGAGTAACGTGGTTTTATGCATTGCTGGGCCCCCACCTCACATGTGTCGCTCAGTTACTTAGCCAACATTTCACAAATGAACGTCTTATAGGCCGACACTTCCCCACTTCTAGGCCACCAGACCTGAACCCCTGTGACTTTTGGCTATGGGGTTATCTCAAAAGCACCGTTTATGGTGACAATCTAAACAATTTCGCAGAAATGAAAAATGTGATACACACGCATGTCCGTAACATTCCTTCTGATATGCTAAGAGCTGCCGTTGAGAATGCAGTAACAGGATTTAACTTGCTTTCGGAAAATGCTGGACACTACATTGGACATGCTTTGTAACACGTTTCAGAAGCAATTACACACATTTTAAACCGATGTCTTCCTGTCTTTTTTTTTCATTTAACAATATTGTATACAGTGCCATTTCCCCCTGGTGGTGAGTTTTTGAACTCCTCCCCCCCCGCGGAAAATAAATTACCATAACTTCCTTTACACGATTACAAAGTTTGATAACATTTGGTCCGGTAGTTTTCCTTTTATGACTAGTAGTTTATTATTTTCAAAGTGGAACTTTAATTATAACCACCATGTAAATTAAACTTTAAAAATTTGAGTTTGGTTCAAGTCCCAGCTCTAAAAATATATATAAATATAAATTTTTATATTAATTCTCTTAGAAAGAATATTTTAAGAGGCTAATTTTTCTCGCACGTTATAGATTTTATAAAAAAAAAACATGATCTTGAATACGATTTAGATTGTTTCAGCCGATATAAGAATCGGGTCACTCGGTGGTACAGAATAAACACTGCTGGACTGTTTTACTTCTTTGTCATTTAGCAAAAAATCTTTTAATTAAAATATTTATCCTTTGGACTTTGCTTTAAACTTTATAGTTAAAATGCCTAGAGAATGAACAGCTGTCTTCAACTGAAACACAGTTGTAATTGATATTTTAAAAAATTGACAAGGATGCAAAATTTATGGAAGTATAACAATTGAAAAATCTTAATTTCCTTGTGGTGAGCACTGGAAGTAAATGTAGAAGGAAGAAATGTAGGGAGAAAAGAAAAAAAAAATTTGAAGGGAGATTTTGGCTGTCAGAAATACCAAGGGGTTTCGAAAAGTTGGATGCTTTTGAATATACTTTCAGAATACTTCAAGGAATTTGGGTGTTCAAAGAGAAAACACTTGGAAGTGTACCAAATACTATCAATTGAGCTTATGCTAACGGAAAAGACAGAAACGATATCATTGCAGATTAAAGTGAAGAGCGACTGGTTTTCGACTATATGTTTGTATTAATTTAAATTACAATATAGAACATCATATAATCATAAACGGAGAATCCCATGATTTCTTAGTCGAATTATTTGAACACTCAGGAATTATCCAGTGATGTATGTGGATGTTACCTAAAGACGTTTTCCCTCTTGATGAAACCTGTCTTTCATCTCATCCCTTCAAAATGCTTAGCCTCTAAAGACTGATACAGGGTCTGATGAAATACTGAAATGGATTATTAAGTTACGGCAAAGCAAGACTATCTGCCTAAAAGGAGGGATGCCTTCGTGAAGAACTTTCTAAAGAAAACCAGCTGGCATACACGCTACAATGCGAAAAAGCATGAAAACATCCATGCAACCAGCCCGTCCGCCGAGATTTGTACCCCAGAGCTAACCTACCAGTGTTCAGCGACTTCACCGCTCGGCCATTTGTGGGTCTTTATAAAATGGAAGGCGATAACTTTATTTTAAATGAATGTCAGAAATACCAAGATGTTTAAAAAAGTTGGATACTTTTTAATATACTTGCAGAATGCCTGAAGAAAAAGAACAAGCCATTAAGAAGAAAAAAGTAAATTTTTGCATAAAATTTAGTATTTTTTTTTTTTTAAACTTTTTAATCTTATGATATTTGATTCTTGCGATTTCAAAAATAAAAAAATTTGACTGAAATATGAATAACATTTTAAACTAAACATAGGATGATAAATTTGTGTGAAGCTTTAAAGCAATATATGAAAGTCATTCCTAATTAAAATGTCGGTTATACATCTTTCTCATTTATATATGTTTTCTGAACGAAACACTGAAAGGCTTGTTAACTCTCCTTTGCTGTATTTTCTCTTTTAATATATTCAGTTTTCAGATGCATGGGACACAAAGTATTCTTCCGAAAGAAATGCAATTCAAATAAATAAAATCCTGGAAAATTTATATTAATAAATGTATTTAAAATGCTCAGTTCGAATGAATAAATAGAAAATTTGAAGAGACAATGCAACACAAACAATTAAAACAGACGTCTAAAAATTTAAAAATTACCTAAAATAATAACTGTGACAAAAAAAAAATTATAAAGAAAACTATTTGTAAAAAAAAAAAATAATAATAAATAAATAAATAAAAAAAATTAATAAATAAACGATGCACCTTATATTTCAACGTCCCAGTTCGAATGGGTAAATAGAATTTTTTAAAAGTTATTTGAAAGAAACCATGCAACTTAAACAATTAAAATGAAATTCAAAAAAGAAAAAAAAAAATATTAAAAATAATAACATAAAATATAATATAAAGAACATTATTTGAAAAAAAGAACGTTGTGATTTTTTTCGCTCTCATGGGAAAGGAAAATAGGTTGCCATATATATTAAGAAGTTTGCCAAGTGAACTATTCTTGGCGCAAACTAAAAAAAAAGCAAACATAAAGTTGTGAATTTCTTCATAAATTTCGCGCCAAATTTTACAAAATTTCATATTTGGTCATAATTTGAGTTGTAGAATCAAAATATGTAAAGAAATTGTTATGTTATTTCAGAAAAAGTTCAACTTCGTGTCAAAATACAGCTATATATAAATCAAATATATATCCTCGTCGTTAAAAAGCCGTCTGTTGAAGCGGCAGTAAATAGCTCAAAATATATGTTCTGTACACTGCACAAGTGAATATTAGTACCCACACCTTTGTATTTTTTTTTTAGAGACAGAGGACCAGCTATGTCAACCCCCCTGTAATTTAGAATACCACAGCACTTTTCACTCGATTTTCAAGTGAAGTGACGCACTTATCACTTCCCATGTTCCTTGAATTATATCTTTTATAGATCATGCAATCAGCCACAGTATTTTTCAGTTTTTTTTTTTTTTTTTTTTTTTTTTTTTTTTTATCTCTAAAAATCCAATATTTTTCTCAAAGTAAATTCAAAAGTATCTGACTACCTGCATGGCAATTCTTCACACGAACAGAGAAAATAAGTTTTACAACTTCTTGTTTTGAAGAAAGGACAACATGTTTCAGACAATCTTCACTGTTATTTTTATAAGTAATCTTTGTTTTTTTCACAATAGATGTCATGATCATCTTTAAATATTTGAAGTGTGGTCAGTCTATCATGTTCCAAATCAAGGGATTCTTTTTTAATCAAGAGCAATATTTTCAATCCCATTTCGTGAGATTTTACTGCATTCAATTCTATTCTCAGTATTTATCCATTTATGCTTAAAACAAATAATCCAGGCAGCCATACGAACGATTTTCTCATAATTAGAAAAATGCCTCTAGCACCAATTATTATCACAAATGGTTTCATTAATTGTAATTTTTCTAGTCATTTTCAACCTCTCTCTTTCAGTCTCTTCATTCCAACCACAGTGTTTACAAGAATCCACGTACTTAATCTATAGGATCTTTTAATCATTGTGGTCCATCCAACCATCTTGGATGTGATCAAGTATTTCACTTTGCAACGTCTAGATGGTAGATCAGCAGGATTCTTTCCTCCAGGAACGTGCTTCCACTCTGAAGGGTTACTAAATTTTCTGATCTCCTTAACACAATTTCGCATGCAAACAGACCAGCTTTTGTCTCTTTTTATCCATTCGAGCACCATTGTGGATTCACCATTTAACAATATTTGTTAACTCTCTTCCATCCCAGGGCTTTGGTTCCGAATCCATCAATCTGACTCCAATTATGACTGCAAAAAGTTCCATTCTTGGGGTAGTTGCTCCTTTTAAAGGAGCAACTCGAGATTTCATAGCAAGAAGAAATAGTTCAACTTGATCTTCCTTTTCAATCCTTAGAAATGTAACCACTGCTTAAGCATCTTTGCTGCCATCAATAAAAGTATAAGGAACACAATTATTTAAATTTTCTGAAGTAACTTGAATAAACCTAGATATTTCAATGTCACTTAGAGACTTTAATTCTTGAAGCCACTGTACTAAATCTTCACAAGTTCACCAGTCAACTCCTCATCCTAGGTGACTCTTTTCTTCCATTATTTTGGACAAAGCATGACGAGGGAGGAAAACCAAAAGGATCTAATACTTTATAAGTGCAGATAACATGCCTCGTTTACTTCAAGGCCCATTAGTTCTGTTTGTCCTCGAAAGCTAGGGTGACTGGATTTCTTAACTTACCTCAAGTGTTTCTGGTACGATTTAATAATGAAAAATTTTGCATGAAATACCCATTTAATTTTTATTGAAAACTTTTTCTTGAAAGTTTCGTTTTGAGGAATATTTTAACCCCTATTATGGTATTCAGTAGTAACTTTAGTCGCATGACAAGCATCGCCCATTATTGGGTTTTCATAGCATACAATGGAATGATAACCTACACTTGTCATGTGTCTAAAGTTACTGTTGAATATGATAGTAATGAGAGGGTTACCCTATTCCTCGAAACAAACTTTTGAGATGAGAAATTATGTAAAAATGACATAGAACAATGAAACTATGTACAATTTCTCACCTTACTGTACATTAACTCTTAAATTATTATGTTACAATCTTTATTCAAACTCACGGATCTCCAGTTCATTATGCATTAAGAATAATTAAATTTGTTCAGACTTTTTCTGCTTCTTGGAGTTGGAAATTAACTGAACCATTACTTTTTCACATACAACTGAATACAAAGTTACAGCTGTTACTTAATCTGTTTCTTGCATGTTCAGATTTTCATTTAACAAATGTTTTCTGTCAATAACCACAGCTGTATTTAGAAGCTCAACAACACTATCTTCTGTTCTTTCTTTCTTCTTTAAAAACTGAAGACCTTTTACCAGAAAAGTTTTATCATTGTAGGTGCTCACTTCATTTTCTGTACTGTTGTACCCCATAGTTGCACTGTCATCTTGCATTTACCTTTAAAAGCAATTTATTTCCTTCCATCATTTTATCAAGAAAACTTTTTGTACATTTTAAGAAATATGTACATGCAGTCTACATTCAACACTATGCATATTAAACTATGCAGATGGAAACTACATTGACCGGAAATTTACGATCAATAAATGTATTTATATGCTCACATAAATGTTATAGGATTGGGCTCATCCAGAATCCATTTCATAGATTGCAAAAATATATTAAATGCAAAAACTTCTGACTCTAGATACACCATTGTACAATTTGTTTAAGAAAACTACTTCTAACTTATATGTTTGCAGTCAGTTTAACCTGAAAACGCTGAATATGCTAAGAAAGCATATTATTAGCCAAAGGATATCATTCCATCCTGCCTAATAGTGGTATTTTAAAAAATTAAGCAATGAAATATGAATATTGTCAAGAAAAAAGCAAGTAAATAGAAAAGGAAGCTTAAGGGCACAATTCGACAACGGAATTTTTGTTCAGAAGTGTAACATCAAACATTCGGGATTCTGCTTTCAGCATATTTGGAGGACATGAAAATTTAACTAAACCTATATAACATTCTTCCAAAAAAAAAAAAAAAAAAAGAGAGAGAGAGAGAGAGAGAGAGAATTAAGCATTAACATATTCCATACCAGAAGACGACCAAAAATTGTCATTGCACATCTAACCTATAGGCAACTGCCAGCATCCAAGTTTTCATAGCAATGGTGACTGAAAAGTAGGATTTCGAAAATTTAAATTAAGGAAGTACTGTTTCAGCGAAAAATTCAGCCTATTTCTGAAAATATTTACTTATGCTTGTTATCTAGTCACTTATCAAATACATCTAACAGTAGTATTTACCTTTTATTTCTCACAAGAAACTGCAGGGTAACTAATGATTAGTATAGTACACAGCAATGCAAAATATTATGTGATGCCACCGCTACTGTGGGCATTGCAGGGCCTCTATATAGACCCTGTGACCATTCAAGGTTTAATATTATGAAGAAAGCCTTCAATAGGCTTGAAATTTGCACCATGTGTAAATGTCAATAGGGCATGCAATTCAAAAGTCGTTGATTCGGACACCCATGATCCGAACCTCAAAGCTAAAAACTTTCTGTGCATGCGCCGCGTTGAAACATGTGCCTATGCGTTTACGCGTGCGCGTAAGACCTTTTACGACTGCGCATATGCTTGTGCGCAAGCGCAGAATACGTTTTCCCGTGCGCGTTTTATGTATAACAGACGGTACAAGCTAAAATTATCTAATTATCTATTTCAGTTAATGTTGATGATTGCGTTGTTCCTTAATCTTCGAATTGGATCCGGCTTATTATTTTTTGCAGACTGTAAGAGCAATATTATAAAAATAAACCTGAACTTTCGATTATGTCAAATAGAATTTCCGATTCTGGAGCTCCCAAAGGATCGTACAAAACGAAAGTATGTTTCAATGTCCATCAAACAAAAACTGGAATTGCTGCAAAAAATGGATAAAGACATGAAGAATGTGACAGAGGGGTTAGTGAAAACGAAAAAATTTCGATTGCCATGTTAGTCGGTATTCTCGGCACAGCAATTAACGGGACTTGAACAGCAGAACTTTGTAACTGAACAAGAAATTATGTCTGTTTATAGAATTAAAGAGAAAGTATTATCATATAAAACAAAGCAACTTAAACAACTTACATTGAAGGAAATGGTTAATAAAGTAAACAAATAAATATTAAGCTTTTTTTTTTTTTTTTTTTTTGTAAATTTTGATACCCTTTAGATCGTAATTGTTCTTGATTTCATAAATTACGGTTTAATATTTTTAATTTTAGAATTTCTGCATGCCATTTTACGAGATTTAAACTGATGATCTATAATCCGGAAAAATCGATAATGCGACGAGTCCGGATTAACGACTTTTGACTGTATAGTACACAGCAATGCAAAATATATTATGCGGTTCCACCACTACTGTCGACATTGCAGGGCCCCTAAATAGACCCTGTGACCATTCAAGGTTTAATATTATGATGAAAGCCTTCAATAGGGCATGCAATTCAAAAGTCGTTGATTCGGACACCCATGATCCGAACCTCAAAGCTAAAAACTTTCTGCGCATGCGCCGCGTTGAAACATGTGCCTATGCGTTTACGCGTGCGCGTAAGACCTTTTACGACTGCGCATATGCTTGTGGGCAAGCGCAGAATACGTTTTCGCGTGCGCGTTTTATGTATAACAGACGGTACAAGCTAAAATTATCTAATTATCTATTTCAGTTAATGTTGATGATTGCGTTGTTCCTTAATCTTCGAATTGGATCCGGCTTATTATTTTTTGCAGACTGTAAGAGCAATATTATAAAAATAAACCTGAACTTTCGATTATGTCAAATAGAATTTCCGATTCTGGAGCTCCCAAAGGATCGTACAAAACGAAAGTATGTTTCAATGTCCATCAAACAAAAACTGGAATTGCTGCAAAAAATGGATAAAGACATGAAGAATGTGACAGAGAGGTTAGTGAAAACGAAAAAATTTCGATTGACGAGTTAGTCGGTATTCTCGGCACAGCAATTAACGGGACTTGAGCAGCGGAACTTTGTAACTGAACAAGAAATTATGTCTGTTCATAGAATTAAAGAGAAACAATTATCACATAAAACGAAGCAACTTACATTGAAAGAAATGTTTAATAAAGTAAACAAATAAATATTAAGCTTTTTTTTTTTTTTTTGTAAATTTTGATACCCTTTAGATCGTAATTGTTCTTGATTTCATAAATTACGGTTTAATATTTTTAATTTTAGAATTTCTGCATGCCATTTTACGAGATTTAAACTGATGATCTATAATCCGGAAAAATCGATAATGCGACGAGTCCGGATTAACGACTTTTGACTGTTTAGTACACAGCAATGCAAAATATATTATGCGGTTCCACCACTACTGTCGACATTGCAGGGCCCCTAAATAGACCCTGTGACCATTCAAGGTTTAATATTATGATGAAAGCCTTCAATAGGCTTGAAATTTGCACCATGTGTAAATGTCAATAGGGCATGCAATTCAAAAGTCGTTGATTCGGACACCCTTGATCCGAACCTCACAGCTAAAAACTTTCTGCGCATGCGCCGCGTTGAAACATGTGCCTATGCGTTTACGCGTGCGCGTAAGACCTTTTACGACTGCGCATATGCTTGTGCGCAAGCGCAGAATACGTTTTCGCGTGCGCGTTTTATGTATAACAGACGGTACAAGCTAAAATTATCTAATTATCTATTTCAGTTAATGTTGATGATTGCGTTGTTCCTTAATCTTCGAATTGGATCCGGCTTATTATTTTTTGCAGACTGTAAGAGCAATATTATAAAAATAAACCTGAACTTTCGATTATGTCAAATAGAATTTCCGATTCTGGAGCTCCCAAAGGATCGTACAAAACGAAAATATGTTTCAATGTCCATCAAACAAAAACTGGAATTGCTGCAAAAAATGGATAAAGACATGAAGAATGTGACAGAGGGGTTAGTGAAAACGAAAAAATTTCGATTGCCATGTTAGTCGGTATTCTCGGCACAGCAATTAACGGGACTTGAACAGCAGAACTTTGTAACTGAACAAGAAATTATGTCTGTTTATAGAATTAAAGAGAAAGTATTATCATATAAAACAAAGCAACTTAAACAACTTACATTGAAGGAAATGGTTAATAAAGTAAACAAATAAATATTAAGCTTTTTTTTTTTTTTTTTTTTTTTTTTTTTTTTTTTGTAAATTTTGATACCCTTTAGATCGTAATTGTTCTTGATTTCATAAATTACGGTTTAATATTTTTAATTTTAGAATTTCTGCATGCCATTTTACGAGATTTAAACTGATGATCTATAATCCGGAAAAATCGATAATGCGACGAGTCCGGATTAACGACTTTTGACTGTATAGTACACAGCAATGCAAAATATATTATGCGGTTCCACCACTACTGTCGACATTGCAGGGCCCCTAAATAGACCCTGTGACCATTCAAGGTTTAATATTATGATGAAAGCCTTCAATAGGCTTGAAATTTGCACCATGTGTAAATGTCAATAGGGCATGCAATTGTTTAGAGTATGAGCTAGTAACACTACCAAAACGCGCTATAAAGAATAAGAACACTAGGCTATTTTAAGCATTGAAATTCTGTGTCCACCTTATTCCATTAAAAGTAACCTTTTGACAAATTTATGTGAAATAGTAGAAATTTTGTTCTTGAATTTGCATAGAAAAATATAATTACCTGCAACAAGAATGTTAATACATTAATGGTACATTAGTAGAAAGTTAATCTATGAATATATGGTTTCCAGAAAAGGATTCCTAAAGGGAAAAAAATGTCTTATATTCAAGCTAAAACAACATTTTTTTTCCAAAATATTTAACAGGAAAAAATATTAAAAAAAATTCATGAATATTTAACATTTTATTCATTGGTATAATTTTTAACAAAAATTGGGCAGCAGATATGTTATTAAACAATAACATAATATCAGAAAAGTTTGTATGTAGAATACATAAATAAAATATGCACATAATGTAATGTAAATATACACATGAAATAAAATATTATATACATAAACAAGCAATGAAAAGAGCTTTTTGAAAATGACTAAATAAGAAACAATAACTAAATAAAAACAATTTTGAAATAAGTGTGAAATTTGTACAATCAAAACTATCAATGCAAATGCAAAAGTAACACATCAGTTTGAATATTAATGATTGGCAAAATTTAATCCTTGATGTTAATTTTAAAACGTTTTAGCTCTTTTCAAAGGCCAAAATAATTAGTCTCTCCCTTTCAAGAATATGCCATTCTAGCATATTTTCTTCTCAAAATTCTTCTAGTATTTTCAATTAAAATCAATACTCAAGGGATATAAAACTTTGCCAATTATTAAAAGTACGTTACTTGTACATAATATAGAAAGACAATACGCAAATACAAATTTATCAATAACACAGACACACACACACACACATATATATATATATATACATATATATACAGAGCAGATGCATTAAATTACAATAAATAAAAAAAAATATTTTGATTTATGACAACGGGAGAAGGGGACATAATGTGAAAAGGGCTAAATGCAAAATAATGCTTCTAAAAATTGGTCTGATGGCTCGGGTCATATTCGTAACATTTTTATTTATGATGAATAACTCTTATTTGACAACTATGGATTAGAATAATCTGAATAGTCAATCAAAATTACCTTCAGAATTGTAACATAAAATCATATTCTCAAAAATACAAATAATATATACAATAAGTAAGTCTGTGAGCTTTACAATGATGTGCTGAGACAAAACATTCCTGCCTCCATCCCTTTTAATGTATAAGGTCTACATACGCTTCTAGAATTCATTTTACAAATCTGTCAAGAACAGAAATAAAAACAGATTTACTGTTATTAAAATAAACCAAAGAAATTTTCAGTCACACAAATACTAATTAATTTCCTTATTTAATAATCACTAAGAAATTAAAATTATATTTTGTAATAATGCTCAAAATATTTTAAAAGAAATGTATGTTAAAAAAAACAAATGCAGTAACAATTAATATTAAAAAAGCTTAACCATTCATGTAAGAATATATATTAAAAAAATACAAATGAATATAGTACCCAGATCAGATTGGAAAATCTACATTTGATTCACACTAGAGCAGCACATTTTCAAAAATATAGCAGATTGTTAAAGCTTATTTTGAAAAATATCTGGAATGGCATGTCAAAGTTATACCAACTTGGAGTAACACATTTAAAAAAGGATAAAACTGCTGACTGGCCAAATATCACAAAATGCATGTTCAATAAAAGCATTCAAACACCAAATTTGGATAACATATACAGTAAACCCATACTTAACACAGCCTTGCGGAATTTGGTTTTGCTTGTTGAACTCAAGAACTTCAATTATATGCAAATTGCTGCACAGTGTCAGCCATAATGTGATAATCTTCGTTACTGACAAAATTGAAAATTCATTCATTCATTGAAGAAATGAAACATTATTTAGAAATGCAAAATCTGATTCTGTGTTCTGATTCTTGACATGGATTTGTAATGACACCCCATTTTGTTGTACAAAAGACAAACTTAGCATAATTTTATTTTTTCATAACGAGTATAAAACTTTTCCAAATATAAATATAGAAACCAGGAGACTGCATTAAAAGTTAGATTTCATTATTTACCAAAAATTTTATTTAAATCAAACACATTGCCAAAATATGAAAATTTTTGTTATTTAAAACACTTTTGTAAGTATATGATTATGGCCAATGATTGCAAAAATAAGGGCTGGGTGAGGACCTTTAAAGCAGGGTAAAGAGAGTGATATATTATATACATATATACACTCTTGGCACTGTCGTTTGCAATAAAAAAAGGAAAATACATACAAACATCACAAAAGAAAATCCCTTTTGAATATATTTTACAATATGTTTTTGAGAAAAACGTCCTTTATTCTGTGCATAGGTATACATGTCAAGCAAAAAAAAATCTTTCAAATAGATTCAGAAACAGTCAAAATGGATATTTCCATTTAAATCTGATAACTGAAAATTTTCTTGATTACAATAATTTCTATGCTTCATGCAAAGAAGGAAAAAGGCACAGGATATGTCTGATTTGGGGGGAATATTTCGGGGGGCAGGGGGGCTTGACATTTAGATCACTTCGTGATAATGCCCCATCATAAAGGTATTAACACCTTTATGCAAGTTAACCAATGTTTGAAAAGACAGAAACCGTCACATGGTTATACTGACAAAAGATCTAGCATATGACTTATAAAAAGCAGCCTTCATAAAACTGCAGGAGCACTGCTAAAGAGCATTGCTTTCCAAGAAGGGGTTTAGTTACTACTCTGACTAGCAAAACAAATAAAATTTTACTTCTATATCAGTGCCTTTGGGAAAAAGGTGATGGCACCTTTATGAAGGTTGCTTTTTGAAAGCTAGGTATTGATCATCAAAATAGTTGGAGGCACATTTACATTACAGCACTCTTAAAAAAATTTCCATCGTTATGAGCAGCAGCACCACATTATGAAGGCATCCTCCTCTGTTTAAGGAGTATTTTGTCCTTTTGCAGCAATCTGGCACAGCATACTTTTTATTATTATTATTATTATAGGTCTTTAAGAGAAAATTATTCTTAGTGTCTGCTGTGATATTTATGCTTTCAGCTGACTATGCAGACTAAGATCTAGAGCAATTTCATTATCATCGCAGTTTATACTTTTACACAAGTTATTTACTTCACTATGAAGGCTTTGCCACATACAGTCATCCTCAGAACTGCTGCTGAAATCAGCATCCTCATATGAATTAGTATTGACAATGATTGTCTGAGTTGAACTCGATGAACTGAATTTTTTTTTGCTACAATCAAAAACATAATGTTCACAGTTTTCTGTCATTGGAAGAGTTTGTTCAATGCAAATACATGATGAATTATCTAAAACTGGATTATTAATCTGCACATATGAGGAGGTATTACATAATTTTTGGCACTCAATACAATTCTCTGGACTAAAGGTTTCTTTTACCTGAATACTGCACAAATTCTTTCTAGAAGTTGAATCATAGTTAATACTATTTGCACAGCTGTCAGATTTGTTACACAAAGACTGTCGTCTTGTTGGAGAATGAGATGTTAAATCAAGTGCAGTGCTTCCACTGTTCGGATTACACGATATATGCAGAACATTATTTGCACAATTTTTGAGAGAGATGTTTTGGTCAGAATTTTTCCATTTGCATGCAGCTGGTAACTTCAGTTTCCTTTGGTGATAAATACAGTCTAAACCAGAAGCAGGTGAGAAGTGAGATGGACTGTTCTGATCAAATGAATGTTTAGTAGAGTCACATGTACTATCAGCAGCACATTTAACAGTTATGTTAGGCAATGTTTTCGTTTCCTTATTGGCAGCTTCTACTCCGGCTGCATTTTTTAAATTATCAATATTGTGTGTTTCATGAATGCTTGAGATAGAATTATCTTTATGCTCATTTTCAATATTCAAAATATGCTTATCACCTACATCTACAGGAGTTTTGCCTTTCCCTATTTCTAGAATTCTTTTCACATCTATTAGACTTTCATTCTCAACTTCATTGTTTTCTACTTCAGAAACCTCTGTTTCTAGTATATAGAAATTACCCTTATGAGAACAAACCACATCACATACACTAGGATCAAAATTTTGATTATTCAAATGAGAGGTAGAAGCCTCAGGCATTATTAGCCTAGAGGTTGTAGTTAATGTTTCTTGGTCAGTTTTTTCAGGCAATGTTGGTTCAGTTACACCATTAAGAGATTCCATACCTGGATTCAATGCTGAAAAGCCTTTGAACATAGTATTGTTTGGATCCAATGTGGTACTTAAAGGTTTATCAGCAACAGCCTGAATAATACTTTTCCCATTTGGCACTTTCATTAATGGTGACTCAGTAATTGAATTTGCTATACATGCTTCTGAATCAATGCAGACTTGCATAGGTTCATGATCATCAAGTAAGTCCAGTTCAATGCTTTTTCTACTTTCTTCATGCTCGTATGACGTGAAAACATTTTCTAAAAATGATTCCACATTCCTAAGATCCGCTGTAAAAGCAAAATCATTTCCACACTCTACATTGCCTAAAATATGTGCTGGACTTTTGTTTAACTCGTTGATTACATTTTCATTATTTCTTTTAGACACCTCAGCAAATGATGTTTCACTTAAAATATCCATATCTTCATCAGCATACCATCTCTTTGGTCCACTAACATCAAGTTTTGGGATTTTGGCCCAAACGCTATTATTTACTTCACTATCAAATATAACATTTGATTTTTTTTTACGCTGGCTATTTTCTGCACTAGAATCCAGTTCATTGGACTGCTTGATTTGTTCATAAACATCATTACAGAATGGATGTTCTGTAGAAGTATTTAATTCAATACTCTTATCTTGATCATTAAAGGAATTTCTAAAAGCATGTGGTTTGAATTCCTTCTGGTCTAAATTATTGCTATTTAATAGATTTTCAGCTTCAGTGTCAATTAATTTAAAGTTTATGTTATTCTCACAAGTCTTAGAAAATGATTCTTCTTCAAGTCTTACAGGAATTAATAATCTTTCCTTTTCAATTGACAGCTGAGTTTGTTCACCTTCGTCAGGTAAAGAAGCACCTTCATTCTCTTTACATCTGGCATTTTCTACATTAGTTATAATACCCAAACTTTCGATTTGAACACACTTATCTGCATCAATCTGGTATCTTTTAATGGATTTCTCTGGAATATCAGAATGTTGTTCTTTATGGTCTACATTAGCGTTAATGAGCTGGCTGTTGATTTCAACAAAAATGTTTTGCTCGTTGTGTTTCTTTTGATCACTGCATGTACTAACATCAACTGATGGGCTTTCAGAATAAAGTTCGATCCTTTCATCATTTGTTTCATTCAAAAGAGTTTCAAATTTACTCTCCTGTTTTCTACATGCTTCAGTTTCTATTACCTTGATATCACATTCTACTTGTGCTTCACTCTGCATATGAATATGTTTGCCATTATGTTCATGTATTAATATATTTGAATTAGACAATTGAACGTTATTCTCATTTGCAATAGAGAACATACATTCAGTACAACTTAATTCCCTAGTGGCACAAACTGGTTCTTCATTCTGCCCTACTTTACTATACAGATCAATGTTTTCTTTCCAAATTCCTTGGGAATCAAGTCTATTGAGGATTTCATGAACAAGCAAGGATACATTTTCCTCAATTTCAGTTTCTTGGGAATCAGCTTTATTTAAGACTTCATTTACATTTACAGCACTAAAAGAATTATTATAATTCAGCACTTTTAGAGAATCAAGTATGCTGCATGAGCTTGTAATCATAGCTCGTTTTCCAAATGAACCTACAGTATCTTCAATATTGGTTTCTTGGAAAACAGATATTTTTAGGGTTTCATCCACATTTAGATCAGCAAAAGAATTATAACTTATACAAGTTGTAGATGCAGTATCATTTTTAAGAGGTAAAGGAGCAGCAAAATTTGTAACTGACAATGCTGTATTTGTTTCATAACAAATACCAGGAAATGGAATGTCCTTAGATATATTCTGAGTTATGGTATTCAATGCTAACGGACTAGCAGCTTCTATAGAAATTGCAGTAGCCTTTTCAATGGTATCTTCTAAATATGGAAGTATAGTACAATCAGTTGAGCTACAAGATGCACTTACGTAAGCCTCTTCTTTTAAAGAATACAGATCAGTGTCACTGTCATTGGAGATTTTTTCTAATACTGGCATATCAAAGGAAACATCTGGCTGGAAAATTTCTGCATCATTTGAGTGAAGAATAGGAAGTTCTGGCGGTACATCACTGTAAAATAAATATATAAGCAAACATGAAATTAGTTCATAATGCATAACACAAAAAGGTAAAATAATAATAATTACAAAAATTTAGCAAATACATACTTGCCAACCTACGACACTCAAAAATCAGGAGATTTTTCACAATGTTAAAAAGACTTTTTAAATGATAAAAATATAGTTTTTAATAATGAATTAACTTTAAATAGTTACTAATTCTTAAATGCAAGCAACACAAAAATACCTTACACATAAAAAACATTTTTATTACTTGCATCGTTTAAGAAAGGGGGGGAAAAGACACCTTAATTAGCTTTCATACAAATGTTATGAACAGTGGCATGTTTTGCTTTCGTTAAGAAAGAAACTTTATAATTTTGTTCATAGCAATTACCAGGTAGGCCTGCTTTCGCTAATAAAAGTTTTTCTAATGTGTCATCACTAATATTAGATCTAAATTTACTCCTCGTTTTCGCAACAACACCGAAAATCCTCTCACACTCTGCACTACTACGAGGAACTGTCAAGACGGCCAACATAATTCTAGACAGTTCACTGCTGTATTTTAAAATTCCATCAGCACCTTTCAGTTTTTCCAATTAAACTCCACTATGTGTCAATCCTCGCTGAAACTTCATCAAAGTTTTCTAATTGTAAACTGCAAAATTACGACTGCAATATTTTATCAGTGGCAACATCAATATCATCATCTTTCATGACTAAATGAAGTAACACAGGAAATATGTTCAAAAAGTACCGTATATCAGAAAACGATGCATTTGCTAGAGCAGAAACATCAGCAACTTTAGCATGCAAAATCACTTCATCATTGAGTGGAAATTTTTGTAGTATGTAATTCCATACTCGACAGAAGTAACTTCTAACATGAAGATAAAACTTATTTTTGTCTTCTTCTGAAAGTTCTTCCACTACTTTTGTAGTTACAGCTCCTATTACCAAATCTTCATGTTTCTTCTCATTTTCTATTTCACATAAATCACATCATATATAGAATTGCAAGAAATACATAAGCAAACATGAGCTGGTTGCATGGAATTACAAGAAATACATATACAAACACAGACTGGTTTTACAAACTTTGATAAAATGTCTTTAAACAGATTATAAACCAGTGATTGCAAAACATGAATTAATGGAATTCTGCTTTGTAGAACTGTGTTAAGAACATCAAATGATGGCAAAATGAATTGTAAAAAAAAATCAAAAAACCTTGTTAAAGTCCGAAGAAAAAAACATAAATATTCGTTCTTTACAAGATTGAGCTTGCAGTAATTGGAAAATGTTTCGTGTGTTGAGCAATTTTTTTTTATTTTGAGAGAAATCTGTATTAGCTTTACACTTATATTTTGCAGCATTATTTTGAGAACTGCCAGTTGAATTGCTGAATGGTGCAGAAATTACTTTATTTTTCTCAAACCTATTTTTAACAATGGAAGTAGTAACTACAATGGAAGTAGTAACTACAATGGAAGTAGTCTCCATTTACTTTAGGGATTTTATAACTTTATATACAGCCTTTTATCTTAACTCCCGAAGCATTTATTTCTTCTTTAAAAATGCAAGAAGTGGGTTCCATTAATCGAGGATTCTAAATAAGCATCTCTTTAAAGACAGCCAGCGTGTACACACGTTTCAAAATTTTTCACATTCAGTGGCAAGTTGTGCTCCAGTAAAAAGGCAGAGAACAGACATTCTGCATTAATAACTTTTTGATCCTTTGTTTCCAAAAAAAAAATTAATTTGTTTTTTTTTCAAAACAACTCATGTTGTCCTTGTGTTTTTGTGTATGCACATGTTTGAGAACATCCGCCCTTGCGAAATTGAAAAATCGCAACGATAGACGGTACACATTGCAAATTTATTACATTACCTTGAGGAAATTATGGAAGGAACTGTGTACGATTTTTGAAACATACACGAGTAGTTCACCTTTCTCGCAAACATAAAAAAAGATGATAATTTCTAAAACTATTTCCCGAAGGCACATGAACTCACACAACTAAGGACACGATGAACGAAATAACTAAAGAGCATCCAAATAACAGCCTTGAGCTTGCTTTCTGCTCATTGGCTAATATATTCCAGATGACACGCAGTGGAGCTCAATGCTCATTGGAGAACTGGAGAACGATGTTTCTGGATACATATGCTCTCACTCACAAAGCAGAAATTCTCATCTGATTCGCAAGGTTTTGTTTTAGATATAATCTAGAGAAAATTCAATTGCTTTCAGACGTCCAAAATCACTTCCCCCCCCTCCATATAACGAAGTATTAAGTCAATTTCCATAAAAACCATGAGAAATTTTAAGAATAAGAAAAAGTCGAGAGAAATATATTGTAAATCAGGTTGGCGGGAGAGCGGTCGAAAATCGGGAGAGTTGGCAACTCTGCAAATAAATGCTGTGTAAGTGCAGTTCTTCATGATCAGGTTTAAAAAAAGAGGGGAATGGCATTGCTTCTTACAGCATTTAAAAAAAAAAAAAAAAAAAAAAAAAGATGATGATGATGATCTTGTAAATGTATTGTATCTGTGTGGCATGGAAGCACTCTAAATTTGCGATGCAAAAGTCCTCTCGAAAGGTCGGTGGTAGGGGAAGAGGGGTGGGAGACGCTAGGATCTGTCCCCCAGGATGCTCTCCATCAAAATTGACGGCAAAGTCACACTGTCACCTGTAAGGTGCTCAAGATTGTTGCCAACGACAGGCGTATCTTGTGAACCTCGGCACAAGGAATTTCATGGGCTTGGGCTGACTATAGGTTAGACAAGTGAGCAATAGTCAGCAACCACAACAGCAACATGTTATGGAAACGTAACACTGCAAGCGAAGGGAAATACGCTAAACGCATTGGATACCAAATACAGCCAAAAATCTTTAATCCGGAATGATCTATAATGCGGACCTGAACCTTTACGCATGGGCATATGCGTCTACGCATGCGCATAATACGATTACGCATGCGCGTTTAATGTATAAGCTAAGCTAAAATTATCTAATTATCTATTTCAGTTAATGTTGCAGATTGTATTGTTCCTTAAACTTCTAAATGAATCCAGCTTATTATTTTTTGCAGACTGTTAGAGCAATTTTATAAAAGTAAGCTTGAACTTTCGATTATGTCAAAAAGAATTTTCGATTCTGGAGCTACCAAAGGATCTACAATGCGAAAGCATGTTCCGATGTCCTTCAAACAAAAAGTGGAATTGCTGCAAAAAATGGATAAAGGCATATCTTTGATTCTCTAACCATTCCGAAATATGTTTATCAATTTAACGCTGCCCTGCAGGGGGGGGAGAGACGCGGCTCGCAATGAACTGAAAGTTGATCTGTCAGCACTATCCTTAACTTCAGGGCAGATTTTTTATTTTATTCGGCTAAAAATTCCTTACTAAATGTAGTATTTCATTTCGATATACTCCGTCTTTGATATGATTTCAATCAAATTCCTCGTCATTGTAAATATCACGAATACACAAAATAGTTTTCTGGTTGCAATTTTCTAATGTAGACTATGCGTAATGTATGCTTTACACCGGAGCGTGTTGAAAGAAAAGTTTAATAAAGTAAACAAATAAATATTAAGCTTTTTTTTTTTTTTTTTTTTTGTTTTGTGTGTGTGTGTGTGTAAATTTTGATACCCTTTAGATCATAATTGCTCTTTATTTCATAAATTACGGTTTCATATTTTTAATTTTATAATTTCTGCATGCCATCTAACCAGATTTAAACTGATGATCTATAATCCGGAAAAACCGATAATCCGGAATCACCGAAGTCCCGACGAGTCTGGATTAAAGACTTTTGACTGTATATTGCTAAACACTATTTATTTTCTTAAAATTAAAAACAAATTAATTTAGATATCTAATAAGTTTGCACTGAATAAATTGTTGTTCGCAGCGTAGTTTACAACAAGGTTCAAACTGTGATTACAACAGGCCATAAAAAATGCTCTAGGGCTGATATATAGGGATATATCCAAAAATCTTTTTGCTGATATATAGGGATATATCCAAAAAATCTTTTTTGCACACCGCTATGTTGTTGACAACAATGTAGCTCAGAGTTTCAATCGGCCTACATTTCCTCCAAAAGTTTGCAGTTCATGAACAAGATCTATAGTATTTATATCGCTTTCATTTTTAAAAGTTTTTCGGATAAGTTGAACCAATCTTGTAAATATATGTGGATGGAAATAAGTGATGCCGATGCGTATGTAAGGGTAGACGCGGCACCGTAGACATGATGGACAAATCGCTTAGTCTTTATTTTGTGTCTAATGTTGCAATCGTAGTAATCTGTGCAACATATATCTTTTTTTTTGTTTTGTTTTGTTTTTGTGATTGATTGTTCTTATTGTTATTGTACATAAAAAAGGTAAGTGCAGTTACATATTATGGTAAACTTAGGTTAGCTTTTTAATTCAGAAAAGCGATGATTTGAGCATAATTACTCAAAAAATGTTTGTTTTTACGTGAACCAATTTTTCATTAAACTAAAAATTATTATCTTTCGAGAAGAAAGAATAGATATATTTACGGAGAACAATTGAATTTAAAATATACCTATCTGAGATTCAAAGAAGTACAAATATTAATAAAAAACTAGCCATTTTGCGATTTTTAGCTATATGGAAAACCGAAGGAAAATGTTCCGTTATTTCATTACATCTTAAATATATACTTTAAATTTAATTTATTTACTTTAATAAACAAAAGAGTACTACCACCTTCTCGAATTATTTGGTATTGATCTAATAGTTCATATATTTCCCAAGCAATGGCTTAAAATATACTCAGTTTTTCAGAAGTAAGGTAAAATATTTCAAACAGTGACTTTTCGAGTGTTCTTAAGAAGAAGTGTTTTATGCAATAGTTCTTATATTAGTTATTTTCTACTTTTATTCTTACATCCACTTTTCCTGTTTTCACTGTTCCCCAAATGTCTCAAGAAAATCAGAAAAAACAGTCTGAGGCTCAGAATGCAATGAAGAAAAAGAAAGGGAAGGGAAGACTTAATAAACCATAACTTTAAAATTACTTAGTTTTTTCCCCAAACTCAAAGAATAACCAAGCTGACACTACTAGCACTAGTTGTCCATCAACGTCTCAGCTGCCATTGAAATTGCCAAAATCTGATGATCTGAAAGAGTTAGAAAGTGATGATCAGAAAGAGAAAGTGTTTTCATCCGGAAATTACCTTTAACTTCAATTCAGCCGGTCGAAAAAAAAGAAGATATACTAGTGAAATCTACACTTTCTGAAGCAGATATGCATTTTTCTGTGCCTGATGATTCCGGATTATGTCCATTATTGCCATCCCAAGTTCAAGCCTTAATAGAAAAGGGTCCTGGATATCCTGGTTTCGATTTTCGGTTTCCCCAAAGGACAAAAATGGACGTGATTTTTTTTAGATGTACTTTGTTGAATCTTGTCAAACAATGAAAGTTAAAAGGTTGCTAAATTCTGTTGAAAAAAAATTATGTTTATTGCTTTTGCTGCAAAATTTTTAACAGTTTCAGAAACGTAAAACTGAGTAGTTCTGAATTTAATGAATGGAACCACTTAAAACTTCATGAAAAAAATAAAATGCATTTCCAGAATCTACATCTTTGGTTTGATTTCTTAAAACGATTACGAAAGAATAAACCTGTTGATTCGAAATTTCAAAATTGATTAAAAAAAGAGACTAAGCATTGTCGCGATGTTATTGAAAGAATTATCTATGCCATTTAGTTTTTAGCGAAACAAAACTTAGCATTCAGTAGTTCCAGTAACAAGTTATTCGAAAGAAATAATAAATTTTTAAAGGGTATAGAAATGATCACAAAATTTGACGCTATCCTGTCTGTATACATTAATAAAACTCAAACTAAAAAAAAATATGCTTCTTTACCTTAAAGATAAAATTCAAAATGAAACAATTAGCTTATTAGGGGATAATATAATATAAAGCAAATTATTTTAAGAAAGGTCAAACAGGCAAAGTATTTTTCTATTTTACTTGATTGTACCCCTGGTGCCAGCCATCAAGAGCAGATATTAATTCGTATGAGGTATCTTAATTTAGAAAATACAGACATGAGTATTGAAGAAAGGTTTTAGTATTTTGGTGTTACAAAAGATACGACCAGTGAAGGATGAACAACATTCTTATTAAAGAATTTAGAGGAAAATGGTTTAGATATTAGTAATTTATGCGGCCAAAAATACGATAATGGTTCAAACATAAGAGGTAAATAGTTTACGAGTAATTATGCTCAAATCATTGCTTTTCCGAATTAAAACGTTAACCCAAGTTTAAAATAATATGTAACTGCACTTACCTTTTTTTACATAAAAAAAGCAATAACAACAAGCAATTACAAAAAAGATAAATGCTGCAACAAATTACTACTATTGCAACAGTAGACACAAAATAAGGATTAAGCAATTTGTCGAATGCATCTACCCTTATATACACATCGGCATCACATATTTTCACGTATTAAGACAGAAGAGACCACCAGAGACGAACTCCTGCCCTGGTTATAACTTTCGGTCAAATAAGAAAGTGTGCTAGGAGGAAGGGGCACTTAGATCTCTCAATCTCGAGGCTGCCTTAAAAGAGTTAAATGCCCGAACGTCTAGAGGCGATCCAAGCCACTAACCTATCAGTCGAGCCAACGAGGTAAAACTAAGCTGAGCCGACAGGAGTACTCAGCACCTCACAAACCCCGTCCCCGTTCTGAAGGGATGGTAAAAGCATCTGCCATCAACAGGTGCCCCAACCCCGGACAGCAGAACGAAGTCACTTAAACATTGTCAGACAGACCGGGTCACCAATCCAGCCTGCTAACACTATGTCATGGTATACAGATGTCGGCTTTAGGCGACTCCAAGGGGAAACCAAAGAAGGATATGAATATGTAATTTTGAGGCTCCAGCTGCCCACTGGAAACCTCAAGCAGTTTAAGGCTCACTGAATTCACCAATTCCACCGACAGGGTCCCAGACATCTATGAATATCTGATTATACAGCTCAACCACAAGCAGTTGAATGGACGAGAACTCCATATGGTCCCTGCCGAGCCTGAAACAGCCATCGCTAGCGATGACTCCAGTCCTGCGAAGACTGGTTTTAAATACTAGTGGCCGAGACGGCCTAGGTACAGATCCTAATCAGTAGCTTCCCAGGTTTTACCCAAGTCGACCTTGGAGGGGTGTTCAAATAAGAAAAGAATTTTCCTGTTCAGGCAGGCAGTGAGACGAACTGCTTGTTGTAATGATTCCCCAGCACCTTTTTGACTCAGTGCCGTCGTGCACTGCATGACCTTGCACCTATTGTCGGCACAGGCCTTCAGCCCAGAAACTAGGGGCCACGAGCTCAAAAGCAGATCAACCTCATTTCGGACACTCAGCGAAGAATGAAAGATTGCACCAGCAAGATGTAGCTGCACCTGTGAAAAAGGGTAGAAGTCCAAAGGAGGAATGTTGCAGCTATGCAATGTCTAACTCTTTAGCAAGCTCTTAAGTGGTTGCATACTGATCTTCCTCCACAAGTTCTCACAGGCGGGCCTCATCACAATCAGTAGGCCGGCCAGAGCGATCTGCTTCTTGAATATCATAGTCCTTGTTTATAAACTTTCAGTACCAAACCTTCACAGTGTCATATGATACAACATTAGTACCTAAAGCTGTACGCATGATTTGGTGTCATTCTGTAGCTGACCTTTTAGCAACAGAACTGGAAATAAATGATGGTTCTAATCTGGTAGCATGATAGTTCCATTTCAGACACCTCGTACTTAATGATGATATTTTTTTACAAATTATACAATACAGTGTTCCAAAGCAAATCTCATTCTTTTAAATGCCAAAATATGACTAAATTTGCCAACACAAACTGTTTGCACAGCCAATATTTGTGGTGGCGGGAAGCTTTCGTTAAAACCCAATATTTTTTAAATCCAGAACAAATTCAGCAAAATAAAAACAGATAGCGCAAAATTAAAAAAGAAATTTAAGAAGTGCAATGCCAAGGCTGTGCATGATGCTGAATTTGTGCAATTTTCTGGTGTTTTTTAAGCACAAGCATTATCTACCATTTATATTATCAAATAAAGCTTCCAGTTAACAGCAAGCTATTTATTATTGTGTTTTCTGTGCTCCCTGAAAGCACAGAAAAATTACACCATTTAAAGAAAAATTATGTGTTGTAGATTTTTTAAAGCATTTCAACTGCTATAAAACTTTTCATTTTGTGAGCTATTAGACAGCATTATTGTAGTTGCTGGGAAGCAAACAATCTGTTTCATGCAGATTATCTAAACATATGATATGGTTGGAGACATTGAAGTACTTTCTCAGAAAAAATTTCTGTTCCCAGCTTACCTTATTGTAAGAAAAGAGAAAGTAATACATATAAACAAATATGACAGGTATTTATCTACCATTTATGCTATCAATAAAGCATCCAGTTAACAGCAAGCTATTGTGTTTTCAAGAATTCTAAAATAGCACACAGATTTAGAATAAGTGTCTACATATCTCAAGAATCTGCATCTCTGATATCTACATATCTCAAGAATACTAAATTGTTTTTGCTTACACATAAGGTAGGAAAATACCACACAGCTTACGGGATGAAAATGAGATCCAGAATATTACAAGCAATATTCTAAGGCCGTTGATGGCCAAAATTTATTCTGCCAGGGGGAAGAAACTTCAGACAGAATTATCAATACTCATGTTTTTACTAAAACTATAAACTGGTGGTCTTTTTATTTTTTAAGAGTGAGGAAAAATTTTGAATTAAAAAAATAATCGATTACAGAAGAAATTTTGCCTTGAAATATACATAGAGGATAGCAGTCTAAAGACACCAAATTCATTACTGCCATTAGTTATTTTTAATGCAAACAATGCATAAGAGTTAAAAACATATTTTATTTATTACACTGATGGCATAAACTAATACAGTCAAAAGTCGTTAATCCGGACTCGTTGGGACTTCGGCGATTCCGGATTATAGGTCATCAGTTTAAATCTGGTAAAATGGCATGCAGAAATTATAAAATTAAAAATATGAAACCGTAATTTACGAAATAAAGAACAATTATGATCTAAAGGGTATCAAAATTTACAAAAAAAAAAGCTTAATATTTATTTGTTTACTTTATTAAACATTTCTTTCAATGTAAGTTGTTTAAGTTGCTTCATTTTTTATGTGATAATACATTCTCTTTAATTCTATAAACAGACATAATTTCCTGTTCAGTTACAAAGTTCCGTTGTTCAAGTCCCATAATTGCTGCATCGAGAATACCGACTAATTTGTCAATCGAAATTTTTTCGTTTTCAATAACCTTTTCAATAATGTCACTTTCTTCGCTATTGGAAGCGAATTATAATGACGAGGCATTTGATTTAAATCATATCAAAGACGGAGTATATCGAGATGAAATACTACATTGAGTAAGGAATTATAAGCCAAATAAAATAAAACATCTGCCCTTAAAATAAGGATAGTGCTGACAGATCAACTTCCAATTCATTGCACGCCGCCGCGGCGTTAAAGATAAACAAACGTTAAAGTTTAGATAAATCAAGGATATGCCTTTATCCATTTTTTGCAGCAATTCCACTTTTTGTTTAATGGACTCCGAAAGATACTTTCGCTTTGTATATCCTTTACATATTAGTAAATATATATCGGAAATTCTATTTGACATAATCGAAAGTTCAAGCTTACTTTTATAAAATTGCTCTAACAGTCTGCAAAAAATAATAATCCGGATCAAATTCGAAGATTAAGGAACAACGCAATCTGCAACATTAACTGAAATAGATAATTAGATAATTTTAAACGCGCATTCGTAAACATATTTTGAGCACGCGCACACGCAAATTTGCAGCGGTAAAGGTCTTATGCGCATGCGTTAACGCGACGCATGCACAGAAAGTTTGTAGCTTTGAGGTCCGGATTATGGGTGTCCGAATTAACGACTTTTGACTGTACTCGCTGCAAAATATTAATGTCATTAAATAGACATATAAAATTATTTTTAAATAATTAATTTTTTTACTTTGATGAGCAATGCACTTACACAATTCAGAAGATAAATAACTCATAAACTGGCAACAATTGGCATTAATTTAGTAGGCAAAGAGTGCTAAGTGAAAGTAAAAGCGACTGTTTAAGAAGTTCAAAAATTGAAAGAATTGTGCATAAAAATTGTATTACTTTACTTTTCTTACTGATGGCTAAACATTTATTACAGTTCTATGTGAAAATAGTTTTGCATAATTTTCAAACTAAGAATCAGCTATATGTAATGCTCAGAAATTTTAATACTACAAACACCATCAAAATTTTAAAATGTATTCAATTATTTTAAAATTAGAGAACTATACAACTATAAAGAAAAGCAATAGCTATAAATATAAATGCATACCTATATTCAGGAAATAAATGAAATTCTGATACTTTCAGGAAATCATTTAATGTTGGAAGGCTTGAAATGACTTCATGAACTTCATGGAACCGGGAACTATCTTTCATGTATGTTTTGTGCTTATTTTCCTTTAAATGCTATAGAAGACAAAATGTATTTATTTAAAGGA
The DNA here is from genome assembly GCF_044657685.1 of Stegodyphus dumicola. Classification (NCBI taxonomy): domain Eukaryota; kingdom Metazoa; phylum Arthropoda; class Arachnida; order Araneae; family Eresidae; genus Stegodyphus; species Stegodyphus dumicola. The sequence continues at coordinate 110,646,639 of NC_140768.1, forward strand.
AAAAAAAAAAAGTTTTGCATTGCTACTTATATAAACATCTATGAAATTATACAGAATATATTTCTACGCACAGCTACATGATAAAAAATAATAATCATGAATTATTATAAGTGCAGTTGTAAGAGAAATATGCCTGTTTGAACATTAAAGTTAGAAAAATTCAACTTATTTGATATTTATTTCAGAGAAGTCTTTCAGTCCTTCAGGAGAATTTTACATAGAATTCTATTCCAGATGCATATTATTTTTGATTGACTAATATAAATAATAATATAAATATACAACCACATTTTTAAATTACATTATTACGAGAAAAGATTAAATAATTTAAGTTTTTAAACATACATTTTATTCATTTTAAAGTTTAAAATTCATTTTCATAACTTCTTAGAGATAAAACTGAAAAAATATTATACTTTTTACGAATTAATTTGCCAGAAGAAAATCACATCTTAGCTAAGCAACTTTCTGTTACTGTGGGGAAAAGGGGGGCGGGAGAGACAAGAAGAAAGAAAAAAAAAAGGGAATATATATATATATGTATAAATTTGAATTTAACAAATGCAATATCTCATTCATATTAAGCTAATTAAAATTTTAAATTATGAAAATTCCTTTATTTTATTACTCTAATAAATTGTATTTAAAATTCATTTATTTCATTTTACTTAACATTACTAATTAGTTTCTTATGAAACAATATATATATATATATGTATATGTAATAAAGAAGCACAAGGAAAAGCCGGAGCAGAGTCAATGCATGCTTAGATCAATATTGAAGAAGAATTTTGATTGTGTAGTATGCTAATAATGTTAACTTGGTAATATCTAAAGAACTTGACAGTCAAAGCAGTTTTAATTCCATTTTTATTTGCAATTGACTTTTGTGGCTACAATCCCTTAGCACTCTCGTCGTGCCTTTCCACAGAAGACTTACATTTTTGATACTGTTGAGATAGAAAGCTAGCCAGCGAAATTACATCTTAGCACAGTAGAGAGCAAAGCAGAAAATGCATAGTTATGCAAGATGGAAGTACGCGAAGAGAAAAATTTTGGTTTGCAATTTGGTGATTGGTCAAGAGGCGTCTGCATTTAATGGTTACGTAAGATATCATGATTAGAGTTTGAATGACGCAGCTTGGACTTAAGCGCTATTTTTTTTTAACAGATAGATAAAGTTCACAAATGAAATAGAAAATAAAAGAGGTTGTAATGAATTAAATTTAGAAGTTTGCTTTTATATTTTTTTCCTTACACATAATATGTAAAAGATTAAATTAGCAGCTTAAAAGTGAATTTCCCTTCTGTATTCTAATAATAGCAACATCTATTTGCACCGCATCATTTCAAGAAAAATCTATGTCATATGACTCTTACATAGTTCTGGTGATGTAAATTGAACTAAAACTCAAGCAGCCAATAATAATTTCACAGCAATATTAACTATCCAATCAAAATGCTTTGAGAACCAAAACTAACTCAGTTTGACTTAGGATTTCATCCTGAACATTACGCACTTGCTTTTTTTCTATGCTTTGCCCAGGCCGCACTGCAGTCTGTCCTTTCTTTCTTATTGCAAATTTATCTAAAATGTAAAATCTCTTGGAATAGGCACAATTGATGTGACAACTTGATTGTCGCCGCAACATGTTTGCAAAATAAAAAATGAAGATTTAAATCTGCTTTCGCCTCCAATTTCCTGTTCATTATGGATTAGCATTACTACGCCATCCAATTTTCTGCTCCTGAATTTATTACATATATTTATATACACATACACTTCATCTAATCATTTTGCATCAGTGACCACTTGCAAGACATACAGTTATCATACAAAAGAAAAAATATGTAATGATTTTCAATGAATCTAGCTTATGCAGTTTCACAGGTAAAGATAGTAATTAATAATCACTGAAATGAATCAGTATTTATTGCTTTTAAACTGCTTAGTTTGTTAATGAATAACAGAATAAATTTGACAGCAAAATTAAATATTATATTACACTTTGCAGTATAACAACACACTGTCTTGTGGAAGATAAAAAATAATTTAATACAACGTAAAATGTATGTTCTTTAAATCACTGAGTTTGCTGGCTGAACTCGAAAGACAAATATGTTGCAATCTGCCAAGTGGCAATACTTTTCTTTGATACTGCTGAGGTTTCTGACGAGTTCTGAAATATAAATATTTTACGCATTGCACAGTTGCAACAGAAAGCTTTTTATAAATCACTGAGTTTTTTATAAACTCCCACAAAGTATGAAATAAATAGTTCCTTAAACTCCCACAAAGTATGAAATAAATATAAAGCAAATTTGAGATTCAGGCTTCAAGCTGCATATGTTTGGATAGAAGAGTATGCGTGCTCAAAATCTGGTGACTATTTGCCATCATTTTCCCACAATCTACGAAACATAAATACAAATCCTTCATTATAAATATTAGTGGTAGTTTATGATCTCTAGAATCTAACCGGTAAATACCAATATTTTGTGAGCTTCATCTACATACTGAAGAAAGAAAACTTTCATCATCTTCTAGGACCTTTTTTCTCAAGTCACAGATACAACCAAAACATTTCATCATATCTGTCTCATCATCTTGAATCTTATCAGTGAACATTACATACATAATAAACACATATCAGACAGTAAATACAATAGAATTTTAAAAATTCCCACAAAATGTTTGTGCAGATTAGAATCGTATCTGAATTTTGCTTACATTTCTCCTATTCTAATTTTTACATGAAATTTGGACTGTTTGCACATAACTAACCAAACAAAACATACTCAAATCTTCAGAACAGCTTAATCAAGATTTACAGACTACAAAAAAATACTTTTTAAATAAAATTATATACAAGGAAAATAATGCCCATATAAAAATGCAATGGACAGAAAAATTATAAATGGGAGCAAATTATTTTGAAGAAGGAAAAAAAAAATTCATTCATAAAAATACGGTTGCTCAGATTGAAAGTAGCACTGTGGTGATTGCACCATCATTTTAAGATACAGAAGACAATGCATGCCCCTATAAAGGATGCTGAATGCTGGGAACACATGCCATATTGTCAGAGTACCACAGAAGTTTGTGTAATAACATAGGAACAAAGGTCAGCAGTATCATTTGTATCAAGGGTGTCTCCAAATGATGCCAAAATGCAGTCATGCAATTTTTAACACCTTAAAATTTAACGTTATCGTTGTGTGCAAAATGTGTATGGCACAGAGTATTTGTTACACAGATCAATAGTCAGATGGTGTAGCAATTTTCATAAAGGATGAAGAAGTAGCAACCACAGGGCACGACCAGGTTAAGCACATGTGGTTATCACCCATGAAGCAATTGCAGCTGTAGACAATCTAAGAAATAATAGACAAATCACTACTCAAAAGAGATAGCAGATGGAATGTCTATGAGCAAAGGAAATGTTCACACAATTCTGCATGAAAATTTGCAATGCCGAAGGGTCTGTTCGCCAACAGGTTCCGAAACATTTGACTGAGGAGCAGAAGAGCTACAGCATGGATATTACCATGGAAAACCTTATGCATTACCATGAAATGAGGAACTATTTCCTTTCGTGGATTATTAACACTGATGAAACATGATCCGGGCACTAAATGCATGACTATTCATGATGGTACCATAAATTAATTATGGTACCATCATATATATTTATATATATATATACGACGACACCCTTCATGCCCGCGGCCAAAGAAGACTCATGCATCCATAGCTGGAAAAGTCATGCTTACATTCTTTTTCATCGATGGCCCATTGCTGTTAGAATAGTTGACTCTGGGCATGATTGTTAATGCTGCCAGATACTGTTCCACATTACATAAACTGAGGGGGGAGAGTCAAGAACCAGCGACACGGTATGTTATAATGCAGGGTTATTCTGTTGCATGATAATGCTTGTCCTCATGTGGCTGTTGCATGCAAAAGAACACAGAATTTTGTAGGAGACTCTGGAACATCCCCTACAGTCCTGATCTCTCACTTTGTGACTACTATGTCTTTGGTCTGCTCAAGTAAGCTTTGAAGAGACAGCAATTTGCAGATAATAATGAGTTCCAAGCTTCCATTAAAAAACAGTGCTACAACCAAAGAGTTTTCTCACCCAGGGTATCCATCATGTTGTGGATCGCTGGGACACCTATTTCAACCTCCAAGGCAACTATGTCTACTACCCTATATGTATTGCTTTTTTTTATTTTGTATATTTACTTACAGCAATGCAATTAAAGCATTCGTCTCACCGAGTGTAGTGTCACTTTTATTTGGGCAACCCTTATATAAATAATGCATTATATTTATATATATAATAGCTTATATTTTATACAAAGCATTTCAGTACCATGTTTTATGTCATCTAGGATGGGTAGGGTGAAATCTAACGACTCAGAATCATAACGCATTCCTGAAATGCTCTTCCAACACAGAAAATGTTGGAGTAGTTCCAAGCGTTCTTGCAAAGAATCATCATTTAACACAAGGACCCAGAGTTAGTAGAATGGTTTATTATACAAACACTAAGTTATCTGATATGCATTTGGCATACAGACCTGCCAAATATATAATGGACCAGCTGCCCAGAGCTTGTAAGCGGAACGATAACTTACAAGGCTAACTCCTAGCCACAACTTTTTTGCAAGTCTGCACAGGAGTTCAGGCTCCTATTAAACAGCTGCCATGAATCGGGCACAATCTCCAAGGACTCAAAGAGAATGTGTTGCATCAGGTAACAATTTGAATATCTTTAAGTTTAGTGCACACAATGGAGTTTCCTAGAAAACGAAAGGCATGCATATCCAGACACTTCAATTAGGCAATTACACTTCTCGTATTGCTTTGCATAACGCTGTCTTGAAAAGCATGCTACAGATCCCCACTTCTCTGCTAATGTGTTCTTTATTGATGAGGTATCTTTTACAGGAGAAGAGGAGAAGGAATATTCAACACACATAACACATACTTCTTGGTAGAGGAAGACCCTCATGCAACATGATGTAGCTCAGAGTCAGTTTTTGCTTAATGTTTGGGACAGCATTGTGGGAGGAATCACCACAGCTAGTATTGCCTTTTCATGTAACTTGTTGAAGCTCTTGGGTCCTTCTGCAGCAAGTCTTCCTATAACTTTTGTGTCACAGATTTCTGCATCGATGCAACAGACAGTGTGGTTACAACAGAGTGGGGCTGTTGCCAATTTCAGTTGTAATGTTTGTACCCAACTACATGTCGGATTTGGGCAATAATGGATTGGATGTGGTGGTCTGATGCTTTGGCCTGCTTGATCACTGCACTTTTCATATCTTGATATCTTTTTACAGGAACATATGAAGACATGTTTATGACACCCCTGTTGACAACATCGAGGAGCTGTCTGCATGAATCATAGTAGCTGTCAGGGAAATTTGAGATATGGCTGGAATATTTCAGAATATTTGGAATTCCGTTCACTGTAGACGTGAAGCCTGAATTGAAGTCGGTGGATGAAACTTCAAACACTGATTTATTAGTAAAACCAATATTAACTTATGCAGTGTCTTTTTATCTCTTATGTTTTTGTATATGCCACAACGTCAGGAAAGGATTTTCAACCCTGTATTGTTGTATGATACCGAGTCATTGGGTGCACCCTATCCCTTTTAGAAGTTCTGAAATGTGGTACTGAGACACCTGGTATAAAACAATTAGTATATACACCAGTAAAATTATTATCAAAGCAATTTTTATACTCTTAAGAAGAAATAAATACACTGCTTACAACATCTTCTGCACTGAGATTTTCCTTAAATTTAATTCCTGCACTGATTCTGCCATATATAATCCAAGGTTGTGCAATTGTAATAATAAGAACAGTGTTAACCGAAAGTTACAAGCATTGAAATTTATTTTATTTATTTATTTATTTATTTATTTATTTTTGTTTTTGTATCCAGCAATTGCAGCTGTAGACAATCTAAGAAATAATAGACAAATCACTACTCAAAAGAGATAGCAGATGGAATGTCTATGAGCAGAGGATATGTTTACACAATTCTACATGAAAAGTTGCAATGCCGAAGGGTCTGTTCGCCAACAGGTTCCGAAACATCTGACTGAGGAGCAGAAGAGCTACAGCATGGATATTACCATGGAAAACCTTATGCATTACCACGAAATGGGGAACCATTTCCTTTCGCGGATTATTAACACTGATGAAACATGATCCAGGTACCATCAATTAATTATGGTAACATCATATATATTTATATATGACGACACCCTTCATCCCCGCGGCCAAAGAAGGCTCATGCATCCATAGCTGGAAAAGTCATGCTTACATTCTTTTTCATCGATGGCCCATTGCTGTTAGAATAGTTGGCTCTGGGCATGATTGTTAATGCTGCCAGATACTGTTCCACATTACATAAACTGAGGGGGGGAGTCGAAAACCAGCGACACGGTATGTTATAATGCAGGGTTATTCTGTTGCATGATAATGCTTGTCCTCATGTGGCTGTTGCATGCAAAAGAACACAGAATTTTGTAGGAGACTCTGGAACATCCCTACAGTCCTAATCTCTCACTTTGTGACTACTATGTCTTTGGTCTGCTCAAGTATGCTTTGAAGAGACAGCAATTTGCAGATAATAATGAGTTCCAAGCTTCCATTAAAAAACAGTGCTACAACCAAAGAGTTTTCTCACCATGTTCTTAATGTATAATGCCAGACAAAGGAACAAATCCTCAGCAAGATTCTGGTTAACAGACTTTAGTCTGACCTTCATATGAAAATCATCTGTGCAAGAGCAACACACACAGATGAACTCCCGAAAACTGGTTTCAGGAAAAAGATGTCAGATTCTGTGGAAGAAATTGTACCTATATGTCTGTTACTTAGATTACTTAGAGACAGCAATTTGCAGATAATAATGAGTTCCAAGCTTCCATTAAAAAACAGTGGTACAACCAAAGAGTTTTCTCACCCAGGGTATCCATCATGCCGCGGATCGCTGGGACACCTATTTCAACCTCCAAGGCAACTATGTCTACCCTATATGTATTGCTTTTTTTTTTATTTTGTATTTTTTTATTTTGTTATTTTGTATTTTACTTACATCATTCCATTTTTAGTCCAAAGAGGCTTTGTCCCTAAAGGACTTTGTTTTTGTTTTGCGTTGAATCACTATAAACAGTGTATTACTTTTCATATTATTGCCACCAAATACTATAGCCCTGTATCATATCTGAAGAAATTAAATAATGATGAATCTGCATAAATGTATGTATGTTTCTCGCATTGTGATAAAACGTTACCTAGGGCCATCCAATTTTGAATGACGTAATCCTACTGCGAATATGGGCATCTGAAAGCCCAAATTTAAAATCCTACTGCGAATATGGGCATCTGAAAGCCCAAATTTAAAATTTGGAATTTGTTTTATTATTGATTTCATATTTTGTAAAACTTTAACGAATTTTTGATTAACAAACTCAATGATTTAAAAGCGAGCAATGACAACACTCTACTGTGGGGCCTTTTTATCTCCAGCGTGCGGAACTCTGCATTGGAAATTCTAAAGATATGCTCATTTTAAAATTATTTTGTGACATTGCTGTCGAACTGAATTTTATGGTTTAAGTGCAAAGAACATGATATTTAATAAATAAAGGTAACACACAAGACATTAAAAAACACCCCTTTGGACATAATTTAAAATCTGAAACCTTAAAATCTGAAACCTTTCAGATTTTTAGTATTATTATTATTTTGTGAATGATATTCTAACAGATATCTCCAACTACAATAGCAATGTACTATGCAGATATTGCAATTCTAACTTTCTGAATACAATCTAACAGGCATTAAAAAAAACTATACTCATGCATTTAAGGCCTTATACATTTTCTTGAAATTTCAGATCATTGCCAAAATATTAGTAATAGTCTTATTTGCTAAAAAGATTAAATAAAACTTTCAAAAGTCATGGAACGAACTTTATTAAAGTTAAATACTGTAGATAAGTGATTTTGACAGTAATTTATTATAAATGCAGTTTCTATATATATATATATATATAAAGGGGGGAACAAAACCCTCAATCACTGTAAAATGCAAGTTATGTGACATACGTGGTACATAAGGAATCATAAAATCTAAACTTTAACAATCCACACAAAATTTTCAAAGATGAAAAAATTATAAGAATTCTTCTAATATGTCAATCATAATTGATTTAATCATGGTTAATCAGGAAAAGAAACAAGGCATTTTTTTATTTGCTACAAAATTTCTTAAGAACAATTTCAAATTTGAAAGTATTTCAATATTTCAAAATATTCCTACCAATAAGCTATTGGTACTTTTTGGTGATGAAATATATTTTTGATGTCATCCAAGTGGTTAAAAATATTTTCTATTGCTGGCAATACCCAGGCAGCACGTCTCCAAAAATATACATATAATTTTGGTGAAATAAGGGTATGGTATTTTTTGCACGTTACTTTTACGAAATATGTACGAATGAAAAAGGCAGAAGTTACTCTTGACTCTTGATCGTTATTTTCCACACGTTATTTTTACGAAAATTATACGAATCCGAATGTACTGATAAAACTACCGCCATGATGGCATATTTTATTCGTCACTTTTACGCATATTATACGAATCCGAATGTTCTGAAAGAAACTACTGCCTTTATGGTATATTTCATTCGCCACTTTTACGGATATTATACAAAGTCTAAAAAGATTGAAAATGAAGTTTATTAATTCAAAATATTTAGTGTATTTCTGGCATTTCACTTTGTTTTCCTTGTCCACGAACATGAAAAAAGCAGCATTCATATATGAGGCTAAAATTTTTCTATAAATTTTAACATGTGAGCTAAATCTTTACGTGCATTTTTACAAAAAATTATATTTTCTTAATTCCAACATCTTCAAAATAACTTATTTATTTTCTTATATCAAATTTGTTATTTTTATTCATATCAACACTTACATTAATTTACACAATTTAATTTCTTTTATGAAAATCCTATTACCCATTTAACTGGAATAAGCTGTATATTAAATTTGTGTACTTACTGAGTTTGGTACAATACTCGACTTATTTTATTTAGCAAATGTGGGCAATTAAATTGGAATAAGACTAGCAAATCTTTCATGTCAAGGAATAGAGTAATAAATACAGGAGAAGATCCTCGAAAACGTTTAACTTCTTGAACAATAGTTTAATGTAGACCAAAGGATCATTAATTATAATCAAAGATATACTAATATTTTTATTTAATAATAATAATAATAATAACTCTATGAAATTGCAAGCTGAATCCAGATATTTTACATATATTTCAGTTCCTTTAATCTTTGTTATAAAAATCATATGAGGCTAATTTTTTTTATTTTGTTTAATGTACGGAAAAAATGATATAGCGATTTTAGTAATTTTTATATGAGGAAAAAATTAATAAATAATGTAAATAAATAATTATATTATATTTTATATTTTTCCTGAAACAGTTAAAGACATTCTTAATATGGAGATCTACAGAATAAGTACAAGGGTCCAGTTAAGAGCGTTTAATACCCCTTTCTCATGTCGATTTTTAATAACAGATGGCGCTACGAACGTTGAGCGATAAAGACTCAAATCTGTAAGACTACCTACAGCCTGGTTACTATGGCAACGACGCTTCCTTCCTCTGTACTCGTTTGGCGGGAAAGTGAGTAAGCCATAAAACACATCCCCTCAGTTGAACAAAAGACCTGCTGTCATTTCTTCCGTCTGTGACTCAGACTGCAGGGTATGTTTTGAACAGGAATAGAACTTTTCCACCTTTGTGTTGAATGAAAGATATCTGTGAGATACGTACAGCAGTCGCTATTTCTTTTCGCAAAATTTGTTCATCACGCTTTTCAATGTTGCGTAATGTTTCATAATTTGCCGTTATTTTGCGAAGAAAACAAATTTCATCGCGACATAAAAATTATATATAAATGATTTTATACTTGATGATATGTGTATACTTATATAGCACACACATAATATTCCATTTACTCATCCATCCATAATATTTCATAAATTACCATCCATAATATTCCATAAATATGTGTTAGCACTTTCCAGAGCTTTATGTATATTTTTTACTTGTATTATAAAATCGTATAACACTCCTAACTATTATTTTTTTACTTCAAAAGTGGATAAATCATTATCAAATTTTTCTAGTACACGGAGAAATGGTCTATGTATCCACACACATAAACGTAGTAAAAGATTCTATTGTTGATTGAATATCTTTTGGCAGCAATATCAAGATGCAACGAAAATTCGAAATCAATTAATAACATGCATTTTATTACAAAAACATTAGCAGGACGTATTATTTGCACAAAAAACTTAGTGTGGAAATAATTTGCGGCACATTATCTGAGATCCGCTTTGAATGAATACATAAAGTGTTATAATGAACAATCAGTTTTAATATTTCACTTGATACTGAAATGCATAAAATCAAATTGCGTTTCTATGTTTCAGGTTTATAAAATACAGCTGATAATTGAAGGGGTATCAGGTTTATAAAGTACAAGCTGATAATACATGATAAGGGAGAAGAAATTCCTAAATTACAAAATTGAATATTATATTTTAATAAAGTAAAATGATACATATTATAGATACATCCTAAAAAACGATAATATATATATATATATATATATTGTATATCGTTGTATACCGTATATATATATTATGTATTTATATGTATATCTACTCTTTTCCGGATGTAACTGTAATTACGTACTGTGCTGGTTTATCATCTTCCTGTAGCGATGCATTTGGATTTGCTGTGTATGAATCTGTTTCATTGAACAGGAACAAATAGGAAACAGAATATTGAAAATTGAATTTTTTTAAAGCATTAGTAATTTATATATATTAGATTGACTAAAAAGAGTATATTCATGCATAACGTATAAATATGCGAAGTGAATACTTTTTGGCAATCTCCTTTCTAGGATGATCATTTTTAAAAATAACCAGTACTGTTGATAACATAAACACCGGTATGATCTATCTGCCTAAGGGAAAGGATGTCTTCGTGGAAGACTTTCTAAGGGAAATTGGCTCCTAGACACGTTACACAGGGTAAAACCACGAAAGCGCAACCAGTCCCTTCGCGGGATTCGAAACTCGGACCGAAATACTGGTGTTCAGCTACTTTACCGCTTCGTGCCTCATTTCAGAGCGGATTCGCTATATATGAAACAGAGTAATGTGCTGTTACCGTATTTAGCAGCCTGCCTTTTTCCTTGACCTACCATAAAAAAATAAAATAGCAAAATTATAACAGCGTCTCTAAAAAGATGCTTTGCTATATTCTCATTAAATCTTTATCATTCTGCGCTACTAAAAACGAAGTACGATTATTTCAAATACAAAATTTTATAACATTACTTTACAGAAAGCGATCTCATGTCTTCTAAAAATAAAACCCAACATCTGTTTCTACTCAAGCGCTTACTTTCTAGACAAAGTAATTTCAGTGTAACGTACGTTCAGTTTTATCTAACTTTGAACGGAAAAAAAAAAAAAAAACTACGTACATAACAGGCAAAGATATTAACAGCACATAAATTTACTCAATTATATTGGATTACCAGAGGAGAAAAAAATAATTCGATGAGATAATTCTCTGAGAATTCATAAACGCTAAATTAAGAATAAATTTTATAAAATGTTTACTAATGAATACATGTATTTGCATAGTAAGTTTCCTTTTTTAAAAAATTTTTCATCTTTATCATGTTTATCGGAGTGCCGTATTTAACTTCACAATTATGCTCCGAAATTTCATTGCTGTAGATTGGATTATTACCAATATATAATTCTACTAGTAACCAGAGCCAGTATTAGAGGTTTCTGCTGCTCACTACAATATCTGTGGCTCTTACTTCTGCCACGCGCCGCCAGTGGCTGAGTGGTTAAGAATATTGATTACTGGAAGTTCGACCTGGTTTCGGTTCGATCCCAGGCGAACCAGCTGGCTGCATGGTTTGTTTTCCTGTTGTGCAACATGAATACGACCTAGTTTCCTTCAGCAATTAGGCTCACCCGCGGCCGAGCGGTTAAATCGCTGAACACTGGTAGTTCCGACATGGGTTTGAATCAAGGCAAACGGGCTGGCTACATGGGCGTTTTCATAATCTTCCCCGTGTGTAACGTGTATGGGGAGCTTTGCTATAAACTAAACTAAGCCTTCAGAAACTTCCTCCACGAAAGCATCTGCTATCTGCCACCTCGTGGCTTTGCTATATTCAAAGAGCCTAACCCAATTCTAGCACTCAGTTCCTCTCTAAATTCTAGCGGGCGAGCGCTAAAGTCGCCTATTACTGGTAGTTCAACCTCGGCACATTACCTGAGTTCAGCTTTGAATGAAAACAACATAAAGTGTTATAATGAACGATTAGTTTAAAGATTTCACTTGATACTGAAATGCATAAAATCAAATTGCGTTTCTACATATCAGATTTATAAAGTACAGCTGATAATTGTAGGAATATCAGGTTCATAAAGAACAGTTGATAAATACATGAGAAGTGGGAAGGAATTCATAAATTACAGAATTTAATGGTTGTAACGAAAATTTTAAGCACGAACGTTCTTCATAAAGTTATGAAAAAAAAAAAAGCAGTCAGTACCTTTAGTGCGGATAGTAATCACTACCAAAAATCTATGCGTTTCTACCAATTTTTTGGTAGTTTTTCAAAACCTTCGGCTCGGAAACTTGGTGGCCCGAGTCCAAACACAGGTCAACCTCATTTCGGACGTCTTGTGCAGAAGTGAAGATAGGACCAGCAAGATGTAGCTGAAAGTCCGAACGTGCGATGTCGGGGTTATATGGTGGATGTGGTGAAAGATCCCTTTCGAGTCCGTACAGAGGCCAGCCGGTGAATGCAAACACGTATGGTATTATCTTGATGGAACGTTACCTTTCTGCGCCGGAACTCAATTCGACTCTTTTCCTTGATAGCAGCGTCAACATGCACTAGCATCTCGTTGTATCCTTTACTGTCAAGGGTTTTACCTTTTTCCATATACTATTTGTGATTAATACCACGGCAATCCCACCAAATACAAAAGAATGATCTTTTTGTTAGTCAAATTACGCTTTACGATGCTGCCGACGGACTCACGGGCGCAGATCAACTAAATTTTTGGCCTATGTTGTTGAAATAAATTTATTTTTCAACACAAGTGACTATCCAGATCACCAGATCCAAAGCATGATCTTTTCGTTAGTCAAATTACGCTTTGCGACGCTGCCGACAGGCTCACCGGGCGCAGACCAGCTCCCTTTTCGACCTATATTGTTTGTGTAAACTTGTCTAACTTTGAAAGAAAAAAAAAAAAAAAAAAAAAAAAAAAACTATGTATATAACACGCAAAGATATTACAGAACATAAATTTACTCAATTTTATTGGATTACCAAAGGAGGAAAAAATACTCAGATAACTCTCTTAGAATTCTTAAACGCTAAATTAAGAATAAATTTTATAAAATGTTTACTAATAAATACAAGTATTTTAAATAATAAATTTTTCCATCTCTACATATACCACGTTTATCGGAGTGTCGCATTTGACTTTACAATTAAGCTCCGAAATTTCCTTGCTGTAGATTGGATGATTACCAATATACTTACAATCCTACTAGTAACCAGGGCCACTATTAGGGATTTTTGCTACTCAGTACATTATCTGTGGCTCCTACCACACGCCACCAGTGGCCGAGTGGTTAAAACTACTGAATACTGGAAGTTCGAACTGGTTTGGGTTCGATGCCAGACGAATCAGCTGGTTGCATTGTTTGTTTTCACCGTGTGTAACATGAATACAAGCCAGTTCCCTTCAGCAATTAGGCCCTCCCGCGGTAGAGGAATTAAATCGCTGAACACTGGTAGTTTCGACCTGGATTCGAATAAAGGCTAACGGGCCGGCTGCATGGACGTTTTCAGTTTTCATAATTTTCTGTATGTGTAACGTGTATGGGTTGTCAATTTCTCTAAGAAAGTTCAACATGAAGGCATCCTACTGTGCTTTGCCATAATAACCTAATCTAAGCCTTCAGAAAATGACTCCACGAAGGCCTGCCATCTTAAGAAGGTAACCCTCGTGGCTTTGCTACATTCAAAGAGCCTAACGCAGTTCTAGCAAGCGAGCCGCCGAACACTGGTAGTTCATCCGGAGTTCAAGCCTCGATAACGAGTTGGATGCATGACCGATTTTGGTGTTTTCCAAATTCACCTGCTTTGGCGTAATCAAACTCTATAATTCTAAACAAACTGACGTTCGGTTTGGCTCCAACGGCTCTAGCACCACGTTCCAAATTATAACTACAGTTCAACAAATAAATGTCTGGCGTATACATTCGAATAACCTAAGTTAAAAAAAAAAAAAAAAAAAAAAGGCTTTTTAATTTCTTCCACAACCAAGCATGCATGCACATAAAGCGAATAAAGAAAAACTTATGGAGTGCAATAGGGTTCTAATCCATAACATATTTAGTTAGTGATCACCATCATTGGGAGCTATAAATATGCTATATTGACGGGAAGGAGAAAATTTTACTTCCTGAGTGAGCTAATTCAGAACTAGTCATTATTTCATCTGTCATCTTAAATTTAGGATGTCAAATTACGTGACTAACAAAAACCTAGTATTTATATGAAGCTTGATAAAAATCAAAGTTTTGAAGACGGTATATGTGATCATGTTCGGTTGATTACCATTATGATCAGCAAATAACAACAGCAATTTACTGATGTCTTTCTTATCTTTATATTCAGATGTAGTTTTCAGGGCAACTAGAGAAAATTTATTAATTACTTTTATTATTTTTGATACTTTATACGTACGAAAATACATACTTGTAGGAAGAGAGATATAAATATCATATTTGAACAAATAAAAATAAATCGTGACGTGAAGACCCTAGAGATACGGCTTCTGATTGCTTTTCAAATTTTTACCATATTAGTAACGATATAATCGAATAATCTTTCAAAGATTATTGTTTACCGATTTTAGGTAACAACTAGAAAACATTTTTTCGAACTTATCCTCAAACAAGTTTGCTATTGGTAATGAATACTGCTGTATCATGAATCAGGTACGGCGCTATGCATTTTGCTGACTTTGTACGCAATAAATTCTGTTGTCAAGTGCCCTTCCCACAAAATTCTAAAATTTTATTGCTTGATGCTTCGCTGAATTTTACAATTTTGCTGTACCTAAATTCTGCCGTACCGGCAGTGATCATGATTTCAAATTCCCCCTCCCCGAGATTTACTGTGTTATCTGAAAAACAGCTCACAAGTTGCTAAAAATAGCTATAAAACTGGTTCCACAGCTTTTAGCAACGGCCTCCCGTTGTGCGTTTGGAAACTCAGCTTTTGAAAGAAAAGGAAGGGGAATAATTTCTCTCTGACTACAGTATAGATGAGGACCGTGACTTTGTTTGAGCTACTGCAGAATGTTCTGAAATACACTTTTTTCTGTTTCGGCAACATTCATCTTGAGAATTCAACACTTGTTCATTAGCCCTTAGTAATTGACAGAAATGCTTTTAGAAAGTAGTGGGTTCATTGATACCAACAAAATGGTTGGTATCAATAAACTGGGGATACGTTAGTTTCAGTTGTTGGGTTCAAATGAACCTTTCAAATACTAAAAAAGTCCTTTTGCATAATCGAAAGAATTTCATATGAGAATAATTTTTCTACTTAAAAATGAGTTTTGCAGTACTTTTTAAATACTACTTGTATTTTTATTTTCGAAAATTTTCATAAATATTGTAATTAATTATTTCCAATTTTAATAACTCGCAGAAAAAACACAATTTTCAAGAAATTTTTTTATTATGGTTATTCAAACTTATACTAATATACAGCATCTTTTATATTCCTTATACATTTGACACTGCATGCTTCAACCTGCATGTAAGTTTCTCTTCCTTAGTAATTCCTGACCCAGAGACGTCTCAATGAAAGCCAAATCATGCACAAAATTTTCACCTGGAAAAAAAAAAAGAAAATGATAAAATATTTTTAACACCATATTCTCGACCCCCCCCCCCCAAAAAAAAAAGAAATTGCAAGAAATACAAATTTCTAACAGAAAAATGCATTTTCAAACAGCTGAAATTGTTTCAAAAATTAATAATGCAGATAGCAAATGTAACATATGGCACTATTGCCACTCAGTGCAATCTCTGCATATCCTAAATTCTGCTGGCTGATGTCTTCGTAAATTCTGAACATTTTTTTGCCTCTAAATTCTGCTGCTCAGTGCTCCCTGCTAAATTATAAAATTTTGCTATGCACTATTCTCTAAATTCTAAAAATTTTGACTACCACTGGTTGCACAGGCCCTGATCAAAGCAAAGAGGCAAGATGCTACCTGCTATTGATAAACTGCCTTATAAATACCACAAATCTAAATAAATATCAGTTTTATTTCCAAAACAGAATTATCTCACAGCTAAAGCATTGCCTTTGCAGAAAATCTTCTAAATGGAAATAGAATTGCATCCACATTGTGCAGAATCCCAATAATTCATTATAAACAGTTCCAAACCATAGTTAGGCTTAGAACTCACAACAGTATTCTTCCTAAGGAAATGGTAGTATATTCAGGGAACATGTGGGCAAAATCATGACAGTATATCACAAGCCTAATTCTTGACCATACATACTTAGAAAGATCACAGAAATTCCTCACAGGAAGCTAGATTCATATAACAAAATTTCATGCAACATATAGCATATGGGAAAAAGCAAGGACATTATAATCACTAGCATAGTTTATACCCAAATGAGTTGCAGATGGTGCACTATGTGCTCACAGCTGATTATCACTAATGCAGATATGTAATTACTAATATTTAGAAGATGATGTCAGAGGAATGATGAAGTATAGCAAAATATACAAAACATTAGTCCTTAAATCCAACACATTTTCTGATTTTCATACCATCTAGAATAATAGATTTGATGTTAGGTACAGTATCAGAATTTTGGGTACATGAAATGTGAAATGGTTTTTTATTTTCAGTCACTGTTTCTAGTAATTTGTTCGAAAGTAACAAATAAGCTGGTTTCAGTCTGTCAATGAAATGTTAACTTGTCTGTCCTTAATTAAGACTCGGAAATATTTATCATATTTTTTCACCATAAAAAAATGGCCCCTCAATAAGCAAATTCAAGTGCCTTTTTCACACGATCAGTTCTCACAAACACATGAGAACATGATCTCAAGTCTTTATGTATAAATATTTTATGTTTGTTAGCAGTTGATAAACTGGTGCTGATCCATAAAAGACAGTAAATTTGTTACAAATGGTTCAGGTTTAGTTTTAGTGGTAGGTAGTCGAAAAACTCACATGGTAACCTTATTTGCATAAAATATACCATTTGAGCTACAGAGTGATTAGTATCAGGACATATTGCAACTCTGAATCCTAGAAGGATTTCTGTCCATCTGATGTTGCTGTGAGCCTTTATTGCATTTTTTTAAGTTCTGAGAAACTGCTCAATTTTCCCACTGCAATGTGGGTGGTATGGAGTGGAACGTAAAACTTTAGCACCACATACTTTTGCAAGGCTCTTGAAAGGCTGCGACTCAAACTGTCTTCCTTGATCTGAGATTATGGAACTAGGCACAACAAATCTGCTAATCCAATGATTGTAAAATGCTTTGACAACCATTTCTCTTGTGATATCTGGTAAAGAAACTACTTCTCCCTAACAGGAAAAATGGTCAATAAATGTCAGATAATACGTCCTACCAGCAGATGGTGGTAATGGCCCAATCAGGTCAACTTGCACAATACTTAATCTAGCATGAGGTGCTTGGAACTCGGCTATTTTAGATTTTGTATACCTGTTGACTTTGCTCCTTTGACAATTAACAGGACTTTAAGTCTATTCGTGAATTTCTTTCTTTATATTTGGAAAGATAAATTTTTCAGTCATCTCGTTGACAGTTGTCCTGATACCAGAGGAGCAAAATTATGAATTTGATGAAACATTTGTTGTCTAAATTGCTTTGAAATAAAAAGCCTGATACTGGTTGTTGAGCTGTCACATCTTAATGTTTTCCAAAATGCTAATGTAGATGATTTAAATTTCAGTGAAGCACTACCTGTCATTAAATGTTGCAATTCTTCATTATATTCTTGAGCATCTGCTACTGCTTCATAGCCAGTAACTGAGACTACTTCAACTGCAACTAAATTTTCTTTGGCATCAATATGCTGAATATCAGTTGAAAATTCCGATATATACTGAAGTTGGTGTTGTTGTCTGGGTTATGCCTTCCCATTCTTTTGCTTCTATGCATATGACAGTGGCTTGTGATCAGTAAGTATGATGAATTTGCGTCCTTCCGATACATGTTTAAAATGCTTGACAGAAAGATATATTCCTAAGAATTCTCTGTCATAGGTACTATAAACCTTCTGTGCATTATTTAATGTTTTAGAGTAGAACACAATAGGTTTTCAGTCTTGTTCTTGTTCTTCCAATTGCTGCAATACTGATCCTATAGGAAAGTCTGATGCATCTGCACACAAAGGGTAATCCATTGGGAAACACAAAAGGGCACCATTGACTAAATCAGATTTGCACTTCTCAAACTGGTGAATTTCTTCATCTGTGCAGGCCTACCAGCGGCAGAGCGGTAAAATCGCTGAACACTGGTAGTTCGGTCCGAGGTTCGAATCCCACGAACGGACTGGCTGCATGGGCGTTTTCGTGGTTTTCCCCATGTGTAACGTGTATATGAGCCAGTTTCCCTTAGAAAGTCCTCCACGAAGGCATCCCTTCTCTTAGGCAGATAGCCCTAGTGTGCTTTGCCATAATTAAATACACTAAACACCTTCATCTGTGCATGGAACTTTACAATGATCTTTTTTTATCACCCTTTAACATTTCGTGTATGACTCCTTGAGTTTCTGCAGCATTTTTCAAAAAGCATCGATAAAATTTTATCATGCCCATAAATGAACAAAGCTCATGTATTGTCGGTAATTTACATTGCAGATTACTTCAACCTTTTCTGGCAGCGAACAGGAACCTTCTGTAGTTATGAGGTAACCCATAACTTATGTTTAATATGTAATACATAATGTAATATCCCACCACATTACCCATTTCCAATCCTCAGATGTCCAGTGTCTTTTCTCGACACCACTGAAAATGAAGTCTTGCATGTCGGCAGAACTGAGTGATTTTCTTACAGGCACCAAAACTATGCATTCCTATCCCTCTGCAATTCGCTGCGCATAGCTCTAGCTGAAATTTGTTGGGAAGAGCCTTGGTTGACGATTTGTGATAGTTGAATCCGTGTTCTGCCGTACAATTCATCGGAGATACCGCCGATCACTGTCTTTGAAAACTATGCTCGAACTGCAGTTACATTTTTTAGAGAAGGATTCGAAATCGATGCCCCCACTAAATGTGCACCAACAATAAGCCCCTTTTTCAAATGGTGAACGATCTGCCGCCTTTTTTTCCCCATTTTACTTCATTCATCATGAAAAGCACTCTTACACCTTACTTATACTGGCATTTTAACCAAGTATAATCCACATCATAGAAAAAATTTAGATATTTCATCCCTAGCATGCATTCAGATGAAAATCTGAAAGGTTTCTTATTGATTGGCCAGTGTGTGTATTATTATATTATGCAACATGAGGCAGCATTAACATGTGGAGCTGGGAAGGCTTCTAATGATCACCTTTCTCTCTTGTGAGAGCAGGATGCACTGAAATTTGATGTCCTTATTTTTTAGCATGGTTATGAGTTTTGTAGACAAGTGGATCATCCACGTTCAAGATATAAGCAATCATCTTTCCACGATACTCAATTTTGTATGTCTTCTTCTCAAATATCATTGTATGGATGTCCTTCCAGCTGAATCGGGAGTCCTGAATTGTGATAGGATTAATGCAAGCCACTTGTTTGGTGTAGCAGAATCTATCTTGATTCTCCTGGGTTGCATCATTGTCAGTGTACATGTCAGGCTGGGTAAGTAAGTAAGTAAGTTTTAGGCTTCCCTGCTCCGTGAACTAAATCACACTGCAGGCCTACTCCCCCTTTGGGCACGCCGTGGAGGTTCAACCTCCACTATTATCCTCCAAGGGAGCAGCGCACCACCTGGATAAAACACCAGGCAGCACCGGTCGTCTAATGCTCCTACCAGTCACTTGGGCGAGCCCGTTGCAGCAGGACATTACCCAGCGAACCTGGGGGAAAACCCCCAGGCTACTAGTACCACGCCGTGCTAGGACGTGCCAGACTCCGAGGCCGGCCAATAAGTGACCTTTCCCAGAGCCTTCAGAACCACTAAGTTCATAAATTTTATACCCCCGTGGCCGAGACTGCCTAGGTACAGATCCTAGCCAGTAGCTTCGCAGAGTTCTCTACGTCAACCCCCGGGGGGGGGATGTCAGGCTGGGTACTGGCATTTCTATTTCCATCAGCTTTTTTGCAGCATCAAAAACCTTCATTCTCATGTTAGCAGACACTTTCCTTACTCTTTCTGGCTGGTGACAAATAGTTTTATTTCTTCTTGGCTCATTGCCGGAATCTGAACTTTCGCCGATCGGCTTATAGCAGCTATCATCATTTAAATTTTCTTGCCTGCGAGGTCACCAGATTTTATGACTTTCATCATCCCCAGGTTGCTGTTCAATGCTATCCGCTTGCTTTGAAGAGTTTGGAAACTTTCATCTCTGGATGCTCATTTTTGCTTCTGCAGGAAATCGTTATGAGCAAGCATTTTAAGGTGTTTGGAGAAATCAAGGTCACATTCTTCAGCAGCAGTGAGAGGAACCACTACTTTCGAATATATATTCCAAGTTTGTGATCTCAGAAACAATAAACTGGAAAAAATTGCTCATTAATAATGCAGAAATCAGTAAAAAATTCAATAAAACCATATGGCACGCTAGGCCTTCCTACAGTGCTCCTAACTGAAGTTGGCGCACCAAACTACTATAGCAGTATCAGGCGAAACACAAAGCGAGGGGAACTAGCAACTTAACGCTCACTGTCTCGGAGTCCTCTCCGCAAACGATATCTATACCCTCTTAAGCAATGTCCTTGCCTTATAAAGCACATGTTGTAGCATACAGGAAAGTCCCTCATGTCCAATAGAATTCCTGTAAATCCAACGTATCTTTTTGCTTTATAAAGCACATGTTGTAGCATACAGGAAATACCCAATGTCCAATAGAATTCCTGTAAATAAAACGTGTCTTTTTACTCAGTACAATTGTAATTTCACTTTCGATGCCAAGTTATTAATTTCCAATACTTTCAAAAATTTCTAAAGCCTATCAGAATACACAATGTAAATAATTGTATTGGAGATCTTTCTTTGTGGAGCTTTTCCTTGGAGAACTGGAGTTATACTGAAATTACTGATGAATGAAACCAAAATATTTCATTGCAGACAATGTTTACATTGAAAAGTATAACACTTGGTGCAGAAAATGCTCACAACAAGTTAGCAGCTATAAATGAAAGCACACAGGAATATTTGGAAGCATAACTGGATGAGGAAACATTCGGAAAGAGATATCTTCTGCAATGGGAATGAGCACAGGATATGTAATCTTCAAAAGTTGATTACTGAAATAAGGCAGAGTTCATCAGATACATTTTTTTACAGAAACAGTGACTTTGTGGAGGTCATTACAGAAATGTGGTTATACTTAAATTACTGATGAATAAAACCAAAATACTTCATTGTAGGCACTGTTTACTCTGAGAAAAACATGGTGCAGAAAATGTTCAAGTTAGCAGCTACGGGAAAAGCACACAGGAATATTTAGAAGCAGAAGTGGATGACAAAACATTTGGAAATGAGATCAATTTAATTTTCTGCAATGGCAGTGCAGCACTGGAGATGCTCTCTTCAAACATTGATTACTGAATTATGGTACAGTTATCAGACACATTTTTCTACAGAAGCAGTGACTTTGTGGAGGTCTTTCTTGGAGAAATGGAGTTATACTGGAATTACAGAAGAATGAAACCAAAATACTTCACTGCAGGCATTGTTTTACATTGTGAAGTATAACATGCGGTGAAGAAAATGTTCACATGTTAGCAGCTATGGAGAAAGCACACAGGAATATTTAGAAGCAGAAGTGGATGTGGAAACATTCGGAAAAGAGATCAATTTAATTTTCAGCAATCGCGTGCAGCACTGGAGATGCTCTCTTCAAACATTGATTACTGAATTATGGTACAGTTATCAGACACATTTTTCTACAGAAGCAGTGACTTTGTGGAGGTCTTCCTTGGAGAAATGGAGTTATACTGGAATTACAGAAGAATGAAACCAAAATACTTCACTGCAGGCATTGTTTTACATTGGGAAGTATAACACGTGGTGAAGAAATTGTTCACATGTTAGCAGCTATGGAGAAAGCACACAGGAATATTTAGAAGCAGAAGTGGATGTGGAAACATTCGGAAAAGAGATCAATTTAATTTTCAGCAATCGCGTGCAGCACTGGAGATGCTCTCTTCAAACATTGATTACTGAATTATGGTACAGTTATCAGACACATTTTTCTACAGAAGCAGTGACTTTGTGGAGGTCTTCCTTGGAGAAATGGAGTTATACTGGAATTACAGAAGAATGAAACCAAAATACTTCACTGCAGGCATTGTTTTACATTGTGAAGTATAACATGTAGTGCAGAAAATGTTCAAATGTTAGCAGCTATGGAGAAAGCACACAGGAATATTTAGAAGCAGAAGTGGACGTGGAAACATTCGGAAACGAGATCAGTTTAATTTTCAGCAATCGCACTGCAGCACAGGAGATGCTATCTTCAAAAATTGATTACTGAATTAGGGCAGAGTTCATCAGACATATATTTATTTCTTGTATTCAAATTAAGTATGTGTAGATGTACATCACTTAATGGCTATCACTGTTTACAAGCAGGTGTATACAGTATGGTGGAGAAAATGTTCACAAAAAGTTAGCAGCTGCACAGAAAATATACAGGAATGTTTAGAGAACAAGCATATCAGGCCACATGAGTACTAGAACAAATTCAGAAAAGAAAAGATTTTCATTTTCTGCAATGGTAGGGCAAAAGAAACGATGCTATCTTTAATAATTAGTGGCAGTGCAGCACAGGAGACTATCTTCAAAAAATGACTGCTGAATTATGGCAGAGTTTATCAGACTTGTTTTGCTTTCTACAGAGGCAGTGACTTTATGGAGGTTTTCTTTACAGACATGTGGTTATTCAGAAGTTACTGATGATTGAAACCGAAAAACATCATTGCAGGTATTGTTTACATAGCGAAGTATAACATGTGGTGCAGAAAATGTTCACAAGTTAGCAGCTATGGATCAAAGCACACAAGAATACTTAGAAACAGAAGTGGATTCGGAAACGAGATGACTTTAATTTGCTGCAATAGCAGTGCAGCACAGAAGATGTAATCTTCAAAAATTGATTACTGAATTGTCAGAATTCATCAGGCTTATTTTTCTACAGAAGCAGTGACTTTGTGGAGGTTTTCCTTGGAGAAATGGACTTATATTGGAGTTACACATGATTCAAACCAAAATACTTCTTTACCGCAATTATTTAAGTTCAGAGGTATAACATGTTGTGCAGAAAATATTCTCAACAAGTTATCAGCTATGGATCAAAGCACACAAGAATACTTAGAAACAGAAGTGCATGAGGAAACATTCAGAAAAGAGATGACTTTAATTTTTTCCAATGTTAGTGCAGCACAGGTGATGCTATTTTAAAAAATTATTTATTGAATTATGACAGAGGTCATCAAACTTATTTTCTTTTTCACAGAAACTGTGACTTTATGGAAGTCTTCTTTGCATAAATGTAGTTTTACCAAAGTTACTGATGATTAAAACCAAAATATATGATTGCACACATTATTTACACTGCAAAATATAACATGTGGTGCAGAAAATGTTCACAACAAGTTAGCAGCTATAAATGAAAGCACACAGGAATATTTAGAATGAGAAGTGGATGATGAAACATTCAGAAAAGAGATGCAATGGCAGTGCAGCACAGGAGATTCTAGCTTCAAGTATTGATTACAGAATTATGGCAGAATTGATCAGACGTATCTATTACTGAAAGCAGAGACTTTTTGAACATATTTTTTTAGAGAAATGGGGTAATATTCTAATTAGGTATGGATTTAATCATAATGCTTTGTTGCAGGCATAGTTTTTATTCAGACGTAGAAAATGTTACGGTGTGCTGGCTTGGCTTGTTACTGATTACAAATCAAAAATAATTTTTGGTTTCCTGATTCTTTTCTCTCCTGCATTCTTTCTAGGAGATGAAATAATTTTATCTGCTTCTGAAATTTCAATTTCTCTTTTTTCTTGTGTTTGTTTTACAGAAGCAGTGGCCTGTTTTTGTTTCTCATTCTGTGCTCTAGCATCAACAATATACTTCGGTTCTCTAAGAGACATTTTTCTTGGTGCTCTTGGATCAACAAGCTCAAGAAGAATACAATTCACGTAAAATTTTTCGAGCTTTGGAACTAAACTGATCCAGAAAGTTTTGTCTTCGGGTATTCTTAATGTGATTGCATCTTCTCTGCACCATATATATAAATCACACCAATTCCTCTCTGTTATGACTAACTGCCCTTGAATTTGAAAATAATATTTGTGGCTTTTCGGTAAATAAAGATTATTATCAGCATCCATCCGAAGACCAACAGAATTAGGCTTGCTGAAAAAGTCTGACAAGTCTGCTGAGAATCTGGCTGTATAAGGACATTTTATTTCAAGTAATCCATCTTCGTCTATCAATCCATCTGGCAAAGTACAAAGAAAGGGATATTTAGGATCAATAAAAAGGCCACAACGTCTGATGTTTTTTCCCATGTGCTTTTCCTTGTATTGATTTAAGGCTACTGCTTCGTTAGCCAAGCCATACTTTAATGCTTTAGTTGAAACGTTATCATTATATATGATACGTTTCACCAAAGCAGCACTGAGTGTTGTTGGACGCCTATCAGCAACATCTTTGAAAAAGGATGATGATATTCTTCTTGATCTTTCGTGACGCCATCTTTCAGATGATGACTGTCCACGTGTTACGGCCTCAAGAGAATCTTTTTTTAGAACTTCAATTGATATAAAAAAATTTTTAGCTGCCAATTCATATGCTTCGTCTGATAGGTCTGGTTTCTCAGGAAAATCACCATAAGAAATATCCCCACCTTGCTGAATATGTCCTGCTTTCCTCATATTTCTCTTTTTCTTCTCAGTGTCAAAAAGTCTACGTCTCTCAAGACGTTTTACATGGCGCTTATTTCTGGAAGCTAAGAATTTCAAAGTTGGAGTCCTGGGGCTACTTCCTGTTACAGCTTTTTGTGCATTTTTTTGCCACTGCTGTGCTGGATTTTGATAAGCCATGACAGCAATACTCGCACGCCTGTTCATGCCACCAGCTTTGGAAAAATCAACTCTTTTTCCAGCAGATGTTTTACACAGTTGACTCATGAAGCTTTCAGCAGGATTATTTGTGGCATTCCAAATAAGAGTACTGCTACACGATATCAGTACTCTTCCCACTTCTGCTTCAATAGCTTGCAACATACCCGAGGAAAAAATTTCATTGTATGTGCTGTCCAACTCTGCACCTTTCTTTGCACAAAAAGCACTACAAGCATCATGCTTGCCAAATACATGATGTGGCCCATTTCTCAAGTCAGATACTAATGCATCAATAGCTTCTTGTGTGTGCTGATAATGGCTAGGTAAAGCATGAGCTTTTATAGCTACTCTAGCACCTCTGACTAACAGTGGCATTTTAATTTTCAGCAATTTACGGGCAGCAATTCCTTTAGCCCCGGGGAAGCGCGCAGTATTTTGCTGAAGTTTCTCAAGAGCTCTGCGATATCTTCGAACAGCATGGTTAGCACATTCTACTTTGATCACCCGTCCTCCATATGAAACGCTTTCTTTCACTTTGGCCATTGTGTTAGCATCTCCATCTCCAACAAGTCGAGTACAACGTATTTTGTGAACACACTGGAGATAATTCAGACCTAAAATATTAGGCCCCTAAAAGCAGAATATAGTTTTTAAATGTTCAGATAATCTTCCTATGAGAAGAATTCCTTTGAGAAGTACACATCTGAACCACAATTAAAAAACATGTACAAGAACAGAGCTGAGGACTTCTGTTTGCAGAAAGTCTGTCACATAACATATGAAAAGTTTCTTATTGGTAGATTTTTGATCAGACAGATATTTTATTATTATACAGAGAAAGCATTCACTCCCTTTATACTGGAGATAATTCAATTTGGACAATGGCAAAAAGGCTAAGCAAGCCTGAGCGTATTGGTCCCATTCTTGGCACTAGTTTGGTTTACGCTCAAAATACACAGCAGATATTTTCTAATTACCTGCATCCCAATATCAGTTCAATTCAGCTTTTGGTGGAATTTACCATTTGTGACATATTTTTCAAAAACTACACTTCACAACATGCATACATGACAAATACACAGAACCATAAATAAACAAGCAATAATATATATTTATATATAAATTTTACTAAATGATCATAAAATGTTCCAACGCTAAAAGAAAGTTTTAACATCCAAGTAAATGACATAATAAAAAAAAGCAAGTTGAACAGCGAGCACATGAATAAATGTGCATACACCTGTAAAAATATACCATAGGTAACTGACAAAGCATTTCGTAGCAAACATATGACTATAAAATTTCCAATAATACATGTAATGATGGTGAATTCAATTTAGATCGCAAGAACATGCTCATACTTTTGAAAAGATTCAATTATTTCAGCAATTCCTTGTAAATTGGAATTTACCCTTTCAATATTTCCCAACAATTTAGTGTGAATGGAGGAATAGATTGTTATAACAGAATTGAACAATTATTAGCATCCTCTCATACACACACATAAAAAAAAAAAAAAAAAAAAAAAACTTACTTTGTAAAAAAATCATCCGGGCAATGATTCTCCTTTGACACAGATGCAGTTGTATCAATAATTTCTGACCTTCAATAAAAAAAAAAATACGCATATTTTACTTCGGAATTAACTTACTACGAAATCATAAACACAGGGTGGTCGATATAAAGAATAAATTATTTCTCACCTTTCGAAAACATCCGCTTGTTCGGAATCTTCCACATCTCGGGAATTTAATTTCGTATTTTTTTCTTGAGCTCGACGTTTACGCTGAATTCTGGATCTTTTATTAAAACCAGGATGTTTTTTCGGTCGTCCTTGATATTTTCGCATATTTTTTGCAAACTGACCACAGTACAAATAAATGTAAACAAAACGAGTGCGGAATAGCAATGCAATAGGGTTGCCGTAAACATCATTCTGCTGACAGCTGACAATGTTTAGTGAAAACTGTGTATAATGGAATATATGAAACGCTTCTAAATATTATTTAGAAAAAAATATGATTTATAACTGATATCAAAATCAATTACTTCCTGAATTTTTGCAGAAATGAGATTACGTTAAATTTTAACTCGTAGCGCCATCTATTGATGGCTTTCCAAACTACACATTAAAATTACGTATTTCAAACTAATTTTTTTAAAATATAATATTTAAGTAAATTTCATTTCAAACCTGATTCTAACATTGTGATTCGAAAACTGACCT
Source organism: Stegodyphus dumicola (assembly GCF_044657685.1). Lineage (NCBI taxonomy): Eukaryota > Metazoa > Arthropoda > Arachnida > Araneae > Eresidae > Stegodyphus > Stegodyphus dumicola. Next base: position 110,674,410 of record NC_140768.1, read on the forward strand.
ATTGCTTTATATTTCTGCCAAATTTCACGCAACATAGTTTCTTAATTAGCGATTCTGCGTGTAAAAAAAAATTTTAGTATTGTAATGCTGCTGTAGTAGACCACCTTAAATGAACTCAAAATTTGCATAGTTAATTTTACACTAACTTATAAAAATTAACCGGATTTACGATTATACACTGAGCATGCGCATACAAGGACATTTCTATTTTTCGTAGAAAAATTGAATTATTACCTTAATACAGAGATGCTGTGAATATAAATTTATATAATGCAAAAGTAAGTTTATTTCATATGCTAATTTAGAGGCTTTCTTAATATGTTTAATTATAAAGAAAAAAAAGCGTTGCAATTCTTGTTCACTGACCAATGGCAAAGCAGACACATTCTACTTCCGGTTGTGGCGGGATATTTGTGAAGTCGGCAATGGCGGTCGAAAAGAATGGTAAAGTCGCAAAGAATACTGTTTGTTCATGGATTGGCGTTTGTGACTGAAACCATCGATGTTACTAATTATTTGAAGAAAGTAAGTGAATATTTTATATTTTCAGTGTTTAATACTCGTACTTTCTTCACCTATATAAAATTTTATAAATAGCGTCTGTGTAGGAAATGTGATTTTCCATGTGTTGTTCTTTTGTGTACATGCCTAATGATTCATTTTCAGGATTTGGTACTGTTAATGACATAGAATACCAAATCAATAAATTGAAAAAATTTTGCACTAGTCTGTTTCTTACTGTTTGTGTCACTCCTATTTGTATGTGTCTCACCTTTTTATAGTTATATTATTTTTACTCAAACGTTTTAATATTTATCTTAAAGCATACTGTAATTAAGCAGGAAATAGCTTTTAATGGAAAAAGAAAGGCAATATTAACATGACTAATTGTTCAGAAATCTGTTATGGAAATGTTATCTACCTTATGCCAAAAAATAAAGCATGTAACTTTCATTTATTTATGAAATTCAAAATTTTTTATTTGCTTAGTGTTTTCCCTAAAAATAATTTAATTTCTTATTTTTGAATTTAGTTTTATAAATTTGCTTTAATATATAATCTTTAACTCAAAGATACTGTGCTATTAAAAAAGGAAATTTTATGCCATAGAAACACAGGTACTTTGTTCCAAATCTGTGTTCATTTTTTTTTATATATATACTGAATTTTTATGCACTTGTAATTACTGAAATATATCCTTTCATGAGTAATAAATCTTTCATGAATGCATTTCTTTTTTGTTTGTTTGATTTTGTTGTTTTAAAAGATCTGCCATAGTTAAAGAAAGAAAATAAAGTAAGAATGCTTTACTTTCAGTTTTGAATAAATTTATTACTATTTACTGCAGCTTCAAGTTTCTCTAAACGTAATTTTCGAAGTCAAAACTTGATAGTTATGTTGATTATTAGACTTGCATGAAACAATTTATTGAAAAATTAGTATTTGATCTAAAATACCTTAAATTATTTAAATTATATTTTACTAAATCATGTATTTTGATATAACTAGATAGTTAAAAAAATTAAAATTGTGAATGTGCAGAAATGCTTATATAAAACCAAGAAATTGTTTATATTTTAGTTGCTTTTTCCCTTGTAAATTAATTATATATATATTACAGTCTGGGGAGTCAGCACCCTGCTGAATTGTAGTAAACGAGACGTCCAATCTACTAGACCATCAAAGATGCAGATTTGGATTTTCTATTTCATAGTTATTGAAATCATAATGGTATGTTTGTTTAAATTAGTACTGTTTATGAATGTGATAAAAATAAATTCTGATAAGCTAAGAAATGATTTTATTTTCTATTAATTATGAACTGTAAATAATGTAACCAATTTTCTTCATAGTATTTACTAAACATTTTTTTTTAAAAAAGGGAGGTAGTCTTATTTATACAATTCTTGCAGAGATACCAAGAAATAAAACATTTCAGGAATTTTCACTCAGTATATCTTGATGTGTAAAATCGTGTTGTTCCATGCCATATTATTTTTTCACAGGAAAGTAATTTTATTGATCTAACATCTGCATAAATCAAACTTTTTTAAGAATGATTACAGTTTCTAAGCTAACTTAAAATTTTCAGATTTAGAAAATATATGTTTAATGTAGCATTAGTTTTCCATGGAATAGAAAAGGTTTTCAAAATGTTTAGTTGTTGGGGGGAAATAATATAAATGAGATTGTCCTGATACAGTTTCAGCTGGAAATGAAACTGAATTTTCGGATAGTGAAGATTTCATTTAAGAATTCTAATAAAACTGATTAATGTAAATCCTCTGCATTTAAAAATTCTAATAAAACTGATTAATGTAAATCCTCTGCATTTAAGAATTCTTATAAAACTGATTAATGTAAATCCTATGATTCATGTAGGTATTCTTCTATTATCAGGACCAGATTCAGAAATGTGTGTTTATATGCATGCATTTTTAAATGTAGGTGCTCGTGTGTGCATGTGTATATTCTTTATGTATGTATGTGTATACTTATACACATATATGCGCATACATGCATATACACATGCTTACATATCTACAGTGGAACCCCGAGATACGAGTTTAATTCGTTCCAGCATTCAACTGGTATAGCGAATTTCTCGTATCTAGAAACAAGCTTCCCCATTGAAAATAATGGAAATTCAGTTAACCTGTTCCACACCCCAAAAAATATCAACATTTTAATATCAAGTGAACCTAATAAATAACACTGGTAAATAATATAACAATAGTTTAACTTTGTTACCAACATTTTAACTCCTTCTCATTAATACACACCAACAACAGCTTCTCAACATCTAGGAGTACTTTTATGGTGCTTGGAAGAAACGATAATTCCTTTGGCTACATCAGGTTTCTTAATTTCTTCCTGCTTCTTCAGAATAGTATAGATTTTCGATGTTGAAAGGCCGCAAGTCTTCGCCAATTCCGTCACCATGCTTATGTTTATCTATGATTTCTTTCTTGATATCGACGGCCATGGCCTCCTTATTTTTCTTTGCAGCACTATCTGAGGCAACAATCTTCTTGCAAGGCATCTTGAAATAATTATTTTCATGTTAAATGTCAAAACAATTAACTTGCAAGTGCACAAACGCGTATATAAAATAACACTGAGTGATCTGACGAGGGGATTCCCCGAGTTGAGCCGGATAGGGAAATGGCGCCACCCATACCAACAGCCTGGCTCATTGCTCATTACTCGAATTAATCTTGTATTTTGCTCATACTTTCCTCGTATCTCGAGGTTTCATTGTACATTTCTGAATCCCGTCCTAATAACAGAGGAGTACCTTTGCCGGTATTGCAACAGAGCTAGAATGAATTATTGTGTTAAATATGTGAAAATGCATGCTTAAAGTACTGTTATTTTCTAAAAATATTCTGTATGTCTATTTTTTACAAGAAGAAAAAATAGCTAAAAACTGTTAATTTACTCGTATTTATTAGTCCAAAGGGGCTTTGTCCCTAAAGAACTATTGTTTTTGCTTTGCATTGGTTCACTATAAATATCTGTTTCACTTTTCAAACTGTTCCTACCAAATGTTAAGAGTCCCTAGTGTGGGATTAATACTCTCTATCTTAGTGCCCTCTATAACCTATGTTAGGGTTAACCTGTATAACCTACAAGGATTGCCAGTTTAGGCGAGATATCTAGGTAGTCATCATAATATGTACCTTATTTTTTATTATTTTTAAATTAAATTGAAAGTAATAAACTAGTTTTCAAGAATGAAGTTAAACTAGATTTGCATTCAACTCTGGTTTATTGTATTAATGATGTTTTGCTGTAACAAATATGAATTTTTTGTTTAAGTATAATAATTTAAAATGTTTTTTCTAGAGAATGAAGTACTGCCACTAAGGTAAAGGTGCTAACTTGCAAGGTAATTTTCTATTCTACATTAACTCAATCTTTATGTCCTGTTACAGATATATTGGCAGAAATAATGAAAACCTGACATTCAAAAAGAAAAATAATAACATTGAATGTAATATATTAGATGGTTAACTGCGGTTTGGCAGCTCATTAATAATCTTATACATATTGATTACGAATAACTTTGACAATTACCGGTATTTTCAATAGTATAAAATTAGGCAAGAAAGCAGCTTTAGCTTAGCACCAATTTTAAATACAACTCTCTTACCAATATTGGTTTGACGAAGGTAAAATATAATTGAACTTAATAAGTTGGAAATAATGTCTGTCTTTCCATGAGTTAAAAAATAATTTCAAATAAAATTTCTTTTTTCAGTTTTTTATGTTATTTGTTTAATGTTATTGTAATCTGATTTATCATATTTAGTCACATATTTCATCCCTCTTTGCACTATAGTATATAATTCAAAGGACTTATCAGTTTCAGCAATATTTTTTTTACCAGTATACATTTTTACCATAACTCTGTTTCTAAATCATATCCTGAAAAATTAAGGAGTAAAGTACACAAAGAAGGAAAATATGCAAGTAAATAATGGCATTCAGTGTTGTTTATGTGTCTAATATTTGTACTAGATTGTAAAAGTTATAAAATTCTATTAGCTTTTTTAAATTATTCTTTTTTTAAATTGAGATGTTTCTTTGCACCCAAATGGTTAAAGCCCTAGTGTGACTTTGGTACTTTGATCTAACTTCTATTCCTAATAAATAATCCAGCTGCATACAGTTTACTCAATTTCTGCCATTTGTGAGGTAAACAATATTAGCTTTTTTTAAATATATCTTTTACAACTATTCCATCAGGTAGATTTCTTTCATATTTTGCCTTAATTGAGTCATCCTGCTAATTAAGAATTTATTAAAGTTAATATGTTAAGTTTTTGTGTGTATAATTCATTTTAAGTATGTGCAAGCAAATGCATACATTAACAGTTATGTAGAATTATGTTTTGGGTATCAAATTCAGAAATTTTGGGACTGTTTTTAGACTGTTTTTGATTTATACCATATTAATATTGGTAAAAAAATTCTGTGGCTTTTATATGAGAGTATATATTTTAAAATAGCTGCATGATATGGTAGAGGTAAAAAGCTTCATGTGGCTCATAAATTAATATTATGTGGGAATTTTTCATTTATTTAATAAAGAAAATATTCAAGCCACAATTAAAATTTTTCACTGGATTATTTGCATACAAAGTTTGCAGCAAATATTTCCTGCAACAGAAGTGACAATTTTTATTTTGCCAAGGCAGGAAATTTAGTTAGTGTAAGCAGTAACTCTATTTTGAGATGTTAAACAGGAAGGCAAATTTTTGAATTTAAATTGATTTTTGAAGGAAGACTTCATTTAGTCTTGCTATCATTCTATGTGGCTCTTAACTTTTTTATGGTATTTATAATTTTATTGTTATTCAGCTTTCTGTTTGCTTAGAATGCACATGAATGTAGACTTGAAATATTTTGTATTGCAAACTGAGATGCCATTGTTATCATAATTAAAGATTTTTGCTCTGATTTTGGAGGAATTTACTGATAATACTTTTGATTGTGTATTGGTTTCTGGTTTATTGAAATGTGTAAAATAGCCTGTTAATGCATATATGTATGTTAATGACATGTATATGTTTATGAAGTATTCTGTTATATGTATATAGTGTTGTGATTAGTTTTCTGCTTACTCTTTATTTAAGAAAAAGTTATCTGTAAGAAAGCGAATATTCTTTACTATATGTAGGAGTAAAATTGAAAAGGCTAATGCAATATAATTAATACAAAATTAATTTTTTTCTCACGTACTTAAATACAAACATAGCCATTAAAGACTTTCACAACCTTGCAGTTCTAAACAAATCTTAAGTATTTTTTACTTGAAATTATAGGCATTGTGTAAGGTATATAATTGAAGCTTACTGTGTGATAGTATGAAATTAAATTTTTAATTACTGAAATGTAAATTTTTAAATATGAAATACTCAGTGCATTTTATATGCATCTTTTAATACTTCAACTATATTTAAAAACTGAAAACATCTGAAGTGTAAAATTATTACAAATTTTTCTTTTTCTTGTTTAGGAGCTGTTCTCAAAACATTGGGTGACAAAGAATTCCCTTTTACAAAAATCGAGCAGGATATTAAAGACAGCGAACTATAGAACAAATATGGCGAAGCTGCATGAAGTCTATGTTGAATTTTATTATTGAAAAAAATATGCTCTTCAGATTTAATGTTAGTTTTTGTTGTTTAACAGTAATTGCAGTTTTCGAATACCTGTAAAATAAACCTAATTCTTAAATTAATTTCATGTGTATTTCTTTTGCAAGTATTACAGTTCATAATACTTCAAACAACTTGAAATTTTATACTTGTTAATTTATGTGGGATATGTTCATAATAATTTTATAATTTAAATAACTCATTGTCATCATATGAGCATAATCTAAAATGCACAGCATTTGACAACAAATTAATAAAAAATTAGAAAACTTCTAATTGCTTTCTTTTGTCCAGTTGCCTCTTTTTAAATCATTTAATACCATAAAGCTATTTGATGAAAAAAAACAATTGGTATGTCCACATCAACATGTACATTTATAATGATGTTATAGAAAAAGTCACATGAGATAAATATTTAAAAACTTAAATATTCCTAAACAAATTAACTTTTTAAAATTTTATTTGGTATATAAGATAAGATAAAGAACATATTTAGGTAATTTTGAATTTGTATAATTTTATGAACTTATTTATGAAATTAACAGTTACATTGTAAAAGGGAACTTTTTAAAAATACCTCAATAAAGCATTTCTTTTGTAGAGGTGAACTTTTAGTACTGATCTAATATATTTATAAGATTTTAAACTGAAAAAGACAACAATAATAGATTACAATACATTGCAAGATTGACTGATAAATGTAAAATTTTTACATATCATAATTATGTGTGTAATTAAAACAGAAGTTACTCGATTAACTTGCATGCAAATTAATATTTTCTTTAACATGTTTGGGATAAAATGAATTTTAATACATAAATGTGTATAGATTTGTGTATTATCTGAAGATATGAATGAAATATTTGTGACATTAAACATTCATCTTCAAGGAAAATAACAAAGTCAACTTGGTAAACTATTGGAAAAGGTAAGTTTTCTACAATTTCCTGGTCTATATTTAACAATTTTAAAATTTAGCACACTCATTCAAATAATCTAAACATATGATGTTTTTTTTTGTGCTACATTCGTTTACTGAATTTGTTAATTAACTATATTGTACTTTAGATAGAAATTAATGTAGATATTCCCTGTATTTTACGGTGCAAAAGCTTATATATTTGATAATAATTGACCTAAATTTTCCCTATGTTTTCTTTGCATATACAAATGACTTTGGTAAAAATTTAGTCCGATGTCTTCTCCTCTTTACTGTGTATAAGTGCACATTTTTGGTAAAAAATTTGCATAAATCTCCAATTACCAATTTACTGCATTTTTCGTAAAATGTGCTTATTTTAATCTCTTATTTTTTATATAAATCTATGCAAAAATGTTCTGCATATTATGATTAAAAGATAATATCAAATTTTTATATATCCACCTTTTAGGTATGTACAGCAATATGGAATATATATAACTGGAAAATTTAAATGCAAAAAAAAATTAATTTCTATTCAAAAATTACATAACACTAAAAGGCTGAAAATCACTTTTAATATTTCATTTCAAAGTGACTACAAAATATGCAATAAATTTTGTAAACCTGAGTTCTATGTTTTAAATCAATTAATGCTATCATTCATTTACATGGCATAAGAAAATGTCCTTCAGAAAAGCAAATAATTTATTTAAAGTGTTATTTAGTAATGATGAATTTAGTAAACAACTGTTTGCTACAGTTTTTTACTAAATTTAAATTTATGAAATGAATTTAGTAAACAAAAATGCAAATGAACGATGGCATTAATTGATTTAAAACACAGAATTGATGTTTACTAAATTTATTGCATATTTTGTAGTCACTTTGAAATGAAATATTAAAAGTCATTTTCAGCCTTTAAGTGTTACATAAATTTTTTAATAGAATTTTTTTTTTTTTTTTTTTTTTTCCCATTTACTAGTGCATTTAAATCTTCCAGTTATATATATTCCATATTGCTGTACATAACTAAAAGGCAGATATGTAAGAATTTGATAAAAAAATTATTTTACATTTTAATCATAGCATACAGAAAGTTTTTGCAGATTTAAATAAAAAATATGAGATTAAAATAAGTACATTTTATGAAAAATGCAGTGAAAAGGTAATTGGAGATTTATGCAAATTTTTTACCAAAAAATGTGCATTTATACACAGTAAAGTGGAGAATACATCGGATTAAATTTTTACCAGTCATTCGCATATGCAAAAAAAACATAGGGAAGATTTAGGTCAATTACTATCAAATATATACGTTTTTGTACCGTAAATTACGGGAAATATGTACGTTAATTTCTATCAAATATATACGTTTTTTTACCATAAAATACGGGGATATCTACCTTAATTTTTACCTAATATATACGTTTATATACAGTAAAAAATCGAGGAAATTTACGTAAATTTTTACTAAATATATACGCATACGTAAAGCAAAAAATTGAGATTTACGTATATGCAATAAATATACGTAAATTTTTACTAAAAATATACGTAAATCCCTGAAATTTGCGTATATTATACGTAAAAGTTGCGAATGAACAGTAGTCTCTCGCGTAAATATACCTAAATTTTACGTAAAAGTTACGTATAGTATAACGTAAAAATATACGTAAATATTTAGTAATTGCCACTGGACACTTTTTATGATATTTTTACGTTCAACTTGAACGTTTTTTATACGAAAGGCCATTCGTAAATTGCACGTATTTTTCTCGTGCAATTTACGAATGCATGCTGCCTGGGTAGTATTTAAATTTGCATCAGACTGTTAATCTCTGCCTTCATATGAACTCAAAAATAATAAGAAAAATTTTAAAAAAATCACTTCTTTTAGACTAGTTCTTGATTCATATTCTAATACCTTGCTGGTAATTTTGTTGACACTAGATTTCCATTGTGCACAGATTTCATTGCATCAGAACTGGAACATTCAAAAATGTTTTTGGCAAAATCCCACATCAATAAAAAATGGATTACTTCTACTTTATTTTCCAGTAAATCAAGTAAATGCATAATACAAAATTAGTGAAACAAGTACTCGCCCAAAAGTTTTTCATGGGAAATACTTATCACATAGAGATATAGCTTGTTTCAAATGATCCAAAAGTTAAAATTGTAATAAAATTATAATAAAAAGCAATCTCAACCCTCCCTCAGCAAGGAAAGGAAAAAAGAACTGCATGTTTCCGGAAGAATCTAGAACAACTCTTGCAAAAAGTAAAGTCAGGGTGGCATTATCTGCGGTATATCAAAGGTTACAAGCTAATAACTAGGTACCATTATAACTTCATTATTTTCATTTCATTAAAATTCCATAATATCTCACACTTTTTATAATATGATCACATTTACAAAATATTCTATAAAAAGGGAACACAGACAGAAAAACTTGTGAAAAATCTAAGAACAACAGGAGAAATGTTTCGGTAAAACATATAGAAACAAAGAAGAAAAAGTGAATAAAGACAATTTTATCAAACTTTTGATAGAAATTCTTCATATTTAAAATATATATACTTAGGAAAACTGTAAAATTTAAAAACAATCTGCTTTCTCAGACAGAACTTCAATAAAGTTATCAATGTTCAAACTGACAGATATCATAAGGAATTAAAATTAAATGCCTGAATTAACATTTGAATGATGACAATTATTTGATTAATGGCAATAAATATTTGACTTAAAAAACTTACATCATCCAGATTTTTAAAATATCTTTGACATATTTCACAATACTTTTCCTTGGTAATTTTCTTAGCTCTATTCTCATTCCTAAAAAATAAAACTTCACTTAAGTATCAAAAAATGTGATGTGGACACTACATGACTTCCATGTAGGTTATACACTTCCTTGCAGATATACTACTAAATTATACACATTTTTGCTGCACTTCATTTAAACTTATTGAAACGAATTATTTTAACTTAATTAACCAATTCTTCAAGCCAAGATAAAAATGGTATCCAAAATTGCAAAGTTTGAAATAAAATATTCTGTTCAATTTATAAGGTATTTCTTCCACCTTCTTAGCGTGCCTTCGTGGTGTTGTAGTTCTGCACGCTGGGCCGGTATTCCAGAGGTCCGTGATTCGATTCCCGGCGAAGGCGATTGCTCATTTTTCATTCGGCTTTTCCAAAATATCTAATGTCTCTACAGTGGCGCCCGAACTAAAAGGATGGTGGATGATGATTTCTCCCCACCCAGAATTTGGCGATTGGGTCCCCTAAAAACCGCAGTCGCCCTTTTAAAGGGGGAGTATATAAGGTATTTCTCTCACCTTCTTAGTGTGCCCTTGTCATGTAGTTATTCTGCAAGCTGGGCTGGTATTCCAGAAGTCTGTGGTTCGATTCCCGGAGAAGGCATTGCTAATTTTTCATCTTGCCTGCTACCAAAAAATCCTAACGTGTCTACAAATTTTTCTCATACAGGTTTGGTTTGGTTTGGTTTGGTTTATTTAATAATGGCAAAGCACACTAGAGCTATCTGCCTAAGGAGAGGGATGCCTTCGTGCAGGACTTTCTAAGTTTCTCGTACAGGAGTCAAATTTGTAATATTGTTATTTTTCCATAGCAAGTATAAAACTTTCCCAAATATAAGTACATGAACGAGGAGATCACATTAAAAGTTAAATTCTGTTATTTGTCCAAAATTTTTTTTTTTTTTATTTGACATTGCCCGAACATGACTAATAAAGTAAGTGGAGTGGATATGTATATACATATACTTTTGGTGCTGGTGATTGCAATAAAAAAGGAAGTTGTACAACTAGATGTGAAGCAGTCCCATATACAAAATTTCAATGTCCTACAGCTAGTTGTTTTTGAGTTATGCGAGATACTAAGTGAGCACCAACAAGTATCATGAAAAAAATCCATTTAAAATCCACTTTGGAAAAAAAAAAAAAAGAGTTCTTTATTCTGCATGTGCATACAAATATAATGCAAAAAGAATAATCAAAATGGATCTTTCCATTTATGGTACCCGAATTTTTTTACAATTATGAAACACTGCTTCATTATTACTTCACATATTTTGCACCTTTACTTCATATAAGAAAGTAAAAATAAACCAATTGGAACACACAAGCTTTAATTACAAATGTGATCTAAAGATAAAATTATACACTAAAATATAAACATGCAAATATTATTGTTTAATTTTTACTTTAATAAAAGATCTAAATATATTTGCTTCATTTCTTACAATTTATCATAGTTACTGTAATTTAAAATATGTTGAACCAATCTTTTTACAAAATCATATTTTAAATATATAAAATTTCTTTATAACAATTAAGGAATTTTATTCACCTCTCTTAGATATTTTTTATTAACTTTATTCTCTTAGATATTATTAGATATTATTTATTATTTAATTTTAACCTAATTCAAACAAACAGCTTTCAACATGCAAATATTGTGAAAATATGGATGAAAATTAAACACCTGTAAATTTTAGCTGTACTGAGAAATTAACATCATTAGAAGAAATATGAAGTTTTCCCTATACATTATAACAGCAATAAAGCAGACAGCATAAAGATTTCTGTTTTTGCAGTGCCACTATCAATGATCATAAATTAATAATACTTTTGCATTTTTTTACTACTTGTAAAAAATGAAATTTTTTAAATGTCTAAAACAAAAGAATGTTGTCTACACCCCTGCCAAAAAGTCACAAAAAGTATTCTTCTTCAGACAAAGCCAAAATTGTTATGTGGCAACCCACAATGGAATTTATGGACCAAAAAGTATTTACGCGGGAATCCAAGGATGCATGCAGCGTGTATCTGTTTTAGTCTGTATGCAACCTTGAAGTTTCATGGACATGAATTTGTACAATTCTGATTTTTTTTTTAGGCAAAAAGAGATTACTTGTGCACACAGGAAAAACAACAGCACAAAAAAAAGGATTTCTTGAAAAAACATTCAAATGACTGTTGTGTTTGCAATTAGCTTGGCAAAATATTAGTCAATAGCAAGCTTTTGAATGGTCTCCAAAATCAGGAACGAGTTTACGACTTTTTGATATGGGATGTGGATAATCAAAAAATACCCAAAACAATTTAGCTTTATTTGAAGAACAAAATGTCTGAGGACAGTACATTTTATATCATTCATATATAATTCAACAAATATTAATATGTAGTTTTCACAGAACAACTGCACTCATTATCATTTCCGGGGACAGGGGTGGGGGGAGAACTTTTCAAATTATTTTGATTTGCAGTTTGATCTTAAAGCTAAGATGTTTTTATAATTAGTTTAATTAATAACAGCATTCTACAGCATAACTGAATACTTAATTTATGGTTTATTGACAAAAGCACACACAGATAAAGGAGTTCACAGGCCCATGTGAATAAAAGAACATGATTTTTATCAAATAGAATGTACTTATGATTAGAATAAATAGAAGATCTGAGTCTGATTTTTAATGTCATAAAAATACGTCTTGTTTACATATTTTATTAGGATGAAAATAAACTTCTCAGCTATTTAGTGATTAGCTACAATATTTTGATAACTATGCAAATGTATTTTATTTATTTATATATGTGTGTGCGTAAAAAATGAAAAATATCATTATGAAATTCCTAAGTAGCTATTTTTAACACATAATCAAGAGTAATTATATTTGTGTTTCAATATTAAGCAATAGGAGATATGCTATTTAATTAAAAAGAATAATTTATTTTTATTGTTATAACAAAATCGTTTTTAAGCCTCTTTTAGCTATTGAATTACAATGTAAAGCTCAATCATGGAGAACTTGAAAATGTTCACCTCCCCCAAAAAAATTACAGGGGAAAAAATATGAAAGGTTTCAGATTTTAATGATCGCTGAAAACAGCATGTTAATTTGTACAAGAGATTACTTGTGTACATAGGGAAAACAATAGCACAAAAAAAAAAGATTTCTTGAAAAAACATTCAAATGACTGGTGGGTTTTGCAATTAGCTTGGTGGTCAGCAGCAAGCTTGCGAATGCTCTCCAAAATCAGTAACGATATTTTTGATATAGGATGTGGAAATCAAAAAATGCTCAAAACAAGTTAGCTTTATTTGTGGAACAAAGTTTGCACATGTCAGACGAAACTACATTTTATTTCATTCATTTATAATTCAACAAATATTAATATGTAAGAGGACTTTTCACGGAACAACCACACTCATTATCATTTCTGAGGGGGGGGGGACTTTTCAAAATTATTCTGATTTGCAGTTTGATCATGTTTTTATAATTAGTTTATATAAACAGCAGTTATGCTGTAGATGCAGCACATTCAGTTATGCTGCTTAATTTATGGTTTAATGACAAAAGCACACACAGATAGAAGAATCCACAGGCCCATGTGAATAAAAGTGCATGATTTTTATCAAACAGAATTTATTTATGATTGTAACTACAATAAATGGAAGATCTGAGTCTGATTTTTTTAATGTCATAAAAATATGTGTTCCTTCATTTATAAATGGAAGATTTGAGTTTGATTTTTAATGTCACCACACTAGGTCTTGTTTACATATTTTAAGGTGACTTCATTTGTTCATTTTATTGCTTGCAAATGTATTTTATTAATTTATATATGTGTGTGCGTAAAAAATGAAAAATATCATTATGAAATTCCTAAGTAGCTATTTTTAACACATAATCAAGAGTAATTATATTTGTGTTTCAATATTAAGCAATAGGAGATATGCTATTTAATTAAAAAGAATAATTTATTTTTATTGTTATAACAAAATCGTTTTTAAGCCTCTTTTAGCTATTGAATTACAATGTAAAGCTCAATCATGGAGAACTTGAAAATGTTCACCTCCCCCAAAAAAATTACAGGGGAAAAAATATGAAAGGTTTCAGATTTTAATGATCGCTGAAAACAGCATGTTAATTTGTACAACTCTGTGATTTTTTTTTTTTTTTTTTAAAGGCAAAAAGAGATTACTTGTGTACATAGGCAAAACAATAGCACAAAAAAAAAAGATTTCTTGAAAAAACATTCAAATGACTGGTGGGTTTTGCAATTAGCTTGGTGGTCAGCAGCAAGCTTGCGAATGCTCTCCAAAATCAGTAACGATATTTTTGATATAGGATGTGGAAATCAAAAAATGCTCAAAACAAGTTAGCTTTATTTGTGGAACAAAGTTTGCACATGTCAGACGAAACTACATTTTATTTCATTCATTTATAATTCAACAAATATTAATATGTAAGAGGACTTTTCACAGAACAACCACACTCATTATCATTTCTGAGGGGGGGGACTTTTCAAAATTATTCTGATTTGCAGTTTGATCATGTTTTTATAATTAGTTTATATAAACAGCAGTTATGCTGTAGATGCAGCACATTCAGTTATGCTGCTTAATTTATGGTTTAATGACAAAAGCACACACAGATAGAAGAATCCACAGGCCCATGTGAATAAAAGTGCATGATTTTTATCAAACAGAATTTATTTATGATTGTAATTACAATAAATGGAAGATCTGAGTCTGATTTTTTTAATGTCATAAAAATATGTGTTCCTTCATTTATAAATGGAAGATTTGAGTTTGATTTTTAATGTCACCACACTAGGTCTTGTTTACATATTTTAAGGTGACTTCATTTGTTCATTTTATTGCTTGCAAATGCATTTTATTTATTTTGTATATATACATGTGTACGTGCGTAAAAATAAATATAACTACTGAGGAAATTCCTCAGTAGCTATTTTTAACATATAAGTCAAGAGTAATTATATTTTTGTTTCAAAATTAAGCAATAGGAGAGATGTTATTTAATTAAACAGAATAATTTATTTTTATTGTTATAACAAAACCTTTTTTAAGCCTCTTTTAGCTGTTGAACTACAATGTAAAGCTCAATACAACATAATAATGGAGAACTTTAAAATGTTTGCCCTTCTCCCCCCCCAAAAAAAAATTGAAAGGGGAAAATATGAAAGGTTTCAGATTTAAATGATTGCTCAAAAGGGCTTGTTAAGGTTTTTCTATGCTCATTGAGTTTGCAGTCTCTTGTTACCAAAAACAGGGTTCGTACACATTTCTGCACATGGAAATTAAGTACTTTTAAGGACCATTAATGAAAAAATTAAGGACCTATGCAAATAGCAAATTTGTAAATTCAATTAAAATATTATCTATGCCTGAACTTCACTTTTGTAATGCCATCCAAAAAATAAAATATATCCGTAAGTAGGCTACATTATTATTAAACATAACTTAGTTAACATTAATTATTAATAAGTTTGAGAATAAAATACACTTTAAGAAATTTATCAAATATCATTACATATTTTACACTTATAATAGTTCGGCATATTTGAAAGAAGATAAGTGACATTTTATTTACGTTTTACTAATAGTTTCATACTGATTTTTTTAATGTCTCATTTTGTCACATACTGTCTCAATCTGGAGGTTTAGTAAATAAGAGGTAGATTTTATGTCAAGCGGGGATAGGTTAAAATGAGAAGTAAAATCATAATCAGAATGATTTATAACAAAAGACTGGCTGTTGTGATCACTGCTCCTTGCCTACAGAGAGACCTGCTGATCAGAACAAAACTGAAAGACCTGATGTAGGCACAGTTGGCAGTTGGCATGTTTTGAAAGTTAGTTGGGCACTGTCTGATGCAGTTAGTATCGTAGCTTTGTGTAGAGTTCCAGGGGTTGTAACCCACTTAATATACTTTAAGGTTTCAATAAGCCACTAAAGCACCAGAGGTGATACTAAGTTGCTTTGTATTATTTCAGGTCTTGCTAGATATGAAGAATAAGTTTTATATGAATTTTTACATTTTTGTGTTTTATCTTGTACTATAAGGTTTAATGAAAGGCAATAACTCGCTTTAATATATGATAGATAATTTTTAAGGGTAAGCAGTTAGTTATAAATAATTAAATTAGGTAGTTATATAACCTTAATCATTATGGATTTACATGACCACTATTAAATTTTACTTATTTAAGAATATTTCTTAAAAAGCCCTATTAAAATCACAATCTAATAAAATTTCACAGTTTAAAATACATGCAATTTATGCCATTGATATTAGGATAATTATACATTAAAAGCTACAAAAGATTTATGTTTTATAGCAACAACCCTCAACAAAACATTTATGCGTCTTTTTAATTTGAAGCCTGCCCAGACATTTTGGCTAATTTACATAGATTTCCTTCTCTTTAAGCATCTTTTCTAAGAATTAGAAATTTCTCTCAATATGCAAACCATTGTTCTCACTAGTTTCTGAATGCTTTATCTCCTAACTTGTCAACCTCTCCACAATGTACCTATGAGGATTTACTTGATCTGGTAAAAGTTAAATAGTCCAACCCCCCCCCCCCCCCGATAGACGTGAAGTAAATTATTGCTATGTCTGAAAGTAACTACAAAAGTTTAAATAAGCCTCTTATTTAAAAAGAACCTAAAGGCATGGTCTTATGCTAGCAAAATCAATTGCAACTTGTGGTGATGTTATTAAACAAGAACGGTCTAATTCAAACAAAAAATGTGGACTAGTGGTCAAAGACTATAGAATTTAATTTTAATTTAAGCTGGCTCAGTAACTCTATTGTCATAACAAATTCAAATGTCAGCAGTAATAATGCAGAAAAAAATTACAAATTATCAGAGCTGGCAGGAACTAATGCAGTGAGCAAGCGGAGATTAAAAACACATTCTGCCTTGCGCACCAAAAACCTCATTTTAAAAACTAAAAACTGTCTAAGTGATTTGCATTCTGGAGAGGAAATAGAAATGGGAAATTATACTAAAGGCTGAAATTATAAACAAGTGAGTAATTTACATAATAATATCTGTATATATATTTGAAGAATAATTTTCTTTCTCTGTATGTATTTGGTTTTTTTATTCAACACGCTTCCTTTTCATTTTAGAATTTTTGAATTTCTGTTATTCCAAAAAAACTAGATGCATTTAGAATGTATATAAAAAGCTGCTAATTTTATTTCTTTAGTAATACGAACATTCAGAAGAAATATGAAATATATATGGTAAACGCCGGTTACAGAGCTGGTGTGGCAGAATTTTTAGAATTTAGTGACACACCGAGCAAAAAATCTAGACATGGCAAAACTTTTAGAATTTAGAGCAGGCACTGGAAGCAGAATTTTGAAAGGCACTAGTCAGCAAAATTTTGGATCTACAGAGATAAGTTTAATGTTCCACATGATTGCACCAGGTGAGGCAATGCCTAGCGTCAAACCTGTGTATGATGCATTAAGACATATTAGATTAATCTTTTAAAACTGGCAGCTTTAAATTTCTTTATTAATCAAAAAATTCCTTTCTATAATGCCTCTCCCTGTGATACTATTAGAAGCATTTTCAATATTTTCCATGCTTGTATCTAGTGAAAAGTAGAGAAAATAAAGGGAAGACGAACACGTTAAGAAAAAGATTCGAGTATTAGAAGTAAAACATTCAAATATTATGTTTTTCATTGTTATTCTAGATGTTCTCCAAAAAGTAAGAACTTCATTGCAAACTTTCTGTAAAATACACCCATTACATGTTAATACCATAGAGATATCTTTGATTTTGTCACATTTTTCTAGAATCTTCTAGAATCATGGGTCTATAAATCTTGCTTTCAAACCCTTCTAAACTTTCCAACTTGCATCCTTCTTCAAGTTGAAATGTCTAATGTCCCGAAGCAAAATTACCCCTACTAATTTTGTAACAGCAAACAGCCAGAAATATTTTTAAAAAAATCACAGGAAAAATGTGTAAAATTAATTTTATAGAGAAAACTGATGCATAAGAATTCTGAATATTCTGAGACAATAACATGAGAAAACTCTTATCATGGGAAAATTAAAAAGAAGATAATTTTAATTAATTACATAGCTATTTTGCTTTTGCTAAGAAATGTTTCGTAAATTGTGCTTTATAGCATTATACCTTGTTTATTTTTCAGATTCAAAATATAATAAGTGATCAGATATAATAAGTGATATAATATAAGTGATAAGTTTTCAGATATATAATAAGTGGCCAAAATAGAACTTTATAATATGACAACAAAAAATAAAAATGTTACATTTTAATGTTAATTTTTAAATATAATTTCAATATATTACCATCATTTTAATGAAATTTATGAATGTTACAATGTTTGAAAAAAAATCATAGAAAAATTCCCAGGTCTTGGAATTAAAAATTTACTATAGAAATTGATCTTAAAAATTCCAAAAATGTTGATAAATTGCCAAATTTAGAGCCGTTCAATAAAAGAATTCACATCTCCAAAAGAGAAAAGTTGTTTATGATCTCTTCATTAGAAAAAGTGAAGTACTTTCTAAATGCTTATGTTTCACTTCTTGCTCAAAAACTAGAGTATCTCACATTTACATCAGAAATAGGAACAAATTATAACCCATTCAAAAGATAACCATATTTATCAATGAATCGCCAAAAATATACCTCCAAAATGCTAATTCACACTAAAAAAATGGCAGTCGTAAAAACGGACAGAAATTTCACGATTAAATTTAAGGACCTTCTGCCGATTTTGGCCGAAATTAAGGACTTTTAAGGCCCAAAAATTGATTCCAAAAAACTTAAGGACTTTTAAGAACTCTTAAGGACTGTACAAACCCTGAAAAATTGAGTTGGCACAAAATGCTATTCTCAGCCTCCCAAGGATTGCATCCCAGGAATCTGCAGTAATTTTTCCCAGCTTGAGTGTTAAAGAGCCCTCTGTGTTCATTGAAATTCAGGATGAAATAATGTTTACCAGTTACAGGGTTGCCAGTCAAACATGAGAAATGAAATTCCCCAACCTTTTCCAGGTATGTTTGAAGAAAATTCCAGGCTATCCACGTAGCATGCGTTGGCTGTGCTGAGGGTAAATTATGGTACCACTTGAAAACATACGACTTATAATATATATATATATATAATCCCCAAAGTATTACTATCATGACTATAACAGGATTTGTTTTGTGCACAGAGGACTGAGATTAGAATCTGCCCAATCGAGATTAAAAATGTCTTTTCTGCACACATTTTACAGCTAAAGAAAGAAAGAAATCTACTTAATGATGTTTTAAAATAAAGTATTTTATATTTATTTAGCAGCATACATAAGTAAAAAATATGTGCACTAATCTTACTGCTAAAATTAATTTCACAAGTATGGCAGAGAAAATTGCCTGAAATTTTAAGGTATTATTAACTAAGAGAAAATAAATTTAGAAGGAAAAAGCCACACTAAGTGATATGAATAACATTAAAATGAAGTTAATTACCTAAAGATTAAAAACTGAATCACCAAAATCGACGGTATATTGGTGAATATAGATATATTAAATTGCAATAGTAACTCTCTATACTGCAAGAAGAAATACAGATGACTGATTGATATTATTTTTTTATTTTACCGCAAAATGACAAATAAGGCATTTAAGAAAGAAGAAAATGTTTGAAAGATTTTGTTTTATACGTGAACGGGAATTTACTTTCATTCAACATACACTGCACATGCGCATGCGCATGCAAATCCCAGGATTCCTGAGGTTAGTGGAAACTTGATTTGGCTTTCTAAAACACAATCTAATTGGTGCTGTGAAAACTGGCTCTACGCAAGCTGTCCGAATGGCGCTTATGTGATACGTTATTCGCCAAGAATGCGATCACTTCCGACGTTGGCACGAAAACTAGTTTTTTGGGGGATCGTTGTGTGAAATTCCCTGACTTTTTGGTCAAATTCTGAATTCCCTGACATTTCCCGGTTTTTCAGGTAGTGAGCGTGGCAACTCTGCTGTTAATTTAGAAGTTAAACAACAAAAAACAGCGTTATATTTGCAAATTTTCACAGGACTAATGTCAATGGTTTTCTCTTAACCATCATACTCAGCTGCCAAAGAGCAAATGCTGTTTGCAATTCAGCATTCATTTGCTCGTTGGCAGCTGAGGAAAATGGTTCGGTAAAGCCATCGAAACTTGTCCTTTTCAAATATAATGCTGATTTTTTGTTGTTTAACTTCGAAATTAATATTTGTTTGGTGTGTTATTTTTACCTAAACATTTACCTGGTTATAACTTTTATTTCACTTTTTCATTACTTTCACAATATTTGAATTTTGACTTAAATTTGAGATTTTTTTAGCTAAGATTTATTTTGGAAGGAAAAATGTCTGGAAGTTCTTGCAAAATAAAAATAAAGGATTAAATCATTAAGTTTCTATCAATCAAGCAAGAATGTTCTTCATATAAAAATTATTATTTATGCAAGCTGTTATACATACTAGCTTATCTCAAAATTATTTTCTTCAAAATAATTAGATTTTTTTACGACTAACTAAAATGAAAGGTTATTAATTTTTATGACTTTTAATTATTTTTTACAACTAACTAAAATAAAAGATTAAATTTTTATATTTGCATTTTAACTTTCATGAGGTGATGCTTTCACTATATAAATTTACCACTATTAAAAACTTATGAAAATAAACTCGATGATAACTTACTTTTGAGCAGCTCTACCTTCCATTTTCGCACTTGATTTACTTGTGTTATGATTTAATTTAATTTCACGCAAAGGAGGCCTGAATATATCAACATTACCACATACTTTTAACTGCTTATGAAGCTCGCTGATATTACGAGACAGTTCAGGATCTATAATTTTAGTCCACGATTCAAATTGCTTACTTCTTGTTCTATAATTCCTACAAAGAAAAGAAACAATAGAATTTTTAACCAACGATCAGACAATTTAATATCTAAAAACAAACACTTCAGAATAAACATATTCAATATATTATAGCCTAGATTTTTCCTTGCTTGCAAATTACTTAATTTTCTCTAATTTGATATATTAGTATTACAAATCTGCTATTTTAACTATTTATTAATTTTAACTAAAGATATTCATAAAATATTATATATAAATACCTTTTTATATCTTCTACTTTTATAAATGGAGGTTGAAGTTTCTTGACATTGACAGCTTTATGAACATTTGCACTAGCCTTTATAGACTTCTTCTTTTCTTCTTTTTCCTGTAAAATTCATTTGTAAGCATTTATGTGAAATATGTTGACTAAAATTTCACTAAAATTATAATGCATATAAAAGTATATCAATGTCCATAAGATTCAAACATAGGTTACAGTCTTGATTAATATGCAGATATGGCTTGATTTAATATCCAAAATTAACTCTTGCCTGATTATAGTAAAAACTTCACAGATTTAAACATAACTCAAAGTTCTCATACTTGAATAAATTTATCTCATCCTGTTCCAATAACCAGCTGTTAAAACAACAAAATTATCAATACAATTTTAATTTATAAATGATTCTTCTGTTCATTTTTATCTTGTGTGTGTTTATCTTAGTTTATTGTGTTTAACAGACACTGCATATTTTTTTTTCTCTCAAATCAATTAGACTTCAGCACTTCCATATTGAGAGTCAATCAGCTGCTCAGATTGGTGTGATGGTTAATGATGCCAAATGCCTTGTTGTTGGGTAAAAATTCCAATTTCAAAGGAAGCATGGATGTCTGTAAATGTGTAAATTGCAATGTTAATGTAAATGTGTAACAAAAGCACTTAAAAAAAATACTGTGTCTTCAAAAGTGTTCTTGAGAGGTTTATGGCAATAGATCCCTGAATCCATCCCCCGGGTATTTTCCATCAAAAACTGGGACACAGCTGGGCATACTCATACCCTCACCTATAAGGCAACCAAAGTCTTGCCAATAACATACATTCTATTCTCCTTAGCCATTATTTATTCAGAGATCTAATCTGAGTGGATATCTCAAAATCAAGAGGATAAGGAACATTGGCTTACTTGCCTTACCTGTGTCACATACTGGCAATTCTCACAATATCTGAAACATTGCCTTTATTATTTTATTATAATTAGACTGCTTAATTGCCCTTCAGTAATAATGATTGCAATCATAATTCAAATTTTAAAATGGCCATTATTTAATTTTGCCTGTGGTTAAAATCTTTCCAATATCATAAATTTTTCACAGCAATTAAAACCCATACATCTGCTTCTATGTATTTAAAATGAATAGAAGAGTCATATTTTATTTTGAAATCAGAAGTTAGAAATAATAAGAAGGCATGCTGAAATCATACAGAGGCCAAAAACTATGCTTTTTTGCCAGAGCTAATTTGTAAATGGGGAAGGGGGAAAAATCCTTGAAAAAATAATATCCAGTGATTATGTAAATGTTTAATTACTTACTTGTTATATTTTATTACTTAACAGAATAAAGCATATATAATGTAAATATATAAAAATTTCATGTAATTTACTTCACTGCATTATTTACTTTATTGTGGAGAACTAGAACTACAATAAAATATATCCCAAGGTATGTCAGTAGTTAATATAATTTAGTGTAATTTTTAATACTATCTACATCATATGATCACAATTAAAAGTAATCTTTTCATTTCAAAAGAAAATGAACTGCATTTTCAGCTTTTATTTTAGACTTAATTTGAACATATCAAACATAAAATTCTACATATGCATTTTTTGTTATTATGAAATCATGAAGATTTTTTCGAATAGCATTATTAATGTCTGATACCAGAAAGAACTACTTTTAAGGATTTTTATAAACTCATTTAAGTTTTAAGGGAAAATATGCATTTTACAAAGCACCCAGACTATAAGCCGTAATAGATAATAATTCAGTGATAACTAATCTTTTTTCATCACAGTACAATTTTTAATAATATAAAAATTTGAAATAATAAAATTAATTAAAAAGAATTTTAAGTGGTTTATTGTTAGATGTACTCACAAAATATTTTGTAAAAATAGACAGCATATGATAATAATTTTCAATGAAATATGAAATAAAATTGCATCAGAAAGTAAAACAGTTGTATAATGATAAATGTTAGTATAATGATAAATTACAAATTACATTTAATGCAAAATTTGAGATTGGTGTTTTTTGATAACTTCATTTATATTTAAGCATAAAAATAATAATGCTATTTCATGATTTAGAATGAAAAGTGTGAATTTTTTTTCTTTTTTCTGTTAGTCAAATCCAAATTCACACAAATAAAATACAGAAAATTGTAATAACACACTTAAAGCATTTCGTGATACTGTTGGATAATTATATCTAACATTAATCCAGAACAAATTAATTCCTTTAAATATTTTGAAATTAAATCTTATACTCTAAAATTTATACTCTAAAATTAGTTCTTCCTCTTCTTTCAAAGTTAATTCATATACAGAAAGGTCGCTTATCACAAATGGATTGCGAGCCCAATAAAAAAAAGGTATAGAAGTGAGACAGGATGTTTATCGCTCTCATCGCTATACATATACTGTATATTTTAAAGTTTTTTCTCGATGCATGGTATTTGGTGACATAACCATTTAAAATATGATGTTTTGGTTTTCGGCAAACACGTTTGGGATTAAAAGTTCCATGTTCTAGTTGAAAAACTGAACAGTACAAGACGCATTGGGCCTGACTTTCAGGCAGACCTTGTTAAGAATTTAGAAGCAATTGAACTATTTGTCTGATGCAGCTTATGCAGGGTATTTGCAGATGCATCTTGTGATTTAGGGTATAAGAAAATTATGCACACACTGTGTGTGTGTATATATATATATACAGTCAAAAGTTGTTAATCCAGATTCGTCAAGACTTCGGCGATTCCGGATTATAGATCATCAGTTTAAATCTGGTAAAATCGCATGCAGAAATTATAAAATTAAAAATATGAAACCGTAATTTATGAAATAAAAACAATTATGATCTAAAGGGTATCAAAATTTACAAAAAAAGCTTAATATTTATTAGTTTACTTTATTAAACATTTCTTTCAATGTAAGTTGTTTAAGTTGCTTCGTTTTTTATGTGATAATACTTTCCCTTTAATTCTATAAACAGACATGATTTCTTGTTCAGTTACAAAGTTCTGCTGTTCAAGTCCTATAATTGCTGTGTCGAGAATACCAAATAATTTGTCAATCGAAATATTTTTGTTTTCAATAACATCTGTGTCACTTTCTTCACTATCGGAAGCGAATTATAATGACGAGGAATTTGATTTAAATCATATCAAAGACGGAGTACATCAAGATGAAATACTACATTTAGTAAGGAATTATAAGCCAAATAAAATAAAAACATGTGCCCTGAAGATAAGGATAGTGCTGACAGATCAACTTCCAATTCATCACGCGCCGAGGCGTCCCCCCTTCCCCGCCGCAGAGCAGCGTGAAATTGATAAACATATTTCGGAATGGTTAAATAAACACAGGATATGCCTTTATCCATTTTTTGTAGCAATTCCACTGTTTGTTTAATGGACTTCGAAGCATACTTTCGCTTTGTAGATCCTTTACATATTAGTAAACATATATCGGAAATTCCATTTGACATAATCGAAAGTTCAAGCTTACTTTTATAAAATTGCTCTAACAGTCTGCAAAAAATAATAATCCGGATCAAATTCGAAGATTAAGGAACAATGCAATCTGCAACATTAACTGAATTAGATAATTTTAGCTTATACCATCCGTTATACATTAAACGCACAAGCGCAAACGTATTACGCGCATGCTCACACGCATATTCGCAGCCGTAAAAGTCTTACCCGCATGCGTCAACGCGACGCATGCGCAGAAAGTTTGTAGCTTTGAGGTCCGAATTATAGATATTTCCGGATTATGGGTGTCCGAATTAACGACTTCTGACTGTATGTATATATAAAGTATATATCTTTCAAATAATAAATAATAGCACTCCCGTCTTCTTTTTATAAATAATTTATAAATAATAATAACATTTCTGTACTGCATCATTTTTAGATTAATCTGTGCCATGAAGCTTGCGTAATGCTGAAGACATAGTAACTGGGAACATAACTGAGAAATGAAACTTTTCTAACTCAAACCAAAACCTTCCTCTGTGAGAGCTTCCATATTGGATAACTAAGCACTTTTATCTTCTATCTGTGCGTTGCTGATATGTAATTTCACTGGGCTTGCTTCTTATTGCAAAAGATCACTTCTTATCAGAAATGTAAATGTTCTGCAAATAGGCATGATTAGAGTGCCAAGTAATTGTGGCTGCGAATGTCAGTTGGAAAAAAGAACCATCTCGACTGCCAAGTTTCTTAGTCATTACGAATTCTACGTCCTAAGTATCAAGTACCTTCGCAATCAGTATTTCTACGCCTCTACATCTGTGTTCCTCCATCAATACTTCTCTGAAATTTGCTTTTATTACATATGAAATTTACATATATTTCATTACATATACTGTGAGCACGTATAAGATTAATATCACATGGATTTAAAAGTACATACAAAATAATTTTGATTGTATGCATTAGTAAAATTTGGCAGCACACTGATATAAAATTATTGCAATAACTCATCCAAACCTTGGTTAGTCTGTCTTCCAATTTACCCGTTAAGGAAGAGGAATTACAGATTTAAATATGCTCTTACAGTATAATGATCAACACTGGTAGGTAGGCAAATGAAAGGTATAACATTCAACACCTGACAAGAGTTTGGTTGCCTTTTCAGGAATCCTACTTAAAAAAAAAAAAAAAAAAAAAAACTGCCCTTATACTGCAATGAAACAAATTCGTTTTTTTTTTTTTTTTTTTTTTTTTTTTTTTTTTTACATACATATAAAATATTGATGTTTCATTAAAATAAAAATTCCTCACATAATAAAACTGAAATATGTAATGATCTATATTAATTTAAAATCAAATCTTATAAAACTGTCTGAAATTTTGTAAGAAGGGAAAGCTAATTTAAATGATATGAGTGTATGTATTAAGTGCACATCTGCTTAAAAACTATTAGATTAGATAACAACTTTAAAACTAACTCCTTTAATCAAATAAGTTTATATTACAACAACAAAATTTAATGGCACACAATTAAAAAGTAGGAGAATTTAAATTTAACCACTTTTAACATTACCATTCAAAATATTAAAATGTAAAGCTCTTCTAAAAAGGCATTCTGGCTATAAATACAAAACAGCAAAAAAGCCTCAAAAGTATAAAATTTGAGGATAAAATTTTATAAAAACAACTCACAATATTTTTATTTTTAAATTTGCCAAAATTTTAGATTTGCTAAATGATATAACAGTTTGCAAAAAAATGAAATAACAATGACATACAAGTGATACATGAATTCCTAGTTTGGGGGATATATTTTTTCAGTGCTATACTGGACAAAAAACAAATAAAATTGAAATACATATAAAATTATTATCTATAATTAAAAAAAACATTGTAATTTTTTTGCATAATGATCTTACCCAGGCAAGATAATATTTCCTGTACAAGTTCTTGTATTTTTCTATCCACGATAAAACTTTTTGAACATGATAAACTTTTATATTCCATTGCTTGCAAACTTCCATTATGTCACCAGTACCTTTCGTCTAAAAGAGATTTGAAAGAGATCACATGTTAAGATTTTATTCAATAGAATTTATGTAAGTTGATAAACAAAGACATTTAAGATTTTAAAACAACAAGTCATCATTTACAATACTGAAATTGTTCAAATTTTTGATAAAAAAACGTGAATAAAAATTATATACTTCAATTTTACAGAAATAGCTAGTTAAAAGAAATTAAAATACCTGGAGTCTAGCTTTCTGAAGAAGAGCAAGTCCTCGAGACTGTGAAAAGAAAAGAAAATTATAAATATGATGCAATTATATTCTTTAAAAATAAATTGCCCTTTTAATGTCAAGAAAGCAGTAAAACATACCATTGGCGCAGCATCTTGTTCCAAACCGGGAGAAGTCAAATGAAGTGGAGATAAACCAAAGACACTGAAAATTTATAAAATCAAAATATAATCTCTTGTTATTTGAGAGGAGAGGGGCAAATGTGACAAAATTAGGTAGACAAATGTTTTTAATTAATAAATTGTCAAGCAAAAGACATTCATTTTAGGAAGAAAAAAAAATCAGCTCAATTTCTTTTCAAAAGATAATTAAGTGCAGAGTTACAATTCATATACAGCAGTCAATCTTCAATTCAGATTATTTAAATTTAATTTAAAGCATCTCATTTGTGTCATAAAAATTATTTTCGTGAGTACTGATTCATGAAAGTGCATTGGCAAATCACATTCTGGAAACGCATTCTTCTAAATTCCTTTAGCAGTTCTGGTACATCAAACTCGTACAAAATATAATTCAAGAGATTGGTACTAGCATATTATATTAAATTTTGGAAAATAATTTAGAGTAAAATAACATGAATAATCATAATTGCAAATATGTTTTTCATATAGTTTTAATTTTCAAAAAATAATTGAATTTTCTTTGTACATATGAGCACATTTCATAAAAACTTGTTTCTCCCAAGTGTAAAACTTACAGCTGCAGAAATAGATTTACTTTTAGTGACAATCGCTGAATTTCAGGTATTTTCCAATTATCCGCATATCTGAAGCATGTGATAAAATAGCTAAGTTTTGACCACATATTTAAGTATATATGTGACAATCGCCACACACGTGATACCACAGCTATCTTCCAGTGCACATGGATTTATACGATTTACATTTAATCCTCATTTCATTCAACATTATTTGCTGGCTGTAAAAGTGTAAATATCTGCTACATAGATTCCCCCCCTTCTTGTTTCTTAACCCTCCAAGTGTTATAGCTGGCTTTTATCCGGTCATCAGACGTTTTGCTACTTGGCATATAATTAGCTTATAATTTAAGATATTTTGCTTTCTTACTGTCTTTGATAATGTAAATATCATCTTAATAAATTTAAGTTTATAAAAATGCAGACCAAAATAAGAATTATACAAACTCAATTACTCAATTAATAAATGCTGTTTAAATACCGGTCTTCATGACGGATTTAAAATCCTGCACTGCTAAGAGGCGTCAGAGGCTTAAAAAAGTGTCTTCATTTTATAGTTAATTATGAATAGACCCATATCTACATGTCAAATGTTTTGTTGGTTAACTAACTTTTTTTGGGCCAATTCACAAAGTTGCAAACTCTTTGTTGGGATGTGGATAATCAGTAAGTCCCGAATCTTATATGCAAAATAATTTAAATTTTCATTGAGTTTTTAAATTTCATTTAATTCAAAACCATGACAAAAAGAAATAGCATAATACATTATCTTGTTTACAATTATTTATGAATTTTGGGTACTTCTTCATATTCTTTTACCTGTCATTAAAAAGTTGAGGACTTGGACATGCAGTGTTAGATTTACGTGCAGATAAATTCAGGAGGTGATGCTTAAGAGATATTCGATCTGAAACAACAAAGGAAACTTCTTTGCTCAAAAATGACTCTTGTTTCTGCAATAAATGTATGAAAGAGCATTAATATTGAAAAGATAAAACAATAAATACAGAGAAAATAGATAACATATTCTAACCAAGGCAAAATTATATTAACTCTTTCGCATCGAAGTCGCCCCAAACGCCCAAACATTCAGACATCGGCTGGACGCCTGAAACGCCTGAATAATTTCCTACCCAGTGCTTTCCCCCATCACGTTACTGCATTACTCATTGCTTTCAGGTGTTGTTAAATCACATGTCAATCATTCTTTTGAAGCTCTTGTTTCCTGTGTTCCTTCCTTTCCCTTGTTTACTGTCAGTGTTTAGCTTTTGATGCCCGAAGTTGCAATCCCGTCCCAAGGGGAAACTTCACACAGTGTCAAAGCGTCGAAGAAAGAAGTTCTCGCTTTACTTAAGTAAGGCTATTGTTAGCGCTGTAGTATTCAACTTGTCATGGGGGAAGGAAAAGCATTCCAGGAGAAATGCTTAGATACGGGCGTTTTCGATGTTTGGGGAATTGAGATTTTGCCCTCTCTCGATGCGAAAGAGTTAAGTCATTAATTTTTCAATTATTAACAACAGTACACTGAAATAAACATTTCTAGTATAAAGAAATGAATAATTTTATATATTTGATAATCCTTGTATATATTTCTTCTCCCATCACTAAATGAAGAAGTTACTAATTGTTTATCTTAATCTAAGTTCATAAATGTTTACTAAAATTACGAAAAATATTAAAGCTAAGTATTAAGAATGGATAAAAATTAACTGCAATAATAAATATTCCAGTCTGTCAAACCATATTAACATAATATGTTCAATATCGAAACTCTAATACTCAGGAGCACAGCATACCTTTTTGATTTCTGAACGCTATGAATGTATTAAAAAGGGTTATGTTCTCAATCCGTATTATAGAAAATATTCCCTCACCAGAAATGCATGTATCGAAAACAATCATCTAAGCAATAAGATCATCATTAGGTCATATTATTTTTTTACTGATATTTTGATCGCATTGACGGCTTTTGATCTCGAAATGTGAATTTGCATGGTCCACTGTAAATGCGTTGTTTCATTTTTTTATTAAAGACTGTTGTCATTCAGAATATTATTCTTTCATATTTAATCTGTCTGCTGCTGATAAACAAACTAAACCATTTTAAAGTAATAGATGTAGTTCTTAAAATACTATTTTTTACTTTTTAATCTTATTGATTTAAATCAAAATGCATTTAATTTATAATTCAAAGCATTGAATATTTTTCATAAAAAATGTTCTGATTAATTTAATAAAAAATTCCTTTAATTTTAATAATAAATTTAATTTAAAACATTAAATATTTTTGTAGAATTATACTACATATTTTTTTACTTTTTAAATATACAGCAGGTACCTAACATTCCCATGCTAGTCTAAATGCATATTCATCTCATATACTATAAAATGTTTTGTTCAGCCCCCTAGGTCATCTCTATCGATAATCTCTGCTGATAAGCCAAATCAAACATTAAAAGAGCCCTTCTGGGCAAATGTTAGAAACTGAATCCTTTCAGATTTTAATTTTTTTTAAATTATTTTTTAATTTTATTTTAACATCTTATCTCTCCTGCATTTTAGCAGTTCTAATTTCCTCATTCAAGAGTTTTTTAATAAGAATTCCAGAATACAACTTTTATGCATAAGTACTTCAGTATATATGTTAGGTAAAGATTTATATACTGTTTAGCACATTGACACAAATTTTAAATGACTATTCTTCAACATTAAAGTACAAATGATGTGGAGTTCAAGCTCTCCTACCCACTTCTAAAGCCAAGTGATATCTGGAAACTATATAAGCCCATGGTTGCTAGTGGGCCAAATGGTACAATTTGAAAACAGCTGATGGACCAGAATTTATTTTTAACAAAATGAAAAATATTTTAAATGAAATTATTATTTAGTTAATCATTAACTAACTTGATTTAATTTAAACTAAATCATTAAAACTTTCCAAATGGGAAAAAAGCTCAAGAATGAATAGCAACAACCTAGCTTTTCTCTTATTAATTTTTCTTTCTGACACATAAAATACATATTTTTGCATGCAAAAAGTTCTAAACTTCTTTATTTCTTACTACAGCTAGACATTTGAAGGCATTTTGTTTTCTGAAAAAATTTGTAGCCTTGGGGAGGGGAGGGATCACTAAAAATTATCTTCATCATTGAGTGCAGATGTTGACTGAACAATTGGGTTTTTATTAATTTTCAACTCTGAAAAAAGCTTTCACATAGAAATGTCTCAGGCAAAGTTATTATTTTTAGTGCAAAAATTCGTAACTGAGTGTATTTATGTTTTGACCAAATAAGAATAAACAGTTAATAAAATCTGTCTTTTCAAATTTTTTAGATCCAAATCACTCTGTAAATTAATTAGTTCCATTTACAGATTTTCTTTGATGTGTTATTCGTGTTTGGTTTTAACGGCGATAAAAAAAATTGTAAAACTGGACTTCAAATAACTAAAATCTTGTAATCTTTGCAATACCACATTTACAACAAATACATAATTGAAATGTATTTGCGGGCCACATAAAACTACTTTAGAGGTTACACACAGCCCCAGTTCGAGACCACTTATATAGGCAATGCTTTTAAAAACATCCATAAATAATAATAAATATTACTTTGACCCCACAATGAGGCTAGAAGACAATATGAGCAATAAAAATAACATTTAAATAAATATACTGTATAGACACCTATGAAATATTTTTTCTAAATTATTGATTTATCAACTATTAGAGGGGGCAAAATCTAGTTACAGTCAAAAGCCAAAATGAGTACTGAAAAGATAAGTAATTAATGAGGCGCAATTGCTAAAGTTATAAAGAATTCTAAGCATTCTTTACTTCATTACTGTCACATAAATCTGGCTAAAAGCAGATGCCATATTAAATTATTACATCAAACCAGTTACTCCACATATAATTTTTTCTCAAATGACTGGACACTTGTTCTGCAAACATTCACTAAGAATGATCAAACTCATCAGCCATTTATCCATATCACCACTGAGGACACTGTCCAAAGTGAAAAGGGAAACCAGTATAACACCTGTATTTTTCATTTTATATGGAAAAAAATCTTTTTTTATTTAAAGAAGTGATTCACTGAGTTTTAAAACGATACAGTTATTCTAAAATGAAAATTTATATCAAATGAAAAATTCTAATGAAGCAATTATGAATTAAAATAATTTCTAGAAAAATTGTATAGCATTTCACATAAAACCTTGGACTAAATTTCAAGCAGGTCATGAATTAACTGAACCTTGCGTAAAAAAATGTTAAGCTTGTTTATTGCAGAATTGTGGAAAAGTTACTATCACAGATTATCAAAATTAAACAAAATTTCTATGAGAAATATAAAAAGGAGAAGAAAATGCATGAGCAGCAGTGACAGTAGATGATGTCATACTAATTTTACATATTAATGCACCCACCTTTACATATTAATGCACCCACCTTGGTGCAGTTTGGCAATTTTTCATAGATGAAAAGGTAAAATTGAATTATTGGGTGAAAGTTGGGGATTTTTGTGAAACCCCACTTTTTTTTTTAAAGAAAAATTCCCCAGCTATTGATACTTATCATAAGTCAGTAAACATTATGTAAACATTATCACCATATGAAAAGAAAACATACTTTAGCAATTTAAAATACTTATAATATGAATAAGGATTACATAACACATTAAAAAAGAAAACATCAAAGATTTCTGTAATTTTTTATGCTATTCTTCTGAAGCACACAGCGATCTGTTTTCGCTTAAAAAACACCAGAGAATTACGCAAACTTGGCTTCATGCTAACCTTGGTAGCAATGGTGATCGAGTAAATGCATCTCCTCTTTGTTACCTTTAGAAAATTCACAGAAATTTTAATGCAGTTTCTTCTGTTACTGGCAAAATCCACAATCTTATATTTTAAAACTAAGCTTTAGGGGGAAAAAAATGTCATGATTTGTTTATAATAACCGTTGGAACTTGGAATACAACAAAAAAGGAACACATACAAAAACAGCAGCGTTACTTGACTGAGGGAAGCTATCAGCATAATTGCTGAAAGAATGATTATGCATATGTTTGCCAGAATTTGGCACATTCTGAAAATGTGGTGAGTGCTATGAAGGTGGTTGCATTAATAAGTTAGTACCAGAATAGCTTTTATCCACATAATCTAGAACAGAGGTTCTCATCCAGGGAGGAATTGTGCCTAGTAGTGAATTTCATAGTTTCAGGGGGAATGCAGTCTGCCTTTTATTAACCTGTTAAGTATTTAGTTTTCTTTTATGAATACAAAAAACTACTTTTATCAACATTTTTTATATTTAGTTTAGTTCGATTTATGAAACATATTAAAATATAATCTAAACTTAAATAAATGTGTATGTATTTTTCAAGTTTGTTCAAGTTGTATGTTATATATATTTTTATATTTAAGGTACACCTGCCCAAGTCTTTTCTCGGATTGCTAGGAGTTTATAGCCACATGGGTAGGAAATAAAAAAAATATTGCTAGGTTAGCATCAAAGGTACAGGTTATTCAGTAGGTGTAAATTCGGTGATGAACTACAGTGTATTGTTTTAGTTTGAGATGTATACTAAACAAAAAGACAGCTATGGAGGTAACAAATTATTCATCAATATGGAGATGTTTTATTTAGTACCAAACTGAAATCAACAATCAGGACATTTTTATTATGAAAAGATGTCTACTGCACATATGTGAAGAATTACGTATATACTAAAATGAAACACCAGTTTTGGAATCTAATTCTTTCTCCCATTTCACAAAACAATTTCTAAAAAAAAAAAAAATCGGGCACTGTTCTGTTACAGGAACCAGATTCAGATATCACAAAAGGCTGACGATCTGGTAAAACATTTGAAGCATAAAAACAATCGTCAAAATACTTAAATTACGATAAATAAAATATGATGCGGTTAAGTTTAAAGAAAAATCCAAGGGAAAAAATAATAACAGATAAATGTAAAATTAGAAATTTTTAATGTAAATTAAACAACTTGTCAGAGAAAGGGAAAAAAATTATGATTTTTAATGCACTTTTTTTGGACTGAATAATTTCTTGTTCCTGAGGGAATTATGTGGTAGATATTTCTTCATTGTCCAAATTTTAAAATCCATGGTAAATGCAATAATAATAAAAACACAAGTGACCATTACATCTTTGGAAAGACATTCATTTACTTTTTTCAAAAAAAATTAATATTGCTATGAATTTAGAAGTAAACATTGGCGACTTCACATGAACCAATCTCTTGGCAAGATAAGTAAAATATTTGGTGGTGATTCCATTTCTGATAACAGAACAGTACTAAAAATTGCTGGTGTTCCAGGAGTCTGAATATTAGATCATTCCAGATTTTGGACATCTGGATTTCGGACTTTGTAGTGCAACAGAAATTTAATGATAAATTTTGTAGAAATAAATTATATATATATATATGTCTCTATCAGTTGGAAATTCTGAATGTAAAGTATTTTGAGAAAGGTACTCAAATTTGCAGTAAAAGTAGGCAATCGAATAAATTGGAATAAACTAGAAAATGCAGTGTACAATGAAGATCTCAGAAAAGATGTACAGTAGAAAGTCCGAAATCCGGACTTGTTGGGTCTTTGGCGATTCTGAATCTGGAATTTTTCCAGATATTACATCATCAGTTTAAATCTAGTAAGATGGCATGTAGAAATTATAAAATTAAAAACATGAAATCGTGATTTATGAAATAATGAAGTATTTATGATCTAAAGGGTATCAAAATTTACAAAAAAAAAAAAACCTAATATTTATTTGTTTACCTTATTAAATATTTCATTCAATGTAAGTTGTTTAAGTTGCTTCATTTTTTATGCCAATACTTTCTTTTTAATTCTGTAGATAGACATAATCTCTTGTTTAGTTACATTGTTGAAGTCCTGTAACTGTTGTTTCGAGAATTCCGACTAACTTTGTCAATCAAAATTTTCTCGTTTTCAGTAACTCATCTGTCACTTTCTTCACTATCAGCAGCGATATTTTCTGGATCTAAAACCATACTACAGATTTTGCCATTCATTAATTGATTGATGATTGAGAAGCATTGTCATCACAATGAAAAACGTCTTTTATACAGTACAAAGTCCGTAATCTGGCCTCATCGGGACTTCAGCGATTCCGAATTATAGATCATCAATTTAAATCTGGTAAGATCGTATGCAGAAATTATACAATTAAAAATATGAAACTGTAATTTATGAAATAAAGAGCAATTATGATCTAAAGGGTATCAAAATTTACAAAAAAAAAGCTTAATATTTATCTGTTTACTTTATTAAACATTTCTTTCAATGTAAGTTCCTTGTTTTTTTGTGCTAAACATGCATGTGTAAAGCATACAGGAAAAAAAAAAGTTTGTGGCTTTGAGGTCCGGATTATAGATCATTCCGGATAATGGACATCCGAATTACAGACTTTGTACTGTACCATCTTCATTTATTACCGCTTCTCCCCATTTCTTTACAAAATCTGTTAATTGAAAATTTTCCCCTTTGTTTTGTGATATCCGAAAACCTTTAAAATTAGCGGCTATCATCATCAAATTTAGCTATCCTTCACTATACATATTTGGATATGCATCACGAGCTCGGCGACTAACGAC
This sequence comes from Stegodyphus dumicola, assembly GCF_044657685.1. Lineage (NCBI taxonomy): Eukaryota > Metazoa > Arthropoda > Arachnida > Araneae > Eresidae > Stegodyphus > Stegodyphus dumicola. Next base: position 110,709,624 of record NC_140768.1, read on the forward strand.
AAGTTGTTCCGTTAAATTTTATCTTGCTTCTATCGCACACTGAAACAATTAAGCCTGGATTGTATTAGTTTAGTTATTTATTATATTTATGTCTATTTCTTGCACATGCTTAAGGCTTATCAGAGTTCTGAATAAATAAACTCACACATATACTTAAACCTTATTGAGGACCAGCGCTAGATATCTTACCGCCTAATGTAGTCTCTGTGAGTCCTAAATTCTGCGACTCCTTGCAGCCATACGAGCCCCGACACTGGTTCTGGGTTTATGTAAATAACAAATCAGTTATTCTTAATTCAAATAGCCCTAAATGTAATCTCTGGGCCTATGAGTATCATCAACAAAATCTATTTTTAGCTTAAGGAAACAAATTTTTGGTAAATTTTTCCTTGTCAACATTTTTTAGTGCATTTAACTTAAATCTGTAATCACCGCCAAGCGTAATATCAACATAAAAGATTACCATACTCCTTTATTATTCAATTACTAACATAAAAAAATTGTTTAGGAATCGCTACATGAGTCATTACTCAAGTTGCCATGTTTTGATAAACATGTGTTGATGAAAGGAAAGTATAACAAATAATGATTCGCGAGGTTGGTGTCAGATCAACGGTGTATCTATGTGGAATGTTTTGATTCGAGATGTGTGCCAAAAAGCAGATACGCAGCAACAGAGCCAAATTACTGGTCGTACAAATTTATGCTAAAATGTTTGTTTCTTTAAGAACAAGGTATTTTATTTAGTGTTGAAGTGAAATTAAGAATCGTGATTCTCCAGATGTTGTATTATGCATGGAGGGGGGGATTAAATGCGCATGCATAAAGCCTAGGAGAAGGATGTTGGTGGTGGTTTTGAGGTCCGGATTTTAGATCATTCCGGATAACGGACGTCCGGATTTCGGACTTTGTACTGTACTATCGAGAGCAAGGTTAATAAAGGTTCAGGTTTCAGGTTCAAAAGGCAAAATGAGGATATACTTCAATAATCGCGATTGATTATGTTACGTGAAACGGTATAACAGACTATCATGTAAAAATATTTGAGCATGCAACAGAAGAAAAAAGAAGCTGCTTACAATACGGAAAGCAGAAAATTCAATAAAGTAGATGATACGAAACTACAGTATCGATGATTTTCCCACATAAAATTTTTTAATACATTCAGAACACTACAAAAAATCAAAGCATTAAAGGTTTGTCTGAAAAAAAGAAAGAAAGAAAGAAAGAGAAGTGTGAACCTTATACTAATGCTAAACCTAGTAGAATACTCTTTAAATCCGTTTAGAAGAGATCTAATAAATCATTGCAGCTGCTTTATTTAAAACAGTGGTTCGCAAATTGCTTCCTATGGACAGCAAGCGGACCTTATGACCACTAAGTCTGTGGCAAATTAAAATTAGATTGAGGTTGCGTGGAAAATGTCAGAAAATCTGTAAATTGTTTTTACATCCAGAGTAAAATAAAACATAGGCCCGGTGGCGCAGTGGTTAGCGCATCGCGCAGCAGCACCACAGGTCCAGGGTTTGATTCCCAGGCTGAGCAAGGTCGACTCAGCCTTTCATCCCTTGATTTCCATCACTTGAGTCAATAAAATGAGTACCAAGTTCACTTGGGGACTAAACACTGGGGGTTCTGCGACAAGCTGACCACTTGCTCAGGGCCTTACGCACCCCAGGGCCCATGGTCAAGAAAGCAGATTTCGGGCACTGCAGGCCTTGGCCTATTAGGGCTGTTATGCCACTGAGTTTTTTAGTTTAGTAATATAAAACATACTGTGCCTTTTCTACACAGATAAACAGTACCAAAACGAATAAAAATACAGACAATATAATATTGCATAAATTTAAAATATGGCTTTATTCCATTACCGGGATATACTACTTTACCTGCATGCCTTCTGTTCAATAAAACTTTGAACGAATCAATGAAGCTTAATGAACATTTGACAAAAGCTCATAGCGACAGAAAAGATTTAAAATATTTTAAAACAGTCAAAGAAATCTTTTTGAAAATACCATTATTGTGACAACATCTGAGCAAGTTGGCAATGGAACATTTCTTTACTGATTGCAAAGTCAAAAAGCCACACACCATTAGTGAAAAACTTGTTCTACCTGTTGTAAATCCAGTAATAACTAGCTTTCCTTATTATAAGGTTACTATCACACGTCCATTTGTTTTGGACGAACAACTTTTTTTAATAATTTTTCTACCTGCAGTGCCACTGAAAGAAAGATACATGATTTTTTGGCTTCCTTTAACAAAAAATTGCGAGTTGTTTATTTTCAACAACCGATCAGCTATCAGCATCATATTCCCTATCATCAACAGTCATACTTAATAGAGAACTAGTTTTCTGTTTACATTGTAACCACAAAGGGATCTTTGGTGACTGGCTGTTTTATATAATGTGACGCAGCAACAAAATTAGACTAAAAGATTGTTCTTCCGAAATGTTTTGAATGTGTGATATTACCTTAAAAAGAATTTCATTGAATAATAATATAGTACACAGAAGGATTGGCGATATGGGTGAATGCATTGAAAATTCTTTATGCGAGTTCTCAGAAACAACTGAATTCCCTATTAAGCTTGAAGAGTCTACTTTGTCAGGAAATTAAGCTTTATTTTTAGATTATGAAAGATTTATAAAAGAAAAAATATTCCCAAAAATTATTATCTGTAAAATCTTAACACAACTACTAAACTAATACAAAAGGTGAAACAATATTTAACAAATTTAAGATTTTTGGACAGAGAGCGTAAGTAACATCCTCCCCATTGCTACTGATGATGCATATGCTATGGAAGGAAGACACTGAGGCTTTCTGGATTAAAACAGGCTACACTGAATGTATTACCTATTGTTGTCATTTATTGACATTTAATATCAAAAATCTTAGTGAATGTTTGCATGGTTGAGTATATTATATCCTTAAAATAATAACAATGTTAATAAAATCAAAACGCATGCCTTAAACACTTTTGATATTATAAATTGATTTTTAAATGAGAGAGTATTTATTCAACTTTATTTGGAAAATGATGAAGATTGTAATAGTTTACTACTTAAAATGAAAGTTTATTGGTTATCTAAAATAGCATGTTTGGATCTATTTTATGCACTTGGACTTGGTCAAAGAGCACATAAAATGCAATGATTCGCAGCTCAGTTTAATTAATTCAAAAAATGGCTTAGCTTATATGACTAACTTATTTGAACAAATTTTGCAAAACCAGTTTTAAGCTACAAAATGATCAATTAAATTCAATTGAAGCTAAAAGTTATAATACCTATATTTACTGCAAAACTTTTCCTATAAAAGCTAAATTTGAGAATTGAAGAATGCTCTTAGTTTATAGGTCTTTCAAAATTACAAAAACAAGATAAAGATTTGCTTGTTTATTGTCAACACTTAACAGCTCTTCATTCTGACATCAGCTTGGAAACATTCTTCCCCTGGTTATTCAAGATTGGGTGATCGCCCTTTTGCAAGCAGATCGACAAACTCAGATGAATCCAAACAAATACAGGAGAAATTTATTGAAATATCCATAAATGAGAAGCTGAAATCAATGTTTTGGAAAAGGATACCACAAGTTTTGGTTACAGAAACACATATGAATTTAATATCCTGTATTATGAGTCACTGTAATGCAGATGTTGATTGTTTTCCATTAACTTTCTATCTAGTAGTATGTGGATTTAGTGTACTTATAAGCCTCATCACAAAAAAAAAGAAGCTGAAATAATTAAAATTGGAAATTAAAACTCATGAAAACTTCGAAATGCTTCTAGCAAACATAGAGCCAAATATAAATATTCTGATGCCATTCCATCAGGTTCAACCATCTCTTCAGGGAAAAAATGTATTTTTGTATTTTCAAACAAGAGTTATAATTTAAATATCAAAATGTTTTATTTATATTTTAATTTTGCATCACCATTTACCATTCAAGATATTAAAGTTAAATTTGCAACTTTCCTGGTATGCAGTTAAGTAGAGGTATTTCTCTTGTGGATTCATGGTGAGGTTTTTTGCTATAAGAGAGGGTCCATAGGCACAGTAAGTTTGGGAACCCACTGACTTAGTTGTTTGTGGCAAGCTTCCACTTACATTTAAAGGTGGGAATAAATATTTCTTCACTATCATAGATGATTATAGTAAATTAGTAACTTTATAAAAAATAAAAATACCCAAAACCACCATAAACAAATTAAATATTTCAGAAATAGAAAATTAATTAGTTTATGCAATGCTACCAGTGATGAATTCTGTAACACGCAGTTTGAAAGGTACTTAGTCATAAATGGAATTAGTGTTGAATGTACAAATGTTTACACCTCAGAAGACCAGAAGATAAGGGTGTATGAATGTGTTAATTTCATGGCATTAAACGCAGTTAAAGCTATGCTTAATGATAGTAAAATGGGAAAAAATAGAGAGCAGAAACTCTTGGCTACTTTGCACATACCTGGAACATGATGTGTTATAAGAATAACCAAACCTCTTATGAAATCTTCAATAGAAAGTCCAGTGTTACTTATTTTAAACTATTTGGAGGTAAAAAACAGACTAGAAATAAATTAGAAATGAAATGCAAAGTAGGACTTATGGTACAATATGCCCAAGAAATTAGGCAAATAGAATATTGCTACCAGAAGAACGGAGATTAATAGAAACCATGTAATGTGAAGTTTGGTGAAAGAATGAATGCAGTAGATACCACCCTGTGCCAGAAACTTAAAAATTAGTTTAAAGTATTAGAATAGAAATGTTATTAGAGTCAGATAAAGAACAGGAAACTACTGAAATAAACAGAGTCATACTGAAAAGAAGACTCTGTTTACTTCAGTAGTTTTCTGTTCAAGACAAATTCATACTGAAAAGAAATTTCAGACCTAAACTGAGAAAGAAAAGCAGCTAAAAGACCATACGGGACATGTACAGATATATATTACAATGTAGATGGAACAGACACTCATTTTAGATCACATAACGACATCGAAAAATACTGAAACACTAAAAACATTTAATTTGAGAAAGATATGTTTGATTTTAGGGGCATAAACAAGTACTCCAGAAAAATTAATTTAGTTTTGTAGAAAAGGAGGGTAGTTCTGTAACTGAGGGAGCAAATTCTACAAAAATTTTTACCCAACAAAATTTTACAGAAGTATGGAAATCTGCAATGCCGCAAAATGGGATAATAACAAGGGTAAAAATTCAAACAATAATGAAAAAGAGTGTTTGGGTATTAGTTGAGAAGTCAGAAAGGAAAATATAGTAGAAACAAATAGGTCTATACAATAATGAAATGAAAAGAATGAAGTGGTTAAATATAAAATGCATCTTTGTCATACAGGAATTCAAGCAGAAAAGAGAAGATTTTGTTGATGCCTACCGTCCCTCAATTAATTTTTCAATCATATGAATATTTTTTACAAAACATGTACATTTGTACAGAAGGACTAGCTGTTAATTAGAGTGAAAACACTTATTTATATGTAAAAGCTAAATGAAAAAATATATATGATTCAGCCACAGGCCTTTACTGAAAGGAAAAGTGTGGTGGTGTGGTGTATTTAATTATGGCAAAGCACACTAGGGCTATCTGCCTAAGAGGAGGGATGCCTTTCGTGGAGGACTTTCTAAGGGAAACTGGCTCGTATACACGTTACACATGGGGAAAACCACGAAAACGCCCATGCAGCCAGCCCGTTCGCGGGATTCGAACCTCGGACCGAACTACCAGTGTTCAGCGACTTTACCGCTCGGCCGCTGGTGGGCGAAAGGAAAAGTAAAGGGTGTTTTATTACACAAGATCCTTTATGGTTTGCATCAGAATATCTGCGAATGGTTTTATTAATTGTCTTTATAAGAGCTTTAATGTTATTCTCTTGTTATATGTAAATGGTGTTATAAGTTTTAGTGAAGATCAACATTGTATAGATAAAGTTGACTAAGTTTTTTTATACTAAAGTTCTAGACAGAAGTAGAAAGTCATTTGAAATTGAATTCTTAGAAAACGGCAATAGGACAACAAAGCGAGATACATTAGCAAACATGCATCAAAGAAATTTTTGAAAAATTCAAACACTTTCAGATAACAATAACTGTACCTGCCATAACCAAAGGTATCATTCTCACAAAATTAGATTGTCCCTCTACAAATACAGATATTGATGAAATGCATAAATTACCTTTTCAAAATCTATTAGGATATTTGTTTTTGTAGATACTATGAATAGGTCTTATATCACATATGTGGTAAATATCACAATTTTAGAACCTAGGCATTATACATAGGGAAGTACTGTTGAAATTGCTCAATCTCAACAGTACTCAATCATATAAGTTAAACTTATCGAGAATTAAACATTTAAATATTATCCAGATACTTATCATGCAAGTAATAGGAATGACCGATGATGGGTGGATTCATATTATATTTAAACATAGTACCGGTAATTTGCAAAGTATTAGACCTCAAGTTCATCTCCAGTAAATTAAATAATGCAAACGTATTTACAGAAGCAGTAATAGCTATGGATTTGAAAAAGGTTTGTTTAACTTTTACAATATTTAAGAAATGTGTCAACATTATACTGAAACGTGACATATTTTATGTGTTTGCAAGTTTTCTTTTACTTTGCATGAGAAAAGGAAGCTATTGTTGGCTTAATGTTTTGCTTTTTCCTCAGGCATATTTGATCAGAGCCTAGTCGGCAGTAAACTGACAGGGTTGCCACTGACTGGCCAATGATAGTTTTGGTAAATTGGGCAATAATGTGTCAAGTGAATTTAATAATATGGAGTCTGTGAACTCAAGCCTTTTTTTTTTTTTTTTTTTTTTTTTTTTTTGGCTTTGGCTTTTATATAAAGGCTGCTGTTGCAACCCAGTTATCTTAAACTGTGAGTAAAATAAATGTTAGTTTTATTTTAGATGTGTTTCTGCTTTTTATTTCTGAAAAGCAAAGCATGTTTTTCAGCATATTGCTACACCTTTCCAATGTACTACTTAGCCTCTTTAAATACAAAAAAGGGGGAAGGAGTTTTCCCCCTCTCCAAGCTGTATAGCTTTCTACAAAAAATTGTTTTTTACATATTGCCTATAGCAGTAAATATCCAAAAGAATTTAAAATGACTATGCAAAATATAATTTTTACAATCAGGTAAAATAATCTATATTTTTCTAATTAATTCTTACATTTTATACATATATTAAATAGATACTTACCCCACCCAAGATTTTTATGTCTTGAGCTAGATTATTTTCTTGCCTAAAGGATTTCAAATCCAAATAAAAAGTTTTTTTGCTGAAAGGTTTTGCATGTCCTTTTTCTTGCTTTGCAGTCTTCATATTGAAAACGTTGCGAAATCCTACTTAGCTTAATTTAAGAAAATAACATAATATATTTGCTACTGCCCATCAAGTACTTGAAATCCTTAGCATAAAAGCATATTTCGCATGTTTTACACAAGAGTGTTTTCATGTGAAAAGGTCCTTCCTGCATGAGTAAACATTTGTAGATTATCTATAAATATGGTACCTGCAAAATATAATATAATGAGACATTTGTAAAACCATAAGAGAAAAATATATACAGTTATTGTTAGTTATTTAATTTTTGCTATTTTTTGTTAATAACTATTATTACTTATAAATTTTTAATTAATATTTGATTACATCAACATAAAAACTACCAATGAAATTTCCACTGATAATGCAGCATCTGAGACTACCAAAAAAAGTTTTTAAATTACTCATGAATTACATGGCACTAATCTTTGACCTATTCCTGTAAAACATATATAATGTTTTTTTTTTTTTTTTTTTTTTTTTTTTCTTTTAATTTGCATTATTCTTAATGGTCTTTGAAATGCCCTATCTTTATTTGTATTTCCAAATCATCTTCACAAGTAACCCCAGAAATGCCCCCATTTCCATTTATGTTAAATAAAAATTTTCTTAAATTTTAAAAACACAAAATATATCATTTTCATCAAGAGACATAAAATGACAACATATTTATGTTTCAGTATCAAAAGCCAGTGTATTTACAGTGTATTACTAAAATTTGAAAAAAAGTAAAGTTTGATTCCAGCTAAATTTTCATTTCTTCAATGAGAATACATTTTATGTTTTTAATTTTAAATTTAATTGAAAACTTGAGTCACAAAAAAACATGGTCAGTGTTTATTTTCCCCTCTTTTCTTAGTATCTTATATCATACACTTGAACACATCAAAAACATTCGATATTATCAATAAATGCTTTGCTACCTCCCTCGTCCCACTTCTAGTTTTTCCTGCTTAATATTTAGCATCTATTATATGTTTCTAAAAAATTCCGAGTTTATTTTTTTGATTTTATTATATTGTTAGCCATTTGAATATACTTCTTATTGTCAGGATGTAAGTTAAAATGCCACAACACAGGTATATAGCTGCCTAAATCCCTTTTAAAAATATCACATATACCTATAATTAGGCTTCTGAAAATGACACGATCGGTCCCAGATAGCTAATTATGTCTAGGACTCTCTTGAATAGAAACACATAATAAGTAGCCATAAAAGCCGAAATAGAAGAAATTAATTATAGACGAGAGTTCCCCCCCCCCTTCTATAAAGTATAAAACTTAAAAAAAAAAAAAAAAAAAGTTTTTACCAAGATCCAGGTATTTTAGGATGTGATGAAAAGCGGATTTACTTCACTTCACAGGCTGAAAAGGAGGTTTGTCTCTGACCAGTGAGCCCGTCGGCAGCGTCAGAAAGTGCAATTTGACTAACAAAAACATTATGCTTTGTATCTGGTAGGATTGACATGGTATGCTCCACAATGAGTATCTGGAAAAAGGTAAAGGTGTACAGCAAGATTCAAATCTGTGTTGATGTTGCTATCAAGAAAAAACGTTGAACGGAATTCTGGCACAAACAAGCAAAACCACATGTTCACCAGATGGACTCTGTATGGACTCAAATGGGATCTTCTGCCACATCCACCATATAATCCTGACATTGCTACTTCAGACTTCTACCTTTTTTCACACCTACAGCTACATCTTGCTCGTGTTATCTTCCATTCTATACAGGATATCCAAAATGAGGTTGATCTGTTTTTGAACTCACAACCACATTTCTGGACCGAAGACTTTGAAAAACTCCCAAAACATCGAAAGAAAAATCATAGATTTGGGTGTCATTACTATCTGCACTAAAGGCGCTCCTTTCATGCATTTTTTTCTAACTTTATTAAAAAATTTTTTTGATGGGAAAACTTTCATTACAACCAGATATTTATGGATTGTTAGAAAGAATATTCCAGTGTAGCAATAAATAAAGGTTATCAAATATTGCTGGAGATGTTTTACACCAACATATGAGCTGATATAACTGATAAGTACCACTGAATGTAATTAAATATATATATTAATTCAGAATTTGAATTAACTACAACCACAAAGCTTGGAATATTAGTATGTTTTTATTTTGAAATTCAAGTGTGGAGGCAAGTCTGAAAAGCAAGATAAATTCTTTTGAAAAAAATTTCTTGATATTTAATTTAAATTTTATTTACCGAGATTCTAAAACCTTGCATTGACTGCAAAAATAATTACCAAGTCTGAATACCTGCAATAAAAAAAAGCAAAATCTCAAACTGAAAGTGCATTGCACCTTTACCTGACACTTTAGAAATTGATTAAGATATCAAGATCTCTGTTCAGTTCATGGGCAGCTAATAGAAAATTTAACACTGAAAAAAAAAAGTTAGACACTTTCCAAGTTTTTGGATATATAATTTGATGGTTATTTAAAACTGGATATTTCCTGTATTCTTAGATGTAATATTAACTTAACTGTTAAATCAAATCTTAGTCATTTATATCATCTTCAAAGCATAAATGCTTCGAATCTGATTTTCTCTTCTGAACTGCTAAATATAGGGTTTTAAAGTAAGTTTCCCACCATCACAAATATTGACTGCACAAATAGTTCCCATGGCGTGTTTAATCATATTTTGTCAAACAATTTTTGGCATTTGAAGGAAAGAGACTTGCTTTAGAACACTGTGTTTTGAAATCTGTAAAATAAAACCATTATCATTAAGTACAAGGTGTCTGAAAATGGAACTCATACTACCATTTACTTCCGGTTCTGCTGTAAAAAGTCAGCTACAGAATGTCATCAAATCATGTGTATATGTTTAGGTACTAATGTTGTATCATATAACACTATGAAGGTTTAGTACCAAAAGTTCAAAAACAAGGACTAGAGATAGAATGCTCTGGCCGGCCTACTGATGTTCACGAGGCCCAACTGCGAGAACTTGTGGGAGAAGATCGGTATGCAACCACTCAAGAGCTTGCTAAGGAGTTAGACGTACTTGACATACAAGTTCAATCGCTGGGTGCCACATGAGCTGACTCAAGAAAATAAGGACAGATGTGCTTGGGCCTGCACTAATCTGCTCGCTAATTAAAGCTCGAATATGCTCGCAAGTCGAATATCAACGCAAAGGGCATAATTCCAGACTGGACAGTTACTTGTGATGAAAAGTGGATTTACTTCAACAACACAGGCTGAAAAGGGTGTTGGTCTGCACCCGGTAAGCATGTTGGCAGCGTCGCAAAGCGCAATTTGCTAACAAAAAGATCACACTTTGTATCTGGTAGTACTGCTGTCGTATTATCCACAAAAAGTATCTGGGAAAAGGTAAAACCATCGACAGTAAGGTGAACAGCAAGATGCTAGTCTGTGTCGACAAGAAAAAATATCAAACTATGTTCCGACGCAATAAGGTAATGTTCCATCAAGATAATCCTATGCTTTTTTTCACACCTGTAGTTGCATCCTGCTGGTGCTATCTTCCATTCTGTGCAAGACATCCAAAATGAGGTTGATATGTTTTTGAACATGCAGTCACTAATCTTCTGGGCCAAAGGCTTTGAAAAACTACCAAAACGTTGGGAGAAAATCATAAATTGGGTGGTGATTTCTACTAAACTTACTGCTTTAATACTAGTTTAATTTTTAAATCCTCTTTTGATAACGCTGTGGATTTAACAATTTGGGAATTGCCCAGTGACAAAAAGTCTGCAATATAATTTTTTCAAAGAAAAGGCATTATTTATTATAGAAAATTATAATTCAGAAGTCAGTAACAAAAATCAGCGTTATCAGCGCTGATTTTTGTTATTTGACTTCTGAATTAGTATTTCTTCGATGTGTTATTGTGTCTTAATTATAGAAAATTATGTTTGAACAACCAACGAGATGAAACAATGCTTTAGAGATAACTCGGTAGCCACAGAGTTATGTTTAGCCTTTTTTTATATAAATTATAATAATGATATGAAATAGTTATTCACTCTTATGCTTCCATTCAGTTATGTTTATCCTTTTTATATAAATTATAATAATAAAAAGTATTATATGAAATTAACCTTTTATCTACATTAAAACAATAATCTTAGATAATTATTTACTATTATACTCCTTTTTGCATTAGGGTTGCCACAATTATTTTTGGCAGCACTGGCATCAGCAATAGTTTGGCGATTTTTTGCGGTCCTCAAAACGGAATAGTACCGAATAGATTTCTCAAAATAAACCGGAAAATCATTCAAGATTTTTCTTGAACATATAAATTTTAGGATTACTGAAATAGTGACTTATGCTCTGATCAATTGGATAATATTCCCATTTGATTGATGAAAACAGATAAATCTGAATAATGTAGAAACTATAATCTATACTATTAAATCTGTGCGTGTCTGTCTGATTGTTTGTTTGTGGCACTATCTCCTATAGAACGGCAGGGAGTTGACCTTCAAGAGAGGTACCCCCTACCAGATTCCAAAAATTCGCGGGAAGCCATTTCGACTATTCTCAGCTTTATAAGACTTTAATTAGCAGAGATATTAATTCAAAACTCTGAAAACACTCCTTTTCGCCCTCATTTTTCTGAGAGGCCACAGTCTTGCATGCTGGAGATAAAAATTTGCTTTGTTTCGAAAATTGTTGCCACTCCTCGCTTTCAAATCATAGAGTTTGTTAATAAAAAATTTGGGTACTTTTCCGTTTCGCCAGCGCAAATCTCGCTCGCCAAGCAGACTTTATTGGTGACAACATACAGTATACACATAAAAATTTTTAACAAATGTTAGTTCTAATAATTTTTCATTTTGAAGGCATAAACATTTTAATATTGTTTAAAATTTTGTAAAAAGCCAATAAATAAAGACAATAAATTTGTAAAAAAACATTAATTTAAGAATTTACTATGCTTTCATGGTTCAACATCCTGATTCGCCGGTTCATATCACTTGCCCCCAAGTACTTTCATCTCACGTAAACTACGTTACAAAAATCTAATTCTCTCCATAATTATCTACATTAATTTCAAGTTAAATCTTAATTTGGAATACAAGTTTAAATGCAAGAATTGTTCCAATTTGTACAAATAGCTTACTCAGAAATTATGTAAAACCACAGTGCTTTACTTTGCTGGTGCATTCCTCTAGAATTGATGAATTTAACACTTGACTTTGCCTTTACTATATTTTTGTCTTCGGGTGAGCAGTGTGATTGCTTCCTAATTGACTTAATTACCACGAATGGTCTTAGGTCATAAAATTGAACTATCTGGTAAAAATTCTATGTAATTTTATGACAGTATTGAAAAAAAAAAACAATCTGATAAGAAATGGCTGTGACTTGTTTTGAAAATGAGGCGTAAAACGTTACCAGCAAGGATATTCCGTTTGGCATCAGTTGTACCATTCATTATTGGTGCCTTTATCGCCTGCACCGGCAAAATGGAAAAGTTCCAAAATTTGTATGTTTTACAAAATATAAAATAAAAATACCACTGCAAACTTTAAACATATTGTTATTATATACGGTCGTATTCTGATGCTGCAGAAAGCATGCGATTTCATGTGACGTCATTGTTTGTCAAAAACTTTTCATTAATGTCAGCATTTTAAATAAATAACTGCTGTTGACAACTTTTTGTTTCAGGTAAGTATAACTGGCATAATATATTAATTATTTTATTGATGTTGAGAAAATGTTAAATTAAATTTAAATATGACATATATATTAACCTGAACTGGCAAATGTTTTTGTTTCCTAATTTGGCAATAAAAAAATTATTTACAAATTGGTTGTTGCTTGGAAAGAATGAAACGCTTTCATTCATAATGAGATGTTTTCGTAGATATGCTTTTCAGGTGTACATAGAAGTAACAAATTTTAGTTTGGCTGCAGCCCGCTAGTACAGTCAAAAGTCGTTAATCCGGACCTCAAAGCTACAAACTTTCTGCTCGTGCGTAACGCATGTGCATAATACTTTTATGCATCCGCATAAGCATGTGCGCATGCACATAATACGTTTACGCATGCGCGTTTAACGTATAACGGGCGGTATAAGCTAAGCTAAAATTATCTAATTATCTATTTCAGTTAATGTTGCAGATTGCGTTGTTCCTTAACCCCCCGAGCAGTACGGCTCTTTTCAGGAAACGACGTAAAAATAATCGTGTTTTCTTACCAGGTCTGTCGCAAAAACGGCAAGCATTTTTACTCAAACTACTTCAAAAGCGGGTCCCCTTACCACGTGAATATAATTAAGCTAATTCTCTCCTCCGTTGAATTTAGCGAGTGAAATTAGTTTTTCTCCCTATGGTATCTTCGTCACAAGACTGGTTGCTAAAATAGTATTTTATCTCCTATTTGGCTACGTTATAATTTGCACACTAACACATATGCTCTATATTACTCATACCTTAAATCAAGATATGTGCTGAATACAAAAAGTTAGTCAATATACATCATTAAGAGAAACTACGTAAAATGCTTTAAATTTCCAGTTTCTTTAAGGAATTGCTTCGATAATGGTGAAAAATTAATCTTGCATTTTTTTATCCTTATTTTCTGAGGAAATACTTTTTAATATACAAAGGGAATTTGTGAGAATTTTTTTCTCTCGTGTTCCAATTTTTCGAATACAAATTACAGTCAAAAGTCGTTAATCCGGACTCGTCGGGACTTCGGCAATTCCGGATTATCGATTTTTCCGGATTATAGATCATCAGTTTAAATCTCGTAAGATGGCATGAAGAAATTCTAAAATTAAAAATTTGAAACTGTAATTTATGAAATAAAGAACAATTATGATCTAAAGGGTATCAAAATTTACAAAAAAAAGCTTAATATTTATTTGTTTACTTTATTAAACATTTCTTTCAATGTAAGTTGTTTAAGTTGCTTCGTTTTATGTGATAATACTTTCTCTTTAATTCTATTAAACAGACATAATTTCTTGTTCAGTTACAAAGTTCCGCTGTTCAAGTCCCGTTAATTGCTATGCCGAAAATACCGACTAACTTGTCAATCGAAATTTTTTCGTTTTCACTAACCTCTCTGTCCCATTCTTCATGTCTTTATCCATTTTTTGCAGCAATTCCACTTTTTGTTTGACGGACATTGAAACATACTTTCGTTTTGTACGACCCTTAGGGAGCTCCAGAATCGGAAATTCTATTTGACATAATCGAAAGTTCAAGTTTACTTTTATAGTATTGCTCTTAGAGTCTGCAAAAAATAATAAGCCGGATCCAATTCGAAAATTAAGGAACAATGCAATCATCAACATTAACTGAAATAGATAATTAGATAATTTTAGCTTATACCGCCCGTTCTACATAAAACATGCACGCGAAAACGTATTCTGCACTTGCGCACACGCATATGCGCAGTCGTAAAAGGTCTTATGCGAACGCGTAAACGCCTATGCGCATGTGTCAACGCGGCGCATGTGCAGAAAGTTTTTAGCTTTGAAGTCCGGATTATGGGTGTCCGAATTAACAACTTTTGACTGTACTCGCAACTTATTTTAATATTATGTTTATATTTAATTTTCAAATATTATAAGTTTATTCCACTATAAAGTATTAGATTTAAATAATTCTTTAGATTGCATCATAAAATTTATTAGTAGTTAGTTATTTATGGCATCATTTTGACTTGTGAGAAATAAATGTTGTAATCGCGAAACATTTCGATTTTCATATTTCAAAGGAAATTTCCATTTTGAATAGTTCCATCATGACGTTTACATATACATATGTCGCATATCTTAACATAAAATGTTGAAATTTTATATTTGGGACTTATGACTAGTTTTAGCGCGACGTATGTATGCATGTATATCGCATAACTCAAAAACGGTTAACCGTAGAATGTTGAAAGTTTCTGCATGGGGCATCTGTATAGCATCTAATTGTGAACCTCCCTTTTTTATTGCAATCGGCAGTGCCAAAGGGGCATTTTGAAATGGAAGATCATATCTCATTTTCAAACGAAATAGGTTTAAATGAAGTTTAGCAAAAATTGCGTTTTATTTATTTGTCGTACAAGGAAGTCATGTGGTGTCCGCATCAGATTTTTTAAGATGTTTCAAAATAAATAAATATATGATTTGAATATCAAATGATCTCAAATGTATCAGCTTTATTTGTTTGTAAATATTCTACAAGGAAGACAAGAAATAATCTAAATAGCATACCTTTAGAAGAAACACATTAAATACATTGTCTTTTCAAGAAAAGTTGAAATTTTAAAGAATAACTGATTAAATTTTCTTTAAATCCTTTTAAAAAACATTACATATAAAACCAGTTATGGTTTTCAGAAAGACAATTTAAGGAGGAAAATATTGTTTTAGAACGAATATCGCACAATATTTCCACCTTAAATTGTTTTTCTGAAAAATATTTGTGTAATATTCATTCTAAAGTAATATTTTTACTCATAAATTTGGTATGCTTAAATTTATGTTATCTACCTGTATATAATATAAGCAGTCAGTTCAACCACAATGTAACAATTATACAAGCTCTGTGTAAAGATCGATTTCTATCATCTATGTCCATCTGTTCTATAATCTATTTCTAACTCTATAATCAGCCAAAGTAGTGTTATAATTATCCTTTTGAATATTGGAACGGGTAAAATATATCAATATGAAATATGCGATCAAGTAAAATTATCTCATTGCTGTTACAGGAGGATGTTGTGTGTAAAACGTCCTTTAAAAGGTGGCAAAAACACATAAGTGTTTTAGGTTTAGTTTTATTTATTTGATTGCGGCAAAACAAGTATTCGTAAGTATTATCTGCCTAATGAAGGCATGCTTTTGTGGAGAACTGCCTAAGGAAAACTGGCTGGCACTGACGTTAACACATAAGGAAAACCATGAAAGCCTCCATGGAGTCAGCCTGTTCGCCAGAACTAGACACTGGCTCCAAGTACTAGTGTTCAGAGATATTATCGCTGTATTATGTTAGAATTTTAAATCTATGTGATCTTTAAGTTATTTAGCAGATACTATGTAACAGCAAATTATTAAATTCTCAATGACTCGATTCAAGTAATTTTCTATAAAACTGGGCCTTCTGATGGCCGATTGGATAAGCCCAAAGAATTTGATTTTTCGACCTGGGCCAGAATCATGGCAAATGCCTGGCTGCATTTGTGGATTTCTCCATAGGGAGTACAAATGTGAGGTAGGTTTCCTTACAGAATCCTTCACGAAAGCATTACGCTCTTTAGGCAGATAACCTTAGTATTTTTCATCGCTTACAGTTAAATCAAATTAGCTTCCGATAAAGTGTGATGTAAAAGTAGGACCGAGGAAGTAAGACAGTGCTCTATATACATATATCGTTCTGAGGAAGTACGATATACATACACAGAGAAAGTATGGCATAAAAATAGGCAGTAAATACATTTGAAGTGTTGAAACTTTTTTCGAAGGAGAATAAAATGCAAACAATATTTTGCTTCTAGACATACTTTCCAAACTGGGATAAATCAGAGTGCAGAATGCACTTAAAACAAATTAGCTTGAATAATTTTATCAAAAAACTTATTCATGAATGAGAAATCATAAACACAATTTTTGTTATTTTTTACGTTGTAGAACATTAGGTATTTTGGAAGCAGAAAAAATGAAAAATAAGCAATGCCGGGAAGCGAACCATGGACCTTTCAATTGCGCAATTCGCCAGGATTTTGGTTTTGCACTTCCTAGTTTTTATCAATTAACATAAAATTAGCATTTCATGGGAAAAAAAAAAAAAAAAAAAGCATTTTTTGTTTATCTTTAATTTAAACAACAAAGGGATTAGAATTTTTGTTACTTTGCAAAAAGTACTTAGTAAAAAGATGGATTTCGAATTTGAAATGTTTTTGCTATTTGGTTAGTAAATTAATTAATATAAAGTAGTATACTACTTAGTTAACTATGTTTTTATTGGGAACCATTTAAGGACATATTATAACAGTGGAAATTACTTTTGTTCTTTTTGAAGTTCCTCTATACATTATAAAATTAACCAATTGATCAAAATTTGCATTATACAATAAAATAAGTACTGTAACACAACAACAACGATAAATAGCCTTCTTATATAACAGCCCAAATTAAAATTACTAACTAAAAACAACGAACGTGGAGACATTTCTATTATGTAGTAAAGTAAGCTTCAAAATACTTGTATTTTGGAAGAACTGGTCAGAAATTATGTGAAAAAAAAATTTCATTTTTAAAAATTTTCTTATAATGTGTCTGCTTATTTTAAGCCATTTTATCTAGTAATAACAACTTGATATTGTTACAGATTAAAAATAATGAATGCAATATCATCCATATTTCGAAATGGGCTTATTTACTTATGCTGTTATAACTACTAATAACTGTTGATGAAACATTTCCACAGCAACATAATTTTGATCTGCTATGCAAGTTTATTTATGTGTTTATTTCTTAACAAATATTGAATCGTTGAATGTAAAAAAAAAAAGCATTAATAAAATCTTTAAATGCCTGTCTTTGAATTTGAGTTCTGCTCAAATTCATTTCAAATATTCCAAATCTCTTTATGTACATTGATTTCAATGCGATTTTTATTAGAAAAAAATTCAACGAGTTTGATTTTCTTACATAATTGTAATTACATTGTTCAACGCAAAATAACTAGCATATTTAAACAAGAGACTATTACAAGACTTTGCTAGGATCCTGCTAGCCGCGCAGGATGCTTTGTTAGAAGGAAACAACTGATTGAAAGTATGTGTTCAAATTATCACATCTGTCATTTATCTGTCGAAGAAAAGGTAGGACTTTTGTATGAGTACGTTTCAAAGCTTGTTTTTCCGTTCTGTAAGTATGCCAATCTCCAGGGGTGTAATTACTCTTTTACGACAAATCTGAACTGCTGCAGTTCTTCCAAAACGTGAAGAGAATACATTGCCATCTGCTATTCTGAACTATTTTGTACTTTATTTAAACATACAGAAGGTTACAAGTATAGGTTTTTTGCACATCTACAGTTATTGTTTTCTAATTACTGTCATGTAATATAAATGCAAAAGCATTTAATATTTATTTAGTCTTTCGCATAACATATCAAAACAAATTTCTCTTAAGTCATCTGTTTATGGCTGAAGTTGCTATGTGTATTTCTTTAATTTATGCAATGAAAGTTAAAAATACAGCCATCAATAAAAAATATAAAAATTCTGCACATGTGAAAATAAAATGATGGTAAAATGCTTGAACACCATTCAAAAAAATCATGTTTGAGCTAAAATATTAATGTCTTTCAAAATCTTTTCTAACATACGTGAGAATTTTCTATAAAGAGGCAAGCTTTTTTTTACTGCTTAGACCTAGAGTACTTTTTTTTTACTTCTTACTAAACAATCATAGATCCTTTCCCAGATTTTACTAATCAGGTCTTGCTGGCCTAAGATGTAATACTTTGATAAAGAAATTCTAAAAAGTTTAGCTTTTTTTTTTTATTTCAATAATTCTGAATACCTATAAAAATTCGGACTACTACAAATTTTATTAAAACTCATCCTATGATTTAAAAAGTTGCTTCAGACCACTGACGAAGTTTTTAAATTAAAAAGAAACTGTATTTGATATGGTAATGAAGTTAAAATATCATTGCACCTGCTTAGACAATATTCAATCAAAGAATGCTACTATTTTAGAGAATTCTATGCATTTCAAATAAAAAATAGCACAAATAATTATTATATATTCAGATTATACACGATACTGAGTCATTCGCCAACAACATACTACATTCAAAAAACAATAAAAAATTTTTTTAAAAAAATCTGACAGGTTTCAGATTTTAAATTATGTCCAAAAGGACATTTCTTTAACGTTTTGTGTGCTACCTTTATTTATTAAATATCATGTTCTTTGCACTTACACCATAAAATTCAGTTCAATAGCAATGTCGATAATTAATTTTAAAATCAGCATATATTTAAAATTTCCGGTACACAATTCTGCGAGCTAGAGGTAAAAAGGTTTCCACCTCCGTAGAGTGTTGCTATTGCTTGCTTTAAAATCGTTGAGTTCGTTACTCAAAAATTCATTAAAGTTTCACAAAATATGAAATAGATAATAGAACAAATTCCAAATTTCAAATTTGGTTTTCCACATGCCCATATTCGTAGGAGGATTACGTCATTCAAACTTGGATGGCCTTTTTTCAAACCTTTTTCTATCACAATGCGAGATACATACATTTACGCAGATTTTTCATTATTTAATTACTTCAAATGTAATGCGGGACTCTAACATTTGGTGGCAACAGTCTGAAAAGTGATTCGCCATTTATAGTGATTCAACGCAAAATCACAAAAACAAGAACAGTATTAGTATTTCAAACAATAGTCTCTCAAGGACTATTGTTTGAAATACTAATACGCCCCTTTGGACTAATAAATAAAAATATGAAAGGTTTCAGATTTTAAACTACGTCCAAAGGAGCGTTTTTAACGTTTTGTGTGTTACCTCATTAAATATCATGTTCTACGTACTCAAACCATAAAGTTCAGTTCAACAGCAATATCTCAAAATTATTTTTAAATGAGCGTATCTTAGAGTCTCTCGCGCTGGAGATAAAAATGGGAATTTTTTCGTATGGTGTTGACATTACTCACTTTGAAATCGTTTAGTTTTTTAATCAAAAATTTGTTGATGTGTTATAAAATATGAAATCGATAATAAAACAAATTTCAAATTCAAATTAGGGCTTCCACATGCCCATATTGTATGGCAGATTACGTTATTTAAATTTTGATAGCTCTAGGTACCGTTGTTTTATCACAGTGCTAGAAACATATGTACATTCATGCAGATTCTTCATTATTTAATTTCTTTAGTACAGAGCGATTTCTTAATACAGAGCGATAATATTTAGTGGCAACAATTTGAAAACTGATTCGCTGTTTATAGTTTTCAATGAAAAATGCCAAAGCGAAATTAAAAGTCCTTCAGGGCAAATTGCCCCTTTGGACTAAAAATAAAGTAAGCAAACATAAAAAAGTAAATTTTTGTGCTTCTTTTCTTAATAGTATTTCGTTTTATTTATTTACTGCGGTTCTTTTTAACTGATATTTGTTACTTTTAGAAAAGTTGCGGGTTATATTTCGGACATTCAGTTGTTAGGCTGTAGGTTGGTTATTTTAATAATTTATATAGCAAAATACAGAAATTTTAACACAACCTTGCCTTTCTGCTTGTAGTTATTTTGCGTTGAACAATGTAATTACAATTATGTAAGAAAATCAAACTCATTGAATTTTTTTCTAATAAAAATCGCATTGAAATCAATGTACAAATTCATTTCAAATAATGAAATATTTGAAATGAATTTGAACAGAACTTCATCAAACCAGTATAAGCCACGAATATTGTTCCAAAATGAATAAATAATTCGCCATTATTATTTTTAATATCAAATTAGATTATGCTTCATAAACCTGTTCAAAATACGCTTATTATAAATTACTGTTGATGGCTAATTTTTATTTGAATTATTGCTTAATTATGTTATTCTTTACATGTAATTAATTATATATAACTCATATTAAATGCAGTATTAAATTAAATGCAGTAATTAAATGTGCTATTTGTTTCGCTCAAATAATTAAAACTTATAACTTGTCGGTTTTAATACCATATCTATATATCCATAAGTAAATTTGTTTAAATATTTCCTAATGCTATTTTTTAATTGAATTCACCAGCATTTCGCATATTTCTGAACATTCAATTTAAAAACTAAAGGATATTTTATGAAAATGTTATCTGTTTAAAGAGAGTATTGAAAGAACATGCTTACATGCTTTTTCATTTCGCAAAAAATGTCCACGTTTGTTTGTTATTTATAAACCACAACATTTCAAGCAACATGCTCAAACATTTTCTTGGCAATTAAACATGGTGGTCTAAAACGAAAAAGAGCAACCCTCTTTCCCTCCTACTGAAAACTGTCATTTAGAGATCTCCAGGGTTCCAGAAATAAGGAGGGCATGAGACATCTGCACGGCCGCTTTAAGGCGGTCATAATGCTTTCAAAGTCTTCACCACTGACCGCCTAGAAGCGTCCGTAAGGCTTTCGAGGTAGGGCGTCTTGACCGCCTAAACCCGGTCATAACGCTCAGAGGGTTAATCTTCGAATTGGATCCGGCTTATTATTTTTTGCAGACTGTTAGAGCAATTTTATAAAAGTAAGCTTGAACTTTCGATTATGTCAAATAGAATTTCTGATATATATTTACTAATATGTAAAGGATCTACAAAGCGAAAGTATGTTTCGATGTCCATCAAACAAAAAGTGGAATTGCTGCAAAAAATGGATAAAGGCATACCCTTTGTTTCTCTAACCCTTCAGAAATGTGTTTATCAATTTCACGCTGCTCTGCGAGGGGGGGGGGACGTTGCGGCACGCAATGAACTCGAAGTTGATCTGTCAGCACTATCCTTATCTTCACGGCAGATGTTTTTATTTTATTCAGCTTATAATTCTTTACTAAATGTAGTATTTCATCTCGATGTATTCCGTCTTTGATATGATTTAAATCAAATTCCTCGTCATTATAAATATCACGAGTACACATCCAATAGTTTTCTGGTTGGAATTTTCTGATTTCGACTATGCGTAATGTATGCTTTACGCATGCACGCGTTGAAAAAAATGTTTAATAAAGTAAACA
Source organism: Stegodyphus dumicola (assembly GCF_044657685.1). Taxonomy (NCBI): domain Eukaryota; kingdom Metazoa; phylum Arthropoda; class Arachnida; order Araneae; family Eresidae; genus Stegodyphus; species Stegodyphus dumicola. The sequence goes on from NC_140768.1 coordinate 110,731,726, forward strand.
AATAAATATTAAGCTTTTTTTTTTTTTTTTTTTGTAAATTTTGATACCCTTTAGATCATAATTTCTCTTTATTTCATAAATTACGGTTTCATATTTTTAATTTTATAATTTCTGCATGCCATCTTTCCAGATTTAAATTGATGTCCTATAATCCGGAATCGCCGAAGTCCCAACGAGTCCGGTTTAAAAACTTTTGACTGTAATAATTATAATAACCGTTGGAAAGCTGAAAAACTGCTGGAGAAAGAAAGTGTGGCTAATCTTTGGAATATGGTAACAGGCAGTTTGGCAACATTTTGGTAGGCAATAAAGGTTACTACCTAGGACTTTGGCAATAATGTGAAAAGTTCCCAGTACCAATTACGCATTATTTTGTGTGAGAGAAATGAGAAACCATGAGACATGTCATGTGACATTTATGGACGAATCACAGTTCTTTAATCGGAAAAGGGGGGAAATTTGGAAAAATATCTGCAGTACTTTAAGTATTTTGTATTTAGCTTCATTGTGTGTTTTGTGAAAAAGTGTTGCTTAATTTTTGGATCCAATGGCCCTATGTAAAGTGAATTCCAAATTTTTATTGCGTTTAGCATTTTGTATTTAGCTTCATTGTGCATTGTGTGGGAATGAAATGAGATTATGTGAAAGGAAGGATATTACAGATAAGTTTGAATGGCGGTGCAAGAAATCTGGTGAAAATGGACATTTTGTGATCCGCCATGCACTCAAGATTCTGTAGAAGATTAGGTAAGTTAGTATTTTTAATCATTTGAGGATATTATTTTTATGCATTGTTCTAAATATAAGGAATAAATAAATTAATATGCTATTATTGGAAAATTTTTATTAGCAATGAATTAGTTTAAAGTAATTAAGATTTTAAGTTAATTTTTATTAATTTAATGTATGTGTTTATTTATATTTTAAGTAGGGCTTTTTAATTTAATTATATTTTATTTAAATGATAGTTATTTTGTGAATTATATGTTTGTAGCATTTTGGAATATATTTCAGTAGAAATAAACATGCATGGGAATAATTTAAATATTTGACACTAAGTATTTGCAACCATTTTTAATGTTTGCGTTATAAATTCGCAGGTGACGTTTATAATAGATAATTTAGAGGGAAAAGTTTTTGAATATTTTATTTATTTTATACATGCAAATGTTCTTTCTTAAAAAGGGTATATACTTTTCCGCGATCAGTTAATTTCATACATGTCATTTTTACTAACTTTAAAGATTCACAAAATTTTCCTGCAAATTTTTCTAATTTATGAGAAAAAAGCAGTGTACATGGATAAAGTCAAGAGTGTGCACAATGCCATTTTTGTGCAAGTCCGTGATATTTTTTTTAAGTAAAAATAGGTCGACGTGTACATGGTTTAGTTATATTTTAATTAAATGATAGTTGTTTTGTGAATTATACGTTTAAGTAGAAGTAAACGAGCATGGAAATAATTTTAATATTTGACACTAAGTATTTGCAACCATTTTTAATGTTTGTGTTATAAATTCGCAGGTGACGTTTATAATAGATAATTTAGAGGGAAAAGATTTTGGATATTTTATTTATTTTATACATGCAAATGTTCATCCTTAGAAAGGGTATATACTTTTTCGTAATCAGTTAATTTCATACATGTCATTTTTACTGACTTTAAAGATTCACAAAATTTTCCTGCAAATTTTTCTAATTTATGAGAAAAAAGCAGTGTTCCTGCATTTTCGTGCAAATTTTTGTAATTTATGAGATAATAGCAGTTTAAATGGATAAAGTCAAGAGTGTGCGCAATGCCATTTTTGTGCAATTCTGGGATTTTTTTTAAGTAAAAATAGGTCAACTTGCACATGGTTACCGTGTATGTGTCATTCTGAAAAACGCGGCAAGGAGTTTGCGATTCTGCACTTTCTCCCAATTTTGCAGTTAATATTCGTCATGATTTAAGCAATTTTGTTCCATAAAATTTCTAGCATAAGCGTAATTCGGCTAGCAGATTGCTGGAAAAATGTTGAATAAGTAAAAAGAAAAGAAGCCTGTCTTTACTTCGTGAAGACAAAATGGCGGCGAAAAAAAAAAGTAGAAGGTTGCTGTAGCAGAGTTGGTTGCCAAATTTTCGCCAAAAATCGCCAAGTTACCATATTCCAAAGATTAACTGAAAGTGTTTCATTTGGATAAAATGTATTATATGAGCATAGAAAGTAGGACGATATTGAAAATAAATTATTCACATGTAGTTTAAGTGCATAATTGCTAGTATATTCTGTGGAAATTGGCGATATTTAGGCATCTAAAGCATTTTTCCTGTATCAATAGTGAATGAAAAATTCGTCACAGAAATACTTTACTTACACATTTGCTTTTCAGGGGCACACAGAACTTTAAATTTTACTTTAGCTGCAACCTGCTCATCTGGCCCACTAGTACAGTATTATAATTTGTGGGTCATAAAACGAATGACTTGATGTCCTAAATCCATAAAAAGATTCTCATAATTTTCAACAAATATAAAATTGAATCTAATGAAACGAACTATCATGAAAGATTGACAGTTGACCAAAAAAAAAAATAAATTATGAATAAATTAATCATAGCTGCAATAATTCAAATTTCAAACCAACATGGGCATGCAAAATCTGCTCACTTTTCAATATTTTCTCGTTACAAATACTACCAAAGAAAGGCTCAGTTGACTTTTAGATCAAATCAAAAAGATTAAACAAAATTTGAATACATGTAGTAACTATTTTAAAATCTGTGTAACAACAATTTATTAATATATTGTTAATGATTAAATATACGTATTTTGAAAATGTATATGTAGTCAGCACATACAAATTTGAATACAATTAAATTTTAAAAGTGCAGCACATGTTGAAATATAAAAACTGAAGAATTAAAATGAAAAAATATATTTTTTGATATGTGTTACTAATACATAAACACCATATAAATTGCAGCATCCCTTAGCATAAGGTAAATGAACAATGGTTACTGCAAAAATCATCTAGCACAGCAGTTCTCAACCTTTAGACTAACGCTTATAATTAAACCATAATTGAAAAACTTTCGTACCACCACAACATTTTACAATGATTATCTTTCAATCTCTCAATAGAAATATTAAAAAAAATATATTTGCACAAGCTATTGGCTATTTGTATTAAATATGCACACATAAAAAAATATTAGATTAAAAATTGGCTACCATTTTACTTATCAATATTTAAGTTATAATACTTCAATTCTAAAAGTTAATGTGAAATTTGGGCCTGTTTAACAGAGATCAATTTCTTTATGTCTGGTCTTTTTTTCACTTAGTTTTAATCGCACATTAAGATCCACTTCTAATTTTATTCTGTATTTATTTTTCAAATACAACATGGAAGAAAATCCTTGTTCACACAAATTGGTTGTGCAAAATGGCAATAAAAATTTAAGGTTAATCTTTGGATTATGGTAACTTGGCAATTTTTTGGCGAAAATTTAGCGACTAACCTTGCTACAGCAACCTGCTAGTTTATGTTTGGACGCCATTTTGTTTTCACGAAGTGAAGGCTTTTTTTTTTCCAACAATCTGCTAGCCGAATTACGCTTATGCTAGAACTTTTATGGAACAAAAGTACTTAATCACGACTTAGATTAGGTTCGAAATTGAAAGAAAGTGCAGAATTGCAAACTGCTTGCCGCAGTTTTTAAGAACTGCACATACACGGTATCATCCATGTACACGTCGACCTATATTCACTTAAAAAAAACATAACAGAATTGCACAAAAATGGCATTGCATACACTCTTGACTTTATCCATGTACACTGCTAAGGTCCTAGCTAGTAACCTTTATCACCTTACCAAAATGTTGCCAAACTACCTGTTATTATATTCCAAAGATTAGCCCTGAAATCTAACTTATGAGTTCAAAAATAACACAATTGTTAACTTTTGGCTGAAGAGAAAAAAAAGGGCTAATCTTTGGAATAGGGTAACAGGTAATTTGGCGACATTTTGGTAAGGCGATAAAGGTTACTAGCTAGGACTTTAGCAGTGTACATGGATAAAGTCAAGAGTGTGCGCAATGGCATTTTTGTGCAATTCTGAGATGTTTTTTTAAGTGAAAATAGGTCAACGTGTACATGGATACTGTGTATGTGCAATTCTTAAAAATGCGGCAAGCAGTTTGCGATTCTGCCCTTTCTCCTACTTTCGCACCTAATCTTCGTCATGATTAAGCACTTTTGTTCCATAAAAGTTCTAGCATAAGCGTAATTCGGCTAGCAGATTGTTGGAAAAAAATGTTGAGAAAGAAAAAAAAAAAAAAAGCCTTTACTTCGTGAAAAGAAAATGGTGTCCAAACAAAAACTAGCAGGTTGCTGTAGCAGGGTTGTTTGCCAAATTTTTGCCAAAAAATCGCCTTAATCCAAAGTTACCATAATCCAAAGATTAACCGATTTCAGTCACAAGAAACTTTTATCAATTGTTTTTTTCTTCACGAGATAAAATTTCAGGTACATTTGAATAAACTGGATAATCTAACCCAATTTTCTTTTTCATAATCATCAGGAAAATACATGTTAAAATTATTTATTGATGAAAAACAATGCTTTTTAATGTTGGATGCTAATTCTTTTATTTTCAAATTACTTTCAGTTAGAAAACTTTCAAAAAATGGTAGAAAGTTATTATCAAACTATTATTATCAAATTCTTTGATTATTAGCTAGAATTTTTTATCATCGTATTTATTTTATTTCTAATGGTAAAAAACATAACACTTGGTCTTTGTAATCCTAAATTTAAAGCTAAATATACTCAACACAGCAACTATAAATCACTCAATAAAGATATTTTTGCAATTAAAATTTTGAATCACAGAGGTATATTTGAATTTCTCTTCAAAGTTCAAAAAGACGATTTAAAGCTGCCTCTGGATAACCACCTTACTTTGGAATGTAACAAAAGCGTTTCATGTTCCCTGCCCATCTCTTGGTATAAAATCATAAATATTCTTGAAGCTCAGCTTTTAATAAAATTAACAATTTTCACAGCTTGGTTTAAAACGATTTTCAGATTTTTTGGGATTGTTTTGACTACTAAAGCTTCACGATGAATAAAACAGTGAGCAAGATTAGTTTCGAGTGCGACTTTCTTTATCTGTAAAATGACACTGGAACGTTTACCTGTTAAAGCCCGAGCTCCATAACTGCATACCGCAATTCCAAGGAATATCATTCTCAGACATGAAATTGTCAAGTACTTTGAAAATTTTATTTTCAATTGTTCTATCATGAAGAGATTCAGAAAATATTCTTTGGCAATTCGTTTATGTTCTTCGAAACTTTAGTAGTGTAATAATAATTGGTCATAGTTCCTTATATCAATACTTTAATCCAATTGAAATGCAAAATACTCACTGTGTTTTATTTTTTCAATAAATGTCTCTTTTATGGGATTTGCCATTTCATGAATTTGTTGGCTTACTGTATCAATTGATAACGGAATTAAGTTCAATAGCCACTTTTTGTTGAATAATGTTAAAATGACATCTTTAGCTGCTGGTAATAAGGATTTCTCCAATAGTGTGTGCCTCCAAGACTGGAGTCTTGGTAATTCGTAGGCTTACTAGGTAACTAACTAGCTTCCAAAGTTTCAAAGCTTTTTCACATGAAGTAATAAAAACTGTTATTACTTGTTTACCATTTTTGAACTCTGATAATTTCTTCTTAAAATATTCTTCAGATTTATCCTTTAAATTGGCATGCTTAGATTCAAGATGTCTTTTAAGAAACGATTTCATACTTTGATTGGATAACAGTTCACCGCAAACAACACATTGAGGTTGTGGTCCATTTCATTTCTATTCTAGGTAAACCCAAATGATAATGCTTATATAAATTATATTTTCTATAAACAATTTTTCTTTTCTTTTCAATATTCTTAGTGCTAGTAGATTGTACTGGATCCATTGCCTGTGAATCATTGCATTTTCGCTTAGTCAATCCTAGGCATTTTGAAGATCTAGGGTTTTTATCATTTTTTCACAAATATTTAAATGCACAATATATATAGAGAGAGAGTTCTTCAAAAACAAATAACGATATTTTCAAACTACATAAAAAAGTAAAAAATTCTAAGCAACAAGAAAACCAGAGACAGCAAATTGACATAAAATGATTCAAAATGAAAACAGAGCAATATGAGCCCAGAAATTGTACCAACATAAAAAGTAGACATGCTAATAACTAACTCAAGGGGAATAAATCAGATACTATTAACTTTTTATAGGAACTTATTTTTATTTCCTATTAAATACAAGATCCATTTCTACTACTCCTTTTAAAAATATCATTTATGACAAATTTTGCTATGTTTATGGCTAAAAGAATACTTTTGAAAATAAAAATGGATTATTTTGCTAAAGTCTGTGAGCAGCTATTGATCTTGGTAAGTGGGATGTTGGGCTATTTAATTTTTGAATTGAATATTTAAAAGTAATTTTTTCTTTTGCGTACCACTTGTTTTCCTCTTGCGTACCACTGGTTGAAAATCGATGATATAGCAGATAGAGTTCTTAACCTTTTTTATCCCATGTAGCTAAATTACAATTACAAATACTTTACGAGTGAACCATGCACAAAAATAAATTTCTGTTTTTTTCCTTTAGTTTTCTATTTCCTTTTTCTTTCCTTCAACTTATCTCTCTGCAGGTTTATTTTTTAAGATTATGTTACAGAATTTCTGCAGAAAAATAAAAGGAAAAAAAAATTAAGTAAGAAAATATACTGTGTTGAGTACTTATAGGTGTATAACTATGTAAGTACTTTTAAAGTTATAAGCCCAGACCAAAAAATAATATATTTTTTAATCTAAAAACAATTAATAAAAAGCATTTGCTTAGTAGTTTTCAAAAAAGGAGGATAATAAAGACACTGGCAGACAGACAACTGAAATGCTACATTTGATCAACAGGATAGTGTTAAGATTAAGAGCTGAAGCTGATACATTAGTTCCATGTTTTTCAGAATCTAATGTTTGAAGTCTAACATTGCTTTCAAATTTCAGTTACGATTAAGAAAAGATTAAAAAAAACATACAAAATAACTTTATGTACTGTAAAATATACCAATATGACTATTTAAATTACAACATAGCTATAACATATAATCTGCTAGATTGCTTTATGGTATTAGAAGAAACTCTTGTACTTAGTCTAGTAACTCAGACATACAAAGTTATAAATATTTTAGTTAAATAAGAAAGAGAAAAGTTTTTAATAATTAAAATTTTAAGATGATAGATATCTCTCCAAAATATGTAAAAACCGAGGCTTTGTGGAAATTCAATGGAAAAGTGCTTAATCATGACGAAGATTGGGAGAAAGTGCAGAATCGCCCACTGCTTGTCGCGTTTTTAAGAACTGCACATACACGGTATCATCCATGTACACGTCAACCTATTTTCACTTAAAAAAACATCCCAGAATTGCACAAAAATGGCACTGCGCGCACTCTTGACGTTATCCATGTACACTGCTAAAGTCCTAGCTAGTAACCTTTATCGCCTTACCAAAATGTAGCCAAACTACCTGTTACCATATTCCAAAGATTAGCCAAATTTTCAATAATAAATTCAAACTTACGAAATAATTAAGATATAACTTTTGAAGTGAAACGTTTGAGGTCTTTCTTTGAGTTTTAACAGTTTGATGAAATTTTTTGCACAATATTTATTTAAAAAAATGTGATCAGAACTTGGTTGATCTTTACAATATGGTAACTGGTAGTTTGGCGACATTTTGGAGGCGATAAAGGTTACTACCTGGGACTTTGGTAATAATGTGAGCAGTACTCAGTTCCGATTACGCATTATTTTGCGTGAGGGAAATGAGAGATCATGGGATATGTCATGTGATATTAATGGACGAATTATGGTTCTTTAATCGGAAAAGGGGGGAAATCAGGAAAAAATGTGGAAATTTTGTATTTAGCTTTATACTGTGTTGTGTGAAACAGCATTGTTTAATTTTTGGATCCCATGGCCCTAACTAAAGTTAATTCGAAATGGGTATTTAGGCATTGTGATAAAGAGAAGTTTGCTTTTTATTTAGCGAAGGAAGTATGGAGGAAAAATTCGCAGAAAAAATCTTTCAATAATTTTATTGAATGAATTAGAAAAGTGTATCCGCCACGTAATCAAGATTCTGAAGAAGATTAGGTAAGTTAGTATTTTTAATTATTTGAGGATATCATTTTTATGCATTGTTCTAAATGTAAGGTGGAAAGGAATTTGGTATTATTGGGAAAATTGTTATTAGCAATGATTTAGTTTAAAGTAATTAGGATTGTAAGGTAATTTTTATTAATTTAATGTATGTGCTCATTTATATTTTAAGTAGTGGTTTTAAATTTAATTATATTTTAATGAAATGATAGTTATTTTGTGAATTTTATGTTTGTAGGAATTTGGTATTTGTTTAAGTTGAAATAAACGTGCATGGAAATAATTTAAATATTTGATACTAAGTATTTGTAATGCTTGCGGTATGAATTCGTTGGTGACGTGTATAATGTAATAGATGATTTAGAGGTAAAAGTTTTTGGATATTTTATTTATTTTATATGTGGGAATGTTCATATTTGTAAAGGGTAAATACTTTTTCGCGATCAGGTAATTTCATATATGTTCTTTTTACCGGGTTTAAAGATTGAGAAAATTGTCATGTATTTTCGTGAAATTTTTCTAATTTATGAGAAAAAAGCAGTGTACATGGATATAGTGAAGAGTGTGCGCAATGCCATTTTTGTGCAATTCTGGGATGTTTTTTTAAGTAAAAATAAGTCGGCATGTACATGGTTTATGTGTATGTGTTATTTTGAAAAACGCGTAAGGAGTATGGTATTGTGCACTTTTTCCCAATTTTGCAGTGAATATTTGTCATGATTAAGCAGTTTTGTTTGATAAAATTTCTAGCATAAGTGTAATTCGGCTAGTAGATTGTTGGAAGAAGTGTTCAGTAGATAAGAAGAAAAGAAACATGTCTTTACTTCGTGAAGACAAAACGGCGGCGGGGAAAAAAAAATAGAGGGTTGCTGTAGGAGAGTTGGTTGCCAAATTTTCGCCAAGTTACCATAATGTAAAGATCAACCCAGAACTTATCTAGGAAACTCAGTTACTGGAAATTTCCAGAGTCATCCAAAACTCATAACTGATTAAATCAAATTCTCTTAGGCTTCTTTTTCGCTGCAGCAAAACCTAAGTTTTGGAAGCACAGAACTTGCAAAGCACTCAAAAAATTTACAATTACTAAAAATTTTCAGATACCATAAATGACAGATTTGTTTTAAGTGCACTTTAACAATATGGGAAAAAAGCCAAAACTTCTAAGCAAGTTCATTTTGGCAAAACATATGCATGCAATGAGTTACTAAAAAAATAGAAACTTAGAACCAGATTTAATGACTACTGCTCAGGATTTTGAATAATGATTACCCTAGTATCCTGTTCTTTCTCGAAATATGCTTCTACGTTAGTACCAACAATGGAGTCCAACGAGATTTTGTACTGAGGTTACAGAAACGAACTACAAAGGTTTGGCAAATATTTCTGATAACTTCATAAATAAAATTTAAACAACAAATGGTTATTCAACCCCCTTCCCCCAAAAAAAGATCGAAAGAAAGAAAAAAAAAAAACAATTTTACCATACCAATATGTTTGTAAACAAATTACCTTAAAAACATCAAAAATTAATTCAGTATATACATATCGTAATCAAAGTCTATACTTAATTTATAAATTAAAAATTTCAGCTGTTTAATATTTGACTTATACATACATAAATAAAAAACTACTCATTTAAGAAAAGTTCATGTCTTACAAAAAATATTCTTTACTGGAATTCAATGTCATCCGGTAAATATGAAGCTTTGAATATCTCGGATTGAAACTCTCTAATCATAAGATGAAAAAAAAACTTTGTCTACTTTTTAATGGCCTGCTAAAATCTCCCTAAAACAGAGAAATTGCATCAAAAAAAGACAAGAAAATTTGGCAAGTAACACACACAAACATTAAGACGTGTCTAACATCCCGCCGTTTCTCACGCTCACTTCAAATTTCTGGATAATAACCCTGTTGCCAGATTTAATAGAACTTTATAGAAATTTTCCAAAGCACTCTGTGACCAACGGGCGGCTAAAGTCCGTGTGAAACTGAAGAAATTCAACCAAGGAGGTTAGAATACATGGAGATGGCGTCTCTGTTGTCGCAATACGAGGAGAGTGAAGCCGGGGGAAGCAAATAAGCCACGCCTCGTGAGGGCAAGAAAACGCTTCCCTTACTATGTGAAGTGAGGTTAAACGTCAGCTTGTTTGAAGTTTTGAGTGTGTTTTCTGATTTCTTATGTGAAGACGTGAGAGGGTTATAAGGTACTGAATGGTTACATTGAAATAATGTCTACATTTCGGATTTCATTTCCATATAAAAGAATGTTTTTTTAACATGCATAAATAAGTAGAATAATTGAAATGTGCGTTTGAAAAGCCGTCAGAAAAGAGTTTGAGTATTTTCTCGGTGTGACGTGCGCGAAGAAACATCTATAATTCTCAGATTTTTCTTCAATTAATGGTTTGAGTATTATACTCGTAATTAACTGAGTTGTAAAAGCAAAACGGTAAGTAAACAAGGGAAGGGGGAGTGGTCAGCTCATCGTGGAAAAGAAAACGCGTTATTTTAAAGGTGTGATCATATTATATTACAAGTCATATTTTATGTATTTAATTTTATTTTCTGTTCAAGTAAATATTTAATAACAGGATTTAATTTGGGGTGAAATTTGTGGGAGTTTTAAAAATAACAATGCAGAATTTAAATATTATTTTTTATCATTGTTCATGCAATTTAATATTTTTCAAAACGTAAGTAGTATTTCTAACATGGAAAATTGAGAATTATACCTGTATATATTTAGAATAATTAAAATATAATCAATTAATGGTTTAAGTATTTATTTATTTATTTTCACAATACCTTTATTGCTAGCATTCATTAATGACAGCATGTAATTACATAATGCATTTCTCATTTAACTCATTTTAATGGAATCAGTCCCTTTGTACATATATTTTCCCTCTCCCTCTGCATATCCTGATAATCATTAGAATTGATACAATTATCAGCACTTGCAGCCGTTTCCTTGGATATGTTTTAAACATGTACAGCAAATTTTTATCTAACTTTGAGCAAAGTATAATTAAATAAATGATAGTATATATGTTAAAAGAATATTTACCTGTGAAATGTAATACCGGATCCTGCTATTCTTCTATTTGTACAGCCGAAAGCGACGCAGGAATTTACCATTTTGGCAGGAATAAAAATTGCTTCTCGGAACAATATTGCAGCCGTCTACAAGATGATAGAAAATGTAGAAATAAAATGAAATGGCGGGAAAAAGTGAAGGAAAAAGCGCGCGAAGAATCCACGGTCTTTAATTTACGAAACTGGGTGTGGCTAGGTTCTGCCTCATTGGCTGAAGAGCTCGTCAATCTTTCTAAAGCCACGACTACTAAGGGCATGCTTTCCCCCACTTTTTGGCTTCACTTGGACTGCGCGCAGGGCATCTCCATGTATTCTAACCTCCTTGAATTCAACCAATCAGAATAAGCCACCGTCGGGGACTGCTTTAGGCGACCAATTTTTTTGTATTCATTTTCCGCTGATATTCCTCTTTTCTTATCTTTTGATGATTTTTTTTTGTTTAAATGTGTAGTAACTATCTAAATTTTATTTTTATAATGTACAAGCCTTAATATCATTGTCTGGAATAACCAAAGAATATCAAATTTCTGAAACGTTCTGAGGAGAGGGCAAAAGCAAAGATCAAACTTTGCGATTCTCAATTAGGTTTAAGTATTGACCTAATAGAAAAGAGATAAATAATAAAAAAGGGAAGTACATTTTTATTTATGTACAGTATATATTTCACCCACCGCATTTAACAGTATTAAACAGTTTTATAATAATAAAAGAGTATATTTTTTATAAGAACAAATCAATTGTTTTCTCTTTATTTCTTATTGCAAAAGTTGGTTCGGTGTACGTCTAGTTGGGTAATGTCCAAGTATCTGGAACAGGTTAATGGCGGGAACAGCGGTACCACTTTAAGTCCATATGTGAATGGGCTAAATATGTTAATAAAAAGACCCTTTCAAAAGCTCTTTATAGCCCCGACTATACTTCGATATTTGGTGAAATTCCAGTTTTTATGAATATAATGATACTTTATGGTATTCTCTCGGAGCGAATCGAGAGCCTTATAATTAAGCACTTAAGAAGTTAGGAGTGCATGCAGCCCGCCAGTCGCGAGTTGGTCATGTTTGGTATAAATAGTTCCAATGGTGACTAAAATGCTCAAATCTCTAGTAAAAATTTATAGATCACTTGTACTTCAATTGCTAACTATAATACTTTAGCAGTTAGCGCAAACATGAAATAAAACATCCATGCTAATACCTATAGTAATTCTGTGAGTCGTAACTGCGCAAAAAATAAATAATATGGTGCTCCAATTATATCGCTAATTTGAAGAACAGCAAGGAAGCAGAAAGAGAATGAGGATTTTTTTTTAAATAATTATAGGGTTGCCCAACGCAAATTTGGATACTTTTTAAAAACTTTTAGCAATTGTATACAGTTACTAAAATAAAGCATATACATAATTAAGATGTGTATTGCGTACAACTACATAGATATCTGCCTACCAACAAAATAACAGTTAAAATGGATTTTATGGATGAACTGTTGAGGTTGCCATAGCCGTGCCTAGGTGTATTTTCGCCTGACGCAAAAAAGTAAATGCAATCAAATTAACTGTACCTGTATCAAATCTTACCATAACTCTTGTAATATACACGTAATGATTTATTATTTTTGAACGCAAATTTTAAAAACGACCTTTTTGATAAAAAGCAATTAAAACTAAAATAGTGCAAATACTTGTATTACAGTTAGCATAAAAAGTCTTACATTAATATTCAAGACTTCTTTTTTAAATTTATTTTTTCTCATTTTTGATAATAAAATCGATAAAATTTTTTTTAATCTACTTGATTAGTCCAAAAGGGACGTTAGTCCCAAATGGGATATTGGTCTTAAAACTGTATTTTACGTTGAATCACTATAAACGGAGTATTATTTTTCAACTTGTTACTACCAAATATTATCGCCGTATATTTTATTTAAAGAAATTAAATAATGAAGATTCTGTATAAATGTACACATGTTTCTCGCACAGTGATAAGACAACCGTACCCAGAGTCATCAAATTTTTTGAATAACGTTGTCCTCCACCTGAACATGGGCTCCTGGAAGCCCGAATTTTGAATTTCGAATTCTTCACCAATAAGAAACTGTAAATCGGAAGGTATCTCGTTTAATTTTTTTCATGTCTCCATCTTCTCCACATATCCATATATTTTCCTTCCTTACTCTATTATTTTATTACTTTATATATTCAACAAAGGACCAGTGGGGCCCGTTGACAAGGTTAACCAAATTTTCAGTCGAGCGAAGTTAATCAGTGTTAATGCTAATATGCTGAGCCGACGGCAGATCAGTTGTTTCGGCAATTTTGGCACAGAATTCAAAATTGTCTCCTTGAAGTGTTTTTCATTGAATGGGGCAGAAGTTCAGCCAGACAGATAGATATTTCCATCGTAGTCGCGAAATTAAAATATTTCTAATTCCTTTCATTTCTATCATGGAAAAAATATTTTCCTGACGGAATTAGTTCTTTCTAATTTGATTCTTGACAATCTGATTTATTAACTTTTCTTTTACTTCCTCTTTATATTTTGCTTATATCGTCACCTTTAAACCTGAATATTAACATTTCTCAAGAATATTTTTCTCAAGTTTGGTGAAGAAAGAAATATTCTTCTATTATACATGTTTGGTCCGTTCAACATGCAAAGAACATGAGAACCATTTGTCTAAAGAACTGGCTTGTATTTAGGTTACACATGGAGGAAACAACAAGAACATCCCTTGAGCCAAACCTATTCAGCAGGAGGCGGTATTAGGTTAATCCTTCTAATAAGTATGCAAACTTTATATACCTATAAAATTTGGTTTTCCTTTTACTTGGCGTATTAAATTCCATAAAAACATATGTAACATTTTAAATCGATTTGCTTAAAAAGGGTATTAACTTTCTTATCTATTATAATGACTTATCATTTGATGCTTTATACTAATCTGAACTTTATAAAGTAACTAGCTTTACCCGCGGCTTCGCTCGCGTTGATGTCCTTAAATAAGTTTCAACTCCGCGTGAATTTGAAAAATACATTCCACGTAAAATTTCAGTAAATACTGCCCTTGTTTAATACCTATAGGCCGTGGATATTTTGTATTTAGGCCTGACCAAAGGGTTATTTTTAAAAATAAAGAACATTCGAGCACCTTAAAATGATAAAACGATAGCTGTTATCGCACGCAGTAAAATATACAAAATATAAAATGTAAATGCAATTTTTCAAGCAACAATAACAGAAATATATAACACTAATGAATAGAATACGAAACAAAACATTAAATGTATCATAAAAGTCGAATGTTGATAATAGTTTCAAGTCGATAAGTTAATTAAAAGTTATTAATTTTTAAATGATTTTCCACGTGTAAATCCGCGAACTCTTTTACCTTTTCGCCAACCCAGCAGTCAACCGGATACCACTGCCCCCCTTCGTAGCTTTCGAATCGCAGCCTGTCAATAAAGAGTTAAGAATAGCAAGCGGTGTATTATTTCATCTGCGATTAAGCTGGAAATAATTAAGCGACAAAAACAGTTCTACCGCCAATTGTTCCTATCATTCAGAGTGCGACACAAGTTTCTAAATTTCGAGTAATTTGGATAATTAGATCAAAAGTTATAATTTTTATAACCAATTTATTGGATCCACACGGAAAGACCTAAGAAAAATCCTTAATGTCGCTACTGAGTCTCATTCAAATTAGTGCTTTCAGAGTTTTTAATTAATATCTTAGCTTATTAAAGTCGTACGAAGATGAGAATGGTATCGATGGATTCCGACGAATTTTTGGAATCAGGGGATATGTATCTAAAATTCAACTAACCGTCGTTCCACAGATATTTGCGAAAAAATAAATTGCCGCGTAGCCAAATTCCTTTAATATGGAGAAACTTAACAAAGTAAGTGAAAATGTATGGAAAAAGTAGTTTTTAATTAATATTTCGGCTAATTAAAGTCGTACAAAGACATTTTATACCCTGTAACCTTTTCTAATATATCAAAAAATATTTCTTGAAAATTTCATGATGATCGGTTAAGTAATTAAGGCGTGAAAGCGTAACAAACAAACACACAAACAAACTCACATTCGCGTTTATAATATTAGTAAGGATTACATATATGCAGTTCATAATCATTTGAAAAAGAGGTCCATGAATGGTAAGACTGCTGAATACTGATAGTTAGATTTATAAAATGTGCATCTGGATGCATTTTGTTCAGCTTATCTTGCCTGATGATCTCTATAAAATGGTAAATGAAAGACAAAGTATTTGTACCCAATATTATACCTGATCTTCAAAATAAGATTATTGTGGCTAAGGAGACCGACATGCCAGCGAAATTGTTATGTCTCATGGATATTACACAAACAGATCAGTCAGAGTATCAAGCAGTAAAAGGATAGGTATCGTATTGTAGAGACATTAGGATTTTTTGGAAGCCAGAGAGATGAAAAATTAACAAACGCATTCGCCGCGAATCGAACCACGGACCTCTGGAATACCGGCCCAGCATGCAGAACCATTACACCACGAAGTACGCTAAGAAAGTGGGAGAAATACCTTATATACTCCTTTTTTTAAAGAGTGACTAGGGTTTTAGGGGACCTAGTCGCCAAATCCTGGGTGTGGAGAATCATCATCCATAACCCTTTTAGTTCGAGCGCCACTGTAGAGATATTAGGATTTAATTGGAAGCAGAAAAGATGAAAAGTATGCAACCGCCTTCGCCGGGAATCGAACCACGGACCTCTGGAATACCAGCCCAGCATGCAGAACCAATACATCACGAAGTGGAGAAAGTGGGAGAAATACCTTCTAATATAATCAAATATGCACATATCAAACATTTATAGTTATGTATTTTAAAGGTACAGTCTTTTAATATGATTAGAAATTATATTTCTGTAATACATACTTATGAATCTTCTGTGAAACATACTTATCTTTTGCATAAATCTACTTCCAAAATACTTTATTTTGATACAACCCGTCGTTTAGAAAATTAATATTGCTGACACTCAAGAGCAGATAAAAGTATGTCATACTTAACTGACAAAAACATGTAAAATTAAAGTAAGGCAAAAATAGCAGCTTAACATAAAATCTTGCGTCAGTTTTAAGAATTAACTGATATAGGTCCCTCTTCTTCAGTAAAAAATAAGAAAGGTTTTTATTTCTGGGTTTTGAAGCCCATACATCAGATTATCAGGAGTAGTGTTTCTTTTGACTTGCTATGGAAACATGAATGGTCCTGAATAGGAACAGGGAGCTTACTCAAGCTATGTTCAAGAATGTGTGAAGTAGACAAAAAAAGCAGGAAGGGTATACGAAACCCTTTATTTTCTATAGTTTACAAGAATTTCCGAAACTTCGGAATACAGAGACCAACCACTTGTGGTCTGAACGTAAGAATATAAAAACTACTAACTAAAACTCTAACTAAAACTAACTTTGAACTAGTATACAAGTGCCTAGTACTAAGATTGGCCTTTATTTAAAGAAAGGTAAGTATGTAGTACGCCGAGCTGCTAAAACTACGATACGTCTGCAATTATCAAGAGGGCTAAACCTCTGGCCTTGAAGGCAACCAGCAACAGAGTGAAAACTCGTAAAACTACAGTGGCAAGCGGCTTGCTTCCAATAACTCCTTCCTCTCTCTCTCTCTTGGCAAAAAGCCGCAACTTAAGTACTTGGCGTTAGCAAGACAATTTGCATAAACAAGTTAAAGCGTTTAATTCTGGCCGGAAGTAGAAAATAAGAAGTGATAGTACAGTTTTAAAATAAAATAAACGTTAGTAAAACTTAGGATCCTTACATACTTCCAGCCAGAGTTAATTAGTTTGAAACTGAGGTCTAAAACGACCTTGTTGAAAACTTTTAGCTCTAGAATCTAACGCGAGGCCAATCTTTTACAAACATTTCTCACTAGAAACTATCTAATCTAGAAATTAAAAGTCGTTTTTACATGATCAACTCCATGGACAATTACTTTTCATCTGTACTGCATCTATAAACAGGAGTTTCTTAGTTAAATCTGGTTCCTTCCAGAGATCTGGAAGGAAAGCTAGTTTAATGAACTGTTAAACAATTAAATGGCAAGTAACATGAATACTTATATTTCTCTTTTAAAATTCTTATTTTATTCATGCCATTATTTAATTATCTCCCCGTGCTCTCTGACATGTGTTGTAAAGAAAAACACCAAACATGTGCGTGTCTATGTACAAGTGTTCAACACTACCGCCTGCAATCAAAACACTAACGTGTTAAAATTTAACATAATCAGACCTCAGAACACAACTTATATATTCATCTCTGAACCCTGAGGTACTATTCTCAAAAGTGGCTAACTCTGAAGTGTAGCGTCAGAGAGCCTAAATACATTCATTCAACCTTTAGCACATATTCACAATAATTTGCTCTTTTTACAGTCATACGAATAAGTTAAAATTTTGGCATTACTCTAACATTTTTACTTTTAACATATCACAGTACTTCTTAACTTTTAAGATAATAGTTCACATTGTACATAAGGACATATTAACATGCCGTTAATTTTACGCATTTTAAAACATACATTAATAGTACAATGTTTGTTAACTTTTATTTCTTTTCAAGCAAGTGTGAATTCTTCTACATTGAAATACTATATTTCAAAAGTCCTTCAGACTAAAACTTTTTTTCTTGACAGAATCTTTTAAATAAAATTTTATACAATAAATTTACAATTTTCTTAAGGTACCTTTCTCAAAGATTACCAATGCTTTTACAATATTCAAGTATTTAGACATTCCTATTATACAATAATTTTAGTTTTACTCGCGAGTAATTGAAAAAACATAATAACAAACATGAGGTAAAACTTCTTAAATTCTGGCACTTGCAGTAAGAACGAAAAATTGACTTAGAGTTTCAAAGTAACATAAAGTTTTACTTATCTTTTTGATATTCAGACATCCTTTTTGCTGCCCAGTCGTGAAAAGTGGCGAAGACTACCGTCTGGTTTATCCTCGTCTTGTGCGGGTTCGCCCTTCGGTTCCTTCCTCCGTAAGCTTTCTTTTTTTTCCAGTACGGTCCCCCTTGGAGAACTTCTTTTTAACATCTACTTGTACTCCCGGCCGTTTGATGGCAGGTGGTCTTAGCGGAAACGGGACAACTCTGTCTCGTTGTTGCCTGGCTCTTGTTGCTAGCTGTTCAAACTTTTCTTGCTTCCTTGCATCTGCAGCTGGTTTTCCTTCGTCAATTCGTCGACATTTGCTGCGTAGATTCCTATCCGATGGTTAGATCTTCCGTTTTGGAACTGTGTTATGGTTGCTGCCATTTCTCCTGGCCCTCTTTGCATTAGTCGAACTTCTCCCTTCTTCATTCTGGGGGTGGTCGTGCCCTCTCTTTTCTGGTCGGTGGAACGGCTTCTTTTTCTTGTTACCTTCAGTTTTCCGACGGGGAAACTTTCTTTTCAATTGCACCTGTCTACTCATGGCATGCACTTGTGATTGTCGTTGTGCCACCTCTGGAGATTGTGCCTGCCGTGCCGGATCCTGCAAAAGATCTTCAAATATTTGCATTTTATTACGATTATAGAATGGTTTTATCTGGTCAATGTTTGTGGTGCAGGTTTCACCATTCTTGGCTTTTAACACCACTACAGCCTGAGTTAATTTTCTATGACATATGGTCCTTCAAATCGTGGATAGAACTTGGCAATTTTATCTTCTGGTGCTGAAGAAAGTGAATGCTTAATTTTTAACACCTCATTCCCTACTTTATAAGTTACTCCCCGTCATTTCATGTCGTAATACAGCTTCTGTTTTCTTTGTGCTACTTCAGTGTTCTTCTTTGCTTCTTTAATTAATTTTTTTATATCGCCCATTTTAAGTTCCAGGGCTCTTTGTTGAACATAAAATAATTTATCTAACGGCGTTATAATCTTTCTGCCTAAAAATAACTCAGCAGGAGTTTTGCCCGTCGTATCATGTTTTGCGGTCCTAAGGGCGAAAGCTAATTCATTGAAATAGTAATCCCAGCTTTTATGAAAATTTTTAACATAACTACGAATAATTTTCACTATATTTCTATTGACCCGTTCCGCTATATTTGATTGCGGCCGATACGGGACCATTTTTAAATGACGTATGCCCAGTTTTTTGCACATGTCTTCAAATATATTACTTACAAATTGAGGACAATTATCCGATATAACTTTTAGGGGCGCCCCGTATTTTAAAATATATTTATTTAAAATAGAATCGGTAACTAATTTCGAGGAGGCTCGTTTTAAGGGAACAATTTCGGTCCACTTACTAAAATGATCAACCATAACAAGGAGATACTGACCTTTATTTAACCGACTTTTTGGGAAAGGGCCCAATAAATCGATGCCAATTATTTCATTTGGAAAATCGGATTTAATACTATTTAGAAACCCGGCCGGGCGGAAATTAATATAATTAACTGCTTGACATGTTGGGCAGGACTGGACATACGCCCTTGTTAACTTTTGCAGTTCAGGAAAATAGACTGCCTCGCGTACGCGTTGAATAGTTTTTCGAATACCAGCATGAGAAGCTAATGGGCTGTCGTGTAACTCCTGCATGATATTTAATCTAACACTAGCTGGGATAACATGTCGAAATTCGTTGTTGGAATTCGTAGTTTTTGTATAAAATAATAGACCATATTAGTTCGTAATGGATCGCCCTATTTCTTATCGCCACAATATCTTGGTGGCTAAAATTTTCAGGACTTTTAAATAATCATAAATATTTTTAAATTCCGGGTCCTTACCCAGTTCGGTTATTACAGTTTCTCGGGAATGTATAGTACATGCTGTGAGCATTGCCACCTTTACAGTATTACCTTTTTAATCTATTTTTATTCTGGATAGGGCATCTGCTACGATATTTTCCTTTCCGGGGGTGTGTTTGATTACCAAATTATACTCCTGTAACTTAAGTGCCCATCTTATTAACGTTGGGGATAAGTTTTTCCCTGAGTACAATCTAGTTACCGCCGCATGATCAGAATACACTGTTACTGGCGCACTTCCAAAATAGACTCTGAACTTTTGCACTGCTAACAGAACTACAAGTGCCTTTCTCTCAGTCGCGGAATAATTTCTTTGAGTTTGATTTAAAGTTCTACTAAAAAATGCCACGGGCTGCTGATTTTGCGAAAGTACTGCTCCTACTGCATAATCCGAAGCATCCGCTGAAATTTCTAAATTCTCATCGTTCTCAGGAAATTTCAAAACAGGGGCTTGTGTTAACTCTTGCTTTAAATTTTCAAACGCACTATTGGCTTCGGCCGTCCACTAGAATGTTGCCTTTTTCCTTTTAATTTTAACAATGGTTCAGCAATAGCTGCAAAGTCTTTTATAAAGGACCTATAATATGAACGAAGTCCTAGAAAAGAAGACAGCTTCTTCGCCGTATTTGGCGGCGGATACTTTTGAATAGCGATTATTTTTTTATTCGTCCGTCTCGATTCCTTTCTGAGATATTTTGTATCCTAAGTATTTTAATTCAGGGGCTGCAAATTTGCACTTTTCAACATTAACTTTTAGACCGGCCTCATTTAATAATGAAAACACCTCTCTCAAATCTTTTATACTTTGATCCAAATTATCACTAGTAATAATGATATCGTCTAAATATATAAATGTGGTCTTTCCTAGAACAGGCCTTAGTACAATGTCCATACATCGCTGAAATGTCACCTGTGCCCCTTAAAGTCCAAACGGCATATGCAAGAATGCATAAGTGCCAGACTTAATTATAAAAGCAGTCTTAGCCACATCTTCCGGTTTGACACCTATTTGAAAATAACCAGTCGTTAGGTCTAACGTAGTCATGTATTTCGTATAAGTTATGTTATTTAAAATTTCTTCAATAATAGGTAAAGGGTATACCGGATATTTAGTAATGGAGTTTAATCTACGATAGTCAATTGCGAAACGCCACCGTTTCGGGTGTGTTACTGGATAATCGTTATTTTTCTTACATAATACAACCGGGCTAGCATAACTACTTGAGATTGGCGTTATGATCTTTTTACGTAACATATCTCGAATGTGCCACTCTATAATATTTTCTTTATTTTTATCGTACCGATACGGCTTGTGGCGAACTGGCAGTGAATCTCTTGTGTCGATATTATGGTTCGTAACTTAAGTAAATCTGGGAATATCACTAAATAACGAAGCAGATTCACTTACTACTTGGCGTATTTTTGGTGGCTCTCCCGTAGGCAGGTGGTTAAGATTTAACGTGGGTGGTTCTCTTTTTTCTTCTAGCACTGGTTTCATGGTCAGCGTAAGGGACGCTTGGTTAAAATCAAGCGTTGCTTCTGCCTCTGAGAGAAAATCTATCCCTAAAATTACATGTGCTTGTAGATTTTTTACGGTAAAAATCATGATCTTTACTTGCTCGTCCTTAATACGAATATAGAGTGGTATTTTACTTATGCATTTGCATCTCTCCCCCTGCGCAGCTAACACCGTCGTATTATCCGAATTATATATTCTGTATCTACTTCATAAAAAAAAATCTTCTGCCACACAGGAACACTGCGCGCCTGTATCCAGGAGTGCGGTGGCTGGGATATTGTTCACCAAAACTTCAATCTTTGGAAGAATCAAATTTTTACAATAACTGTATTTAACTTGAAGGATGAGAGGTTTTCTTGGCCTTCGGATTTCCGCACACTGCCGTCAGCAGAAATCCGTTTTAGTTTAATCTTCTTTCTTCCTTTCCATACCTTCCTTCATTTTCCGCTGGACTTCAGATTTTTTTCTGGCTTACTATTGAACTGTCGACGTTCGCCGGTTGTTTTTGGATACTCAGGTTTCCTTGACCACTGATTCGACTTGCTTCTGTAGCCGTGTTCTTGCCTTTGCTGTGGTCTTGGCGCACCAAATTGGCTTCGTTGCTCATACTGGCGTCTTCTTTCAATGTCCGCCAATCTTCTACTTCCATACTGGATTGATAGCTCAAATAACTTTTCCATTGTGTAGTCGGGTTCCTTACTTCAATAAAGTCTTGTACTTGGGGAAGTAACCTAGGCAAAATTACTTGGATTATTTCAGGATCCGGAGGGCTTCCATACAAGAGTTTAAAGACGTGAATTTTTCTTAAAATAAAGCTTGAAAGATTTTCGTTTCATTGCTGGTATATGCTGAAGAGTTCCGCTTCCAATTTTGCACGATTTCTTACAACAGGGAAATCTTTTACTAAGGCAGTCTTGAAATTTTCGTAAGTATAGGTGGGAGTTCCCGCTTGACCTAAGAGGTTTCTTCCTATACATTTGAACCAATTAAGCGCTTGGCCCCTCAAAGCGCTGGTAGCTAAGGTGACTTTCTGGAACTCATGGACTGGATATAGCATGAAGTGGCCATCCAATTTTTCCAAAAAACTGGTCACCGGTGAGTTTCCATCAGAGGTTGCTGCTGGTTTCATCGATGCGCGCATGGTCTGGACGATGTAACCAAATCCTTCCAGGGCGGCAGCTGGCATTTCTGGATTCTGAACCGCTGCAGGCACCTCAGGTTCTTCTAGAAACTCGGCCATGGTTGTTCTTCTTCGGGCGCCACTATCAGGACTAGTGTTTCTTTTGACTTGCTATGGAAACATGAATGGTCCTGAATAGGAACAGGGAGCTTACTCAAGCTATGTTCAAGAATGTGTGAAGTAGACAAAAAAAGCAGGAAGGGTATACGAAACCCTTTATTTTCTATAGTTTACAAGAATTTCCGAAACTTCGGAATACAGAGACCAACCACTTGTGGTCTGAACGTAAGAATATAAAAACTACTAACTAAAACTCTAACTAAAACTAACTTTGAACTAGTATACAAGTGCCTAGTACTAAGATTGGCCTTTATTTAAAGAAAGGTAAGTATGTAGTACGCCGAGCTGCTAAAACTACGATACGTCTGCAATTATCAAGAGGGCTAAACCTCTGGCCTTGAAGGCAACCAGCAACAGAGTGAAAACTCGTAAAACTACAGTGGCAAGCGGCTTGCTTCCAATAACTCCTTCCTCTCTCTCTCTCTTGGCAAAAAGCCGCAACTTAAGTACTTGGCGTTAGCAAGACAATTTGCATAAACAAGTTAAAGCGTTTAATTCTGGCCGGAAGTAGAAAATAAGAAGTGATAGTACAGTTTTAAAATAAAATAAACGTTAGTAAAACTTAGGATCCTTACATACTTCCAGCCAGAGTTAATTAGTTTGAAACTGAGGTCTAAAACGACCTTGTTGAAAACTTTTAGCTCTAGAATCTAACGCGAGGCCAATCTTTTACAAACATTTCTCACTAGAAACTATCTAATCTAGAAATTAAAAGTCGTTTTTACATGATCAACTCCATGGACAATTACTTTTCATCTGTACTGCATCTATAAACAGGAGTTTCTTAGTTAAATCTGGTTCCTTCCAGAGATCTGGAAGGAAAGCTAGTTTAATGAACTGTTAAACAATTAAATGGCAAGTAACATGAATACTTATATTTCTCTTTTAAAATTCTTATTTTATTCATGCCATTATTTAATTATCTCCCCGTGCTCTCTGACATGTGTTGTAAAGAAAAACACCAAACATGTGCGTGTCTATGTACAAGTGTTCAACACTACCGCCTGCAATCAAAACACTAACGTGTTAAAATTTAACATAATCAGACCTCAGAACACAACTTATATATTCATCTCTGAACCCTGAGGTACTATTCTCAAAAGTGGCTAACTCTGAAGTGTAGCGTCAGAGAGCCTAAATACATTCATTCAACCTTTAGCACATATTCACAATAATTTGCTCTTTTTACAGTCATACGAATAAGTTAAAATTTTGGCATTACTCTAACATTTTTACTTTTAACATATCACAGTACTTCTTAACTTTTAAGATAATAGTTCACATTGTACATAAGGACATATTAACATGCCGTTAATTTTACGCATTTTAAAACATACATTAATAGTACAATGTTTGTTAACTTTTATTTCTTTTCAAGCAAGTGTGAATTCTTCTACATTGAAATACTATATTTCAAAAGTCCTTCAGACTAAAACTTTTTTTCTTGACAGAATCTTTTAAATAAAATTTTATACAATAAATTTACAATTTTCTTAAGGTACCTTTCTCAAAGATTACCAATGCTTTTACAATATTCAAGTATTTAGACATTCCTATTATACAATAATTTTAGTTTTACTCGCGAGTAATTGAAAAAACATAATAACAAACATGAGGTAAAACTTCTTAAATTCTGGCACTTGCAGTAAGAACGAAAAATTGACTTAGAGTTTCAAAGTAACATAAAGTTTTACTTATCTTTTTGATATTCAGACATCCTTTTTGCTGCCCAGTCGTGAAAAGTGGCGAAGACTACCGTCTGGTTTATCCTCGTCTTGTGCGGGTTCGCCCTTCGGTTCCTTCCTCCGTAAGCTTTCTTTTTTTTCCAGTACGGTCCCCCTTGGAGAACTTCTTTTTAACATCTACTTGTACTCCCGGCCGTTTGATGGCAGGTGGTCTTAGCGGAAACGGGACAACTCTGTCTCGTTGTTGCCTGGCTCTTGTTGCTAGCTGTTCAAACTTTTCTTGCTTCCTTGCATCTGCAGCTGGTTTTCCTTCGTCAATTCGTCGACATTTGCTGCGTAGATTCCTATCCGATGGTTAGATCTTCCGTTTTGGAACTGTGTTATGGTTGCTGCCATTTCTCCTGGCCCTCTTTGCATTAGTCGAACTTCTCCCTTCTTCATTCTGGGGGTGGTCGTGCCCTCTCTTTTCTGGTCGGTGGAACGGCTTCTTTTTCTTGTTACCTTCAGTTTTCCGACGGGGAAACTTTCTTTTCAATTGCACCTGTCTACTCATGGCATGCACTTGTGATTGTCGTTGTGCCACCTCTGGAGATTGTGCCTGCCGTGCCGGATCCTGCAAAAGATCTTCAAATATTTGCATTTTATTACGATTATAGAATGGTTTTATCTGGTCAATGTTTGTGGTGCAGGTTTCACCATTCTTGGCTTTTAACACCACTACAGCCTGAGTTAATTTTCTATGACATATGGTCCTTCAAATCGTGGATAGAACTTGGCAATTTTATCTTCTGGTGCTGAAGAAAGTGAATGCTTAATTTTTAACACCTCATTCCCTACTTTATAAGTTACTCCCCGTCATTTCATGTCGTAATACAGCTTCTGTTTTCTTTGTGCTACTTCAGTGTTCTTCTTTGCTTCTTTAATTAATTTTTTTATATCGCCCATTTTAAGTTCCAGGGCTCTTTGTTGAACATAAAATAATTTATCTAACGGCGTTATAATCTTTCTGCCTAAAAATAACTCAGCAGGAGTTTTGCCCGTCGTATCATGTTTTGCGGTCCTAAGGGCGAAAGCTAATTCATTGAAATAGTAATCCCAGCTTTTATGAAAATTTTTAACATAACTACGAATAATTTTCACTATATTTCTATTGACCCGTTCCGCTATATTTGATTGCGGCCGATACGGGACCATTTTTAAATGACGTATGCCCAGTTTTTTGCACATGTCTTCAAATATATTACTTACAAATTGAGGACAATTATCCGATATAACTTTTAGGGGCGCCCCGTATTTTAAAATATATTTATTTAAAATAGAATCGGTAACTAATTTCGAGGAGGCTCGTTTTAAGGGAACAATTTCGGTCCACTTACTAAAATGATCAACCATAACAAGGAGATACTGACCTTTATTTAACCGACTTTTTGGGAAAGGGCCCAATAAATCGATGCCAATTATTTCATTTGGAAAATCGGATTTAATACTATTTAGAAACCCGGCCGGGCGGAAATTAATATAATTAACTGCTTGACATGTTGGGCAGGACTGGACATACGCCCTTGTTAACTTTTGCAGTTCAGGAAAATAGACTGCCTCGCGTACGCGTTGAATAGTTTTTCGAATACCAGCATGAGAAGCTAATGGGCTGTCGTGTAACTCCTGCATGATATTTAATCTAACACTAGCTGGGATAACATGTCGAAATTCGTTGTTGGAATTCGTAGTTTTTGTATAAAATAATAGACCATATTAGTTCGTAATGGATCGCCCTATTTCTTATCGCCACAATATCTTGGTGGCTAAAATTTTCAGGACTTTTAAATAATCATAAATATTTTTAAATTCCGGGTCCTTACCCAGTTCGGTTATTACAGTTTCTCGGGAATGTATAGTACATGCTGTGAGCATTGCCACCTTTACAGTATTACCTTTTTAATCTATTTTTATTCTGGATAGGGCATCTGCTACGATATTTTCCTTTCCGGGGGTGTGTTTGATTACCAAATTATACTCCTGTAACTTAAGTGCCCATCTTATTAACGTTGGGGATAAGTTTTTCCCTGAGTACAATCTAGTTACCGCCGCATGATCAGAATACACTGTTACTGGCGCACTTCCAAAATAGACTCTGAACTTTTGCACTGCTAACAGAACTACAAGTGCCTTTCTCTTAGTCGCGGAATAATTTCTTTGAGTTTGATTTAAAGTTCTACTAAAAAATGCCACGGGCTGCTGATTTTGCGAAAGTACTGCTCCTACTGCATAATCCGAAGCATCCGCTGAAATTTCTAAATTCTCATCGTTCTCAGGAAATTTCAAAACAGGGGCTTGTGTTAACTCTTGCTTTAAATTTTCAAACGCACTATTGGCTTCGGCCGTCCACTAGAATGTTGCCTTTTTCCTTTTAATTTTAACAATGGTTCAGCAATAGCTGCAAAGTCTTTTATAAAGGACCTATAATATGAACGAAGTCCTAGAAAAGAAGACAGCTTCTTCGCCGTATTTGGCGGCGGATACTTTTGAATAGCGATTATTTTTTTATTCGTCCGTCTCGATTCCTTTCTGAGATATTTTGTATCCTAAGTATTTTAATTCAGGGGCTGCAAATTTGCACTTTTCAACATTAACTTTTAGACCGGCCTCATTTAATAATGAAAACACCTCTCTCAAATCTTTTATACTTTGATCCAAATTATCACTAGTAATAATGATATCGTCTAAATATATAAATGTGGTCTTTCCTAGAACAGGCCTTAGTACAATGTCCATACATCGCTGAAATGTCACCTGTGCCCCTTAAAGTCCAAACGGCATATGCAAGAATGCATAAGTGCCAGACTTAATTATAAAAGCAGTCTTAGCCACATCTTCCGGTTTGACACCTATTTGAAAATAACCAGTCGTTAGGTCTAACGTAGTCATGTATTTCGTATAAGTTATGTTATTTAAAATTTCTTCAATAATAGGTAAAGGGTATACCGGATATTTAGTAATGGAGTTTAATCTACGATAGTCAATTGCGAAACGCCACCGTTTCGGGTGTGTTACTGGATAATCGTTATTTTTCTTACATAATACAACCGGGCTAGCATAACTACTTGAGATTGGCGTTATGATCTTTTTACGTAACATATCTCGAATGTGCCACTCTATAATATTTTCTTTATTTTTATCGTACCGATACGGCTTGTGGCGAACTGGCAGTGAATCTCTTGTGTCGATATTATGGTTCGTAACTTAAGTAAATCTGGGAATATCACTAAATAACGAAGCAGATTCACTTACTACTTGGCGTATTTTTGGTGGCTCTCCCGTAGGCAGGTGGTTAAGATTTAACGTGGGTGGTTCTCTTTTTTCTTCTAGCACTGGTTTCATGGTCAGCGTAAGGGACGCTTGGTTAAAATCAAGCGTTGCTTCTGCCTCTGAGAGAAAATCTATCCCTAAAATTACATGTGCTTGTAGATTTTTTACGGTAAAAATCATGATCTTTACTTGCTCGTCCTTAATACGAATATAGAGTGGTATTTTACTTATGCATTTGCATCTCTCCCCCTGCGCAGCTAACACCGTCGTATTATCCGAATTATATATTCTGTATCTACTTCATAAAAAAAAATCTTCTGCCACACAGGAACACTGCGCGCCTGTATCCAGGAGTGCGGTGGCTGGGATATTGTTCACCAAAACTTCAATCTTTGGAAGAATCAAATTTTTACAATAACTGTATTTAACTTGAAGGATGAGAGGTTTTCTTGGCCTTCGGATTTCCGCACACTGCCGTCAGCAGAAATCCGTTTTAGTTTAATCTTCTTTCTTCCTTTCCATACCTTCCTTCATTTTCCGCTGGACTTCAGATTTTTTTCTGGCTTACTATTGAACTGTCGACGTTCGCCGGTTGTTTTTGGATACTCAGGTTTCCTTGACCACTGATTCGACTTGCTTCTGTAGCCGTGTTCTTGCCTTTGCTGTGGTCTTGGCGCACCAAATTGGCTTCGTTGCTCATACTGGCGTCTTCTTTCAATGTCCGCCAATCTTCTACTTCCATACTGGATTGATAGCTCAAATAACTTTTCCATTGTGTAGTCGGGTTCCTTACTTCAATAAAGTCTTGTACTTGGGGAAGTAACCTAGGCAAAATTACTTGGATTATTTCAGGATCCGGAGGGCTTCCATACAAGAGTTTAAAGACGTGAATTTTTCTTAAAATAAAGCTTGAAAGATTTTCGTTTCATTGCTGGTATATGCTGAAGAGTTCCGCTTCCAATTTTGCACGATTTCTTACAACAGGGAAATCTTTTACTAAGGCAGTCTTGAAATTTTCGTAAGTATAGGTGGGAGTTCCCGCTTGACCTAAGAGGTTTCTTCCTATACATTTGAACCAATTAAGCGCTTGGCCCCTCAAAGCGCTGGTAGCTAAGGTGACTTTCTGGAACTCATGGACTGGATATAGCATGAAGTGGCCATCCAATTTTTCCAAAAAACTGGTCACCGGTGAGTTTCCATCAGAGGTTGCTGCTGGTTTCATCGATGCGCGCATGGTCTGGACGATGTAACCAAATCCTTCCAGGGCGGCAGCTGGCATTTCTGGATTCTGAACCGCTGCAGGCACCTCAGGTTCTTCTAGAAACTCGGCCATGGTTGTTCTTCTTCGGGCGCCACTATCAGGACTAGTGTTTCTTTTGACTTGCTATGGAAACATGAATGGTCCTGAATAGGAACAGGGAGCTTACTCAAGCTATGTTCAAGAATGTGTGAAGTAGACAAAAAAAGCAGGAAGGGTATACGAAACCCTTTATTTTCTATAGTTTACAAGAATTTCCGAAACTTCGGAATACAGAGACCAACCACTTGTGGTCTGAACGTAAGAATATAAAAACTACTAACTAAAACTCTAACTAAAACTAACTTTGAACTAGTATACAAGTGCCTAGTACTAAGATTGGCCTTTATTTAAAGAAAGGTAAGTATGTAGTACGCCGAGCTGCTAAAACTACGATACGTCTGCAATTATCAAGAGGGCTAAACCTCTGGCCTTGAAGGCAACCAGCAACAGAGTGAAAACTCGTAAAACTACAGTGGCAAGCGGCTTGCTTCCAATAACTCCTTCCTCTCTCTCTCTCTTGGCAAAAAGCCGCAACTTAAGTACTTGGCGTTAGCAAGACAATTTGCATAAACAAGTTAAAGCGTTTAATTCTGGCCGGAAGTAGAAAATAAGAAGTGATAGTACAGTTTTAAAATAAAATAAACGTTAGTAAAACTTAGGATCCTTACATACTTCCAGCCAGAGTTAATTAGTTTGAAACTGAGGTCTAAAACGACCTTGTTGAAAACTTTTAGCTCTAGAATCTAACGCGAGGCCAATCTTTTACAAACATTTCTCACTAGAAACTATCTAATCTAGAAATTAAAAGTCGTTTTTACATGATCAACTCCATGGACAATTACTTTTCATCTGTACTGCATCTATAAACAGGAGTTTCTTAGTTAAATCTGGTTCCTTCCAGAGATCTGGAAGGAAAGCTAGTTTAATGAACTGTTAAACAATTAAATGGCAAGTAACATGAATACTTATATTTCTCTTTTAAAATTCTTATTTTATTCATGCCATTATTTAATTATCTCCCCGTGCTCTCTGACATGTGTTGTAAAGAAAAACACCAAACATGTGCGTGTCTATGTACAAGTGTTCAACACTACCGCCTGCAATCAAAACACTAACGTGTTAAAATTTAACATAATCAGACCTCAGAACACAACTTATATATTCATCTCTGAACCCTGAGGTACTATTCTCAAAAGTGGCTAACTCTGAAGTGTAGCGTCAGAGAGCCTAAATACATTCATTCAACCTTTAGCACATATTCACAATAATTTGCTCTTTTTACAGTCATACGAATAAGTTAAAATTTTGGCATTACTCTAACATTTTTACTTTTAACATATCACAGTACTTCTTAACTTTTAAGATAATAGTTCACATTGTACATAAGGACATATTAACATGCCGTTAATTTTACGCATTTTAAAACATACATTAATAGTACAATGTTTGTTAACTTTTATTTCTTTTCAAGCAAGTGTGAATTCTTCTACATTGAAATACTATATTTCAAAAGTCCTTCAGACTAAAACTTTTTTTCTTGACAGAATCTTTTAAATAAAATTTTATACAATAAATTTACAATTTTCTTAAGGTACCTTTCTCAAAGATTACCAATGCTTTTACAATATTCAAGTATTTAGACATTCCTATTATACAATAATTTTAGTTTTACTCGCGAGTAATTGAAAAAACATAATAACAAACATGAGGTAAAACTTCTTAAATTCTGGCACTTGCAGTAAGAACGAAAAATTGACTTAGAGTTTCAAAGTAACATAAAGTTTTACTTATCTTTTTGATATTCAGACATCCTTTTTGCTGCCCAGTCGTGAAAAGTGGCGAAGACTACCGTCTGGTTTATCCTCGTCTTGTGCGGGTTCGCCCTTCGGTTCCTTCCTCCGTAAGCTTTCTTTTTTTTCCAGTACGGTCCCCCTTGGAGAACTTCTTTTTAACATCTACTTGTACTCCCGGCCGTTTGATGGCAGGTGGTCTTAGCGGAAACGGGACAACTCTGTCTCGTTGTTGCCTGGCTCTTGTTGCTAGCTGTTCAAACTTTTCTTGCTTCCTTGCATCTGCAGCTGGTTTTCCTTCGTCAATTCGTCGACATTTGCTGCGTAGATTCCTATCCGATGGTTAGATCTTCCGTTTTGGAACTGTGTTATGGTTGCTGCCATTTCTCCTGGCCCTCTTTGCATTAGTCGAACTTCTCCCTTCTTCATTCTGGGGGTGGTCGTGCCCTCTCTTTTCTGGTCGGTGGAACGGCTTCTTTTTCTTGTTACCTTCAGTTTTCCGACGGGGAAACTTTCTTTTCAATTGCACCTGTCTACTCATGGCATGCACTTGTGATTGTCGTTGTGCCACCTCTGGAGATTGTGCCTGCCGTGCCGGATCCTGCAAAAGATCTTCAAATATTTGCATTTTATTACGATTATAGAATGGTTTTATCTGGTCAATGTTTGTGGTGCAGGTTTCACCATTCTTGGCTTTTAACACCACTACAGCCTGAGTTAATTTTCTATGACATATGGTCCTTCAAATCGTGGATAGAACTTGGCAATTTTATCTTCTGGTGCTGAAGAAAGTGAATGCTTAATTTTTAACACCTCATTCCCTACTTTATAAGTTACTCCCCGTCATTTCATGTCGTAATACAGCTTCTGTTTTCTTTGTGCTACTTCAGTGTTCTTCTTTGCTTCTTTAATTAATTTTTTTATATCGCCCATTTTAAGTTCCAGGGCTCTTTGTTGAACATAAAATAATTTATCTAACGGCGTTATAATCTTTCTGCCTAAAAATAACTCAGCAGGAGTTTTGCCCGTCGTATCATGTTTTGCGGTCCTAAGGGCGAAAGCTAATTCATTGAAATAGTAATCCCAGCTTTTATGAAAATTTTTAACATAACTACGAATAATTTTCACTATATTTCTATTGACCCGTTCCGCTATATTTGATTGCGGCCGATACGGGACCATTTTTAAATGACGTATGCCCAGTTTTTTGCACATGTCTTCAAATATATTACTTACAAATTGAGGACAATTATCCGATATAACTTTTAGGGGCGCCCCGTATTTTAAAATATATTTATTTAAAATAGAATCGGTAACTAATTTCGAGGAGGCTCGTTTTAAGGGAACAATTTCGGTCCACTTACTAAAATGATCAACCATAACAAGGAGATACTGACCTTTATTTAACCGACTTTTTGGGAAAGGGCCCAATAAATCGATGCCAATTATTTCATTTGGAAAATCGGATTTAATACTATTTAGAAACCCGGCCGGGCGGAAATTAATATAATTAACTGCTTGACATGTTGGGCAGGACTGGACATACGCCCTTGTTAACTTTTGCAGTTCAGGAAAATAGACTGCCTCGCGTACGCGTTGAATAGTTTTTCGAATACCAGCATGAGAAGCTAATGGGCTGTCGTGTAACTCCTGCATGATATTTAATCTAACACTAGCTGGGATAACATGTCGAAATTCGTTGTTGGAATTCGTAGTTTTTGTATAAAATAATAGACCATATTAGTTCGTAATGGATCGCCCTATTTCTTATCGCCACAATATCTTGGTGGCTAAAATTTTCAGGACTTTTAAATAATCATAAATATTTTTAAATTCCGGGTCCTTACCCAGTTCGGTTATTACAGTTTCTCGGGAATGTATAGTACATGCTGTGAGCATTGCCACCTTTACAGTATTACCTTTTTAATCTATTTTTATTCTGGATAGGGCATCTGCTACGATATTTTCCTTTCCGGGGGTGTGTTTGATTACCAAATTATACTCCTGTAACTTAAGTGCCCATCTTATTAACGTTGGGGATAAGTTTTTCCCTGAGTACAATCTAGTTACCGCCGCATGATCAGAATACACTGTTACTGGCGCACTTCCAAAATAGACTCTGAACTTTTGCACTGCTAACAGAACTACAAGTGCCTTTCTCTCAGTCGCGGAATAATTTCTTTGAGTTTGATTTAAAGTTCTACTAAAAAATGCCACGGGCTGCTGATTTTGCGAAAGTACTGCTCCTACTGCATAATCCGAAGCATCCGCTGAAATTTCTAAATTCTCATCGTTCTCAGGAAATTTCAAAACAGGGGCTTGTGTTAACTCTTGCTTTAAATTTTCAAACGCACTATTGGCTTCGGCCGTCCACTAGAATGTTGCCTTTTTCCTTTTAATTTTAACAATGGTTCAGCAATAGCTGCAAAGTCTTTTATAAAGGACCTATAATATGAACGAAGTCCTAGAAAAGAAGACAGCTTCTTCGCCGTATTTGGCGGCGGATACTTTTGAATAGCGATTATTTTTTTATTCGTCCGTCTCGATTCCTTTCTGAGATATTTTGTATCCTAAGTATTTTAATTCAGGGGCTGCAAATTTGCACTTTTCAACATTAACTTTTAGACCGGCCTCATTTAATAATGAAAACACCTCTCTCAAATCTTTTATACTTTGATCCAAATTATCACTAGTAATAATGATATCGTCTAAATATATAAATGTGGTCTTTCCTAGAACAGGCCTTAGTACAATGTCCATACATCGCTGAAATGTCACCTGTGCCCCTTAAAGTCCAAACGGCATATGCAAGAATGCATAAGTGCCAGACTTAATTATAAAAGCAGTCTTAGCCACATCTTCCGGTTTGACACCTATTTGAAAATAACCAGTCGTTAGGTCTAACGTAGTCATGTATTTCGTATAAGTTATGTTATTTAAAATTTCTTCAATAATAGGTAAAGGGTATACCGGATATTTAGTAATGGAGTTTAATCTACGATAGTCAATTGCGAAACGCCACCGTTTCGGGTGTGTTACTGGATAATCGTTATTTTTCTTACATAATACAACCGGGCTAGCATAACTACTTGAGATTGGCGTTATGATCTTTTTACGTAACATATCTCGAATGTGCCACTCTATAATATTTTCTTTATTTTTATCGTACCGATACGGCTTGTGGCGAACTGGCAGTGAATCTCTTGTGTCGATATTATGGTTCGTAACTTAAGTAAATCTGGGAATATCACTAAATAACGAAGCAGATTCACTTACTACTTGGCGTATTTTTGGTGGCTCTCCCGTAGGCAGGTGGTTAAGATTTAACGTGGGTGGTTCTCTTTTTTCTTCTAGCACTGGTTTCATGGTCAGCGTAAGGGACGCTTGGTTAAAATCAAGCGTTGCTTCTGCCTCTGAGAGAAAATCTATCCCTAAAATTACATGTGCTTGTAGATTTTTTACGGTAAAAATCATGATCTTTACTTGCTCGTCCTTAATACGAATATAGAGTGGTATTTTACTTATGCATTTGCATCTCTCCCCCTGCGCAGCTAACACCGTCGTATTATCCGAATTATATATTCTGTATCTACTTCATAAAAAAAAATCTTCTGCCACACAGGAACACTGCGCGCCTGTATCCAGGAGTGCGGTGGCTGGGATATTGTTCACCAAAACTTCAATCTTTGGAAGAATCAAATTTTTACAATAACTGTATTTAACTTGAAGGATGAGAGGTTTTCTTGGCCTTCGGATTTCCGCACACTGCCGTCAGCAGAAATCCGTTTTAGTTTAATCTTCTTTCTTCCTTTCCATACCTTCCTTCATTTTCCGCTGGACTTCAGATTTTTTTCTGGCTTACTATTGAACTGTCGACGTTCGCCGGTTGTTTTTGGATACTCAGGTTTCCTTGACCACTGATTCGACTTGCTTCTGTAGCCGTGTTCTTGCCTTTGCTGTGGTCTTGGCGCACCAAATTGGCTTCG
Organism: Stegodyphus dumicola; assembly: GCF_044657685.1. NCBI lineage: Eukaryota > Metazoa > Arthropoda > Arachnida > Araneae > Eresidae > Stegodyphus > Stegodyphus dumicola. The sequence continues at coordinate 110,766,733 of NC_140768.1, forward strand.
TTGCTCATACTGGCGTCTTCTTTCAATGTCCGCCAATCTTCTACTTCCATACTGGATTGATAGCTCAAATAACTTTTCCATTGTGTAGTCGGGTTCCTTACTTCAATAAAGTCTTGTACTTGGGGAAGTAACCTAGGCAAAATTACTTGGATTATTTCAGGATCCGGAGGGCTTCCATACAAGAGTTTAAAGACGTGAATTTTTCTTAAAATAAAGCTTGAAAGATTTTCGTTTCATTGCTGGTATATGCTGAAGAGTTCCGCTTCCAATTTTGCACGATTTCTTACAACAGGGAAATCTTTTACTAAGGCAGTCTTGAAATTTTCGTAAGTATAGGTGGGAGTTCCCGCTTGACCTAAGAGGTTTCTTCCTATACATTTGAACCAATTAAGCGCTTGGCCCCTCAAAGCGCTGGTAGCTAAGGTGACTTTCTGGAACTCATGGACTGGATATAGCATGAAGTGGCCATCCAATTTTTCCAAAAAACTGGTCACCGGTGAGTTTCCATCAGAGGTTGCTGCTGGTTTCATCGATGCGCGCATGGTCTGGACGATGTAACCAAATCCTTCCAGGGCGGCAGCTGGCATTTCTGGATTCTGAACCGCTGCAGGCACCTCAGGTTCTTCTAGAAACTCGGCCATGGTTGTTCTTCTTCGGGCGCCACTATCAGGACTAGTGTTTCTTTTGACTTGCTATGGAAACATGAATGGTCCTGAATAGGAACAGGGAGCTTACTCAAGCTATGTTCAAGAATGTGTGAAGTAGACAAAAAAAGCAGGAAGGGTATACGAAACCCTTTATTTTCTATAGTTTACAAGAATTTCCGAAACTTCGGAATACAGAGACCAACCACTTGTGGTCTGAACGTAAGAATATAAAAACTACTAACTAAAACTCTAACTAAAACTAACTTTGAACTAGTATACAAGTGCCTAGTACTAAGATTGGCCTTTATTTAAAGAAAGGTAAGTATGTAGTACGCCGAGCTGCTAAAACTACGATACGTCTGCAATTATCAAGAGGGCTAAACCTCTGGCCTTGAAGGCAACCAGCAACAGAGTGAAAACTCGTAAAACTACAGTGGCAAGCGGCTTGCTTCCAATAACTCCTTCCTCTCTCTCTCTCTTGGCAAAAAGCCGCAACTTAAGTACTTGGCGTTAGCAAGACAATTTGCATAAACAAGTTAAAGCGTTTAATTCTGGCCGGAAGTAGAAAATAAGAAGTGATAGTACAGTTTTAAAATAAAATAAACGTTAGTAAAACTTAGGATCCTTACATACTTCCAGCCAGAGTTAATTAGTTTGAAACTGAGGTCTAAAACGACCTTGTTGAAAACTTTTAGCTCTAGAATCTAACGCGAGGCCAATCTTTTACAAACATTTCTCACTAGAAACTATCTAATCTAGAAATTAAAAGTCGTTTTTACATGATCAACTCCATGGACAATTACTTTTCATCTGTACTGCATCTATAAACAGGAGTTTCTTAGTTAAATCTGGTTCCTTCCAGAGATCTGGAAGGAAAGCTAGTTTAATGAACTGTTAAACAATTAAATGGCAAGTAACATGAATACTTATATTTCTCTTTTAAAATTCTTATTTTATTCATGCCATTATTTAATTATCTCCCCGTGCTCTCTGACATGTGTTGTAAAGAAAAACACCAAACATGTGCGTGTCTATGTACAAGTGTTCAACACTACCGCCTGCAATCAAAACACTAACGTGTTAAAATTTAACATAATCAGACCTCAGAACACAACTTATATATTCATCTCTGAACCCTGAGGTACTATTCTCAAAAGTGGCTAACTCTGAAGTGTAGCGTCAGAGAGCCTAAATACATTCATTCAACCTTTAGCACATATTCACAATAATTTGCTCTTTTTACAGTCATACGAATAAGTTAAAATTTTGGCATTACTCTAACATTTTTACTTTTAACATATCACAGTACTTCTTAACTTTTAAGATAATAGTTCACATTGTACATAAGGACATATTAACATGCCGTTAATTTTACGCATTTTAAAACATACATTAATAGTACAATGTTTGTTAACTTTTATTTCTTTTCAAGCAAGTGTGAATTCTTCTACATTGAAATACTATATTTCAAAAGTCCTTCAGACTAAAACTTTTTTTCTTGACAGAATCTTTTAAATAAAATTTTATACAATAAATTTACAATTTTCTTAAGGTACCTTTCTCAAAGATTACCAAGGTACAGTCTTTTAATATGATTAGAAATTATATTTCTGTAATACATACTTATGAATCTTCTGTGAAACATACTTATCTTTTGCATAAATCTACTTCCAAAATACTTTATTTTGATACAACCCGTGGTTTAGAAAATTAATATTGCTGACACTCAAGAGCAGATAAAAGTATGTCATACTTAACTGACAAAAACATGTAAAATTAAAGTAAGGCAAAAATAGCAGCTTAACATAAAATCTTGCGTCAGTTTTAAGAATTAACTGATATAGGTCCCTCTTCTTCAGTAAAAAATAAGAAAGGTTTTTATTTCTGGGTTTTGAAGCCCATACATCAGATTATCAGGAGTAGTGTTTCTTTTGACTTGCTTTGGAAATATGAATGGTCCTGAATAGGAACAGGGAGCTTACTCAAGCTATGTTCAAGAATGTGTGAAGTAGACAATACAAGCAGGAAGGGTATACGAAACCCTTTATTTTCTATACTTTACAGGAATTTCCGAAACTTCGGAATACAGAGACCAACCACTTGTGGTCTGAACATAAGAATATAAAAACTACTAACTAAGACTCTAACTAAAACTAACTTTGAACTAGTATACAAGTGCCTAGCAATAAGATTGGCCTTTATTTAAAGAAAGGTACGTATGTAGTACGCCGAGCTGCTAAAACTACGATACGTCTGCAATTATCAAGAGGATTAAACCTCTGGCCTTGAAGGCAACCAGCAACAGAGTGAAAACTTGTAAAACTACAGTCGCAAGCGGCTTACTTCCAATAACTCCTTCCTCTCTCTCTCTCTCTCTTAGCAAAAAGCCACAACTTAAGTACTTGGCGTTAGAAAGACAATTTGCATAAATAAGTTAAAGCGTTTAATTCTGGCCGGAAGTAGAAAATAAGAAGTGATAGTACAGTTTTAAAATAAAATAAACGTTAGTAAAACTTAGGATTCTTACAAGATAACCCTCGAAAATTAATAAGAATCTTTCAAACTCTGTATCAGTCTAAGCTTTTTATATTTATTTATTTTAACCTTTAAATTTATGACCTGTCAAAATTTTGAATTTTATGACAACTACAGAACAAAGTCCGAGATCCAGACTCGTCGGGACTTCAACGATTCCGGATTTGGCATCTTTCCAGATATTAGATCATTAGTTTAAATCTAGTAAATTGGCAAGTAGAAATTATAAAATTAAAAATATGAAATCGCGATTTATGAAATAATGAAGCATTTATTATCTAAAGGTTATCAAAATTTACAAAAAAGAGGCTTAATATTTATTTGTTTACTTTATTAAACATTTTTTTGAATGTAAATTATTTAACTTGCTTCGTTTTTTGTGCTAATACTTTCTCTTCAATTCACTTATTACTGAATATATTAAATAAAATACATACATACTATATATATATATATATATATCCGGATCTGTCGAGACTTCGGCTATTCCGGATTTGGGATTTTTCCAGATATTAGATCATCAATTTAAATCTAGTAAGATGGCATACAGAAATTATAAAATTAAAAATATGAAATTGTGATTTATGAAATAATGAGCATTTATGATCTAAAGTGTATCAACATTTACAAAAGAGAGCTTAACATTTATTTCCTTACTTTATTAAACATTTCTTTCAATGATAAGTTGTTTAAGTTGCTAAATTTTTTGTACTAATACTTTCTCTTTGATTCTATAAATAGACATAATTTCTTGTTCAGTAACAAAGTTCCCTTGTTCAAGTCCTGTAATTGCCGTGTCAAGAATTACAGCTAACTTGCCAATCGAATTTTTTTCATTTTCAATAACCTCTCTGTCACTTTCTTCACTATCGGTCTAGAACCATAGAGATTTCACCGTCCTTTAATTGATTGATGATTGGAGCACTGTCATTGCAATGAAAAACTTTGTTATATCATCTTCATTTATTACCGCTTCTCCACATTTCTTTACAAAATCCATTCACTGAAAAATTTCACCTGCGGCTATCATCTTCATCATCCTCACAATGAAATATGGTAGGTGGCCATAAGTTATGGTAAATTTAAAGTATCCGGAGGCACATCCTCCCACGATCTTACGATGCTCCACATAGCAGATTTTTTAATGTTAAAATATTTCAAAAATTCTTGAATAGTATTGCCATTTGTCAAGCAATTTAACGTGGATTCTAAAAATGCTACTTTATATTTGCATTTCAGCACACGCACTACTCCGATGCCATAGGCTGAATGATAGGTATACAGTTTGGAGGAAAGAATAACAGGGATATATTATCTTTCATTAAACCTTTACGCCAGACAGTTATCTACAATGAGGACAAATTTTCCGTCATCAAGTAAACCAAGGGAATTCAAATGTTGCTGAAACTAATGCATGATTGGTATGAAAGAATTTTCAAACCAATCATGCATTAACGCTTGCATCATCCGTAATCTTTTATTTGCATGCTATATAACTGGAAAACCTTTACTTCTTTAAATGCTCGAGATCGTGTATTTTTTCCGATTACCAAAGTTTACACTTATGCGTTCCTGCAGCATTTGCGCCTGCTAAAATTGTTAGTAAAGCTTTGGAATATTTGACACCAGTTGAAGCCTTTTCTGTAGAGTTTACCAAGGTATTTTGTGGTACATATTGCCAAAAAAGACCAATTTCATCAGCGTTGTACATTTGTCCTGGAGATAACGTTTCACTATTAATGAGTTCAATGAATTCATCTGCAAATAGTTCAACAGCTTCAGTATCAGCTGAAGTTTCTTCAACTGAATTTTTTAATTGCATTACACCAAGGGGATTTTAAAATTTGATTAAACAGTCTATCTAATATGTGCACTCAGTTTTTAAGTTTATTTCTTCTTGAAATACTTTGGCTTGAGCCATTAACATTGGACCCGTCAATAACACGCCCTCCCTGAGTCTCTGTCTGACTATTCAATCATCACTTTGTCATGATCGTCACTTTTAGCATAGCGAATAATTTTTCTGTTATTCATTGCGAGTGGGGTGTCGGAATCCCCAAAAAATTCATAAAGTTCCTTTTTCTATTTTGTCATATGCAGTTGACTTTCCAATGCCATAATCATCGTATAATGTTGAGACGGATTTACCTATATCCATTTTTTGTAGCAATTCCACTTTTTGTTTAATGGACATCGAAACATGCTTTCGCTTTGTAGATCCTGTTGCAGCTCCAGAATAAGAAACTCTTTTCGACGTAATCGAAAGTTCAAAACTTTAGTTTTCATAAAATTGCTGTAATTATAACAACCTGCAAAAAAACGATAAGCTGGGTCAAATCAAAAAGTTAACGAACAGTGCAATCTGCTATATTAACTGAAATTCTTTGGAATCAGTAAAGTATAGTTTTGGCCTAGCTTAACAGCGTACGCTGCACATGATTTGGCTATGTAGCATGGCGACGAAATATTCTGTTTAATTGCCTTGCTTCTGTTTAATTGCCTTGCGTAAAGGTTTAATGAAAGATAATATATCCGTGTTATTCTTTCCTCCAAACTGTATACCTATCATTCAGCCTATGGCATCGGAGTAGTGCGTGTGCTGAAATGCAAATATAAAGTAGCATTTTTAGAATCCACGTTAAATTGCTTGACAAATGGCAATACTGTTTAATTGCCTTGCTTCTATCACGCACTGAGACAATTAAGTCTGAATTGTATTAATTTAGTTATTTATTATACGTAAGTCTAATTCTTGCACATGCTCAAGGTTTATCTGACTCCTGAATAAATAAATTTTCACATACACTTAAGCTTACTGAGCGCGGGCGCTAGATATTTTGCTGCCTGATGTAGTCTTTGCGAATCCTAAATACTGCTACTAAGCGACTCCCTAAGTTCTAAATTTTTGGCGCCCCTTAATCTCAGAACTTTCACTAAATTCTAAAAACTTTATCATCCCTTAATTTTGTTACTCGGTGCTTCTCTAAATTCCAAAAATTTTGTCTTCCCTAAAATCTGCCGCCCGATGCGACCATACGAGCTCTGCCGCCGGTTCTGTTTTTATGTGAATAAAAAAAAAATCTCTAATTAATTCAAATAGAACTGCATATAATCTTTTGGCCTATGAGTCTCATTAACAAAACTTATTTTTAGCATATAGAAAGAAGTTTTTGTTAAATTTTTCCTCGTCAACATTTAGCGCATTTAACTTAAATCTGTAATCATCGCCAAACATAATGTCAATATAAAAGGTTTCCATACTCTTGTTATTCAATTACTAATATAAAAAAAATTGTTTAGGTATCGCAGCATAGGTCATTACTCAAGTCCTCATGTATTGATAAACATTAGGTTATGAAAGCAAAATATAATAAATAATGACTCGCCAGGCTGGCGTCAGGGATATAACATATTAGTAGTTTAAAATGTAGAAAGTAGAATTGTAAAATGTAGTTTCTATGTAGAATGTTTTGGTTTGAGATGTATTCCAAGCAGATACGCAGCTACGGAGCCAAATTATTGATCACACAAATTTATGCTAAAATGATTGTTTCTTCAATAACGAGGGTATTTTATTTAGTGCCGGAGAGAAATTAAGAATCGGGATTCTCCAGACATTTTCTTATGGGCGAAAAAAAATCAAAATCGCATACCTAAAGCTCCCCCCCCCGAAAAAAAAAATCTTAAAAAATTTTTGTTGGTGGCTGTAAGGTCCGAATTTTACATCATTTCCGGATATTGGACATCTGGGTCTCGGACTCCATTGGTACTGTATATACTTTTGTCTGATGTTACGTATCTTTTTGCTGTTGTGTTTAGGGTGAAAGCATACATATTGCCTTGTATTCCATGCTTTCATGCATACGAAGGATCTCAACTCCGTCCATTTTGCACTTTTTTTTTCCATCGTCTCGTCTATTCAGCTTTACCAAAGACACACACTAAACACACCTGGGAGACACTATTTATTGTAAATGAACACAGCTTCCTCCTACTTCTTTTCTTCTTCTACTTCTTTTCCTTTTCTTTCTATTAGTCCTTTTTTTACCCTCTACCCTTTTGGGCCATTTATTTTATTTTTATTTTTTCCCACCTTTTTTATGGCCTTTTGAACTCGTATAAAATGTATGAAGTTCCTTTTTACTCTTGTTTGAAACGTTGTACACACCAAGATACCTAGGGAAGAGACCTTAGCCATAATCGAATAGAGTTGTAATTTCCTAATTAATACTAAAAACATAAACTAAATTCAAAATAATAACTTTTTAAAAAAGGAATAACTTAGCAAAAATTATATATGAGCGGAAATAATGAGTAAAATGAACTTAAGAGGTAAGTAAGAGGTGTAATAGAGCTATTGAACCAGAAAGCCATCGAACTGTCTGCAATACAAAATTGCCCCCTTTCTATATGCCTTTCCTTCACACCTAAGCTTGATTTTTCGCCCACCGGTGCAGAAAGATTTTTTCTTCATAAGCCCCGCAGCCTATTAGAGGCCAAGGCTGTCTCTCCAAGTTTCCTCCACCTGACCCCATTCGGCGCATAGCCCTCCATTTGTTAACTCTAATTAACCTTAAATCCTCATCTATATATCTAGTTGGTGGTCTTCCATTTCGTCTTACTCCCTCAGTTCTCGAAAAGGTTACCTTTTTCGTTGGAAATGCATCATCATATCTAAACGCATGTCCCAACCATCTGATACGAGATGCTTTTACGATTCTCCCAATATCAATTTCACCGTACTTTCTATATTTTTCATATAGTTTATGATTATAGAGAATCCTCCACATACCATTTTGTTGTGTTGTACCGATCTAAGGATCTGCTCTGTTAAGTATACAACATTCACTTTCGTAAAGGGCAACAGGCCTTATTAACGTTTTGCAGAAAAACTTAGCAAATGAAAAACAAGACATCTGCTTACTTTGTCTATCTGTCAGAATTAGCAACATGATCAGTACCAAAGTTCGTTCCTCGAACATGATTTAACCTAATACAACTAGCATATGAGGGTCCAACGTAATGATCTGTACCTAAATTGTAATGTGTTTCTGAACAATGTGCACAAGCATGAGTCTGGCTACAGTTGTGCAGGGCATGATCTAAAGCCTGGCAGCGACAGCATCTAAGCACTTACACAAACCTACGAAAATAACAGGACGAAAAGCCTATGAAAATTTTACCAGCAATCCAAGTTCTGCCAGATAGTCTCTATTTATATTCTTTATCCGAGTTAAATTCTGATATGATCTTCTAGTTATTGTTCAAAGAGGAATGGAACCTGCAACCAATTGTGGAGCCACTGCTATGAAGGTTGCAGTTACGTCTTCAACCGTAGAATCTTGTGGAACTCTAAAGACTATGATTGAGCCATATGAGGTTTAGATTCCTTTACCATAAGTTCGGAGCTGACTTCATTAGAGGAAAGCAGAGTAGAGTCTAGCGTTTTGAGTTGCTCTGTTGAAGAATAACTAAGCAAAATTTTATTGGATTTTATTCCCTTGATATACTCGATTGGAACTAAACATCAGTCTTCTTTGAATTAATATTTGAAGCCAGCCTGGTGTTAAAAGCTTGCTGATGCACATAAAGAATTCTTAGATTTATGAATTAATGCATGGTCCGATCGTATTTTCTTCTTACGAGTTACAATATTAGATGCTGGTCTCTCTTCTTGGGGTGTTACTGAAACTAAGATTTATGGTTATTTAACGCTTAGACCCATAGAAATAGCCAATGAATCCAAGTCTGTCTTCATATCAGCCCTAGATACCTTGAATAATTTTGTCCTTACTACTTAAATGGTCAGTTTGCCCATTCTTATCAAGAGAATCTCTTATCAAATATCCCTTATCATGAGAAGGCAACTCACTTTGCCAGTTCTGATCATTATATTACATCTCCAAAGCATCAGTATTTGTTTCTTGATTCGCAACATAACATATGGAGGCCATTCTCTCCTCTAACACAGATTTTTTAGAGAGTAGTAAACTTAGAGGTGGTTCCCGAGTTTGATACGTAGTGATTATCTGATTCAAGTGTTAAATCATCCTTTAATTTCACCATGAGCTTGAAATTTTGCAAAACGTTTTTAGTATCCCTTCGATTAAATTTTAAAGAAGCCTGCGAATTAGTAATTTTATCAACAAAGTAATGTAAATGCTTATTAAAATTTGCCAGACTCTCCTTATCGTTTTTATTAATGACATCCGCAGCCATAATTTCAATAATAAAATTACAAAACCATTAGTAATGTAAAGTAAAATACTGTGAAGTAGGTTTCCCAACAATGAAAGTCATAAGGTCTTAAAGTTTTACAGGCAAAAAAAAGTTATTAGAGTATATAGACAATATAACCATTATTTAGCTGTATTCTTTGTTAAGGCGGCATATGACATAAAATTTTGAAACTTTCAATTTTGGGCTAAAATAATAGACAAAGACTATTCTAAAAATATATAATTTATCCAGGTTTCGAAATTTTAAAAGACCGAAATCCTCCATTATAATATGTAATCAAGCATTACCATGACCACCAGTTTAGAAGGAACAGATGTCAGGTGTGGCCACAATAAAACCATATCAGCTGGTAAAAAGTATGTTCATAAACATTATGTGCCAGAACCTGCTTAATTAGCTGTTAATAGTGTGTTCATAAGTCTCTCTGGCAAAAAAGTACTGTCAAATTGCATTAATGAAATAACTGGAAACCCGAATAAAAGTTTTAATAATTGCATCTGGACACACATAGCAAAAACTATTTTGTTAGTGTCGTCACATTCAAATTAGGTTTGTTAGATGTTATAATATGTTTCAATGATGGTGTACAAAGCCTCAATAAAATTATGAAATTATTAGGAATAAAACTAAGGTTTTGTACGGTAAATTCTTTGCGAAAAATAGATTGTGATAGAATTCGTGAGGCCCATCTCGCTTACCAAAAGCTTTCTAAAATGGCCATAAATAAATAAAAATTAATAAAACAAGAACATCTTGATGTAGAAATGGCAGTTCAAGATGATTATTGTGCAGGAGAATATTAAAATGAATTTTTTATAAATTATTAGGGTTAAAAAAAATTTTTTTATTTTTTCGGTTTTTCTCAAAATGTGTTTTTTTCTAACTTCCGGTACACTTTTCTTGAAACTTAGCCTAGAAGGTTTAAATTTTACATAGTTGATTATCTTAACAATTTCTTTGAAACAATGCAGGATATAAAATTTACGATCATTAGTTTTTGATATATTAAAAATTTAACGCTATTTTTTTCTATGATTTTCAAAACATTTTATTAATTTATTTTTAATATTTTTTCTTTTGAAGTAAAATATTGTTGCGTGCGTACGGGTTCGTTATGAAATGAATGCACAAGTCCGATGAAAAATGAACAAAAATTTATTATTATCACAACAAAAATGCTTAAATTTTCTCAAATTATCATGCAGTATTACAATATCTCACAGTAGTTATCTTTTAACTACTCAAATGTCCAATAGAACGTAATTCAAAACAGCTAAAGAACGCTAATCCGCGAATTCGCTACAATCAACAAGAGCAGTTTTCTAAACAACAACAAACTAAGCAACTAGCACGAACTGAGATGTTTTCCTCCTTTTTTAAGCTTTTAAAATCACGCGCTAGAATTTTCCAGTACTTTCTCGAAATCAAAAAGAGATATTTATTTATTTAATGCACGCGCTCTTGTATTTTTAATTTTTCCGGCTTAGCTTTCTTTTAATATTCGTCACGCGCTGCATTGCGCGAGAAATAAAACCAATTAATTTATAATTGAACTAATATTAGCTTTTTAAATACCAAATTCGTAACAATATTATTGCTTATTATTCTTAAATGATATGTTTTAACCATTATGCAACATTTGATGGAGTTTAGTGCAATATTTTTTAAGATTAAGTATACCAAACTGTCACAAAAGATTCGTCAAAGATAAGAGAAATTAAACAACTGGTTTTTAAAAACATTAGGCTGTTAATTTACATTTTATGTGTTTTATATAATTTAGAATCTTGATATTTAAGTGTAAAAAAGAATCTAGAGTAGTTGTTTAGTAAGTTGTAAAGTTTATTTTGAGAAAAGTTATACCCTAATAACTTTTGTCTCTAGATATTTGCTTTTCGCCAGTCCAAAGGCAACAAGGTTTTATAGGCAAAGAAAGTTATTAGAGTATATAACCACTGTTTAGACGTACTATAACCATTGCTTAGATGTATTCTTTGTTGAAGAGGGATGCTGCTGTATATCTGTATATAGTTAAAAATTGTGTGTGTGAAACAATGTTTCTCCATTTCTCACCCATTAGCAGTGGCGTAGCTAGAGCTTTCGCCTTCTCGGGCTGTCTGATTTTGTCGCTACGGGCGGTTCCTGAATTTTCCAACTATCTTAATTTACAAACAATTAAAAGAATAGCGTATAGACAAATAAATTTAAACTATGCTGTTTTTGGAAAATAATTAATTTTAACATTTAATTAAAATTATTTTTTGTTTGCAAAAACCATCGAATCGATGACATCATAGAAGTCTACCTGATTGATCCAGTTGCTATTATGCAGATAGTACAGAAAGATTTATTAACCCCCCGAGCGTTACGGGTTTTTTCAGGAAACGACGTAAAAATAATCGTGTTTTCTTACCAGGTCTGTCGCGAAAGCGGCAAGCATTTTTACTCAAACTGCTTCAAAAGCGGGCCCCCCTTACCATGTGGATATAATTCATGGAGGTAGGAAGTAAGAAGGAGTCGCCCTAAACAAGTTCCTCCGGACGCCTATTCTATGGTCACTGGATCTGTCTACAACTTAAGCGAACAATATTGACTCAAAAAAACCGGTATAGACAGCCGTCACAACTTATCGGAGAAAGCCATTCTGTGGTCCTCAGTTGGTGGGCGGGTGGGTCCATTTGACTTTACTGAAAGGGGACAAGGCTTCAAGGAGCTTTAGACCAATCGCAGTACAGACGAGTGACGAAATTTATAGTGCGCGCTGGCTGAAGTTCTAGGAATATTCTCCCATTATTTCACTAACTCACACGCTGTATTTGTAATTCGAAAAAAATTGCACAAAACAGTATTATGACCAACATGCAGCAGAATATGCTGCTGTCTTAGGTGAAGGAAAATCCCGTTTTTTAAGGGGAAAGTTAACGCAAGAATTTAGAGCTAAGAAATAAAGAGTGATATGGGATACCACGAAAGCAATGGTAAATAGATAAGAGTAGATGAATTAAGCTTACTTCAAATCCTTTTAGAAATAAACAATTTTAATCATTTAAATTTATAATATGATTAATTTGCATTACAGTCTAATAGCAAACTAAGTTTCCCCCTCCCCATGCTTACATTAAAACTGTTTTCCCGCAATTTATTTTACAGTTACTATTGGAAAAATATCTCTTTAAATAAGAAATTATTTCTTTCTTAATATTTCTTCCCTTTTTTTATTTTATTTTTCTATGAAAATTATTTCTTTCAGGAAAAGAAATAAAATTCATTCACTATGGCCGATTGCTGCTGCATTCAACTATCACACACGCATCAAAATGCTTTATTTTAAATAATTTATTCTATAATTAACATGAAAGAAAATATTTTTTCAATATAAAATATATAACCAAAATTAAACTAATCTATCCTGTATGTGTGATTAATTCGTTTTGCAATTTTTGTCACACAATTACTAATACCTTTTTTTTTAATATTACATTGCTGTTATTTTAATTTTATATGTATATAAGAACTGCTTGCTCAGTTTAAATATTCTTCCTTCTCAAAAGATTTTATTCTGTGAAAATAATTAAAAGATAGTAATATTTTCACAATGCAGGTACTAAAGTAAAAATAATCAGTGTAGGTCTCCTGCAGTTGAAGTCCTTGTCAAACCAGCGTTTCGACACATTTTAAATAGAAAACTAATAATAATCAATGTAAAAATGAGAATGCTATGAACAGTAATTTTTTTTTTTTTTTAAAGTTTGCAAAGAAACAATGATTTTTGAATGCTATAATAGGTTACAAAAGTACTATTCCATGAAGAAAACCCCTCAGTCTTATAGCATAATGCAATAATAATTCTACTAACAAGCCCACCAGCCGCCGAGCGGTAGAGTCGCTGAACGCAGGTAGTTTGGTCCGAGGTTCGAATCCCGCGAACGAGCTGGCCGGCGTTTTCGTGGCTTTCCCCATGTGTAACGTGTATAGGAGCCAGTTTCCCTTAGAAAGTCCTCACTTAGGAACCAGTTATTAAACATAATAAAATTTATACACACGCACACACACACCAAAAAAAAAAAAAAAAATCTGAATGTCTTCAGATTTTATATTACTGAATATTATATTTATATTACTTCAGATTTTATATTAAGGTCCATTTTTTAACTTTTTGCGTGTTACCTTTATTTATTAAATATCATGTTTTTCGCACTTAAACCATAAAATTCAATTCAACAGCAATATCATATAATTTTAAAAAAGCATATCTTTAGAATTTCCAATACATAGTCTCGCGCGCTAGAGATGAAAATGCTTTTTTTTCCTCTTTTTTTTTTTTTTTTTTTTTTTCCGTACAATGTTGGCATTGCTCGCTTTGAAATCGTTGGGTTTCTTAATCAAAAACTCATAAATGCTTTACAAAATATGAAATAGATAATAAAACAAATTCCCAGTTCCAAATATGGGCCTCCAGATGCCTACATTAGGATGGAGGATTATGTTATTCAGCATTTCATGGCTCTAGGTACCGTTGTTTTATCACAGTGCGAGAAACATTCATACATTCTGCAGATTCCTCATTATTTAATTTCTTTAAATATAATAGAGTGCGATAATACTTGGTGGCAACGATTTGAAAAGTGAAGCGCCACAAAATGGCAAAACGAAATTAATAGGCCCTCTGTGCTAAAACGTATTATTAAAAGTATCACACTAGTAGTAGTACAGCTACTGAAAAAAATATTTTAAAGCTATTTTATAGTTTTATAATTTTTTATTTTTATTTTTATTTTACAGCAGTGTGAATTTCGCGTAATGAACGACATTCCTTTTTGTGGTCACAGTATTATTCGTAAGGTATTCAACTGTTAGATTTTAAAGTAAACGTAATTCTTGCTGTACAAGAAGCTTATCGGATGTCTATATTTGTATTAAATGAAGAAGGTTTGTGTGCTTGATAAACTTATTATCTTCTACATTTTTAAAGCATACAATTACAATTTATATCTATAATTTCAGGAACAGCATAACTTTCTTTCAGTAGAAATTGCGTTCTTGTTTTCTGAATGTGGCTGCAAATACTTTCTCAGTTCATCGCAAATTAAAATAACTATAAATTTTGACAATCTGAAATACGCAATGAAAACATCTTTTGGCAGAGCAAAAGCATCAACATATTTTCTATAAATTCGCCACCGATTCAGAGATCTACGACCGTATTCTTCGTTTAAATATGAAAAAATCAGCGGCGTAAACACATACAAAGCCATTGTCTACTTAGTACGTCAACTGCACAACCCTGATTGACGACGCGGCAACACTTTTTCACGCGCTTTCGACAACTTCCGTACTCAGAGAATATAGGATGTCGGGCAGACCTGTTTTTTACTAGCAGCGACATCTGGCGGCCCACAACTTGCTGTCGACTCTCGTAGCGTAGAATAACCGTCCTGCTCTGAAGCACCGGCGATCCCAACGTGGTGACCAAAACATTGGGTCATTTACCATTGAGATCTATGGGATTTGACGCGTTCGGGTGTAAATATTTTGTAATTACGTCGCACATATACATATAAATGTATATATTTTCTTTTTCTACAACACTTCAGAGTCCTAAGTATGTGAAAACAACATATTTTTAAACAACATTTCATTCTGAACGGAATTAAATGCTATACTTTTCACAGGACAGTTTTCTCAGAATGGTTTAATTTGAATGAAATATTTTCACAAGTTTTCGTTAATTACATTAGAAAAAAAAATTAAGGTGATTCGATTTTATTCGGTTAAGGTACAAAAATTAAGATCAAAGTTTATTGTATTATTAATATTAAAATTATGCATTATTTCTTTTCTATTTATAGAGCTTCTTCCTAAAATACTTTCTTAAATATGACATGATTTTTTGGCTTCTTTTAAATCGAAAAATGTAAGTCAATTTATAATTAATGCTCTATTCGGTTCATTTTAAATTAGAGAATTATTAGGAATTAGCGAAATACTTTAAATAAGTATTTCGCTAATTCCTAATAATTAAATATGTATTAAATAGTATTTCACTTTCTCTGAACATTTCTGAAAGGGAATAAAATAGGTGGGTTTTTTTTTTTTTTTTTTTTTTTTTTTTTTTTTTTAAGTATTATTTAAAACTTGTAACTGAGTTATTATAAAATGTAAAGGGAATAATTCTTTTAATTATACTTATCAGATTTTTTTTTTTTTTTACCCTTCATTTCAACAATACATATTCCAAAACTCTTTATTACGTTAAGTGCGCATCTCATAGCATTTGCTTTACAATACCTTTTAACAGATTGCTTTCCAATACGAACAATTCTTGCTTAAATAGTTTTATAACGTATTTGTCAACAGGATTTCAATTTATGTTTGCAATTCAATATTAAGGTTATTATATATTTAGATAATATTTATAATCATTATAAATTAGATACATTTAATCATTAGATTTCTTCACAGTTTTTTATAAGTGAATAAATTCTTCATTTCAAATACATTTATAAATAATTTAATGAATATTTAAGTATTTTGTCAAAGGCAGATACATGCTTTTTGCAAGCACATGCATAAATATCCATACACATTTCCTATTTATCATTTCCGGCATGTGCAAATCTTTAATTTCTGTGCATTCACTATATTTTTCGCGTAAAGTAATTTACACTAATTTAGCATACACCCGATAGTTTTACATAAAAAATATATATGAATATAATTTGAATGAAAATTATAAGTATTATTTTTAATACCCACTCAAAGGTCAGTTTTTCTTCAAAATTCCTCCACGACGGCATCTCTCTCTTTAGGCAGATAGCCCTTGCATGCGTTACTCTATTTAATAAAAACTTAATCTGACCTATGTGCCTAATTACAAATATTTTAACATACATAATTTTATATGTACATTTAGTCATCAAGTTTCAAACTTTTCAAATCTTCTAGAAAATAAATTTTGGCAGATCTCTTTTAGCAATTTTCTTAAAATCTATATTTTTGTAGTGCAACAGCTTAGAATTTTATAAAACAAATTCATAATCAAAATCGCTGTTGTTAGTTATCGAAAAATAACCAAGATGTGATTTTTGCGTAAATGTCAGTAAACTATACAAATTGCTATTATCCGTCCCACTATGAATGTTTCTTTCATGCGAGAGTGTCCCTTTTTCGATTTCTATGGAACTGTCGTGTGTCGAAATACTATCAGAATCTTGTCAAGCGAGCTTCTGAATGTAAACAAATAACACCCCGTCTGGTGACCCAAGCTTCAAAGCAGTGCTTCACTTCTAGCGCGGAATGGCCCCTCCTCCCTTTCCTACCTCCATGATATAATTAAGCTAATTCTCTCCTCCGTTGAATTTAGCGAGTGAAATTAGTTTTTATCCCTATGGTATCTTCGTCACAAGACTGGTTGCTAAAATAGTATTTTATCTCCTATTTGGCTACTTTATTATTTGCACACTAACACATATGCTATATATTACTCGTACCTTAAATCAAGATATGTGCCGAATACAGAAAGTTAGTCAATATACCTCAGTAAGAGAAACTACGTAAATCCTTTAAATTTCCAGTTTCTTTAAGAAATTGCTTCGATAATGGTGAAAAATTAATCTTGCATTTTTTTATCCTTATTTTCTGAGGAAATACTTTTTAATATACAAAGGGAATTTGTGAGAATTTTTTTCTCTCGTGTTCCAATTTTTCGAATACAAATTATTCGCAACTTATTTTAGTATTATGTTTATATTTAATTTTCAAGTATTATAAGTATATTCCAGTTTAAAGTGTTAGATTTAAATAATTCTTTAGATTGCATCATAAATTTATTAGTAGTTAGTTATTTATGACACCGTTTTGACTTGTGAGAAATAAATAAAGTATTGTAATCGCGAAACATTTCGATTTTCATATTTCAAAGGAAATTTCCATTTTGAATAGTTCCATCATGACGTTTACACGCACGTATGTCGCATAATTTGACATAAAATGTTGAAATTTTATATTTGGGACTTATGACTAGTTTTAGCGCGACGTATGTCCGTACGTATGTATGCATGTATATCGCATAACTCAACAGCAGAATAGATGAAGTGGCTGATGAATGAGATCAGGCAGTTCGGCTTTTATAGAGTAAAATCACTTTGGGGGTAGCAACAAGTAAATAGCTTGGTCAAAGGAGCTTCTTGAGAAAATAAATGTATTTTCGAGGTACAACGCAATTTCCTTGTAATTAGCTATATATGAGTTACAATGCAAGTATTTATATACTACCTGCATTATCGAGATGTTAATAGAAACCAAAAAAAAAAAAAAATTCTTTGTAGCAGAATTGTTAAAACTATGGAAAGCGCAATATATATATATATATATATATAAATTTAAGCAGTTTATTTCGTGAAAATTTATCACATTTTTCGTAGGAATTATTAAAACTGTTTTTGTATGTAAACTATATATATGTAAACACACATACAAAACACTGTGTATACATATGGTGATGTATGTTTGTATGCATGTGTGCGCGTGTATGTTATATTTCCCTATTATATATCAGTATTTTATTGAAAGTAGTTGTAGACGACATTTAATAAAAAAAAACTGAAAAGTATAGTAAATCTCAAAATGATAGTGCCATTATGAAACTGAATATTACATGAAATCGAAAATTTATGTGAAGCAACTATGGAATGAAAATAAATTCTAGTTAGGTTTTACAGCATACAAAATAACACTTTAATCTAACCACTTGAGTAAAACGAATGCCAAGAAAATATCCTGAAAATGTATATCGGGGAAAAAAATCTCCGGAAAATGCCTCACGGAAAATATGCACCTGGTTAAAAATATCGCTAGAATAATAAACAATGTAAATATTTTTATCAGGTACATATACACATGCACCTTGAAAAATATTTGTAATTTTTATACTTTGTAGAGATATATAGAGGATTCTTTAATATTAAATATATTGTTCATTTATTTATTACAAAATATTCTTTCTTACTAAAAATATGCTTAATGATTACATCGTTTATATATCCTAATTAATTATGAATATATTTTTAGTTTCTTGTTATTTGTGTTTCGTTTCTGAGAATTATTAAAATTCAAGCAATCTGAATTTTACACAAAAATAAATTCTTTCTTTAGTAACAATGGTGAAAACCACGAAAACACCCATGCAGCCAGCCCGTTCGCGAAATTCGAACCTCGGACCGAACTACCGGTGTTCAGCGACTTTATCGCTCGGCCGCTGGTGGGCCCCAGGACTTTTTAAAGAAACTGCTTCACAAGATAATAAATAACTGCAATATATATATTAATAACTCGGGATAATCAGGCAAAGCGGTTAAATGGTCAACGTGTAAGTTAAGTGGGTGGCCAAATCAAGTAAATGTTTTAATGATATATCTAGCATCTAGATATGATTTGAAATTTTTTTGAATTGGAAAGGCAACGATCAGTTTGCAAACAAACTTAAAAATAACTGAACATAATATTCATTTTCAAATACTAATCTAATTTTCGAAGTTAAAATGCCCAACAATTCATATAATGCTGACGTGTTAGTACATTTATAGACTTACTGGTTTACCTTGCATCCTGTGGTGGTGCAAGTAGTAGAGAATATAAGGAATGATCTTTTTTTTTTTCGTGCCCTTGTAAGGTAAATTGACAGCACGTCTAGATGAATAAGTTTGAAGATTCATGATTGTGATCCAAGCCTCATCAGTGGTTAAGATACACCTCTGAATACTGGCACTTCAAACTGGTTTGGGTTCGATCACAAACGAACTGACCGGCTGCATGGTTCGTTCTTGTGTTTTTCCCCCTGTATAATATGCTAGTTTCCCTCAGAATGTCCTCCACGAAGGCATCCTTCCTCATAGGCAGGTAGCCCTCGCAGCTTTGCGTTATTTAAATAACTGAATCGATCGTGATTTTGATCCTTCCAAGGACGTTTTGAGTTTACCTGTTTCATGGCTTTACATATTACTATTATTAATGAATTCCTCTCAGGATGTTATCCAAAAATATATTAACAACTCAGATTTTTCGAGAATTTTATTTTCTATCCGAATACCCAGCAAAACACCTTTGTTATGCATAAAAACTCTTATTCATCAGTTTCGACTGAGGGATGGTAATCGAAAGAAATATGATTATTTTCTAAATCTTAAATGTGAGCTTTAGTATGGAAGAAGAAAGATACTAGGATGCTGAAACAATGAAATTTTTATTAGTTACATAAGAATAAACTGGCGGTTCTAGCTTCATTGATCGTTCACATTATGCTATTTGTAATTATTCAACTTAGAATGGATCACTTAGTTTTAAAAAACAAGTGATTTATGCATTTACAATTACCAGATAAGGTATTTTTTAAAGCATAAAGATAATTAAATGTATTTTAAGTGTGTGTATGGCAAAGCCTCGAGGGCTATCTGCCTAAGGGAAGGGATGCCTTCGTGGAGGACTTTCTAAGGGAAACTGGCTCGTACACACGTTACACATGGGAAAAACCACGAAAACGCCCATGCAGCCAGCCCGTTCGCGGGATTCGAACCTCGGACCGAACTACCAGTGTTCAGCGACTTTACCGCTTAAATGTATTTTAAGAATTGAGTTTGTAATCAAGCTTCGCTATCTAGGAATAAGATATGGCTTGCAATTAAGTTATATTCTTTCTTAAAAAAATATTTCTTTTGTTCACCTATTAAAAATAACAATCAGCAGCGTGTGTTTTTGAAAATATCCCTAAATGCAACATAAATACAAGGCAGATTTCTTTAGGGAATCCTTTACGAAGACATTTTACCACTTAGGTGGAAAACGTTTTGCTAAATTAAACTCTAAATTTACAAAGGCGATTTTATGAGAAAACAGAAGGAGGACTCTACATTGGATTAATAATTAGCAAGTTGCTCATCAGTGAAAAATAATGGCAATCTTGGATAAAATGAAAATCGGAACGATATTATTGAAAATTCTTCAATAAAGCATCTAACATATTGCAAATTAAAAATTTTAAAAAGCGTTCTTTATTTTGTGAGTTTATTTGTGAAACTATCTGAGAAATAACTTCATTTTATCTTGTAATATTGGAAAATGTTTTCAGCTGTCATTATCTATCACAAATTAAATACTTTGAAAGTGGATTCATTTTAAGCTGTTTAAAATATTATTTGTGTTCGTGCTTAGGGTGAAGAAATGTTTGTGTGCTGTGTTCATTCATAGGAATATGTATTTCGCCAGGATTTTGATTTTGCACTTCCCATTTTTTATCAAATAACATAAAATTAGCATTTCATGGAAAAAAGAAAAAAAAAAAAAAAAAATTTTTTTTATTTATCTTTAATTTAAACAACAAAAGGATTAGAATTTTTTTACTTTGCAAAAAGTACTTAGTAAAAAGATGGATTTCGAATTTGAAATGTTTTTGCTATTTGGTTAGTAAATTAATTAATATAATGTAGTTACTATGTTTAGTTATTATGTTACTATTACTACTTAGTTAACTATGTTTTTATTGGGAACCATTTAAGGACATATTATAACGGTGGAAATTACTTTTGTTCTTTAAGTTCCTCTATACATTATAAAATTAACCAATTGATCAAAATTTGCATTATACAATAAAATAAGTACTATAACACAACAACAACGATAAATAGCCTTCTTATATAACAGCCCCAATTAAAATTACTAACTAAAAACAACGAAAGTGGAGACATTTCTATTATGTAGTAAAGTAAGCTTTAAAATATTTTGGAAGAACTGGTCAGAAATTATGTGAAAGAAAGTGAATCCAATTTTCATTAAAAAAATTTTTTTTATTATGTGTCAGCTTATTTTAAGCCATTTTATCTAGTAATAACAACTTGATATTGTTTCAGATTAAAAATAATGAATGCAATATCATCCATATTTCGAAATGGGCTTATTTAGTTATGCTGTTATAACTACTAATAACTGTTGATAAAATATTTCCACAGCAACATAATTTTGATCTGCTATGCAAGTTTATTTATGTGTTTAATTTTTTAACAAATATTGAATCGTCCAATGTAAAAAAAAAAAAAAAAAAAGCATTAATAAAATCTTTCAATGCCTGTCTTTGAATTTGAGTTCGAACACAGCATATTTAAAACAAGAGACTATTACAAGACTTTGCTAGGATCCTGCTAGCCGCGCAAGACGTTTTGTTAGAAGGAAACAACTGATTGAAAGCATGTGTTCAAATTATCACATCTGTCATTTATCTGTCGAAGAAAAGGTAGGACTTTTGTATGAGTATGTTTCAAAGCTTGTTTTTCCGTTCTGTAAGTACGCCAATCCCCAGGGGTGTAATTACACTTTTACGACAAATCTGAACTACTGCAGTTCCTCCGAAACGTAAAGAGAATATATTTACGATGACATTACTGAATGATCTCAAAGCCATCTGTTATTCTGAACTATTTTGTACTTTCTTTAAAAATACAGAAGGTTATAAGTACAGGTTTTTTGCACATCTACAGTTATTGTTTTTTAATTACTGTCATGTAACATAAATGCAAAAGCATTTAATATTTATTTAGTCTTTCACATAAAATGTCAAAACAAATTTCTCTTAAGTCGTCTGTTTATGGCTGAAGTTGCTATGTGTAGTTCTTATATTTATGCTATGGAAGTTAAAAATACAGCGATCAATATAAAATATAAAAATTCTGCACATGTGAAAATAAAATTATGGTAAAATGCTTGAACATCATCTCCAAACCAAGAGACTAAATTAAAAAAAAAATATGTTTGAGCTAAAATATTAATGTTTTGCAAAATCTTTTCTAACATACGTGACAATTTTCGATAGAGGGACAAGCTTTTTTTTACTGCTTAGACCTAAAGTACTTTTTTTTTACTTCTTACTAGACAATCGTAGATCCTTTCCCAAATTTTACTAATCAGGTCTTGTTGGCCTAAGATGTAATACTTTGATAAAGAAATTCTAAAAAGTTTAGCTTTTTTTATTTCAGTAATTCTGAATACTTATAAAAATTCGGACTACTACAAATTTTATTAAAACTCATCCTATAATTCAAAAAGGTGCTTCGGACCGCTGACGAAGTTTTTAAATTAAAAAGAAACTGTATTTGATATGGTAATGAAGTTAAAATATCATTGCACCTGCTTAGACAATATTCAATCTAAGAATGCTACTATTTTAGAGAATTCTATGCATTTCAAATAAAAAATAGCACAAATAATTATTATATATTCAGATTATACACGACTACTGCGTCATTCGCCAACAATACACATTCAAAAAACAATAAAAAAATTTTAAAAAAATCTGACAGGTTTCAGATTTTAAATTACGTCCAAAAGGACATTTCTTTAACGTTTTGTATGGTACCTTTATTTATTAAATATCATGTTCTTTGCACTTACACCATAAAATTCAGTTCAATAGCAATGTCGATAATTAATTTTAAAATGAGCATATATTTAGAATATCCGGTACACAATTCCGCGCGCTGGAGATAAAAAGGTTTCCACCCCCGTAGCGTGTTGCTATTGCTTGCTTTGAAATCTTTGAGTTTGTTACTCAAAAATTCGTTAAAGTTTCACAAAATATGAAATAGATAATAAAACAAATTCCAAATTTCAAATTTGATCTTCCACATGCCCATATTCGTAGGAGGATTACGTCATTCAAACTTGGATGGCCTTTTTTCAAAACTTTTTTTTATCACAATGCGAGAAATATACACACATTTACGCAGATTTTCATTATTTAATTACTTCAAATGTAATGCGGCACTCTAACATTTTGGTGGCAACAGTCTGAAAAGTGTTTCGCCGTTTATAGTGATTCAACGCAAAATCGCAAAAACAAGAACAGTATTAGTATTTCAAACAATAGTCTCTCAAGGACTATTGTTTGAAATACTAATACGCCCCTTTGGACTAATAAATAAAAATATGAAAGGTTTCAGATTTTAAACTACATCCAAAGGAGCGTTTTTAACGTTTTGTGTGTTACCTGATTAAATATCATGTTCTACGTACTCAGACCATAAAGTTCAGTTAAACAGCAGTATCTCAAAATTATTTTAAAATGAGCATATCTTAGAGTCTCTCGTTCTGGAGATAAAAATGGGATTTTTTTCGTACGGTGTTGACATTACTCGCTTTGAAATCGTTTAGTTTTTTAATCAAAAATTCGTTGAAGTGTTACAAAATATGAAATCGATAATAAAACAAATTTCAAATTCAAATTAGGGCTTCCACATGCCCATATTGTATGGAAGATTGCGTTATTTAAATTTTGATAGCTCTAAGTACCGTTGTTTTATCACAATGCGAGAAACATGCGTACATTCTTGCAGATTCTTCAATAATTAATTTTTTTAAGTATAATACAGAGCGATAATATTTAGCGGCAACAATTTGAAAAGTGATTCGCCGTTTATAGTTTTCAATGAAAAATGCCAAAGCGAAATTAAAAGTCCTTCAGGGCAAATTGCCCCTTTGAATTAAAAATAAAGTAAATAAAAAAAAAAAAAATTTTTTTCGTGCTTCTTTTCTTAATAGTATTTCGTTTTATTTATTTACTGCGGCTTTTTTTAACTGATATTTGTTACTTTTAGAAAAGTTGCGGGTTATATTTCGGACATTTAGTTGTTAGGCTGTAGGTTGGTTATTTTAATAATTTATATAGCAAAATACAGAAATTTTAACACAACCTTGCCTTTCTGCTTGTAGTTATTTTGCGTTGAACAATGTAATTACAATTATGTAAGAAAATCAAACTCATTGAATTTTTTTCTAATAAAAATCGCATTGAAATCAATGTACAAATTCATTTCAAATAATGAAATATTTGAAATGAATTTGAACAGAACTTCATCAAACCAGTATAAGCCACGAATATTGTTCCAAAATGAATAAATAATTCGCCATTATTATTTTTACTATCAAATTAGATTATGCTTCATAAACCCGTTCAAAATACGCTTATTATAAATTACTGTTGATGGCTAATTTTTATTTGAATTATTGTTTAATTATGTTATTCTTTACATGTAATTATATATAATTCATATTAAATGCAGTATTAAATTAAATGCAGTAATTAAATGCGCTATTCGTTTCGCTCGAATAATTAAAACTTATAACTTGTCGGTTTTAATTATGTATCTATATATTCATAAGTAAATTTGTTTAAATATTTCCTAATGCTATTTTTTAATTGAATTCACGAGCATTTCGCATATTTCTGAACATTCAATTTAAAAACTAAAGGATATTTTATGAAAATGTTATCTGTTTCAAGAGAGTATTGAAAAAACATGCTTACATGCTACTTTTTTTATTTCGCGAAGAATGTCCACGTTGTTTGTTGTTTATAAACCACTACATGCTCAAGCGTTTTCTTGGCGATTAAACATATCGGTCTAAAACGAAAAAGAGCAACCCTCTTTCCCTCCTACTGAGAACTGTCATGTAGAGATCTCCAGGGTTCCAGAAATAAGCGGGGCAGGAGACATCTGCACGGCCGCTTTAAGGCGGTCATAACGCTTTCGAGGTCTTCACCACTGACCGCCTAGAACCGTCAGTAACGCTTTCGAACACTTTTCGAGTGACCGCCTAGAAGCGTCCGTAACGCTTTCGAGGTAGGCCGTTTTGACCGCCTAAACCCGGTCATAACGCTCAGAGGGTTAAATGCAAAGCAAACATTTGTATTTTTTAAATAATTTATATTTAGAAAACCTTTCTCATAACTAACAATACTTACAGCAAATGAGAGGAAAGTTTGCAACAATGTTACAATTTTTGGAAATTAGTTCTGAAAATCTGAAGTTTTGCAGTTCATTTTAAAATATAACGGACCATGTTCCTGTTCCTTTTTCCCTTACAATAAAGGAAATAAAATTCTGAAATACTTCTTAAGGAGAAATTTTCCTTGTTAATTTCAAAACGACCATAATTTAGTTCATGTTCGTAATTTTTATTCAAAAGTTTCGATGGAATAAAAATGTTATTAAAACAATATGTAGCTGTAGAAGACTTGTGGTGATTTCTTTAAATACTTCCTTTGGCATAAAAATTACTATTCTTTTTTTCAATTTAATTCCGAATGGCAATTCAAAATCTTATTATTCTTTATCTGGCTCAACAATTCACATGACTAAGCATTATAAAATATTGTTTCTAGCGAAAAATGTTGCCCCCAAAAGGGCAGACCGTCTCCTCCGCGATCCTTTAGCCACACAACTGCCCATCAGCGAAGGAGAAGAAAATCTGCTCAACGCCTAAGCAGTTTGATCCGGGTTCAGTTCATTGCGAACGCATCGCTGCATGGGCGGTTTCACATTTTGCCCCATACTTAACGCGATCATGAATGAAATTCTATCTGATGGTTATTAATGAAAGCATTCCTCCCGTAAGCATATAACCTTAATGTACTTTCCTATAATCTTATAAAATTAGTTTCCTAGAAATCAAAGTTAAAAAATTAAAATTAAGCGAGAAAGCAATTTTAAATTAGCGTAAATTTTGAATTAAACTCTATCCATTCCTAGAGCAATCTAATGCAAGTCCAACTTCTTCAAGAAAGCGATTAGGGAGACATGCGGGGACCAGATCTCCTTCAAAACCGATAGTACTTTTCTCAAAATCAGCGCCCGTCTAAATGTAGTTTTAATTTTTATATTCGCATGGGTGTTTTCAATAAGATAAAATTAGCTGTAATATTCCCACGCATTTTAAACTTTTCCATACTTTTAAACACCATAATAAAGTGTTACTTCACCATGCAATGATAATGAAGAATTCGGCTCAATAGTAAAATATCTCTAAACTAAAGGATTGCAAAGTAAACAACTGAAAAACGTATTTCCGTGAATAAAATAGTCCTTTTGAAACTTTTATTTAAATCATAAATTCAGAGCGCAAAAATATGTTTGTCAAAAAACGTATTTCTAAAAAAATTCTCAGTAACCCATTGTTATACCCTACAATGAAATACAATGGGCTATTATATTAGTAAATATATTAAGCTTTCTCCTGCTGACCGCCTCTCTAAGACGACCACTTTAACAGAGGATTAAAATCCTCTGGAACCAGGGTTGGTTATCTTACAAAGGGTTCACTTGTACATTATTTATTTGCTACAAAACACCCAGTAATATCTCTCTTTAAAATATAGTTAAAAATATTATATTGTTTAACGTGGCAACAAAGAATATTATTACTTAATTAGCTATATATTTATGGAAAAATATAGTAAATTCTTTCACATTCCAAAATCAATTAGGCCTGTTAATGGTCACCTCAAATCGAGTTTGCTGCGTTAGTTTTTGTGACAGGAGTTTTTCCTCTCTTTGTAATAACAAATCATTATATTAATAACTTTCATTTTAAAGCTATTTCGCTGTAGAAAACATTAAGAAAATAGAATCCTCTTCCTTCACTAGTACAGTGAATTTTAAATCTTTCATTTCCATATATATATATATTTATTGCAAAAGAATTATAAAACTGCTCCATTATTGTAAACTGCTCCATTGTGATAAGACTGCGCTATTATTGAAATAAGATGACTTGATGAGAGTTGCAACGGACTGGCGTTGGAGAGGGCTGCATTATAAATAGACTTTGCTGCATAGTTAGCAAGGACACACATAACGGAAGACACTGGAAGAACACACATAAAGGTAAATTCCACACATAATTTTATTTTTTCATAATGCGCATTATCACTATGGGTGAGCTATGCACCTCCCAATTATGTACAACTCACATTTTTTAAAAAATAGACTAAATTTAGAAAATATACTCTACGAGGTTAGCGGCAATGCAAAGCAGCGAAACGAAGCGAGAGAAGAAACGGAAGAGAGGGAGTTGTGACGCAGTTGACGTTTTTATACCGAATTCCACTCAGATCACATGACAGTTTCATGTCCAAATTTTTGGGTTTAGTTTCATCGGTAAGTGCGCATCAGAACTGTAGGGAGACAAATTTATTGCTGTTATTTTTAGAATGAAACGAAAGTTAAAGGGCTATTATTTATTTATTATTTGAAAGATTTTGATAGATATATATTTTACACATATAGCTTCTGAATATATATTTCTAGTTAATTTATATACATTCTTATACGTCTAAGAGAATTTTCTTTCCTTTTTTTAATTGCTTAATGCTATCAAAATAGTTGTGACAGATGTAGGATTTAGAACCGCGTACTGCATTTAGAGCTGAAGCAAAATAAGCACGTGTTTAGCATATCAAGGGTCTGGAACACCTCGAAAAGGTGCTTAGGACTCAAAAGAAGAGAGGTACCAAAAAAATTTCTGATTGCCGGTTTTACTGCAGAATGTATTATTGCAGTTAACCCTTTCAGCCCCAACTTATTCGTTTAAACGTAAAGACGTAGCACATGCTCAACTTATAATAAACAAATTCACTAAGCCTGTATAAAAAGATGCGCGTGACAATTTTCACAGAAGATTTTTCAGATCTCTCCCACATGCGTGTAACTCTAGCTTTCTTAAACATCTACTGGGACTTATATAGCCCATTGAGATTGACAGGGTTAAACCATTACCGCGAAAGTAGAAATGGAGAAAAAAACTCATGTTATACTGGTAAATAAATGTATATGGGGGTATTAAATGTGTTTTAGGTCTGTAGAAAGTCTTAATCCGGCTGTAACTGCATTCAGAAGCTATCAACTTTCCAATTTGACAAAAGGAACTTTAAAAAGTGTAGATAAATTGTGGTCTATAGATTTGAGTATTTTGATTCAATCGCACTCGAATACGTCAGTTTCCAGAGCAATATTTAAGATTTCTTGGAACGTTTTAGAGGGATGAATGAGAACTGCCTGAAGCAGAAGCTGAACTTTAAAAGAACACAATTATATTCAGACTTAGTACCCATTATTTGACCAGAGAAAAAAAGTAAATAATTATAAATTTTTTTATCTTTTATAATAACTTTCAACTGCAACACCTCATAACGTTCGATTTCGATAAAGTTTGCAATCTTGGAGAAAAATTACTAGAAATTATCGTCATTACGAACTGTAGATAGATGCTCATTTGCAATCTGAATTTTTTCTTATTAATTTTCAGCTACGCGAAAAAAAAAAAAAACTCTTCACATGTAATTGTACTCAAACAAAGCTATTGCTTTTATTACAATTCGTAACTAAGCGTATTTCCCTTCTGGGAAGTACGAGTAAACGTTAGTAAAATCTGTAACTTCAAATCTTTAAACAAGATTTATGACTCAGTGTAAATTAATTAGCTCTTTGTAATTTTCTGAGGCGTTACTCATCTTCATTTTTGGTAATGACGATAACGTAAAGTTGGGTCCTAAATCATTAAGCTCATAAGCGTTTTCTTCAAATGCTTGTCAAAATAATGCTATTTAATTTAAGGGAAATGGATTTCGGGGCCGTGTAAATTGCTTCAGGGGCTGCCAATCTGAGACCACTGCCTTACACCACTATGAATGAGACACATAAAGGCCGTTACAGGAAACAATTATAGAGCAGTTGAAGGAATACTTACATATGATAAGACTGTTGAAAGTATTCTATGTAATTGTAGAGTTCCTCACTTTGTAATTCTAAGTTAATGTTGGAAGTGAAGAATCTTAAGAACTGATAAGCGAATAATCGCTCAAGTTTGGGTGACAATAAACAACAAGATAGAAGGGTAACTAACCCTTTATTATTTCAATAAGATTTAACAAAACTCCGCCTGGGAGTGTACAAACAAAGCCGACACTCGGGCTTGAACTTAAGAGACTAAGAATTAAACTAAAACTAACTAAAGAAGTATAGCCGAAGCTATCAAGATTCAAATCGAGTTGGCCCCTTAACTTATTTGACTACGAAGCTTGGCAAGAGCCTGAGTACGGCCGAGCGTAATAACAGCTTTGAGAGAGAGAGTGGCCAAAAAGGCAGACGCGCGTAAATCAGAAACTCTGATTCTCTCTCCCTCTGTAAGTAACTTCGTGGTTTAAATACCGCTCCTCCTCATTAAATATTCAGCAAGATTTCAAAACTACGTTCTGGACGGAAGTAGTAAGTTGAAGAATTTGACAGGAAAGGAACTTTAACTTAAAATTTAACTGTTAATAAAATTAACATAATCCTTACATAATGTTTAAGCTATTCTGCTGTATAGCCTTTGAAATACTATACGAATAGGTAATCGGTAAAGAAATTTCACCTTTGGTAAAAAGATTTTCATTTCAAAACAAAGCTGAAGTTATATTTTTAGCTCCTAAATGAAACTTAATTCATGAAAACAAGTAAATAAAGCCCTCTACTTCACATATAAAAGGCAAATAAAAAATTGAATAAATAAATAAATGTTATGCGCAGAAAAATACAGAAAAATCATCAAATGCTTGCTTTTTCAGTAGCAAAAGAGCTTTTGAATTGGATTTAAAGTCAGTTTTGGAAATGGCTAGAATTTTATTTAAAAATCTTCGTCAATCTAAAGTTGCTTTTAACTAACTTTAATTTTTACATTCTTGTGCTTCTCTTCCAATAAAATAAAGCGTGTTACAAATTTACTCATATATGTTAAATTTTTCATACATTTACACAGTATTAAAAAAATGTTGCTAAAATATTGCTGCAGAAGCGACCATAGAATGACAGAAAGAATGCAACTGAATTCAGTTTTTCCAAATTAAAAAATTAGAAACTTGACAACTAAAAGTCAACGAAAACGTACTTTATAATAAAACAGTTTTATTAAGCTGTTTTATTATGGATATGATTGTTCAGTTAGCCCTTTCTACCATCCTGTTAGCCACTGGACGTTGGGTAGAGTTCAACGTGTGATTTGTTCCGTTTTCACGATACTACTGCTCGAACTGATGAGATGTATAATAGCTTCCTTTATCACTGGTGATTCTATCAGGGAGTCCAAATTTATCAAATACCAGGGATAGCTTTCAAAACATGTAAAGAAGATACATTTTTGACAGGAAGCAGCCTGTTAAATCTTGTGAAATTATTGATGATTATCAGCAAGTCTTGATCTCCCCTTGAACTTTTCACAAACAGGCCTAGGCGATCCAAGGTATAATTGAGTAAGGTCTTTTTCTCGGTCTAATTCGGTGCACATACCCCTGCTGTTCACCTCCTGGGATTTTATTCACTAAACACTCAAAGTGCATACATATGCAGGGATGTAGCAGTACAAGTGATGGGGGACGTGGACACTGTGCCTTTACCATTCTGGTTAATCAGTACAGCACCACGTCCAGCGGTGACAAACTTTCAGGAGAGACAGAGTACACCTAGACGATGACAAATTACATAGGAATGCATGGTCGAAAACGCTTTCTTGGCGCAGTAGTGACGACACAAAACGCAAAAAAAGGACGGATAAAAACAGTGAGACAAAACATGTTTTATTATACTTACTACAGCAGAAACATACAAATAAGAACAAAAACAAACAACGATCGTCATTAAAGAAGGAATTCGAAATTACGACCGCGGACCATGATGCAGGCTTCACTTGTCTGGCGCATGGAAGATCTGCATTACGAATGGAAGATCGCATGGATTATGCATGACGCACGGTTCGGTCGAACATCTTCTTTGATGATGATTGTTGTCTCTTTATATTGTTATTTCTTTATTTTTGTTGTATTCAGAATAATTAACATGTTTTCTCACCTCCTTCGTGTCCTTCCTTTCTTGACTTTTGTGTCGTCACTAAAGCGCCAAGAAAGCGTTTCCCGCAATGCATTCCTATGTGATTTCCCCCCGTCTAGGTGTACTCTGTCTCTCCTGAAAGTTTGTCACCGCTGTACTGATACATCCTGTATACTTCCGCGAGTAATGTTTCATGTACGGAAACCAATACAGTTTACAAAAATTAAATTTTATTGACAGTTCTGCCCACTGATAAATGTCCCATTAAATCGTGAAATTTAACAATCGTGCTTTTCCTCATACTTTTGGAATTACGTAGAGCAATTTCTTTCCCTTTAGTGCAGACCCTAGGGTGTAACCTATTCCCTTTAAAAACATAATTTGTGATTTTCTATTTTTCTTACCTTTCTCCTGCGTTCTTCTTTTTTAAAAATGTCTATTAGCTTTCTTAAGCTTTATCACCGCGCTAGTTAATCAAAATCTGCTCTTTTCGCTTAGAGTTAATTATACTTCAAACTTCCGCTTTATAAGAAGATACCATGATAAAGGGTATCTTCTGGTTCTAGAGCAGGAGCTCTACTAATTACATCGATATACATCATTTTTTATTCACGGTCTATGGCGAACATCAAAATTGTACTCTTGTATGAAAATACTCCTCCTTGCGATTTGGGAGTTACCAGATTTTTTGGCATTCATACGTATAAATGAGTATTTGACAGTCCGTGACAACAGTGAAATTTATGCCTGACAATAACTGCCTTAGCCTCTTTAGTGACCTTAGGGTGGTCATCAGCTCCAACTTACTTAAATGGTAGTTTCTTTCGGCTTCAGTAGTTTTCTTGCTCACACAATAAACGAGGTGCCTCTTATTATCATTCCAAGTCTGTAGTAGCATTCCTGCGATAACATCCGCATTTGCATCAGTAGGAACTTCAATTGCAGAGTTTGGATTAGAGAGTGCCAAACTAGGTTGTTATATTAATACCTTTTCAAAATTTCGAAATATTCTTTTTGTTCTTCTTACTTAGCTCAGTTAACGGTTTCACTTTTAAGGCCAGAAAAAAAACTAATTTTATGCAGATTTACAGGTTTGGGAAATTTAAAACTTACTTCTATCCTTTTTTTGTACTTTTGCTTCATTCTTTTCAGCATGTTACCTTCTTTTGCCGAATATACACCTGATATTATTGCCTAATAGGTAAGCCTGAAGATATTTAAACTTATAAATCAATCTCTTGCAAGTTCTTTATTTCAACACTTTGATTTAAATGCTTGTAAAGATTATAACATTCATTGATTTCTATTCTATTTGTCTTCTATCTGAGTTAAGCAAACTCTCTAACTTGTTAAATAAAGATTTCATGGTTATTCTAACTTATGATTCTTTAATAAACCTGCGATAAATAGAGGATAGTGTACACAAATGTCTTAACTATGTTAAATGCATGACATATGACGTTTAATATAACCTGGGATAAAAAAAATAAAATAATGAAAAAAATTTTTGAAAGGCTTCAGATTTTAAATTACGTCCAAAGGGGCGTTTTTTTAACGTTTTGTGTGTTACCTTTATTTATTAAATATCATGTTCTTTGCACTTAAACCATAAAATTCAGTTCAATAGCAATGTCGCAAAATAATTTTAAAACGAGCATATCTTTAGAATTTCCGATACCATTTCCGCGCGCTGGAGACAAAAAGGTTCCCCCCCCCTCATAGAGTGTTGCCATTGCTTGCTTTGAAATCCTTGAGTTTGTCAAAAATTTGTTAAAGTTTTACAAAATATGAAATCGATAATAAAACAAATTTCAAATTTCAAATTTGGTCTTCCCCAAAAAAAAAAAAAAAAAAAAAAAAAAAAAAAAAAAAAAAGCATAAATTGGAAAAAGTGCAAAAATAATTTTTAAAACTTAAGTTTCTTTTCAACAAAAAAAATTTACATTTTCTAACGAAGTGCACTGTACCTGGAACTCTACTTGTCTCTTTTAGAAACCAGTAAGCAATTTTCCTCCTCATTTGAAGCTGAACACTGGTAATTCTGTCCGGAGTTCGAATCCCGCGAACGAACTGGCTGTATGGGTGTTTTCGTGGTTTGCCACATGTGTAACTTGTATACGAGCCAGTTTCCCTTAGAAAGTCCTCCATGAAAGCATCCCTTCCCCTTAAGCAGATAGCCCTAGTGTGCTCTGCCATAATTTAATGCGCCAACACCACCTCCTCGTTTGAAAAGTATGGTTGTTATATAATTAAAACTACTATTATAATTATAATAAGTAAAATAACATTTTACATCCTTATAAATTTTTGCAGTATGTGGAATTTTGTATTTAAATGTTTTTATCTAAACTGAAAATTTCGATTAGCGGTAAATTTGTTCATTTATTAATTACCTGCAGTTATGAAGTGGGCTCTAAATGTTCGTTTCATTTGCAGTAATTTTATTTTAACTCTACTATTTAGAGCTGTTATCACATAGTTATTAGCTCCAAATTGTGCAGTTAAACGAAATCATTCTTCTAACAAAATTATATTTTTAATGAATGATATTAAAGAGGGTATAGTTATTTTAATTCTTATTTATGAATTTTTCTTCAAAGAACAGCTGATAACAATGTATGACTCAAACTAAAATTTGCTAATAATGTAACAACATTCCGATTTTATACAGTTCTAAAAGGATACTATCTTATAGCTACCTATATTCCGAAGCATTTTCTTTACTCCTACATACAGGAGTTGAATATTTTAATCTCTTATGATTTCTTAAAAATTCGAAAAAGTATGAGAATCATTGTGTTAATGACGTGAGAAAAAGTATAAAGCTCCCTTTCTAACTCTTTAAAATTGAAGAATTATTTGCAATCAAATTATAATGTGTGTTGCTTCTGTCAATTGAAACTACCGTGTAGATACGTAATTTGACTTATTGCTTTTGAAAAAGTTTAAATGGGATTGAGCATATCTAAAGTGTTATAGAAGCTAACACACAATTCGAATTCATAAATTAATAAACTCAGAATTGAGATAAAAGTTTTAAAATAGTTTTAAATTGAAATGGTAATCCCAGTGACTTAAAAATAAATTAATGAAAACGATAAGATTCTGAATATTTTTCATGTTTAATAAAAAAAACAATAGAACGCGATCATTTTTACGTCCCTATACGAAGTAAAGGAAGTATTGTAATCATGAGAAATTCTGGGTATCATATTTTAACGAAAATATCCATTTTGACGCTATCGAAGGCAATTGAGCGATGTTTGCTGCGTGACAGTGTACGTAAGGACAGAATAAAGGACTCTTTTTCCGAAAACGAATTATAAAACTGATTTAAAATGAATTTAGAAGAGATTTTCTTTCGTGGCGTCTGTACGTACGTATTTAGGTATCTCGCATAACTCAAAAACGAATAGCCTCAGAACGTTGAAATTTTGTAAGTGGGACTGCTATAAAATCTAGATATGCACTTCCCTTTTTGGCTGCAATAGACAGCACCAAAAGTATATAAAT
Source organism: Stegodyphus dumicola (assembly GCF_044657685.1). NCBI lineage: Eukaryota > Metazoa > Arthropoda > Arachnida > Araneae > Eresidae > Stegodyphus > Stegodyphus dumicola. The sequence goes on from NC_140768.1 coordinate 110,801,348, forward strand.
ATATGTATATACATATAATATAATATATCCACTCTGTTACTCGTCTCAATGAGCTCAGTTTCTTTATTCTAATATGTTCGTATCTTGTGCATTTTTGGCTTTAATAATGATTGAATTATGTTGCTCTTATCTTCCGGTTAAGGTTCTTATGCCTTTAGTTAACCTGCATATTGTAGTGGTAGAATTATCTACAATTTAAAATTTGTTTAATTGCGGCTAAACATAATTTTTTTACCATAGCAGCCGTATTCGTTTACTTTTGAAACTTAGCAGAAGAGTGGATTTGTTGTCAAACTAGAGAAACTAAACTTCGCAACAACAAAGTAACATCTTTTATTATTGCAAATTAAACCATGCTTAATCCATTCTGGAATTATCATTTAAGTTATAAAAATATTCCATATATTGACTCAGCATAGCGTCCATAACAAATTAAGTCAGTTTCTACGCCTTCAGTGTCTTTTTGCTGAGTGAGACGAAAAGTAAACTTTCAGTTTTGCGCACCAAAAAATCTGCCTTCTTGTCCGCTGGCCGAATGGCTTGTTCTTGCGCAGAAACTGTAATTTTAATTGCAAAAAATTTGTTTTTAATTGTTTTAACTGTATTTAGTGTTTTAAGTTTCTCTATATCTTTCAATATTTAATATAGATATTTTGAGTTTTTATGTATTTTTGCCTCGTCGCGAAGTGAGAACTGAATTAAATGAATGAAAAATACACTCAAGAGCCAAAACATTATGACCACCTGTCAATAACGAGTTGGGCCACTTTTGGCGCTCAACACAGCTTCACCCCGCCTTGGCATGGATGCCACAAGTCCTTGATAGATGGCCGGAGACAGATTGTACCAGATGTTGTAGCAACGGTCACGAAAATCCGAGATATTGCGAATTGGTGGTCTTTGACCTCTGAGCTGCCGTCCCATGACATCCCAAATGTGTTCTATCGGATTGAGATCCGGTGAGTTAGGCGGCCAGGACATTAACTGGAAATCAGCATCATGTTCCTGTAATCACTCCAACACAACTGTAGCCTTGTGACACGGGGCGTTGTCCTGTTGGAACATTCCATTTCCAGCTGGAAAAACAGAGGCCATGTAAGGGTGCAACTGGTCCGCAATGATGTTCAGATACCTTATAGCATTCATGGTCTGCTCTACCACAATCACGGGTCCCAGAGACGCCCAAGAGAACGTCCCCCAGAGCATAATACCGCCACCACCGGCCTGTGTATGACCTACTGTGCATTGAGGGAGCAACTGTTCGCCTGGAAGACGGCGTATCCTGACACGGCCATCGGCGTGATGAAGGACAAACCGTGATTCATCTGACCAGGCAACTCTCTCCCAGTGATCCATGAACCAGTCGCGTTGTTCCCGAGCCCAGCGCAGGTGCAGTTGGCGATGACGCTTGGTCAGCAAAGGCACACGAGCGGGACGTTTGCTGCGTAGCCCCATATCCAACAGTGTCCTCTGAACAGTGTGCTCCGATACTTTTCTACTTGGCCCTGTATTGTATTCGGCTGTCAGCTGAGCCACTGTCTGGCTCTGGTTTTGCTTCACCATGCGAGACAGTCTCCGACGACCTTTTTCTTTGATAGCGTGTGGACGTCCAACACCATGTCGTCTACTACTGGTTTCACCGTCATTCATCCACTTTTCATACGTACTAACAACTGTAGATCGCGAGCAACCCACGAGTCGTGCAGTTTCAGAAATACTTGTTCCAAGCCTTCGAGCCATTACAATCTGCCCTCGGTTAGATCCGCAGCCTTTCCCATCACACACAGAAGTACGTGAAAGAATGATTCTTCAGTTACTTTGATACTTTCATACTTTTGATATGCCTGTTTCAGCAGGAATTATATCCCGCTATTACAGGCACCTCAAATAACCCCGGTTAGAGGAAACATAACATACAGTGCTTCGCAGGAATACCTTGATAAGGGACTGCAGGAAGATTGTGTAGATGTGGCCCAGGCCAGTGTAAATGAAGAAGTCATACTTTGAAACTTCAAAAATTGGCTGGCAGAAGTTAGGAGTATTTATGGGGGATTCCGATAAATGTGGGTTGCATAGGGCCTTAAATTGATGTCAATTTCTGGGAGCTCGTACTTAAAATTGTCAGAATAATTTACCTCCGCGTTGGTGATAGCTTTCTTGAAAAGATGATTCTTCAGACTCTCCAGCAGCAGTTAAATACGATTTCCACCTGATCACGTACCTTCCACGTCATCCAGGCGCGTTTATCGCAAAATGTAGGGCTGGTCATAATGTTTTGGCTCTTGAGTGTATATCTCTAACGAAATTCGAGGAAATAAGTTTAAATGAAATGCAGGGGAAAAATGCGTATAATTTAACATTCTGTATAAGGAAGTCATGTGGTGTACACATCAGAATGTTTTATAATATATTATTATCGCTTGCCGCTGTATATCCACACATTCAAATGCTATTTATGAAGGGGTAAATATAAGTTTTATTTAAAAAAAAAAAAACTAAATACGATGAACACTCTCATGGTGACCATTCCTTTGAACACCATTTATAAAAGGGATTGGTATTTCTGAGAACGGGGATCATTCCCTCAGAAGATCAAAATTGTCCGGAATAAAATATTGTCGTTTTAAAGAGTATTCATAGTATTTAGTACATTCAAATTTCAAAAAACTAAAATAGTTAAATGATATACGTAAAATAGTAGAATTTTACATTTAAATTAATAAATTCCAGTTAATCGTTTAAATGAAGATTGCTACATAAAAAAAAATATGTAATTTCTCCTGGACATTGAATAAAACATAAAAAACGCAAAATCACGTATCAGGTTCAATGTTTCTTCTTACCTTCTTCGGAAACATACAATGACCTGACTAGAACAGAGAGCTTACTAAAGCTATGTTCACTAATTGTAGTAAGTAGACAGGATACAGACGAAGGGTATACAAAACCCTTTATTTTTCTTTATATACAATGACTTCCGTACTTCGGAATACAATGACCCTCCACTCGGGGTCTAACGTAAAAGATATCAAAATAAAACTAAACTCTAATTTAACTTTAGAATAAGATTGACCTTATAATAACAGGAAGCGTATGTAGCACAGAGACTACAATACGTTTAATTTATCAAGAGGATTAAAACCTCTGGCCTGGAAGGCAAATAGCAACTGCGTAACTTCTAAGGTAAGCGGCCTGCTTCGAACTCACTGCTTCCTCTCTTCTGCTTGGCAAAAAGGCCACACTTAAATACTTGGCGTTCGCCAGACAACTTTGCATAAACTCCTTCACGCTTATAATTCTGGCCGGAAGTAGAAAATAAGAAGTGATAGTAAAGATTTAAAATAAAATAAACGTTAGTAAAACTTAAGATCCTTACACACGTTCTATACCTTACAGTCGTTAACTCTGTTTTGCAGAAAAAACATTGCCTGAAATCCAGTTTTTTTCCGAATTCAAATTGTTACTTTAAATTAAAAACATTATTATTTATATTCACATAAAAAATGTGAAGTGAATCTATTATACGATAAGTTTTAAATGTTTTCACTTTTCTTATGGTGTTATGAATATATTTTCTCTTCAGTGTAGCAAAAATAATATTAAATGGCTGCCTCCCAACTGGGGCAGTGGTTAGTAACTATGATTGTCTTACCGAAATGCCCGGGTTCGAATCGATGGCGTTGTTGTTTGTAAACGTATAATGTCTGTGCGGCATGGAGACACTCTAAATATGGGGCGAACCGTAAGTCCTCTTGAGAGATTGTTGGTAGGTGAAGAGGTGTGGGAGACCCTCGGACCTGTCCTCTCAGGAAGCTCGTGATCAAAATTGGGGGCGAAAATAAGCAAAGTCGTACCGTCACCTGTATGGTGCCCAAAGCTCTTGCGGTAGGCGCAATCTTGTTTCCTTGCAACGATGAGTTTCGTGGCCTCGTTCGATATCAGACAAGCGAGATTAGTCCACAAGAACATATTAAATGGCTGAATTTAAAAGTAAATTGTATAGCTACGTTCAAATATAAATCTATTTGTAGTATGTTTTACATTTTGGTGGCTAGCAAATTTGCATTTTTGGTTACGTTAAACGATCGAGTCTCTCTCCAAAGCAAAAGATTCTATTTCTTAGATAACGTTTAGTTATTTCTAGCATGGCATTTCAAAAAAAAAAAAAAAAAAAAAATTGCATATCAAGGAGGTTAGACTAGAAGGAGGAAATTTGTAAGTTTATGCAAACAATTTTTAACAAGAGAGAAGTTTATCTTAATCAAATGCGAAAATTATATTCATAACAGTTCACAAAACTTAAAAATGAATAATAATTAATACATAAAGAAAAGCATTACTTTATTTAACACCTTTACAATTCATAAAAATAGTAACAATTGATTTCTTACTTTTCATTAAAATTACAAAACGAATTACCTAAAACGTTCAACTTATACAGTTTAAATCCTAGCATATATCATTGTATTTTAAGGAACGAAGATACGAGTTGTAAACGGAAACATTAAAATGTATTTAACATATTTTGATTATTTATCAAGTCCTCTTTAACATGACATTGTAAAATTTTTCAACATATTTATCAAATTACTTTAAAAAAATAATACTTACGCGTGAAAAGTAATCCAGGAATCGTTTTAGAAAGTCTGTTCGTGCATCCATATGCAACACAAGATCGCATGCTTCAAAAATAAAAATAAAAATAAAAATAAATAAATAAATAAATAAATAAATTGTTGCAATGCCAAACTTCATTGCACGAGTCAGACAGCAGTTGCAGTCAACGAGGTTAGAATAGAGCAGATATGACCTATTCATTCCTGGAGAACGGATTCATTCCTGGACTATTCACGAACGAATTTCACGAAAGCAGAGAAGAGACAGAAAATTCTGAAACAGTCGACTTACTTAAGAAAATTCCAGGCTGTGAAGAAGTTATTAATTGTGATTTGAAGAATGGGTGGGACAAAATAAAAATTGTGAAATCTTAGGACATGGCTAAATAGTTGCACTGGTGAAAGACAATGTGGATAAAAATGAAGATGAATCAGAAAACGAAGAGATTGAAGACAAAGGAAAAGCTAAAATGATGACCCATAGTGAAGGACTGAAGGCCGCTGATAGAATGCTTCGTTACATGGAGAAGGAAGGTTCATCTGGTATGGACATTTTGTTCTTCCGTTACCTAAGGGAGGAAGTTGCATGCCGACGGAATGAGTGTGAGAGACAATCTACCATCACACAATATTTTTCTACCGAAAGCTACTAATAATTTTTCTTCATTTTTGTATGTAAGTTTTTTTACTCAATTATGTTAGGGTTTTTGTTCTTTTTAGGACTCCTACTGTGCTAGAACTACACATAAAAAAATCAACATTAATTTAATTTTATGCTATACTTTTCCATGTCCAATATTGCGCTGCATATGTCTAGAGTAATTTACAGTTAACTCCTAAGAGTTCTGAAAAACTCAGCGCTTATTTCGTAAAACTCGACAGTATCTCAGTCTACATCATGTCGAGTTCATCATGTACTACCACAAAAAGATGGGAAAATATGCATTAAGATGTAATGTCATAATGCAATAGCTACACAGATCAATTACCAAATTTAAAATATATGAAATAAAAATGAAATATATACATGAAATAAAATATTATATACAAACAAATACATGAAAAGGGGCTTTTGAAATGGCTGAATAAGAAACAATAAATCAGATTAAACACTTTTGTATTACATTATTACAGACAGGACAATAAAATTCTCAAAATAGGTATAAGATTTATACAGCAATTTAGAACATTACGAGATAAAAGGAGCAGTCTTCCCATCTTCAATAACAAATAAACTATTCTGCCACATTTTTTTTGTCACTCAGAATTTCTTTCTTCAATTGAAACACATGTTCGAGGAATCTATAATTTTAGTAGTACTTAAAGGTAAGATAATTACACTTAATATAGATCGAAAAGTGGCATTTTTTTTGTACACCCAAAACAATGGCAGGAGAAAGACTACAATAAACACTAAAAATTAATTATTGTGATTAATTATATTTTCCCAGAAAATTGTTGGGGGGGGGAAGATGTAAAATCATCATCTAAAAACTAAACGTATGGTTCTCGCATGTGATCTTTGATGAATTAGCAAATCAAAATTACAGTTACTGATATATGAAATCTTATTTTACAAAATTCAAATAATATATAAATTAATAAAGTTGTAAGGATCTTAAGTTTTACTAACGTTTATTTTATTTTAAATCTTTACTATCACTTCTTATTTTCTACTTCCGGCCAGAATTAAAAGCTTTAATTTATTTATGCAAATTTGTTGGCGAACGCCAAGTACTTAAGTTGTGGCTTTTTGCCAAGCAAGAGAGGAAGGAGTTAGTAGAAGCAGGCCGCTTGCCTTAGCAGTTTTACTCGGTTGCTGGTTGCCTTCCAGGCCAGAGGTTTAATCCTCTTGATAATTTTTAAACGTATTGTAGTGTTAACAGTTCTCTGTGCTACATACGGCTTCCTGTTAATATACGGCCAATCTTCCACGTAGGCCCTTGTTTATTATTCCAAAGTTAAGTTAGAGTTTAGTTAATATTTTTATATTCTTACGTTCAGACCACAAGTGGTTGGTCTCTGTATTCCGAAGTCCGGAAATTATTGTAAAGAGTGAAAAATAAAGGGTTTCGTATACCCTTCCTGTGTATCTTGTCTAGTTCCCACATTTATTGAACATAGCTTTAGTAAGCTCCCTGTTCCGAGTCAGGTTCTTGAATGTTCCCCAAGCAAGTAAGGAGAAACACAGAACCTGATAGTGGCGCCGGACGAAGAAGAATAACCATGGCCGAGTTTCAAGAAGAACCTGTGCTGCCTGCAGAAGCGGCTCAGAATCCAGAAATGCCAGCTGCCACCATGGAAGGATTTGGTTACATCGTCCAGACCATGCGCGCTTCGATGAAACCAGAAGCAACATTTAATGGAAACTCACCGGTAACCAGTTTTTTGGAAAAATTGGAGGACCACTTCATGATGTATCCCGTGCACGAGTTCCAGAAAGTCACCTTAGCTACTAGCGCTTTGAGGGTCCAAGCGCTTAATTGGTTCAAATGTATAGGCAGACGTCTCTTGGGTCAAGCAGGAAGTCCCACCTATACTTACGAAAATTTCAAGACTGCCCTAGTAAAAGCCTTCCCTGTCGTAAGGGATCGTATGAAATTAGAAACGTAACTTTTCAGCATATATCAGCAAAGAATCGAAAATCTTTCCACCTTTATTTTAAGAAAAATTCACGTCTTCAAACTCTTGTATGGAAACCGTCCGGATCCTGAGATAATTCAAGTGATTTTGCCGAGGTTACTTCCCCAAGTACAAGACTTTATTGAATTAAGGAATCCGACTACACTGGAAAAGTTATTTGAGCTAGCAATCCAGTTTGAAAGTAGAAGAACGGCGGACATTGAAAGAAGACGCCAATATGAGCAACGAAACCAATTTGGTGCGCCAAGACCACAGCAAAGTCAAGCACAAGGCTACGGAAGCAAAGCGAATCAGTGGGCAAGGAAACCCGAGTATCAAAACACAACCGGCGAACGTCGACAGTTCAATAGCAATCCAGGAAAATAGTCTCAAGACCAGTGGAAAAAGAAGGAAAGCATGGAAAGGAAAAAACAAGATTTAAACTAAAACGGATTTCTGCTGACGGGAAGGTGCGGAAATCCGAAGGCCAAGAAAACCCCTCTTCCTTCAAGTTAAATACATTAATGGTGAAAAATTTGACTCTTCCGAAGATTGAAGTGTTGGTGAATAACATCCCAGCCACCGCACTCCTGGATACAGGCGCGCAGTCTTCCTGTGTGGCAGAAGATTTTTTTAGGAAGTATTTTCGTAAATATCGCATATATAATTCGGATAATACGACAGTGTTAGCTGCGCAAGGAGAAAGATGCAAGTGCATAGGTAAATTACCGCTATACGTTCGTATCAAGGACGAACAAGTAAAGGTTATGTTTTTTATAGTAAAGATTCTGCAAGCACATATTATCTTAGGGATAGATTTTCTTTCAGAGGCAGAAGCAACGCTGGATTTTAATGAAGCTTCCCTTAAGCTGACGATGAAACCAGTTCGAGAAGAAAAAACGGAACCGCCAATGTTAAACCTTGACCACCTGCCTAAGGAAGAGCAACAAAGAATCCGACAAGTGGTAAGTGAATTTGCTTCGTTATTTAGTGATATTCCAGGATTTACTCAAGTTACTAACCATAGTATCGACACCGGAGATTCAATGCCAGTTCGCCACAAAGCATACCGTTATGATAAGAATAAAGAAAAAATTATAGAATGGCACATTAGAGATATGTTACGGAAAAAGATCATAATGCCCATCTCAAGTAGTTATGCTAGCCCGATGGTTTTATGTAAGAAAAACAATGACTATCCATTAACACATCCAAAAAGGTGGCGTTTCGCGATTGACTATCGTAAATTAAACTCCATAACTAAATATCCGGTATATCCGTTACCTATTATTGAAGAAATTCTAAGGAACATAACGTCTACCAAATATATGACGACTTTAGACTTAACGACTGGTTATTTTCAAATAGGGGTTAGACCGGAGGACGTGCCTAAGACTGCTTTTATAACCAAGTCTGGCACTTATGCATTCCTGCGTATGCCGTTTGGCCTTTCAGGGGCACCGGCAACATTTCAGCGGTGTATGGACATTGTGCTAAGGCCTGTTCTTGGAAAGTCCACATTTATCTATTTAGACGATATCATTATTACTAGTGATAATCTGGACCAACATGTACAGGATTTAAGACAGGTGTTTTCATTATTAAAAGAGGCCGGTCTAAAAGTTAATGTCGAAAAATGCAAATTTGCAGCCCCTGAATTAAAATACTTAGGTTACAAAATATCTCAGAAAGGAATCGAGACAGACGAATCAAAAATAATCGCTGTACAAAAGCATCCGCCGCCAAATACGGCGAAGAAGCTCTTTTCTTTTCTAGGACTTTGTTCATATTATAGGTCCTTTATAAAAGATTTTGCAGCTATTGCTGAACCATTGTTAAAATTAAAAAGGAAAACGGCAAGATTCTCGTTGACTGCCGAAGCCAATAGTGCTTTCGAAAAATTAAAGCAAGCATTAACGCAAGCCCCTGTGTTGAAATTTCCTGAAAAGGATGAGAATTTAGAAATTTCAGCGGATGCTTCGGATTATGCGGTAGGAGCGGTACTTTCGCAAAATCAGCAGCCCGTGGCATTTTTAGTCGAACTTTAAATCAAACACAAAGAAATTATTCCGCGACCGAGAGAGAGGCACTTGCAGTTCTGTTAGCAGTGCAAATGTTCCGAGTCTATTTTGGAAGGGCGCCAATAACAGTCTGTTCTGATCATGCGGCGGTAACTAGATTGTACTCAGGGAAAAACTTATCCCCAAGGTTAATAAGATGGGCACTCAAGCTACAAGAATATAATCTGGTAATCAAGCATACCCCCGGAAAGGAAAATATCGTAGCAGATGCCCTATCCAGAATAAAAATAGATGAAGAAGGTAATACTGTAAAGGTGGCAATGCTCACAGCATGTACAATAAATTTCCGAGAAACTGTAATAACCGAACTGGGTAAGGATCCTGAGTTTGGAAACATTTATGAGTATTTAAAGGATCCTGAAAATTTTAGCCACCAAGATATTGTGGCGATAAGAAATAGGGCGGCTCATTACGAACTAATAGATGGTCTATTATTTTATACAAAAACTACAAATTCCAACAACGAATTTCGACATGTTATCCCAGCTAGTGTTAGATTAAATATCATGCAGGAGTTACACGACAGCCCATTAGCTTCTCATGCTGGTATTCGAAAAACTATTCAACGCGTACGCGAGGCAGTCTATTTCCCTGAACTGTAAAAGTTAACAAGGGCGTATGTCCAGTCCTGCCCAACATGTCAAGCAGTTAATTATATTAATTTCCGCCCGGCCGGGTTTCTAAATAGTATTAAATCCGATTTTCCAAATGAAATAATTGGCATCGATTTATTGGGCCCTTTCCCAAAAAGTCAGTTAAATAAAAGTCGGTATCTCCTTGTTATGGTTGATCATTTTAGTAAGTGGACCGAAACCGTTCCCTTAAAAAGAGCCTCCGCGAAATTAGTTACTGATTCTATTTTAAATAAATATATTTTAAAATACGGGGCGCCCCTAAAATTTATATCGGATAATGGTCCTCAATTTGTAAGTAATATATTTGAAGACATGTGCCAAAAACTGGGCATACGTCATTTAAAAATGGTCCCGTATCGGCCGCAATCAAATATAGCGGAACGGGTCAATAGAAATATAGTGAAAATTATCCGTAGTTATGTTAAAAATTTTCATAAAAGCTGGGATAACTATGTCAATGAATTTGCTTTCGCCCTTAGGACCGCAAAACATGATACAACGGGCAAAACTCCTGCTGAGTTATTTTTAGGCAGAAAGATTATAACGCCGTTAGATAAATTATTTTATGTTCAACAAAGAGCCCCAGAATTTAAAATGGGTGATATAGAAAAATTAATTAAAGAAGCAAAAAAGAACACTGAAGTAGCACAAAGAAAACAGAAGCTCTATTACAATTTGAAACGACGGGGAGTAACTTATAAAGTAGGGGATGAAGTATTAAAAATTAAGCATTCACTTTCTTCAGCACCAGAAGATAAAATCGCCAAATTTTTTCCACGATTTGAAGGACCATATATCATAGAAAAAGTAAATCAGGCTGTAGTGGTGTTAAAAGCCAGGAATGGTGAAACATGCTCCGCAAACATTGACCAAATAAAACCATACTATGACCGTAATAAAATGCAAATATTTAAAGATCTTTTGCAGGATCCGGCACGGCAGGCACTGCAGGCACAAGCTCTAGAGGTGGAACAACGACAAGCACAAGGACAAGCCATTAGGAGGCAGGAGCAATTGAAAAGAAAGTTTCCCCGTTGGAAAATTGAAGGTAACGAGAAAAAGAAGCCGTTCCATCGACCAGAAAAGAGAGCGCACTACCACCCCCAGAATGAAGAAGGGAGAAGTACGACGAATGCAAAGAGAGCCAGGAGAAATAACGGCAACTATAGCCCGGCTTCCAAACGGAAGATCTACTCATCGGACAGGACTCTACGCAGCAAATGTCGCCGAATTACGGAAGGAACGCCAGCGGCGGAGGAAAAGATACAAGGAAAATTTGAACGGCCAGCAACGAGATCCAAGCAGGAAAGAGAGAGAAGTGTCCCGGTTTCGCCAAGACCAGCTGCCATCAAACGGCCAAGAGCACAAGCAGAGGCGAAAAAGAAGGTCTTCAAGGGTGACCGAACTGGAGGGAAAAGAAAGCTCCTAGAGGAAGAAACTCAAGGGCGAGCCCGCACAAGAAGGAAGATAAACCAAACGCTAATCTTCGCTACCTTCCAGGACTGGGCAGAAAAAAGAATGTCCGAATATCACAAAGATAAGTAAAACTTTGTTTCTTTGCAACCTTAAGTTAATCTTTCATTCTTACTGCAAGTGGCAGAATTCAAGACGTTTTACCTCATGTGAGGTCTACCTTTATCGCCAAAAAGGTGAGAAATGAATTGTTACCTATTTTGGTATTATGTTTTTCAATTACTCGCGAGTAAAACTAAAGTTGATGTATAATAGGAATGTGTAAATACTTGAATATTGTAAAAGTTATTGTATAAATTTTATTTAAAACATTCTGCCAAGAAAGAAGTTTTAGTCTGAAAGACTTTTGAAATGTAGTATTTCAATGTAGAAGAATTGGCACTTGCTTGGAAAAGAATAGAAGTTAACAATGTACTACTAATGTATGTTTTAAATTGCGTAAAATTAACGGCATGTTAATATGTTCTTATATACAATGTGAACTGTTATTTTAAATGTTAAGAAATACTGTGATATGGTAAAAGTGAAAGTAATGCCAAAAATTTTTAACTTATTCGAGTGACTGAAAAAAAGAGAAAAGTATTGTGAATATGTGTTAAAGGTTGAATGAATGTAGTTAGGCTCTCTGACGCTACACTTCAGAGTTAGCCACTTTCAGAATAGTACCTCAGGGTTTAGAGATGAAGATAAGGTGTGTTACGAGGTCTTGTTATGTTGAATTTTAACACGTTAGTGTTTTGATTGTAGGCGGCAGTGTTGAACACTTGGACATAAACACATTCGTGTTTGGTGTTTTCTTTTACAACACATGTCAGAGAGCACGGGGAGAGATAATTAAACAAAGTCATGAATGAAATAAGAATGTTAAGAGAAATATAAATATTTATGTGACTTGCCATTTAATTGTGTAACATTTCATTAAACTAGTTTTCCTTCCAGATCTCTGGAAGGAACCATATTTCAACTAAAAGCTCCTGTTTAGATGCAGTACAGATGAAAAGTAATTGTCCATGGAGTTGATAATGTAAAAACAATTTTTTTTTTAATTTCTAGTTTTTAGTGAGAAATGTTTGTAAAAGATTGGCCTCGCGTTAGATTCTAGAGCTAAAAGTTTTCAAAAAGGTCGTTTTAGACCTCAGTTTCAAACTAATTAACTCTGGCTGGAAGTATGTAAGGATCCTAAGTTTTACTAACGTTTATTTTATTTTAAAACTGTACTATCACTTCTTACTCGTATTTTCTACTTCCGGCCAGAATTAAACGCTTTAACTTGTTTATGCAAATTTGTTGGCGAACGCCAAGTACTTAAGTTGTGGCTTTTTGCCAAGCAAGAGAGGAAGGAGTTAGTAGAAGCAGGCCGCTTGCCTTAGCAGTTTTACTCAGTTGCTGGTTGCCTTCCAGGCCAGAGGTTTAATCCTCTTGATAATTTTTAAACGTATTGTAGTGTTAACAGTTCTCTATGCTACATACGGCTTCCTGTTAATATACGGCCGATCTTCCACGTAGGCCCTTGTTTATTATTCCAAAGTTAAGTTAGAGTTTAGTTAATATTTTTATATTCTTACGTTCAGACCACAAGTGGTTGGTCTCTGTATTCCGAAGTCCGGAAATTATTGTAAAGAGTGAAAAATAAAGGGTTTCGTATACCCTTGCTGTGTATCTTGTCTAGTTCCCACATTTATTGAACATAGCTTTAGTAAGCTCCCTGTTCCGAGTCAGGTTCTTGAATGTTCCCTAAGCAAGTAAGGAGAAACACAGAACCTGATAAAGTGTCCTTTATATAAAATTAATGTATGAATTTGTATGCATTGATTTAATGACCTTTATTATATTTATGCATTTAGATCAAATATTCTATTTTCTTTTGTATAAAATTCTACTTTTAGCATTCTTGTTGCGAATTTATCAAGAATAGAACCAAAATTAGATTATTTTGCCAATATATTTAAGTCATCTTTAGTGAACAAATGTCACTTAATTCTTAAATTTATCAGGATTTAAATCATGGAAACTTAAATCACATTTTATGCTAACCCTTAAAATTCTTAAGGAAATCTATTTTAAACAAAAATAACATATAAAAGTATCCATAAAAAGTAATTTTTTTCCAATGCTAAGTACTTGGATCAATCTGTGAATTAAGTTTTTGAAATACAGCTCAGTTCCATATACTTGTTCTACGTTACTTTTGTCAAGGTTATGCTTGCTATTCTTGTCTAGTTTGAATTAAATATAATCATTAGAAATGAACTTGCTTTAAACTTTAGTTTAATGAAGAATTTGCATAAAGCTTGTCAACATTCTATTTTTATAGAAATTTGGAGGGGGGGGAGGCTTGACATTTAGTTCAAAATCAGCAACATTTTGCTATTTTTTAAACAAACTATCACTAAGTTTCTGTTAAGACCACTTCATAATAATGCCCCATCGAAAAGGTATTAGCACCTTTATGCAAGTTAACCAATGATTGAAAAGACAGAAACATTCACATGGTTATATTGACAAAAGATCTAGCAGATGACTTATAAAAAGCAACATTCATAAAACTGCGGAAGCATTGCTAAAGGGCATTGCTTTCCAAGAAGGGGTTTAGTTACTACTCTGACTAGCAAAACAAATAAAATTTTACTTCTATATCAGTGCCTTTGGGAAAAAGGTGATGGCACCTTTATGAAGGTTGCTTTTTGCAAGCTAGAAATTTATCATCAAAATAGTTGGAGGCACATTTACAATACGGCACCCTCATAAAAATTTCCATCCTATGAGCAGCAGCACCACATTATGAAGGCATCCTCTTCTGCTAAGGCTCAACACCATGTGCACATTCAGGAGTACTTTGTCCTTCTGCAGCAATCTGACACAGCCCATATTTTTTCGTTATAGGTCTTTAGGAGACACTTCTTTTTAGTGTCTGCTGTCATATTTATGCTTTCAGCTGACTATGCAGACTAAGATCTAAAGCATTTTCACTATCATCGCAGTTTATACTTTTACACAAGTTATTTACTTCACTATGAAGGCTTTGCCACATACAGTCATTCTCAGAACTGCTGCTGAAATCAGCATCCTCATATGAATTAGTATTGACAATGATTGTCTGAGTTGAACTCGATGAACTGAATTTTTTTTTGCTACAATCAAAAACATAATGTTCACAGTTTTCTGTCATTGGAAGAGTTTGTTCAATGCAAATACATGATGAATTATCTAAAACTGGATTATTAATCTGCACATATGAGAAGGTATTACATAATTTTTGGCACTCAATACAATTCTCTGGACTAAAGGTTTCTTTTACCTGAATACTGCACAAATTCTTTCTAGAAGTTGAATCATAGTTAATACTATTTGCAGAGCTGTCAGATTTGTTACTCAAAGACTGTCGTCTTGTTGGAGAATGAGATGTTAAATCAAGTGCATTGCTTCCACTGTTCGGATTACGCGATATATGCAGTAGAACATTATTTGCAAAATTTTTGGTCAGAATTTTTCCATTTGCATGCAGCTGGTAACTTCAGTTTCCTTTGGCGATAAATACAGTCTAAACCAGAAGCAGGTGAGGAATCAGATAGACTGTTTTGATCAAATGAATGTTTAGTAGAGTCACATGTACTATCAGCAGCACATTTAACAGCTATGTTAGGCATTATTTCCGTTTCCTTATTGTCAGCTTATTGTCAGCTACTCCAGCTGCATTTTTTAAATTATCAATATTGTGTGTTTATGAATGCTTGAGTTACAATTATCTTTATGCTCATTTTCAATATTCACAATATGTTTATCACCTACATCTACAGGAGTTTTGCCTTTCCCTAATTCTAGAATTCTTTTCACATCTATTAGACTTTCATTCTAAGCTTCATTGTTTTATACTTCAGAAACATCTGTTTCTAGTATATATAAATTAACTTTATGAGAACAAACCACATCACATATACTACGATCAAAGTTTTGATTATTCAAATGAGAGGTAAAATCCTCAAACATTATTAGCCTAGAAGTTGCAGTTAATGTTTCTTGGTCAGTTGTTTCAGGCAGTGTTGGTTCAGTTACACCATTAAGAGATTCCCTACCTGGATTCAATGCTGAAAAGCCTTCGAACATAGTATTGTTTGAATCTAAAGTGGTACTTAAAGGTTTATCAGCAACAGCCTGAATAATACTTTTCTTATTTGGCACTTCCATTAATGGTGACACAGTAATTGAATTTGCTGTACGTACTTCTGAATCAATGCAGACTTGAATAGGTTCGTGATCATCAAGTAAGTACGGTTCAATGCTTTTTCTACTTTCTTCATGCTCATATTATCTGAAAACATTTTTTAAAAAAGATTTCACGTTCCTAACATCAGCTGTAAGAGCAAAATTATTTCCACACTCTACATTGCCTAAAATATGTGCTGGACTTAGGGTTAATTCATTGCTTAAGTTTTCATTACTTGTTTTAGATACCTCAGCAAATAATGTTTTGTCTGAAATATCCATATCTCCATCAGCATAGCACCTCTTTGGTCCACTAGCATCAAGTTTTGGGATTTTGGCCCAAATGTTATTATTTACTTCACCATCAAATATGATATTTGATTTTTTTTACGCTGATTACTTTCTTTACAAGAATCCAGTTCATTGGGCTGCATGATTCGTTCATTAACATCATTATACAATGGATGATCTGTACAAGTATTTAATTTAATACTCTTATCTTGCTCATTCAAGGAATTTCTAAAAGCATGTGGTTTGAATTCCTTCTGGTCTAAGATATTGCAGTTTAATATATTTCCAGCTTCAGTATCAATTAATTTTAAGTTTATCTTATAAGACTTAGAAAATGATTCTTCTTCAAGTCTTACAGGAATTAAAAATCTTTCCTTTTCAGTCGACAACTGAGTTTGTTCACCTTCCTCATGTAAAGAAGCACCTTCATTCTCTCTACATCTGGCATTTTCTACATTAGTAACAATACCGAAACATTCCATTTCAACGTACTTATTTGCATCAATCTGGAATCTTTTAATGAAATTCTCTGGAATATCAGAATGTTGCTCTCTATGGTCTACATTAGCACTAATAAATTGGCTGCTAAAATCAACGAAAATGCTTTGCTTGCCATGTTTCTTTTGATCACTGCATGTAGTAACATCAACTAATGGGCTTTCAGAATAAAGTTAAATCCTTTCATCACTTTTTTCATTCAAAGGAGTTTCAAACTTACTCTGCTGTCTTGCACACGCTTCATTTTCTATTAGCTTGATATCACATTGTACTTGCACTTCACTCTGCATATGAGTATGTTTGTCATTATGTTCATGCATTAACATATTTGAATTAGACATTTGAACATTATTTTCACTAGAAATAGTGAGCATACAATCAGTTCTGCTTAATTCCCTATTATCACAAACTTGTTCTTCAGTCTGTCTTACTTTATTATACAGCTCAATATTTTCTTTCAAAATTCCTTGGGAATCAAGTCTATTGATTGTTTCATGTAGAAGCAAGGATACATTTTCCTCAACTTCAGCTTCTTGGGAATCCGTTTTATCTAAGAGTTCATTTACATTTACAGAACTAAAAGAATTATCATAATTCAGAACATTTAAAGAATCAAGTATGCTGCATGAGCTTGTAATCACAGCTCGTTCTACAAACGAACCTACAGTCTCTTCAATATTAGTTTTTTGGAAATCAGATATTTTTAGGGTATCATTCACATTTATATCTACAACAGAAGTATAACTTGTACAATTTGTAGATGCAGTGACATTTTCAACAGTTAATGAAGAAGCAGAACTTGTAACTGACAATGCTGCATTTGTTTCATAACAAATACCAGGAAATGGAATGTCCTTAGATATATTCTGAGTTATGGTATTCAATGCTAACGGACTAGCAGCTTCTATAGAAATTGCAGTAGCCTTTTCAATGGTATCTTCTAAATATGGAAGTATAGTACAATCATCTGAGCAACATGATGCACTTACATAAGCCTCTTCTTTTAAAGAACACAGATCAGTGTTACAGTCATTGCAGATTTTCTCTAATACTGGCATATCAAATGAAACATCTGGCTAGAAAAATTCTGCGTCATTTGGATGAAGAGCAGGAAGTTCTCGTGGTACATCACTATAAAATAAATAAATACATAAGCAAACATGAAATTAGTTCATAATGCATAACGCAAGTAAAACTGAAAATTTAAATTTCAATTTATGGCAAAAAAATTTTATAATATTAAATTAATTAAATTAATTTAATTAATTTAATTTTCTAACACGGGAAGTAATTACCATATCTAATCAGTGAATCTCCATTCTGATAACATTCAGAACGATACAGAGGAATAATTTTCCCTATTATTGCATTAAACTAAAATATAACCAGTTTTAGTTTTGAATGGGGTTATATTTTAATATTACGCTCATTTTAATTCATTATAAACCCTAAAATTTAAATGCAAACACGCCTACATGTAAAATTGTTCCCAAAATTTAAATTATGCGATTTACTGCTTTTTAGATTAAGTTGTTTGTGATTTATTATTTTCCATCGTAAGTTGGTACTGACTTAGTGAAATTTTTTATCATGTTAAATATTTGTCAGAAAGAAAATTATTAATATTACAGAATATGTAAGTATGGCAGATGTGAAGTCTGAAACATTTCCAAACAATTATCATTCTATCTTATTCAAGCTTATTATCATTCAATTCATTATTAGCTTTTCTTTAAATCACTGATGAATGAAAAACTTTTTACATTAATATCAAAATTGCAACTATTACATTAGATAACACTTCAATATTTAATTCATTACATTTCAGTAAGCTTAAAATAATTACTTTTTAACTTCAAGATACATAAATTCTTATACATTTTTCAAATGATCTTAACGTTAGTGATTATATAAAATTTTTAAAAGAGGATACACCTCAAAGTTTTCTAAAGTAATAAAAGGATGAATGGTTATGATAATGGAAGGTAATGATATTTTTTAAGCTAGCAAATTAGATACTTAGCATAATATAGAAAGGACATAATCGAAGTTTTTGCAAATAAAAGTGTAATCTGTCATATTTAAAACAAAGAGAGAAAGGGAAAAGGAAAGAAAGAGAAGAGAAAAAGAAAGAAGGAAAAGAAAAAGAATATTTACAGAATTTTTTTAACCCTCTGAGCACTATGACCAATTTCACCCAGTAGAACGTTTTCGTCATGTCGCATATATTATCTTCTTATTTATCTATTGTGTCTTTTTGTTTTCTTTAATTATTTGAAGATCATCCTTATAAATGGATACGTTATAAAAAACAAAAAAGTAAAATAATAATGATTACACAAATCTAGCTAATAAATGCTGTGTAAGCACAATTTTTCATGATCAGATTAAAAGGGGGGGAGGTGAAAAAAGCATTGTTTCTCAAAGCATTAAAAACTCCACAGGTTCCACCACCCTCTGGTCCATCTCCAGCACCACGGAACTGTCTTGAAAATTCAGCTTGGCCCTCGCGGCCCTTAAAAAGTCCATACCTAAAATAAGAGGATTTTGCAGATTCTTCCTACAAAAATTAATACTTTGAGGCTTTCCTCTTTTACCTGTATGTTTAATGATAATTTCCCGATGCAGTGACATGTTTTTCCTTGCGCCGCTATAATTTCCGTATTTTTGGTTTTAAATAATCGTACTCTATAAAAATTCTTTTTGAAGAAATTTTCGCTCATAAAATTTCCTTCTGCTCCTGTATCGATGAGGGCTTCTACTGGTACATCGCCAACCAGGACTTGTATAATTGGTAGATGTGAGTTTTTTACGATGACCGTATTTAAATGTCTTTTTGAGGGTTTTTTTAAAACTTCCGGGGTCTGGACCCTCCCTTTCACAGGCCCCCTCTACTCGTTTAAAGCTTTCCTTTCAATTTGTGCCTTCTGGGTACGCGGATGTTTATTTTCGAATTTTCCTTTTGGGCCTTGACCTTCGAGGTTCGATGAGTTAGCTTGATAGCTCTTTTCCCCATAAGAGCGATTTGCATTTCTGGTTTCCTCATTTGAAGATTTCCTTCGGGTACTTTGAGAATACGTTGCCCCTCTAGCTTTTTCCGCTATTCTGCGATTTTGAAACCAAGTCGAAGAGCTCCTGCAATGTGCTTGGGTTTCTAATTTTGAAGTTGTCTTGAACAGCGGGTATAACAATCTTGGTAAGATTATTTCAATAATCTCCGTGTCGGGTTTCTTCCCATACAGCATATCCGTCAGCTTAATTTTTCGTAGAATAAAGTCCGTCAACTCTTCTATATCCCGTTGATAGAAACTATATAGTTCCAGCCTTGCTCGATCTTTCACTATGGGGAAGG
This sequence comes from Stegodyphus dumicola, assembly GCF_044657685.1. Lineage (NCBI taxonomy): Eukaryota > Metazoa > Arthropoda > Arachnida > Araneae > Eresidae > Stegodyphus > Stegodyphus dumicola. The sequence goes on from NC_140768.1 coordinate 110,821,119, forward strand.
CCTTTACTAACGATTTTTTGAAATTTTCAAATGTATATGTCTGGCTTCCAAATTCCCCTAATAAAAATTTGCCTATATTCTTCCACCATAGCGCGGCCTGTCCTCTTAGTACGGATGTGGCGATGGCAACTTTTTGTCTTTCAGGCACAGGGTAGAGCTGAAAGTGATTTTCTAGGCCTTCTAGAAATATCGCCACCGAATTTTTTCCGTCGAAATTGACGTTTGGCTTGATTGACGCTCTCAAAGTCTGGACCAGGTATCCAAATCCTTCCAATTGGCTTGCCATTTCTTGGTGTTGCCCAGCGGCTTCCATCCGACTGTCGGCCATTTAAGTTCGATAAGTGCTCGGGCGCCAATGTAGAGTTGCGCGCCTCCAACTTGCACGCAACCAAGAGGTGACTGTTGAAACTGGATAAATGACAGAGTCTTGCTAAGGGTTTAAGTCCCTTTTTATTCAACGTAATAAATTACAAGTGCGTGCTCTTGACGCTCACAAACTACGCCAACTCGGCGGTAAAATAAAAATAAGAACCTGAAAAGAAACTAATACATAGACTCTAACTACGAGGCTCTCTAAAAGTAACTACCCTCACCGCGTTTTACAATACCGCTGCTAATTCAGCAAACTTTGGAATATCACTTTGAACAATTAACAATTCTCCTAGGCAAGCACACAGGCCGAAACGCGGGGTTCTTCAATTTCTGGCTAACTACCTCCGCGCTCGTGAAGTAAGAACAGCACACCTCGAACTCGTTTCCTTTCTATTTAACTCAGAATACTTCCGCTGATAATTTGAATCCTTGCGCGTTCAACTAAAATTTACATACTCTGGCATTGGCAGTTCCAGGAGAAAGTAAGGCTTGACAGGAAAGATAGTTTAAACTTAAAATAAATGTTAGTTAAAATAAATATAAACCCTACACAGTGTAATATTAGTATATTAAAACACTTTTATTCTGAGAAAATTCACAGTAGCAGAGGAAGGATTCATATTAAATATACTTCTAATTCAAAAAATTATTAATAATTAATTTTTAAAAATAAATAATTAATATACATACTATTATGACGATAAACTTAGCAATGTAATATATATTGACTAAAACAAAATTAAATACAAATACTTAGATTAAACATTTGGCTGAATCTTCATATAAAGTTCTATTATTGTCTACAGTAGATTACGAAAATTCAGATCAAACAAAATTTAATGGTAAAAATTATACTGAAAATCACTAGGGGTGGAGAATGAAACCAATTGTACAAATTTCTTTCTATTGAATCATTAAACTTGTGCAATTTTCATTTGTACGAATTAATTTTATTTGCTCTATTTAATTTTATTGCTGAAAATCACTTTCATTAGCAAATGCTACAAAAACAAAAAAGAGAGAGAGAGAAAAGAAGGCAAAAAAGACCGAATAGTCGAAAAACCAGGAGTCTCCTGGTAAAATCCCGGTTGGATTCACAACTGCCAACTCTTCAGGTTTGGTAAAATTCAAAGAATTGGCAACTATGAAATACTAGGCTGCTTTATCAATTCTTACCACGATATAAACATAAATATGTTCAAAAAATTTCAATTTCATAACATTTTAACACACAAGCCCTTGCAGGCTTCCTGAGTTAACCACCTGACATGCAATAACGTTCGGGAGACGTCGTTGATATCCTGTGCTATTGTAGATTTTGACGTCTCCAAGACGTCCAAAACTTTCTTCGGCGAACGCCGCACAGTATATTATTATTGTTACATAGAAATCTAAATTTGAAAATAAAATGTTCTGTTTCTAAGCTTGCACATGAGTGTCCAAATTAAATTGTGTTCTTCGGACGCGTATTTTATTTGTACGTCAAGGGGTTAATATTGGGGAAATTTCATATGCTATAAATATCAGCTTAAAATGTATTTTATTATACTGGTTACCTTTTTTTTTTTCTTTTTTTTCCTTTAAGAACATACAGACTCCCCGTGCACCACATATATACAACACGGGGCTTACAGAAGTAAGTTAACTAGAACATTAAAGGTTACATGTATAAATAAACATTAAAAATTACATGCATAAATAAAGCGAACAAAAGCAGAGAACAGCAGTCTGGACTTCACAAAAACAGATAAGTCACTCCGAACATTTTCAAATCGTTCTGTAAGCATAATCTAGGGCCATCAAATGTAGGGCACAAGAAAATCAAATGTTCCACATCCTGAGGAACTCTTTTTGAACATTCACATAAATTGTTTGATCGTAGATTAAAACGAAACAGATAGTTTGCAAATTTACCGTGACCAGATAAAAACTGAGACACTTTAAAATTTAACGAGAGGAAAGACTCGGAATTCAGTCTATGGTAAATAGAAGGAAGGAACTTTTTGGTGACTTCAGCATTAGAAGATGAAATGTATTCCTCATTCCACATAGCTAAAAGCTTTTTATAATGAAAGGACTTCCAATAACTCTTTGGAATGCTAATGTTGATATCAATGGGTAAATTTAAGGCATCTTTAGCTAAGAAATCAGCTCTTTCATTTCCGTAGAAACCATGATGAGCACGCACATAAGCAAAGCAGATATCAATACCTCTAATTCTAAGTGAACTAACAGTTACTAGGGTTTCGATAACTAATTTATCGCAGCTGGTAATACTGTTCAAAAGTTGAAGAGAAGAAAGAGAATCAGAACAAATAAGGTACTTTGAGGATGTTGTCCCATGATCCTGAATCCATTTGACGGCAAGATAAATGCACAGAAGTTCTGCTTGAAAAACTGTACATTAATTCCGTATACGGTGTCTAAGAAAACAAATCTCGGAATGGCCTTCAAAAAGAACAAATGCAAGGCCAACCTTGTTGTTCATCTTGCTGCCATCTGTAAAGAAAACCGTATGAACGTTGGCAACAGGGAGACAGAAACCACCGGCAGAAGAGTTTACAGATTTTTTCCAAAAGTCTGCCGGCTTCTAAAATCTGGCTCGTCTCACTTTACTCAGTATCTAACAGGACATGGTCCCTTCATGACCTACCTGCATCGCTTCAGACGACGCGAAAACGAGCATTGCTCATGCGGGATGGTAGGAGATCCGGACCACTATCTGTTCGCTTGCAGAGAGACCGCTAAATATCATCTTAGGCAACCAGTAGCAAACCACATCCATGCATGGGCCGAAGCTACTTCAAAAAATCGCAATGCATTGAAACGCATATGCGATTGCATAAACATTGCACGCATAATCTCAGACAGGCTGGAGTAATTCTCAGCCACCATCCTCGTCACCAGCACAGCCCCTGTATGCTCTGTACCTGTAGCGAACTAATTTTATCTTAAGTTAGCTTATTCGGCTTTTCTTATTCCCTGTATATATTTATCTTCTTGAACTTTAAACCTTGAATTATGAACCTTGAACTATGTATTTTGCCTTATTTTATGTATTGTTTCCACTGTTTTGCCTTTTTTTTTATTTTATGCATTGTTTTACTTTCTAGTATTTTACTTCTTATTACTTTTAGTATTTGTAACCACCTATCCATTACTCTGTAAATATGTAACTGGAATTATTCTTCACGCCCGCAATGCACCCTTCTTCCATCATGCACTATCGTCTTCGTCCAGCATTTGTTTGCACTGCCCCCAGCAGTCGTCTTGAGCACAATATGTATTTATAAGTGTGTCTTTTGTTCAAGTTATTTCCGTCAGCGGGGCTACCTGGCCGATATGCTAACTACCCAGTGGACCGGCTGCCTCGCTGTTGGTGGAAAGAAAGAAAGTCTCTTTATAATCGCAGAAATTTATGGGTTCTAAAGAAGCGGGATGAGGAAGATCAGTGAAGGGGACAATTCCATTAATACAGTCTTCCGAAGCATGAGTTGCCAATGACTCAAAAATATTATTCTTATATGCAATTTCAAAATCAATAAGCGGAACTCCTGCAAGAACAAAAGTAGCCTCATAGCTTAAGGTTCTATAACCACTAATAATACGAAGAATTCTCCGTTGAATCTTTCTTAAATTTCTTTTGTTAACCTTCTTGGCAAGAACATGTCCCCAAGCACGACAGCCGTACGAAATGAAAGGTACAATACACTGCTTATACATGAGTTTCTTAACATCATAGCTTACTCCAAAAGTATTTTTGGCAATTCGGTGAAAGCCATTAATAATTTTTTCACATTTAGCAGAAAGGAATTCAATGTGATTTTTCCATGTTAATTTTTGGTCAAGAATGACACCAAGATATTTAACATTTTCTACAAATTCCAACGGAGAATTATCGAGCATCAAAGAAGCAATATTTTGTTCATCAAACGTACTGGGAACAAGCATAGCTTTACTTTTTGAAGGATTGAAAGTGAGTTTATGAGAAATCGCCCAACTGGAGTCGAAATCTAGAACTTCTTGTGCTCTCAAAAGAATGTTATTCAGAATCTTTCCTTGGAAAATTAATAGTAAGTCGTCTGCAAACGCAATTTTTAAACAACCGTCGAGATGACTTAAAAGATCATTTATGATTATGTTCCAAAGAGTAGGTCCGGATACAGAGCCTTGAGGACAGCCTTTTTCTAGAAAATAAACCTTAGCTTCGTTCCCAAGCTGAAGCTCAGCAGTCCTCTCGTTCAAGAAGCTTTTAAGAAGGTTATAGATATTATGTGGTATACCAGCATCTTTTAAAATTTTTAAGATAGATGGCCACCAAGCATTATCAAAAGCTCCTTTGAAATCCAGGAAAATAAGAAGTGTAGTATACTTCATTTTCTTTGCCCACTGCAAGATATTACAAAGGCGAATAATGGCGTCTTCAGCGGACTTCCGAGGAGTAAATCCGAACTGAGAATCATTATAAAAGCATTTTTGTCTCAAATACCAATTTATTCTGTTAATAAAGAGAGTTTCAAGACATTTTCCCAAAGTAGGCAAAAGACTAATGCATCTAATATTATTAAGATAAGGGGTTCTTGTATCTAAAGTTTTAGGAATCAAAACAACCCGAGCTCTCTTCCGTTGTGCTGGAAAAACTGGTAATTGTAAACAAAGGTTGAAACGTCTGTGTAGAAATGTGCTATCCACCGCATGAAAGTGCTGTACAATTTCATTAGAAAGAGAGTCAAGCCCAGGTGATTTGTTCTTCTTGAGATTTTTAATAACACTGTTAACTTCTGAAGCAGAGAACGGACAGTCCATAAAGAAATATAAGGTCCAGCAGACACAGTGCGCATAGTTCTATGAGAATTTCTATCATCACGCGCATTATCTCTTGGGAAGTTCTTTGTCATTATAGCAACAATTGTATCACTCAAACTCGAAGTAACACTGCCATCCGTATGTTTAATTCCGGAAATCTCAATCCTTTTCGCAAAATTTGCCTTAATCCCATACTTATATATAGATTTCCAGACATTGTGAACAGTAATAGTTGAGAGAAAATTTCTCCACGACTCAAGCTTAGCATTAGCTAATTTAGCCTTGTACTTATGCCGCAATTCGAAATATTTAATTTTATAAATATTTTTAAGAAGACAGTTTCTTTCTCTCTGGAATCTACGCCTAGCAGCATTTACATGCTTTCTATAACAATCAATTTCCTTAGACCACCAAGGGACCACATTCTTCTTACTTTTCTTCATCGGAATTGAAAGTAAAGCACAATTAAAAACAATGGTAGAAAGTCTGCTTACAACATTTTCTAATGCAATACAATCAGAGCAACTGTTAAGAAGGATATTCAAGTTACACAATTCTCCCTTACAAAGTTCAGTAAATAAAAACCAGCTCGCTCTTTTTAAATTAAAAGTACACAAATTAGAAGATATAATCGGACGGCATAAAACAACTTCAAAGATAATCATTTTATGATCAGAAAGAGAATCTTCCTCAGAGATATCCCAACCTTGAACGTATGGCAGCAGTCCTAAGCTACAAAGCGTAAGGTCAATATAACTCGAGTCTTGCGTGGAACAGAAAGTAGGTCCGCGATTTTCATTAAGTAGAAACAAATGATTCGCACTAATAAAATCACTAAGTTTCGTTCCTCTAGCATCAGTAATAGGTCTATGCCAAATCGCTGATTGGCCATACCACATAAAAAATTGCATGGTTTCTTCATCGTTAAAATTTGTGAAATTTTTAATAGTTCTATGTCAATATTAGTTTGGGGCTCGAAATAAGCGGAACAACTAGTCAAGTCAGATCCATTGATTTTTATATCTAAAACAACAGTATTATAAACTGTATGATTTAAGTCCAAAAAAGGAGAAAGATTCTGGTTACGAACAATAACAGCAGACTTGACAACGTCTGCTTCGGAATCATAGTAAACTTTATATTTTATTAAAAAGCCAGGAAGAACACCTTTATAAAAGTGCGGCTCCTGAATCTGTGCGACATCAGTGTCATTTGCCTCCATATAAAAAATAAGTTGCTGAGTAGCACGTTTTGATTTGTGCAAATTCATTTGTACAAAAGAAACAGACAAATTGTCGGACTTACCCATAGTAAATTTTTGAAGCTGCAAGATTCATCATAAATGTATGGCTGGGGCAAGTTCCAGAAAACGGCTTAGGATTTACATCAACTTTCTTAGTTGCATTTTTCGTCTTTTTATTAAATCTTATGCAATTAATACACACTTGCACTTCTTTTTTATCACATTCTGAACTCTTATGCTCACCACAGCAGCAATAACAAGCCAAGGGATTTCTGCAATTAAGACTTCTGTGGTAGCCTAAACATTTAAAACATCTATTTAAAACAACAAAATCTTCAGCTTTACACATATTCCATATCACTTTAATACGCCCAAAATTTAAAATATGCTTGCGCATAGCAGGATGCACCTCAATAACCACGCTTCTCTCACGTTGAAACTTTTTTAAAGTAAAGCGAACTTTAACGTCTTTCCAAGTCTCTTCACTCACGGTAATTTCAGGATTTTGTTCTTCAATAATTTTTAACAGTTCATTATTACTAATGCTGTTTGGCACATTTTTAAGTAAAACTGTAGGATATTTTAGTCTTAGAATAGAGGGATTCAAAATAGATGAGTCTTCCTGCAAAGCAGTAAACAGTTTTTCTTTATCATATCCCGAAGCACATTTCACCATTACTTTATTGTTATGAACTGTTCGAATATTGCTAATTCCAATTTTATGTTTCCGAGGGTTGATTTCAGCTTTAAGGAGCTTTTTAAATTCATCAGATGTACAGTTTTGTGTACTCATAAAAACGCAGCAATCTGAATCAGTCTGATTTGTCCAACAGATGGCGCCACAGCATTAGCATACGATTTCGTTTGCATGACTGAATTCAATAAGCTTTCTTTACAAGCTTCACGAAAATTTACAGATTTAACATGCTCAACATACCTAGTAATCAAACTTTTAATCTCACCCAAAGCCTTCTTCGCATCATCACGAATCTGCGGATTCATATTGCATTTCGATACGATGGCTGATTCCACCTTTTGAAGCTCATTGTCCAGAGCTGCATAGAACTCGTCACCACCACAATACGCCATGTTGGCGTTCTCTACTGGTTACCTTTGCCGGGAAAACAATCAATGATACTTTTATGCTAAATGAGTGCCACTTAGTGCTGAATATACATGTTATCACATTAAAGTAGCAACCTTAATGATAACATAAAGAGTTATTCTTCTTCATGAGAAGTATAGCTATATGGTTGTAACGAAAGTTTTCCGCCAATAAAGTTAGAAGAAAAAAAAAAAAAAAAACACGAAAGTAATACCTTTAGTGCGAGTAGTAATCAACCCCCACGTCTATGATCTTCTACCAACATTTTGGTAGTTTTTCAAAGCCATAATCCGAGAAACTTGGTGACTGCGAGTTCAAAAACAGATCAACCTGATATCGGATATCCTGTGGAAAATGGAAGATTACAACAAGAAGATGTAGCTGCAGGTGTGAAAAAAGGTAGAAGTCCGAAGGAACGATGTCGCAGCTATATAGTGGGTGTGCCAAAAGATCCCATTCTAGTACAGAATCCAGCCGATGAATGCAAACACATGTGCTCTTGCATTCATCTTCATGAAACATTACCTTTTTGCGCCGGAATTCACTTCGACATTTCTCCTTGATAGCAGTGCCAACACGGACTAGAATCTCGTTGTATACCTTATTATCGAGGATTTTACCTTTTCCCAGACACTCTTTGTGGATAATACCACCAAATACAAAGCATGATCTTTTTGTTAGTCAGATTGCACTTGCGACGCTGTCGATGGGCTCACTATGTGCAGACGAACTCCCTTTTTCGGTCTGTGTTGTTGAATGAAATCCGCTTCTTATTACAAATGACAATCCGGTACAGAATTTTGTCCTTGCGTTGATATTCGAGCAGATTAGTGCAGGCCCGAACACGTCTGCCCTTATCTGTTTGACTCGGCTCATGCTGTACCCAGCAATTGAACTTGTACGTCAAGTTTATGCGATGCATACTGCGACTAATGGACATGACACTAATGTCTATTTCCTTAACAAGCTCTCGAGTGGCTGTATACTGATCTTCTTCCACAAGTTCTCCCAGGCGGGCCTCATCACCATCAGTAGGCCGGCGCCAGAGTGCTCTGCTCCTTGAATATCATAGTCTTTTTTTTTTTTTTTTTTTTTTTTTTTTTTTTCAATTTTCTCTACCAAACCTTCACAGTGTCGTATCACACAACATTAGTACCTAATGCTTTACGCATGAATTAGTGACATTCTGTAGCTGACTTTTTGCAACAGAACTTGAAGTAAATGATGGTTCTAATCCGGTAGCGTGATAATTCCATTTCAGACAATTTGTACTTAACGATAATGTTATTTTTTATAAATTTCACAACACAGTATCCCAAAGGAGGTCTCATCCCTTTAAATGCCAAAAATCGTTTCACAAATATGATTAAACAAGCTACAGCGAACTGTTTGACTAGACAATTTTTAAAGTGGCGGGAAACTTTCATTAAAACTCGATATTTTTAAAATCCAGAATAAATACAAATAAGTAAATAAATAAATAAAGACAAATAACCCAAAAAATAAATTTAACGAGTGAAATGCCAAGGCTGTTTATGATGCCGAATTTGTGCAATTCTCTAGTGTTTTTTTAAACAAAAACACCACAAAGTTGCATAAATTCAGCATAGCATACATTAAAAAATAGGCACCACATTTGGTGCTTTGGTGCACATTTAGGGACTGGCACTCTGTCAGTAGAAAGGTATAAATTAATGTGTAAATTGAACCTTTGCAATAAAGAATGATTTATAGTTCTCAGTTTGCATTACCTTTAATACATTGCTATACATTAATTATTAGCATTACAATGCAATAATTTGTTTATTAAGTGCATGTAATTATGAAGACATTGCTTCCCAGAAGCACAGAAAAATTACTCCATTTAATTTAAAATTATATGATTCAGATTTTTTTAAAGCATTTTAATTACTATAAAACTTTTCATTTTGCGAGCTATTAGACAGCATTAATGTAGTTGCTGAGAGGCAAACAATCTATTTCATACAGATTATCTAAGCACATGATGTGGTTGGACACATTGAAATACTTCCTCAGAAAAAAATTTCTGTTCCCAGCTTACTTTATTGTAAGAAAAGAAAACGCAATACATATAAACATATGTGACAGGTACTTATCTACCATTTATGCTATCAATAAAGCTTCCAGTTAACAGCACGCTATTTATTATTGTGTTTTCAAGAATTCTAAAATAGCCCACAGATTTAGAATAGTGCTAAGTGTCTACATATCTCAAGAATCTGCATCTCTGATATCTACATATCTCAAGAATACTAAATTGTATTTTGATTACACATAAGGTAGGAAAATAGCGCATAGCCTAGGGATGAAAATCAAATCCAGAATGTTACAAGCAATATTCCAAGTCCTTTGATGGCCAAAATTTATTCTGCCAGGGGAGAAACTTCAGACAGAATTATCAATACTCATGTTTTTATTAAAGCTATAAACTGGGGGTCTTTTTATTTTTTAAGAGTGAGGAAAAATTTTGAATTAAAAAATATTCAATTAAAGAAGAAATTTTACCTTGAAATATATATAGAGGATAGCAGTCTTAAGGTACAAAATTCATTACTGCCATTAGTTATTTTAATGCCAACAATGCATAAGAGTTAGAAACATATTTTATTTATTACACTTACGTATAAACTAATATGTCCTTCAAAATATAAATAATATTATTAAATAGATATATAAAATTATTTGTGAGTAATTAATTTTGTTACATTGATGAACAATGCACTTGCACAATTTGGGAGATAAACAACTCAACAACTGGCAACAATTGGCATTAATCTATATTGCAGTTGACAAAGAGTGCTAAAGTGAAAGTAAAAGCGACTGTTTAAGGAGTTCGGATGAAAAAATTATGCATAAAAATTGCATTACTCTAAAATGTATTAAATTATTTAAAATTAGAAAACTATACAACTATAAAGAAAAGAAAAGCAATAGCTATAAATATAAATGCATACCTATATTCGGGCAATAAATGAAATTCCGATTTCTTCAAGACACCATTTACTGTTGGAAAGCTTGAAATGTATGAACTTCATGGAACCGGGAACTATCTTTCATATACGTTTTGTGCTTATTCTCCTTTAAATGCTATAGAAGAATTAATGTATTTATTAAAAAAAAAGAGTTCTTGTATTGCTACTAAATAAACTTTCTGTGAGAGTGAAATTATACAGACCATATTTCAAAGCATAGCTATATGATCAAAAATAACAATCATGAATTATTATAAATGCAGATATTATAAATGCAAATATGTCAGTTTGAACATTAGTTAGAAAAATTCAACATTTGTTTGATATTTATTTCAGAGAAGTCTTTCAGTCCTTCAAGAGAATTTTACATAGAATTCTATTCCAGATGAAAATTATTTTTGATTGGCTAATATAAAATATATTAAGAGAAAAGATTAAACAATTTAAGCTTTTAAAATAAATTTTATTCGTTTTGAACTTCACATCAGAACTTCTTAGAGATAAAAGTGAGGAAATGTATGATTCTTTTGAAAAATTAACTTGCCTGAAGACAATCGCATCATGGCTAAGCAATTTCTGTTACTGTAAAAAAAAAGGGGGGGGGGAGACAGAAGAAGAAAGAAATAAAGAAAAGTAGGAAAAAAAAAAGAATATATAATACATACACTTCATCTGATCATTTTGCATCAGTAGCCGCTTGCAAGACATATAGTTATCATACAGAAGAAAAAAAAAAATGCGTAATGATTTTAAAAAATATAGCTAATGCAGTTTCCCAGGTCCAGCTAGTAATTAATAATTATTGAAATATATCAGCATTTATTTCTTTTAAATTGTTTAGTTTGTTAATCAATGATAGAATAAATTTGAAAGAAAAATTAAATATTATCTTACACTTCGCTGTAAAATAACACCCTGCCTCGTGGAAGATAAAAATATTTTAATCCAAGTAATGGCAAAGCATGTGCTGAGTTTGCTGACTGAATTCAAAAGACAAATGCATTGCAATTATTTTCTTTGATATCGCTGAGGTTTCCGATGAATTCTGAAATATAAATATTTTACGCTTTGCCCAGTGGCAACAGAAAGCTTTTAAATCATTGAGTTTTTTTATTGAAAGTTCCTTAAACTCCCACAAAGTAAGAAATCAATATAATGAAAATTTTAAATTAGGTTTCCAGATGCATATGTTTGGATGGAGGAGTATGTGTGTTGAAAATTTGGCGACTACGTGCCACCCTTTTCCCACAATCTAAAGAACATACATACAGATCCTTCATTATTTATAATAGTGATTAGTGATAGTTTATAATCTCTAGAATCTAAAGGATAAAACCAATATTTTGTTAGCTGCATCTAAATAACGAAGAAAGAAAACTTTCAACATCTTCAAGGACCATTTTCTTAAGTCACAGATACAACCAAAGCCCTTCATCATATCTGTCCCATCATCTTGAATCTTTCCGTTAATATCACATACATAATAAATACCTAACAGACAGCAGATACAATAGTGTAGAGACATTTTTTGGAAGCTGGAGAGGTGAAAAATTAGCAACTGCCTTCGCCGGGAATCGAACCACGGACCTCTGCAATACCGGCTCAATGTGCTGACCACTACACCACGAAGGCACGCTAGAAAAGTGGAAGAAATACCTTATATACTCCCCTTTTTAAAGGGCGACTGGTTTTTTAGGGGACTCAATCGCCAAATCCTGGGTGTGGAGAATCATCATCCAAAGCCTTTTTAGTTTGGGCGCCACTTGTAGCGACATCAAGATTTTTTGGAAGCCAGAGAGATAAAAATTAGCAACCGCCTTCACTGGGAATCGAACCACGAACCTCTGAAATACCGGCTCAATGTGCTGACCACTACATCACGAAGGCAGGCTAGGAAAGTGGGAGAAATACCTTATAAATGGAAACTGGGACGTATCACCGAAATTTACCCAGGTAATGATTACAGAGTGCGTGTTGTAAAAGTAAAAACTGCTGATGGTGAATTCAAGAGACCCATTCACAAACTGTGTGTGTTACCAATGGACAGTTAAGTATCGTGAAAGATTTTGAACTTTAACTCTATATTCATTTGAATTCTCTAAGTTTTAATGTTATTGTACATATTTATGTTTTTAATTTTGTGTAATTCATTGTTTATAGTTATATGTTAATTTAGGCTTAGTATTACTCATTTATAAGCAAGAACTATTTAATCTAGAAATTATATGTTTACTAAGAATAATGTTAAGTAATAATTTCATGTAAGAGGTAGTTTGATGTCCTGAACGGTCATCCTTGGGGAGTATGTTGAGATCTCCCATAGAGGGCGTTGTAGCACCCTTCAACCAAAGAATCTCTAAGGAGAAGAAGTAAAGGTTCTCCGGGGCAAATGTGGCTCCGTCATACCGAAGAGACACATTATGTATATCCCTGAAGCTTACTTTAAAGGGGCAAACCATTCCAAAGCTATCCACCCTCCGTACCTCACTGCGCATGTGCGAAATAACATCAGGAGGCAACAAAGCAGCATGCCGTCGGCCATATTAGCAATCTTTTACCACGTTGTTCGAAAACGTTCTTTTTTGTTGTAGTCAGAGGTACTTGGTTTTAGCTATGTGAAATTCTTTTAAAGACTTTTTAAATGTAATGAATGTGAAATGGTTTTGGCTATTGGGTGAAGACTTTGCTCTTGGTTTTCACAATGGTCATTCCAAATAATTGTCTAAACGTTTTCATGGTAATTTGTTTTTAAAGTTGTTGTCGGATAATTATAATGTATTTCAGTGTTTTCAATTTATTTAGGGGTGCCTTTAATTGTCTTTAAATATTTTTTTCTGTTGCAGTTAGTTATTGCAAATTTTGCTTTTAAAACTTCACTGTAAAATTTTAACTATGGATTCATAAAAATTTATTACGTTTTGTATGGCATGTGTTTTCCCCCCTTTTTAAGTTTACAGAAGAAAAGAATTAAGAATTTTATTTCATTTAAATTTTGTCTTCGTATGGCTCGCTGTTTAAATTGAAAGTAAAAATTGGACAGGATTTCTATAATTCGCCCAAAATTCCAACTAACATCCTTTTGCTCATAAAACTCCAGAAATGTATGAAAAAAAAAAAACATTTTGAGTTATTTCAAAGAAAAAATTTACTATCTCCTCGAACTGCGCTGTTTAAATTTCACCCTGCGCTGGTGTTTCACTGCATAGCTGTGGCTCTTCGGTACAGCGGCGCAGAGGCGAAACAGGTTTACATTGTGTCTATAGAAGCTTTCATTCTTCTCCTTAGAGATTCTTTGCCTCAACTGTGTGAAAAAAAGTTTCGATTTGAGTGAGAGTTGGCGTGGGTTTTGAGAATGTAGTGTGAAGAGCTGTGTAACGCATATTTGCTATGTAACTGTACTATGTAATATAATGTAATTAAATGTATTTATTTAAAATGTGGAGCAATTTTGAAGGAGCATACTTCACACAGTGGTCATAGAAAGCTTGTGCTACTGTGCATGCAGTTATGTCTGGTATGGGTACTGCTTCGGTCCATTTAGTAAACCTATCTATCATAGTTAAACAGTAATAATTATTTTGAGAAGGAGGTAGCGGACCAACGAGGTCAAGGTGGACGTGATCAAATCTCTGTGATTGGTCTGGAAACTTCATTAACGGGGTTCCAGTATGTCTGCTTACTTTTGCTTTCTGACATGAAATGCACTGTCGTGCCCATAGTGCGCAATCTTTAGGATGGAAGACCAAACAAACCGAGAACATATTAACTTTGTTGATGCACGAATGCCGGGGTGAGACAAATTGTGCAATGTGGAAAAAACTTTCTCACGGAATGCCGGGGGAATGTAAGGGCGGACGGTACCTGTTGACAAATCACAATATATTGGTAAACTACAATTAGGTAACTTTTTGAGTTGTAGAACTTTTGAATCTTGAAGTAAAGTTTGTAATTCTGGATCAATTTGTTGCATTTTAGCAATTTTCTCATAGTCGATAGGGTTAGGCATGCTTATCGCTTCTATGCGCGAAAGTGTGTCCGCGGCGATATTATCCGAACCTTTTATATGGTATATTTCAGTGGTGAATTGTGAGATAAAGTCTAACTGCCTAGCCTGACGAGGTGAACACTTATCCAAACGCTGTCGGAATGCATACGTAAGCGGTTTGTGATCGGTGATTAAAGAAAAGTTCCGTGCTTCCAACATATGCTTAAAATGCCTAATAGCAGCATAAGCTGCCAGTAGCTCCCGATCATACGCACTATAGTTTCTTTCTGCTTGCGAAAGCTTTCGTGATTCATTCATTCATTCATTACAATTTATGCGAAATATTGCATTTGATGCAACGTGTCCGGCTCATGACAAGTATGCCCGAGGGGCACATGACATAAAAGTGTCTGGACCGAGTGATAGGAGGCAGTAGGAAAAGAGATAAAGAGGGGGTGACCACAGGACGCCACAAGCAGAGAATCGAACTTAAAGCCCAAGACCAGGAGAGGCAGCAAGGTGTGGAGTGTCAGAGTTAAAGTTGTTCATGATAGGTATGCTAAGAAAAAACATGATATATTAGCAAATACAATTTTATTACATAAAATAAATACAATAAATGAGCATATACAATACAAAATACAAAAGAGTTCGAGTTGCAATACGAAAGTTTATGTACAATATATACAGAAAAGATGATGTAGCATGAAAAGACTGATTAAGTAGGAAAATTAGTGTCCCTGGTGAGGAAGACCGCTAAAGGTCTGATTTTGACATCTTTAGGAAACACGGTATAGTCGAAAACTTTAAAGTATTTCATGTACGAGCAGTTTCTCGCCTTATCAAAAAATTTCCGATTTGCATTATGGAGGAAATTCTCGATATTCTCTATTTTTAAATCTCTATGAAGAGTTTCATTAGAAACATAAAAATGAGCATTCGTGATCTGTCTTAAAAATTTGTTTTGTGTGATCTGTAATTTCTTGAGGTCATTTTTCGAATAAGTCGCCCAGGCTGGAGACGCGTAAGAAAAGATAGGCCGAATAATGGCAGTATAAATATGTCTCTTTCTTCGTAAGTCGAGTTTTGAATTTTTTCCTATTAATGGAATAAGATCTCTGATAGCCGCAACTGTTTTGCCTCTGACTTTTTGGATATGGTCTTTCCATGTAAATTTATTGTTTAATACAACACCAAGGTAGGTAGCTTTGTTCACAAGCGGAACTTCGACATTAAAGATTTGAAGTTTGTTTACAAAAGGACTTCTAGAGTGCCTTTTTCCTATGATTATAAGCTGGGATTTTTGTGCATTGATGGCTATGCGCCATTTCGTGCACCATTGCTCAATTTCTGGAATTTTATCCTGCAATTTAGAAATGGCAAGTTCTTGATTGTGAGACGTGTATGCAAGCGCCGTGTCATCGGCGTAACATCCTAAATAAAAATTTGGGTCAGTGCAAATTTCAGGGAAATCAGCAACATAAAATATAAAAGAATAGGTCCCAAAATTGATCCTTGAGCTACACCAGCGTTGAGTCTTCTGGGATCAGAGTTGTCGTTACCAATATTGACAAAGAATTTTCTGTGTTTAGTAAATGAATAAATGAGTCAATTAATTAGTTTAGTAAATGAATAAATGAGTAAAATCCAAGGAAATAAGCTTGAGAATAAGCCCCTCATGCCAGACGCGGTCGAAAGCTTTCGCCACGTCTAGCATGAGTAAGGCGACACTCTGATGTTTGAAAAGTGCAGAACCGATGTATTCACATAGTCGGACAAGCTGCTTGGTCGTAGACAAATTCTTACGGAAGCCAAACTGTTCAGGAGGTATCTTATCCATGTAAGGCTCGATTCTCTTATAGATAACTCGTTCATAGATTTTGCCCAGACCAGGCAGTAAACTAATTGGTCTGTAACCCTCCGGGGAGGTAGCATTTTTACCAGGCTTGGGTAATAAAATAACTTTAGCAGTTTTCCATTTATCGGGGTAATAATTTTTCTCAAGACAGGCATTTAAAATGCTGACATATTTCGTGATAACATTAATAGGCATGTTTTTGATAGCGACGTTGGTGATGTTATCAAAACCGGGAGCTTTTCTATTCTTCATTCTTTTGATAATCTCCTTAACTTCATTAGGTGAAGTATAATTAGTCTTGTTTTTGGGTCCCGGGCCGTTAATCCAGTCTTGAATAAAATATCTAGTGTCATAAAAAAATAAAGGGTCGCTCGGATCTTGGTTAGGAACAAATTGTTTTTCTAAATAATCAGCCATTACATTGGCTTTGTCCTTATTGGTGACGGCTATAGTATTATCTCCGTAAATTGGTTTATTGTTCGGCTTTTTGCCGCGAAGATTCCTTGCAAAAGACCAGAATGCATTATTCGGCTCATTGAATGTGTCAATTTTTTCGTTCCACGTCTCATCTCTATGTTTATAAATACTTTTCTTTATTTCTCTGTTGAGTTAACTCTTTTTTGATTCTAGGATCCCAGGCAATATGCCATCTTTTGCGTAGTTTGTTTCTTTGTGAAATCAGGTTTCTAATGTTACTAGGCAATCTTGCACTGTACTTATCAGCGGGAATTTTCTTAGTAGCCCTGTTATATGCACTAAGTATGCTATTATTGAGAACATCAATTGCGTAGTCAATATCGAATTTTGTTTTAAGGTGTTTAATAGCCGGAGGGTTTTCAATGAGGTAATTATGATATTTATTCCAGTCCGTAGAGATTTTAAACCTTTCATCAGTGTTTTTATTCGTACCAAGCGTAGCTAAAACAGGCACGTGATCCGAAGTTAATTCAACTTTCACATCGAGATAAATCGGGATAGAAGTGGTGGTAAGAATAACATCCAGGATGTCTCCTTTTCTAGGGTCATCAGGAAGATAGGAATAGTCAGCTGGAGCATAAAAATATATTGGATAATTAGTAATGAATTCAAGTAAAACTTCTCCATTTCTGTTGGTGCGTCTGCATCCCCATTCTACATTCTTCGCGGTGAGATCGCCAGCTAAGATGATATGTTCCGAATTGGGCAGTAACTGAGCGAGTTTATGCTCATCTATAGGAGTGTGTGGAGGGTTATATAATGCAATAAAATAAATTATGCCATAATTTGGTAATAAAACAGAAGCTGTAACAGCTTCGTAGCCGTTTCCTCTATCTTCGCTAATCAGGCATGATTGCAAGGAGTGCTTTACGTAGATAGCGGCCCCCCCACCACGGTGACTCAGTCTGTCACACCTGTAACAGTTGTAATTTGCGATCTTAATATTCAAACATGGTGTCGCAAACGTTTCGGTGACTAGCGCAACATCGATATCATAGGTTAGTAAGAAATTATGAAATTCCTGGATTTTATTTAAGATGCTATGAGCATTCCAAATCATGATTTGGATAGGAGCTCTATTAATTCTGTGCGGGCCCATTATCAGTATTGTTGGGTTGATTGCTTTCTTGATGATTTCTGTTCAAGTCCTTAACTTGTTGTGTGAGCTGGAAAAAACCAGCGGATTTTATTGCTGAAACCAGTTCAGCGAGATCAGTGAAAACTTTTTTGGCCTCAGTAATTGTATCTGTGTAGATACCTGTTGAAAGAGCAGCTGCGAAAGATTTACCTTCAACTATTCTGTTAGAAAAAGTTTTAGGCTTTTCTGTTTTATTTTTCGGAAATTTTTCACATCCTTTGAACCTAGATGTGTGGTTGCCACCGCAATTTACACAGACTAAGGGAGCATCTTTCTTATTTTTGTCCGGACAGTCTTTTACATAATGATTTTTACTACACCTGACACATTTCGGTTCATAATTACAACCCGCCTGAGTGTGGCCAAAACCCTGGCATCGAAAACATTGTAATGGTCCCTGTCGGCCTCTGTATTCTACGATTTTGACTCTGAGGTCGCATAAATAGCGTTCATGATATATTTGTTTCGTTTTTAGGTAGGGTAACCAGGAAAAGTGGAAGTTTCTGAACTTCATCGCCTCTGCGTCGTGACATTTGCTTTATTTCAATTATCTGATAATTTAATTCAGTTAAATTATCCTTAATTTCCTCAATTTCAGTCGTGAGAAGTAGTTTATTAATTACTACCATGAGATTCTTATCCTCTGGCAAAATGTACGAATGATGCTCCACTTTCATCTCTTTTAAGATCCTAACAATTCCCTTATAACTTTCAGGATCAGAAGTAATAATTTTAACACCATCCTTGATATTCTGTCCTATGAACTTATATTTGTGTTGATGGAATAATCCTGTTAACGCTTTATATTTGAATTTAGTTTCTTTGAGAATTATCGGAGGTAGTTTGTTCTTTTTAGGTGTTTTAACCTGTGCGTTGTTATCATTTGTGGTATTTGCTGATCATCAGCATTAGTGGTATCCATTTCAATATTATCAGAGATAGTGTGTTGTTCAAGAGTGACTAGTATTCTGTGAATTTTCCTGCGGTACATTCGTACCATTGTTATCTTTAAGAGTTATAACTTGTGAAATGATTTGTGTGAAATTATCTAATTTGATCTTCTTAATACCCTGTCTGGGAATTCTTGTTCGGACTGTTTTGTCTCCAAAACGTTGTGGATAGTCGTCGTCAGAGCTAGAATCTTTGTCTAATGTTTTTTCATCATCAGTAACAATTGTGTTATCATGAATACTAATTGGGCTACGTGCCCTCTCATTTTCCTCATAATTTTTACTTGTGTTTGGAATTTGAGGTTGTGTTTTATCTTGATTTAAAACTGGGTCAGTTTTACTTTGAGTAAGTAGTGCATGGACAATTTCAAGTGAGCTTAACAAAAAATTTAAGAATTTCGTTTCAATTTCTGTGAGTTCACCTTTATCCAATTTGAGTTGTTCCAACTCATTTATTTGTAATTTGTAACTTTCTACGAGCCTCTCCATGATCGCGCTAAGCCAAAGCAAAACGCAAAGAAATCCAGAAATCCAGCGCCCATAAGGCAGTAGTCCTACACCCCGGAATGGAGCCCTGGCTCGACAGCTTTCTCCACAGACGGATGTGTAGGCGGAGAACACACGAGGCCCCTGACAGTCACCTGAAGTGAAAGCTTGGGGGTAACTACGTGCGTTATAAAATCCAAAAAAGTCGCGCAGAACAGAGAAAAATTTATCTGATTAATTTAAATCGCGCAGTAAAGCGTAAAATGGCAGAAAACAACAAATCATACCAACCACAAATAGCATTAAAAAATGCTGATGCAGTCAGATAAGCAAGGCACGTGTTCGCACGGAAGCAGGCACAATCTCAGACGGTGAACCTTCACCCACCAAATCCCCGCTCAGCTTTCGTGAGAAAAATGCCAGAGGCTGTAAGTTTCCATCAACTATTTGCGATAGCGTTCTGCCTGTCGTGAAGTCTGACGCATCAACCTGTAAAACCAACCGGGCATCTTTCTTCAGGTGTGCTAAAAGAACCGCATTCGCGATTAACTGTTTACACTTTTGAAATTCAGTACGCGCTTCCTCAGACAAATTCAGGGTTGTCTTATAATTTTTCTTAGCCCCTTTTAAATACGAAGTTAAATGTATTTGATTCTGAGCTACGTTGGGTAAAAATCGACGGTAAAAATTTAAAAATCTCTGCAAATCTTTTACCGTTTTAGGAAGTGGGTAGTGAAGTACCGGTTCAACTTTGTTCGTCGGAGGTTTGGTACCATCTTTATTAATTAAATGTCCTAAGAAAGATATTTCGGGAACGCCAAAAACACATTTCGAAGCATTTATTGTCAATCCATATGTAGTTAATCTTTCAAAAACAGTACGTAAGTGAGATTTATGATCATATTCTGTATCACTAAATATTAAAATCTAAGTAGACATAGGCAAATTTTAGATCTCCAAGAATTTCGTTCATAAACCTTTGAATTTGAGCTGCTCCGCACAGTCCGAAATTTAAAAACGGAAATTCAAAAAGACCAAATGAGGTGCAAACTTCAGTTTTCGGTTTATGATCTGGATGAACTGTTATATGATGATATGCCCGAACGATATCAATTTTTGAAAAAATTTTCTTTCCGCTAAGTGTATTATTAAAATCTTGTAAATGCGGGATAGGATATCAATCGGATTCGGTGCACGCGTTTAATTTTCGGTAGTCTCCTACTGGCCGTATATCGCCCGAACTTTTAGAAACTACATGAAGGTTTGATGACTATGCTGATTTTGATGGCCTACAAATACCTTGATCCATCATAAATTGAAATTCTTTTTTTACTGCTTCGTATAACTTAGGGCTTAACCTATGAGGTTTACTCACGGGAGGACCGTTTGTTTCGATGTAATGAACCGTACTATGCTTTACTCTGCCCAAATCAGATTTTAACTTCAGTAAATCCGGAAAGTCAAGATTCTGCGATACGGTGAATCACCCGATATTAGCTTTACCGAAAAATAATTTTCAGAATTGGAAAGAAAACCAATTCGAGTTAATTTCGTAGTATTATCGATAAGCCTACCTCGTTTTAAATCGATTTAAAGGTCAAAATGTCTTAAAAAATCGGCTCCTATTATTGGCACTGGTACATCGGCGATTAAAATCTTCCAAGAAAAGTTTCGTCTAAGTCTTAAATTCACATTTAACAATTTTGTTCCATACGTAGAAATTCTGGAATTATTCGCGGCAAATAATTGTAACGAATCAGGATACGTTTTCTTAAACTTAGAAGTCGCTGGCACACATGAGACAACCGAACCCGAATCAATCAAAAATTTTAAATTTAATCTGTTATTGTAAACATGTAAACGACATGAATGCGCGACTGCCGGCGAGTTTCGATCGACAGCCGCTACTTCTAGTTTTCCTGGGCCGTTGTATTCTGAGAAAAAGAACAAGGTGCTCGACATTTTCGTGCGTTATTACCAAATCGCGAATGAAAATAACAATAATTGCTAAAGCGCTTTCGAGAATGCCCACGTGAAAAACTACGTGGTCTGTTATATGGATTCCGAGGGAATTTATTCCTCGTTTTTTCACGGGAGAGTCGCTCGACCTGTTTACTTAGGGCAGAAATTTCACTCCTTAAGGTCTTAAACTCTTCGAGGGGGCCACAAGAATCGTTCGGATCGCTGGGGGAACTCACCGAAGGTGCCTGGACAGCGAACACGCTGTTGTTCGTTGGCGTGCGCACTTCAGCTATCTTGTCAGCCATTTTTGCTAAACTATCTAAGGATTCAGAACTTATTGATAAAATGGCATGCACCTCGGAAGGTAACCTTTGCAGCCATAATGATTTTAAAAATTCGTCAGTTATACATTTTCCACCCAATTCTCTCATTTTTCTCAATAAGTGAGATGGTTTGTCATCCCCTAAATGCAATTCAGAAATAAGTCTGCGTATTTGTTCGTTTTCCGAATCCGAAAATTCCGCTATTAACCTAGCTTTTAGGACATTACATTTTTCCGTCACGGGGGTATTAAATAAAATATCTGATACTGCAGAAAGAGTTTCAGCTTCTATGGAAGAAATCACGTGGTTAATTTCGTAATGTCGTTACTAATCTTTGCTAGAGCAAAGTTACTTTCAACTTGAATAAACCAAAGCTTAACATTATTTTTCCATAAAGGGGGAATTTTAACCGCCACGCGTGAGATTTGTGGCTCCTGTGCCACCACATTCGATTCGTCGTTGGTTTGGCCTTCCGATCCTGGCATGGTTAACAATTATAAATATATCGTAAATCGTTAACTTAATGTTTTGCACTATGCTTGAGGACTTACGTATCAGTTTAGAATAAAATAATGAAGTCATTCAATATCTCAATAAAATTGCGAACACCAATATTACACAAAGATCAGTTTTAAACAATGAATAATTAAATTTAAATTAAAACTATACTTTTAGAGCAAAATATATCACAATAGCACATTAAGACCAATCACAGATAAGGAAAAAAATTTGGCCACATACCTGTAAATCCTCCTTAACAGTGTGATAAACCACGTGTAATCCGTACCATAAAATGAGAAAGAAATTAAGGAAAATAAATAGGATGGAGCAGTTATCACTCAGAAAAAAGACCAATCTCATCAAAATAAGGCATATTTTTAGCTTTATAAGAAAGATTGAGACAGATAGCCATTAGGAATCTGAAATAGAAGGAGCGAAAGACAGGATCACCAGTGAGGTTCGCGCGACTAACGCGTGCCTACAAAAGTATAGATAACCTTACCTAGAAAAATAGCAATCTTAATTGAGATAGGCATTTAACATTAAGAATAAGATTTAATAAGAAGTAATATAGATACACAATAATGGCTTAAGGAAGCGTACAGTCCCAGATCGAAGTTACATATCACGTGGAAGGCGCAAGACGAGTAGTTTCACAGACTGAAGTTGTTACCCAGAACTGCCGGGGAAAATTCTTCTCTTCCCGTCAGCCCGTAGGGTTGTCAAGCAGGTTTACTGTTTCGCCAATTGGCGCTTTTCTCCAGAGTTTTTGAGTCTGTATCGCCTGTTTGTCCATCAAACAAAAAGTGGAATTGCTGCAAAAAAATGCATAAAGGCATATCCTTTGTTTCTCTAACCATTCCGAAATTTGTTTATCAATTTCACGCTGCTCTGCGGGGGGGGGGTTAACGTCGCGGCGCGCAATGAACTGGAAGTTGATCTGTCAGAACTTTCCTTAGCTTCAGGGCAGATGTTTTTATTTTATTCGGCTTATGATTCCTTACTAAATGTAGTATTTCATCTTGATGTACCCCGTCTTTGATATGATTTAAATCAAATTCTTCGTCATTATAAATATCACGAATACACATCAAATAATTAAGACACAATAACACGCCGAATAAATACTAATTCAAAAGTCAAACAACAAAAATCAGCGTCATATTTTCAAAAATTTTGCAGGACTAGTTTCGATGGTTTTACCGAACCACCATCCTCAGCTGCAAAACTGCAAATGAACAAGATAGGAAATAATGATTAGATAAGATAAGAAAGCCTGGACAAGAATAAGTCCAGGCAGAATTATTGTTGTCCAGGCTTTCTTATCTAATCATTATTTCCTATCTTGTTCATTTGCGGTTTTGCAGCTGAGGATGGTGGTTCGGTAAAACCATCGAAACTAGTCCTGTGAAATTTTTGAAAATATGACGCTTATTTTTGTTGTTTGACTTCTGAATTAGTAACACATCAAATAGTTTTCTGGTTGCAATTTTCTAATTTCGATTATGCGTAATGTATGCTTTACGCATGCGCGCGTTGAAAGAAATGCTTAATAAAGTAAACAAATAAATATTAAGCTTTTTTTCGTAAATTTTGATACCCTTTAGATCATAATTGCTCTTTATTTCATAAATTACGGTTTCATATTTTTAATTTTATAATTTCTGCATGCTATCTTACCAGATTTAAACTGATGATCTAAAATCCGGAATCCCCGAAGTCCCGACGAGTCCGGATTAAAGACTTTTGGTATTCTAAAAATAGTAAGCTTTTTCTGCACTGCACCATTTTGAGATTAATTAATGTCACTGACTCTTTACAGCAATATCAATTATCCAATCAAATGCATTGAGAACCAAAACTAACTCATTCTGAATTAAGATTTCATCCTGAACAGAAGTCACTTGCTTTCTACACTTTGGCCTAGCTTTAATGCTGCTCTCTTGTTACTACAAAGCTACCAAAAGTGTGAACATTTTGAAATACATACAAGTGGGGTCCTAAGCTGTTTCGGCCACATTTTTTAAAAATAAAGATGAGTATTTAATTTGCTTTGGCTACCAAGTTGCTCTTCATTATGGACCAAAATTTCTACAATATCATTATAGCTGAGTTTGCTTCATTACAATGTACAATAGGTGTTACCTTGGTAGGCGGTTGCACGCATTTTGGCGATTTTTATTTTGGGGGGGGGGCGAGCGATACGATTTATGGTAAATCCGCCAAGTCCCGACGAGTTCGGATTAAAGACGTTTGACTGTATAACATTGTTACATATGAATAAAATATAGGTGTAATAATATAAATAGGCAATGTTAAAGAATTAGTTTCTTCCATTACTTCTGCCTGGTTTTTCCCTGCATAGAAGGAACCTGTCAAACCTGCTCTTTGAGGGCCTTTAAGGACTTCAGGTTCAATACTTGGCCAATTGAAAAAAATTATGTATAGTAATGGTTTATTTTTATTACTGATTTATCCACAGAAAAAAAGGAACATGAACAGAAAGACACAACAGACTGTCTTTCTGTTCATTTAACTTTCATAATTTTTAAAGAACTATATCAGCCAAAAATTTTTCTTAAATATTGTACTAGCAGGCTGCAGCCGAAACAAAATTTATAGGTTTTATGTACACGTGAAAAGAAAATGTATAAAAACATTTCAATACGAATGAAATCAGTTCAGTCTCTATAAGCAACAATCAATTTGTAAAACTTTATTTTGTTGCCAAACCAAGAAACTAAAACGTTTGACACTTTTGACTTATATATACTTATGATGTCATGATTAGCCCAGAACGGCGATTAGTCTCAAAATGGCATTTTGCATCGGTTTACTCTAAACGGCATATCACTTTTTAAATTGTTGCCAAAAAATATTATCGCCCTGCATTTAAAGAAATTAAATAATCAAGAATCTGCATGTATGTATGTATGCTTCTTGCACTGTAAAAAACAACAGTACTACCTAGAGCCATTAAATCTTGAATAACGTAATCTCTACCCTAACATGGGCATCTACCTGGAAGCATGAATTTGAAATTTTTTTTTTATTAGCTATTTCAAATTTTGCAAAATTTTAACAAATTTTTTATTATCAAACTCAACAGTTTCTAAGCGAGCAGTGGCAACACTGTATGTAAAAAAACATTTTTAACTCCAGCACACAGGACTGCCTTACAGGAATGCTGTTTTTAAATATTTTGTGATATTGCTACTGAACTGAATTTTATGTGGCTTAAGTATGAACATGATATTGAATAAATAAAGGTAACACAAAAAACATTAAAAAAGTTCCCCTTTGGGCATAATATAGAACCTGAAAGCTTTCAGATTATTATTTTTTTTAAAAATTTAATGTAATATAACAACTTTTTCTCAAAATCAATAAAAGAATCAACATGGTAATAACATATCGTGTCAATTATCTTACTTTGAAATAAAAAAAAGTTGCCAATAGCAGCTATTTATTAAAATGCTGATATTAACGAAAAAGTTTTTACATACTATGACGTCATGTACCAATTGTGCGCTTTTCCCAACGTCATAATACATGACCTTACATAATAAGATGTTTAATGTTCAGCAATGTTATTTTTATTTCAGATTTTGCAAAACTTACAAATTAATGAACAAACTCTATGATTTGAAAGCGATTAGTGGCAACACTTTTCAAAATAAAGCAGATTTTTTTCTTCAGCGTGTAAGATTGTTGCCACTCGGAAAAAATTTGTGCGAAATTAGCATTTTCAGAGATTTTAATTAATATCGAGTCCTACGAAGATGAGAATAAACGAAATAGCTTCCGATGACTTTTTGAAATTCGAAATAATATATTTGTTATAAGTTTAAGTAATATATTTGTTAATAAGTTAATAATATATTTTCTATATACTTGTTATAAGTTTGGTGATGCTGTTTTTATTTTAGATTTTCTAAAGTTACAAATTTTTTATTAACAAACTCTACGATTTGAAAGCGAGCTCTCGCAACACTTTTCGAAATAAAGCAGATTTTTATCTCCAGCATGTGAGACTGTTGTGACCCAGAAAAAATGAGGGTGAAAATTAGCATTTTTGTAGTTTTCAATTAAAATGCCAGCTGATTAAAGTCGTACGAAGATGAGAATGGTCAAAATGGATTTCCCCAAATTTTTAGAATCCAGGGGTACGTCTATCGAAACTCAACTCCCCGCCATTCCAGCGAAGATAATGCCACAAACAAACAGACAGACAGACGCACACATATTTGAATAGTATAAACTGCAGCTTTTAGAATGTGGTTTGTAAAAATACCAAGTATAAAAGATGATTTTTCAAGTGCAGCCAGAATGATTTGTTTAAAAACTCGGGAGCAAATAATCATTTAAAACAAATAAAGTATGGAAAACAATTTTATTAAACTCTTTTAAATTTACAAAAAAGCTAGCTATTAATTTTTGGCCTTGAATGTCATAGATATGATATCAGAAGATCTTAAACAAGCCATTGGTAACACTCCTTGCACTGGTGTAAGTAGATTTTCGACGACATAATTTTTTCCTTCAGCATCCGCTGCTTTAAAAATTCCTTTAACTTTAATACTTTCATGCATGTTAATTTTAACCTCACTGTTTGCTAATTCTGCAATGGAACGAAGATAATCTTCTCGAAGACGAGCCCGTTCTTCTTGCCCAGCAATGAATTTAGGATCCAAAAGGTGACTCATGATAACTTATAGAAAGTATTTTTTGCTTTAAATGAGAAATAATCCAGTTTCCTATTAAAAGAAAATATGTACATTATATATCAAACCTTAATATAGCACATAGACTATCAAAGTAAAAATAACAATATAAGGAGTAAATTGGAAGATTCAAGACAATATTTATTATCTTTCATAAGAAATATATAATTATTGCTTACTTAGGCTAGACTTAGAGTTATATGTATATAAAACATATAACTATAAGTTTTATATAAGCATATCAAACATATCTATAGTTTAGTTAAGTTTTTCATCTTTTTTCTTAAAAAAACTATAATGATAAACGTGAAAACTATTTCTTTTGGTCTTGAATTGGTTACTGCCAGCTGAAATACTGCTCAATAATACCCAATAGTGGAAAACACCACTATAAAGTACAAAAATAAAAAAATGTGCATGTAGGGTGAAAGAAATTACAAACTCTGAAATGAACTGCAGTAGAAAATATATCATAAAATGTGCATGCTTGTTAATTTATCCCAGAATTGTTGCAGAATGTAGGTAGATTTAAATGTAGTTCAATTTTTATCAATTCGTGTTTCATGGGAAAACCTTGGTAAATAAAAAATTTGATGGTTAATATATGGAGGAGATATATGTGGCATTCCGACAGATACTTCAACTTCTATTCATGAGATGGCGCAACGTGTAAAATCCAGTTCTTAATCGGAGCAGCAAAGCGACATCTTTACTCACTCAGACTTCTCGTCACACAACCGTACGCGAAGGTAGCATGAACTGTGGTCCGAGCTCTGTGTTGATCTCTGCAATGTAATTTAAATTGTAATTTAGTATTTAATATATTTTTTTGTTATAGGAGATTGTCTACTCTTATTTTCTTTAATTATATCATGCATTAAGCACACACGGCCAGCAAAAGTGGTGACCTTTTGACTGAGCACGCTACTGACAATGGATTTTCAATGACCCTAAG
The DNA here is from genome assembly GCF_044657685.1 of Stegodyphus dumicola. Classification (NCBI taxonomy): domain Eukaryota; kingdom Metazoa; phylum Arthropoda; class Arachnida; order Araneae; family Eresidae; genus Stegodyphus; species Stegodyphus dumicola. Next base: position 110,848,997 of record NC_140768.1, read on the forward strand.
CCACGTGCATCCAAGGCATTCTGAAGAACCGACTAAAAATAACAACGAATATGGACATTAAACGTATGCTACAAAGTACCCCTTCAATTATTTCTAGATGTATTGATATATATTCCTTGTGTTTTTTCAAAGTCGTGCATATCATCGCAAGGAGCTTCAGCAAATCATCAATGTGATCTGTTCCGTTCCGCTGACTTCGCCAGTCGTGCAATAATTCTTCGATCATTCAACGACAAATGTGCTACAACAGTGATTTTCGCTAAATGTGCTACATCAGTAATTTTTCTGCAACGTGCTACGGCAAAATTCTTCCCTCAGTGTTCGAAAGTAGTGAATTTCTTTCCCACGTGCTACAGGAGTGATTTCCTTTTTCCTTCGAAACTGCCTTAGCAGTGTGAAGTGGTGATTTTGTGTGTGTGCAATACAAAATGAACGCATCATTTTTTTTCCTCAAATAAGGGTTTCTTTTCAAATGCATTTCGGTAAAATATTATTTGTGTGTGTAATTGCTGACCCTGTATTATTTGTGTGTGTATCGTTACGTAAATTTTTTCTGCATGGTTAAAATACTTATTGTTATCATGGTAAAATATCAATAGTGTATCTTCATGCTACAATTTTTGTGCTGTTAAGTGTTTATTATTTAAAGTGAAAATTATCTATCAGTATGCCCGACGATATTCCACCAGAGTCACAAATCACACGCGTTGCGGTGAAGCCACCGCCTTTCTGGAAAAATAATCCTTCATTGTGGTTCGCTCAGATCGAAGCACAATTTTCTATCGCTCGCATTAGTGAGGATTCTACAAAATTCAACCATGTAGTTGCAGCAATTGAGTCTGATATTCTGAATTCAGTGCATGACTTAATTCTCAAACCACCTGATTGTGATAAATACTCCAAACTGAAACAGCGGCTCATTGAAATCTATTCAGAAAGTGAATCTTCAAAAATACGTACTTTACTACAAGGACTTGAACTTGGAGATCAGCGACCTTCATACTTGCTGTCACGAATGCATGATCTGGCAGGAAGCCATTTTAGTGACGATTTGTTGAAGTCACTATGGCTTTCGCGTCTCCCTAATAACATACAAATAATTCTTGCTGCTTCCAATGAAGATCTAACCCGTTTAGCAGCAATGGCTGACAAAATTAATGAACTTGTTACTCCAGCTTATGTCAGTGCTGCTAATGCTGCACCTTCCAGTTCATCCCTCGAACAACAAGTGGCTGAATTGACCAAAAAAGTATCTGAACTCTCTACAAGTCTTCATGCTTCACGGAGATACAATCGATCAAATCAGGGCCCACGTAATAAATTTCGTGCCCAAAGCAGGAGTCCATCTCGTCTTAATACTCGAACGCAGTACAAAGAACCCACAAGTGGCATATGTTTTTATCATACGAATTTTAGAGCTCAAGCTCGCAAGTGTGCCCCTCCATGCACTTTTGAACAAGCGGGAAACTAAATGGGCGGTCTTCTGCTGGCCAACAGAATGTCCGCCACATCGACAGAATAGTACTGGCTGATCGTTCAACTCAGTTATGTTTTCTAGTAGATACTGGAGCTGACATATCAGTGCTCCCGAGAACTAAAACAAATGCTCACCAACTTAATAAACTTGTACTGTATGCAGCCAATGGTACCCAAATTGCAACCTACGGCACCAAACTATTGACACTTGATTTAAACTTGCGCCGGACTTTCAACTGGCCTTTTATTATTGCGGATGTAACTCAAGCAATTATTGGTGTCGACTTCTTGACACATTTCCACCTTCTAGTGGATGTCAAGAATAATTGCTTAATTGATGCTACAACTCAGCTGACATCACAGGGCCAAGCTTCTCACATATCGAACCAACATAAGTGTACAATAACCAACATAAGTGTGAACCAACATAAGTGTACATAAGTGTACAATCTACCAACATAAGTGTTGTATCGGGCAGCACACGGTTTCATCGGTTATTAGCCAAATTCCCTGACATTTTAAACCCATCCAAATCAGGGCAGCATACTCATCAGCCAGAAGTGTATCATCACATTGAAACACATGGCCCACCTGTATTTTCCAAGCCTCGTCGTCTTTCCCCAGAGATGATAAAAACTGCTCGCAAAGAATTTGAATTCATGCTAGCACAGGGAACCATTCGCCCATCTAAAAGTCCATGGGCCAGTCCACTTCACATAGTTAAAAAGTCTAATGGTGACTGGCGGCCTTGTGGAGATTATCGTCGACTTAATGCCATCACGGTCCCTGACAGATATCCAGTCCCACATATCCAAGACTGTACCCATCTTTTTCATGGAACAAACATATTTTCTACCCTCGATCTTGCAAGAGCATATCATCAGATCCCAGTGCATGCTGAAGATGTGCCCAAGACCGCAGTGACTACACCATTTGGTCTCTTTGAGTACTTATATATGCCATTTGGCCTTCGCAATGCTGGCCAAACATTTCAGCGTTTCATACACCAAGTACTGTCTGGCCTCGATTTCTGCATCCCATATTTTGATGATATCCTGGTTGCATCTACAGATGCGGAAGAACATTTTCAACATCTGCGTCAGATTTTCACTCGCCTTAAAGATCATGGATTAAAACTAAATCCATCCAAATGTGTACTTGGTTAACCCTCAGTTTCCTTTCTTGGATGTCTTATCACCCAGAATGGAGTTAAACCTTTACCGGAAAGAGTCAAAGCAATTAACGACCTACCTCAGCCCAAAACCATCTCTGAACTGAAGCGTTTTCTAGCAATGTTAAATTTCTACCGACGCTTTCTGCCAAATGCCGCAAAAACACAAGCCTGCCTACATGAGTTTCTGAAGAATAGCAAAAAAAAACGATCAACGAGCTGTCCCTTGGACTGAATCTGCATCTGCAGCATTCGTGCAATGCAAACACGTTCTTATCACTCACCTAGTGATCAGCTCTCTATAATGGTAGATGCATCTGACACGGCCATAGGAGCAGTGCTTCAAGCCCATACCACTAAAGGACTTTCCCCAATGGCATTCTTTTCCAGAAAACTCACTACTGCAGAAAGGAAATACAGCACATATGACAGAGAGCTACTTGCTGTGTACTGTGCTGTTAAATACTTCCGGCACAACTTGGAAGGACACGACTTCATCATTTTCACTGATCATCGACCATTAACCTTCGCTTTTAAAAAAAACTCTGACTCATGTTCTCCTCGTCAGGTCGACATCTGGATTTCATCGCCCAGTTTAGTACAGATATCAGATATGTCTCTGGTACTGATAACTGTGTTGCTGATGCCTTGTCTCGGGTAAACAATATCAACCTCACTACCCCAGATTTCTCTGAAATTGCAAAAGCTCAATTGCATGATGAGGAACTCAAGAACCTAATCTCAAATCCACAAACCTCCCTTCAGTTACAACCGCTGCACATTGATCCAACGCTTAAAATTTACTGTGACATAGAGAACAATAGAATACGTCCCTATATTCCTGTCAATTTTAGACGTGAAGTGTTTAATGCCTTGCACAATTTGGCACATCTTGGAATCCGTGCCACCAAAAAGCTGATCGCAGACAGATTTGTCTGGCCAGCGATGAATCAAGACATCACAGAATGGACTCGTTCATGTATTAGATGTCAACGGTGTAAAGTATCCCGTCACACTCACAGCCCCATTCAACAATTTAACCTTCCAGCAAGACGCTTTGATCATGTGCACTTAGACTTGGTTGGCCCATTGCCTCCTTCAAATAGTTACACTTACCTCCTCACTTGTATTGATCGGTACACAAGATGGCCTGAAGCCATTCCTATTGAAAATATATCCGCTGAAACTGTAGCTCGAGCATTCATCCCCCAGTGGCTTTCAATATTTGGCATGCCTACCACCATCACTACTGAACAAGGCCGACAATTTCAATGTCACTTGTTCGCATCCCTCACCTCTCCTCTTGGCATTCGCCATATTCGCACAACACCACACCATCCATCTGGAAATGGGATGGTGGAACGCTTTCACCAATCTCTCAAACAAGGTCTGAAGTGCCACAGTAGCACACACTGGACAGAAGCCTTACCCCTAGTCTTGCTTGGTCTTCGCACAGCATTCAAAGAAGACATTGGTAGCACTTGTGCTGAAATGTTATATGGTGCAACCCTCCGTCTGCCAGGTGAATTCTTTCACCCAGAATCTACTCCAGTTATCGACCCTCCAACATTCCTTCAACGTTTACGTGAGACCATGAGCAATATCTCGCCAACCCCAGCATCTTCGCATAACCAGCCAAGCTATTTTGTACATCCTGCGCTTGAGACATCTTCGCACGTATTCGTGCGCAACAATGCAATTAAGCCAACTTTAACACCTTCATATGATGGTCCATTCAAAGTTGTCAAATGAACACCGAAACATTTCACCATCATCTGCAATGGCAAACAATCAGTGATTGGAATCGATCGTCTCAAACCAGCATTTCTAATGCAAGATCCAACAACTTCCTCATCAACATCACTCCCGGAAGAAAGCTTACATCCCGTTAAAGAGCAACCTAAAACTACCAGATCTGGAAGAAAGGTTAAATTTAACCCAAAGTACTTATAACGTACCGATGGTACTTGGGGGGGGGGTACTGTGGCGTTCCGACAGATACTTCAACTTCTATTCATGAGATGGCGCCACGTGTAAAATCCAGTTCTTAATCGGAGCAGCAAAGCGACATCTTTACTCACTCGGACTTCTCGTCACACAACTGTACGCGAAGGTAGCATGAACTGTGTTCCGAGCTCTGTGTTGATCTCTGCAATGTAATTTAAATTGTAATTTAGTATTTAATATATTTTTTTGTTATAGGAGATTGTCTACTCTTATTTTCTTTAATTATATCATGCATTAAGCACACACGACCACCAAATATACATAGAAGTAGAAAAATTGGGCAAAATTTAGATATATTGTATGACTGTTTACAATTCAACGTACGATTAGGATTCAAATACACAAAATTTAAAAATAAGCATAAGGCTTTTGTAAAATTATTTAATAAAATCTTGATCATTTCAAAATAAATGAAATATTTGCTAAAATACTTCTTTTAGTATACTGAATATGTATCACATATGCTGAATTACAATGTAAGTAAACATTGTATGAATAAATATGCACTGAGTATAAACAAACTGATGTCTTTATGTCTTAGTACCATAGTCGCATGCAATGCGGATTTTACAGAGACTGGTATTTCTTTTCCTGACCCTTTTACAGGTCCTACACGGATGGTGTTTTTGGATTTCAATACCTCTGCAAGCTTCAGGCATTGTAAAAAAGTTATCTGTAGTGACATTTCTACCTTTGTTTTCACATGGACTTGATAGTTGCAGTACTACATGTTCAGAAAGAGAAACGTTGAATGGACTTCATTTATGTTTTCCAAGATATGGGAATCCATTTATTAGATATTTTGAGTCAACACCTGCAGATAACCAGAACTTGATTCCAAATTTATCTGGTTTGTTTGGCATATATTGAATAAACCTACACCTAGCTTTTGTAGGAAATAACAGTTCATCTACAGTTATATTAGAACCTGGTGGTGTATAGGTAGTCTGGCAATTTTCAATGGAACAATTACAAATACTGGAGATAAGGGGAAATTTGTCTGCCTCTAGACGATATGATCTCATCTATTTTATACTGAAGTGTAACAATCTCATTATTTCATGAAATTCGTCTCTTGACATTGTATTTCGGAAAAACAGTGGTCCCCAGTTCATTGATTACAAGCTATTCAGTTTAAGTTCTTTTGCAATATATATACCATGTGCATATAAAATTGCTATAAAAGCATCCATTTCTTCTATTGTTATATATTTCATTTATTTTCACGAATCTCTCTATGAGCTTCATCTTCAATGCATTTCTATATATGCTTCAATATCCTTCATCTCTAAAAAGTCTCCAAGCACTTAACGGACTGTTGTCTATAACATTGTTTTTAGCATGGGGTGTTGGGCCCCCAACTTTCTTCAAAATATTTTCTTTTGATTTTTTTTTCCTTTATTAATTGTTCCTAATTGTATGATAATCCAAACTGTTCCATCATTGCCAACTTCATTATTTCCTACTTTGACTGTTACTGATGATTTCTTTTTTGGATTTCCTTGATTGCAAGCAACTTTTCTTAGAATTTTTTATTTTTTATCTGATAAATTATTATTGCAATGAGAAGGTCCAGCAACTGTTAGGTCACTGCCAGATTTATCATTACTCTAGACTACTCTATCATCTCATTTTCTTCATTAGTACGCAGGTATTCATCCTTGCTACTCAAAATCGAAACACTCATCATTATCATCATCTTTTGAATCATTTTCAGTGATTCTCGTGCTGTTAAATTTTAATAGTTATAAAACATCTGATGTGTACACCACATGACTTCCTTGTATGGAATATTAAATTATATGCATTTTTCTTGCATTTCATTTAAACTTATTGGACTGAATTAAATCTACTTCGCCGACAGTGCGTAAACCACAATAGAATAAATGCATTCTTTAAAATTCACTTTGTTTACCATAGCGACACTCTGGCACTAGGTTTACTTAACAGTATTATATTTCGTTCATATTATAACTCTGAATGCACAAAATTTATATCATTTAAAGAATTATCTAATCGTTGCCACATGTTCTATTCAAATACTATAATAAAGCTAGAATGATGTATAAAAGAAATTAAGCAAACAAAGCAAAAAAGAAACAGCTTTTCACAGACGACTGAGTATTTCTCATTCAATTAGTTAAGTTCTCACTTCGCGAGAAGGCAAAAGTACATAAAATCTCAAAATATCTATATTAAAAATTACGAAGTAAATCATAAACACTTATTTCCTCGAAAAAATTCCAGAAAGGATTAAGCATGATTTAATTGGCAATAATAAATGAACGCGTTATCTTTGTTGTTGCAAAGCTAAGTTTCTCTAGATTGGCAACAAATCCACCATCCTGCTGTTTCAAATGTAAACAAACAATGGCCGCCATCAAGAGAAGTATTAGGCTTAGCGGCACTTAAACAACTTTAAAATTGTTGATAATTCTAAAAATATTACATAGAGATTTACTAAAGGCATAAAAACCTTAACCGGAAGATAAGAACAACAGAATTCAATCATTTTTAAAGCAAAAAATGTACAATTTACAAACATAAGAGTAAAGAAACTGAGATCACTGAGCCGGGTAACAGAATGGATATATATACAGTCAAAAGTCGTTAATTCGGACACCCATAATCCGGACTTCAAAGCTACAAACTTTCTGCGCATGCGTTGCGTTCACGCATCCGCACAGGCGTTTACGAGTGCGCGTAAGACCTTTACGGCTGCAAATATGTTTGTGCGCATGCGCGTTTAATGTGTAACGGACAGTATAAGCTAAGCTAAAATTATCTAATTTAGTTAATGTTGCCTATTGCGTTGTTCCTTAATCTTCGAATTGGATCCGGCTTATTAGTTTTTGCAGACTGTTGTTGAAGCAATTTCATAAAAGTAAGCTTGAACTTTCGATTATGTCAAATAGAATTTCCGATATATATTTACTAATATGTAATTTGTATCTACAAAGCGAAAGTATGTTTCGAAATCCGAAATCTGTTTATTAATTTCACGCCGCGGATTGGAAGTTGATCTCTCATCACTATCCTTTTCTTCAGGGCAGATGTTTTTTATTTTATTTGGCTTATAATTCGTTACTAAGTGTAGTATTTCATCTCGATGTACTCCGTCTTTGATATGATTTAAATCAAGTTCCTCGTCATTATAATTCGCTTTCGATAGTGAAGAAAGTGACCCAGAGGTTATTGAAAACGAAAACATTTCGATTGACAAATTAGTCGGTATTCTCAACACAGCAATTATAGGACTTGAACAGTGGAACTTTGTAACTAAACAAGAAATTATGTCTGTTTAATAGAATTAAAGAGAAAGTTTTATCACATGAAAAGCAACTTACATTGAAAGAAATGTTTAATAAAGTAAACAAATAAATATTAAGCTTTTTCTTTTTGTAAATTTTGATACCCTTTAGATCATAATTGTTCTTTATTTCATAAATTACGGTTTCATATTTTTAATTTTGTAATTTCTGCATGCCATCTTACCAGATTTAAACTGATGATCTATAATCCGGAATCGCCGAAGTCCCGACGAGTCCAGATTAAAGACTTTTGACTGTATAAATATATTCATATACATTTGGTGCAGCCGACTGCAACCAAAATACGAGGTGCACATCTACATGTTATAGCAGTCTTATATACAAAATTTCAACTTTCTGAGGCTATTCGCTTTTGAGTTATGCGAGATACATACATACGTTCGTACAGACGCTACGAAAAATTCTCTTCAGAATTAATTTTAAAGCAGTTTTATAATTTTTTTTTTTTTTTTAGGAAACGAGTCTTTTATTCTGTTCTTACGTACAGATATCACACAAAAACAGCATTAAATTGCATTCGATAGCGGTCAAAATTGATATTTTCGTTGAAATATGCTGCCTGAAACTTTTCGCGATTACAATATTTCCTTTTTACTTTGTACAAGGAAGTAAAAAGGCTAAACATGACTGAATAGAAGCATAAAAGTAAATAACTATTTCAGAAGCACAGAAGGGGGGTGGAACGTCGCGGCGCGCAATGAACTGGAAGTTCATCTGTTATCGCAGATGTTTTTATTTTTTTCGGCTTATAATTCCTTACTAAATGCAGTATTTCATCTCGATGTACTCAGTCTTTGATATGATTTAAATCAAATTCCTTGTCATTATAAATATCACGAATGCAAATCAAATAGTTTTCTGGTTGCAATTTTCTAATTTCGACTATGCGCAATGTACGCTTTGCGCATGCGCGCGTTGAACAAAATGTTTAATAAAGTAAACAAATAAATATTAAGCTTTTTTCATTGTAAATTTTGATACCCTTTAGATCATAATTGCTCTTTATTTCATAAATTACGGTTTCATATTTTTAATTTTATAATTTCTGCATGCCATCTTACCAGATTTAAACTGATGATCTATAATTTGGAAAAATCAATAATCCGGAATCACTGAAGTCCCGACGAGTCCGGATTAAAGACTTCTGGTATTCTAAAAATAGTAACCTTTTTCTGCACTGCACCATTTTGAGATTAATTAATGTCACTGACTCTTACATAATGCCAGTGTTGAAAATGGAACTAAAGCAACCAATAGTAATTTTACAGCAATATCAATTATCCAATCAAATGCATTGAGAACCAAAACTAACTCATTCTGAATTAAGATTTCATCCTGAACAGAAGTCACTTGCTTTCTACACTTTGGCCTAGCTTTAATGCTGCTCGCTGCTCTCTTGTTACTACAAAGCTACCAAATGTGTAAACATTTTGAAATACATATGAGTGGAGTCCTAAACTGTTTCGCCACATTTTTTAAAAATAAAGATGAGTATTTAATCTGCTTTGGCTACCAAGTTGCTCTTCATTATGGATCAATATTTCTACAATATCATTATAGCTGAGTTTGCTTCATTACCATGTACAATAGGTGTTACCTTGGTAGGCGGTTGCACAGATTTTGGCGATTTTTTTTTGGGGGGGGGGGCGAGCGATACAACTTATGGCAAACCCATTGCTAGACAAGTTATTTATGGTAACCAATACTTTGTTGTCATGTTATTTAAAAAATAATGCGTTTTATTATGCCTAAATTCCGTGTTTTAAATATTATTTATGGCTTCTAAATATTAAAAATCAATTTAATTTTGCATTTTTATTTGAAATAAAAATTTTATTGTTTATGATATTTTATGTTGTGGATGATGTAATCAATGACGCCGCATTACTTTAAAAGTAATTGGTTTTAATATCTATAAATTTAATCTAATGTTTTAAATATTATTTATGGCTGTTAAATATTAAAATACAACTTAATTTTGCATTTTTTAAAAATGATTATTTAAATAATTTTAATTCCATTCGTGATGTAATCAGCTCCCTGATTGATTACAGAATATTTGTGCATTAAAGATCTACAATCAGCTCCCTGATTGGTTACTAAATATTTATGCATTACCATGCCATTTTAAAATTTTATTATTCATCTCTTTGAATTTCTTAGATTATATTTTTCAAATTTTTTCCTTTAGATTACATTTTTCAAATTTTTTTCATTGATATCTAAATTATGATTTCGATTTTTTTCGTGGTACTTATGAATATATGACAAATTAAATACAAAAAGAATGTAAGTACATATTTTTTTACTACTTTATAATTGTACACTTCAATTTTTATTAAAAAAATTAATACGTACACTATTTTCAAAATTTTCAGAGATATTTATTGCCATATATATTTTAATGTTAAATAATTTTATCCTATAAAACTTATTTTAAAGGATTTGAATTTAAGTAATATTTTAATTCTTTTAAATGTTGGTATGATGTTTTTAATTCGATATTCAATTTAAATAATATTTTAATTCTTTTAAAAGTTGGTATGATGTTTTTAATTTGATATTCAATTTAAGTAATATTTTAATCCAATTAAACGTTAATGCAATGTTTTATAGTGGTGTTTTTATTCTATTTCTTTGCTATATGAAAGTAATAATTTAACTTACTTTAGTATTTTATACTCATAGTAAATGCATTTATTTACATTTGCCTGCCATCTTAAAAAATGACATTTTCAACAAAAAAATTAATCAGTTATTTTTAACAATTTTTTTTTAAAGCTTCAAATACTTTACTATGTGTAAAATACGTAAAAACAGCGTTTTTCAAGATGGCTGACGATTGTAAAAATTGTGCCAACAATTGCGCTAACGTAAATCGCCAAAAATCCATGCAACCATCTACCAAAGTAGCACGGTACAATATTATGACAGCTAAGTCTGCACCATTAAAATTATGGATCAACATCTATGAAATTAAATATGTCTACATTTACATTACCAATGCTTCTATGTTATTACACCTAAGTTTGCATTTATTTTATATAGTGTGCATAAAACAAAGTATGCAAATCAAAATTATAACTCCGATAACCTTTTAATTTGGGTACTTTCCCTCTCTATTCTACAAAAAGTTACAACTTTTTGTGGACTGCATCATTTCTGGATTAATACTAACATATGACTTCAACATAACGATGATGAGATAATTAATTCAGAACTTAAATCCAAACCTTTCTTTCAATAAGCCTCCACAATGGATAACTATGCACTTGCTTTCTGCACCTTGGCCTAGATAGACTGTTGCTTGTAGCTTCTCTTCTACCTGCAAAGCTATCAAAAATGTGAAATGTTTCATGGTGGGGATGTATTTAATTATGGCAAAGCACAGCGAGCATAAAAATTAGCGAGTTTGGTTCACGCCAAAAGATATGGAGAAGGAGGATATTGAAACTGAGTCAACACTTAAAAGAAATGTTTGAGAAAGTTTCTGTATTATTGGACTGTCCTACTGTATCTTCAGAAGAATTCGTTGCAGTAGATGATGATAATGTGTACACAGCCCCAATTGTAACAGACAAAGATTGTTCAAAGCTCAGAAAATATCATTGATGCAAACTCCGACTACGAAAATGAAATGAATAATGCAGCTCACGTCATCCGAAAAGAGGAACATCGACATTGAACAATTTGATGCTAAAAAACACCATGCAAATAAAAATACCAGATTATTTCCCAAAACCTCAATAAATGCTTTGTTTTTCAAAAAACTTGAAAATATTGCATTAAGTTCTCATGGATGTTTTTGTTTCATTGATTTTTATTAAATACATGCATATATACATATCTATGTAAATAAAATGTACTCTAATAAACTTTATTTTGTTGAATATATATATATTTTTGCAATATCCTTTAACACGAAAAAAATATTTCAGTCCCCTCAGTTTTGTGTTAAACAATTTTCACTGTATTTTTATAAATTTTTTGTAAACTAATATCAAATTTAAAAGTTATACTCAACAGCATATTGAGAGAAACATAAAATTTTTTAGTTTTAAGATATGAGAAATCCTATGCTCTTCTAATGAAACATTTAACTAGGACACAGTTTTCAACATACAAGTTCTACTTAACTTCCAGGAAGTCAAGGATGTGACATGTTGTAAAACTCTGTGCTGAATGGTTACCATCAGAGAAAATGGTTAGAATTTTTTAATAGTTTTCAAGCTGCGATTGATCAGAATAGAGCTTTAACCAAGATTGAGAAATTCGTATACTTGAAATCATTATTGATAGGGCAAGTATATAATGTTGTTGAAGGATTTCAGTTAACCGAACACAATTACGATTCGTGCTTAGAACTTTTAAAAGAACGCTTTGGAAAACCAGAGAAAATTACAAAATCACACATGAATAATCTTTTGGACATAGAACCAGTTAAAAATTCTTCTAACTTGAATGCACTAAGAAGATTTACTTTTCAAGTTACTTCAAAATTGTGAGAATGATTTTTTGGATTCTAAGATTCATAAATAATTGTAGACATGGAGGAAGAAATTATGATGAAACCCTGAGTGTTGAAGAATTAGACATTGCTGAGAGGAAATTATTGAAGATCGTTCAACAAGAAGCATTCTGTAATGAAGAACAGCTGAAGGGACATTTTACTTTCAGAGATGAAGACGGGATTATAAGATTGAAAAAGAAGGTTTTGAGAAGACATGACGATGAAAACTTCCGGTGCCCCAATGTACTTCCATCCAAACATGAATTAGTAGAAAGAATGATACAAGACTACCATTTACAACTTTTACATGCTGGTACTCAAGTTCTTTTGACTAATATTCTTCAAAAATTTTGGATAATAAGAGGAAGAAAAACAATACAAAGAGTCATATCGAAGTGCGTTCGGTGCAAGAGACACTCGGCGAAAGCTCAAGATACAGTGCCTTGTCCTCTGCCAGAAGATCGAGTGAGAGATGCGTATGCATTTGAGGTGACATATGTTGATGTTGCAGGACCACTTTATTTAAAAGAAAATAGAAAAGCTTGGATCTTGCTTTTTACCTGTGGAGTTTATCGTGCGGTTCATTTAGAATTAATTGAAAGCTTATTGACTAATGGATTCTTCCTCAGATTTCGAAAATTCATAGCACGAAGAGGACATCCTAGAGTAGTATACAGCGACAATGGCATAAATTTTGTAGGGGCAAGGAATTTACACCGATCTGTTGACTGGAAACAAATTATCAGAAGTTCTTCGACAATGAAAGTTCAATGGAAGTTAAATCTACCAACCACAGCATGGTGGAGCAGCTGGTGGGAGAGACTGGTTCAGATGATCAAGAAATTATTGAGAAGAGTCTTGGGAAAAGCATTACTTTCATATGAAGAAATGTTAACTATTCTATATGCAGAAGCAAATATCAACTCCAGACCAATAACATACGAGTCAGAAGATTCCACCGATTTATGTGCGCTCACTCTATCTATGTTTATTTAGGATGTGCGAACTGAAGGTGTTCCGGATCTGGACAGTTTGGATAAAATCAGCTTATAGAAAAGATGGCGATACCACCAAAAATTACGTGTAGAATTTCACAAAAGATTTAGAGATGAATATCTTGCACTGTTAGTACATTGGTCAAAGACCATACCTTCGCAAACCATCAAGAGAAGTGATTTAGTGTTTGAAGTGGATGACAGAAAGAAAAGAACAGACTGACTTATAGGTCGCGTTGTAGAAATGTATCCTGGGAAAGACAACGAAGTACAAGTTGTCAAAGTGAAAACTGCAATGGGTGAACTATTAAGACCTGTGAAATGTTTTTATCCTCTAGAACTTGATACACCTAACATGTCTAGTGATTTGACCATAAACAGAAAAAACTCTGTCGGTGAATGTGACAGTGATATGAACTATCAAACTACATATGGACGTAAAACTGTAAAACCTGTTACGTATTTTTAAATTGTTATACTGATTTTTGTTTCTTTTCAGTATCTTACACATTTAATTGTTCTAGATATAGTAAATTGGAACATGTTATCTGAATATGGTAAGGAAATATTTAGATGTGTAATAGTCCTTTGTAAATATTAATTTTTAGAGCATTAGTTAATTTTCATATTTGTGAACTTTTGTTTGATTATTGATAAATTTTGTTTTGATTTGCTCATGTAAAATCCAAAGGTTAGAAGGATGTTCCATTCTTGTCACTAGATGGTGAGCATTCTTCCTTTTTTTTTTCCCTAATTGAGATCTAGGAACGAGAAGAGATTCAAACCGCTCGCGAGAGCGTAAAGACAAACTTCGATTTCAAAACTTATGACGTTAATAACTAAAATGTATTGTAATTGAAATAATTATCATTTACCATGTAAATACTGTAAAATATAAAGATGTGTGAAAAATAAATAGTCATTAAGACTGCTTCGAGGTTATGATTGAATCGAATAGACGGCTGAAATTGCTCTCCTAAATAGAACTATCAATTAGAAATAACACCTTGTATGACAGCCAGACACACTATCCAGAAAATTCATACTATGGTTCACAAATACATGTTCAAAACCTTCTTTTCCTAAATCCTTGTAAGATTTCTAGTTATCGAAAAAATAGTTGTACCACTCAATCCACTCTTTAATACACTGCATCCATGTTTCCTTACTTCTATCATGCATAGCCACTAAAAATAATCTCCCAAACTCTCTTGCAAACACGTCCCTTATTGCAATATAGGCTATTTCAAAACACGAACCAATGAGCAATTGAATCACTCCAGCAAAAGAGTATTTAACATCAAAAGGGTTGCCATACAACACGCAATCGCGCCAAAAACCAGCGCAGAACACATATCGCCACAGTTGGTGATCTTAGGGCGCATATAAGAGTAGAGCCAAAGGTTTTACAAATTTTGGATTCAGGTTCTCAAAGGCAAACGTGCAACTGATTTCAGGAATTTTGAAATATAAACATTGAATGAAGAGAAGAGTCTGGGGAAAGAGAACATGCTGTATTTGCCAGAGCTTCTCTATAGGATCGTAACAACCGGGGTGGTGGCTTAAGAGCTCATGAGTGAGGAGGAAAAAATATACCAATTTTATTATATTGCAGATTTCATTTTAGAAAAACAAGACTTCAATAATAATATTTAAATTTTTATAGAGCTACTCTTATATGCGTCCTCAGGTCGCCAAATTTCTCGACAACATGCTGCCATATTACTACCTAAATTTTTTTTCTATATTTTGAACTTTAAGCCTAAAATGTTCTCTAAAAACGTGGTCACACATTTTAAGCTAAAAATCCGAAACAAAACAAAGAAAGGAAAAAAAAAAGGTTACATAGCAAAAACGTAATATTTCTAACCAAAAATATTTCACAAGAATCCATGCACACAGCGATATATTTTAACTTAAAAAAAATCTATGAATTGCACAATCTAGGCATTGCGCACAAATCAACCAAATAAACTTAAACTAAATTACAAACAATTCAAAAAACAACAATAACAACAAAAATTCATAGTAAAAATACAATGAACATAACATTCTATAAAATAAAAACACTAAAATAAAATACACTTATCATAATATATTCCTGAATAAAATTTCGTCAGTCACACAATGTCTCTGAACAAAAGTGCCATGATTATGCTACAGTCAAAAGTCGTTAATCCGGACTCGTCGGGACTTCGGCGATTCCGGATTATAGATCATCAGTTTAAATCTCATAAGATGGCATGCAGAAATTCTAAAATTAAAAATATGAAACCATAATTTATGAAATAAAGAACAATTATGATCCAAAGAGTATCAAAATTTACAAAAAAAAAAAAAAAAAAAAAAAAAAACTTAATATTTATTTGTTTACTTTATTAAACATTTCTTTCAATGTAAGTTGTTTAAGTTGCTTCGTTTTATGTGATAATACTTTCTCTTTAATTCTATAAACAGACATAATTTTTTGTTCAGTTACAAAGTTCCGCTGTTCAAGTCCCGTTAATTGCTGTGCCGAGAATACTAACTTGTCAATCGAAATTTTTTCGTTTTCACTAACCTCTCTGTCACATTCTTCATGTCTTTATCCATTTTTGCAGCAATTCCACTTTTTGTTTGTTGGACATCGAAACATACTTTCATTTTGTAGATCCTTTGGAAGTTCCAGCATCGGAAATTCTATTTGACATAATCGAAAGTTCAAGTTTACTTTTATAAAATTGCTCTTACAGTCTGCAAAAAATAATAAGCGGGATCCAATTCGAAGATTAAGGAACAACGCAATCATTAACATTAACTGAAATAGATAATTAGATAATTTTAGCTTACACCGTCCGTTATACATTAAACGCGCAGGCGAAAACGTATTCTGCACTTGCGCACATGCATATGTGCAGTAGTCAAGGTCTTACGCATACGCGTAAAATGCCGGCACATGCGCAGAAAGTTTTTAGCTTTGAGGACCAGATTATAGATCATTCCGGATTATGGGTGTCCGAATTAACGACTTTTGACTGTATATCACATGTCTTTCTGAGATTCAAAATTTCGAAAACAATGATAAAAACTTGCTCCAAAGTTAACTTACTACACCAAAACCACAATCCAAATCTTAAACTCTACTGACAGCCACATACTTTACCAGCAACCATTTAACTACAAATCCACACAAGAACTATCAGAAACGTCCTTCTTCATCTGAGTTCTCATAGCAGCTCCAAATTTCGGACTCCGTTTTAAAAGTCACACAGAAATTCAAAAAATACACTTCAATCCTCATAAACACACCCGAGAACAAAAAAACTCATCAACTCCAACATCGTACCTTTTAATACTAAATTCACTTTCCACACAATCTAAAATACACGACTAAAATCTTCCCACCACATCTATCATTGCAATATAGGCCATTTCAAAACACGCACGACACGAATCAACGAGCAATTAAACCACCCCACTAGGAAAATATTTTTCAATGTCAACAGGGTTGCCATACAACACGCAAGTGCGTCCAAAACCAGCGCAGAACACATATTACCCCTTTTGGTGAAATTAGAGCGCATATAAGAGTACAGCCATTTTTATTTTCAAAACTATTTATTTAATTAGAAATAAAGTTTATTTATAATTCAATAAAAAATTATACCAGCAAATACACTGATGATTAATCAGATTACGTCACCTTTGCTACTAGACTGCATCGCTATACAGGCTAACTCAAATAAAAGGCTTCTAGGCAGAACTAGGAATTACTAGAAAGTATAAGTGAGAAAGGTGGTGCTTACAAGAGTGTTCTGGTAGAAACCTGCAACTGGGTGTTCTAGAACATTTCGTGTAAAATGCCTCTATCAAAGGCTATGAAATTTGTTTTCCTATCAAGACAGTATATAGTAAAGTCCATAATCTGAACTCGTTGGGACTTCGGCGATTCCGGATTATAGATCATCAATTTAAATCTGGTAAGATGGCATGCAGAAATTATACAATTAAAAACATGAAACCATACTTTATGAAATAAAGAGCAATTGAACTAAAGGGTATCAAAATTTACAGAAAAAAAGCTTAATATTTATTTGTTTTAAGTTGCTTCGTTTTTTGTGCTAATACTTTCTCTTTAATTCTATAAACACACATAATTTCTTGTTCAGTTACAAAGTTCCACTGTTCAAGTCCTGTAGTTCCTGTGTCGAGAACACCGACTAACTTGTCAATCAAATTCTTTCGTTTTCAATAACTTCTCTGTCATTTTCTTCACTATCGGAAGAGCGCATGTGTAAACATTTACCGGCTTTACACGCATGCGTAAGTTTGTAGCTTTGAGGTCTGGATTATAGGTCATTCCAGATAATGGATGTCCGGATTATGGACTTCGTACAAATTCCGGATTACAGAGCCAGTGGGAACAGTCCTTTAACCCTAAAGGGCTGTTCCCACTGGGTTTGTCCGGATTACGGATTAGGAATTACCACTTGTGCCTGTTTTCCAACAATTATAGATAGTGATCTGCTTTCCTGTGTGGTCTACATTGATTATTTCAAGAGCTGTCATGTTCTTTTAGCTTAATTTCTTGGACTTTTGGGGCATTCTTTATACAGTGGGGTAACAGAACTATCCTATAGGCATTCATCAGTGAAACTTCCGAGTTCTTCATACTCACCAGAATAAGCTAAGACCTCCAAACAATATGAATAAACATGAAATGTACAAATTTTAGTACATAATATTTTTGTGCCAAAAATCACCGCTACACAAAGCCAAAATAATACGACAAAGAATTGCACAAACTCTGTATCCATGTACACATCGACCTATTTTCATTTAAAAAAAAACATCAAAGAATTGCACAAACTTGGCAATGCATACTCTCTTGACTCTATCCATGTACACATCAACCTATTTTCACTTAAAAAAACCCCAGAGAATTGCACAAACTAGGCATTGTTGAATTAAAAACATTTAAATTGATAAAGTTTTTTACTTTAACCCTAAAGAGCTGTTCTCACTGGGTTTTATCTGAGCTAACAGAGACAGTTCCATGTGTTGACTAGCTCTGCTATGCCTGCAGTTCAGATTTTTTAACTTGCTGCCCTATGGGAAAAAAACTGGTTTTGGAGATGTCACTTGTTTTCGTTAGCTCAGATAAACCCCAGTGGAAACAGCCCTTAGGATGAAATGTAGAATCATAGGTTCAAGTTCCTGAGCATTACAGAAGCACAAAAGAAAATGAACACAAAGCACATAAACTACATTTTAAAATGCAGAAGCATATACACTACATTTTAAAATGCAATGTAACCTTGCACAACTCTCCATAAAAGTAACTATTAGATATGAGAACATAATTAAATTATACTATGGAATATTACTTACTCCCATGTTCTCTAAGGGCTACCATCTACAGAGATGATCAAAATTGTCTGAAACCACGCAGTCTATTTTGGGGGTTTCTCTGCATCAATCTTAGCAATATCGAAAGTCCTTATTTCAGAAATTTTATCGACAAAGAAACGAAAATGACAAGAAATTAATTCTATGAATAAAACCTTTACTAATTTAAAACTTTAAACAAGAAAATTTGGGTTAATGATTAAAAGAGCCATACTTGGCTATTTATCCCATTCCCTGCACCACTGTATACCCAAATAAATTTGCATTCAGCTTATTATACAATTACACTACTGCAAAAATATAAAAATGCGTAAACACAATATATGGAAGAGAAACATGTCAATTTGAAATTTAAAATTAGACAACACATCTGTTGCTTTGATTCAAAAAACTGCAGGGCGAAAGCTGAGTGAATCAAAATTCTGAAAATTCAATCTTAAACAGCGGTCTGATAAATTAAAAATACTCTGAGAACCGATTCTGTGAACTGGAGCAAACCGTCTGAATCCCACCAACGGACAAAAACATAGTCTTTTAAAGACAGCGCTCCATGAAAAACAAACAAATAATAATATTTTTTTTTTTAAATCACCTTAGAGATGCATAGAGGTTTTTTTTAATAAATCAATGCTAAATTTTATGAAAATTTATAAGAATTCACAAACAAATAAAACTTCCAGTACAAAATTATCAAAGCACAAATAAAAAAGAAAGCGAGTTCTCAGATAAGCTTAGAACGCAAAACCCACAATACTTACATAAAGACGAACGAAAATATCACTTTAGAGTTTTTATTTTCAATTCAATGAGATACTATACTCCACAGTAAGGAATAATACAAACAAAACAGTATTGACAAACAAAAATCATCCCCAACGCAGTATAAACCTACCGCCGAGGTATTGCCAATATTCTTCTTCTTTTCAGTCATTCTCGAGCATACATACATTGAACTGCGGTGCTTAACCACCAGGATGCCTGGGCGCCATAGCCCTACCCCTCATCGAATAACATGATAAAAGTTTCCAATTATGAGAAATATAACTGAATGTGCTAAATAATTAAATGAGTAAGAGTTTAAATACATAATTGCTAATAGTTAAATACATATTTTTTTCCTTAAGTACCTAATTACTAATCCATACATAAATAACTATTTTTTTAAACAAGTATTTCACAGAGTACACACAAGAGAAACAAAATACGAAGAGCGACGCCTTAGTGCCACTAGTAAAAACAAAATGCAATCAGGAGGAAAAAAGAACAATATACAATAAAGAATCTGAGCAACAATTTGCATAACACATATACAAAATTACATATTACTAACATTTAGGATCGCCCTTGGGCGTTTACTGAAATTGGGGTCCCTAGTATCATAACAATAGTTAACAACCACAGGATTGTCCAGTCATTCTCGAGCATGGAATTACTTACTCAGTCTTCTCGAAGGTTTCTTTTAGAATGGAGTTAGACAGATAGTCTTAAACAAATAAATTAAAAAAAATACAGGAATATTTTATAGATATTACGTGAAACAGCGCAAGAGAAAAGCAGTTGCCTGGAGAAGAAGTAGAAATGATCGCCGGACCACTTTGTAGCATTAAAATGTCAATGATTAGTGCTGCTGAAGATATCGACATTTATAAAACAACTAACCTTTACAACATATTGCTGCGGTATTTTTCATTACAACGTAAAAAGATTCATCCAGACAAAGTATTCTTTAATTTCATAAATCTACTCTTTAATAGAATCTCCTCCGTTGACAAAGTGATACCATTTTAAGATATAAAAAAGAGTAGAACTGTCTCAGTTGCTTATTTTTATCTTTCAGTACTAGAAAAAATGTACTATTTAATATTTATTAAATCATATGAACAAATTTGTTAAACATTCTGTAAGTGTTAGCTACGCCATATATGACGTCATTGTAAGGCAAGGGAATTTGAAGCATGTTACAAAGTTTTTTGAAATTTTTTTTATTTCTACTAAAAATTTTTTCATTTCAAAACATTTATATTTTTCGTGCTAATAGCATAGGCTTTTGAATGGAAGAGAACTGGAATGGTTTGCTCAAGGTACACTAGTAAGAGTCAGGTCACTTTAGAAAACCATTCCAGCTCTCTTCAGTAAAAATATTTAAATGAAAATATTTTAGTAAATCATTGCATTTATTATTATACAGGTTCTTTTCTTTGAAAAATAATAGCTCATTTAAAAAAAAATATCCGTTAATTTTTAAAATCAGGTTTTAAATTTCTTTCAACTAGTCACCACCAGATGTCACTACCTTTTCATATACCACATTGCATCTTTCAAGCGCGCGCCGCGCAAATTGTGCTTCGTGAAGCAGACGAACTTTCCAGCTGATGCTGAAGTGACTCAGATCTCATTGTATTGAAGTCTTTGTATATTTTTATGTTACATTGTTAGTAATTAATAGTGTTCTTTCATAAATTTCAGAGAGTACTTTGACGACATGCAGAATAATTATAAAAAGCATTTTAATTAATTTAATTAATTAATTTAATAATTATTAATTTTTAGATAAATTTTGATTGTCTCATGATTATTTCATTATTATAATTACACTTTAATTTTATTTTCCAGTTGTAATTCGAGAGTTTACACAAGTATTTAGGAAATAATTCAAGCATTAAATAATATATAATTACGAAATTGTATATGAAGAATGAGCTTTA
The DNA here is from genome assembly GCF_044657685.1 of Stegodyphus dumicola. Lineage (NCBI taxonomy): Eukaryota > Metazoa > Arthropoda > Arachnida > Araneae > Eresidae > Stegodyphus > Stegodyphus dumicola. The sequence continues at coordinate 110,870,581 of NC_140768.1, forward strand.
AAATAAAATTATGTTAATAAATGTATTATTATTATTATCTGATTAATTCTCCATTTTTCCCATGTTATTCTATTAATTGCTACACAATATTTGCAAAATATTAATCTTTAAAAAAAACTGAAGATATTTTGTTATCTTAAATTAATTAAGGTAACCAAAGACAAATATCTATTTTAATGAATAAATTATCTTTTAAGGATGATCAAACAGACTTTTTTAAGACAATAAACTATGCAATTAAAATTTATATAATTAAATATATATTTCTGCTATTAAGTTGTAAAAAATAAATATTTTGTTTTTTAGAATATTTTAAATAGTAAAAATTTCCTAACATAAACTTTCTTTGCATGCAATACATTATTCTTAATAATGTTAATAAATGCAATTACTGGTAAACTATCACATTTATTAAATACGTAATTATCTGTAAAATGTAGGTTGCATTTCAGAACAGACTTAACATATCGATCGACTAATTTTTCTGAATTGCAGTAAGAAGTTACAGAGAAAAAATTTACCGATATTCTTCCTCTAAAAAATAAGATTTTCTTCTCATTTTTGCACTCAGTGAATATATGAAACTGTAAAAGATAAATTTGCATCACACCTAAATCCGTGCATTAGCCGTATCATCATCGCCGCCGTGTGTGTGAAATGAACACTAGAAATCTGCTTTTAATTATCACTATAGAATTATTGTATTTGTGATCATTAAGTTTTACAAACAAAGCAGTAAACTGATGTTGGTCTTAGTATAGTGCAAATAAATATATATAATCGCATTAAAAGGAATAAACTGCTGTAGTATATCAGATTAACAACTAGGACTGACGGACATCTTTGATGTAACAATTTTCCACGGATGTAACAGAACTATCAAATGTTAGTTTGGTTAACATTTATGTAATTGTTGTTAAGCTTAAAAATGTTTATATTTGTCTGGTATTGATAAATTAATATGCGTTGAATGGTCAAGAACTATACAATATACGGAAGAGTTGAATCCTTTGTTATTTTTAATCATTTTGACTAAGACTTCTGTTATGTGTGTTTGAGTGAAAGTTACTGCCATCGATGTGAATGAGCATTTCACGGATTTTCTTGTATTCCGCTAATTTTTAAAAGTTTTTCAGAAAACGTGTGCTTGATTATAAGTGACTGTATTTGCATGATTTCTTTTCTGCGCAGGTATGTATAGTTTATTTTCCATAAATATGAATTATGATTAACAAACTTGTAGTTTTTCGTTTTTCATTTCAAATTTTCAGACATTTGTGAATAAAAGATTATGCGATTGATAAGAATTCCCCCTTTCACGTTTATGATATGCATAACTTATCCAATTATTTCGATATTAAACTGAGAATTTGCAGTTATAGAAATGCCATTGATGATTATTAACATCGCACCGAAATAATTTATTTGTACTTAACAAGTGGGATTCATGAAACGTTTTTGAGTTTATATACCAGTTTTTATAATATTAGAAACAAACGATATACTTCTGTCTTAAATTTTGTTTTATATCATTTTTACTTTCCGAAATAGTTTTCTTGTTTCAAAACTTTTATGATAAGTCTGTACATCTTGATTTTACGCTGCATCTGGTCTGTGAAGTAAAAGGGCCTAAAAGGTTAAATATTATTTATTATCTTTGAAGTGTAATATGATTATTTACTTTTTTTTTTCACTTTTGCTGTTACTTTAAAAATAGTACTGCATACTTCTCACAAATCTATAAATGAATAATATAATAACATTTGTTAATATTTACAGCTGCTAATCCAATTTGAACCCTGGTGAAATATATGATAAAACTTTTGTGATGACAAAGGCATTAATACACCTAATTTGATAAAGAACATAGTAAGTGCCTTTCTTATTAAATGCTTTTGCAATACAATTGAATGCAGTGTTGTAATTATTTTTATCTATATAGTAAAGAAAAAATATTTAATTGCAGTGCATGAAAAAGTTAAATGCTATTTGAATATTTTATTTATTTATTTATTATTATTTTGTAAAAATATAGCCCAGGTGTTCTGGACATTTAATAAAAATTTAAGCACTTAATTGATTTAAAAAAAAAAAAAAAAAACTTTTATGGTTAATAAATAGAATTTACTATAACTTGTAGTTTTTTTTATTTCTGCTAAATGATAATTATTTTTATTGTTTATTGTGTTAACTAGCTGCATTAGTTGTGGGTTAATTTTGTCATACAAGGTTTGATTGAATTGTATGTGACATTATTATTATACTCTAAATTGTGTGTTTATCAACTGTGGTTCCGAAAGGTTCTGATCATTTACAGACATATCTGATGTAGGGAAAATGGTTAAAGGAAACACAATTTACTAAGTTTAATAATTTAATAACATAATTTGATATGTTATCATAAATACTGTTCTCTTTTCAGAGGTAATTGATGTGAAAGGTTTCACTGTATTTTATTATGAAATCACACTTAAAATTTATGTATATTAAATTTTTTTAAATATACTACTTAGGTAATTTTCTGATTAAATATAACATGGCTTCAATAAGTTGAAGAGCATCAAAAGTAGAATTTGAAGTTAATTGTTTGGATAGGCCGGGTATTTGATAGGTATATTTTTCTGCGTCCTTCAATTTGAGCTTACCAAAGATTGACACTGTTTATCATTTGACTTTTAACTTCTGTTAGGTAAATCTGCCAATCTGTAATAAAATACATAAATAGGATTATGAATGAATATATTTATACTGTTGTTCTACATTGTTAATTAACTAGTACATTCTTGATAAAAAGCATCTTCAAGGTTATTTTATGTAGCTATCAGTTAGTTGTATTATTAAACAATAAAGAATCTGGATGTATATTCTTTGTACTGTTGAAAGACAACGGCACTTTGAGTCACAAAATTTTGAACTCGTATAGACTTATAAGGTGTTTCTCCCGCCTTTTTAGCATAACTTTGTAGTGTGGTGGTCTGCATGTTGGGTGCATATTCCAGTGGTTCAATACCTGGCAAAGGCGTTGCTCATTTTTCATCATGCCTGCTTCCAAAAATAACTAATGTCTCTACAGTGGCACCTGAACTAAAAGGGTGGTGGATAACGATTCTCCAAACCCAAGATTTGGCGATTGGGTCCCCTAAAACAGTCACCCTTTAAAAGGGGGAGTATATAAGGTATTTCTCCCGCCTTCTTAGCATGCTGTCGTAGTGTGGTGGTTTGCACGCTTGGTGTGTATTCCAGAGGTTCGCGGTTTGATTCTTGGCGAAGGCGTTGTTCATTTTTCATCTATCAGGCTTCGAAAAAGTCCTTATGTCACTACAGACTTTCTGTTGAATATATGCATCTTAAAGCCCAAAGTTTGAATTTTGGATTTGTTTTGAAATTATTTCGTATTTTGTATGAAATTAAATTAATGCAATTTTGATTAAAAAATTTATTGATTTAAAAGCAATGTGTTGGCATTTAGCGTATGATGTTTAGGTACCTTTCCTTTATCTGCTCGCAAATCTGGCAATTGTTTCTCATTATGTTTTGGCAGCCATTTTTTAAGTTAAATATCTTTATAATATAATTAATATTTTATGATATATCTTTATGTGCTATATAATCTTATAATATAGTAAATATAATACATATAATTTTATAACTAAATTTTTTTTCTCATTGTCTTATTATTAATTACAGTCAAAAGTCTTTAATCCGGACTCGTCGGGACTTTGGCGATTCCGGATTATCGGTTTTTCTGGATTATAGATCAGCAGTTTAAATCTGGTAAGATGGCATGCAGAAATTATAAAATTAAAAATATGAAACCGTAATTATGAAATAAAGAGCAATTATGATCTAAAGGGTATCAAAATTTACAAAAAAAGCTTAATATTTATTGTTTACTTTATTAAACATTTCTTTCAACGCGCACAGCATACATTACGCATAGTCGAAAGTAGAAAATTGCAACCAGAAAACTAATTGATTTGTATTCGTGATGTTTATAATGACGAGGAATTTGATTTAAATCATATCAAAGACGGAGTACATCGAGATGGAATACTACATTTAGTAAGGAATTATAAGCCGAATAAAATAAAAACATCTGCCCTGAAGATAAGGATAGTGCTGACAGATGAACTTCCAGTTCATTGCGTGCCGCAACGTCCCCCCCCCCCCCGCAGAGCAGCGTTAAATTGATAAACATATTGATAACAAAACAAACGAAGGATATGCATTTATCCATTTTTTGCAGCAATTCCACTTTTTGTTTGATGGGCATCGAAACATACTTTCGCTTTGTAGATCCTTTACATATTAGTAAATATATATCGGAAATTCTATTTGACATAATCGAAAGTTCAAGCTTACTTTTATAAAAACTGCTCTAACAGTCTGCAAAAAATAATAAGCCGGATCTAATTCGAAGATTAAGGAACAATGCAATCTGCAACATTAACTGAAATAGATAATTAGATAATTTTAGCTTAGCTTATATTGCCCATTATACGTTAAACGTGCATGCATAAACATATTATGCGCATGTGCACACGCATATTTAAATCATATCAAAGACGGAGTACATCGAGATGGAATACTACATTTAGTAAGGAATTATAAGCCGAATAATGCCTTCACGCACGTGACTAATGCTAGTCACGTGCGTGAACGCATTATGCGTTGAAGCATGCACAGAAAGTTTGTAGCTTTCAGGTCCGGATTAACGACTTTTGACTGTACTAGCGGGCTGCAGCCAAACTAAAATTTGTTACTTCTATGTACGCCTAAAATGCATATCTATGAAAACATCTCATTATGAATGAAAGCATTTCATTCTTTCCAAGCAACAACCTATTTGTAAATAATTTTTTTATTGCCAAATTAGGAAACAAAAACATTTGCCAGTTCAGGTTAATATATACATCATGATTTAAATTTAATTTAATATTTTCTCAACATCAATAAAATAAATTAATATATTATGCCAGTTATACTTACCTGAAACAAAAAGTTGTCAACAGCAGTTATTTATTTAAAATGCTGACATTAATGAAAAGTTTTTGAAAAACAATGATGTCACATGAAATCGCATGCTTTCTGCAACATCAGAATACGACCGTATATGATAAAAATATGTTTAAAGTTTGCAGTGGTATTTTTATTTTATATTTTGTAAAACATACAAATTTTGGTACTTTTCCGTTTTGCCGGTGCAGGCGATAAAGGCACCAATAATGGTACAACTGATGCCAAACGGAATATCCTTGCTGGTAACATTTTACGCCTCATTTTCAAAACAAGTCGCAGCCATTTCTTATCAGATTGTTTTTTTCAATACTGGCATAAAATTACATAGAATTTTTACCAGATAGTTCAATTTTATGACCTAAGACCACTCGTGGTAATTAAGTCAATTAGGAAGCAATCACACCTCTCACCCGAAGACAAAAATATAGTCAAGTCTCACCCAAAGACAAAGTCAAGTGTTAAATTCATCAATTCTTGAGGAATGCACCAGCAAAGTAAAGCGCTGTGGTTTCGCATAATTTCTGAGTAAGCTATTCGTACAAATTGAAACAATTCTTGCATTTAAACTTGTATTCCAAATTAAGATTTAACTTGAAATCAATGTAGATAATTACTGAGAGAATAAGATTTTTGTAACGTAGTTTACGTGAGATGAAATTACTGGGAGGCAAGTGATATGAACCGGCGAATCAGAATGTTGAATCATGAAAGCATAGTAAATTCTTAAATTAATGTTTTTTACAAATTTATTGTCTTTATTTATTGGCTTTTTACAAAATTTTAAACAATATTAAAATGTTTATGTCTTCAGAATAAAAAATTCTTAGAACTAACATTTGTTAAAAATTTTTATGTGTATATTGTATGTTGTCACCAATAAAATCTGCTTGGCGAGCGAGATTTGCGCTGGCGAAACAGAAAAGTACGCAAATTTTTTACCAACAAACTCTATGATTTGAAAGTGAGGAGTGGCATATCGAAACATACTTTCGGTTTGTAGATCCTTTACATATTAGTAAATATATATCGGAAATTATATTTGACATAATCGAAAGTTCAAGCTTACTTTTATAAAATTGTTCTAATAGTCTGCAAAAAATAATAAGCCGGATCCAATAAGAAGATTAAGGAACAACACAATCTTCAACATTATCTGAAATAGATAATTTTAGCTTAGCTTATACCATCCATTATATATTAAACGCGCATGTGTAAACGCATATGCGCTTGCGTAAAGGTATTATGCGCATACGTATTCCTCTATAAAGTTTGTAGCTTTGAGATCTGGATTATAGATCATTCCGGATTAAAGATTTTTGACTGTATTACTAATTCAAATATTTCCAGTTTCCATAATTTAATTAGTTACATTTGTATGTTTGCAATAACCTTGTCATGGTAATGCATATATATATATACACATATGCAGGTTTTTGTATATGTAGACTGGCTTCCAAGAGTTAAGCACATGGTGGTAAAACCAACAATAATGGAAAACTAAAGCTTTGATTGTAAGCAGATTGCACCTGAAGCTGGGAAATGTGTTAATGCATTAAAGAAAACAGGCATTATTGATAAAACAAATGAAAACAATAGTTTATATTTATAAATTATATAAGGACATCATATTTTAGTTGTAACGAATTGATATTTAAAGCTAAAAGCAAAGAGAAAAACTTCCATTAATAAAGTACGTGACCATCTCAGACCATCACACAAGCTGTACAGCTATTGTCCGTGCTCTGAATGAGGCAATGGCCATTCCTCTATTAAGGCAGTTCCAGACTGCAGCTGTCTGATATTGATTGGAGGATGTAAATGTCCAGAGATAGTATGCCTGAGAGCATCCTAAAGATTCTCAGTAGGTTGAAGTTCAGGGGAATATGGTGAAAATTATCTAATTATCGATTTCAATTAATGTTGATGATTGCGTTGTTCCTTAATTTTCGAATTGGATCCGGCGTATTATTTTTTGCAGACTGTAAGAGCAATACTATAAAAGTAAACTTGAACTTTCGATTATGTCAAATAGAATTTCCGATTCTGGAGCTCCCAAAGGATCGTACAAAATGAAAGTATGTTTCGATGTTCATCAAACAAAAAGTGGAATTGCTGCAAAAAATAAATAAAGACATGAAGAATGTGACAGAGAGGTTAGTGAAAACGAAAAAATTTCGATTGACGAGTTAGTCGGTATTCTCGGCACAGCAATTAACGGGACTTGAGCAGCGGAACTTTGTAACTGAACAAGAAATTATGTCTGTTCATAGAATTAAAGAGAAACAATTATCACATAAAACGAAGCAACTTACATTGAAAGAAATGTTTAATAAAGTAAACAAATAAATATTAAGCTTTTTTTTTTTTTTGTAAATTTTGATACCCTTTAGATCATAATTGTTCTTTATTTCATAAATTACGGTTTCATATTTTTAATTTTAGAATTTCTATATGCCATCTTACGAGATTTAAACTGATGATCTATAATCCGGAATCGCCGAAGTCCCGATGACTCCGGATTAACGACTTTTGACTGTACCATCCGTTAAACATTAAACGCGCATGCGTAAACGTATTATGCGCATGCGCAGAAAGTGTGTAGCTTTAAGGTCCGGATTATAGATCATTCCGGATTATGGATGTCAGGATTAAAGACTTTTAACTGTATTATGAGCTGTTATATGAAAATATTTGTTCTTACTATTTTATGATATTGTAGGCAGGGGAAAAAAATCAATATTTATGTTTCAAATTTCAGAAATCATGTCTATTTAAAAGCATTTATTAGCACTCAGCAAATCACAATATATATATATATGTATCAAGCAAAGCAGTAATAACAATTTTTAAAAAACCAATTTTGGTCTAGAAAACATCTTGCACAATATGCTGCAAAATAAGTAAAATATAAAAATTGTAGTAAGCTCGCCTAAAAGTTACCAAGAGCTGCTGCTCCAAAAGGTTCAACACGTTTTCAAAAAAATTAATACACATGAAAATCAAATCATTAGACATGTAAAACATTAAAAAAATTAAAAAACAGAAAAAGTTAAGAAGTAAGCGGAAAATGGTAAATTAGCCCAATTCGACTTCCAAACAGGCTTTTCAAGGGAAATTTCATTTATTTGAACGTCGAATCAAGCTAACCCCCATTGCGTGTTTCGCCGAAACAGACAATTGAAAGTTTTTCGCTAAAAATTTTTTTAAAATTTAGACAAAGTGTCTTGGAAATTTTAATAGTCTCGATTCTCTGTTCCAATTTCCCTAAAAAAAAATGTGTTGCCGCCACCCTAAATAAAATATTTTCATCTTCAATGCATCAATTTGTTCCCCTTTTTCAAAGCATAAGATGCAGGTAAATTTTTTCTCAGACTTTTCAGATTTTTCTCAGATTTGTCTACTGCTGCTATTTGAAGACTAAGTGATTTAAAAGCAATAAATGAGTTTTTTTAATCTCCGTTAATTACTTGCTAAACTTATCAAATTAACTCTAAGCAGAACTCATTAAAATAGTTATATATTTTTTCTTTTTATAACTATGAGGGATGTTTTTTAAGTAAGTGCTGTTTGAAAATAAAAACCAAACGATAGAAAATTTTCAAAAACCAAATTTATTTTCAGATTCTACATATGTTTCTTTATTTTTTAGTACAGTTGCCAAGTCTGTTTAGTATCCAGTCTAGCGGTTGGTAAAGCTCGATGATTTGAAGCTCGGTTAACCTCGAGCTCGATTGTTTTTTCAGGCTTTCGAGTATTTGAAGTTGATATACTTACATTATCAAAAGACTTATAATGGACTTATAATTAAAATAATATTTTTTTAGAAATTTAAAAGAAACTTTTTCTTTACTTTATTTATGCATTTATACTAATGAAAAATATTTTAAAAACACCAGTGTATATAGTAATTTATCTGATAGCTTTGACCTAATTTTGGTGCAAAAATTGTTGGCCACGGAAAATGCCCTCTCAGAGTCAATCGATGTTGGTTTTATACTGTAAAGAGCTTCAAGTAACTGCTTTAAATTTACAGTCAATTCACCATTACTTTTTGACAAAGAAAATTCTTGGCTTAATTTTTTAAAGTGGTCACCTTCCGGTAGTTTGCTGGTTGTAACTCTAAGTTGTTCTTCAAGAGAAGCACCAACTTTGTAGTTGTTTCTGCTTCGTTGCTTGATTTTTCATTTGGTGAATTTGGTGATGAATCTGGTGACGGAAATAAATGCTTCATTAAAGCAGCTGCTAGTTCTACAGAAGCTTTTGAGGCGTTTTATTTAAGTTATATGGTGAATTCATTAAATATATGATGTTTTTGTTAATCCTGCTATTGATTTAAAAATCGATATTTTCAGAAAGACGACTATTTATGTCAGGTTCTTGTTCAGTTAACTTCTCTCACATAAAGTTGCTAGAAATGCAGTACAAAGTCCATAATCCGGACTCGTTGGGACTTCGGCGATTCCGGATTAAGGGTTTTTTTCATATTATAGATCATCAATTTAAATCTGGTAAGATGGCATTTAGAAATTATACAATTAAAAATATGAAACCGTAATTTATGAAATAAAGAGCAATTGTGATCTTAAAGGGTATCAAAATTTATAAAAAAAAAGCTTAATATTTATTTGTTTACTTTATTAAACATTTCTTTCAATGTAAGTTGTTTAAGTTGCTTCGTTTTTTGTGCTAAACATGCATGCGTAAACATTAAACGCGCATGCATAGCATGTGTAAAGAATACAAAAAAAAGTTTGTGGCTTTGAGGTACTGATTATAGATTATTGCGGATAATGGACATCCGGATTATAGACTTTGTACTGTATATGCTGTTCATAAAGTGGCTTGTTTTTTACCCATAGCGTTAAGCGCCACATCAATTGGTTTTAACGCCAAGACTATCGATTTTTTTAATTCCAGGTTTAAATTTGTTAAAGATGTTCAGATCCAAGCTCAATGAGTACTTTGTAACGTCATACGATTTTACGAATGTTTCAAGCATTTTCAGCATTGAATTCCATCTGGTTTTACAATCCAGAGAGAGTTGTTGCTCTATCTGTAATTTTTCTCTACATTTAGGCTTGAACAAATCTGAACGCGCAACAGAATTTTTGAAAAAAATTACACCTTGTCTCACAATATTTATCTTCAGTCTTTACATATTAAAAAGTTATTGTAAGAATGTACTTCAGAGTATGCATAAAAGAGAGAACTTAGTGACTGAGACTCTCGCTGTGCTGTCTTGCCACTATATAGCTTGGTGCACATTTGATTTATACTTTCCAATTTCATTTTGCAAGAGATGCTGATTTATTCAAATAGTAGTTTCAAACTCACTCCCCCCGGAGCAATTTTATGCAGCCCAGGGATACATTTTAAGTTTGTTTTTATCACAAAAATGGGGCTAATAATTTTAGAGACATAAAGATGTGAAATGAGCTTATGTGCATGATTGCTATTTAAGGAAAAAAGATAGAATGAATATGTTGGGGCTTTGACAGTGTATGCTTGTATGCCTGGCCATGTGACTGGGGTAGTGTGAGAGATTTCTGCAGTTGGTGTAGCCTGTAAATTTAATTTGCTAGCTGATGCTAAAGTATTCTGAAACTTCCAGGTTTTTGGTTAAAATAGGCTATTTAATGGTTAATTCAATATATTGGTATTAACTGTAATAGATATCATGCAAAAATTTGATACTTAGCTATTCGTGCACTTAAATTACAAAGTATAACTGATAGAAATTTCTTGCTGGTTACATTTCAGACTAAAAATAAATATAAATTTGAATTTTTCCTTTGCATTATTGTCATTATTGCTTATATATGTTTTGATATATATTCAGTAAATGAAATTTATTTTTATTACTTATTTTCTTTTTATTGTTAAAAGTGTTTTTAAATTTTGTTAGAAAAGTGGTCTGGCCCATCAGCATTCGTCCCACACACAATTTGAGTTTGATGCCACTCAGCTAAGCATTCAGTTATGGGGTAAAATGTTTTTTTATTTTACTAAATCTTCTTTTGGAATTCATTCCTGACTGGTAAGTTCTGTGTGGTATAATGGATTACTGGAGCCTGACATGAGCGTTATTGTTAAAAATGTTTTTAAATTTTGTTAAAAAGTAGTCTGGTCGATCAGCTGCTTTCAAATTGAGCATTTGCCCACTTACAATGTGAGTTTGAAGCCACTCTAAGCATTCAGTTATGAGCAGTGGCGTAGCAAGCATAACTGGCGCCCGGGTCAAAATACCTTTTTGGCGCCCTCCTCCCCCCCCCAAAAAAAACTTTCAGTAGTATAATGTATAGAATATATTCGTAATAAGAAAACAATGCAAATAATAATAAAATGCTGAATCTGCCATAAATAAAATACTCAAAAATATATTAAGAATAGTCACTACCTAACTACACTAGCCTTAAATTTGGAAATGCATCTGTGTCGGCCGGAAAACCAGACATACGATGATCGAGAATTAGTCAAAAAGGTGTTATTTATTTTACATATTTATATAAGTGTTTTTAAAAAGTAAAATTTTAAAAAGTAAAAGTAAAACAATTAAAAGTTTAATATCATTATAGATAAATACATATGTGGCAACTTTCCTACTACAACTCAACTCTGCCAGTCTGGTATACCCATAGCAACCAAAAACAAAATAATATTTATTCTATTCAATTGTTATAATTATTTAACGATCTGTCTCAAGAAATTGTACTACCATAATTGGTGACCCGTATTTATTACGAATAGCAACCTTCAATGTTGCACGAATATGGAGTTTATATGTCAAAATTCTGAGCAGCAGTAAGTTACTCAGTGTGATGAGATGCAAGTAAGGCATTTAACCTGTGATTAAGCATTGTGCCGCATTCCGGCTAGTCAACATATTTCTGTCAATTTCAGCGGATATATGTATCGTCTGCTGCATTTGAGCCGCCAATTTCTCTGATTTCAAGTACCAAGAAACTGTGTCACTATATACATATTGATTATTTTTCTATACATATTATTTTTGTGCATATTCTATACATATTATTATTGTGCATATTTGATTGATCTAAAGTGGTTGACAACGATGCTGCTTCACAATTGGCGCGAGTGGCAGCTAAGCCACCGCCTTTTTGTCGCCGAGATCCATCGTCATGGTTCATTCAGTTGGATGCACAGTTTAAATTGAGTTAAATTACTGCCGACGAAACTCAATTTTATACAGCGATCGCCGCGTTAGAATTAGAGGTACTGCAATCAGCTTGTGAAATAATTTTGAATCCACCAGCGACAGACAAATACAAATCTTAAAAAAAAAATTAATTTCTGTTTATGAAGAATCTGAGACAGTTAAAATCAAGCAGCTGTTGTACGGTTTACAGTTGGGTGATTGAGGCCTTCTCAATTGCTGTCTAAAATATCAGACTTAGCTGTCGGTAACCTAACGGATAACATTCTTAAAACATTATGGATTAATAGACTCCCATCTAACATGCAAACCATTTTAGCGGCCAGTTGCGAGCCACTAAATCTTCCCAAAATCGCTGATAAAATTCACGAGCTGGCCATTCCAATGCAAATACACGCAGTGCAGGCTCCTGGTCCAGGTATTATGGCGTTAGAGGCTCAAATTGATGATTTGTCCAAACAGGTTGCTCAGTTAGTAGCCATCCAAGCTGAACCTTTTCACCGCAACCTCTCCACATCACTAGTCGAAATACACGTTCTAACCCACAAAGGAAACGTTATGAAAGCCCTCCTCCGGGTATTTCTTTTTTACCACCACAAATTTGGAAACAAGGCAAACAAATGGCACCCACCGTGTGACCCACCGTGACCAGGAAAACGAGAAGGGCCGTTGCTCGAAGTCATGAATGACAGGGGCCGGAATTTTGCGCGCCTTTCTGTCATCGAAAAGAATTCGGGCTTAAGGTTTCTTGTAGACACCGGGGCTGATGTTTCTGTCGTTTCACCACATTTTCACGAACAAAAGTGCCTTACCAAGTTACAACTTTATGTAGCAAATGAAACTCCTATTCAAACTTTTGGTGAATGCCTTGATATCTGTTGATTTAGGATTGCACCGCAACTTCCAATGGCCATTCAGTATTACTACTGTTTCAAGTCCTATTATTGGCGCTGACTTTTTACAAAAATTTTCTTTGCTTGTCGATCTTAAGAATCATTGTTTGATAGATTACACAACCAAATTAACTTATCTGGGAGTAATTCGCAATAGTCAAGATTTGAGCATTAAACTGATTTCGGGTAACTACCCATGGCATCAACTTCTCAGAGAATTCCCTACAATCACGCGCCCAGTTATGGGTATTTCCAAACCTAAGCAGGATGTACTACATTATATTGAAACTATCGGACCTTCATTTGCCGCTAAACCAAGACGCTTACCTCCGTACGAGCTTAAAGCCACCAAAGGGGAATTTCAATACGTGATGGAACAGGGAATTTGCCGTCCTTCAAAAAGTTCACGGGCCAGTCCGCTCCATCTAGTTCGGAAACGAAATGGTAAGTGGCGATTATCGCCGATTAAATGCAGCTACAATTCCTGATCGTTACCCAGTCCCGCACATTCAAGACTGTGTATGCAAGTTTTAGAGGGAAAAGTTATTTTTACAACCCTTGGTCTTCAGCGGGCGTATCACCAAGTGCCCGTTAACTCAGCTAATATTCCAAAAACTGCGGTTATTACTCCTTTTGGACTATTTGAGTTTCATGTCATGACTTTCGGCTTATGCAATACTGCTCAAATTTTCCAATGCTTTATAAATCAGGTGTTAAACGGCCTCGACTTTTGTGTACCTTATTTTGATGACATCTTAATCGCCTCCTCTTCAGAGCAAGAACACCTATCACATTTGAGAACAGTTTTTGAACGTTTTCAAAGGTACGGTGTCAGTCTTAATACTTCCAACTGCGTTTTTGGCCAACCAAGAGTATCCTTTCTTGGTCATGAAATTTCTGCTGATGGCGTTCGACCCCTTCCAGATAGAGTCAGCGATATCCGCTATATGCCCGAACCATCTACAGTGAAGGACTTAAGAAGATTTCTTGCTATCCTCAATTTTTATCGATGTTTCTTACCTGATGCAGCAACCATACAAGCACCTCTAAATTCCTTTTTTTGGCTGGAAGCAAGAAAAACGATAAACGTGTTATAATCTGGACCACAAAGTCTCGTGAAGCATTCCAAAAATTCAAAAAGGATTTAATTTTGGCAACGAATTTGCAGTATCCTTCTGCATCTAAACCATTATCACTCTACGTTTATAAGGTATTTCTCCTGCTTTCCTAGCGTGGTGTAGTGGTTCTGCACGCTGGGCCAGTACTCCAGAGGTCCGCAGTTCGTTCCGGGAAAAGGCAGTTGCTAATTTTTCAATTTCTCTTGCTTCCAAATATCCTAATGTCTCTACAGCGGCACCTGAACTAAAAGGGGTGTTGGATGAGGATGCTCCACACCCAGGATTTGCCGATTGGGTCCTCTAAAAACCCCAGTCACCCTTTAAAAGGGGGAGTATGTAAGGTATTTCTCACGCTTTTCTAGCGGACCTTTGTGGTGCAGGGGCTCTGCACGCTGGGCCGGTACTCCAGAGGTCCGCAGTTCAATTCCCGGCGAAGGCGTTGCATATTTTTCATCTCTTCTGCTTCCAAAAAATAACCTAATGTCTCTACATGTTGACGCATCAAGAACAGGTATAGGAGCAGTTTTACAACAGAAAGATAAAAAATTATGGAGACCACTTTCATATTTTTCTAAAAAACTCTCACCAGCACAAACAAGATCGCGAATTATTAGGAATTTATGAAGCTGTCAAGTATTTTTGACATATGCTAGAGGGTCGAAAATGTTTTCATGCTCTTCACAGATCACAAACCCTTAACCTATGCTTTTCAACAGCGTTCAGATAAAGCTTCTCCTCGTCAAATTATACTCCTAGACTTCATAGGGCAATTTTCAACAGAATCCGTTATATTGAGGGTTCGCAGAATATTGTTGCAGACACCTTGTCTTGTATTGAAGAACTAGCCGTTCCTTCGCCAATAAACTTTGCTGCCCTTGCGGATGAACAACACCAGAATTCAGAACCCTCTTGAAAAGCAAATTTTCCACCAATCTCAACTTGCAGCCTATGCAGCTGTTACCTGGAAAATCACTTTATTGTGATGTTTAGGATTCAAGAATTTCTACCTTATGTTCCCTCCGGATTTCGCCATGCTTTTTTTAGTCAGTTACATCGTCTGTCACATCCTGGCATCAAGACTCCGAGGAAACTGATACAGAAACGTTTCGTATGGCCTAGCATCCAAAAGGACATATCCAACTGGGCATGTTCGTGCTTGGAGTGCCAAAGATCTAAAATTGTCAGACACACCACCAACCAACTTAAAATTTTAATTTGCCCTCATCTCGCTTCAATCACGTGCACCTCGACTTGGTCGGGCACTTATATTTATTAATAATAATATGATACATGAATACAATTAATTACTATGTATACATTTTTCTTACCTTGGATGAAGCAAATTTATCATTTACTTCATCAAAGTCGATCCTTTCAAATTTTTCTCTTTCCACATTTAAAAATGCTAGATTACTTAGGGGATCTTGTTCCATCGTTGTTTGTAAATATGTGAAATTTATTTTAATTTGCTGAACGAATGTTCATAGCTAGCATTTGATAATGAAATAGTAAGTAGTATTTGAAGTGCGACTGTTAGGTTGGAAAAACATTTTCTCTATAGATCTGTAGTGGAGTTTTAGGTTCCGTTTCTTTTCTACTGCGGAGTAACGTCATGCAGTCACATTCACTGCTCAAAACAATTAAGGTATATTGTGGGTTCGGTATGAAATAACCATATCATCGACAACCTTTTTGAATGAAAGGAAACAGAAGAGATTATAAAGGAAAATTATAACGTTTACGAAGTTGGGAATATGCAAATTTAGTCTGTGACGTCGAAAACTATGCGTTTTAGATAAGAAGTAAGGAGCGACCTACAGTATTCCTTTTATAATAGGAGATTAAAAACAATTGACATGTGTTGAATGCTTCGTAGCAGTGAATATACGATGTCTCAGCAAGATGACTTAGTTGAATCGGTAGCCAGGAATGCCATCAGTCGTTTACAGGAGAGTCAAACGCAATCCATTGTAGCGGAAACATTTGGATTTTCCAAAAATGTCATTTCCAGATTATGGAATCGGATTTTGGAAACTGGATATGTTTGAGAAATTCCGGAGAAGATCGTGTTATCGTTTTAAAATAAAAAGCGTTTTAAAATAAAAATAAAAGTACATGCATTTCGTTTAAAAAATAGAAATATATCTCTACTTTGGAGAAATAAAGTGGTCAGAAAGAACGTTTTGGGTGATGTACTGCAAACATTTTATTACACATTTTATCAGGAAAATCAAGAAAATAATTAATTATATTAGAATAGTTATTAATTTTAAATATATTTTCCAGAAATCGATTGTTTGGAAACCATTTGGTGCCCCCCCTACGAGCGGCGCCCGGGGCATCATGCACCCCCTTGCCCCCCCCCCATCGCTACGCCACTGGTTATGAGGTAAAATGTTGCTTATTTTACTAAATCTTCTTTCGGAATTCATTCCTAATTGGTAAGTACTGTGGGATACAGTGGCGTAGCTAGGGTGGGGCAAGGGGGGACATCTGTCCCTGGGCACAGCATCCAAGGGGCGCCAAATTGATGCTACGAAATTTTTTAATGAAATGTTTTCCATTCTTCGCACACAGAAAGGGGCGCAAATTCTTCAGCTGTCCCCGGGCACTGGAAACTCTAGCTACGCCCCTGGTGGGATATAATGGATTACTGGAGATGAGACAAAAGTATATACTATACTATACTACTTTATTACTAAATTATTATAATAGAATAGAAAGTTGGTAGATATTAAATTATCATAGTAGCCAAACATGGATGATTCAGTCCATCCAGTCATAGTACCTTATTTTATCTGCAATAAAGTTCAGGGATTCACAAATGCTGGCCAGACACCATGACACAACTGTAAAGCTAGTCGATGATATTCTTCGTCTTGCAGGCACACAAGCCATCTGCTTTGGCCTTGAGAAAGTTCATCTCCTCCTGTCCACGGCTAATGCTCATCTGAACTTCTTTCCATTGCGCTGGCAGCAAACTTGAGTGACTTCAGTCTGCAAGGGCCGTAATTCCCACAGTACTGAAATTAAAACCACCCCTGCTTTATGTTTTTGGTGGATCTAGTTCCATACTTCTTTATATGTAAAATGGAATTGATACCTTTAAACATTTTCATTTCCAGGGCTTTCCTTGTGTAGGTCTTAAGGTTGTGTCCTGCATAAAGGTGCATAATGGAGATAATATTTCAAGACAATATAAATACCTGTATACATTCTCATTTATGACTGCTATGAAGCAAAATTTTACTGTGTAGGTTGTGTGACTGTCAGTAAGCAAAGGGTGGGTTTTGTTGGTTTTCCTGTGATGGCAAACATTTAAAAAATTTATTCAAGTAAGCTATTTTCTTGATGTCCGTGCTGTATTAAAGTACATTAAGGTTCCCTTTGCCTGTGACATACATAATCTTGATTTAGCTCTCTCTGTGCATGATTTGGCTGAGACATTTTTGAAAAGACAATATGGGCAAGTTTAACCTTTTTTATTTCTGTAATTAATAAGGATACTTGTGTATTATTCCATCAGCTGCAAAACTCATGTCAAGTGGCGCAATTTAGCGCCAATTATGGATAATCGTAATATAGCAGCACACTCGTAACATGCACGCTTTCGTTTGATGTAACTCCGAGTGATTCTCAGTAAGCCATCTTTTGTGTAACCTTTACTTAACAAAATAGTAGAAATTGACGAAAGCTTTTTTACGGAGCCCATAAATAAAGATGGTCAAATTCTGACGTTTTTAAAAAGAGGTATCAATTCTTCAGAACTCCGCAGGAATGACTGGTGGAACTCTGGCAGAATCTCTGCCAGCTTCATGGTTCGATGGTAGCCAACGTTCATGATCAGTAGGATAATACATAAGTACCCTAATAAAAGATATTAAAGAATGTAAATGTTTGTTATAATTGCAAATATAAAATGCATGTAAATTATTAATTTAACCCTCTGACCGGCCAGGGTTTTTGCTAAGAAAGCACAAATTTTCCAAAACTACAATGAGAAAAAATTATTTTCTTGATTTTAATGTAAAAATTCTCCTGGTATTTTATACCTGAATTTGTGTTCTTTTAATAGATTGCCTTAATTTCTTTGACTTTTAATATGCACGTATATATACGTTCTTGCGGATGTCACAAAAAATATTCTAAGCCGTATATATACAGCTCGCCAATTAGGGAGTTAATAAAATGGATTTGAATAAATTTTTTTATTCCAAAGATTTTGTGTATTTTATATTCATGAAACTAGAATGATTTTTTAAAATTTCAAGTTCAGAAAGCCTCTTGGCAACAGTGTTTAGTCTAAGATAAACAAAAAGGGATACAAACAAAAGTGAGACATACTGCAAAATTCAGATACTAGAAAGCAAAAAACAAATAATCAAACAAAAATTCAGAAGTTTGTGAAAAGCTCTCTCACACCTCTCACAGTGTGGAATAAAAATTAAAGCCAGACATTGTAATACAGGAGAGAATATGGAGGGTAAGTACATTTTCACAGGTACATTAAGTACATTTTCACAGGGAGGTTGTTGTGGGCAAGAAGCAATTCCAATTCGAAAAAGATAAACTGAAATGCAGTCATGTCCAGTTGTCAAATGAAAGGCAGTCAAACAGAATGCACTTTGTACTAAGGATTCCAAAATAAGAGGGAATACACTGGAATCAGTTTTCCTGTGACTCTTGTAGGGGCAATTCAAGAAAATCTGTTATTTATCAGCTTCCTAATTAACTACTGGTCTGTGTGGACTTGCAATCACCAGTCAGTGGGGCTATCAGGTATTTTGGGAATTTCCCGAGGAGCAACCTTATCTCTCTTATGAGTGGTTTTAAAAAGATGAACATTAAACTCATTGAAAGAAAAAGATTAGAATAATACTCTTTAAAATAAAAAATATACTAATTTTAACCACATTAAATTCATCTTCTTAACACCATAATTGTTAGCTTATTGCAAATTCATAATTCTATAGTATAGGATTCTATAATATAGGGAAAGTAGAACTGAAGCTGGTAAAATTATTTAAAAGAAGTATAAAAAAAAAAAAAAAAATTAGTGAGCTGTTTTAGATATTGCAGAAGGTGATTTCAAAGCTCAAGCTGATAATTTAGTTTCAAAATTTTTTTCATTTATGTTTGTTTTCTTAGTTAATATTTGATGTAGCATTTCAAGTGCTGTCAATGTCTTAAGAGGAATGGTGTAGAATCCAGCATTTAATTTACAAAAGCTGTTACAGAAAATTCTAGTTCTTTTGCAGAATTTGAAGACACCAAAGAAAGAATAGTAGTTTGAAAACATTATTAATTCTGCAAAAGAAGTTCCAGAAAATCTCAATATTGATGCTGTTTTTTGAACAATTTGAAGGAAAAAAAAAAAAAAAAAGACTGTGAAACATGACATGAATTATAAATGCTGTTTAACAAAATAATAATAATAAAAAATGTTACTGTATCATCATTTACAGAAAGATTTCTGCATTTGATACAACACAAATGAAGGGTTTAAACTCACTGATTTCATAAACAGCATCATGATAATTGTCAGAAATAAAATCTTTAAAAGTATAAGATGTTTGTAATTCTACGTGGGGATTTATTTAAACACTATAGCTATTTATAGCTAGATTTGAGGGATAATAAAAATTCTAGAAGTTATGATTATCTTACTTTGAAAAATTAAAGTTGCATTTTTGTAAGAAATTATTTTTGCTCAGAATATTTTAAAATGTACATAATGAAATTAAAGTAACCTGTCTATTTCTTATTTAATATAACGTGTATCAGTAGCTGCTGAAGAGAGAATTTTTTCCGAAGTTAACAGTTTTTTGAAAATTAATTTCAGTTAATTTGCAAATTTAACTGTATTTTATGGAGGCACCTTGCACAATTTTTTTTTTTTTGTACCTTTGGGATGATGCTGTTCATTTCTATATTGCAATTCAATGGGTGTGTTTTCTGATCAAACTATGTATAATATTTCCTAAATAGAAAATTGATATTAAATTACTATTTAATAGCTATTTAGCATGATATGAGTTCATTCATTTTGTTTCCTCTTCATTTCTACATTGTAATTTAATGATAGATTTGTTTTCTGATCAAACTGTGCAATATATTTCTTAAATGGATAATTTTATGCTGAACTGACATTAAATTACTATTTAGTCATCATTTAGCATAAAGTGATTTCATTTATTTTGTTTACTCAATATGCATATGTAAAATAAATTTTTTTAAATTATTTGTAGCAGGTCCTAAAATCTCTTGTTTAATTTGGTTATTTTCTCATGCTATCCTAAAAAATAGCAAAATGCTTATAATAAACACAAAATGTTCTGAGGCCATGCATTGTCCACTTCCATTTGAGCAAGAAATTGTAGGGCAGAAATTTCTCACATTGGCAGGTCAGCAGAAAGCAACTCCTGAATGTGGGCAATTTGGATTGGATAGCATTGCAGGATGTTTTGTAAAATTTTACGAATCATGCATATAGGCATATCTAAAGTCCTTTCACTGCAAATATCCACATCATTGCTTGTTTCTTCTTGCCACATCTTCCAGTGATGTCAAAGCAATTGCTTTCTTTCCTGTGCCAGATCTCGCATCAAATGAACCCGTCTCTTCGGAATTGCGAATTAGTTGACAGACAGTGAACCTGAGCATGTCTTATACCCATTAATATCTGGACCTTCTTCAAGGCAGTTGACACACAGCCACCATTCTTGTAGAAAAGTTTCAGAGATCAGTCCTTCATTGACAGTCATGATAAGCTTCTTAGATGTAGAATAGAGAGAACTACCTCATGTTTTTATTATACAACTAGCAGCTTTGCTGCCAGCCTTCGTCTGGCTTTTAAATGTACCGTAAAAATGGCTGAAGGAAACACCAAACGTTAAATATAAAAACTGCGTAGAATTTTACTCTGCAGAACAACTTCATAAAAAAAAGTTATTACGTATAACAAAATTACAATGAAATAAGCAATATCCCTTAATACAAATATTAATTATCCTAATAAATAAATTAACCAACTTCCCTTTGCAAAATCTTAAGGTAGATTTTAGACCATTTGAGAAAGATTAAATCATATGAGAAATGATTTAATCTTTCTCAAATATACCATTTGAGAAAGGTATACCAAACCTTTATACCATTTGAGAAAGATTAAATCTTACTCAAATGGTATAAAGGAAGTTAAGAACTTTGTTTCCTAAAAAAATCACTCAAAACTTTTCAATGTCTTAAAAACAGCGAAATGTGCAATAAATAACATAAAAGAATACAAAAAACAAAAAGTTCTGGAAAGCAAAGTATAATTAATGATATTTTATCTTTTATTTTCAAGAGAAAAAAATTACAATGAAATAAGCTATATTCCTTAATACAAAAATTAATTATCCTAATAAAAAAATTAACTTTTCGTTGAAGAAAAAAAAATCATGCAAAACTTTTCGATATCTTACAAACAGTGAAATAAGCAAAAAATAACATGAAAGAAACTTAAAAAACAAAAAATTCCGCGTACATTTTACTCTGCAGAACAACTTTATCAAAAAAAAATCAATAAAAATGTATTATATATATAAAAAAATGACAATGAAATATGCCAATCTCTTAAAAACAGTGGCATAAGAAATACAATGAAAAATTGTTGCCAAACTCATATTTCTGAAAGAATGAAACTATTCAGAATGATGCGATTTCATCAAAAATCTTTCAACAACAATAAAAAAGGAAAATTGTTGCCAAAATCACATTTTTAAAGATGTGAGATATGTACTCGAAAGCTTCATTTAAAAATTTAAAAAAAAATACAAATTATCATTATTTTTCCAAAATTCTTTTTGTAAAAGCAGTCGCAAGGATAAAAGTTTAAAGTGTCCAAAAATCAAAGAAAAATAAACTGTACATTTTTAAAAATAAACTTTTAAAAAAAAAATCTCGTTGAAAAGATGTTAAGCTCCCTTTGTTAAATAAATTTGTATTTAATCGATTTATTGAAACACGAAATTTATTTTAAGTTGGTAAAATAGCTAAGTGCCTACGTTTCATGACGATGTGAAAATGCAGTGTGTAGAGTAAAATCTCGCTTTCCTAAAGCCCATTATGTCTCTGACGTGATTTCATCACAAAACATAAAATAAAAAAAGTTCTAATTCGAATTTCAAAAAAATCACTTCGAGGTGCACTGGCTGTTCTCTAGATGCACCTATGTACCAAATTTCGTAGCAGTGGGTCTATTAGCTTACACGCAGCGCGAACGAAAGACACACACACAGACAGACTTTTTGTTTTATTATATGTAGAGATTAATGTGCGGTGCTCATGCCCTGAAATTAGTGTAGTACAGTCAAAAGTCTTTAATCCGGACGTCCATAATCCGGATCTCAAAGCTACAAACTTTCTGCGCATGCGTAAACGCATAATACCTTTACGCATGCGCATTTGATGTGTAACGGACAGTATAAGCTAAGCTAAAATTATCTATTTCAGATAATGTTGCAGATTGCGTTGTTCCTTAATCTTCTAATTGGATGTGGCTTATTATTTTTTGCAGACTGATAGAGCAATTTTTATAAAAGTAAGCTTGAACTTTCGATTATGTCAAAAAGAATTTCCGATTCTGTAGTTGCCGAAGGATCTACAAAGCGAAAGCATATTTTGATGTCCATCAAACAAAAAGTGGAATTGCTACAAAAAATGCATGAAGGCATATCCTTTGTTTCTCTAACCATTCAGAAATTTGTTTATCAATTACATGCTGCACTGCGAGGAGGGGGGACGTCGTGGCGCACAATGAACTGGAAGCTGTTCTGTCAGCATTATTCTTATCTTCAGGGCAGATGTTTTTATTTTATTTGGCTTATAATTCCTTACTAAATGTAGTATTTCATCTCGTTGTACTCCGTCTTTGATATGATTTAAATCAAATTCCTCGTCATTATGAATATCACGAATACACATCAAATAGTTTTCTGGTTGCAATTTTCTAATTTCGACAATGTGTAATGTCTGCTTTACCCATTGCACGCGTTGAAAGAAATGTTTAATAAAGTAAACAAATAAATATTATGCTTTTTTTTTTTGTAAATTTTGATACCCTTTAGATCATAATTGCTCTTTTATTTCATAAATTACGGTTTCATATTTTAAATTTTATAATTTCTGCGTGCAATCTTACCAGATTTAAACTGATGATCTATAATCCAGAAAAACCGATAATCCGGAATTGCCGAAGTCCCGATGAGTCCGGATTAAAGACTTTTGACTGTATTATGATTAGCATGTAATTAGCACATGTAATTTGCATGTTGTTAAGAGTACAGTGTCATCTGTTCATACAATTGTGAAAATTTTTATTTTTCTTTCATCAGACGAATATCCATTATTTCACTCATATTCAGGTCAAATTTCAAGTCATTCTGACCAGTGTTTCTTTTTTTAGTTACTTTTGAAAGGGTAACTTCAGTTATTATCATATTTTCTGTTAGCATATTCCCAAATATCAGGTATCGTTTGAATTTAAATTGATAGTTAAATAGTAATGTTGTATGATTAATCAAAAGCATAACTGAACTGTATTGTAACAACTTTAGTCACAAATGTAGCTAAAGCTCATTATACATGAAATTTATTCCTTTCAAAATTCATTGTGGGAGATAATGCAGCCTATGTTATATATACTATATATATATATTAAATGTTGTATGATCTTAAATTCATTTAGTGCGAAAACAAGTTACTACTACTTGTGCAATTGCTGCAAAGTAAGTTAATAATAATTTATTTACTAAAAAATATTGATTATATTATCTCCTAAGTTTCATTATAGTAGGATTATCTTAAAAGAGTGAATCCATACTAGTAAGTTATATTTTGAAAGATGTTTTGAAGTAACTTGAAAGTAAAATGTTATGTGTATGTGAATAAGCTTTTATCAATTTGTACAGTTTCATAGCATCTGTTAAATTTAACATTATGATAAAATAATAAAGAAGTAGCATGTACCTTTCTCACATAATTATTCCAATTAACCATTGTATTGTGATTCATTTGAAGCATGCTTTGGTGGGCAAAACTGACAAATATTACTCCTAATACCAGTACAGTACAAAGTCCGTAATCCGGACGTCCATTATCCGGAATGATCTATAATCCGGGCCTCAAAGACCACAAACTTTTTTTTTTGTATGCTTTACGCATGCACGCATTGAAAGAAATGTTTAATAAAGTAAACAAATATTAAGTTTTTTTTTTTTTTTTTTTTTTTTTTTTTTGTAAAATTTGATACTCTAAAGATCATAATTGCTCTTTATTTCATAAATTACGGTTTCATATTTTTAATTGTATAATTCCTGCATGCCATCTTACTAGATTTAAATTGATGATCTATACCTGATGAGTCCGGATTACGGACTTTGCACTGTAATAAATAAATTATCAGGAACAAAAGGAATGCATTATCAAACAAACCACACATGTTCTTAGACATCTCTTTTTTCCTGCCAGGAGCGAAGAGCCATTTCAGCTTTGTTTTATATTTTATTTTCATAAGTTGGTTATTGGAAAATAACCTTTCTTTGTGAAGGCTATCTCTTCTTTGAAGGAAGAGCGGCTTATTTATCACTTGGCTACTTCGAGGCTATTAAATCCAGTGTAATTAATGGAAAACAAGCATGATTAGATGAAAAATGCAGTTTCATGAGCACTAGTTAGAAATCCAGAAAATGTCAGAAAAGAAAGGGAAATATTGCAAAACAAAAAAAGTAATGGAAAAGTACCAAATTGAAATCAATATGTATGAAATTGTGCAGAATATTATTATTATTAAGTATTATTATTATTAAGTATGAAATTGTGCAGAATGTTTCAATAAGGAGTTGATTGTTTAATTATGGTGAAATATGTTAGTACTATTGTCATGTTTATTGGAGAGATTGTGTTCATGAAGGACATTTTAAGAAAACCTGACTGGTTTTCTTAATTTCTTAATAACTATATTATAAAAGTTACTTCCATGATCAGTGAGATTTTGAAGTGTAGGCACTATTTCCTCTGAACTGTGAGGGCTCATCATTTTAAGATTCAGAGTATACGTAATATTTTTTTTAAATTATTGAGTTCTTCTTGACATGATTCATGTGATTCCATAAATCTGTCTTTGTGCTTCATTAAAATAATTAGTCTATCAAAAGTTCTCCCGAGTGACATTTTCAGAGATTTCTTCAGATGAAAAAACTTTGATATTTTCTAATTACCCACACCCTTTTCTTAAAGATTGCTGACTAATTTTTTGGCTAGGTAAGATTCAAAAGAAAACAGCTATTTTAAAAAAATGACAGTACACTAAGAATTATGTGAAACAGTAATGAATTTACAAAAATTAAAAATGCAAAAAATATCCATCATAAATCATTTACCTTTTTTTCTTGTGCTGTTTTCCCCACGTATACAGTGATATGTTTTAGCTTCAGTAAATATGAGAGAAATGCAGAAACTCAGCATTGTGGGCAGCTTGGCACTGTGCATACTGTCATTCTCCCCCATGTGCATAGTGATCTATTTTTTGCTTAAAGACATCAGAAAATTGAACAAATTTGGCACTGCTCATGCTGTTATTTTCCCATGTACTCTTCGGAAAAAAAGGGGGAACAGTCTATATCTCAAATTCTAATAAAATTCAACTTGCATTTTTCATGTCTCGGCAACTTAGCATATGTATTAGGCGTGACTTAGTGTATTGTTACGAAATGTACAGACGCGGTAAGATAGCTTCCTCGCAAAGCAGTTTTAGATTTGCCATAAAATGGCAAGGGAAGGCATGATTGCCACATTTGGCAAGAAATCACTGATTTGGTGACAAAACTGGTGATATGCCATGGACGGATGGAGAACCTTCTGGAACGAATTCTTACCAATTTAGCCCAGAATATTCTCGAACACAAGCCAAAAGCTGTATAAACCCTGCTGGTCCGCAGTCAGTGAGTGTGCCTCGTCTAGGGGTGAGATAGTTAGTCAGCCCGTGCGGAATCGATCGAGTTGACAGATGGGCAGTAAGTGCTGAGTGAGTTGTTAAGTGCATCAAAGAGTCTCTTAGATGTATCGCAGTTAGTCGAGAGAATGTGTTATAAGCTCCGGGAACGACTGAACTGAAGAGTCGGGAGCTGTGCTCTGTGTGTCGTCGAGTTGCACCATGGAGAGTCTCCAGACTATGTGGAGTTCTGAGAACGACCGAGCAGAGTTGGAAGCTGTTCTCTAATGCTTTGCAGTGAAGCTGTTTCCACCTTTATTGCCTGACAGTGTGAAGGCAGTATTGCTGATTATTCCAGCGTGTTTATTGCAGATCTTCGATGACTGTAAAAGTGTTTTGGAGCTGTCCTGATTAATATTAGTAAATAAAGTGTGCTTCAATATTCCATCAATGGCTGTCATCGTTATTGACTCCAAATCCACACAAACCCCGTACGAACATGAAGAAAATTAAACGTAACAATTGGTGTCAGAAAAGAAAAACGCAACAGTATGTATTAGA
Source organism: Stegodyphus dumicola (assembly GCF_044657685.1). Lineage (NCBI taxonomy): Eukaryota > Metazoa > Arthropoda > Arachnida > Araneae > Eresidae > Stegodyphus > Stegodyphus dumicola. The sequence continues at coordinate 110,897,317 of NC_140768.1, forward strand.
TTTATATATAGCATTGTTCTAATATAGGTGTTTTGACACAAAATCAGACTTTTTCTGAAATGACATGCTAATTTTTTTCCATACTCAAATTATGTTAAACTTCCAAGTTTTGTAAAAATCGCACAAGTAATTTAAAAAAAATTAGCTCTCAAAATTTTAGCTCCTCATTGTTAATCGAATTTGATATATATTTATTAATACAGTCAAAAGTCGTTAATCCGGACTCGTCGGGACTTCGGCGATTCCGGATTATCGATTTTTCCGGATTATAGATCATCAGTTTAAATCTGGTAAGATGGCATGCAGAAATTATAAAATTAAAAATATGAAACCGTAATTTATGAAATAAAGAACAATTATGATCTAGAGGGTATCAAAATTTACAAAAAAAACTTAATATTTATTTGTTTACTTTATTAAACATTTCTTTTAATGTAAGTTGCTTCGTTTTATGTGATAATACTTTCTCTTTAATTCTATAAACAGACATAATTTCTTGTTCAGTTACAAAGTTCCGCTGTTCATGTCCTATAATTGCTGTGTCGAGAATACCGACTAATTTGTCAATCGAAATATTTTCGTTTTCAATAACCTCTGTGTCACTTTCTTCACTATCGGAAGCGAATTATAATGACGAGGAATTTGATTTAAATCATATCAAAGACGGAGTACATCGAGATGAAATACTACATTTAGTAAGGAATTATAAGCCAAATAAAATAAAAACATCTGCCCTGAAGATAAGGATAGTGCTGACAGATCAACTTCCAATTCATTGCGTGCAGCAATTCCACTTTTTGTTTAATGAACTTCGAAACATACTTTCGCTTTGTAGACCCTTAACATATTAATAAATATATATCAGAAATTCTATTTGACATAATCAAAAGTTCAAGCTTACTTTTATAAAATTTCTCTAACAGTCTGCAAAAAATAATAAGCCGGATCCAATTCGAAGATTAAGGAACAACGCAATCTGCAACATTAACTGAAATAGATAATTAGATAGTTTTAGCTTAGCTTATACCATCCGTTATACATTAAACGTTCTCTCGTAAACGTATTTTGCGCACGCGCACAAGCATATTCGCAGCCGTAAAGGTCTTACGTGCATGCGTCAAAGTGACGCATGCGCAGAAAGTTCGTAGCTTTGAGGTCCTGATTATAGATCATTCCGGATTATGGATGTCCGAATTAACGACTTTTGACTGTACCTTTTTTTTTTTTTTTATTAATATTACGTCTGCTTCCAGAATTGAAATTTAGGTTGAATCCAAATAACTAATTCGCACATTTTTTACGGTGTATTTTTAAAATTTGTATTTTTTCAATATTTTTTATAAATTTTTCAAGAAAATTTCTGTATTATACCATGTAAAATTTTTAACGTCATCTGAAAGTAGATGTGTTTCCAATGCTTACCTGCAAAAAATTAGTTTTTATTCAAAATTTCCTAAGATATACATGAATTTATATATTGGCATATTTGTTGAAAGCCATAATAATGCCAAATGTGGTTGATGCACTTTTTTGAAATTGCAGTACAAAGTCTTTAATCTGGACCTCAAAGCTACAAACTTTCTGCACATTATGCATTTACGCATGCGCGTAATACGTTTACACATGTGCGTTTAATGTATAATGGACGTTATAAGCTAGGCTAAAATTATCTAATTATCTATTTCAGTTAATGTTGCAAATTGCATTGTTCCTTAATCTTCTAATTAGATCTGGCTTATTATTTTTTGCAGACTGTTAGAGCAATTTTATAAAAAGTAAGCTTGAACTTTCGATTATGTCAAAAAGAGTTTCCGATTCTGGAGCTGCCAAAGGATCTACAAAGCGAAAGCATGTTTTGATGTACTGCTTCCGATAGTGAAGAAAGTAACAGAGAGGTTATTGAAAACAAAAAAATTTCGATTGACAAGTTAGTCGGTATTCTCGACACAGCAATTACAGGACTTGAATAGTGGAACTGAACAAGAAATTATGTCTGTTGATAGAATTAAAGAGAAAGTATTAGCACAAAAAACAAAGCAACTCAAACAACTTACATTGAAAGAAATGTTTAATAATTTTATAATTTCTGCATGCCATCTCACCAGATTTAAATTGATGATCTATAATCCGGAATCACCGAAGTCCCGACGAGTCCGTATTAAAGACTTTGTACTGTATTTGAAAGTATGATTGATGATATTTTTTTTCCACTCGTGTACAGTGAAAAAAAGGAAAGGAAGATAGGTTGCTATAAATTAAGAAGTTCGCCAAGTAAATTATTCTTGGCACAAACTGAAAAAAAAAAAAAAAAAAAAATGTGTCAAGATACATTTTTAAATTTCTCTGTAAATTTTGACCAAATTTTACAAAATTTAATATTTAGGCATAATTTGTGCCGTAGAATCGAAATATGGAAAAAAATTAGCATGTCATTTCAGAAAAAGTCTGATTTTGTGTCTGCTAGATATAAATCTAATAAATATCCTAAGTCGTGCTTTTGAAACATGAAAAATGCAATTTGAATTTCTTCAATCGGCCCAACAGAACAGGAGATACAGAACTGTCCCCCCTTTTTTTTGCGCAGTGTACATAGCAATCTGTTTTTGCGTAAAAAAATGAACATGAGTGCACAAATTTTGATCAATAAAAGTTGATCATTTACGAAGTATAACTTTATGAAATGCAAATTTTTGCACTCTCAACTTTTAGGCAGTAGGCAAAACCCCATATTTTTGAAGAAATGCAGCTCTTCTTTTTCATCAGCTGTCAAACTTTACAGTGCCATTAAGATTCCACATGAGGGGAAAAAATGCACTATAACAAAAATAAACGCTAGTGAGTATGGAATTTGAAAGTGCAAATTTGCACTTGCCTGCTGCACTCGTAGGCATATTTGGATTGCCATATAAATTTATTTTCTCGATGTTACTTACTGCCCCATGAATACTTTTCATGGGGTATAGATAATCAGAAAAGTACCCAAACTTCCCTCCTCCATGCAAAAATACAAGTTCCAAAATGGGCAGAATTGCTGTTCATGTGCACTTCTTAAAATTGCTGTTGTCGAATGCATGATTTTATTTTTCCTTAAACAGAGATTAATATTTTATTCAAGCAAGAACATTTATGGATTAAAATGCATTAACTCTTACAAAATCATTCGATGTTTTTCTTTACAAGGCAACATGCACCAAACAATTTTGTGCAAAAAGATATGCATGCCAGCACTGCCTATTGATCTCTAAATATTTTCAATGAAAAGTTTTTAAAGTATGTAATTTTATTGTTTATTTATTTCTAATTTCATGAAATGTCTAACTTGAGAGATACATTTTTTTATGTTTTAAAAATCTTAACATAGTTAAAATGAGTTGAAAATGAAAACATATTTCTCACTGAAAATATCAAGTTGGCTGTTATATATTGTTACGAATTTGGTATTTAAAAAGCTAATGTTAGTTCAATTATAAATTAAATGGTTTTATTTCTCGCGCAGTGCAGCGCGTGACGAATATTAAAAGAAAGCTAAGCCGGAAAAATTAAAAATACAAGAGCGCGTGCGTTAAATAAATAAATATCTCTTTTTGATTTCCAGAAAGTACTGGAAAATTCTAGCGCGTGATTTTAAAATCTTATAAAAGGAGGAAAACATCTCAGTTTGTAGTAGTTGCTTAGTTTGTTGTTGTTTAGAAAACTGCTCTTGTTGATTATAGCGAATTCGCGGATTAGCGTTCTTTAGCTGTTTTGAATTACGTTCTATTGTACATTTAAGTAGTTAAAAGATAACTACTGTTTGATATTGTGATACTGCATGATAATTTGAGAAAATTTAAGCATTTTTGTTGTGATAATAATAAATTTTTGTTCATTTTTCATCGGACTTGTGCATTCATTTCATAACGAACCTGTACACACGCAACAATTTTTGGTGTCAGAAGTGGTGCTGTTTTGTCCCAAGAAATAGACGGCCAAGAACGTGTAGTGGCATACTGGAGCAAGTGCCTGTCTAAACCGGAGAGGAATTATTGTGTCACCAGGAAAGAGTTGCTCGCCATAGTCAAAGCTGTAGAACAGTTCCATCACTATCTATACGGCAGAAAATTCCTGCTCCGCACCGATCATGCATCATTGACCTGGCTTTTAAATTTCAAGAATCCTGAGGGTCAAATAGCCAGGTGGATACAGAGACTCCAAGAATATGACATCACTATCTGTCATCGTAAGGGATCATCACACGGAAACGCCGACGCCCTGTCTAGAAGACCTTGCCAAGAAAACTGCCGATATTGTTCCAGGGTGGAAGCGAAATACGAGCTGCTGACTCCGGTCGCAAGACAAATTACAACATCAACATCGGCTGATCGAGAACCGTGGAGTGATGATGAAGTCAGGAAAGACCAGCTGGAAGACCGCGACATTAAACCCATAATTGATTTAATGGAGTCATCAAACAGAAAACCTACCTGGCAGGACATTTCTATCTGTAGTCCTACAACCAAACAATATTGGGCACTCTGGGATTCACTTCACATTCAAAATGGCGTCTTATACCGGAAATTCAAATCGGATGATGGGAAGACGTTCCGATGGCAACTGATACTTCCAAGATCCCGCATTCCTGATGTCCTTAAAGAACTGCATAACAGCCCTATGGGAGGTCACTTTGGAATAATGAAGACCTTACAGAGAGTTCGTGAGCGCTTTTACTGGAATAATGCAAAGGATGACGTGCAAAAGTGGTGCCGATCTTGCGATGCCTGTGCAGGTCGGAAAGGACCGAAGAGATGCAGCCGAGGCAAGCTGCAATGTTACAACGTAGGGGCGCCTTTTGAACGTATCGCCTTTGACATCCTGGGACCTCTGCCACGAACTGCTGATGGCAACAAATACATACTCGTTGTCGTTGATTACTTCACCAAGTGGCCTGAAGCTTATCCTATTCCTGATCAAGAGGCTGTCACAGTAACTGAGGTAATGATACAGCACTGGATTTCCAGGTTCGGAGTGCCTCTTCAGTTACATTCCGATCAGGGAAGGAATTTTGCCTCGGCAGTAATCAAAGAACTATGCAAACTACTCGGCGTTGACAAAACTCAAACGACGCCATTGCATCCCCAGTCGGACGGCATGGTAGAGAGGTTCAATCGAACCATCCTTAATAACCTCTCATTAGTGGTTTCCAGAAACCAACAGGACTGGGACAAGAAATTACCACTCTTTTTACTGGCTTACCCGCAGTGCTGTCCACGAGACTACCGGCTATTCTCCATCACAGATGCTCTTCGGTCGTGACCTTCGTCTGCCTTGTGATCTATTGTTTGGCCGCCCTCCGGATGCTCCTTCATCGTCTGAGGGATATATTCAAGATCTCCAGGCCCGGTTTGAAGTGATGCACAACTTTGCACGAGAGCGAGTCAACTTGGCGACGGAGAAGATGAAGACCCGCTACGACACAAGAGCTACTGAACATCAGTTCCACGAAGGAGACAAGGTGTGGTTGTGGAATCCGACTCGACGGAAAGGACTTTGTCCAAAATTACAGTCACCTTGGGATGCCCCATATACAGTCCTAAAAAGGCTGAATGACGTCGTGGTTCGGATTCGTAAGTCTTCGAACTCTAAACCTAAAGTCGTTCATTACGACAGGTTAGCTCATTACTATGGCCATAGTACGTAATGTAAATAATTGTAAATAGTATCAGACCATGGTCCTTTTTGTTTATAAATGTGTATTTGATTTGATTTGTATTTAGTATTTGATTTGCATTTAGTATTTGATTTGTATTTAGTATTTGATTTGCATTTAGTATTTGATTTGTATTTAGTATTTGATTTGCATTTAGTATTTGATTTGTATTTAGTATTTGTTTTGTATTTAGTATTTGATAGCATTTGATTTGTTTAAGTTAGTTATTGCATTTATTGTTTATATTGTTTGATATTGTAATGTAATGTTTATGCCACAGTTGTAAGTTTAGCTTCCTGTCCAGGGATTGTACAGCCCGGGACGTGCAGTCCTTGGGAAGGGGGCAGTGTTACGAATTTGGTATTTAAAAAGCTAATGTTAGTTCAATTATAAATTAAATGGTTTTATTTCTCACGCAGTGCAGCGCGTGACGAATATTAAAAGAAAGCTAAGCCGGAAAAATTAAAAATACAAGAGCGCGTGCGTTAAATAAATAAATATCTCTTTTTGATTTCCAGAAAGTACTGGAAAATTCTAGCGCGTGATTTTAAAATCTTATAAAAGGAGGAAAACATCTCAGTTTGTAGTAGTTGCTTAGTTTGTTGTTGTTTAGAAAACTGCTCTTGTTGATTATAGCGAATTCGCGTATTAGCGTTCTTTAGCTGTTTTGAATTACGTTCTATTATACATTTAAGTAGTTAAAAGATAACTACTGTGAGATATTGTGATACTGCATGATAATTTGAGAAAATTTAAGCATTTTTGTTGTGATAATAATAAATTTTTGTTCATTTTTCATCGGACTTGTGCATTCATTTCATAACGAACCCGTACGCACGCAACAATATTTTTCTAGGAAAATTTTTTTCATGCCCATTGTTATATAAATGAAAAAAATCTGAATATTTTTTTATCAGTAATCCTCAATGTGGAACTTTTTATGTTTATATTGTTCCCCACATAGTTCTATTGTTGAAAATTTGTGGATTTAGCAATTTTTAACTTTTCAGTGTAGTATTAATATTTTTTTCTTTGCGTTTTTTTTTTTTTTCATTTTTTTTTAAAATTTATTTCAACTGGGAATTGAATATCTGGTTACATTAATACATAGCAATCTAGGAGTCTAATTTCTCATTCTCTGTTTCCCTGCTATTTTAAATTGCCATGAAGTCGGTTCAGATTGGAATATAACCAGCCACTTTGTTACCATACTAGCATTTTTCTGATTTGTCATTTTCCTGTATTTGAATGTATAATAAGGAACAGGTGAAGTTTATTTAGTTGAGGTAACGAAAAGATAACATGTTCTGAAGGATATAACATGAAATAGCACTTAACATGTTATCATAACACCTTAGCAGAAGTTGCTGAATTTGCAGATTGTGCCAACTTTGGCAACCATCCACACACATCCTTCAGAGTTCTTCAGTCAAGCATCGTCACCATTTTCAAATGCCTCTTTTGCTGTAATCCATTGGTTGTCTCTTTTGTTGTTATATAAATAAATTGTGATATTTTATGCTTTAATTTTAAAATATGCGCTTTTGGAATTGCGATGGAAGAAGCTGTAATAAAATTTCTTCAGGAACATACAAAATTTTGATGCAAAATCTCTAAATGGAGCAATGAGGAGATGCATATGGTAGATAGTTGATATTACCAGATTTTGCAAGGTGTTGCAGCTGTGCAATGAAGAATAGCCAATAAATAAATAAATAAATAAAATAAAAATGAAAGGTAATATAAAATCTGAAAGCTTTCGGATTTTATATTACGCTCTAAGGGTCTTTTATTAATGCTTTGTATGTTATTGTTATTTATTATATATCATGTTCTTAGCATGTAAACCATGTAAAATTCAATTCAACAGCAATATCACAAAATATTTAAAAACAGCATATCTTTAGAATTTTCGATAGAGTCTCGTGCGCTCGAGATAAAAATGTTATTTTCCATACAGTATTTCCATTACTCACTGTGAAATCGTTGAGTTTGTTAATGAAAATTTTTTTAAACTTACAAAATTGGAAATATATAATAAAAAAATTTCAAAATTCTGGCATCCAAGTGCCCATGTCCAGGTGGAGGATCATGCTATTCACAGTGCGAGAAACATACATACATTCATGCAGATTCTTTATTACTTAATTTCTTTAAATGTAATAAAAAGTGATAATATTTGGTGACAATAATTTGAAAAGTGAAATGGGCATTTATAGTGAAACATTGCAAAATGCCTTTTCAAAACTAATAGCCCTTTTGGGCTAAGGCCCCTTTGTGCTAATTACAGAAAGATTCAGAGAAAAAGTCTTCTTTTTTTAATTGCTTCACGTAATACTAATTTAATAATTAAAATTTGTATTTTAAATTGCTAAAGTATGTTTTCTTTTCATGTGTTGGTAATATTTACTGACAAATATCGATAGTTTGGGAATCTTTTTAAATAAAGAAAACCACCAATTTGCACCCAATATGTATTTTCTACCTTTTAGTTTTGTAAAAAATTGCTCAGTTGCATCAAGGTGAGTGTGTTACTGTATAAATACCCATGAAATTAGGGGTCTTTCTTATACAGAAATATAAAATTTAACGGTAGTGGTTCATTCAATGACAGAGTGCAATGAAAAACAGTTTTCCTGTTGGGGTAAAAGTTGTCTATCTCTGAAAGTGTTCCTTATTAAAGGAAAAAGGTCTCTTTTTGAATCGTACAGATGCTTTAAAAAAGTGTTTTCAGTTTTTTCATAAATATGCACAAAAGCTTAATCGTTTAGTATTATGTTATAATAAATTAATTCATAATTTTGAAATTTTAATTCTGCAATACTTTTGTAATAATATAATTTCTTAAGTAACACAAATTCCAATACACAATCTGCAGTGTCACAAATGTTGTTTTTTAATAATGGTCTATCCAGCTGTCCCGCCTTTTTTTTTTTTTTTTTCTTTTGAAAGGCAAGCTTAAGAAAATTGCTAGGATGTATGAATTTTGTTATTTTGTTTTCAGGAGGTTGTGATGCATTAGCAAGCAGAGGGAAGCATTTCATAATGTACGATTGGGCTACCGTATTTGACGGCATATAAGACGCACCCTTATTTAGAAGGCCAGACACATGTAGATGTAGGAAAAGTTATGTGTGTCTAGACCGGGTTAAAAATAGCATTCAGTATTGAAAGTTAACTTGTGTCATTCATGTATAAGACGCAGGTAACTTTTTTTGAGACCAAATTTAGGAAAAAAAGTGCGTCTTATGTGCCGTCAAATACGGTAATTGCAAAAATACTGTGCTACCAACCTGTTTTAGATCATGAGACAAATTATATACCAGTGTGATTTTAATCAGTGAGCAAATGTTAGCTATAGTTCATTAAGATCTTATGGTTTTTTGGGGGGGGCCCACCAGCGGCCAAGCGGCCACTGGTAATTCGGTCCAAGGTTTGAATCCAGCGAACGGGCTGGCTGCATGGGTGTTTTTGTGGTTTTCCCTATGTGTAACATGTATACGAGCCAATTTCCCTTAAAAAGTCCTCCACGAAGGCATCCCTCCTCTTAGGCAGATAGCCCTTGAGGCTTTGCCATAATCATACACACACAAACACAAATCATTAATATCTTAGTTTTGATTAAGCACCAGGGGATTACAAAAATGATATTCTTAAGGCTGATGAAATAGAATGTTTTTCCCCGTGTTAACAGTAGGTAAAACATTAACCCTCTTAGTGCATTATGGCTGGAAAATTCCGTACAGAAGGCTGGTTTCTTTATTCATTACACATGAAAATTTCTGCTAGTTTTTAATGTATTCATTTTGGTTTGTATGTATATTGAAAGGAAAGGAATCAAGGTACAAAGTGAGAGAGTAGTCTTTTAATTAAAATCAAGAAAATACCACTTATTCATGACATTTTGAGGAACTTTGAAATTTCAGGGCTAAACCCATAATAATCAGAGTGTTAAAATTCAGATCAGAAAAGTATGTTGTAATCTCTTTAAATAACGAGCTACTATTATGTATATGTCATTGTGATTGGAAGATTGGAATAGAAACAAAAGGGCTGTTAAAATCTGCATTCCTTTGAAGACCACTGAATGATTATTAGTTTATTATGGTGAGAATAAAATTTGTGAATGATATTGAAGATTTTCAGAAGTGAAATATAGCAGTGAGACTGGAAATTGAAATGGTGAAAACAGAATATTCTCCTACTTATTGGCAACTTCCCAGAACATCCTGCACTTGTGAACCATTTAGTAAGTGTTTTTTCATCAGTCATTAAAATAGTATTGTAATCTATGGATCAAGAAGTTACCATTAGCTATTAACAAGAATGGTTCAAGAAAGATTAATATACAAGTCTAGAGATGTGGTCTAAGATGATAAGAAGACTTAAAATACTTATCCAGAAAAGTACTAGAAGTTGTCTTGACTGAGCAAGAATAACTGCGGGTAAAAAAATTCACTGAATTGCTGTATTATTATAATAATAAGAACAACTGAAATGCCATTGTATGTGAAAATTGTGTACTTCCCCCCCCAAAAAAAAAATATGCAGATAAATTTGATTGGAGTATTAATTTAGACAACCATGCAAGTTTTATCTCAGTCTTGATTCTTAACAGACCAAGGGATTTAATCCATTCCTTCTTTCCCTATTCCATTTTCTCAAGCTGGCTTTTACTTTTATTTTTAAACTTCTGTATTCTGCCAGTATACTTCAATCATAAACATATATAATTATTTAATATTCGAACGTGGTCCTTAACAACAAATGCAGTTAACCTCTGAGAATAGTAAAATAATTGGTCTTAGTGACCAATTATTTTTACTTTCATGTCTATCAGAATGACACAAATCCATTTTCAAATAAATAAAAGTATAAGAATTGCAATGTGATAAAATAGAACTTTATATGCAGTTACAGAATATGCACTGTCAGTAATGCAATTGATATTATGATCTCCCACATTCGATATTTGCTCTCTTCAGGATTGTGATCACTGACTTCTTCCTGAAATGTTTTAAAGAAGCTAATGAAGCCATGTCAGATATTGTAATTTGGGACATGCAGGAAATAAATTGTGACATTGAAGAGCTATATTGTAAAACAGAAATAAGAGACAAGATTTCTTTGTATCTTTTACATCATATTATAACATACAGCACATTGTATGATAACAAACAGTTTTCTATAAAAAGTTGTATGTATCAATGTGATACTTTAAGTGAAAAAAGTTATTTTCATCATCAGCTGTGATAAAATTTTCTTAAACAATAAACACACATATTCCTTAGATTAGTTATTCAATAAGCAAGGAATAAAATATAATAATACATTTAAAAACTTTTTATTGGGAATACTTACTTTGAAAATAACAGAGGCGTAGCTAGAGGGGGCAAGGGGGGCATCTGTCTCCCGGGCGCAAAATCCAAGGGGCGCCAAACTGGTGTTACGACATTTTAGAATTAAATGTTTTCCATCCTTGGCAAGCAGTAGGGGGCACGAAATCTTCAGTTGTCCCTGGGCGCTGAAAACCCTAGCTACGACTCTGGAAAATAAGGATACTGTTATACAGGGTGTTTATAAAGTTCCGGACCCATTTTGTTGTTTAATAACTCATAAAATAATGAAGATATAAATAAACTTATGGCATTTATTGATGGAATAACTTGTATATTTTCCTTTTCAGGTTTGAATATCTTTACTTTTGTAAATATCGTCTGCACATGTGGTTAATTTCAGATAATTTCATTTTCCAGTCTCGGATTCCAGTTATTCAATTTCATCCAGTTCTCTGTGGATGCCGACATGCTTGCTGGTACCTGGCATGAAATTGAATATCGACTTGATATTCTCAGTGTGACGAAGGGGGCACACGTGGAAGTTCATTGACAAGGGTCATGAAACTTTTTGATTCTATTAAACCATTTATGTTATTAATTTTAATCTATCTTTATTATTTTATAAGTTATTAAACATCAAAATGGGTCCAGGACTTTATAAACACTCTGTATTAGATATATATGTCTCTTAGAGCAGAATAGCACATTTAATTTAATGGTGATCAGTAGGCAACACACACTGGTATATGTATCTTTCCGTAGATAATTTTTTTAGCATGTGTTTTCCTATAACAGAAAAAAAAATCAGATATCTCTACTTATATAATTAATTAATTGTAAATAGTTGTAACTATAATAATTATCTTGTATCATGAGTACTTCAGTTTCTGAATGTTTAACTGATGTTGGGAGAGGAAAGTATCTGGAAATGAAGTGTTCTCTAAAGCCAGTATTAGAATACACATTATATTGTAAGTACTTCCATCTCTCCCAGGTCTACTAGTAGCCGAGTGGCTAAGACCACTGAATCCTGGTAGTTCGACCTGGCTTGGGTTCAAACCCAGGGAAACAGGCTGTCTGCATGGTTGGTTTTTGTGGTTTTCCCCCTGCGTAACGTGAATATGAGCAAGCGATCTTTGGAAGAGAAGGTCTCAAATATAGTGAATAATTTTGCTAGATTATCATTACATTTCATTCCATTTTCCTACAAAATTTAACATTTGTGTATTAACTTGTAGCTTATACAGTTTAAATGTACAAGCTACAAATTAACACACAGCTGTTTAAAAAAAATATACACTTTTTAAAAATAATTCTTGGTTAGATTGATTTAGAATAAATTCTAAAAACGGAACAGCATATTACAATGTAGTAATAATAAAAAAATATAAGGTTTTTTTGAGATTAAATATTTGTCATTCATTGTAGAAAAGTCGTCAGAGTAACGCATTTTGCCATGGAGGGGGGATAATGAAAAAAAATAAAGTGTAGTGCCCAAAATTAAGATGTGCTAAATTAAATATTTATGAGGAAGAGTAACATAAAATATTTAGAATGAGTAACTTTTAGATTTATTTCATTGAAGTTTTACATTCCATTGTCATGGCTTTGCAATTTTTAAGCTACGTGTATTTAGAAATTTAAGAAACAGGAATAAAAGAACATATGCCTTTCAGTTTCTCAGTTGAGAATATTTAATAAAAAAATTGTAATTTAAAAGACATTTGAGCTAATGTATAATTATCTATTTTTTATAAATCAGAATTTCTGGAAACTTCTGATTAATCTTGAATTTCATGATATTAAAGACATGGGAAATCTCAAATTAATTCGAAATGAAATGACTAGGTAATTAGTACTTAAAGATATTCTGTAAGATACTTATGAATGCGCAATAAAAGTAATTTCATAACTGAAAAGAAAATTACTAAATTTCATTTACTAGAGGTGGAGCTCCTCAAACGAAGCATGTTCTCCCCCCCTCGAAAAAAAATTCGGTTCAATTCCCCCCCGTAGTAGTTATTTTTCGTGAAAATGTGTGTTAAATACCAGGAATTTCGCGACTACCAGTGGCCGAGCGGTAAAGTCGCTGAACGCTGGTAGTTCGGTCCGAGGTTCGAATCCCGCGAACGGGCTGGCTGCATGGGCGTTTTCGTGGTTTTCCCCATGTGTAACGTGTATACGAGCCAGTTTCCCTTAGAAATTCATCCACGAAGGCATCCCTCCTCTTAGGCAGATAGCCCTTGAGGCTTTGCCATAATCACGCACACCAGGAATTTCGCGAAATTTGAAAAGTAATGGAATTCGAAGGATAAATGATTAATTAGCACTTTTTGAATATGGCATTATATCACTGGCATCACGGGAAAACCAAAAACTGTATTTTGGCTTTTTCTATTTATATTCGTTTTATACCTGCATATTACTATATTTCAATATTTTATTCCATGATAAAAGAAAGAACTGCGTATTCTCTCTAAGGTAAATGTAAAAGAATTAGCTTGTCGGAGTTATAATTCGATCCCTCATTCCGAGGGAGGTGGAGACCCAAGCGCTTGACGAACTTTTATTTATTCATTTTCGGTAATAAGAGCAATTTTGCAGATTTAGAGTTTTGTTCTAGAGCCGATAATATCTGACGATTTTAAAATTCTCATTAATTTTTTTTTTTTTAAATGCATTCTTATCCAGTCATATTTGACTTTAAATTGAAGACTGAAATAACGGAATAAATGTTAACGGAGAACATATTTCGTTTGAGGAGCTCCACATCTAGTAAATGAAATTTAGTAATTAGTAATCTAAATTTAAAAACAAATAATAACAAACAAAATAAATAAACAAAAACTTTCGTAAAAAATACAGTATTATTAAGATTCAGTTTATAACCAATCTATTTCTAGTATATAGCAGTTTTCCTTGTATCAGATATTCTGCAGTATGTGATTGGCTGCATACAGTATTTGGCAGCATTCCAATTTTCCTGCCCCCCCCCCTTCCTCCAGTTTCTGTGTCTTTCTGCAATATGGAACTGGCCCTCTTTCTCTGTCTGCACTTCCCGACCTCTGAAGTGTGCAACATACATGCCAGATGGGCGTGGCTATTGTGCACCGTGGCAGAGGCACTCGCTTTTCAATGTCTGTGACCCTCGAGTGTTATACTGGCAATAAATGCTAAGTTTAGGGCAAATAATCGAAAAAGTGTCGCTCCCCCACCAGATATGTGTAATAATGCATATATGTTTTAGCTCGAAAACCAAAAATAGAAATAACAATTGTTTGCTATAACATAACTATTATATTTAATTAAATGTGATAATCATTTAACATCGTATAACTATTATAACTAGTTAAGAAATTTCCTCTTTCAGTGTATATTAATGAACATACATTTTTATCTCAAAGATAAAAATATATAAATAATTGTTAATATAATCATAATAATTATTTTATTATAATTCATAGTAATTATATTGTAATAATGAAAATTATAGAAGATAATATAATAACAATTGTTATTATGGTAATAATTATTTATTATACTTTTCCATAAAATTATGTATATCTAGTAAATTTAAAGTTTTAAAACGTTTATAAATAAAAAAATGCACGAAATTAAACACAATGTAATGAAACAGTTAATTACAAATGATGATCAGTATATTATTTTAAATTGGTTGCAGTAAAAATCAACATGGAAAAATTGAGAACCGAAAAAAGTCTCTTCATCCCCATTATTCAAGTCCACCCTCCGTATTTTGTAAATAAATCGGTCCGAAAGGCGTATGCATAACGGCCATTATGCGTTCCGTGATGCCGTTAGTTATGCGGGATTCTGTTTCATATAGGTTACTTTGGGATTAATTTTATCCATTCTGGATTCCGACCAAAAGCCGCGAAACATCATAAACAAATTTCAAAGAATATTAAAAACATTATCAGACTCAGAAAACTTCACTAATTTATAGTTATAGATATGAGTTTTTAAGTTTATGCTCCTGAAGGTCCTTTTTTAGTTTATGGTTTATGCATTATCACAATTCAACCACTCGCTTTAAGAAATGCGTGATCAATCAAACTTCCAAGTTTTTAGAAGGTCCTTGATAATTGCAATAGGCCTGGCCTCCATAAGTTCCCATCCAGAAGAAAACTTCAGAAGACACTTCTTTTGAGCCCACCTCATGTTCTAATCATGAAGGGTTTGAAGTGCTTCACTGATTACATATTTACTTTTCCACTCTTCTCTTCATTAGCTCTGTTTATGCGCAAACCATTTTTAGAATTTATACGTTGTCAAATAAATTTACCTCTCTGTTACATCATAAAATGTTTGGCGAAATTCGTGTTTAGCTCAAAATGCGGTACCTTTTCGGTCAGTGAGCCCGTTGTTATGCGAGGCATTATTGTACTATAGTACATTTTATTTGAGATTAATATATGGTGTCATACGCAGAGAGGCATCTAATAACTTGCTGTTCTGAACCCTGTACAATGAGCTGTGCCTCAAGGCGTGAAATCGGTGGATTGTTGGTATCCTTTTCCAAGGGTAGTTATCTCACAAACTGCATAATGTAAATCGATAGTAACATGCAATCCGCATGTGGCCCGTGCATTATTTTTCTGCAGTCGGCGACAAATTTAAGAAATGATTATTGCCGTTAACTGAATGTGAGCTTTCTGCTAGCGTATAGTGCATTAATGTGTAATGAAAATTTTGACACCTTAACAACTGAAAAACTGAACCTGTTACATCGCATTAGCGGCCATAATATTCTTATTAGCTTATACAGTGTTTTAAGACAAATATTTTACAGCAAAATGCATGCCACCTGGCAATTTCAATCATTTACGTATGTAATCTTGTACTTCATTTGGTGTTATTTCTGTTGAGAAACTGATTATAGGAGATACTTTGAAATAAACATGACTCTAGTTTTAAAATAATTCGTTTTATTATTCCAGGGTTGAACAAAAGCATGGATCTGCGGCATCAATATAACGTTAAATTGGCCTTCGTATGTACAAAAGTAATCCCCCGCTCGATTATATGATATATTACTTTGAGTTCGATTGCGTTGAATTCATAGATTTTTCATTATGTCCCACACATATTTCAAGAGGTTGATAAGTAATCATTGAACTGCTGATAAATTCATATTTTAGCAGTCAAAGACAAAACTTTGCATTATGTGGTTGAAATTATCATGTTTAAGAGCTGGAGAGCTATTGTTGATCTGTGATAATATCTGTATAGTACATACCTGCCAGCAATTACTTCAACGTAGGCAAAGAGCCAAACGTACAACACAAGAACACGTTCTGTACCACCTCGGAGCCTTGAATATTGTAGACTGCCGTGGCGTCTTCCATCATGATGTTTTATTACTAACTCTGATAAGCTCATCTGCGTGAAATAACAGGAATATTTATTCATTGAATTTGTTACTCGACCCGACAGTTTTACGGTCCACTTTTTATATCTTAAGGTGTCATCTTGAGTATATTGAGTAGTAGTAGTAGTAGTGTATTGAGTTCAGAGATCTGGAGAGCGATCGACTGAGTTGGGAGCTGTACTTTAGTGCTTTGCCGTGAAGCAGTCTTTACCTGCAAGTCTGTAACTGACGTTCCACCTTATGTTTCTTCGCCAATGCTACAGAAGCACCACACTCGCACTTCCCTTTCACATCAACAAAGCAATACGTTTCTCCCCAGCTGGAATTGTAATTGTATATCTTCTGCCTTTTTCTGTGCTCACTCATCTTGCTGCACAGGTTTAAAAAAAAATCGTCAAGCCCCCGACGTAGAATGAGGTTGCCAAACAAGACTGGGTGCGCCACTAACACTGTCACTGCCAAAGCTTAAAGAAAAAGTTGCCCTTTGCACCTTGTTAAATACTTAATATAATTGTGTCATATAGCTAAGGATCGACTCTGACCTGTAGTTCCCTCCACTTCGTCACTCTTTGTCAGCCCTTTTTGGTGTGGTGAGCCTTGTAATATCGTGCCCCCAATCTTAAAACTTTATCGTACTATTAACCCGCAAGGATGCGCGTCGGGCCTGCCAGACCTGGTCGTTACAAAAACATAATACAGAAATTATTCCTTTCTGTGAAATTTTTCTACCTTCTCAGTAACTGTGTTCAAGATCATGTAAGTGTCATTCACAGGCATTTCCTGAATTGATCTCTCCCTCTTTTTCAGAAATTGGATAGCCAGACCCGAGACGAGGTTTCGCATTGTCATTTAGTTAGAGCAATGTCATTTTAAACGGGACAGAGGCGATAAGAAGGCTCAAGTTAAGCCCCGCCATCAACCTTGATGTTTCCGAAACCCAAGACAAGGCCAACCAAGTTTCTGATCACTGCCCCGCCGAACCCTCTCTATGTGCAATCCCAAGAAAGACTGTTGCAGAAAAAAAAAAAAAAAAAAAAAAAAAAAAAGAAGCTAGCTTGACTAAAGGCCCGTTTCCACTGCTGCGTATGCGTTGCGGCGCGTATGCGTTTCTCTAATCAGCGAGCGACTTCACTTTGATTGACATCTGCAATCCGTTCGATGTGAGGTGACGGATGAAGTTCAACTATGTTCAGCTTCTATCCGTATGTCTGCGGATGCGTTGGGGTCACGTGGTAAAAAAGGAGCAATCAGTGTTGTCACCAAAAATTAATAGCGGCAGAAGTAGCGATGAACGCTGGCTTAGGGAAAGAATGTTTTGCTAAAAAATACTTATTTGTGAATTAACATTATAGTGAGAAATATGCGTACTGAAAAAGCAGCAATCAGCTGAATTTAGTTTTAAAAAAGATAAGAAAAATAAGATAACTGCAACTACAGTAGTAGTTCACAGAGAGCAGTGATTACTGTCAAGATAATCAGATGCAAAAAATATAATTCCAAGACCATGAAATAGCAAAACGATCCTAATTCCAATCCATCTATGCCCTTCAGCCTTTAAGGAAATTATGTTTTAGTTCTCGTTTCATCAACAGATGGCGCCAGTTGCTTAACTCCTGTTCAGTCTTTCTTATCTTACCTTGTCTAATCACTATATCTTATCTTACCTTGTCTAATCACTATATCTTATCTTACCTTGTCTAATCACTATATCTTATCTTACCTTGTCTAATCACTATATTTTATCTTACCTTGTCTAATCACTATATCTTATCTCGTTCATTTGTGCTTTTGCAGCTGAGGTTGATCGTTCGGTAAAACCATCGAAACTAGTCCTGTGAAAATTTGAGAATATAACGCTGATTTTTGTTGTTTGACTTCTAAATTAGTACCATTAAATAGTTCACTATATTCCGTTTCCACTGGTCATGAATTCCGAAAATTAACTGTATCTTTCGCTTAGAGCTTCATTTAAAATCCAGTATCATTAGAAAGTTCAATGAATTGTTCGCTTTCAGTTAGTTATAACGTTGCGCGCCTCCAACTTGCACGCAACCAAGAGGTGACTGTGAAAACTTGTATAAAAGATAGAGCCTTGTGAAGGGTTTAAGTCCCTTTTTATTCAACGTAATAAATTACAGTTGCGTCCTCTTGACGCTTACAGACTGTGCCAACTTGGCAGTCAAATAAAAATAATAACCTGAAAAGAAAGTAAAGACAAGATTCTAACTACGAGGCTCTCTAAAATAACTAACTCACCGCGTTTTACAATACCGCTGCTAATTCAGCAGACTTGAAGCTCACTGGAACGATTACCACTACTTCCCGCCAAGCACATAGGCCGCAACGCGGGGTTCTTCAATTCTCGCTAACTACCTCCGCGCTCGCTAAGTAAGAATATCACACCGAACTCATTTCCTCTCTATTTAAATCAGAATACTTCCGCTGATAATTTGAATGCTTGCGCGTTCTACTCAAATTTACATATTCTGGCATTGGCAGTTCCAGGGGAAAGTAAGGCTTGACAGGAAAGATAGTTTAAACTTAAAATAAATGTTAGTAAAAATAAATATAAACCCTACATAGTGATAATTTATTATTTTCAAAATTGCAGCGGAAAAGATCAGAAACCCGTGAAAATACGTTATACTTGGGGAATAAGTTTCAATTTGTGACTTCAGAGTTTAGAGATGTCATTAGATTATTAGAGATTAGATTTCAGAGTTTAGAGATGTCATTAGATTATTAGAGATTAGATTTCAGAGTTTAGAGATGTTAGAACGTGTCATTGCTTAATTCTTTTCCATTGAGAATATAATTTTCTACTAAAAACGATTCTAAGAATAAAACTGATGAAAAGTTTCTCTGTTTTACATAACCAACCCACGAATCAAGTTTTGTTCTTAAGTCCCTTTGACTTCTCATGGACACTGAAAACAGTTAAAGAATTGCTTTGTACACAGATATTTAGTTCATTTAGTTTTGAGAATATAAATGAACGTGTCATCAGCAAGAAATGATGTAAAACGTTATTAGTTTCGTTTACAAATAACAGATCATTTTGAAAATGTAGGAAGAAAACAAAGCAGGCTTCAAGGAACACTTGTGGTTGTCTGACCACAGTTTGAGAAACGCTGGAATAGCAAATACTCTAAAATATTGTTTTCGAAAAAGTGTTTCTGAGTGAATTAAATTGTTATTCTTAAAGTGAGTTTGTCACAATTTCAGTTTAATTTTGAATGCTGCCGGCCTGAAACGCGATTAATTCTTTTTATGCTGCGCCTGTTGAGTTCATTTAACTAAGGAGTTATTCATTAAAATCATTCCATTCAGTTCTTGTTTTTAAACACAGTGTTGCATGTCCTTATCCTTTCGTTCCGTTTTTCCTTTTTCAAGGATTTCTAAGAGCCGCGAATCGAATACCACTAATTTTAAGGCATCAATTCTAGAAGTCTTTAGTTACTGAAATATTTTCGGATCTGATGTATTCTAAAATTATTACATTATTATAAATATGAAATGTATGTTTCCTTAAAAGTGTCTAAGATTATGTTATAAATTTAATAGGAATGTTCTCTTAGTATTAGAAGATCAAGTTTAGAATATTAACGACTTGCTGAATGAAAGAAATTATAAATTTCATAAATCTATTGTATAAATTGTATTTTTAATAATTTGGCCTTTTTTTTTTTTTTTTTTTTTTTTTTTTTTTTAAGGATTAAGCATTTAGAATTTCTGCCGAAGCAGTTAAGCGCTTGACATTGTTTTCCAACTACGTTGTTCAAAGCTGACAAACTTCATAATTTTCGAAGTTAGCAAATCTAAGAATAAGCTTAGACACTGGTTATTCTCGAAATTATAAATGCAGCTTTTTGCAAAAGTTGTGCAGTTCAATGTAAATATGTGTTTTGAACATTTGAGTTCCATTTTAAAAGTGGAGACGGTTTTAAGTAATAGGACATTTACTACATTTTGAAGGCAATGTCTTGAGGAAGAAAAATCATTCTGTGATTTAAAATAGCTATGTAAGCTGTAGAAAAGTAAAAGCTATATGTAAAAGCTGTAGAAAGAAAAATAATTTAAAGACACATGAATGCAAATGCCGCAGAATTTAGAACATATTGTATTATCTGTTAAGTTTTTTGCGAGTATGCAAGTAAGTATAACATATTAAACAAGTAGTGTTCTGCCCATTTCTGCCTTTAATCTGTGGAATCCAGTAGGATTCGAATTCCTTCAGTCTTATAGAATCTGAACATATAGTTGAATACTAGAGGACGGCGTTTCTCGAATTTTTTTTTCTGTTGGGGACCGCTTTTATAAATTAGAATGTTCTGCAGACCTCCTTAGTCTTGTCATCTTCGAAAGCAGTTCTTTTTACATATGTTACTACCAGTATGTATATATTTTTAAAATGCCGTTAATTAAAATTCACTTAATGTCATATTGGTATTAATCCATTAAGTTAACAGAAGAAAAGTTATATTTGTTTTTAGTAACTCAAGGCCATTTGGGTTTGGAATAATTTTTATCTTTCGAGTTTGGAATTTTCTTTATCTTACTAACTAAAACTTCAATGAATGTTAGTAGATATGTAGTAGTAGTATTAATGAGATGATGACCCTGCCTATTATTCTAGGCTTGAATGCATGCTGGCAAACTGAAGTCTGAGATTTAGCACAGATATCGGCGTTATGTTTTTATGCGAGTTAATGATGTAATTTTTTTTCTCACAAATATGTAGAAGCAAACGAATTATAATTTTTAAAAAACCATTATTTAGTTCCCTGTATTCTATTTCACTATTAATGAGCTTCAGATATGAAGTCTACCTTGTGTTGGAATTTCATTTTAAGTCTGGTGTTACTCGAGAGTTCATTTAACTTTTCCTGTATTCAGTGACAGTTTATTATTTTCAGTATCGCGATAAAAAGGATGACGAACCCATAAAAATTCGTTATATTTACCGTTTGAAAAATAGGTTTCATATTATTACCTCAGAATTTCGAGCTGCGAACATAGTTACTGCATGATTCCTTTTTAGTAACGGTATCATTTTCTACATAAAAAGATTCTTTCGTTAGAAAAAGGGGAAAATATTCTGTTTAAAGCAACTTACTGAAGTTTCCTCTAAAGCCCCTGTAATTTTTCATTGGTATAGAGAGTAGTCAAAGAATTACCTTATTGACACAACCAAGCTTCCTCAAGCACTTCTAATTTCTCATTGGTATAGAGAATAGTCAAAGAATTACCTTGTTGACACAACCAAATTTCCTTTCACGCCGCTGTAATTTCTCATTGGTATGAAGAAAGAATTACCTTGTCGGCAGAGATTTTGTTCATTTAGTTTTGAGAATATATTGAATTCCGGGAAAGATATGCCAATGAATTTAGCCACATTTCATTAGTAAAAAATGGTGTAAAATGTTCATTTCGTTTACAAATAACAGGCCATTTTTCAAATTTAGGAGGACCACGAGGGACATTTTAGAGGACCACACTTTGAAAAATGCTGCTACAGGCTGGTACAAAAGTCGTCCATGTCAAACTTTGAAAAGTTGTATTGATTCTAGACCGTATATTAATGGCAAATTGTTTCGATGGGCGGCATCCCATCGCTATACTATATACCTATACTATACTGAGTAATATATTACTTGAAATTTTAGTTGTATTTTATGGTGTTGGCTTTAAAAACTGTTTGTTTTCTGAAAAGTGGTGATGAGCTTTTCCCAAGAAGAGCGAATTTTTTTGATTGAGCATTTTTTCGCAACGTATAAATTTGATTGCGCTGCCATCTTTCGCATACTGTTTGCCACTGTCCGAAATGAGAAGAAACGGACGGCCATTTCGTTTTTGGTAGTGAACGCTTCCACTTTCTCGAAATTGGGTTACCAAGTGGAAAACCATTATTTTGTTAGGTTTACGAACATTTGGGAAGGTCTGTTTAAACGCTTCAATAGCGTTACCACCAGGATACGTTGTGAAGCAGTGTTCAATCGTAGAAATTCGTTCTGGTTTGTAAAAATCTCATCTCTATCTTGCAGCAAACATATGGTTTATAAAGCTAACGGTAAAACCTGCAGCTGGATTTTCAAGTGATACATAACTCGTAACGGTATAGGGGTATCATCCGCTGAAACAATTTGCCATTGATATCTGGCTGCACAAGTGGCCGAGTGGTTAAGACTGGTAGTTGGAGTTCGAACTCAAGCGAACGGGGCTGGTTGCATGATCGGTTTTTGTAGTTTTTCTCATGTATAATGTAAATAATGAGCCAGCTTCTCTCAGAAAGTCTTCCACGAAGGCGATCTTCCTTTTAGGCAGATAGCCTTCGTATCTTTACTGTGTTCAAAAGCAACCTAACTTAAAAAATAACTGAAGCCATCAATAGGAATTTTGAAATTTCCATGATATTTGAAAGTTCGTTGTGCGCGACTTTTTTATTACCTGGTATTCTGTACTTATCTTGAAAGTATGGATATAATTGACTATTCAAAAGACGTTAAATTAGAATAAAGTTCAGTTTAACGTAAGCCAGAACTGAAACAATTTTATCCGTAGTAAACATTTTGCAGTGCTTAAGAATTACCTAATGAATTAAAGCACTTTGCCACGACAGTCGGAAATTTCTAATCGTGCTCGAAAGGAAACTATGCAGTACAATGATGAAACGTCTTCCTTTACATCTTGTTGTATCTTGGAAAGGTACGCGTTCGCGTGACCTTCTGAATTCCTGTTGAAAGCGACTCACCCTTTGGAACGTTTCTTCTAGGTTGACGTAAACTTGCAGCTGTTAAAATAAGTTCAGAAAGCTCTTTGCCTAGCTACTCTCTTTCTCTGCTGCCACATTTCAATCTTTTTTTTTTTTTTTTTTTTTTCTCAGTTGTTTTACTTATTTCTTTAGTAAAGGTGCTAAGCATCTGAAAATCTGTGTACATGTTTCTAATCTTCGTGCTGTTTTCTCCGTAGCTTGCTGACGTCATATTCCCTTGTATTTGAGTCTCGGCTTGTATGTTTCACTGCTGTATGCAGTAAAAAAGTTCTTGAGAATTCTCTTGAATTTTAAATACCTTTTTGAAGTTACGTTAAAATGTAGCTGTATAGTTTCACATTACTAGAAATGTCAGACCACAAAATTGTTTAGACAGACAGACAGACGACTTATCGCCCCGTCTTACCTTCAAACATACAGTAACCGCAAACTCGGATGATACAGAGGGTGTTTTAATAAATATTTAAAATGTAAGGGTAAGGAGTAAATTTTCTTTAAATTCTCGATTTGATATCTTTCTTTTTTTTCTTTTTTTTTTTTTTTTTTTTTGTCTGGAGTATAAGTATGCATCTTCATTTTCATGATAGAAAGGCTTTTGGTAAAATTTCCAGAATTATTGATTTCCATTTCTCTTTCACTACTCTTCAAACTGCATCCATCGTAGTGGGTTTGCGCTTAGAAAGAATTCTTTTCGAGAGACCAAAAGCACAGTAGTCCATAAGTGAAGGGTCAGGGGACTTCGCAGGAATATATTGAAAAGGGATATATGAGTACTTTTATCAATCTTTATTTTTCAAGAAATGTAATGGTACTTTTCGAAGTATAACTTGAAGCTTTGTCTTGATGAAGTTTCACTCATTGAAAGCCATTAGGATCGACATAAAACATTCTCTTGATGGTACCTTTAGTCGATTTTAACATTTCCCCCCACTCTTGTTGGTCCAAAGGGGCTTTGCCCGGAGGGACTATCGTTTTCGTTTTGCGATTATGCGTCGAATCACTATGAATGTCCGTTTCACTTTTCAAACTGTTGTCACCAAATATTATCGCCCGTTATTATATTTGAAGAAATTAAATAATGAAAAATATGCATAAATGTATGTATGTTTCTCGCATTGTAATAAAACAACGGTATCTAGAGCCATCAAATTTTGAATGACGTAATCCTACTGTGAATATGGGCATCTGGAAGCCCACATTTGGAACTTGTTTTATTATCGCTTTCATATTTTGTAAAACTTTAACGAATTTTTGATTAACAAACTCAAAGATTTCAAAGCGAGCAATGGCAACGTTGTACAGAGAAAACATTTTTATCTCTAGCGCGTGAGACTGTGTATCGGAAATTCTAAAGATATGCTCAATTTGAAATAATTTTGCTCTTGAACTGAATTTTAGATTTAAGTGCGAAGAACATGATATTATAAATAAAGGTAACACTGAAAATGTTAAAAAAATGCCCCTTTAGACGCAATTTAAAATCTGAAACCTTTAAAATTTTCTTCTTGTATTTTTATTTTTAATTTTCCGTGACAGTACCTCTTACTTAAACTTTCTTTGCATTAATAGAACCAAGTTGTACATATTTTTCTCTTCCTTTTTGATTAGAAATAGACTTTTTGTTAAGGCAAATCCATGTTAACGTAAACTCATTTGTTAAGGTAAACTTATGCTTCATCAAGTGTCACAATGTATTTCCATTTGATTTAGCTTCTGCTAAATACTTTTCATACAGAATTATAGAAATTCTGTGCTTTCAGCCACGTGCGTCTGTAGAAATTTGTGAACGTTATGTGTTTTAGATTTTTTAAGTCGTATACATTGATTTATTATTGCTACAGATGTATTTAAAGACTTTTCAATTGATTTCTGCGTCGAATATTCTCTTGCTACCGACGATTGAACTCTAGAAACAGTACGTACCTTTTCCGGGTATTCGTTTGGAGTCATTTTTCCATGTAGAAGTAATGAATGATTCATGGTTTTTTCCCTTTACGATTAATAAAATATTGGCTATTTTTCTCCTAAAAATGTTAATACCACGCATTTCACGACGTTTTTCAACTATGGGACAGGTATATTTCCCTTCGGAAAGCGTCAAAATATAGCCTTTGATCCACAGCTTGTTTGCATGCGACATTTTGAAAGAAGAATAAATTTAAAATAACAGACGATATTTCTCATTTCACATAATAAGCTGTTGGAAAAAATATGTGTTGCATAACGTGTGCTTTTTTAAATCGGAATAGTTTTCAAAATGTATAAACAGCCTCTGTAGAAAGTCATCGACAATTTTGCTGACAGAAAACAAAGAAAATAGAACTTATTTAATTTTTAATACTAACATAGCAAAAATGTAAAATTTAAGTTTTATTTCAAAAATTAATACGGAACTTTTATTTATTTTCTTGTATGTCGCTTTGACATTGCATAGATTTGATTCTTTGGAGTGCATAAAGAGGGGCGCCAAATAGACCGCCCTAGCTACGCCGCTGTTTGGATATATCTAATTTTCATATTGTTCGTTTCCCTTTTATCGTCGTTCTCAGCATCACTCTCATAATTGTAATTTTTTTGGTTCTTCCCCGATGTATAGCGCGAATGATTTCTACGTTACTCTAACACTGAAAACTTGATTCACTGTTTTCCGTATTTATCCGTTCCGAAACGTCATCTTGAGCGTTGTCTTTACGTCCTTTTATAATTTGAAACATGCATACGAGTTCATTGTCAGTTGGTCTCACTGTCAATGTTACTTTCCAACGCATATAAACCACAGCTTTTATCATAATGCACTATAGGAAAGTCATTAAATGATCCATCATCATCATCATCATCATCATCATAAGACTAACAGATCTATGAAGGATAGGAAAATTCGCGATTGTTACTGATTTTCGTTGCACCTTTCTATTGTTACTACATTTTTCTCAGTGATTCCTTTAAATTTATTGCTAGCTGATTTAATGACTTCGATTGATACAGGACCGATTAATAGAGGTTTTAGGGTAACTAAGGAGGTGGAGGAAGAGAGAGAGAGAGAGAGAAATTCGATGAGTTTCAATGGATAGAGCGCTTTTAGAATTTCAAGTTACCTAATAGTTGCTGGTGTTTAGAATAAACCGTGTCCATCTTTAATGAATTTTTTTCGATTCTATATTTGATTTTCATAATCTGTATTATGATTCTTGATGAGCGGTTCTCAACCTTTTCTGCCCCACGCGCAGTTTTCACCAATGCTGAACATTCATCCTCTCCTTTCTGAAACAAAAGAAATGTATACGGTTTCGATTTAGATTACTTTTAATGCGTTTTATAAATTAAACAAGAAAAGATATAGAAAATATTAATAAAATCGGAACTTCAAGAGAAGTAAGTTTTTATATTCGTAAACTAAAACTGAATACTTAACGGCTAAATAAAATGCTGACTGCATTCCCCCAGAAACTATGAAATTTTCATTTGTACCAGGGTAATCCCCCCCCCGATTGAGAACTCCTGTTCTTCAGTAATAATGTAACATTGAAAGCTTATAAATTATTTGTGCGACAATTCTTTCGCCATACCAAATGCAACAAATTGTAAATAAAGACATTAATAAATCACTGAAGAATATCATTTAATAGTATTTAAGATGAAGTACGTCCACCTCGAATTATCCTAATTCATAAATCGACCTCTCAATGCAAATTGTATATGTCAAAAAAGGCCAAATTTTGAAATGTTAAATATTTCGGTCAGCTTTGCTCTTACGGGAACTTTTACGGAAACCTTTTGTTTCACTTTTTATAAAGAATAGAACATTTTCCTAAAGGCCGGGTGAACTTATAAAAAGGTTAATTTCGTAATTTACACTAAATTGACTTCTTTCAATGTACAAATGCCAAAATGTGAATCTTTACGTCATTTAAAACATTTTTGTAACTTGCAGCATATATCTACGACCAGCAGTTGCAAAAATAAAGACCGCGTAAAGACTTCTGAGGACACGGTATATAATATGGTTTATATAGATGAGAATGGTAACTTTAAGCGGTATACTGTAGAAAAATAAAGCATGTCTTGTCTGGATTCAAATTCAGAACCTACAAATTACTTCTCTTAGAATTACTGTTTTCGTCTATATACACCATGCCCACAGAACAAAAACTTTTGTAGACACAGTGTATATAGACAAAAATAGTAACTTTAAGCGACATATTCTGAAAAAATAAAGCATGCCCTAAACCAAAGATTCAAATTTAGGACCTACAAATTACTGCATAGATGTGCATCACGAAAGCACATGAGAGGCAAATCTTAAATTACTTAAAATTAGATTTCTGAAAATAAGTTTCGTTGAAGGAGAGCTTTTTAAAATCAAAGATCATCTACGTAACTTGACACGCTGTCGGCCACTCGTTTAAGATATGATGTTGCGAAGCTAAAGTGAGCTGATTTTCTAACAGATTTTTATGGATTTGAGTAATTGGTCAGCTTGAATCTGCAGCTTTATTAATATTAATGACAGAGCCGGGTCTAGATATTGTTTCGCC
The DNA here is from genome assembly GCF_044657685.1 of Stegodyphus dumicola. Lineage (NCBI taxonomy): Eukaryota > Metazoa > Arthropoda > Arachnida > Araneae > Eresidae > Stegodyphus > Stegodyphus dumicola. The sequence goes on from NC_140768.1 coordinate 110,925,041, forward strand.
TGAGACAAAGAAGTAAATACGTATACAATCAAATTAACTATATATGTACACGTCTATATTATATTAAAAAAAAGTACCGTAACTCTTATAATGTTTTAATTATAACTTTATGTATTCAGAAAATTAATGCGTACTATAATTTAAATTTTTAAATGAAAACATTAAAAATTACTTTTTTCACAAATAACAAATAATGCATTTCTGCTAGAATATCTGAAGCATTTTAGTCATTTGGATATTTAAATGCTAAGCTGCTCATTTTCAAAATACTCATTCAATGGCATTAATTTTTCATCAGTTAGAAACTGGAAATCGGAAGACATCTCTCTCTCTTTATATATATATATATTTCTATTTTAGTTCTGAAATTAAAATAACTCTCATTTCTTTCATTTTTGCTGTGAAAAAATATTTTTCTGACAAAACGAGTCCTTTTATTAATTGATTATTGACAGTCAAATTTATAAGCATTTCGTTTTCACTTCTTTTCATATTTTGTTAATATAAGTTTAAAGTTTAATTTACTTTGAAATTGAATTTTCGCATTTCACAAGAATTTTTTTTTTCTTCCTAAGAGATTTTCCTTCTATTATGTTTGTTTAAATAAATTTGCAAAACGTACAAGGACTAGTTGTCTCTTTGGAGGGATTCCTTCGTGGAGGACTTGTTAGTGGAAACTGACTTGTATTTACTTTATACACGGGGAGAAACCACGATTCGGTATTAGATCAATCTCTACCTCTATTGAGCGTGGAATTTTATGCGCAAGTGCTGAAGAATATAGGGCTCTTTTTATTGCTTTTCATTTAACACCCCTCTTAGCCGTTCACCTGATTAAAGTGGCTCATTATCCTTATCCTTATCCTTGTTCCGGTTCTCATTTGTGGTAAATATTAGAAAACTGGATTGAACTTTATTTTTAGTAATCATTTTGTTTTACTGGCATACGTGCCATGACACAGTGCGTGCGCACAAGCACGTCACGTGATTTGTTGAAGTTTGTAGATAAATATTATTCCTAAAAGGAAGCGTTTATTGTCTGAAATTTGAATTTTAAAGCTTTTCATAGATTCTTTTTAAAAATGCCGTTACGAATTTTGCATAATGAAACAGAAAGTCTGAACGGAAAAATAATTTGTGAGTGAATCTGTGACGAAAAAATAAGGTTACAGGAGCAAGTCAGTTTAACATTGAGGTAAATGGCTATCTCGCTAAATTGGCGAGACAATCCCAAGCTAGCGATGGTTTGGGCGGCTAATTTTTATCCTCAAACGTCACCAAACATGGCGACATTTTGGTACAGTATAACTGTAGTTGGAACTGTAATAAAATAAGTACAATTGATCCCTATCTGTAACTATAACCTCATCCGACCGTTATTTGTAACTTTAACCGTGTATGCCTTCCAGTAGTTTGAGAAATGGAAGGTACTAGAATGTTCTTGGCAGCCGGGGGAAAGCTATGTAAGTTCGGAGCATCAAGTCTCAGTTTTTCAGTTCAAAGTAGACTTCAGAGTATTGAGAGATCTTCGTACGAGTATCGCAGTTTAGATACGTTTTGCATTGCGCTGTGTTCAACGTTCTTAGAAGTTTGAAGTGGTAACTACTGATTGTGCTCTGTCATACTGAGAAGAGCTGTACGAATACTTTTGTCGAAGGTTCCTGAACTGTAAAATGTTTCTTTCGGGAAAGTAAATTCCATCAACTTACCATCCTTTCTTTGCACATTCAATTCGTTACGAACCTGTACGCAAAATAATACTTTGCAATATTTGTATTCGCCAATTTATGTGGCAGGATAATAGGTCATTAAATAATGAACTTAGTTCTTCCCTCAGACGTGATTTAAGTGAACAAACACTCAAGTATTTTTTACGTATCGACATTTGAAGGGAACGACGAAACTGACATTTGAAATAAATGCCAGTTTGAAAATATATTACTTAGAGTTAACGTAATTTATTTAATAATTAATGAAACGTGTTTCATTAATCATTAAATAATTTACTTTAATTAAAACAGTTAACAATGAAAACAAATTAATACTTTCCAAGTGAAATAACACTTGAGAATAAATAATGACAACATAGTCTCTATAACAATATATATGTTTGTATGTTAATAATTATAAGCTTTTAATTTCTTGCTACAGCTTGATACCTAATGCCATTTTCATTCTGATAAGTAGCCTTGGCGAGAAATTACTAGAAATTATGTTCATCACAGATTATAGATGATCATCAATCAATTGAATTCTTTTCTTATTAATTTTCAACTGCAGGGAGGAGGGGGGTGGAAACTGTTCGTATACAAATGTATTTCCGTTCAAAGCAATTATTCTTAGGAAAAAAAGTACGTGAGCATATTTATTTTTTGGCTAATACGAATAAAAGTTGATAAAATCTATATTTCAAATATTTGAGTACGATTTACATCACATGGTAAATGTAATTAATTTCATTTACTGATTTCCTGGTGCGTTATTCTTCCTTGCTTTTAATGGTAATGAAAATAATACAAAATCAGACTTCGAATAACTGAAATCTTTATGCTTTTGTTGGCCATATGAAACTGCAACGGGGGACGCATGCGGCCAGCGAGACGCCACCTTGACACCTTTGGCTTAAAAAAAGACTCTACATTTCTGCTTTGGCCACTTTCCGTACCAGAAAATAGTATTTTAACTGATGATGTATAGCCTGGATTCCCGGAAGGAGTAAATTTTATAAATTATGTTGCAAAAAGTCTTTAAAATCATTCTGATTTTCGTTGAATTTTGAAAAAATCTCATCTATTAGATATAAGACTATTAGATATAGACTCTTCAATCCAGAAACATTTAGTTGTCGCATTGCACGTATCAATAACTAGACGAACAATCCAGCTTCATATATGAAGCTGGCATTGTTGACACTTACGGCATTGCTTCATATAATGCAAGCAATTGTTATGCTTATTAAAATTCGGCTAATGTGTCTTAGTTAACAGAGAGTGCAAGCGTCAATGTCCGGCATACATATTAAAATTTCACGTGTCTGTGGAATGGCATTTTTGATATGAAAATATCCTGAGGCTAAACAACAATGGGCCGGAAGAGTAAAATATGCGAGATGTCTGAGGTTAGGTCACCACGGAATAGTAAAACGAAGATTTTCGGTATGTTGTTTCTGTTTAATTTAGACCAGTGCTCCGCAACCGGTGTGCCATGAGTAGGATATAGGTGTGCCGCAATCAAATAATGTATTTGACATTTTGCAATTTTTTATCATGTATTTAATACACAATGACAATTTTTTTTCCTTAATAATGTCTATTTTAAATGTTTTTATATATTTCACTGTTGTGTGTGTGATTGTAAGTGTGTCAGCATTTGAATTTTTTTCGGCACTTCCTTGATAACTCGGAACTCTTTGGTGTGCCACGAAATTCCAGAAAGATTTTTGTGCGTCGCAGGTGAGAAAAGGTTGCGGAGCACTGATTTAGACTAAATAGAGAACTAAGTCTTTTTTTTAATTGCGATGGTACACTCGTATTTCCACTGTATTTTGCTTTTGTTTCGATCCGGTTAGAAGTATCGAACATTAAATGTATGTATTTCGCAATGAATATTTAAAATATTTAAGTTTTATGAAATAAAATAAATTCCTAATATTTTTGTAAAAAATTAAAATTTTTTCTTGACATGTGTTTACAAGGTTATTCCCCTTCTTTTCCTGATACTGCCCTTCGGCATTCAGAGTTATCCGTGCTCCAAAATAGGCATGTGAAGTTGTAATTATTGCCCTAGTACTATAAAAAAAGGAAATCTTTAGACATTTTTAATGAAGGGTATGCAGGTGAATAGTAAAATTAGGTTTAACAAATTTTTAAAATAGGCAAAGAAGCATACTTTAATTTAAAGCATACTTTAAAAAAAGGCAATGTTTACGATTTTTCGATGATGGAGCCTTTGCTTAATGTGTAAAGATTATGTTCTTTGTATAAAATAAATACCTTACTGCTTTTCTTACTATTTCTTTTCGTATGGAAATCGAGACGCGAAAATAATGCAAATAATTTAATTTCCGAAGGACGCGGTTACAGTAAAAACTTAATAAATGAAACGTATTCATGGATAAAATACGGTTTTCAGTTACAGAAGTGTTTTAAATGACGAAAACGTTCATGTTTTGGCAACGTCAAATATACCCCCTCCCCCCCCAAAAAAAAACGTATTATTTTGGACACATGAAGAAATCAAACTTTTAATGTGGTCTCTCGTTTCCTACACTTATATTTGGGAAAAGTTCTACTCATTTTGAAAAATGTAAAAGTACAAGAAGTTTGACTTCCGTACGACAAAAATTGAGCGGGATATTTAATTTCAAAATTTGCCATTTTTGATATCATTTTCAGCTTGCCTTGAAATATTGGTTGATTAAGTTAGAATAATTCGAGGGAATAAGTTTAACTATGAAGTGCAGCGAAAAATTTGTAGCAAGCCGTACAAGCAAGTCATGTGGTGTCCACATCGTATTTTTTTTTCTTTAAAAGAAACATTCCAAAAAGAGCGCATAGTAATATTAACATTACATTGTCTGACCGCTATTGAGAAGATACCTGACGGATCTGGCTCCGTTACCCTGTAAGCCCCTAAGGGCACATCACATGAATGAGTCTTGACCACAGTTCCCAAGAGGAACATTGAAGGTTTCATTGAATTACAAAGAAAATAAGATTAACACATTGTAGCTGTACGGTTAAAATATGGTGCTTGAGATTAAAGCGTGAGCTTTAAATAAGAAGAAATTCGACTGATTTTTAAGTATGAAATTTTAATGAAGAGTAGCAAGATGAATGCTGTTTAAAAAAGTAAGTATTATTTTTAGTATTTATACTATATTCGTAGCGTTATTTATGTGAAATACTATAGGTACTTTTTATTTTCTAATGCTTTTATGTTTACTTTAGTAAAATTTTTGAGTTAAAGTGATCGAAATTGTGAACGAATTCAGAATTGAGACATACGTAGGTAATGGTGCGAAACAAATTAATGGTATGCCCACTGATTGCCTGAGTGGCGTGAACAAGTCACCATTAGGTTTTATACCTCCTTTTGACTTTCAGATGGGTAGATTTTCATATGTACTATGTACCGTATTTACCCGCGTCGTCTCCCTCCCCTTTTTTTACTTTGTCCCATACGAAAATCGAGAGGGGAAAATTATCGGAATAATTTAATTTCCGAAGAACGCGGTAACAGTAAGAACATAATAAATGAAAATTGGTCATGAATGAAGGACCGATAATATTTATTTGAAAGAAATCTACATTCCAATGAGGATACATAGTAATATAATATAATCTAAAAGATATCTTCATTTCTACTTCCTGTATCTTGGGCGCACTCTATTTATTGTCTACTGCTATTTCCTAGGCATTCAATCATTTAATGCTGCTGGAATGCTGTGTGTGTCATGTGTTACAGCTTGCAGTTTTTCGGCATAGGAACCGTCGTCATTATCTTCATCACCGGTCAGTCTGTCTTGCCACTTGCAACGAACAATCCTCAGAATCATTATGTGCATTATAAATTCTCGTTTTCTTGAAGTTGTTGACTGTTATTCCTTTATTAGTTAGAGGCCATACATTCAAAATCCAAAGGCAAATCAGGTACTAAGATGAGAATAATGATTACGCGAATCCATTTTAAAATTTAGGAAAGCTCGCTTTCTAAACACTTTGAGGAAAAAGAATATTATGTCAATAATTAAAAATATTTGCAGAACTGCTTGGAGAACCTAAAAGGGAAAATACGTGAAAAAAGACAGTATTTGTTACGTTCTCTAAGCTTTCTTATTGTAGATGTAAACTCATTTAATTCAACCCAGGCAAACTGGCTGAGTGGTTGATTTTCGTGGTCCCCCCCCTTCATGTGTAGCATAAATACCAGCAAGTTTCTTGTGGGAAGATTTTCACGAAGGCATCCGAGGTAGATAGCCTCTGTGTGCTTAGCCATATTCAAATAACCGAACTTCATAGAACTAAGATCTTCCGCTGATAGCGGAATCTATAGATTTTTTCAGAAGAAAGAAGTGCCACTGACTAGTTTCTGAATTTTACGATATAAGGGATATGGTCGGGAAGGAGAACATTCCCTCTTCCTTCTAATAAGCAGCAAATGGAGATAAACTGTTACTTATAAACGCATTCTAGACGATTAATTGAACCATTGAACAGTTTAAAACAAATATGCTGGCTGCTGAATTTCTTTCAACTGTTAATACACGTGTAATTGTTTGTTTTGTAGAAAAAATAAGAAATTGTGTCGTTACAGTATGATGTCTCTCCACTTTTGTATAGAATCGCATGAACTTTGTACACTTGGAATACGATGATGCACAATTGTTGATCGTGATCAGAGGCTTGTGTAAAACAAGCGAACTGTCTGTGTGTAGTTCGTAAAGCGTTTTGGTTGAAGCCATTTTCTCGCAGCCGGTACTGAACATTTCGTACAGTTGCTACCCAGAACCCTATTATTTATTATTGCTCAAAACCCGATTTTTATTTTTCTTAGAGTAGCACTCTAAAGCTCCGAATGTCCATCTTTCAGATGGAGCGTTATCATTCATTACTGCATTTCGTCTATGAAGATATTTCTGTATTTCGTAACGTCTTCCTATGTGTCGCCATTTAAACTGTTCTCGTATCTACCAACCAGAGTAAGTATAGTCTGACCTCCGCAGCCGCAACTATGAGCGCAAATACTCATGCGCCGTTCAGCCCGAATTTGTTCATGAAATAGGGAGTATGGACATAGTTTTTTTCCGTTCTTATTTTTTCTCTCTTTATTTTCGCAGCTTTGCGGGACTAGTTAACTACAGAACCATCATCCTCAGCTGCCGAAATGCAAATGGAGATAAGAATGGCTGAAAAGAAGTTTGGCAAAATTTACAGATATTACGCTGATTCTTACTGTTTGATTTCTTCAATAAGCACTTGGTTGTCAAATTAATTCAGTTTTTTTTTTAACTATGAAATTCTAGAAGAGGACTCTGATCTTAGACCTTTTAGTATACACCTGAGAACTAACGAAAATCTTCCCATGTAAATTTTATAATCTCACATGTATCACAAGCTTAATTTTCTGTAGTTTATAATTTCCATTGTATATAATGGCCGATATTTTCTATTGTATGTTTAATCATTCATTTTTATATTCTTTTATTCAGTTTTGTATTTTTGTTGATATTTTGATGTTTGTATGTAGCTGCTAGTGAATAGTAATTTTATCCTTGACTTATGCCTGAACACACACTGTTATACACACGCTGTTTATGACTTGCTTTGCTTCCCACTTTGCTCCAGCCCTTCCTTTCTGTTTTGCGATGTCTTAATCATTTATTGTTTCTTTTATGCTTCCTTTTTTCTCGATGCACTGATCTTCTTTGTGGGATCTACAGTCACAATAGGTATATGTGATGTGCCTTAATGACCCTATTCGTCACAGAGCCGGACAAGTCGCGCTTCGAGCGAAATTTGCGGTATAATCAGGTTCGATTCGAAATAATTACTGTTACGTAATCTAAGCTGAAATATAATCATCACTTGTGATGAACTGTTCTATTACACTGTGTTTAATTCTGTGCATTTATTTATTTATTTGTTGGTGAAAATACGAGTGTTTTCAAAATTTAATTTTTCTGTATATACATAATTAAATTATAAATTGACTAAAATCTTTTGATTTGACTTTAAGTAAAATGTATTTGAATTTTTTATACATTTTGAACAGATTTGAAATGCGATGGTGATTTAAGAGATTATTCACTTATGAAGAAATTTGCAAATTATTTTTTACTCTTATGCTGGAGAACTTTGACAAACCTAAGTATTTTGCTTGAGAAATGTTGTGCATTTTTCCATCAACATCCGTATGAGAAAAAAAAAAACAGTTTCTATGATAAATTATAATAAAAAAAAATTTATGATCAGTCATCATGGATGAAAATTTATCAATAAACTTCCACTATAAAATTTAGCACATGTAATTCAAATAGGGGTGAAACAGCATCATTTGTCTCATTTTTTAGTTGTTAGAAATTTATTTATTTATATTTACGTTAGAAATAACTTTCCCTAGTTATGAAAACTTATATTTAGAAATACTATTTTATTAGCGCCTTGCCTTGTCGCCATTTTCTAACGAGGCCCTTTGGCCAAAAATTTGCCCAGACTTTCTTTAATCCCCTGCCTTTAAAGCCGCTCCGTACCCAGCTCGCTGAATCAATGATGTAATGAAATATCGTCGCTATATTTTAATTCAGGCGCCGCTGTAGCTTTATAGACTATTTTAGAGCAACTGAAAAATCAGCTTTGCAGTCCCTGGAAAATAAAACTAAGATCTTTCAACTGCCAGTTTACTGCGAAAATTGCATTGCCTATGAAAATGTATTTTACGTCCCGAGAAGACATGTGAAAAACGGGTCCTGTAATTCTTTACAAAAGACCTGATTTATTGCTGTTTCGAAAGTTTTTATATTTTTACATGTGTAAGGTTATATTTGCTTAATACTGCTACTTTAGTCCTATAACCGTAACTAACGTGTAGCGGGTTATCGCTATGCCTGAGATTGTACGAGAAAGTCTTATGAAGGTCTTAAAACAGCTTTTTTATTTAAACGTAACTTTGAACATAAGGGTACGACTTAGTGTTGCAAATAACCACAGCTTGTGGAAATGCAAATTAAAAATAAGAATAGTTAGTTCAAATTGAACTTTGATTCGTAGTCTAAAACTACACAGTCAAATACTAAGCTATAAAGCTGGCTCAATAAATCTGACCGGCCCGTCATATTTAAGTATCGGCGGCGAGATAACTCAAAGATGAAATAAATAATTACATTTAACTAAAGCGGCCGGAATATAACCATATAGCGCGCATGCCGGAAATATCTCTCCAGATCCAAAAATCTCAACTCAAATATTGTATGTATATGTATAATTTTAGTGCAGTTATATGGAATATTGTTCTATTTTTCTGTGTGATGTAACATAAAAAAAGTCTATAGATAAGTTATGCCGAGAAAGTAAAAATAGAGGAGCAGTTCCATTTAACATTAAGTAAATGGGTATCTCGGTAATTCGACGAGACACCGCTAAGCTGGTAATGGCTTTGGCGACAAATCGCCAAAAGAGCCAAATTATAATAACTGGTTAGTTTAAAGAACCTTATACATGCTTAAGTCAGTAATTTTATCTAATTAAGGGCACTTGCCTATTCAGCATTGGGCACTCCTAAGGGCAGAAGTAGTGCCATTTTATTGTGGAGGCACCTAATAGGCGGCTACAGTTACAACCATGCCTTTTCCAGGATTCGAACCCGGGCTCTTCGGCACCGCAGTAGACTTCCCTAAACCGCTATAAAGTTTGGGCGGCTAAATTCATTGTGCTGGAAAATACGTAAAACTTTTGTTACGTTATTTTGAGTACGTTACGGCAATGAACAATACTAAATAGGCATTCTGTAGCGTGTTTAGGCAATTTATAGAATGCCAAAATATGAAATATCCGAATTTTTTTTAATATTATAGACTTTCCATAAGCATTAAACCTGAGAATGGCCAATGCATTAAGGCAAAGTTAATAAAGCCTTTTGATGACTGTCTTTAAGAGAGTGATGAAAAGACTTATTGAAAAGACATGCTATAGCATTAATGCTTTTAATCAGTTTTTGTTTTTTACTAACGTGCTATTCATTCAATTATAGTCTCTTTAATTTCCTCTTGAGTCTTCTCCTTTTCTTACGAGTAGTTTCGGTGAAGTAAACATTATTTTTGTTAGGTAAGGTAATTGATTATCTGCTTGTTTAGATGGATGCCTTCGTGGAGGACTTTTTAAGGAAAGCTTGATCATATACACGCTGTGCATGGGAAACCAAGAAAACCAACCATGCATCCAGCCCGTTCTCCGGGATACGATTCCAGGTTGAACCATAGAGCTGTAATGTATATAACAGGTCTATGGGTTGAACAAACAAGGAAGGTTCAGCTACTTTACCCCTCTGCCATTGGTGGGTCAAACATTATTTTTGAAGCATTGGCTTAGATCAGAAATTCCTTTTTTTTTTTTTTTTTTTTTTTTTTTGCATCCACCCCTTTTTTTCAAAGGAATGGTTCTCTTCATCGGCCCCTTGCATTTTTCTCTGTGATACGGAATATAACTTAAGTAATGACTGAGGAAAGCAGCAGTTAGTTTGTAGTGTTCTTGTCAAATGTAAAGGGTACACACATATATATTGATAACGTATTTATCATTTGAAGATAACTTCTGTTAATAAGTTTCAGCGGCCGGCATGGATAAAAGAATAGATGTAGATTTTGCTGTGATTCATTAATTTTGCTTTCTTCTAATTTTTTATTGTGTTTTCTTGTGCGATTGAGTTTTACTTTTGCATACTGCATTTATTGTTTAAAAATGTGTATATTTGAAAAAATATTTGTGATTGTTTAAATATATTAAAAAAAATTTCCCCTTATACTTGTTTTCTATGATTTCTTCCATACTCTGTGATTTATGGCTTTATATAAACGAATTAATTATAAATTTTATTTACAAGTCTTTTGTAATCAATGAGATCTTGATTGCGCCGATCGGCTTCTGATATATATGCGGATATTGACTCCTATTTGATCTCTTGGTCGTCATCGACGTTTTTTAAAATGTCATCCACCCCAGGGTATCTATATGGATCCCGTTGAAAACCCCCTGCTTTTTAGATAGTTCATAGAATCGTTATTGCATGTCAACATGCCATAATGCTTTCTCGGGCACTTCACCTTGCTTTTAAATTTTCATATAGCACAGTATGCACAAGTTCTTTGCTTAATCTATTAAAAGTAGCATATTTCCTCACTTCCGAACAAAGACTAAAATAGAAATGGCGGATTTTCCGTCGGTAAAAGTGCCTTCCAGATATTAGAAACATTTATTAGTTGGAGAATTTTATACTTTGCCGATTTATTTCGTGGTATTGGATAGACTGACTATAAAATGTGAAATATTAATTGCTTCACACCAGTGTTGCCAGATCATGCGATTTCTTGCAAATTTGCCACTTTTGACAAACTTGTGGTACTAAAATTTTAGTATTTGCGATTTTGCGAAATTTTTGCGACCTCCATCATTTTCGTATGCTACGTTTTGCTACTTCAAAGATTTTTTTTTTTTTTTTTTTTTTTTGATATATCATAAAATGCGTTTATGTTAAAATAATGTGTCAATTAAATATAATTTATATTTAAGGAAAATGTAGTTTATTTAGGCTTAAACAGAAGTTGGCATCTGGCATTCTTGTTTACATGTGGGCTTTAATTTACAAGCCTGCACAGCCTGACGCTTGAAGAGGGAAAAGTAGGAAAGGGGGAAAAAAGTGCTTCGGGACTTCTGATCTCCCCCCTCGTTCCCCGTGTGTTTTGTTTTTAAATCAATTTCCCGCTTCCAGTTCTATGATAATAACGAATCGAACAAAAGAATTTGTAGGTTGCGCTCCATGTATTGCGTGCCCATACAGAGAAAGAAATAAAATTCATTCTTCTGATTATAATACTTTTAAGAACTAAGCAATGGAAGTAAATTAAAAATCAAAGCAAAGGCATTTTTGTAAATAACAACACAAATGAATGTAACAGTGAACGAACAAAACTGTCTTCAGAATGCTGAAATAAATCCACCATACAGAATGAAAATCTCACTGAAAAGCATTCCTCAATTAAAATGTTCACAAGAAAAAAAAAAGGGGGGGGGGTGGGATTTAAAATCAAAGAATTGCCAACTCAAAACATTTAGTACAAAAGCGCTAACAGTCTAAACGTGAGGAATCTCCTAAGAATGGATATGCACAAATTAATTTAAAAATAGAAACCTAAGTTAAATTAGAATTAATTAAAAGAGAAATGGATATTTGAACAATTGAAAATAAGCAATGTAGTTTTAAAATTTTCATTAAAGCTAAGCTATGTTATTAAAAAGACTTTGAATCGAATACAGCCTGTCGCTTACAAAACCAATAGACGGTAAATTTGTGATGGCGTCAGAGGTCATGTGAGCATGCGTAACTATGGTGTCACAAAAATCACGTGATCTCTGACGTCTGTTGCAATTTTTTGTGACTTTTTGAGTCTTTTTTTTTTTTTTTTTTTTTTGCTACTTTAGCTGAAATATTTCTGGCAACTCTCCTTCACACTTTGACGTCTAGCTTTCGGCATGCAATACCTACTTTCATATATGTATATTGTCAGCCTGCTTCATATATAACAATATATGTATTTCAATGTCTGTTTCATATATAACATTGTAGAAGTATTAGTTTTTTTTTAGGGGGAAGCAGAAGACAGGAAAAATGAGCAATGCCCTCGCCGGGACTCGAACCTGGACCTCTCGAATACTCGCTGAGTGTGCTAACTATTACACGAAGAAGGCATGCAAAAAGGAGGGAGAGAATACGCGACCCAAATAAGATCATAAGGTCTGTTTTTAAACAAGGTGGATCGGGTCGTATTCCTCTCATTTGTACCTTATAACATGCATACCAAATTTTCGCAGTGGAAACTATAATCTGTTTCTTTGAAATAGTCACTTCAAGGCCGTTACCAGCTCTCTCCGTTTGCGATTGTGAGACGTGTAGTCATCACTGCTCAGCACTTATTTTCTGCACATCATTTGACACTGTAGTTGTAAATCAACCTTCATTCTCACACTTTTTATGAAGCGAAGCACATTAAACGGAAATGAAATAATGGGGGGAGGGATACAACTCAAATTGTGTGCTAATGACATTGTCATGTGCCATCAGCAACTGTATCTCCCGGCCATGCTCTGTACCACAAATTCTGTATGTCCTGATGATAATTTCTCAATTAACACGGAATGCGGGACGTAAGTGTGCTCTGTGGAGGTGTTGTTCTTAAGATGGTTAGTGTGAAAGAGCGACACGAGTTCTGCCAATGGCGATGTGTTTGTGCTTCCCACACTTAGTCCTGTCCTGTAGTTATCGCTACCATAGTTACAAGGAAATTCAGGAGGTAAAAAATAACCTTGAAATTCCTATTTTAAAATAACAGTATAGTGCTATATCAGTCAAATTAAAATACGATAAAATTTTTTTGCCTTTCATACCTATGCTTTATTTTCTCAAATTTTCAATGTATAGCAAATGTTTTACTGGTTTTCTTTTGACATAAAAACTGTTATTTGGATTGGCTTACAGGGAGGAAAGAAAGTCAAGGCGAAATATTTTCTTATCTTTTTTGTAATCATCTGGAGGCGGCAATGAATTTAACGTTACATCATAAAAGTACCATGTAATGTGAAAGGAAAGATCGCTGTCTGATTTTATCTAATCATTGGTTGTGTACGAGTCGAGCCGTAAATGTTTGTTTTGCATTTTAAGCATATTTTTTACTTCTGTCCGCTATAATTTATTTAGGAGGTTAGGTTTTTGCCATTTTATATTTGTTGTACATAATATTTAGGATGACTTTAGCAGGCTTCCGAAACCATCGCCAAAACAATTTCTGTCACTTTTGTGCTATTTAAATTTCGCATTACTATTTTCTAAAGAAAAAATGAATTTGTTAAAAATTATTTATTTCCACTGCATTATGTATTGGAGAAGAGTTGTTCAAATATATTGGTAGTGCAATCTTGGGGGGAGGGGATTGAAAAAGAGTTTTTTTCAAAATGCTATTTTTAACTGCTAATTTTTTTAAGCTGAAAATTATTACTTGGGAAATTGTTTCTGTGCCCTGCAATGCTAATTAAAGGAGGCAAAAATTAATTTCACTATAATGCAATTTACGGCGGTAAAAGTCATGACAAAAGTTTTGTAATTATTGTTCTTTCATTAGAGTGTGTATAGTATGTAAAAATTATCTAAAATTGTTTGTAATAAATTGAAACTGTACGTTATCATAACGGCAAATGTTTTAGAACTGAATGTATCCCTATGCCAAGTAATAACGAGTGGCAGTATTTCCTATAATATTATAATTTTTATTTTATTTTATTTTATTTCTTAAGTCCTGTTTAATAATGGAAAAAAAGTTTTTATATATATATATATAAAGCCCAAAGGAGCGTTAGGCCAGAAGGGTAGTCTCAAAACAGCATTTTGTGTCGAATTAATAAAAGCGCTGAATCACTTTTCAAATTGTTGCCGCCAAATATTATCGCTCTATATTATATTTACAGAAATTAAATAACGAAGAATCTGCATGTATGCATGAAGCGACACATGGTTTTCATTTGTGGGTTAAAATTAAAGATAGTACAGCCTGCTGCGCCGCCGATAAAAATATTTTATTTCGAACAGTGTTGCCACTTCTCGCTTTCAAATAGCTGAGCTTGTTAAACAAAATTCGTTAAAGTTGTGCAAAACATGAAAAAAATTGAAAACTAATTCAAAGGGCTTTTGAGATGCCCATGTTCGGGAGGAAGACTCTTTCTTATGGCTGGAAATTCAGTGACTCTAGCAACCGTCATTTTTTCACAGTGTGGAACATACATGCACACAGATTCTCCGTCATTTAATTCTTTTTAAATATTAGATCGCAATAGCATTTGCTGGCAACAATTTGAAAAGTGATACGAATAAAAAGGGAATTTCAAGTCTAATAGCACTTCTAGTGTTAAAATTATTCTTGAGAACAGTTTATTGCTTTTAAATCTCTTGGTTTGTTTATCAGTAACAGACAGATTAATAGCTTACGCTTGACTGAATAGCAGCATGCTGGCACTTGGAAGATAAAAGTATTTTATTTCGTATAGTGGCAACTCATTGCTTTTAAACAATTCAATTTGTTGATTAAATTTGAAAGATAAAATATGTTTCATTTTGTGGAATGGCAACAGTCTGGCGCATCGGAAATAAAATTGTTTTTATTCCAACTGTGTTGTCACTGCTCCCTTTCAAATCACAGAGTTTCTTAACCAAATGTTCCTTAAATTTGTACAAAATATGACTTTTAAAAGCAAGCAAAAGAAAAAAAAAAAGCGAAATTCGAAGTTGTGGCTTCGAGGTGCGCATTGGTGTCCGGTAGAAAACTACGTGTATTCAAAATGTGGTTGCTCTAAGTGACGTCGTCCACAGTGCGAGAAACATGCAAACAGATCTTCATTATTTTATAGTAGAGAAGAGATAACTGTACCAATGAAAGTATCATCCGCTCTAGGATAAAACCATTCAAGTGTTGGTATGGAATTTAAATTACCAAATTTATTTATTTATTGTCTTATTTCTGTTTTATTGACTAGGCCATTAATGAAATGCGATTAGAACCGAATGAATACCTTTGACCTTAAGACTGGGAGTTATCGACAATAGCAACCGATCGAGGAAATCGATAGAATTCTTCTCTGGATGCGGAACAATACAATAGATGTGGACCTTTCCGGCAGGTAGCTAGCTTTCTGTGGCTGCGGTAACCGACGCAGAGGCCGGTATTCATTATTTCAAAGGAGATCCCAAAACTTGTGCTGCGTTAAAGGAAGTATACTTGTTGGAATTTAGCCAAAGTGGTTATTCAGGAAGATACACGAGAAAACAGCAATTTTTCGTGAAAGTAGATACTAAAAATTACGTGCATGTGCATTATTATTACATTTCCGAAATAAGCGAAACAGAATGTTGAATAAATTTTTGTCCTGGTGTTTTGTTAAAAATGAGCGTAATTTTTAAGGAATGACTTTTTTTATATTTATGCTTTGTTTCTGTAGAGAAATTGCCGATTTAATAATTTGGAAATTATTTCGGTATATATACCATATTTCATCGTTTATTTTTCCCTTTTTCACTTCCTTGTGCAAAGTAAAGGAAGTATTGTAATCGCGAAAAATTTCGGTCGTCGTATTTCAACGGAAATATCGATTTTGACTTTTTTTTTTTTCGTGACGGTTATACGTACGAAAATAGAATAAAGGGGAACTATGCGAAAATAGAATAAAGGAAAATAGAATAAAGATAGAATAAAGGACTTTTTTTTTCCGAAGTGGATTGTAAAATGATTCAAAATGGATTTTATCGTGACGTACTTATTTAAGTATCTTGCGTAACTTAAAAACGATTAGCCGTAGAACTCTGAATTTTGTATTATACAACTATTATAATAACTAGTTATGCATGTTCGTTTTTTTAGTGCAGTCGGCAGTTCGTTTTTTTAGTGCACCGATGGTTCCAAAGGAGAATGTGGCACCGGTAGCGGATACTGTGTTCTACTTGGGAACCAGATCTTAAAGACCTGGGAAAGAAAGCTTAACCACCACAACTCAGTTTTTCAGGCTGAACTAATTGCATTAAAAGCTGCACTTGTCTACGCACTGGAAAATAACTATTCCAGTATATATTCAGACTCAGCCTCTAGCCTCCAGGCAATCCAAGGCAAATGTAGTAAAAATCCACTCGTCAGGGCCATACAAATACTCTTACTAAGAACACCTAAATACTATAGGCCTGAACTCCAGTGGTACCTGCCCACACTGGAATACTGGGTAATGAAATTGCAGATGCAATAGCCAAAAGAGCAGCAATTGACCCCCACGTTCGCACACTTGACGTGCCTCTCCCGGGTTCGTTCTTAAAAGCTGAACTCGAGAGAGAATTACTCAAACGTTGGCAACATCTGTGGGAGACAGAAACCACCGGCAGAAGAGTTTACAGATTTTTTCCAAAAGTCTGCCGGCTTCTAAAATCTGGCTCGTCTCACTTCACTCAGTATCTAACAGGACATGGTCCCTTCATGACTTACCTGCATCGCTTCAGACGACGCGAAAACGAGCATTGCTCATGCGGGATGGTAGGAGATCCGGACCACTATCTGTTCGCTTGCAGAGAGACCGCTAAATATCATCTTAGGCAACCAGTAGCAAACCACATCCATGCATGGGCCGAAGCTACTTCAAAAAATCGCAATGCATTGAAACGCATATGCGATTGCATAAACGTTGCACGCATAATCTCAGACAGGCTGGAGTAATTCTCAGCCACCATCCTCGTCACCAGCACAGCCCCTGTATGCTCTGTACCTGTAGCGAACTAATTTTATCTTAAATTAGCTTATTCGACTTTTCTTATTCCCTGTATATATTTATCTTCTTGAACTGTAAACCTTGAATTATGAACCTTGAACTATGTATTTTGCCTTATTTTATGTATTGTTTCCACTGTTTTGCCTTTTTTTTTTTATTTTATGCATTGTTTTACTTTCTAGTATTTTACTTCTTATTACTTTTAGTATTTGTAACCACCTATCCATTACTCTGTAAATATGTAACTAGAATTGTTCTTCACGCCCGCAATGCACCCTTCTTCCATCATGCACTATCGTCTTCGTCCAGCATTTCTTTGCACTGCCCCAGCAGTCGTCTTGAGCACAATATGTATTTATAAGTGTGTCTTTTGTTCAAGTTATTTCCGTCAGCGGGGCTACCTGGCCGATATGCTAACTACCCAGTGGACCGGCTGCCTCGCTGTCGGTGGAAAGAAAAAAAGTGCAGTCGGCAGTACCACAAATATATCTACCCGGCCTTTATTTTCGCAATCGTTGATCATAGTCATATACTTCTAATGACGGAGGTGTTTTAAATGACAAAAATGCTCTTCTCTAGGCAGTGTTATAACGTAATCTAGTTTTTAATACTGTCTTCTGCCTCCTAAACTTATAATTGGGAGAGTTTTACACTCGTTAGTTCAAAATTTAAATACAAGATGTTTCACTCCCATGCAACAAAAATTGACCGGGGAAATAATTATTTGCAATTTTTAATCTCACATTTTGATCTTTGAGAGATCGGTTAATTAAATTAGAATAATTCAAGAAAGTAAGCTCAAGTGCTGCAAAAAATGTGTGTAATTTAATAGGTCGTACAAGGAAGTCATCAACTTTTTTTTTATTCTACTAATGTAATTGTTCGAATATCGAGAGGGGAAGATTGTGCGAATGACTAAATTCGAAAGAACGCGCTAATAGTAAGAACATAACAAGTGAAAAGTAGTCATAGATAAGCTGCAGCTTACTATCGCAATATTATTTTTTTAAAAGAAGCTAGCATTCCATTAAGATATTTTCATTACTACTTCCGTGTAACTTAAACCTCTCCTATTCTCACTGTTGTCTCTGCTACTCTTCAGTCCTCAAATCACCCATAAATAATTAAAGAAGGTGAATGTGCAGCCGTCTCGGTGAAATCATAGTCTGAACGTCAGTTCGTGTTTGTTTTGCTGTGATGGATCGGTTCTTGTATTAGGCTGATATAAAGTTCAACAGTTAGAAGGGTAAGGTTCGGCGGGGACTTCGCAGCTAGTTTCCGAGGGTTTTTCTTCGTTTGTAAGAAGAAAAAATCACTACGTGGACGAATCCATTTTTAAATTAGGAGAGTTAGTTCTCTGAACGCATTGAGCAGGAGGAAAAAATATGCGAATATGTTTTCAATTTTCAGAACCTGGCACAAAGAAAACAAGGGAGGGGGGGAACTATGCGAAAAAAACGGTATTTATAAATGTATTAAATTTTGCAGCTTTTGACTGCAAAAGAAAAAAAAATCAGTAAAATGGAAGAGAAAATGGCCAATATAAAATTTTAAATTAGGTCAAATTGCGACCTTAGATTGTTATAGATTTATAAAACTAGCAATTTCGAGAGTGATTCGATACAAGCCCTTTCTCTTTGGAAGAAATTAACTTTCAAAAAGCAGACATTAAAGAAATTTTCTGAAGGGAATCATAGTTGATTTCTTAACAATAAATTTGATTGTGCAAAAATTACCCCAAAAAGCTTCTTTAGTTTGTGAATTGGACTTCCTGTGAGCCTTTCACATTCACAAAAACATTTCTTTAGTTTATGGCATTAACTCTGATCCAGTTCTTTTTAATGCTTTTGAAATTCTAATATCCTAACGTTTTTACGTTTCATTGCTGCATTCGTTTTCGCTTTGTTTCGGCCATTGATTTTATAAATATTGAGGTTGCTGCTTTCACCTTTGTAAAAGGTTTTGCTTTTGAAGAAGAGATAAAGAGATACCTACGTCTGATCACCTTAAGAATTCAATGCAATTTTTATTCAAAATCTACAGTAATGTAGTTTTTTTTTTTTTTTTTTTTTTAAGTATTAAAAGTTTTTTAGTTTAGTAGAAAACCAATTAACTGGGCTAAGTAGTGTTCTTTTGAACTAGCTTGTGCTTGTAAGCAGTACGTAGAACACCATTTATATTGATGCTAACTATACAACGACAATTAGGTCAGCCAGTAACTAATATATTATTCAAATACAGATATTTTTCCCCCAGAAGTCTAAATACGTATATACTACAGTGGGAGTGAAAATGTAATGCGAGCAATAATGTAAAGTATTAATATTAAAGAAAATAAATAAAAATATAAAAATCTGAAAGCTTTCAGATTTTACATTACGCTCAAAGGGGCGTTTTTTTAACGTTTTGTGTGTTACCTTTATTTATTAAATATTATGTTCTTCGCATTTATACCATAAAATTCAGTTCAACAGCAATATTGAAAAATAATTTTAAAATGAGCATATCTTTAAAATTTCCGATACACAATCTCGCGCTAGAGATAAAAGTGTGAGAGTGTGTGTGTGTGTGTATTTTCCGTACTGTGTTGCCATTGCTGGCTGTGAAGTCGTTGAGTTTCTTAATCAAAAATTCGTTAAGTTTTATAAAATATGAAATCGATAATAAAACAAATTCCAAATTTCAAATTTGGGCTTCCCAGATGCTTGTATTCGCAGTAGGATTACGTCGTTCAAAATTGAAGGGCTCTAGGTACCGTTGTATGCAGATTCTTCATTATCTAATTTATTTAAATACAATAAAGGGCTCTAATATTTGTTGGCAACAGTTTGAAAGATGAAACGACATTTAAAGTTTTCAACGCAAAATGCCAAAACGAAATTAATAGCCCATCTGGACTAACGCCCTTTGGGCTAAAAAGACATATTATCTTCAATAAAATTTCGTACTCAGACATACACGCGTGGAAAGGAGAAAAGAAAGTAAATGCATTGAACTTTTGTAGTTTCTTATCTTCTCTAAGGCGACCATCTCTGAACGACGCCAGTATTTCTGAGAACAGAACTCTAAGACAACCAACTCCTCAGAAGACGTATCTGAAAACGTGCTTATTCGGCTTAAGAGGTGCATCCTCACAAGAGAGGGAAGAAAACTTTTATTGGAATTGCAAGTTTTCATCATCTACAGCATTTCAAGATAGAGTCATCTCCCTAACTTTGCAGTTTCGTGGACACCGCGATCCCCCGACCTTAATTCCGATGGATTTCTGGTTCGGATGTTATCTGAAATTTAAGGTATACACATTAAATCCACGTGATTTGTGAGAATTGAAAGATGCCATAAAACGTTATGCAGATTCCTTCTGCGATGTTACGTTCGTCATTATTGTCAACAATCTCCCGCACGCAGTGTGTTATCGTGTGCGAAGGTGAGCACATTGAAAACTTCTAATTTCAGTTATCTTTTTCTTTTCCCCTCCTCTATTGTGTTGTTAATTGGTCTTTTATAATGGCCTTTTCCGGAAATGTTTTACGCTGACAATTCTCGTCATACGTATATCGTTCCAACGCCATTTATGTTTTTTCCATGTGCGGATCAATTTCCACAGAACAAAGTGTGTTTTACCATTCCAAAATTTCGAAATATTTTCACTGTAACCTTAACTGTGAAAGCTTTGTTGTTTTAAATCATAAATAATCTGGAACTACTTTCAACTAACATTATCTGAAATTTCATTTCGATTGGTTGAGCTAATAGGCGGCTAGGGGTTCATATAACGGGGAAATTTTTTATGACCACCCATTATTTTATCGGAGGAAAAAAAAGCAAATTTCGTGTGAATCGTCTGATTTCATAGCTTTATGTTTATAACAAATTCTGCTGTCAAGGATATATGCTGAAAACTTTTGAAATCATCCTTTCTTTTCGCGCTCAAAAATATATTAGATTTGTAATAGTACTATTTAACCTTGGTCCATGAACGCCTTGGATGACAAACGATGTCTCGAGATACAAACAAGAAAGCCGGCAAAAAAATGATACTCCAAAACGCAGTTTATGCAGTAAGGGAAATATCTTAGGAGACAGAAGGGAAGACTTATTAAGTTACTTGATCCACGAAATCGGTGCACATTGGGTAAGGAAGGTGCAGAGGTTCGTAGATCATTATCACCCGTAAAAAACGGTAAAAAGCCGAAGATAAATATTTACCATGGCAATGTCATGTCTTGCTTTAGGAACATTTTAAAACTCAGACAGAAGCAAATTACAGTGGGTAAATTTTTAATGCGACAAAAACTGAGTCATACTTAAGCTAAGGCGAACGTGGTTAGGATAAAAGACCCCAGAAAGACAACAGCTATCTGATATTTTTATGGAATAGGGTTTCTCTTTCAAATAATAGCATTTTACGCCTCTGCATGGTTTTCTACTTATGCCACCAAAACTTTGGAAAATACAATTTAAGTTGGAAACTTAAATTAAATTGTATTTAAAATATTGTACAGTACGACTCCAATTATCCGAATTCCGACTATCCGAACCGCTTTCAGAGTTTGAGAAAAAAATTAAGATGGAAACGTAGTGTTGGACAATCAACGATTTTGAGATATTAAAAGGAGCAAACCTACACTTTTAAACTTCGTGTCACTGCTTGAAAACAAAGATTGAAGTTCTTTAAGATAATCAATACAGCAACAAAAAACTTAGAAGATATCGTTTTCAAGTGGTTTTTGCTGCAGCGTTCTATGGGAAACCCAATTTCGGGTCTGATTCTTTATGAAAAAGCTAAGATCTTAGCTCAGAAGCTTGGTTGTTCATCCTTTAAAGCAAGTAACGGCTGGCTAAGAAATTTTAAGTACAGGCACGGTGTCCGTCAGACAGCTTACTTTGACCGAGATATTCAGAAAGGAATGACTTTCAGCACTTGAAAGTATTGTACAGTATGATATATAACTTACGTATGATATATAATATATGTACGTAAAAGGGTTGCTTTTCCATTTTAATTAATTTAAACCACTTTTTCATTAGTTTCTTTCTCCCATTTTCAACATATAGTACATACAGTAATTAATTAAAGTGTACGTAGAACCCTATCTTTGGAAAAAATCCAATTATCCTAATAGGGTCCGGTTCCAATTGATTCGGATAATTGGAGTTCTACTGTACTTTGGAAAATACAATTTAAATTAAAAACTCTGAATCTACAATTTAATTTAAGTTTTCCTCCATCTTATATGTTTAGTATTGTGTTAAATATTGTGTATAAGTTATTGTTGTGTATGTGTTCGATTTTACGAATTTCACTGGTTTTGTATTACGAACTTATATGCAAAGTACTCTTTTCTAGGCAATTATTGGAATCCGAGAACGGATTAATTTATTTTACTTTAATTCCTATGGGAAAAAATGTTTGGGTTTATGAACAGTTCGAATGACGAATTATCTACAGGAACGAATTAAGTTCGTGAAACGAGGTTTCGCTGTAGTACAAATGACTATACGTCACTAAATAATCATTATATATTCTTAACTTCAGTCTTATAAATCCATCAAATGATGGTAATTTTTTCAATGTTGCTCCGTACGATGAATTTCATTTTGGTTTGCTGCTCTTAATGAAGGCAAAGCACGCGAGGGCTGTCTGCCAAAGGCCTTTCATTTCAAGTTGAGAGCGTTTTGATGCATTATATTGTACGCGTACAGAATTTCTTCTAAACTAATGTCTGTTGTCCTGTAACTTCCTTTTTAAATTTAGAAAAAGGTTGTTCGGCATTGGCTCTATTTATAGATATTGACAGATACGGATGGTGACTTTATGCTCCTCAGAAAAAACGGGTTTTCTTCGTATTGCAGACGTCTGGGAAATCTTTGGGTACTGGCCTTCACCTGATTTAAAATGTTGAAGGATAATTCGGAGTTTCTGCATCAGAGCTACCAGTGATCAACGCTACATATGATTCAATTCAGCGTAAAAGTCTATGACAGATTTAGTGTTAGAACTTAGATCTGGATTTTGGGGTAAAATTACTTTTTATGAAATTTTTCGCTGGTTTCTTAAGGAAGGCAGTTTATTTATTTTTTTTAAATCCGAGAGAAGGGATGGAATCGTACACTTACTATACAGTAAAATCCCAATAAGTTGGAATTTTAAATAGAGGGGGAGGGGCATGGAATCGTACACTTACTATACAGTAAAATCCCAATAAGTTGGAATTTTAAATAGAGGGGAAGGGGCATGGAATCGTACACTTACTATACAGTAAAATCCCAATAAGTTGGAATTTTAAATAGAGGGGGAGGGCCATGGAATCATACACTTACTATACAGTAAAATCTCAATAAGTTGGAATTTTAAATAGAGGGGGAGGGGCATGGAATCGTACACTTACTATACAGTAAAATCCCGATTTATTGGAATTTTTAAATACAGGGGTGATGGAATGTACACTTACTATACACTTAAATCCCGATTTGGTTGAAAAGTACCGCGAATGATGCCAGACTCCCGATTAATCTGAAGGCAGTTAAATGTACTCAGGAAAGAAGAGAACGCATATTATAATTAAAAGAAAGATGCTAACAACAATTGACCTGTATTTTCAAGCAATTTAATCTACAGAATAAATTTTTTGATTATGTAAATTAAATCAATATTGAAAACAAAAGAATTTGCTTATTTATTTTACATTGCCTTTGTATTTCGATAACAGTGTGTGTGAAATAGGATTAAGATTGATGGCTTGATTTGTATTTTGCGTAGAAAGTTTTGTTTTACGCTGACATATGTACATAGTAAATTTTTCCATGGTACTGCAATAAACAGCTCCACCGGTGGCCAAGCAATTAAAGACAGCTGAATTCTGGTAGTTATTTCTAGATTCAAACCAAGACGAACGGGCTGTCTGCAGGGTTCGTTTCGTGGTTTTCCTCATACGTAGCGTAAATACGAGCCAGTTTTCGTTAGAAAGTTCTCTGGAAGTCATACCTTCCCCTAGGCCGATAGTTTTCGCGTGGTTTGCCAAATTAAATTAATTTAACCTAACTTAACTGCAAAAAACAAACTTAGTTTTAGATACGGCTCGATAAGCTCACTCCTGTTTGATCAGGAGTTGACTACAAAAATAAGAAAATAACTGAAAACTGAGATTAACTTGACGTTAACAAAAATTTGAAAAATCTCCTAAAAAGTGTTTTGCACAAGGATGCGTGAAAATCCAAGTCGCTGCTAAATTATATAGAATCGTGTGTTCTATTCTAAGCGCTGTTGTTTGTTAACATGTCTCACCCTTCTTATTAATTTATCAAAATCCCCGTTTTTGTCTCCCCGATATGTACTTATGTTTGTCAACAGTAACGTGTGGATATGTTTGTGTCAGTAGTATTGGCGCCCAGCCGGTATAGTGGTCAGTTACGTAAACCGCTGAGCTGGCTCCCGACCCAGGTATATTTCCTATGTTCGTGCGGAATTGATTACCAACCTCGCAGATGTCAACCACTATCTGCAAGACCACAGCGCCGAAGCTAGGCTGACAGATCAGGCGACATTTGTTAAATCAAGTAAACACAGATTAAACCATATACACGTATTGAAACCTGAATAAGAGTAAATGACGCCATGAAATGGGCAAGTACTAAATATAAATGCAGGGATGTGCATATTATGCAGAATATGCAGAAGTCACCATGTAATGTAAATATTAGATAGGCATATATAACATTTAAGATGTATCAACATTGTTACTACTAATTGCAAATACTATGTACAAATGTGAAAAAGGGAATTCAACTTTCAGTGTTTTCTTACACTAGGGACAATGCCTAGGTTACCAAATGCTATATCTAATAGTCGTGATACATAATAAATACGTAAACACTATAAATACTAATTACAAATGCAAATACTAAATACAAATCCGGAAAAAGGAATTCAACTTCGAGTATTTTCGTACATTAAGAACAATGCCTAGGTTACTAAACACTAGATATCCATATATTTTCCAAGATATATAAATTCATAAATACTGTTACTACTTATTATAGTTACATGCATATTTTCTGCACAATCATTTATTATCGCTTTTAGCTTCTGCCCAGCAGCCTTGTTATGTTTCATGTTCTGAAACCATTGTGGCCAGAAGCTTATGCTTGGCTATTTTAGTCTTATGTTTTCTAAATGTGGGCTGGAGAACACAAAGTGGTCTGGATGACCCTCCTTCCTACGTCCCTTCCACGCATCATTACAAGTCTGCACCTGACTAAAACAAGATATGAATCCGTATGTCAGATGCGCAATCAATAATAGCCATATGAGGAACCGCATAACCCAAATAATAGATATTCTAGCATCAAGGAGTCTAGGACTGTGCAACATAGAGTGATCCCACCCCGGTCAATATGTAAAGAAAAGCCCCCAATGACTATTGTTTGAATTTATAACTAAAAGCGGTCACAGCAAATCATGAAAGCATTTCAAATCACGCCGAGTCTCCATATAAATGATATGAGGCATCTAAGCACACCAACATGTCAACGAATCAACATGAGTAAATCACAACTGCTCAAAAAAGTCTCAAGTGCTCAGTAACCAAAATATGTAAAAGAACTAAGTACATAGATTGTACCTATAAGCAGCGAATGGCTGGGTATGATGAATATTCAATCATATCCTATGTAATTAAATATTACATCAGACAAGTAGGTCTGGACATAAGACAGGACAACCGGTGATGCGCCAGCCGTGGTAGAGCTTGCGATGTCTGTTGCATCAGACAACAGTAGCACCTCGGCACCACAACAGTACCATGGGCCCCAGGAAGGCCTTGCTAATTCGGATAGCTAGTGTAAGAGGCCTATACCTGCTTACTCAGAATTAATAATAGGTGGGCTCTGCACTTATACTTACCTATCTATATCTAAATACTTTTAATGTTGTTAGATGTTTCCTCCCCAAACGGATTTCATTCTTAGAAGCCAAGGGAAAACAGTTTTGGTGGAGCAGAATCTTTTATTTTGGATAAGCAAAAGCGAATTAACATGCTTCAAAATTGAAACTTCAGGTGATAAAAATTAATGCAATTGTCTCAAATACTACAACACACATAGATCAACTTTTCGATGAAGAAGTGATAGTGAAGTTTTATTAGTCAGTTAATTATCAAATTTGAAAAATAAAATTTGTGGAGAAAGATTCAACTTTTCAATCATTTAAAAGGGGGGTTATTGCCCAATCTTTGCTAAAAAATAGAATACATTTTTCCTGGAACAACGGCATGAAAGAGTATTCTAGATTATCGAAAGAGTATTTTGAATAATGAATATCACATAGTTTGAAGAAAGAATGACCGAATCAATCTTAAAAGCTTTACAAAGCTGCAAACTCAACAGTAAACTATAAGTCACAGTGAATTTTTCGACGCCATTAAAAAGATTAAAAATTTTTAAAGAAAGTTTACACTAGTGATGAATACTAATAACGCCTTAATGATAAGGTATGCTCAATTGAGTTATTAAAAATTTCTATTAGCTCACTATTTTTTTGATAACAACTTCTTTGTTTAGATATTTCAATCATGTCTATATGCCCTAGTAGGTTCTAATCTCTGTTGTGAATTTTTCCCAGAATTATCTCGGATTGAGCAAAAAATATTATGATAAGCCTACTCTTTCGATGCACTGTATTCTCAGGTCTCTCTAAATTCGTAAAAGCTTACGCCTATCTCCTTCTAGAAAGGGATCCATTAACTGCGATCGATGGCTCAAATCGAAGACGTCTTCAAAAGTCACCGTATTCGTGTCTGTGTCGCGCTTTCGTTTGACGGTGAAGCTGAAAAGAGAATTCTGTCAAACGTGAAGCGAAATCCATAAGGAATCCGCCGTCTTATATTGCGATCCAGTATAATTTCAAAGGCTTTCAGAATGCGTATCGATGCTTGAAACCAATATTTTAACGTTAGTCTTTGCGTAGTAATTTAGCTTCAGTCCTAACCAAACAATGAACTTTTTTTCTTCAGAAAATTGAGGTTTGTTTCGGTCTAACACATAATGGCCGAACTTCAAGACATGATAGCTAATAATTACAAGAACGGTATTTCAACTGTAAATTTATCTTATTTTTCCAAACAAAAGCTCTTTTTCGGTGCATTGCAAAAACTTACCTTTGCAGGTTTCCTTTAATCTAAGTATTTAAATTCTAGTTGAATAACTACAAGTCCTACAGCAGTGAATTAGAAGGAATGCGTAATTAATATTGTGTTTTACTTCTTTTGACGAAGTAAAGGAAGTATTGTAATCGCTAAAAATTTCGGGTATCATATTTCAACGGAAATATCGTTTTGCCATTCTCCAATCCATTTCGGCGATTTTTTTGCGTGACGTACGTACGAACATAATAAAAGACTCTTTTTATTAATATAGCGTGAATTTAAAATGCATTTTTGTGACGTCTGTACGGACGTACTTACGTATCTCGCATATCTCAGACACGAATTTACAAGTTATTTTCTGCCTTGTTTCTGCATGTCTTCGTGGTGTAACGATAGCACATTTGGCGTGTATTCCAGAGATCCAGGTTCGTGTCCGGACTCATTTTTCATGTCTCCTGCTTCGAGATAACCTAATGACTCTACAGTGGCGCCCGAATTAAAAGCTGGTGGATGATGATTCTTGACCTCCAGGATTTGGCGATCGTCAAAAAAAAATTTTTTTTCTTTATATAAAATGAACATCTTTCAACAACAAAATAAAAACTATTTCAATTAAATCTTAAATTTCGCTTATAAAATGTTTATCAAAACGTACGTAAACGATAATAACGCAGAAGAAAGAAATTCAGATTTATTTTTTATGTGAAATCTAAAGTTTGGTACCTGCTAGAAATTTCTATTGGTTACAGCTTTGTAATTCAAACATACTGATAGCTAAATATTAAATTTTCAGACTGAGATTAATTTCGAGTAATTTTAATAGATTAATTAATAATTTAATAACTTACTTTAAATTAAACTAAAAATAAATAAATTGTGGAAACATTTTAAGTTTTCAGAGAAAACTTTCCGAGTGGGACAAAACTTGGTAATAAATAATGACAACTTAGTCTTTTTTTTCTTATTATTTATTAAATTTTTATTTGTCTCATA
The DNA here is from genome assembly GCF_044657685.1 of Stegodyphus dumicola. NCBI lineage: Eukaryota > Metazoa > Arthropoda > Arachnida > Araneae > Eresidae > Stegodyphus > Stegodyphus dumicola. The sequence continues at coordinate 110,953,239 of NC_140768.1, forward strand.
AATAAAAATACATTTATTGGTATGTAATTAATTATAAACTTCTTTAGTGCTACATCTTGACATTGGATGTCATTTCGATTCTAATAAAGTTTGTAGCCTTAAAAAATAGTGAACTTCGGTTAATATGAGCTTGGATACTTTGCGTTTGTACTGTTAATGGTATAATTCTGCTTTTAGCGGGAGTTTTATACGAAATAATTCGATCTATTTTGATAAAGAAGATTGCTTCGATTCTCTATAAATGTAATGAAGTTTTATATTTGAAATTAACACCTAAGAAAAGTAGAATTTAACTATTTTTTTTAAAATATCGTTCGTCTTAGTTAAAATAATAAACCACTTAAAGTAATTCGTGGAATTCTTTTCTTCAACATAGTAAGTTTTTCTTTTTTTCCCCGCGAATCACTATTTGATACTGCGCCACTCTTTCCTATTTCAGAGAAAGGCTGTGTTTCAGAGAAGAACTGTTACAATGCAAATGGTTTACTGTTGTTTACTGTTAATGTAGGGCTGATCGAAGCAATTTCATTTAATGTTCCATTCCGCGTCACGAGTAATCTTGCTGTTGAAGCACAGGAAGCCGTGCTATTCGACTACCTACGTAGACCAGACACATATATTTAGACTGTCGATATTCCCTTTCAGTTGAGAATAATCCCGAAGGTGTTGACCATCTGACCCATTTACGGACAAGCGGTGGCAGTGATGCGTTTCGGTCAATGTCCACAACGTCTACTTTTCGGAATCCCTTTAGGTGTCTGCATTCATAGAAAGAACTGTCTGAAGAGTGAAGTAGCCATTGAATATATATTTAGCCTAATATAATATTTTAAAAAGTTAAAGAAATGTTATGGAATTAGTTTTCTCTGAAAGCTTGAACTCTTCTCCTTCTCTACTTAACATGTGGAATAAACCTTGCTTAGTTGTTGCTAAATATTTTGCTACAAGTATTTTGTTAATTACAAAGGAGATATTTTTATCAATACCACCGAAACAAAGAGAGTAAGTGTAGGATACCTATTATAAACTTTTAATGATATTTATTGTTAACAATGTGATTCCATTGTAGCAACACTAAATACGGTTTGCATTTGATTTTTCAATATTATTTGCAAGGTGAATTCATTTCCCTCGTTTAAAACATAGCTGCCTTCCGTTATGGTTCTTATATATTTTACTTTAAAAATTAATTCTTGTTTTCAACGGTATTAACAAGCTATTTCGTTCAGAAGATGAAGAACTGCACCAATGACCGAGTGGTTGGAACTGCTGAATGCTGGAGATTCGGTCTGAGTGGAACTCCAGGCGAACGGGTTGGTTTCATGGCTTGGTTTCCGTGGGTTTTCCTATGTATATTGTGAATGTGGGCCAGTTTATTTGAAAAGTTCGCCACGAAGATTAACCCTTCCTTAGATAGATAGCCTTTGCATTCTTTGCCATATTCAAATAACCTAACCTAATCTAAACTAACCAGAAGATTGAAAAACTAGAAGTGCTTAGAAATTAATTAAGAATCTGTTCAACGAATGATAAACTCGTTATTGCTCATATCACTTCCCGAAATCCTGTACCATTCTTCTGATTAGTTGAACTACGTGTAGCACCACTTTTCGAACATCATTTTGGGTCTCCGAGTGACATATTCAGCGTGGAAATATAAACTTCAAACTGGTTTCAACGTCTGATGTTCATATGAATATTAATTTTAGAATGGCCCAGTTTAGAAAGATTTATTATAAACAACTACTATTTTTAGCACAAAGAGGTGAAATACCCTAATTAAAATGGAAAGCCAAGGAACTAGTGCGAATTAAAGTTAAAATTTTGTTTACATATTATTGTACGCAAACATTTTTGATAAAGATACAAAAAAACTAGTTCTGAACGTGCCTGTTCTTGATTTTTGCATTTTGAATATGTGAAAACGGAAAGGGCAGAAATGGAGAATAAGCTTAGAAGGAACGTGACGCGTCCAAGATGAAACCTCAGTTCAGAGTGACTTAGTTTCGGTTAAGCTTAATTTGATTGGTGAATTCGTGGCATTATATTTGACTAACAAAGCTGATATTAATTTACATCTTTCTTGTATGCCTCATTTTGTCACGCTCTGTCATTCCCTAAATTATGCAGATTTGATTGGCAATCAGTTTAGTATAAAGTTTTGGGAATAGCTCATAACTTTATGGTGTTTAGATCAGCATTAGTAGACACCCATCCCGCGTGCATATTTACAAAAACCGTTGCTTGTGAAAGATTCAGAATCTGATGTTTAGCTAGGTTGGTAAAGATTTAAAATTTTGAATAGCTGAAGATTGTAGATCCGTGATTTTGTAGCCTGTCTCAGAAGGATAACAGAGTCCCACATATGTCTGTGTAGCTAAAGACTGCTTGAATACTGGTAATTCGACCGGTTTTGTGTGCAGTCCCAGGCGGATGGAATGGCTGCTAGGTTGGTTTTCGTGGTTTTTCTCCTCATGCGGCGTGAATACCAGCCAGTTTCCCACAGAAAGTCCTCTAGGAAAGCATTCCTCCTCTTAGGCATATTCAAATAACCTAGCCTACCGTAACCTAAAAAGATAATAGATATTGTTACTACAAACCTCTTTTTGAAGTCCAACTTGTGTTCATTCTTATATCCAGACGACTGGTAATTTTGTTTTATAATATTTTATTTTAACCCACACAAGTGGTGAGGCAAAATAAACTTAAGTTAGCTATTTGTGTCTTTTTATTTTCAGAAAGTAATTAAGCTAAAAATGATAACACAGTCTAGAGCTTTTTCGTAATTTTTTAGGGTTAGGAGTTAAAGAACTGGAGATAGCCCCTGATAAGTGTTATAAATTTTATGTTTCCGTTCCTAAATTTGAAATTATTAGTTTCCAAAATATTATGTCAATGTCTGCAACACTAGCGTTATGTAAGAAATATGTGAGGTAGATTAATTTTCAAATGATGCAATTTAGAGAATTTGATTATAAGTAGTTACTATGTTAAGACAGGAAATGAAAGAACGAAATTAAAATGGAGAGTTAAGGGACAATTGAAATTAAGGTTAGAATTTTTATTTGCATATTTTTTTATCTTGTGTATATAAATTATCTTAAATCATTAAAAAATTTATCTTAATAAACTATATTCTTCTCTGAAGAAATGTGAGCGTTATGTCAATATTGTTGCGAAATTATTACTATTATTATTATTTTTAACTATCCATTAATATCAACAGTTGAGTAAGTTAACTAAATATTATTTCCTTCACCGACCCTTTTCCCCCTGAAAAAGAAAGTGCTGCAAGTAAAATTGTATTAATAAGAGCTAGCTACCTTAAGCCATTTCAGTAATACATCTTAATTGAAAATAAGCAAGGTATGTTTGTTTTCTGAGAACAGTAATAGGAGGCTCTCGACCGTTAAACTGTTTGTCGCATTGACATTAATAAGTACCTTTCTGCTTCAATCTTTGAAGAGACAGGGATAGTTTTTTATAACATTCTTTTCAAAGAACTGCTCATTCGGCACCTCTTGCTTTTGCTGTTGCTGCTGTTATCTGTGATACAGCTGCTATAAATAGAATTGATCCTCTTTACCCTCTCTCCACTGCTGCGAGTTTCCGCCTGTGGAGGGGTGGGAAACTTTTATTTAAGCGGGCGGGTCGAAAGGTATTTTTTAGTCCAAAGGGATTTGAATCCCGAAGGACTATTAGTTTCGTTTTGGCATTTTGCGTCGGACTCATAAATGTCGGTTCACTTTTCAAACTGTTGCCACAAAATGTTAGAGTCCTGCATTATATTTGAAGAAATTAAATAATGAAAAATCTTCATAAATGTATGTATATTTCTCGTATTGTGATAAAACAACGGTACATAGAGTCATCGAATTTTGAATAACGTAATCCTCCAACGAATATGAGCATGTGGAAGACCAAATTTGAAATTTGAAATTTATTTTATGATCGATTTCCTATTTTTTAAAACTTTGACGAATTTTTGATTAACAAACTCAAGGATTTCAAAGCGAGCAATGGCAACGTTGTGCAGAAAAAACATTTTTATCTCCAGCGCGTGAGTCTCTGTATCGGAAATTCTAAAGATATGCTCGTTTTAAAACTATTTTACTATTTTGCGATATTGCTGTTGCACTGGATCTTATGGTTTAAGTGCGAGGAACATGATATTTAATAAAGAAAGGTAACACACAAAATGTTAAAAAACGCCCCTTTGGACGTAATTTAAAATCTGAAACATTTCAGATTTTTTTTTTTTATATGTTTCCCCCATTTTGTTAAATTGTTATTTTTGAGACATGATTCTGCGGTGTCAAGATGCCAGTGATGTTACGCTGGGGGCCGGCGAACCGACTAATCGATGTGTTTAGGACGCGAAAAGGAGTGATGAATCCAAATTTTGATTAGCATCGAAAACATTGTATTATTTTTCCTCCTCGTTCTTTATAGAACATTAGAATATTGTTTGAAAAGTGCAGCGCAGAATTAAAAGTATGGTAAAATGAAATTATCATATCTAGTTCCCATCCGTTGTAATTTTATTTATTTAATTATTGTATTTAATTATATTTATTTGATTTAATTAATTATTTATTACCTCTTTTCGTTTTCCAACATTTATAAAGTTTGACTTAATTTGGACACTTTGACCAGCAATTTAATTTTCAGTGAAAGACAAACTCGCCAGTTGGTAACAGCAGCGTTCAAGCAAATATTAACTCGGTATTTTTACTATGGCAGACTGCGTCCTAAATTTTGATTCTCGTTATTTAAAATTCTTATTTACGTATTTTGGTGAAGCAGACGAAACCGTACAAGTGCGGGGCAGAGTTTTGTCACGAAAAATGACGTGTTAACTAAAATAAACGTTACCCTTTTTTGTATGTTCATTGAAGTAGATTAATTTTATAGTATCCACATCTTAATGTTAAGAATGTATATATGTTTGTAGTTTTTAATCTTCATTTCCTGTTTCAAAATTCTCACTTTGTTTTGTTGGAAAAAATGAGAGCCCTGTTAAATCAAGTCTCATTCTTCCTCAAAATGAAAACTTTGAAAACAAACTGCGATAGCCCTCAACCAGTGAACATGTTGGAAAGCAAATGGTTTGTTGAAGCTATGGAAGAATTTGTCATATGATGATCCCCCACTTGAGCTTGTAATAGTATATCTCCTCTATAATTTTAATAATCTATTTCATTAAAAAATCTTTATTAAAATCGGAAGACAATATAAGACTGACGTGTAGTCCTCTGCTAGGCATCGAATATTTTGAGCATCTAGGCCTTGTGCCTTAAATGATGGTTTAAAGTCACCTTGTGCTTTCTGTGTTGCGTTCATCGAAACGTCAGCAGTACTTCTAGGCTCCAGCATTTCTAGTCTGTATCTAAACATATATCCAAACAGCAGTTAAATTGCTAAAATTATCAAGTAGTTATATATGGTTTCAGTTTTCAGCGGCAGAGCGCGTGTGTTACTTGAGTATCTTCGGACTGCTCACTTTATGTAAAAGACAATGAATTTTCTTTTGAAGGTTCTTTACGAAGCCATCATTTCCTGTATATATAGTGTGCAAGTTAGTTGGAACAAAGCAGTTTTTTCAGAAAATTAATAGGTTGCCAGCAGGTTCCTCGAAGTAGTTTTATCTGCGTTAATGCCATCTGGATGTCTGTTGTTGACTATTGAATTAGTTTAGACAATAAATTAAGATTATTGCATCATTTTTAAGCTTGTTCCTGTGAGAAGAAGTTAAATTTGCATACTTTTTAAGTACGTTTTGAATTCGTTCTTTTTAGTGTACTAAAAATGGATATAATGCCTAGAAAGAGGGCAATGATTAACGCTATTAAGAATCGAGCATCCATGATTGTAACAAATATTGCTTCCATGGTTGGTGTTGGAAAATTGAGCTTTCTCGAATTCTGAGGAGACACGATGAAACTGGATCATTTTCTCCAAAAAGGAAGGAAATGTAAACCAACTCCAAAATCTTATCGATTCCTACTCCGAAATGCCATTATTAATCCAATAAAAACTTATGGCAAAAATCTTAAAGAGATCTCTTATATACTAGAATAGATATTCAGCTTTCAAACGTGCGGCAGACTTCTCACTGTTCGTCGGAAGGTGGAGAAGCCTATTAAAAGACAACTTTTGACACGTCAAATGAAGCAAAGTGATTATTGTAGGACGAAAAAATACAAATTTTAAACCATAAATGACTGGCAAAAAGGCCATGTTCAGCGATGAAACTCATTTATTTGTCCATGATTACACATCTAACGTTGCTAAAAGAAGAAAGGGCGAATCAATTAGAACTCTAATCCGAAAAATCATAAAATTCCCTCAGATACAGATGTTTCGAATGGCATTGGAAATCTATTTCATACTGACGGAATGATAAATCCATCAAAGTATACAGAAATTTTAAAATATAGGATTATGCCACTGTCGAAATTTTGCAGGGAAATTTCAGCATGATTGCGCTCCGCGCCATAATTAAAAATCTGTCAGAAGGTTCATGTTTGAAAACAAAATTATTGTGCTAGATTGACCTCGACATTCACCAGAGTTAAATCTGATAGAAACTAGTGCCACTTTCTCCAGGAACATGTTATTAAAATGGATTGTGCGTAATAATGTGCGATTCCATTAGAAAGAAGTAAAATATATATGCACAAGACTAGTAGAGTCAATGTCTAAACGCATTCTAGAGTCATTTATGCTAAAGGGTGGCATGTCTCCCATTAATTTTATTATTATTATCACTGTATACGATGACGTACATAAATTAATTAAAAAAAAAAAAAAAAAAAAAAACCATTTTTCCCAACTAATATGCACATTACAGTATATCTTTCTATATATAATTTATTTACTAAAGAAATATTAATTTAAAGAAATATTGTTTATATTATCTCCTAATATTAATTTTAGTAGAAGTATTTAAAAAGAGTGAACCCATAGGTAGGAAGTTTAATTCCGAAAATTGTTTTAAAGTAACTAAAATGTAAATTGTTAAAAATGTTTTACGGGGACTTGAAGTAAATCATTGTATAGACGTCGCAAAAAATTCAACTTTGAATGTATTTTGGAATAAAGATCTTTATTCTCTCCTTACGGACATACGTCACACAAAAATATAGTCTAAATGGATTCGGGAATGATCAAAATTTATATTTCCATGGAAATTCTGATAACCAAATTTTTTCACGATTTCAGTACTTCCTTTACTTCGTACTTGGAAGTAAAAATAAGGAGCGAAAATAAATAAATAATATAGGGCATAGTATTCAGATTAAAATTAAATGTTATAAATGTTTAAAAAATATAACAAAGCCATGCAATTAAGAAACCTAAGCTGTTATAAATAAGTGATTTAAACTTTTTATCTTCTTGAAGCAACCTGTATATTTTTATACAATTTCAGCTAGAAGTTAGTAATATAATAGTAATCTTACTCAGCACTAATTGAAATCTGAAAGGTTTCAGATTTTAAATTACGTCCAAAGGGACGTTTCTTAACGCTTTATGTGTTACCTTTATTTATTAAATATCATGTTCTACGTACTCAAACCATAAAACTCAGTTCAACAGCAATATCGCAAAATAATTTTAAAATGAGCATATCTTTAGAATTTCCGATACGGAGTCTTGTGCACGAGTGATAAAAAAAATTTTGCCCTGTACAGTGTTGCCATTGCTCGCTTTGAAATCGTTTAGTTTGTTAATCAAAAATTCGTTATGAAATCGATAATACAACAAATTTCTAATTCAAATTAGGGCTCCCACATGCTCATATTCTATGGAAGGTTATGTTATTCCAATTTTCATGGCTCTAGGTACCGTTGTTTTATCACAATGCGAGAAACATACATACATTTATGCAGATTCTTCATTATTTAATTTCTTTAAATATAATACATGGCGATAACATTTGGTGACAACAGTTTGAAAAGTGAAACAACGCTTATCGTGAATTGACGCAAAATGCCAAAACGAAATTAATAGTTCTTCTGGGCAAATTGGCCGTTTGAACTAATTTAAGGTGCATATTCAAATTCAAATTAAATAAATCTTAAATTAAAATTTAATAAATTTAAACTATTGCATCTTTAAAAAATGAATGAAATGACGAAAAAACGGAAGATTAGTAACATAAGGTCTAATCTATTTGCGTGTTCTTAACCGGATGGATATAAGCCCATAAATAAATTTCCTGAAGGATTTCCATTTCCACGTTGAGGTTTGCTATCCTTAAAGTTTAACTTTTATGAAGTATTTTTCTTAGCTATAAGGTGTTTGTTCATCATTTATAATATCAATTTTACTAGCAGTTGAGGGAAATGTACATGAATTGTATGCTAATATTGCGATTCTTATATACAGATAACTACGCAGCTCCTCACCTTATTTTAGGAGTTAGTTGCGATGTTGTTAAAAAAAAACTTGGATAATTTAAGCATTGCTTACATGTTTCAAATCATAGCATAAGCGAAAATGATATTTCGGTCGCCCATTAGGTAACCCTGTCTCAGTAGTATTTCGGCGAGAGTGATTGTTTGTTTTCTCTTCTCCGCTACGGATTCCTTATCGGCCTCAACCTTGTTTCGCCTTCTCCTCTTCCGCCTGTGAGAAAAGAGAACGAAAAGACGTCACAGCAGTCACGTGCAGAGTGTGAGAGGCGTTCGTTCCATTCAGGAGTTTCTCCGCTCCGCCGGCCCAGTTGCCATGGTGCATGCTGCTCCGTTTCGTTTTCACCTACGGCAGATGATGATCGGTGATCAACCGCCAAAAGCGCCGCATTAAGCTCGCCAAATTGCAAATGCTTTCTTTTTTCTTGTTGCTGTAGATGTCTTCTCTTTTTCTTTCTGATGTTTCTTTTTTTAATTTTCTTGGAAGGAAAATCTGAGGAAATTTATGTCGCTCTTTCTCCGTATCGTTAATTTTGCGGTATGGGTTGGTGGTATTTATTTAAGTTAGATTATATTAGCTTAAATGGTTGGAGAGGTGGTTATGAGATGATGATGTAAAAATTTCTAGTAAAAGGCATAAATGTTAATGAATGGATTATTTTTACTTTCCGTGTACGAAGTAAAGGAAGTATTGTAATCGCGTAAAATTTCGGTTATTAGATTTCAACGGAGATTTTCGTTTTGGCCATTCCGGAATCCATTTTCTTTTTTTTTTCGCTTGGCGTTCGTACATATTGACAGAATTAAAGCACTCTTTTTTTCCAAACGGATTATAAAATGGAATTTTATATGTCGTCTGTACGTACGTATCTATATATGTATCTCGCATAACTCAAAAACGATTAGCAGTAGAAAGTTGAAATTTTGTATATGGGGCTGCTATCAACATCTAGATTTGCACCTCCCTTTTTTATTGATATCGGTAATACCAGTCTCTCTCTCTGTATATATACATACATACATAAGTACTTTATATACACTTTAGTATACATATATTAAAAAGCCTTACCTGGCCATTATTTTCGCAATCGTTGGCCATAGTGCTACACTTCCAGTTGCAGATGTGTTTTAAATGAGGAAAATATCATTTCTGAATTTATACTCACTAAGAAAAAATAAAATTTTCAGAAGTTCGACTTCCATACGACAAAAATTGACCGGAATATTTAATTTTCAATTTTAGATATCATTTTCAACTTGCCTTCAGGGATCGGTTAGTGCAACAAAAAGTGTGTCTAATTTATTAAACCGTACATAGAAGTCATGTGGTGTCCGCATCACATTTTTTTATTCTTTACTTCATGTCTTTTTTATATTTTATTTTATAACATAGTTACTTATACAGGGTATCCATAAAAGAATGTCCCATTTTCAATGGTATGTTATAACAATTTAATGTAGACTATTTACAACAAATCTTACATCAAATTGAAGGTAAACTGACCTAGTTTTTCTTACAAATGTTCAATATGCGCACCTTTACGGCACACATGCAACCTGTAGTCAAAGCCGGAGCAAAAGCCTCTTTAGTTCTGTGTCTCAAATCTGGCAGAGGTAGGACAGAACGTAGACACGATTTTTTATAAAGTTTCAAAGGGAAAAATCGCATGACTTAGGTCAAGTGAACATTGATGCCAACGAAAAGAGCTGTGTCGTCTCGACCATTACGGCCTATGCAACCAACGGTCAGGCACTTCGACATTTAATCACTCTCGTACAAAGAGATTCCAATGGGGAAGGGATCCATCTTGTTGCCATAAAAAAAAAAAAAAAAAAAAAGTACAGGTTCACCTTCTACTAGCTGGGAAAAAAGCCATTCTTGTAACATATCCAGATAAGCTACTCATATTATGGTAGCTTCAGCGGAACAAAATACTCCGTGCATTTAACTTCGAGATACTGCGAAGAAAACGTTTAACTTTGGGAATCTGTTTGGTATATTACAAGTTCTTGAGGATGTTCTGACCTCAATTTGATGTAATTATGTAATTGAACTTGTAAATACGAAGAAGTACTTGTAAATACGAACCAAAGATACGAACATTATGGGTATTTATCTTCTCATTCAGATGAAAAGTTGACTCTTCACTGAACACCACACGATCACCAACAAACACATCCGATCGTTTCGAACTGCCAATATCATCGGCTGATATTTTAGCCACATGGGGAATTATAGTGTTTAAGTTTATGAATATAAAAAAACTACTTTTATTCAAGTTTTACTATCTATACATGTTTAATTTATAAAACACATTAAAGGATAATTTAAACTATAAAAAAATTATATGTATTTTTCGAATTTTGGAAAAGAGGGCTATGATGAAAGAGGTGCATTGGCAAAAAAAAAAGTTGAGAACCGCAGGTCTAGATATTTCTAGGACTAAATTTCGTACTATTTCGAAATGGGCGTGGTAGGGGCACATTCTTACTTCTTAGCTTTCCGTACACAATTAATTCTTGCAAGTCTGTGCAAGCTTTGGTACGCTGGAGGCTGAGTGGTAAGACCGCTGAATACTGGTAGTTTGATTAAGAGGAACCCAAAGGAACCGTCTGTATGGTTTATTTTTTTGGTTTTTCCTATGTACAGCGACAATAACAGACTAATTCAGAAATACATCCAGAAAAACCGTCGGTCCTCTTAATCAGATAACTCTTTTGTGCTTTGCCACATTCAGAATAACCGAATATCAGTTCGAATATTCAGAACAACCGAATAACCGAATCAATTAGCTAGAACTTTTATCACCTTTCTTGATATACAATTAATTATAAAAAATGTCAAAACAATAAGAAGAGAAATAGATTAAACTTTGCGTTTTTTTGAAGGAAAAAACATTACCTCTAAAATTTTATTTATCTGTTTATTTATTTTTGTCTGCATTACATACATTTGGAAATCTTAAGTAGTTAAATGACTTTTATTTCGAAAATGCTTCTCACATCTGGCAGTGTTAACAGCAGTTGAGGGTTGAGAGGAATGTTCACACTAGTATTACAGTATTTTTCACTTTGTTCTGGAGATTTTATTTTATAAGAAACCTGCAAAAAATCAAAAAGGACCGCGCTTCCATGTTCCTATTTCAATTTTCCTAGCAAAACTCTGAAATACTTCTCTCTTTACAAGAAATTCTCCCTTAGTAATTTCACCCTGATCATAATTCATTCGATAGTATTAATTTTCGTTCAAAAGTTAAAAAAGGTGTGATAAAAGTACGTAGCTCTCTAAATCACACGATAATTTCTTTGAATACTGTATATGCAGGGTGTATCAGTACATCGGGGATAAACTTTCAGGAGAGATAGAGTACACCTAGACGATGGAAAATCACACAACAATGCATGATCAGAAACGCTTTCCTGGCGCGGTAGTGACGACAGTCAAAAAAGGAAGGACACGGATAGGGTGAGAAAACGTGTTTATTATTCGGAGTACAACAAAAACATGAAGAGACAACGATCATCATCAAAGAACGCATTCAGGAGAGATTTTTTTTTGTGACGTTTGTGCGTACATATGTATCTCGCATAACTCAAAAACGAGTAGCCTCAGAACGTTGAAATTTTGTATATGGGACTACTATAGCATGTAATTGTGCATCTTCTTCTTTAGCTGCAATCGACTGCACCAAACATATATAAACATTGTGTTACCCGGTTTGTTGAGCTCAGCCTTTTTTAGTCTTTAATGTTGGTAAATTGGGTAATTTTTTCTTTAAAAGCTATTGAATTATGTTGTTCTTATATTCCGGTTAAGGTTTTTCATGCCTTTAATTACTCTGCATGCAACAGCTGTAGAATTATCAACAATTTTAAAGTTATTTACGTGGTAGAAAACTTAATGAGCGCAGCATTTGTTTATATTTGAAACTGTAAGTAGACTAACGAATTAAGTCAGTTGGTGCACCAACTTCAGTGCCCTTTTGACAAGTGGGAACAAAAGTAAACTTTCAATTTTGTGCACCGATAAATCTGTTTTTTGCCCGCTCTCCTGATTGCTTATTTTTGCTTAAAAACTTTAAATTTTAATTGTAAAATTTTCTTTAACTGTTTTTAACCATATTTGGTGTTTTCTGTATTTTACAGTTTTTAATGAAGATGTTTTGAGATCTTATGTATTTTTGCCTTGCGGGGAAGTGAGAACTGAATTAATGAAATGAGAAATATATCTCTAATGAAATTCGAGGAAATAAGTTTGAATGAAAGGCAGCAAAAATTGTGCATAATTTAATAGGCCGTACAAGGAAGTCGTGTGGTGTCCACATCAGATTTTATATATTTTATTAGTTTCGTGATGGCTGTGTCAATATGTATCCTAAATAACTCAAAAACGATTAACCTTAGAACGTTGACATTTTGCATGTGGGAATTTTGTATATGCACCTCCTTTTTTTATTGCAGTGAGCAGTACCAAAAAAGTATAGTATTTTTCTGTATGGATACTAGCTTTATTTTTATTTATTTTTGAAATTTTAATTATTTGTGTCAGGGAATTTTTTTCACATTTCTGAACTTATTTATAATTTTAACTCAATTTTTTTTAAATTGATTAGAAAATTAAAAACTTTGAATAGAGATTTTTTTTGGTTCAGAAATTCGAACTGACGAAGTGCGATCCTCATGAATTGTTGGTGATTGTATAGAGAGATTCTATTTCCCCTTGAAAAGTCAGGAGATCTCTCTATGGAGTCAACAATGAATCTCTTATTTTTATTCTTTTAATTTACTTTTAATTAATTTAGCATTTTAATTACCAATTCCACTTTCATTAATTACAGATTTGCTATCTAAATGTGCTCATTTGCTATCTGAATTATAATTCACATTTCCTATCGAATAATTTTTCATTTATATATTCTCTATTAAATTAAATTTTTAATCTTAACAGCGGTAACGCAGAATCCCTTTAAAATAAATTTTCAAACTCCTAATTAAAATATTTTTCTCCTTGTATTTCGTTAAAAAATTCTCTCTCTCTCTCTCTCTCTATATATATATATACACAAACCCGCTGCCTCACTCGCCTTAAAGGTTCTTACCCAGCCTTTATTTTCGAAATCGTTGGTCGTAGTCACATACTACCGATTACAGAAATGTTTTAAGTAATGAAAATTTTCATGTTTTGGCAATACGAAATTTTAAAAATTAATTTTCGATGAATAACGAAATCTAACTTTTAATGCGATCTGTCCGTTCCTGTGCTTTTATGTGGGAAATTTTATACTCGTTATGAAAAAATAAAATTATAAGAAGTTTGACTTCCATATGACAAAAATGGATCGGGATATTAAATTTCAAAATTTGCAATTTTTTATTTCACTTTCAAACTGATTTGAAGAATCGGTTAATTCAAAATAATTCGAGGAAATAAGTTTAAATGAAGTGCAGTAGGAAATTTGAGTAATTTAATAGGCCGTACAATGAAGTTTATGTGGTGTCCAGAACAAGGCATAATTGTGAACTCTTTAATGAAACCATTATCCTTCAGATTTATTGAGGAATAATATGTTACCCGATTTTTATTAAGGAAAAAGACCAAAGTAGATAGAATCAGAAAAACAAATTTGGAATAAGAGACACTGAGACTGAGTAAGATAACGTAATTCAGGAAAAGTGATTACTAGGAGTCTTATAAGAGATCCGAGAATTAAATTACCAGGCAGTGGGAGAGCAACTGTCGCAGGATTTCGAAGAATTTTGCTTACCATCTTATTTCGAGACTTTTCCTGAAATCTTCTTAGACATCTATCCAAGAAGGTTTCAATGAGTTCGCAAAGCCAATCGTTCGGATAATCAAACCTCTAATGCATTTTAAATATTTTCTGATTAACTACGAATAGTTTAATTAAAAGGTTAAAAAATGAGGAATCTCAATGACCTCTTTTTCCTTAGCTGGGAATTATCAGAACTTGTATAAAGGGTAAAAGGGCTGTTGTATAAAGGTTTCCGCAAGGAATTGGGATTTAATAAACTTATTACGTTTTTAACCATTTTAATCATATGAAATGTGTGCGTGGCATTGTTCGTAGACACGAATTGCATTTCAGAGGTTTCGCATAAATTTGAGAAACACTGCTTAACAGAGTTAAAATTGTGGGCAACTTTTTCAGTAGATGTATTGTTTTGCCTGTTATAGATTTTATTGAAGAGAATGAAAAAGCATTCTTATAAGGCACCTCTAACCTGACAAGTGAAATTGGTAGAGACAGAAATTCGAATCCAAATCCTGAGAACCTTGCAAAAGATTCGAGCTTTTTAAAACTTTGAGCACATTTAGATTAGTTCCTCATTAGCTTTTAGTTCCTCATTAGCTTTTTAAAACTCGAATCTTTACTCTTTTTTCGACATTTGAATATTTAGTTTCATTAATGCCCTTTAGAAATACAGGATGGTTATAAAAAAACTTCCCCGATTTATGCAAATGAAATTTCAGTTATTGTTGTTTGAAGTTATCCGTTCGAAAGTGAGAGGATTTAAAACTATAGACATCTCACTGCTTAAGATTAAAGGGAAAAAATTTCAAAATTTTCGAATGACAGCATCCACGTTTGTCCTGCGCAAATTGTCAGCGCATTGTAAAACCGTAAAGGGCGGTGGAACAATGCATGTAATGATGACAATTGCCGGCGCAAAAATTTGCAAAGAACAGCATTGTAAAGGGTCGTAGGGACGGTGACAACACAAGAGAAGGAAAAAAAAAAAAAAAACTTTTATTGGAATTGAAAGTTTTTTAACCTATATTACGTTTCAAGGTAGAGTCAGCTCCTGTAACCTTGCAGTTTTGGGGGCCGCCTCAACCTCACTTCAATTTATTTCTGGTTCTGGGGTTATCTGAAATGTAAGATGTACACATCAAATCCGCGAGATTTGTCAGAACTGAAAGATGCCTTAGAACATGAAGTTATAAGGATACCTCTTGCGATGTTACGATCCTCATTAGTAGTTCCTCATTAGTTCCACCTTAGTAGAAGATAACACTTTGCATGAAAGAACAATCCCTTTCATGCAATGTGTTATCCTCCATTAAGGTGGATATGTTGAGTATTTTTGTGTCTGACGTCTGCACATACGGACAGAATGAACAACTCGCTATTCCAAAACGAAAAATAAAATGGTATGAAAATGAATTTTTTCGTACTATTTTTCTGTACTCCGCCAAAAACATCGTGGGAGAAAGGAAGCAAGGAGAAAACATCGCAGTTCTAAAACATCGTGGTACAAAATATCCTCGTCGAAAATAAAGCGAATCAAAAACTTCGCGGTTTAAAAACATTGTCGTCGAAAATATCGTGGTAAAAAATAAAGTTCCTACAAATCATCGCATGGCTATGACATCGCTCACATGCGTTTTTCGGGTTTTAAAAGCTGTAAATCCATTTTCGCATAGATTTGGTAACGCGAGAAGGAAAGAAACTTAAGTATTTAAAAATTGAAAATTATTAATGAGAAAATTAATGCAACTTATAGCACTTAATAGAATTTTTAATTTACATAGTTAATTAACAAAGGTCATTAATAAATTAATCTTTTTTATAAATTTTTTCATAATTTTTTATGAAAAATGCCTCCTAAAATGCTTAGATAAAGGAAGATAAATAACTGCATGAGGTTACCTCAGTAAAAATTGCTTAGTTAATTATTGAAAATATTTTCTTTCACATTTGTTAATCTGTTATTCTTTTGGTGGAAATTATATCTTGCTTTGTTTCTGTTTATTCTTAAAGTGTCGTTAACATTTCTTGAGCTTCCAAATCTATGCATTTACAACTTTTAAAACCTGAAAAGCGCATGTGTGCGATGTTATCGTCATGCTATGATTTGTAGGAGCTTTATTTTTTACCACGATGTTTTTATTTAAACTGCGAAATTTTTGAACCGCTATATTTTCGACGACGATATTTTGTACCACGATGTTTTAGAACTTCGATGTTTTCTCTCTTCTCCCAGGATGGTTTGTACTACAACGTTTTCGCTTTGCGTTATTTTCTCCGTGACGTTTCCGTCCGCGATGTTTTCGGCTGTAACATTTTCGCGTAGCTCAGAAACTATTAGCCGTAGAATGCTGAACTGGGACTGCCGTAACATTTGGTTTTCACTTCAATTTGTTATTGCAATCGGCAAATGTACATATATATGTAAGATATAACAAAATACGATGGCTGCGCTAAGAAATGATTGGCAACGTCATAATTAAGTATTCTAAATTTGGCGTTCTCCCTCTAAATTCATCTGTTCTTCCAAATTCGAGATCTGTTACATAACGCTGTTTCAAAAATGGAACTAAAACCCAAAATTAACCAATCACAGATTAGCTGTACTTATGCACTTAAAATCTATTATAAATAGCTACTAACTGAGTAGTCCGGGCTGGCTGCGTGGACGTTTTCGTGGCTTTCCCCATGTGTAACGTGTATACGAGGCCAGTTTCCCTTAGAAAGTCCTCCACGAAGGCATCCCTTCCCTTAGGCAGATAGCCCTCGAGGCTTGCCATAATCACACACACACACTAACTGAGTAGTCTCTTTCGCCTGTCTGCTAACAGCGTGTCACTCAGCCTCTGCTAGCTATTCACCATTATTTAAACTAATGTAACTGCATATCTAAATTTATGGGACGCGTTTAGCACCCCTAATCTTCTACAAGTTATGATGATATGTGCTAAGAAATTCGTCATCCAGAAATAAACGATGTTTGACTAGTAAGCTGGTGGTGCATCTTCTAAAATTATATCGGGTCATTCCACTACGTAGCAATTTCCAATTATCTGCGCAGCAGTAGTTTTGGCCATGATTAGAACGTGGATTGTTTTTATCTCCCGCCAGAAGTAAAATATTACACATATATAGTGTGTAATAAAGCAGACTTAGAAGAAATGAACAGCAGGATTTTTTATTGCGTAGAACGCTGAAATGTTGATCCATAATGAATAGGAGACTGGCAGCCGAGGCAGATGAAATGTTCATTTTTGTTTCAGTAAACATGTTGCCGCCACAAACAACTTGGCACACTACCTGTGCCTATTTCAAAATCTTTTACTTTTTTTATAGCTTTGCAGTAAAAAAAGAGCAGATATCCAGTTAGGCCGAAGTGTAGAAGAGCAAGTAAGTAGTTGTGTTTAGAGTGAAATCTTAATTCAGAAACAGTTAGTTTCGGTTCTTATTGCATTTTATTGGATAGTTAATACTGCTGTAAAAATATTATTGTCTTTTTGACTTTTAACTCCATTTACGTTTATTAGTGTTACTTAAAAATCATATAACATGAATTAGCCTCGAAATGACGCAGTGCAGGGGAAAAAAAAAAAAAAAAAAAGTTCTTCCTAACCAACTTAGGCATTAAGGGATTATTTTTTTTAAATTTAAATTCCTTTTTTCTTTCTTTTACATTTTTTTTCCCTTACATATCCCCCTCCCTTAAAGAAGAAAAAGACGTAGCGATAGAGAAGCGTTTTTAAAGAAAAAACGTTAAAGCTATATCAAATCGTATATATAAATATATACCCCCTTACCAGTACCTCCTACATACATATATGTAGGAGGTACTGCCCTTACCTGGCCTTTATTTTCGTAGTCATAAACGTGCACTAACAGAAATGTTTTAAATGCCAAAAATACTCATGTTTGGACAATGTCGTTTTTTTTTATTGTTATTTTCTATAAATGCCGAAATCTAACTTTTAATGTGGTCTCCCGGTTTCTATACTTATATCTGAGAAAGTTTTATACTCGTTATGAGAAAAAATTATGAGAAGTTTGATATTTAATTTTAAAGTTTTCAGTTTTTCATATCATTTTCAGCCTGTCTTGAGGGATCGGTTAAATTAGGTTACAACAATTCAAAGAAATAAGAAGAAATAAGTTTTAATGCATTGCAGCAAAATATGTGTATAATTTAATAAGCCGTACAAGAAAGTCATGTAATGTCCATATCAGATTTTTTTAATAATTTTTATGGCCATTTCTGGTGGTGGAGTGCGGCGTGGAAGGTCGAAGTGGAATGGCGCTTGGGGAGCGGTGTCTGTTTTTCTGTCTGCAGCTAGTGTCAAGCTGTGAAATTAAGCTGTTTACTAGTACATATATTACAAATACCCATTCTGCTATGGCTGTATTGCCACTTTTCCAGAAAGCTCAAATACTAGCTTTATTGCAGGTTGCACGGAGCTGCAGATCACCTATGTTACCTTATGTTTAACAAGCATCTTATTCGATTTATCTTTATTTTTTTTATTCATTTTATTCGAGTCTCTTTTTCTGGAGTACTTTTTTTTTTTCATGTTCATCATTGAAAACCTGGGATGAATGGAACTGCTAAATGTTTTCTAAATATTTCTTATATATTCCGGTAGATTATATCTGTGCACATTATTTTTGTGCATGCCGCCCTTGTAACCGGTGATTAAGAATGCTGACAACTGGTAATTTGACGTGGGTTCGAAACTAGGCGAAAGGTTAGCTGCATAGCTTGTTTTCATCATATGTAATGTGAACACGCGCCAGTTTCCTTTAGAAAGTCCTGCACAAAGGCATCCCCTTAGGCAGGTAGCCCAGGTGGTCATGAAGTAACTTTTACGTACATATATGTTAATATTGAGGGGGGAAATGACTGCTAAAGCTTAGATAATTTATTTTAGCCAATCACTTAAAGACCATTTACTTTAACAGGAATATCTTCATGGAGCTGACATAAAATCCTTTCGCAGGTACCATCAGGAATCGAACCCGGGACGAACCGACTACTTTTTCACTGAGTATCATCTTAGATGCGGTGATCCCAAATGCTTTGAAACGAAGGCTTTGCAAATCTGGATAGCGAAATACAACTGCCCGAGTTCCTCTGGTACGAAATACCCGCTGAACGTAAATTAGATAACCGCATGTGAGACGCAATCATCCACTTTGCGTTACTGCACTAGGGAAAGACAACAGGTTCATATCAAGTGCAGGTGGTGAGTCTAGACTTATGCTTTCACCGAAACCTTGAAAATTTTTCTTGGAATCGCAGAATTTTTTTAGTTTAGGCAACGGAAATATAATATGCGTCTCTTCGAGGATCACGCTAACAAGACTTCTATTCCTTTTTAACGGCTGTTTTGTTTTATTCTTTACCCTTTCACTGCGGAGATGTAATCGCGGTGTGGCGGTAAGTAACCTCTTTCTGCAACAGCGCAACAACGTAAACGTCGGAAATGCAAATGTCATCCGAGGAGCTTCTATGCAGCGATTTTAAAAGCAGATTGAGCCCGAGTAATTCTCGAATTTTCACCAAGGCAAGAGAAGCTGCGGATTACCGTGCTAAAGAGAAACCGATAGGAATGGAGGGGGTCTTGTTTTAGGGTTGCTGTAATAGCGTTAGCCGTCTGTTTGGTACACTCGATTCCACCTCCCTCTGGGAAGACCCTAGAAACTCCCTTCTTCGAACTCATATATAGATAGATACCTCAACCTGGAATGGGCCTCCATGGGTGAGATAAGAGAAAAATGATACTGAGTCCATAGTGATTTGTTTGTGCCATTTTTTCCTTCAAGGTAGTGAGATTTTGGTGGCCCAGGGACTTAAAAAGGAGTGTTGGTGTTTCTAAAGGCTCAAGTCCGAAATTTTTTAATTAAAGCCTTTGTCAAAATTGTGTGCAGCTTTAGTGCTTAAAAGAAAGTCTTTTTGATTTAAAGAATACTGTCAATTCATCATCTGCTACAGACTTTATTTGGGATTACGTTTTCAGTGGGATGTCTGATATTTCTGTGGAGTGGAAGCGGCAGTCATTGTCGTGCTGAGTCATTCGAGTGAGGTTCGAAATACCATAGCTGTGAGTCTTTTGTATGTTCTGCTTCCTTTCATGAAAATTGGATGATTGAGCAGCTCTGTCATCGTTAAGATTTCTGTCGTAAGTGTGCCTTTGTATTATTATTATTATCGTTATTACTTCTTTTTATTTAAAAGTGCGGATAATTTAACTAAGTAATTTAGCTTTTAAAATCTGTTATGTAGAAAAATCTAGTTGTAGTAGTAAGCCTTCTAACTATTTTCGGTAATCTTATTAAGAGCTTAAGAGTTAAACAGTCTTTTTGGCAGAACTTAAACAGGTAATCATATAGTTAAATACAGTAACTAAAATATTTATCAGTAACTAACTCATAGAATAGTTTAGAAGCCACACATCAATGAAAATAAGCTGAAAGTTTAATCAACAGCGCAATTTACATGGTACCATATCTACCAAAGATGAGGGTGCCCTTCGTGGAGAACTTTCTAAGGGAAACTGATTGGTATTTACGTTACACGTAGGGAAAAAAATCCCGAAAATCCCCTGAAGCTAGTTCATTTACAAAGATTTGGATCGTATTTTCGGCAACACTGTTTCTGACATCTTTGTCAATTTAGCGATAAATTATGTCTTATCAATTTAACCGCCAGTAGGCATGAATAAGAGTTATAAGAATTACTTGGATTATGACATAGAGGGTATTAGGCTTGCCCTAAAGCTTAAGGCTGCCTTTAAGCCTTAGGGCAAGCCTAGAGTCAGGGCTGATTAATTAAAGGCTAACTGTTAGACAATTTAAGCACGTGCTTAGGGCATCAAGGAGAGGGATCACCAAAAAAATTCCGATTTCCGATTTCACCATGGAATGTATGGCGCAGCTAAACCAAAACCGAGAGAGACAGAGAAGAAATAAAGAAAAAACTGGCATAAACCATGGAGGTGCCAGAATCTGTTAAATGCTTTAAAGCCTTTAACTGGGTAGGATGCTTTCGTAAAGGACTTTTTAAGAAAAACTGACTCGTATTTACGTTACACAGAATGTCCCAACAAAAGAGCCGGAATTTGGTATGACTCCCCCCCCCCCAAAGGAAAAAAAAAACACTATTTTTAGAAAATGGAAAATATTTTTATGTACCATAAACAGGCAGAAGTTCCAATTTAAAAATGTCCAGTTTCATTTGACCTGACAACATTGACATTTTATCAGTGTCAATTCATTTCGCAGCTTAGTCGGTATGGAGCGTTACCCAGAGGAGCAGGAAGCTTTGATTGTGAAAAACTCAGTACAAGAATGGAGATTGTGTAGAGACATTAGGTACTTTTTTCTTTTTTCGGAGCAAGAGAGATGAAAAATTAGCAACGCCTTCGTCGGGAATCGAACCACGGACCTCTGAAATACCGGCTCAGTGTGCTGATCACTAAACCACGAAGGCACGCTAGGAAGGCGGGAGAAATACCAAACAAGTATTATGCACAGAATGCTAATAGATTTCGTGCAATAATTGGACGTTAAAGCTCTCGTAATGGAAACAACAGTTCGCAGATTGATAAAGAAATTTGAAGAGCCAAGTTCGATAGCAAATATTAAATCACCACGCTTTCGATCCAGCCGGTGTATTGGAAAATCTATTATGCGTGACAGTATTATTTGCAAGTCCTAAAATATCCGAATTAGAATATTAGGAAGACTAACAAGAAAGATTTTTAAATAGGAAATTTAGTGTTTCATAACCCATCCTCAGTACGCAGTTTGTGAAAATGTGATTACGAATTCCATCCAAAGTGTGCGGTTTTGGTGTGCAAGTCGTGAATATTATTATTTTTTGTTCTTAAATCGAAGTATTTACCTGCCGAAAGTATGTAAAAGTGTAATATTAGGCAAAGCAAGAGCCTTGTGTATGGCATAGATATTAATAAAGAGTCTAGTGGTTTCGAGGGCGAGCCCATTCGCCGAACTGAACTACTAGTGTTCAGTGATTTTACCGCTTGGGCAGCTGAAGTTCGGTGCATACATAATTTGGTCAACAGTATCGTATGTTCTCACACATTCAATATTGTGTTATAGTGACTTAATTGTCATGCTTCTGGATTTGCATGTTACTGCCTTAGGAGAGAGTATTCAGGGAGTAATAAGAAAGTTCTTGACATGAAATTAGTCGTTTTTCTGTTGCGAAAACCTCATGCAGCCAACTTTGTCAGCTTCTGGGAGTAGAACCCGGTGAAAACTACCAGTGTGTCGTTCCGTTAGCCACTGAGCCTTTTATGCCTTTTGGAACAAGTGCCCATCAGCGACCGAATGGCAAAATCGATGAGTACTGATAATTGTACAACTCGAATTTATATACTGGTGAAAAGCTTTGTTTTCATAGGAGTTTTTGCGATTTTTCTTGTACATAACATAAATAACTTTGTAAGTTTTACACGATTTTTCTTTTTAATTTTAATTCAGGTATGAGGTAATTTCGTTTAGAAGAACCCTCCATAAAGAAGGCATCGTTATCCTAAGCCTGAGAAGCATAACGTTTCCGCCTTTTATCATAACTAATTAATCTAAATTAATCCAAATACTTGTGATACGTGAGAAGATTCATAATTGATTACTGATTGTTCGCTCCGGATTCGGTAACCAGCAAATGGCGTACGGGTTTCGTGATTTTGCCCATTTATAAGGTAAGCACAAGATAGTTTCCATTCAAAAGTCTTTCACGAACTTATAACTTCGGTCAGACAGGTTAGCCTTTACGCGTTTTGTTTTATAGCAAGACATAAACAAGCGTTATAAACAAGTGTTAGCTTGTGTTATTCTTCCATGTTTTCACCGCGTGCAGCGTGAATATAAACTAATTTCCCTTAAAAAGTCTTCCTCGAAAGCATCTCTTCCTTTAGGCGGATAGCCCTCCCGCGTTTTACTGTAACCCAGATCATCCTAATCCGGTATTATTGCTCTCATATATTCACGATTATAAGTAGGTCAGAACATAACATATGTTATGTAATGAATATATGAAACTTACCTTGAAATATCAGTGTGCTGTCTGTATCATTCGTAAAACAAAACGATATATTACTGTACCTTTCATAGTTGTAATTTCAACTGTTCAACGTTACATTATTATTTATTTTTATTTCATACGAAAAATTGTTGGGCTGAATAGTAAAAAACAAGTTGTGAAGGTTACCATTTAGAACTAGTTGATAACTATAAGTTAAAATGGCAAGTCTGATAACGGTGGCTTATCTGAGTGGGTTGTGGCAAAACAGTTTTATTCTATAATTTAATTGCTTGAGTTAAATAATGGCTTTTCGTACAGCAAATAATGGGGGGGGGGGAGAAATGCGAACCGCCTGTTTATAGAATTACCTAAACCTGCTTTGAAGTAAAGAACAGGTTTTTTTCTAAAGTGCTGAAATAACAGTTGATGAAACTTGGGGAAGGAAAAAGAGGCAAATATTTGGTGTATTTGTTAAAAATTCATTCTCTTCTCTTGAGCTGTTAAAAAAAGTTGTTCACATAGGTTTGGGATTAATGTTTCGTATCAGAATTTCGTAGCAGTGAAATGATTTCGCGCATAATGTTAAAAGTTTATGCTAATGTCTTTTTAGTAACGTGTTTAATGTCACCAACGAAGTGCTGATTTTTTTCAGTAGTTTAATATAGCCATACTTTTGTAAATTAGTATATCGTGTAAGGTTTAATTTAATTAACAACTTATTCGTTAGGTTAAACCTTTCCCACTTTTCTGCTTTTTCGCGTACTACACCAGAATTACAGATTTTAAACGAGCTTAACTAACGAGCAAGAATCTGAGTTTAAAACGAGAGCTCTGGCAATTTGGTTTGTGAATATGAGATCTTCCGGCTGCTGGTAAGCAAATTTTGCCCCCGTAATCGCGACATCCCATTTCAGCCTCTCCCACTTCAGGTTTCGATAGCTGGTCCCTCCAAAAAAATCGTCCTGCGTCAACGTTTTTGCATCTCTTCTTCAGATGTTTAAAATGAGAGCATTAAAAATCGTGCATTTTAGCTTTTCTTTTTATCTTTTCCTTCATTATAGTTGGTGAAGAGACTTAATTAAAAAAACAAAAGCTGGACGAAAGAATAACGCGTGCTTTACACAATATTATTGTTTCAGGAAAAAATATTTCACGTTTACTTTGTTAGGTAACAACGCCAGTGACATATTTGTTGCATCTAAACAGTGTTGCATATGAAATGTAAAGTCCTGAGCATCATTGTGATATTACTTCATACCTATTTCACGGTCATGTTTTTAGCTTATTTTTCGTTTAACATAAACCTTGAGTTTAAAGGCTGAAACAAAACGCTCCTAACCCACCAGATAGATAACGATT
This sequence comes from Stegodyphus dumicola, assembly GCF_044657685.1. NCBI lineage: Eukaryota > Metazoa > Arthropoda > Arachnida > Araneae > Eresidae > Stegodyphus > Stegodyphus dumicola. Next base: position 110,977,826 of record NC_140768.1, read on the forward strand.
TTAAAAATTGCCTCAACGAGGAAAGCCTGAAGTGGAACACAACCCTTGTAGTTTTATAAGAATGCAGGACATATTAGGAGCCGAATTCTTAGGCTTTACTACCTTGAATTGTTAATATCGAATAACTATCGTATTTATTATCAAAGCTCCTAACAACAGAAGTTTAAATTGTTTTTCCCTTCATTTGCAGTTGAAATAACACTACTTTTATACATTTCTTAAACCGCCCATGTGGCTCGCGCTGCTGGTTACTGTATCATGACGCAGTGGTTTGAATACCGGATAGAAGGCATAGGTGTCTAAATGTATAGTGTCTGTGCGGCTTGGGGATACTGGTGAGCTGAAAGTCCCTTCGAGAGGTTTGTGGTAGACAAGACCCTCGGATCCCGTCATCCGGTGTGCTGTTCATCAAAAATGGTATTAAATTTTTCCGTTCTGGCAGATGTAAAATCGGTCTTCCCCTTTAGTGTGCACCCCGAGCAACGTTTTTCAGTGACGTCACGACCGACAGTTTTGGCCTTTCGCGACGAATGCCTTCCCGTCGAGGGACAAAAAGTGCATATCTTGTTATTAGCTATATTCAAGTAATTTCTGCTTCATTTCCGTTCAGTGTGCTTCTTTTCATGTAAAGCATACGACTAAGTCTAACTTGAAGAATAATGTCAAATGAGGGGCGAAAATAACTGTTGTGCGCGGTAAATGAAGACAGGAATTATAGTTCGTAAATAAAGAAGGGTTGGAAAAATCTTAAAGTAGTAGATTGTAGCAAAGCTACTTACTCGGTATATTTAATGATACTTACTAATGTACTTACTAATATTTAATGATACTCGGTATACTTACTAATGTGCAGGCAGACTGGCCTCTTTAAGTTCATAATTTGGGTCTTAAGTTCACGAAGTTACGGAGATTTTTTTAACCTCGTTTAGAACAATAAAAATGTTTGCCTCTTATTCAAAAAATTTATTTCATTTTATTACTTTTATTTATTTGTTCTGAAATAGGTTAATTACATCCGATTAATTTTAATTCTGCATTAACAGACTTGACATTAACAGACAGAAAATGAAACAAATTTCCTAGCAATTATTCCTCTGCCAAATAAGATGATTTAGCTAATCGTGTATATTAACTTCTGCAATGGGAAGGCTCTGCAAAGGCTAATCGAAATCATGTATAGCACCTACAGCGCCGAAAACGCCGTCTTCATATATCTTGCGAGACCACCAGCGGCGGAGTGGTAAAATTCGCTGAACACCAGTGTTTCGGTCCGGGCTTCGAATCCCGTCGAACGGGCTGTCTACATGGAGGTTTTTCGTGGTGTTTCCCATTTGCAGCGTGTATATGATCCAGTTCCCCCTAGAAAGTCCTCCACAAAGGCATCTCTTTAGGCAAATAGCCCTTTAGTGCTTTATCATAATCAACACAAATGAATCATGCGTCATAATGCAGTGATCTCAAACTGGCGATACACTAAGCAATTTTATGCGGCATGCTAATACATTTCAAAAATGCATTTGTTGCAAATACAGTGTTGCGAAGATTTCAAGCTTATCATTTGAAGTCCGAATTTACGTTCTTTTTCATAACCGTTAAAAACGAATGTGAAAAACGCACAAAAAAAATCTATAAAATGATCTAATTAAATTCACAGTGGGATATAAATCTTACTCAAATATTTGAAGATACAGATTTTTTACTTTTATTCATACTTATCAAAAATCAAATAAGCACATTTACGAATTTTTGCGCTAAGAATAGTTGCTTTGTTAGAGAATACATTTTTATGTGAACAGCCTTTTTTCCCCGGTTGAAAGTGAATAAGAGCAAAACACAGTTCACCAATTAGCATTTATAATCCATAATGAAGATAATTTCTACCATTTTTTCTTTGAGGCTAACACCTTTAACAGATTCGAAATGCCAACAAATATCAAGCTGTAATAAGAAATATTGTAATTACTATTAATTATTATTAATTGTAATGCGTCTTTTCAGTTAAGTGTCGAAGAAAAATTTGATAAATAAGAGAAAGAGGCAAGGTTGTCATTGTTTAGTTGTCAAGTTCTGTCCCACTTGAAAAAACGTTTTCATGATTTGTTTATTTATAGTTTAAATTCAACATATTAAGAGTTGTATGCAATAAATGTCTTAAATGAAATAAATAAAGGAATATCCCTCCGTGGTAGAAATTTTTAAGAAAGTTAGATACACCGAAAATGGGATCGTTTCCTTTTGGTCACCGAATGGTTGACATGCATATAGTCTGAAATATTAGTATTTCGCTATAAATATGCTTGAGGTATGAAATGTAACCTACAAAATTTCTTCCAAATACCAAACTTCAGATTGTAATAGAAAACAAATATAAGAGTGATTTTTTTCTTTATGCTGTTATTATTATTGTTAGTCCAAAGAAGCAATTTGCCGAGAAGGACTATTAATTTCGTTTTGCATTTTGCGTAGATTCACTACAAGCGTTGTTTCACTTTTCAAATTGTTGCCAGCAAATATTATCGCCCTGCATTATATTTAAAGAAATTAAATAATGAAGAATCTACAAAAATGTATGTATGTTTCTAGCATTGTGATAAAACAACGGTACCTAGAGCCATCCAATTTTGAATAACGTAATCCTCCTGCGAACATGGGCATCTGGAAGCCCAAATTTAAAATTTGTTTTATTATCGATTTCGTATTTTGTAAAATTTGAACGAATTTTTGATTAACAAACTCAAGGATTTCAAAGCGAGCAATGGCAACGTTGTACAGAAAGAACATTTTTATCTCCAGCGCGCGGGACTGTGTGTCGGGAATTCTAAAGATATGCTCATTTAAAAATTATTTTGCCATATTGCTGTTGAACTGAATTTTATGGTTTAAGTGCGAAAAACATGATATTTAATAAATAAAGGTAACGCACAAAATGTTAAAAAAACGCCCCTTTGATATAATTTAAAGTCTGAAACTTTTCAGATTTTATTATTTTTGCTACCTTAAGTTATGCATGCTTTGATAAATGTTTGATGTGAAATTTAAAATTTATTTCAAAAAGTTTTTATTTTGGTGGTAATTTTTTTAAAATTTGTTTAAAAGAGAATTTCTGGTCCATCGGCTGTTTTAGGATGGTATTCGACCCGCATAGGATTTGAGTTTGAGACACCCCTCTTATGATACACAAAGAGGTAGAGAAATGAATGCAGCAGCACGTAAGGGACCCAAATCCTTTTCCTTACTTATAAGACATTTACGAAATGCATAGAAATAGCAGAGAGTGTTTGTTCAAAGTTACATTCTGTAACACCCGATTAACATCATCGGGGCATAGAATCACGTACGTTTTGGACAATTCGTACTTCCGACCCAGCTGCAGTGCTTATAAGGTACTCACCAGTACTCAACAAGAATATCTCTCATCAGTCCTTTGGTGCTGTTTATCTCACGGGCCAATGAATGGACAGCCACTTCTGATTTACTGATGTTTAGGTATCATGTTTAAGTAATGATGAACATGTGAAGATAGCGTTTGCGACGTTGCATTTCTGTACTATTCCTATTTATCTTTGTGCAACCTACGCATTCTCTGGTTAGCTGTATCACCTTGAATACTTATAAATTCCTCCAAAATACTCAGCAGTTGGTTTCATAGTGGTCATTGGAATTGCCCAGTTTATATGGAGATACTCGTTATACTCCGAAGGGTCGAGGCGCAGATTCCGAATGATATAGATTTTGTCATCGGTGTGACCTGCAGCGTAGAGGTTACGCTTAATTCGTTGGTACAATAGATCTGAGATGTTGAGGTTTGGGCGAGATGGTTAGAACATCCAGGGATACCATTGCCTTGAGTGTTTTGATCTATGTTCCTGTTAAGGCGTATACTTATTTCTGAAAGATGGAAACTTCTTACTTCCTTTGTATATTGGTTGCGGGATTATATTGCTAATTAATTTAATGGAAATGTACTAACGAGCCGCGGAAAATTGCTTCGAGGCCGCCAGTTAGAGAGATCACTGCCTTACAGAATGTAACAGATGTCAATTCTCTTTCGTCAAGGGTGTCAAACTGGCATCCGAGGCAATGTAATGCGGTCTGTCTGCGAATACATTTCAATTATGTATTTATTGCAATACGGTGTTACAAAGATTTCGAGTTTGTTAGTTTTCATTTCCATTAAAAATAAACGTGAACAACGCGCCAGAAAATCTATGAATGTAATTAATCAATCTACACTATGATATAAATCTTATTTAAAGATACAGATTTCATTAACGTATATTCGTACTTGCAGGTAAATAAATAAAATAATCTTAGTTACGAATTTTTGCACTGAGAATAATCGTTTTGTTTAGGAATACATATATATGCAAACAGCTTTTTTTTCCTCCATGGTTGAAAGCTGATAAGAAAAAAACCTCATTGACCGATGAGCATGTACAATCCGTGATAAAGATGATTTCCAGTAATTTCTCACCAAGGCTACAAACGTTATCAGAATCTAATGCCGTCTAACGTCTAGCTGTAGTAAGAAATAAAGAATTAATTATTTGCATACAAACATGTGTATTTTAGTTTATGCGCCGAAGAATAATTTAGTAAGTAAGAGAAAGAAATTAGGTTGTCATTGTTTGTTCTCAAGTTTTGTACTACTTGGAAAAGTTTCACTAAAAATTTTCATAATTTATTTACTTTAATTTAAATTTTTAAGTAAATTATTTAGTGATTAATTAAACGTTCTGGTATTATTTGAAGAGAAAGTCAGTCAAGAATTCAATATTTAGCTGTCAGTATGTTTGAATTACGAAGCGTAACCAATAAATGTCTCTTGCAAGTACAAAATTTTAGATTTCAAATAGAAAATAAATAGAAATTTGAGTTTCTCTCCTTCATAATATTATTGTTATTGCTTTCGTCACGTTTTCATAAATATTTAGTAAGCCAAATTTAACATTTATTTCAGGTATTTTTAATTTTGTTACTTTTTTCATTTTGAAAAAAGACAAAAAAAGGGCCCTTGAGTTGTTTTCATATTATACATGTGACCCGCATACAATGCGAGTTTGGTACCCCTGTGTTACAAGACGTAACAGAGTGTTGAAAATTGCCAAAAGTAATTGTTTTCGTAATACAGTGTGTGAAATGTAACACAGTAAATGTCTCACAGGAATGTAAAATGTAACATAGAAAGGGCGAAGAACTTGAGAACGACTAACCATTTTGATCACGGCTGTTTTTAAGGTATATGGTTTACTGTTTACAAGAATTGCACGAAATAAATTAACGACCATGACATTAGTCGTGAAATTTTGTGCATTCTCCTTTTCGATGACTTTGGAAAGGAGAATGCACTAAATTTCACGACTTCTGCAACAGCGACGCTAATTTCGGCGGCAAATCTTCAGGAGAGTCAAACTGCGTCTTTTAAACAAGATCCATCGTCGTTTCAATACATGTATTACAGTTATTGGTCGTTCATTTGAAGAATTCTTGTAAATATCAAGCATTATTTCTTATAAATGCGTGTGAGCGTCAAAAGGGCTTGCATGTTAGGCCGAGCGGTAAAGTCGCTGAACACTGGTAGTTCGGTCTGAGGTTCGAATTTCGCGAACGGGCTGGCTGCATGGGCGTTTTCGTGGTTTCCCCCATGTGTAACGTGTATACGAGCCAGAGCTTAGAAAGTCCTCCATGAAGGCATCCCTTTCCCTAGGCAGTTAGCCCTAGTGTGCTTTGCCGTAATTAAATAAACCAAACTCTTTGCATGTTTTTCGTATCAACTGCATTTTCGCATTCACATTTTATTTTTCACCACATTTCGATTCTGTTACATCTTGTATATGATGAATAAATGTTACAATTAAGACTGACTCATGACTTTAGTAAGCGAAAAAATAAGTTATCGTGTAATTCGCCAATAGAAATTGGATCTTCGTTACCGAAACCTGTTTTCGTTTAATCCAATTAATTATTGAATTTCCTTGCAGTTGATGCTGTAAATCATCTTTAGACTCCAATGACGATGTATAGTTTGACCGACTACGTATGTACAGCTTCTATTCTCTTGAAGAATTATTTATTGTTCAAAAATATTCGAGGATCTTCCGCAATCGTCCGCGAAATTCTAACCATTTCCATATCTGTATGTCTTCTGTAGGTTTTATATCTGCCTAACATTTAAGTGTATTGAAAGGGAATATCAGCGTTCTATGAAATGTGTACAAATCTTTCCTACTTTCTTTCGTAATGTTTGACATTATATTTTTGTTTAACTTGTTCTATGATATTAACATCTTTCGAAGATTTATACATCAAGCTATTTGTAAATATCATCATTGTTTTCCCTTGTTACATAGTTGCATACTTCCATCTATCTACCTCTGCAGCGAATTGCATCCTCTTCAATTGTGATTGGCTTCCGGAAATTAGCATTTCCTCTCCGTGCTTAACTTTTGGAAGTGAGTGTGTATATATATATAGAAAGAGAGAGAGAGAAAAATGTATAATGAGTCCAACTAGTGTCATTTCATACAAGCATTAAATGTTTCTAATTAGACATCTCTTGATTAAACGCATTTGCATTTAAATCAGTTAAACAAAAACGTAGAAAAACTATTCTTAACTATAAAAGTTTTTTACTTCAAGGAGTGGAAACATGCTGCTTTTAAATAATTGAGTTTGTTGATTAAAATGTACTTATAAATAAATATTTTTTATTTTGTCGAATGACAAGAATCAGGTGCGTTGGAGTTAAAAATGTTCTAGTTCGTGCAGTGTTGCCACTGTTCGATTTCAGATTACGGAGTTTTTTAATAAAAGTTCCTTAAATTCGTTTAAAATGTGAAATAAAACAAAAACAAATTAAAAATTCAGCCTTCGAGGTGCACATGTTTGATTGGAGGACTACGCGTGTTCAACATTTGGTTACTCTGGGTCCTGCCGTTTTTTTCGCTACGCTGGCACATCAGATCCTTCCATTGTATCTAATCGTCGCTGACGGAACGCGAGACATAAATCCCTAAGAATTAACCGTTTAAATTAATGTGTGTTTAATTTTAACAATGTGTTTTTCCTCTGTTGTTGAGTATCTGAAGCTTATAGATCCGCCGAAAATCTTAGTTGTTGATTGTTTGAATATATACTAAACATGCACAACAGGTAAATGAAAAATACAGTTACTTTTTTATGTACTGCCTGAGATTATTAAAATAGATTTCTTATTATCCTTAACGATTATGATGCATTTTATCACTCATGAAGTCCTTTCTGTTGACGCCCATAAATGTAATTCAAACATAATGGCGGTCACCTGAGGCTATGAGAGTGCGATAATCAGCCAAAGTGGGAAACTGGTCGCGAGCGGTTCATCGTCTGGCAGATCTCTACGGCATCATTCCTTTTCCTAGCTCCGTGGCTTTCCACCCCTCTATATGCGGAAAGACTATATTGGACTCTCCCAGAACGCTCACATCGTCATCCCAGCTGTGACCGAACGTAACCTTCAACACTGACTTCAAGAACTCCTACTGCTTCATCCCCCTTTCCTACCTTATTTCCCCCCTCCCGATTCACCTTTACCCGTTTCCCAATATTCTCATTCATTTTGATATCATGCAAGGAAATCCCGTTTTTCTGTTGCCAGATTTTTTTATATGTGCCACGGGACCTCCATGAGGTGTGGGCGTTCATCTGTTGTATGTGCTTATTCCGAGGTAGGGGGTGTATTCGATTTATTAGAAAAAATGAAATTCTGCCCTTCAGCAGGTTCCCATCATCCCTCGGAATTTTATTTAGGGCAGGATTGTCATAAAATGAGGAGTACAGAGTTCTCATGCTGAGCTATTCTGAAGACTGTTGGATAAATAGTATGTTAATTAATATTTTCATGTAATCAGAAACTGAACTGTAGTTAAAACATGCTGTCCTTTTTTATGCCTTGTTTATAGCTGTGATGTTTCAGCAATGGTATCGGTTTTTCGGTTGACGGCCAATCATGAGCAAATCTGATAAAATGCATTTTTTTTCTTTGATGTAGATTTTACCTTATTAACCTAAAAGGGGCCATTAGTCTAGGAATGGAATTTTGCGTTGGTTCATTATAAACGGCGTATCACTTTTCAAATTGTAGCCACCAAATGTTATCACTCTATAAGTAATTAAATAATGAAAAATTTCATGTAGGTATGTATATTCCTCGCATTGTGAAGAAACGACGGTACCTAGAGCCATCAAATTTTAAATAAAGTAGTCCTCCACCTGAACATGAGCACCTGAAAGCCCGAATTTTGAATTTCGAATTTGTTTTATTATTTATTTCATATTTTGTAAAACTTTAATGAATTTTTTATTACTAAACTCAGCGGAACACCGTTTGAAATAACACATTTTTATTTCCGACGCGCGAGATTGTCATTCGGAAAAATGTAAATTTCAATTTTAATTCACAAATTCGGCTCTATGAAAGCAATGTGTTGCAGCCGCCGGAATTAAAATACTTTCACAAGTGCCGGCATGTTGCTATTTAGTAAAACCTAAGATACTTTCCAATTTAATCTGTAATATTACTGAGTAACAAACTAAGTGATTTAAAAGCAATACACACAGTTATAAGAACTTTTTTTTTTCTTTTTAATGTGATTGATTTAAATAAACATGTATTATAATGATGAGATGTTTAATTAGGGATATTCAATATTTTTATGAAATTGCAGTAGCTGTACTCATTTAACTGTTTTAGAGAAGGTTAGTTTTTTTTAAAGAAATAATATAGCGAATATAAAAAATATGTTTGGCAATCTCAAGCAGTATTATCGGGAATTCTCAAGATCTGTTTTCTGAAATATTTTGTGATTTTGCTCTTAAAATGAATTTTATGTGGCGTAAGTGCGAAGAACGTGATATTTAATAAATTAAGTTAACATATAAAAAGTCAATACCAAAAAAATACCCCCCCCCCAAAAAAAAAAAAATACCAAATATACCAAAAAAAAATTGTTAGCAGGAGTGAGTGCAAGAGCAGATTGATAGATCCAAGCTAAGCAAAATCGTAAAAAACCTTAACAAACCATTTTGGGCGATCTTTAAAATATAAAACCTTTCAGATTAAAATTTTTTTTTTGTTGATATATAGAGAGAAAGAGACTTAATGCTGAATTAAATGCAGTTGCGCTTAGCATCAAATGCAGCAAAAAGACGGTTTTGCAAGAAAGAGGTATTCATTTGCCCAAACTTTCAGATTTAGTCCACTGGGACTTGACAGTTCATTTGACGGGATTACTGTTGTTGTTGTTTCTCATCCCCGTGACCAGCAGAGCTAGATCAGGTCCATGAGCCCATTCACCCTGAAAGAGTTCAGTACAAAAAGAAGGTCTAGATCCTGTCTGGTAAGCCCCAAACAAGATAAAATGTGATCAGGAGAGGCCTGTGCGGTAGAACACTTAGTGCATATTTCAAAGTGTTTATTACCACCAACAAAAGTCATTGATAACAGATGGCCATCTAGGAATCTAGTAAGTGCAGTTTAATCTCGTCTATTGCTGCTCTGAACCAAGGATCCACCAGGGCACTTACTCTGATACCATGGGTGCACTGGCATGACTATCCAAATGGCCTTATTCTTTGCCTCACATTTAGAAAATAGTTCCATATAAGTAAGAGAAGCGGCAAATGTTGTGATCTCGCTAGCACCAGCTCTAGCCAAGCTGTTCGCAATTTCCTTTCCAGCAACGTCGACATGGGACAGCGTCCGATGAAAAAGAGAAAGTTGTTTTAGTTTCCTGAGGATGTCTGCATTTGTATTATCCCTCATATTATGCTAATCAGCCAAGTGCTGGACGGCACTTCTACTATCCAAAAAGATCCAGATATCTTTTAACTGAGGAAGCCACATGATGGAGTCCAGACCCTCCAGAATTGCAATAACCTCGCTTCGAAATACCGAGCAGAAGTCCGGATTTCTTCTTTGAATTCTTATTTCTTGATCCCGAAATCCAATATAAATGCCACTGCCAGAACTGTCATTAACAAGTTTACTGCCGTCCGTTTACATGTGGACAACGTCTATAGGGACATTATTAATTATTTCAAGAGCTAACTGTTTCAAGTAGCACGGCAATTCCATCTGTATGCTAACTTGCACAGAAAGGTTAACATGAAAGTAAACCCCATCGAGACCTTTAGAGGGGTCGATAATCTGAGATAAGCTGTGATGTTTTAAAGAACTGGCGATAAGGTGGTTAGAAACAACTTGTCGAAAGGACTACCACGTTTGAGTCTCTGGTTATTGCTCCATGACCCTAGAAATTTCCAGGTACGATTGTGGAGGCCAAAACTGGAGAGCTTATTGTAGTACTTTACTAAACAGGCATTTCTCCTAAGACTTAAAGGCTGCAGATTGGCTTCTTAAAGCACAATATCTTTCGGGCATGAATTGCGAAGGCACGGGATTACTAAACTATACCTGTATGCACTGCATGCAAAAATATGTGGCGTGCAACCATTGCATACAATTCACCTACCGATGATAGAGCTCTTGTTGGGAACATGCCAAGAATGTGTGATTACAATTTTATGGGAGAAAGGAATGCATCTAAATTTTCTATTACCATGTAAATAAGTATGTATATATATGTTCCGCCGATAATTAAGGACACTATTCGGAGGGATCCCAAGTGAGAACTTCCATGTTAAGCGGGAAGTGGAAATACCAGTGAAGAACACCCTACAGAGGCTTAACAAATTCACTTGCCAATGTGTTCTGTCCCACAATTCCGAGACGAAGGACTTCAAAAGATTTCTCTCTTAAACATACTGCTGAACTGCCCATTCGGAGGCACCAAGAAATTTCTGCTCAAAGTACACCATTAACCCTTTCGGCTGATCTTCCACCGGTTGAAAAGTCGCCAAAGCACAGAGACTACGGTATGGAAGGTCATTTGAAACGAGATTTGACTGGCGTTGATTCACCCTCGCCAGTACTGCTCGGGCATACACCATAACGGAACCGGCAGACTCATGTTTTTATACCCCACGATGTCGAGTCTACCAGAGCGTAGATCTGTACTTGTACAATAAATGACCCGGGGGGATCCTACCATGGAAAACTGCCCCACCAGTGGCCAAGTGATTAAAACGACGGAGTATTGGTAGTTCGATCTTAGGCTACTGCATGGCTGGTTTTCGCAGTTTTCTCCATATGAAACGTGAATACGAGGCCAGTTCCCTTTAGAAAATCCTCCACGAAGATATCCCTGTGCCAAATATCCTTCGTGTGCCCTGCCATATTCAAATGAATAGTGACTCTTGGTCTTTTTTTTTTTTTTTTTTTTTTTTTTTTTTTTTTTACTGAAAATTTAAAGTTTTGATCTCCTTGTTTTTTGGAAGGGGATTGTTGATTGTCTATCAGGTAGTATATAAAAGTCAAGAGACCGACATACTTGGCAAACTCGGCTACCTATTTTTTTTTGGAAATGGATTGAGATATTTTTCGCTTTTACACCATCAACTAACTTAACGTAGGTAAGCAATACTTTTACAACTTATCTGCTAAAAAGAACTGGGTAGATGTGTATAATGTCATTGGGGGGCATAGTTGGGAGTTTTAGTATGTGAAAGCTGATTTTGTCTTTTGCGTGGAGTTTTGTCCTCGCAATGCTGTTCTCACCAAATGCGGTTAAAATCTAATGTATCCTGTTATAATGTAAAGAAAAATTAATGCCGCCTTTACATGATGCAAATATCGGGGCTGTAATGTATGTCCAATCGGATGTGTTCATAAGATCCGCGACACACATATGTGCACGGAAATGTAACTCCAGGCGATTGGAGACTTAAATTACTATTAGACGGCCAATCAATTCTCGTAATATTCCTCAATTTGTTGTATTTGACGCAGCATTTCGATAAATGTTTTCTTGTAGAATTTTTACAAATAAAAGGGAAGCCCTTTTCCATCGAGGTGGTTCGACCATTCACTCCACTCCGATAAAAAAACGGTGAAGACTGAACATGTGCGCACGGGTTCGTAATGGATTCAGTTTCACACAGAGCCGACAATAGTTTGATAAAATTTATTTTTCCAAAAATACTTGACAGTTCTGGAACTTTTGCACAGAGGTACTCGTACAGCTCTTCTCAGTACGACAAAGCACAATCAACAGTTACCTCTTCAAAGTGCTAAGATCGCTTTATATAAGGCAGTACGAAAGCTCACACAGTGGTCTCTCAATACACTGAACTCAACCCTGAACTAAAACTGAAAACTGATGCTTTCTCCTGTCTTAGGTTTGCCGCATCCTCCGAGAAATTTCCAGTACTTTCGATTTCTCGATATTGCTGGAAGGCATACATAGTTACATAAGGTTGGGATCAGTTACATTTATACAGAGATTGAAGCAAATGGGTGCCAAGTTTGGCGACTTTTGGCGATGTCTCGCCAGATTTGGAACCAAAAAGTAAGTGACCAAAATCATCACCAGCTTGGCGCTATCTCGTCAACCATTTACCCAACCATATGTTTAAATGAACTTAAACTCCGCAACCCCCCCCCCCCTTTTTTTTTTTTTTTTTTTTTTTTTTTTTTCAGTGATATTTCTCACTCTGAGACCTTTCACGCTGCTACAAGAGGTAGTACAATTTACATATAATTTCGCTAAAAATATTTACATATATACAAAATTCGTAAGAATATTGTTTTGATTTGGCACTATCACAATATCACGTTTGGAAGAAGCTCATGCGAACTTTGACGAAATGGGGCTTGAATCATAACTTTAAAGTGGCAGAACGATTCATTATCTGATTTAAGATTTAAGATTATAAGAAGTTGTAATCTTTGAGGAGAATATTTTGAATCAAGATTGAAACAGCTAAATTTTATCCGAATTGTTTTTGAAGTCTTCTGGCTTCAACACTTCTGCAAAAGCTTTTATCCCATTTTTTACCCTTTCACCCTTGCTACCGCTTAAAATATATCCATTCATTAACATATACTGTCGATTTTTTTAGGGAAATTAAATCAAAACGCAAATTAAATGTGGATAAGATTTGAAATTTATTTTTAAAATAACAAACGAGTATTGGAAGGGCAGTATAATGCCATTGAAAGAAAACTGATAATTAAATGAAAATTAGAATATATTTTATAATTTAATATTCATGAGAGAATATTTTTGCACTTAGAAGACGAGAGATCTGTATTTGGTTACTCATGGGGTTCTAGTTTGACTATATGAATAATGTAAATTAAGTAATAATTAATAAGTTTCGCCTCATTTTAAAACACAGTGAGGATTTTTTTACTTCAATTTTTGTATTGTAAAAATTGCTTTCATAGATTTTTATTTGGAAAGGAATATATTGTAGTATGAAAAAGAGCTTGGTTGATAGTGTTTTGGTGTTGTTTGTTTTGGCTATTTAAGGTGCGGAAGGAGGAAGGCATTCAAAGGAAACTTGCTCAGTTACGTTACACATTACAAAAATATGTTAACGAAACCAACATATTGGCTAGAATTTGAACCTGGAACGAATTAATTATGTGTAACTCTTCATTCGGCAGTGAGTCCACCAGCGGCTGAGCGGAAAGTCACTGAATACTGAAAGTTCATCACCGTTTGTAATCCCGGCAAACGGGCTAGCAGCATGGGTGTTTTCGTAGTTGACCCCATGTGTAGTGTGGACAAGAGCCATTTTTCCTTAAGAGGTCCAGCCCACCAGCGGCCGAGCGGTAAAGTCGCTGAACACTGGTAGTTCGGTCCGAGGTTCGAATCCCGCGAACGGGCTGGCTGCATGGGTGTTTTCGTGGTTTTCCCCATGTGTAACGTGTATACGAGCCAGTTTTCCTTAGAAAGTCCTCCACGAAGGCATCCTTCCCCTTAGGCAGATAGCCCTAGTGTGCTTTGCCATAATTAAATACAGCACACCACACCTTAAGAAGTCCTCCACGAAGGCATCCCTCCCCACAGACTGATAGCCCTCGATTTGCTTTACCTCATTCAGTTAACCTAACCTAACCTTCACTCTGTTACTGGTGAACCAGTTTTCGAAGTCCACCACGATGTTATTCTTTTCTTTACGCAAATAGTACTAGAGTATTTTACCTTGTTTAAGATTGAAATAGGCAGTTTCAGTTAACTTTGCAAATTTATTTTATGGTTTAATTGGATGGACTTATGTTTAACTTCACGAAACAGGTTTTGTTTTGCTTCTAATAATTAGAAGCGGAGTTGTTAAAAATTCTCTAAAAGTCTAAAGACCGGAAACAGGTATTTAATTCTCCGGAAATAAGCCTTTAAATGGCCGGGAATGAATAAAAACCTCATACAAAATGAATAGTTTTTAATGCAATGTTTATAATAATTAAACTTTCTAACATATGGCAACACGTAAATTACAAAGGAACAAAATATAAATAATGTGGCTTAGCGAGGAGTGTCAGGCGATGGTTCATAGCACCGAAGGGGATATTTATCTTTAAATGATTGCGTAACTGCAATTTCTGTTGACAATGATATGTTGCTGAACATTGAAATAATTTCAAAATTATGTATAATATGTGATAATGTGAATGGTGATAGTGAAAAGCATACAACTTTATAACATACCGTGGAACTTGTTGGAGCCTATCGAACCTTTGAAAAGTCATCTCAGCTTCAACAACTGCAGTATGTGGATTTACGGTGATGGAGATTCCAAAGCTTATGATACCGGTCAAAGATATTTATAGTAAAGACCGTGTGGGGGGGGGAAATGGATGCATTGGTCACATTCAAAAGCGTGTTTGATGTTTAAAAAATTAAAAACGCAACAAAAGGGTCTCGGAGGACGAAGAAAATTGATTGATGTTTTTATTGACGAATTACAAAATTTTACTAAGGAATAACTGCCCGTAGTGATGTAAATGACTTAGAAAATATGCAGAGAGCAGTTATTTTTACATTATGTCAGTGTAGTTCTGGTGTGGTCCATCTCATGCATAGTCAGTATTTAGACGGGCGTGACAGTTGGTGTAAGTTCAAGTATGCTGCTGCAACTAGGTAAAAATTTCCAAGAAAAATTTAAAGAGCTTCCGAACAGCATATACTAAATATTTTCAAATCTTTGTATGTGAAACTGTGTTGTCGAAATTTACTTAAGGAACATTTGCATGGTAAAATGCAAAATGCGAAAGAAAGTTTCACTGGGGTTTTGTGAAATTTGTGTCGAAATATTAATTGGAAGCATATGTAGCTGTCAAATGACCTAATAGGGTTAGTGTTTACCCTGGAGTTGAAGGTTTCTGAGGTATGGATACAAAGCGAATTAGCGAATCGAAACGCCAAATATAAAAATGGCGACGAAAACTTCCCTGCAGCTATTTCGCGCCTTCGAATTCAAGTCGAAGTGCCAGTGTTTATCGGTTTTATTTCTTGGCCACTTGTGGGTGGCCCTGCTTAAATAAACAAATGTTGATTATTAGTAATTGTATGGTAGTATGTAAATAGTAATTGTATGTTCTTTCAGTTCTTCCTAATTTATTAACATAAATTTGTCAAAAAAAATCAGAATATTATGATTTCGTTGATTTAAAGATTCACGAATATAAAATTTAGCGCACTGAAGTTTCTATCAGTAATTCATTTGGATTTATTCAGTATTCCACAGATGACTGATTGATTATCTGCATATCTGGTAATCGCAATTCTAAGTCTTTCAGATGGCGTAACGAGGATGAAAAATGTAGAGGTAAACGCCAAATCCTCCCGACGTCCCTAAGTAATGTACGTATATCGCGTTCCTTTCGGGAGGGCGGCGATTGTTTCAATTCGTTTCCGGTTGTACTACTCAGCGCATTACAGCTACCTCTGCCTTTCTTTTATGTATTATTTCTTTTCCTTTCATGGCAACGCGAAAAATAAAAATTTGAGGAACGGACTGGTTGAATACTGATTACTCGTCACTTATTGCGCTCGTTGCTCATTAGAATATTTTTTTTCTCTCTTCTTCCAACGCCAAATTAATCGACGTTAAATAAATATCTTAATGAAGTTGCGGTTATTTGAATTTTCGGCAGCCGTTTTGCTGGAGTGTGATATTGGCTGGTTATATTTAGACCTCGAATGTAAGAAAGTGCAAAGTTTGTTCTTATGGATTTCAAGACTTTTTTCAGACCTAATAGGGTTAGTGTTGCTATCGACTGTTGTTTCATTGGCTTCGGTATGTTGTTCTTATAAATTATTCGTCGTTGCAACTCAAAAATTCTTCAGGGATATATTGTAAAATATTCCAAGGCTTCCTTACAAACTGCCCTGAAATGTTTTACCATTGCAATTAGATTGGTAATTGCATCTCGCCTGTCATTATATGTGTATGGAAGTTCAGTAGGCGCTGCTTTATGTGATTGCCTAAATCGACGACTATTTTCATAACTTAAAACTGTGAGACAAAATAGGCTTCAAAACAGCAATGGTATTTAACTAATTTTATATAAATACAATTAGAAACACACACACACAAAAAAAAAAAAAAAAAAAAAAAAAAAAAAAAGATATTTTCAAAGTATTTTAACTACGAAAATGCAAAGTGTTATTTATGAACTGTTCATAACGTTTCTGGAGATCACTCGAACCGATGCTGTATCTCTCATAATATTCGGAAGGCATTTCTCATTGAAAGAGAACATGCCAATGTAAAATTTTAAGTCAAGCAAAAATGCTACCTAAATTGCTCGTAGATCTTTTCAGTGAATTCCCACCACCACCACCACCAAGGAAAAAGGGAAAAAATTCTGCATTTTTTAGCCCAGAAGAACTATTAATTTCGTTTTGGCATTTTGCATCGATTCACTTTCTGCTTTGATTCGCTTTTCAAACTGTTGCCACCAACTATTACGTCCCTGTATTATATTTAAAGAAATTAAATAATGAAGAATCTGCATAAATGTATGTTTTTCACATTGTGATAAAACAACGGTACCTAGAGCCATCAAATTATGAATAACATAATCCTCCAGCAGATATGGACATCTGGAAGCCCTAATTTGGAATGTATAATTTGTTTTATTATCTATTTTACATTTTATCAGACATTAAAGAATTTTTTATTAGGAAACTTAACGATTTCAAAGCGAAGAATGGCAACACTGTACGGGAGGGAGGGGGGGAATTATTATCTCCAATGTGCGAGACTGTGTATCGGAAATTTATTAAAGGTATGCTTATTTTAAAATTATTTTGCGATATTGCTGTTGAACTGAATTTTATGGTTTAAGTGCAAAGAACATATTTAATATATAAAGGTAACACACAAAACGTTAAAAAAAAAAAGCCCCTTTGGGTGTAATGTAAAATCTGCCTCCTGCAGAAAAAAAGACTTGCGTCTGATCGCCCTCAGATCGACAGAGATATTAAAAATATACGCCAGACTAAGGTTCTTTTTTCTCTGATTTTAAGTAGTTGACTGAAATCAAAACCAAACAGTTGGTGACTTAATCCATAGTATCCTGGAAGCTTTGCTTAAGGTACGTGCCTACATACGAAGCACTTTTTTTTAAATACATAAAATTTTAATTAAACACACATGTTTTTGAGTAAGATGGGATATAAAACTATGAATTTAAATGGGATTTTATAGAACGTTTCATTAATTTTTTTTAAATATAGGCAATATTTAGTAAAATTTTAGTGAAAAGTTTATTTACGCCAGATCTCCTATAATAGATTCTAATGAATATACTTCAGTAATCTTTACACAGTATAACTAACATACTTACCTGTGTTCTGTAGCAAAAGATTTGTTGTACTTATAAAATTTTTTGAAATATTCAAAACTTGGTACAAAAACTCAAAATTAAAACCAGAAAAAATATCCTCTTTTCTTCAAAATACTGTCAATAAAATCAATAAATAAATACAAGGAGGTCAGATTTTGCTACAAAACACAGCTAAAGATGAATAAAACATTTTGGCAAAATTTCATTTCAATATTCTAAATACATTTTGAGAAATTAACGTAATCGCAATATCAAAAGTAACGAAAAACACAATTTCTCAGAAAATGCATTTAAAGATTTTAATACAGCACAGAAATTTTTATAGCCCCTTTAGACCTTTAAAACTCGCCGTATGTGTATGTTAGGCCCTCTTTTACTTCATTCTTAACTAATTTTGGCTTTCTTTTAGCATTTTCCTGATAACTTTGTTGCTTGTAGAGATTGGCGTTTCGATTTCTGAATTCGCTGTTTGTCTATTCCCATGTAGCTTTCAAGCATAATGGGATTAATTTCTATTTCTATATACCTGAAAATAGGTAAAAGTCCTAAATATCTTGAATTAAATAATCACGCAGCAATATGTGCACCTAAAGCTGTGTTTTCAGTTGGAGAAAAGTTTTAGGTAAAATAGTCCTCAAAAGGTTATTAAAACACTCATTATTGTTTTGAGTCTTCTCATGCAGGCATTTTATCAGCAAAGTGTCACACAGCGAAAGATGTGTTGCTTTTACAGCGTTTATATTGTTTAATAATTAGAAAATAGTTGTTTAAACTTATTGTTTACATTTTTACTACCATTTAAATGCCAACTTCCGGCATCCAAAAATTCACTTCCGGTTTATTTTTTATACTGTCACTTTGCTTCTAGTTATCGTAAAAACAAAAATAAAACATTTTTGGAAATTTAAATGTACGGCCTATACAATGAATAAATAAAAACATTTTCGAAAATTTTCACCAAAACGACAACTTTAGGGTAGGCACATTCATTACCTTAACCCCTCATTTGAGAACATTTCTCTGTTACTTGGCAATTTTTATAATATATTTTGACCTTATTTGACGATTTATCTTGTGTTTGGCGATTTTATTTCAGCTTAAAACTTTATTCTATAATATTTTGATCATATTAACCGAACTATTGATTATAGTAATTATGATATTAATTTGTTATACAAATGGGCGAAACTTCAGTAAATTGATAACAATATCCGAATACCGCCAGGGGGGGGAATTTCATAGTTTTAATCTTTTAGTTTATAAGAAAATTACTTTTCTTCAAGTTTTGATATTTATTAATGTTTTCTGTAGTCCTTGTTGTTTAATTTATAAAAGAGATTAAAAAATAATCTAACATTTAATAAACGTACATGTATTTTTTGAGTTTTGGAATTGGGGGGGGGATGATCGTATAGCCATGCTGAAAATTCTAATGGACGATCACTTTTACATGAGGGAGTTGCATAATGACGAAATGGAGGGTTTTGTTTGGGGGGGGGCTGGCATGCGTTCATCGAAGTATACATAAAATGTTAGCAAATGCTCTTCTGTTGTGTCATTTACTATTGTAAATCAAGAATTTCATATGCTTAAAGTGTAACTTACAAAATCGTTTCCTGTCTACTAACATATTCCGAAAGGGTAACAAGCACGAAAAACTGGTAAATACAAAAATATGAAATAGGGAAAGCACAAAACGGTGAAAATATCAAAGAAAAACGTAAGAAGGAAAAAACTAAGGAGAGCAATACAATGCAAAATGAAACAAATGCAACAAAAAATTTGCACAAAAAAATATGACAAAATGATCAAATGGAAACTTGCCAACTTCATGAGGAGCAACCACGTAATTTTCATAACCAGCAATATTAACTATAAATACTATCAGACTTTTTACTGTAATGATGTTGTTAGTAAGAGAGAACTGTTTAGTCTTGTTTTGGAAGAGTTTTTACCCTTTGTCTAAACATTTTTGAAGAATCTCACGATTTACTCTTCAACCCAACCACTCCGTTGCGTTTTGCCAATTCTTTCCCTTGTGCAATAAAATTACTACCCCAATCATGATGTATAAAAAAAATTATGTAGACAACAAGTTTAATGAAACGATAGAACAGCCCACTATGTGGTAGAAAATCATATTTCATTCTGATTATGCTTTGGAGTATTTCATGACCGACAGAGTTCAAGAATTTTCATTGAAAACCTTGAAAGTTATCCCTGAGAATAGATTTATCTTGCATTTTAAGCACTTGAATGAATTTTCGATAGACGGTGCTTGATTCATTTGCATGTTGTGGTTTCCTATATATGTCATGATTTAGTTTTAACTCCGCGATTTATCTTTATTTAGTGTAATCGATCTTCCCATGTGGTTCACCATGTGACTGATCGTCATTTCATGCATTGTAAATTGAACCGTGTGCCTGAATTTGCACTCCATGGGAAAATTTCCTCGAGGTGCAAAAGAAGAGAGATTATTCTGCAAATATAGCGAGTAAAGCAGTTCGTTCCATCCAAGGTCAGTAGACAAAAAAAGTTAGGCGTAACGTCAGTAGGCAGATAAGGTTATGACCTTCCAAGGTCAAACTTTCTCTTTCCGTCGCTGGAGACAGTGACGTATCTCATCTATCTACTCAGTGACGTCATTTTGCTTACAGAATTGAAAGAAACCTTGCCTTGGAGCAGGACGTCGACATCACAGTTCTGGTTGACCGTGGTCTAGAAGATCAATTATTATGGTATAGTAATCTTGGTTAGGCTCTTCCCAACGCTGATGTCGCTTACAAAAATGGGAAAAAGAAACCAGAAAATGGAGTAGTTGATTATGGACAGACTAGGAGTCAGTGACGTAAGAAGAAACCCTGTAGTATAGTAACCTTGATAACTTCCATTCTGAAACATGATACTTATATCTGCGTCTAGGCATCATGAAAATGTTTATGTTGCCTTATTTTGAGTTACGTAATGTTTATTGTCTCAAATACTTTAAATCTTCGAAATAAAAGTTCAAGAAAATTAGGAAATTAGTTGTTTTGAGAAGCCCATATTCACAAGCAGCAACAGAGATTACACTTTGTTTCCGTGAAACTTCTGTACCTAGAGAAAAAACATAGTTTTTGTTTTGAATAATTGATGGTTTAAAATAAATTAGCGTGCACTATCGTCCTAAGCGTTAGACAAGTGAATATTTGCTTCAGGTTATAAATTAAATATTGCTGTCAAAGTAATAAAAGAAGTTATTTAGATGGCGCTGTTTTTGGATTTGCTTCAATTGTAAAACTATGTCGGCATGGTTTTCTGTTGCCATTTTTCTTTCAGGCTCGACTGCATTGCTTTTTGTTTCTACAACCCCCCAAAAAATATTTTATTTTATTGCATTTTATTTTTAAACAAATGGTCTTCTCATCATCCGAATTGTCCAGTTTGGTTTCCATGCGTGAATTGTGGCGTGACGTGTAAAATCATTTTCAGGTTTTTTTCTGCTTGAATGAACTGCTAACGCGACAAGAGTTTTCTTGCGCACGTACATTTTTCGATTGGTTGGGGGAATGGAAGTAACCACGTAATGTCCTCTTCCTGTTGAAGCTCGAAATAAAGCCTTTTGTATTTCTTGAGGTTAATAGCCTTTATTTATTGATACATCTTTGTCTTCTTTTTACCCATCGCCAGACGCAGAGAGAGCAAGTGCCAAGCTTCTGTTTGTCATTAACTTTGTACTGCTGAATATAAATTTAACGTTCTGAATGGAATTTGAATGTGAAATAATTGCCAAACTTTTACGAAAATTCTGCTGGTTTATGACTCCAGCTCACGATCTTGCGTGTAAATGCTAAGCCCAGACATTAGATGTAACTGCTTCAGTGCAGTGATTCACGTTTAACAGATTTGTTGTGATGTTGTCGCAATAACATTTGCGTTTACATTATGTCACTTTCTGTATTCTCTCCTGATTTCCTCTCCGTAAGATAGGTAGGTAATATATGAAATTTAAGTTAGCACAGAGTGTCTTTACATATTTTTAGAATGATAAATGCTTTGAAATAAAAATTTATGGCAACAGCTTATTTTTTTAATTGAGGGATATCGTCTGCTACATTTATATTTATTCTGCTTTAAAAATATTGGATATAAACAAGCTTTGCTTTGAAGGGTTATGTACTGGCGCTTTCCAAAGAGAAATATTCGTATTGCATAAGTCAAAAATGTTGTAAAATGCATGTTATTATGATTTCGAAATTCAAAATAATCAACATTAATAATCAGAAAGGGAGAAACCGTCAGTCATTACTTCTGCATGAAAAGAGATCTCCATACGAATACCCTAACAAGATAGATATTATTTCTAAAGTTAAATCTTAGTAACAGGAGAAAATGCACCGACGCATAAATCAATTCCAAAGTCCTTAAATATATCTGTAACAACAATAAATAAAAAATAAAACGAAATTTACAACTTAAAAAAGTTAAAGAAACATAATGCTCGCCAGGTTTTGCCCAGGCATGGCGTTGACTCAGAACAATACGTAGAATCCTGTATGAAAACTTCTCTGCAGGAGATAAATGGAAATAAAATTGTACATTCGATGAAGCACGGGTTTATCTAAATAACTACAATTAAAGAAAAAGATCAATATTCGGAAAAGAAAAGAAAAAATGTACAAAGCTGGTTCCGTCATTACAAAGAAATTTTCAATAAGAAGTTTGATTTTCGTATGAGTCTCTTACAGCAGGGAATAAAAAAATAAGAAGCATGGAAAAAACTGTTAAAATATACTATGTAGAAGAAGTTTTGGGTCCGATATTTACAGAAGAAATTCCGTTTCTTTACCTGAATGACTTCGGTAGTGAATCTTCTTCGATATATTTATTCAAAAAGTGAAACGAAGCAGCAAGTCGTACTTCGATAAGTACCACTGCATTCCTTGAAAAAACGAAAACTGATACAGATACTGTGTATATACATTTTCAACGTAATCCTTCAAAGTCCCCTGATGTTTCAAGTACGGATTATTGTGACTTTCGTCTCTCGAAATGAGCTCTTTCTGAGCGCAAACCCATCACGATGGACGGACTCTGGAACGTAGGGGGGAGAATGGAACTTTTAACGAAAAACCAGTCTGTCATTGAAATAGCAATGCACACTTAAGTCCAGAAAAAAGGGTACCAGATCGAACATTTATAAAAGTGTTATTTACATTTTAAACATTAATTAAAAGGCTCCGAAATCGTTCTAAAAATGCGTAAACATCCTCTCTATAAATGCTTTTCATGAATCCATTTCATGATTTGTTTGCAAGTAAACTGATTATTAAAATTTTTTATCATTTAGGAATTCAGATGACAGAGGTGGACAAATTATTGGACTCAAAAGGAATGTTTTTTAAATTATTGGTTTTAGCTCATTTAAATTCGGGTGGTAGAGGGAATTCTACATATTGACAATATTTAATGCTTTAAAGTTTCTGAACAATTGAATACGTTTAGTATTTATAAAATTAACGATTTATAGTGCCTTATTTGAGTCAGACTTTCGATGGACTGCACTGCGTTATTTTCTTTTGCTTGGTTTGCTTTTACAGCCGATGTAAATTTTGGATTGGTTTCTAATCCGGACCATTTCCCGAGCGAGGTAATATTTTTTGTATCATTTTTAGCTAAAAAAATTAAAAACATAATTCGTTATTATGCTTAAAAATACAGCAATAACTAACTGAACGCTAAAATCGCTGAACACCAGTCATTTTATCATTGATTAAATTCTTGGCAGACGAGTATTCTGTATGAGAGTTTTGGTGGTTTTACCTTGAATAATAACCATTTTTCTGTAAAATTTCCTACAAAGGCATCCCCCCCCGTTAGACAGATAGCTGTACCACGTTTTATCGTAATGCAAAGAATCTAGTCCTATCTATTATGCATGAGAAGTCAATTGCTTCTTTGCCTTCTAGAATACCATCAGGTATTTGAAGTAGTCATATTTTAGAACACTGATATCTTTTTTTCTTTTCTCAAATTTTCTTCTGAAATCCAAGCAGGTTGCATGCCACCCGCATGCACGATCTGAAAGCAATTGATAGGCCAGAATTTATTTTTATTTGTTTATTTTTAGCTCAAAGAAGCAATTTTCTCCAGAAGGGCTATTAATTTCGCTTTGACATTTTATGTTGAAAACTTAAATGCGTTGAATCACTTTTCAAATTGTTGCCACCAAATGTTATCGCCCTGTATTATATTTAAAGAAATTAATTAAATAATGAAGAAACTGCATAAATCTATGTATGTTTCTCGCATTGTGATAAAACAACGGTACCTAGAGCCATCAAGTTTAGAGTAACGTAATCCTCCACCCGAATACGGGCATCAGGAAGCCCAGATTTGAAATTTGGTGTTTGTTTTATTATCTATTTCGTAAAACTTTAACGAATTTTTGATTAAACAAACTCAACGATTTCAAAGCGAGCGATGGAAAAACTGTTCGGGATTTTTTTTTTTTTTTTTTTTTTTTTTTTTTTTTAAATATCGCTTTCGCGCGAGATTGTGTATTGGAAATTCTAAAGATATGCTCTTTTTTAATTATTTTGTGATACTGTTGTTGAATTGAATTTTATGGTTTTAAGTGCGAAGAACATGATATTTGATAAATAAACGTAACACACAAAAAGTTTTTTTTTTTTTTTTTTTTTTTTTTAAAAAGTCGCTTTTGACGTAATATAAAATCTGAATAATCAGATTTAAAGTAAAGTTAAATGTCAAAAACAGAATGGAATAATATTCATTGATGTATAGTGAAATATGAATGAATGTTTTATATACATTCTGTAATATTTTGTTTCTTAGGCGTACATCCTAAATATATCCTATATTGAATGATCTAAAATTCACAGAGTTCGAAAATTTGCATTAGGAGATAATATAATCAATATTTCTTTAGTAACTAAATGTATCCTAAATATAATAATAATATATTATGACGAAGGTATATTCTAATTATGCCTTCGTTCGACCTCTTTTTTAAACATTCAAGCTTTTAATTCATTATTATGTTCTTATTTTCCCAGCTGATGTTTCTCAACTTACAAAAATTTAGTTTATTTTTTAAATTTGCTGATATTGCTTTTTTGTTTCGGAAGCGCATTTACACCAATTTATTTATTTATTGTGTTAAAGTGAGTTTCATTTTTCTGTCTTATTTTTTTCCGTGATGTTTTTGAATAAGATTTTATAAATAAGGTTTATAGAATTTTGATTAATATTTAATTTTTCTGTTCATTCTATCTAATTACACTTATTTTCATTTAGAGTTTAAGCAACTGCAGTTTTATAACGTTAAATATGTCTGCCCCCCTTGTGTTTTTTTTTTTTTTTTTTTTTTTATGTGTTGGAAAATTTTTTCGAAAAATTATATGTAAGTGATAAGTAATAGATG
Organism: Stegodyphus dumicola; assembly: GCF_044657685.1. Taxonomy (NCBI): domain Eukaryota; kingdom Metazoa; phylum Arthropoda; class Arachnida; order Araneae; family Eresidae; genus Stegodyphus; species Stegodyphus dumicola. The sequence goes on from NC_140768.1 coordinate 111,002,995, forward strand.
AAATGAAGTTAAAAATTCACTGAAATAGCAATTTAGAAAAGAAAATTATATAAAATTGCATCGCAATTTCTAACTTAATGAACATTCATGAAAAATAGAATTATATGTAGCGGCATGTAGAATGTTATATTTAGAAACATGAAAGTTTCTTTAAAATGTTACAAAATATAATAATTAATTAATTTTGTATTAAAACAAGAAATATGAGGAGAAAAATATGCATTCCTACTTAGGTCTGAAGAAACTCCATTGGTTTGAATGGTGCTTCGGTCGCGTGTCTCTTATGTTGCGTGTACAATTACAACAATTAACTCTAACATACTTTTTAAATATCTATGAAAAGCGTAAGCTCATATTAACATTATTGTTGCTTAGATGATGCTATCGTACAAATGAAGAGGCAAGTATTCAAGTCTGAACTCAAGACTTTATTAATCGAACTGAATGAATAGCTGCTTATATGCACCTGATGAACGATCTGGAACATTCTAGAAAATGGAGAAAATTTTCCAATATGTAGGGAACATAAGGAAACAAATTAACAGGAAGGACATATAAATACAACTAATTTTTAGGCAACTTGCCTTTGGTAGATTTTGATTTCGGGACCTGTGGTTTTCGAATTTTTCGTCTTAACCATTCAGCCATGATGTGCTCGATCGAAGGAAACAATTTTCGCTACAATAACAACAACAGATTAAGAATAGACTATTAGAGGCATAGAAGTGTTATGTAGTTAGCTTTCGAAGTTAAGTATAGTTCATTGTCTTCATTATACGAAGATTTTCCTAAAAGTAAGAGACTTACTAGTTGAAAGTTTCTACTTTTTCTGTCTGGAACATTTTGTAGACTGAACTTGTCATGCCTTTTTAAATTTTTCTTACACATTTTATGTTTCCTGGTTCGTTATGGTTAAAAATCAAATCAGAAAAGCCTCAGTATCATAGGTGTATAAGCCTGCTGAAAATGAAAGGCACAGTATAAAACGTAAAATCCTCTTGACATTGGTCATGAATTTGGGACTTTGAATAAGTTATTGCTTCAGTAATGTCAGAGCATGTTGTCTCACATTTCTTAATTGCTTGACACTCTGGAGTAGGCTTCGATATTGCGACTTGTGAGGGCACCACACATGAAATTCTCATCTTCATGTAGTCTGTCACAGGCTGAGTATGTTGTGTTCAATAATACTGTGCAATTTTTATCGGTTTATGACAGTAAAGGAGCGTAAGTAAAGCGTAATAAGATTATTTCTAGAGAGAAAGTTTACCCATATTATGAAATGTAGCTACTCAGCATGGACTTAAATCAAGGCTCGATGTGCAATATCTGTCGCAGCGAAGTTCAAATTATCCAACGGTTTCTCTTTTCCAAACATCCAAAGGTATCATTCGGTGAAGCGACCCTGACCGAAAGGTCTGCCTCGCATTATGAACCTAATCTCGCATAATATATCTGCATAAAGACCCTGCTTTGCTTTGCTTTACTTTTCTGTGCAACTGCATGTAAACTGCTTCCATGTCTTATTGTTCCTTTTCATAATTTTTGAAGCCTTTATTAATGCGAACATTTTTATGACTATGTTTGTGGCAACTACGCTAATGTACAAAACAAATTCATTTTTCAACATGAACTTTTTTTGCGATGAGTACAATTAAAAGCCAACTCAGTAGAAAGGTGATGTACTATATACAAATATCAGTACGTCAGAGAGTACGTCGAGGCCCGTAAAACGAGAAGAGTCAGCTCGCATTGTACAAACCAACTTAAAAGGAAAAAAGGAAGGCCCATTCCCATGCTTTCTTCTTAAGATAAAGTGAGATTATACTTTCAGTATAGAGCTACGAGAAAACATTAAGACTAAGACGCCTTTACACGTAATAGATTATGAGTTGATGAAATTCTTGAAATTATTTCTTCATTCTTTGAATGATAAGATTCTAGAAATCTTCACAACTCCATATTTGCAACAAAATACATATTTGAAATGTATTAGCGGACCGCATATAATTGCTTAAGAATCCGCCAATTTGAGACCCCTGCATTTTAACATATGATTGATTTGGTTTTGTTTATGATGATTATGGCAAAGCTCACTCGAGGTCTGTTTGCCTAAGGAGATGCTTTTCTGGAAGACTTTCTAAGGGAAGCTAGCTTGTATACACGTTACACATGGAGAAAACCACGAAAAACACCCACCAAGATATTGGAATTGATAAAAGTGCTGTTTCATGAGCTTAGAAAGCCTTCCAGACGACAGGTACACGGCCAACAACGTACAAGAATAACAACGATGACTGATATATCGCCTTCCAGACGAAAAGAGAGCGGATAACACTGCTCAACAGTTGCGCATGGACGTTAGTTGTCTTGATTCACTGTGGTCAGACGACTCCCAAGTAGCATGGCAACGTCATAACGACGTTGCAAACTCGTCGCGGGTGTCGTTGCGAAAACGTTGCAATATGTCATCTTTAGGACGCCCAGATGTCCGCGAAACTCCACTGTTTTACAACCGTTACAAAGAAGTCTTTATTACGTCCTTGCAGATAAGTTTTTTTTTTTTTTTTTTTTTTTTTTTTTTTTTTTTTTTTTGTCGCACAGACGTCGTTATTGCGTCTTCCTTAGATTATAATTCGGCTGTGAAAGCATTGTATCACGACGTCTTAACAACGCCTAAATGTTTGCAGAATTCGACCTTTTTGCGACAGTTGTAAAAATGTTATTATGTCTTTGTATTACATATTGATTTATGCAGAAAAACAAGCTTAATAATTAATGTATTTTTCTTCTTTTTAAAAATTTTGTATTCCTTGTATTTTTTTAAAGTATAACTATTTATCATTTCCTAAAAATCAGAAGATAATACAATTTTCCCCTTTAGAATAATTAATAATATGCATAATTAATAATAACGTTAATTATTTTCAGTACCTTTAACTATATTTTTTAAATAACTTAAATTCCAAGTTGCGATTATTCAAGATTTCATCTTTTTTTTTTTTCCTTAATCCTTTAGTATGTAAGCGAGAGTAATTATGAAAGTGGTTATTATAAATATATAATAATAATAGAAGGTTTTAAGTAAATAAAACTCAATCAGACATAGATAAAAGTACTATATATGTGGGTAGAATAAAAGAGCGTTTCTGATTATAACAGCGTTATCACATTTATTTCTGTTAAATCTCAGAGACAATGAAAATTGCCCCTGTCATGATAAATTAAGAAGCTTAAGGTAACATAATTAGTATTTTACGTGAACTCAAGTATAAATTTATTCGCGTTTCATAGTAAAAAATATAACCATTAACTTCTATATCTCCGAGATATGCAAATGAAAGAGTGTATAAAGTACAGGGTGATCTTTTTTAAAGTGACAGTGTTTAGAGCGCAATCTAATAACCGAAATGGCACCAAACTCGGTATTTAGACTAATCAAGACATGCGAAAAGGGATTCCGTGAAAAAAAAAATTAGTTCCAAAAATCGCCGCTAGGGTTGTGCGATGACAGCGCCAGTAATGGGGGCTATAAAAGCAAGTAGTAGACAGCTCCGACAAATAATCTCAGCTGAAGTAAACGAGCTCCAGTGGACATGCCTCACACGTTACCAGAATGTGCGTTACTGGTGAAGCTGTATTACATGAAACAATGTAATGCATCCGCAGCACCCCTGACCTCACGCCATGCAATTTTTGGCTCTGGGGTTCTTTGAACTCTCAAGTTTATGTTGGTGGAGTATCAAATTTGTCTATTCTAGAGGACAACATAACAAAGACACTGCGGAATATTCCTTGTAATATGTTACATACGGCTGTGGAGAACGTTGTGAACAGAATGCACGATGTTATTTCTGAGAATGATGCTCACATTGAATGTGGTCTAATTCCTCACCGGGGAAGTTAATGTAGTAAATAAACATTAATAATTTAACTGTACGATTGTATGTCTTGATTAGTCTAAATACCAAGTTTGGTGCCATTTCGGCTATTAGATCGCGCTACAGGGCGCTCCAAACACTGTCACTTTAAAAAAGATCACCCTGTAATTAATAAATGTGATCAAAAATATTTTATACAAAAATATACCTAAATCTAAAAACAAAACAAAAAAAAAACTTCCCATATTCATATCTAAAATGAAATAATAACCTAACAAACAACATACATGACAGCACAATTTAAGAAAAAACATGAACTAGCAGTGTTTGAAAGTATAAATAGCAGAAGGAAGGGAACAGAACTAAAATTTGCAATTAATAAAAAAAAATTGCGTTTTTTAAATAGTAAGCAATTAAAAGTGCAATAATTATGGATTGCAGTATTTACTAGTAATGCTGATGTTTCTTAACACCATTTCTTTCGATCATATATAAATGTATTTACCTATTTTTAGTTTCTACATTTTGGAATTGTGGTAGATTACAATGATCATTTCATGCACTTTTTATAATCAATAGCCAACTTCAGATTTGATACTGAATCTGAAGTCCTTTTGATACTGTACAGAAATAATTTAAATAATATAGTATATGACAGTAAGCTAAGTACGTTAAAGTAAGCACTTCGTTAAATAGCACGCGATGAAACTTTTTGTTTCTATTTATTATGAATTTCTTTGTTATCACAAGCACATAAAATGTAAGCGAAGAATATACTTAAATTATGAATATAGTATACTTAAATGACTTACTTAAATATACTAAGTACATTGGTGTGCAAAATTTAAGCAACAGGTGTTCTTTTTTACATAAATCCACGAGATATCATCTGAGAGACATGAAATTCAGAAATAAGAGACAGCATTTTGTATTTAAACAATGACGAAAGCATAATTGCGCAAAAATGAGAACAATGCATACAGTATGGAATTAAACAAAAACAGGCTTTATTGAACTCATAATATCGTTACACATGATTGTCTGTATAAGAGGAAGAACAACAAGCAGATGTTCCTTAGTATTGGATATGCCCTCCCCTTACTGCAATGGTTGCTTCTCACTGTCTCCCCACACTCAGCACCATGTTGTCCAACAGATCTTGAGATGAGAGTGCCCATTCCTCAATCATCATCTGTTTCAATTGTTGGATGTTCGCCGGAGGATGTAATCGTGCCTCAAGGCATCTCCCCAAAGCATCCCATACATATTGTATGGGATATCAATCAGGAGAGTACGCTGGCCAATCTATTCGAGTGATATCTTCACTTTTCAGTAGCTTCTCAACAGCAGGAGTCCGATGTGGCCGTGCATTGTCATCCATAAAAACGAAGTCTGGTCCAATTGCACCTCGGAACAGACGCACATAGGGAAGGATCACCTCCTGACAATAGAGATCTCCGAATACAGAACTTCTGTCGAAAACGTGGAGCTCTGTCCGCCCGTTCAGCATAATGCCTCCCCAGACGAGATCTCCAGGACACCGTAAAGGTCTCTTTCCGTGATGTTACTGAGATTAAACAGTGTCCTTACATCTCTCCAAATAAGTTGGCGTTGAGAATCGCTTGGTTCACTAAAACGACTCTCATCCGTGAGGAGGACACGACTTCACTGATGAGATGCCTAGTTTTTGCGCTCCTTGCACCAGTCTAAAGTCGCCGATGGCCAACTTTCAGAGGGATGCAGCGTTCAGGACGGCGGGCGAATAAGCCATTTTTGTGAAGGTGTCTGGACACAGTAAACCACGACAGTTGTGGCCGGTTGCTGTACACAGTTGCTGAGCTGTGGAGCTTGCTGACTGGTTTTGGGCTCTTTTCGCCTGTAGGACAATATATCGGATATCTGCTGCAGTTGTTGTCCTGGAGCGGCCATCACCAACCTTTCTAATAGCTGTACCTATGGTTTGGAATGCTTTCCAAGTCCGCGAAACGACACTTTTGTTGACTTCGAAAACTTCACACACACTGGTCACACTACGCCCCTCCTCCAGCTTTCCGATCATTCTTCCACTCGTGAAGTCATCCAGATGATTTCTTCTAGCCATATTTCAAGGAAGATTTCACCTATACTTGCAGCGAATGTCTTTAATTGCGTCTTCGTCCTTCCTTTTATGGTAGTCTCGAGTGGAGCGCACGCGCTTTGCGTACGATCACGTAGCCTGTCATGTTTTTTTCCGAACATTTGCATATGCATGACCTTTCTACTGAATTGCGTGTTCATTGTACCGATAGTAAGAACCCCTTTTCTGCAACTGCATGGTTATCTGATTAAAATTTGCATTGTTGCTTAAGTTTTGCACACCAGTGTATTTAAGTTTACTATATATTAAGTATTTAAGTTTATTAAGTTACTTAATATACTGAAGTATATTCATTATACTTAAATAAGTATAATGAATATACGTAGCGTATTCGGAAACTAAGTACCATTTCATTCTAGCGCCGTCGCAGCGCTGTGGTAGGCGTCCCGCGCATGCGCACTAGTCTTTCTTGTTCACTGACTTTCAATTGTCGTCATTTTGGTTGCTCTATGTTGTGTTTTCAGTTTGCTGTGCACATTCAAAATGTTTAAGACAATTAGTTCTCCCGCTGACTGTGAGATTCGTGCCGTGATTAAATTTTTGAATGCGAGGAATGTTAAACCGGCCGAAATTTATCGTCAAGTGACAGAAGTTTACGGTGAATACGCGATAAGTGATGGAATGGTGAGAAAGTGCGTAAGAATGTTTAATGCAGGTCGAACAAATGTCCACGCCCTTCTGTTGTCACCGATGATTTGGTAAGGAAACTTGATGAAGCAATTCATGAGAACAGACGCTTCACAATGACAACTCTTTCAGAGGCATTTCCACAAATTTCACGTACTGTTTTGTTCGAAATTGTGTCTGACAGCTTGAATTATCGCAAACTGTGTTCCCGATGGGTTTCAAAAATGCTCACTGATGTTCACAAAACAAAGCGACTTGGTATTGCCCTGACATTTCTCACGCGGTACAGTGATGAGGGAGAAAACTTTTTAAACCAAACTGTGACAGGTGATGAAACTTGGGTGTGTCATTTCACACCAGAATCGAAACAACAATCGATGGAGTGGAGACACACTCATTCTCCGAAAAAACAAAAGTTCGAAGTGACAATGTCATCACAAAAAAATCATGTGCACTGTCTTCTGGGATAGGAAAGACGTTTTGCTTACTGAATTTCTTCCCAGAGGTGAAACCATTAATGCGGCACGATATTGTGAGACTTTAACAAAACTAAGGCGTGCCATTCAAAACAAACGAAGAGGAATGCTCAGTAAAGGAACTGTGTTGCTCCATGACAATGCTCGGCCCCATACTGCTGGTGTCACTCAATCGTTAATTCGACAGTTTCATTGGGAGCAGTTCGATCCCCCGCCGTACAGCCCGGACTTGGCGCCGTCCGACTATCACTTGTTCCTGCACATGAAGCGCGAGCTTGGTGGCAAGCGCTTTGGAACTGACGATGACACGAAAAATGCTGTGGAGTCTTGGTTATCGAAACTGGCGGGAAGTTTCTTTGACGATGGTATACAAAAACTGGTCACCCGCTATGACAAGTGTTTGATCATTGGCGGAAACTATGTTGAAAAATAGTTTAAGACATGTATTTTCATGTAAAAATAAAATTGGATTCGAAAAAATTATTTTACTATTTTTTTTTTTTTTTTTTTCTTTCAAAACGGTAATTAGTTTCCGAATACGCCTCGTACTTAAATTGAATAAAGAACAAAACCTAATTTCCAATATTCATTTATTGAGATAATCTAATAGACATTCATAACTACAATATTTAAACAAACGCGAATTACACAGTGTTTGGAAGAATAGATACCAAACGACAAGTAATAAAACTACAATTTGCAATCAATAAAAAAATATTTAGTGTTTTCTTAATATTACACAATTAAGTATAGCATAATTATAGATTACAATATTTTATAGTAATTCTAATGTTTCCTTAATACTGTTTTCTCGATCATATGCGGAAAGTCTGACCACCAACCTGTCTCATGAATACAATAATCGATTAAAATGAATGATATACGATATAGCACTCAGGACGTTATAATCGAATCCGTATATCCAAATATTGAACCTCTGGAGCCAAAGAAAATTGGAGAACCACTATATAATTTTAATCACTGGAAACTCATAAAACACCAAAACAGAGCACTATTTCCTGTATGGACGATTTTAGCACGTTGAAAGCAGATACTCACAAACAAAATAAGCAGAAATTCGGCATCACCACGATGATTTCTCCTCAATTCAAAATAAACTGCCATCATTATGTTTTTGTACATCATTCTTTTTCTGTATTGAAGCTCTTCAGTATTTAATTCCGACGGTGAATTACAAAAACGTGAAGAAAATATTCCTGAAAATAAGATGGAGTCAAATTATTGCACAGTTACTAACTTGTTCGAATTTGAAATTCTGAGATATTTTAATAGAATCTTTTTTAAATAGCTTAGATGAATTATTTCAACTGAATAGAATTACGAACAATATTCACAATATTATATTAACAAAAAAAAAAAAAAAAAAAAAAAAAAAAAATTCGGGCTCGCTAAAAGATTTGTAATGTCAATGTCGCCAAATTCTGAGTGTACCGTAATACTAGGATTAAACCAAGCATTTTTGATTGCAAATGAAAAACGTAAAAGCATAACAAACAGTTCATCAGAATTCTTATAGGTAATGAATTTCGTATTTTTGTTCACAGTTTCTCTAATTCTGATGTCAGCATTTATTAATAATTTATCAAAGCCATTAATTTTGTCGTTTTCCATTAAAAGTGTTAATATTTCTTTCCCCTTTTCCATTAATTTTTCTGTTCTGCTTCTGACTGTCGGTGAGTTTTCCGTCATATATTTTGGACAAACGTTAAAAATGCGTGGATATGCATTGTCTTTTAACATTGGACGTTTTCTCGGAATTCTTAAAATCGCCTATTTTTATCTGTGTATACATCATCACGCACAATCATATCTTCGCGAACATTGTACTTTTTGCTTTGTATGCGGTAAAATGTTTCATATTATGTCAGCATATTAATTTAAATAAATTCGTCCTTACTTCAAAAATAATTTTAAAAAAGTCATATTTCAGCAGTGAAATAATTGCTAACATGTGATTTGCATTGATTTCGGAAGCACGATTTTTTAAAATATATAAAATGCATAACTTAATTTATAGAATCGTTTCATTTTTAAATATTTTATTTCGCTATAATATTTATAAAAAATATTTTAAGTATTTATTATTTTAACAGAATTTTAAACAATAATTTAGCACATATTTTTAGCACTAACTAAATTTAATAATTCAAGTATTTATATTAAATTTATATTTCATTAGGTGAATATATCTTAGATTAATATATTTAGATGAAATAAAGGAATGAAACATTGCAAAATAAATCTTATACGGACTTCAGATTCTTGAAAGGGCAGATTTAGTCTCTTTTCATTCTAAAAGTAACGCTGATGATGAACTATGAAAAAGATGCTAAAATGACCACGTCTAAAAGCGGTCATATCATGACGTTTCAGCGACGTCGACAATTTGCCAAGATGCAACAGCAAATATTTTGCGTCTTCGCAACGTCGTAAAATTTACCACGACCACTTTGCAACCTATCGAACCAGTTTGCAATGTCGTGTGCTACTTGGGATGAAGGCCCTATTCGCCTACCACTGACCAGCAACCCATAAGCGGCACCGTTTACAGTGAAGAGGATATAAAGACTGGACACCTATCATTGGAGTTACATTCTCTTTACCGATGAGAGTCATTTCAGTCTGATAAACGATTTTCGGCGCAGAGGGAGGTAAGGGCACGCTTCCATCCCACTGACGTCAGGAAAACAGACCATTAGGGTAGTTGTGACGTTCTTGTGTGGGGAGCCATTACGATGAGCGGACGAACGGTGTTGCATATTTTCGACAGAGGTTCACTTACCGAAGATCCTTACTGTGGTGAAGTTATCCTTCCCCAATAGCGTCTTGCGCGAGGTGTCCGCATTGGTCCCGAATTAACTTTTATGGATGATAGTACATGGCCCACACAAGACTCTTGCAGTTGAGGTGCTCCTGGAAAGTGAAGATATCCACAGAATGGATTGGGCAGCATGCTTCCCTAGCTTATATCCCATTGAACAGTTGTGGTATAGTCTAGGCAGACTCCTGGCGGCACGATCTTTCTGTCTGGGAAACACCCAGACAGCTGAAGGAATTCTTACCCCAAGAACTGTTAGATAATCTGGTGTATAGTATCTACAGACCGTGAAATGCAACTAGTGCAGTTATGGGAGATCATTTCCTTTTACTAAGACTTTCTGCTTTGTTGTTCTTCTTAGCCAGACAAATATTTGTACCAACACCATTCTATTAATAAAGGCTTTCTCTTCGCTTCATACTTGTATGCATCCCATTCATTTTTTTTTATTAATATATTTTTCTCAACTTTTAGGTACTACACTATGCTTCTGTAGTGTGAATTTCATGTGTCGCATTTGATTTTTTGTGGAATTATTGTCAGAATCAGAAAAGTTGCTAAAGTTTTGCACATCTCTGTATGATTGTTTAATCCAATGATCTCTAACTCAAATAGTGCGTGGGCCGAATGCGCTATCTGAAAGCATCTGGCGGCCGTTTTTTTTTTAAACTAAAATGATTTTTTTTAAATAAAATAAAATTCAAAACTTTTTTAGTAATTACTTATCAGATCATACATAAACTGTAATAATAATAACACAAAAGAAAAAATTTCAATTTATATTTATTTTCTGTCTGAAATCTAAAAGTTAGTATCTGCAAAAAATTTATGATGATTACACTTTAGAAAGTTCAAACATCTTGACAACTAAAACTTAAATTTTCAGACTGACATTCATTTCAAGTAATTCTAATAAATAAATTGTTTTTAGTGTTTAAATAAATTGTTTGTAATTCATAAATTGTTTTTAATGAATAAACCACTAAAAACAATTTATGAAAGCTTTCCAAGTGGGGAAAAAACGTGAGAATTAATAATGCAAAATATTATCTTCCTTTTATTTATTAAATTGTTCTTTATTTCATACAACTTTCAGCTACAATACCTAATGGGGTTTCGATTTTGATAAAGTTTATAATCTTGGAGAAAAATTACTAGATACTAATTTCGTCACGAATTATAGGTGCTCATCAATAATAATAATGGTTCTTTCCTTATTAATTTTCAACTTCGAAAAGGAGTTGTACACATATAAATGTACTGTCAAATAAAGCGATTATTCTTATTGCAAAAATTCGTAACTGAGAGTATTTATCTTTTGAGAAGTACGAAAAAAAAAGTAAATTAAATCTGTATCTTCAAATCTTTGAGTAAGATTCATATCACAGTACAAATTAATTAGTTCCATTTGTAGATTTTGTGGGACGTTTCTCATGTTCGTTTTCAACGATAAGGGAAAGTTATGTAAAATTGGACTCCGAATCATCAAAATTGGAAACCTTTCTTCAAATTCTTGTCAGAATAATGATAATTAATTTACAGGAAATGTATTCAAAGGCCGCAAAAAGCTGCCGACAGTTTGAGATCACTGGTTTAAGTAAGTGTGTTAATACACCAAAATGACTGTAGCTATGTCTGTCATGTCGTTTATTTTTATTAGCTTATTTATCAGACTTAGTTATCGAAGTGCTGGCGAAAGTAAAGTAGCAGTTCTCAAATCCAGAATGTTAGGAAAGTTACACAACGTGAATTTCGATACCCACATTTTATTTACATATAATTTACGTAGCATGGTACAGAAGGAGAGAAGCTAAGAAAATAGCAGCTTGCAAGATAAAAACATCCAACTTGATCAGTTGCGTGCATTAAATATGTTTCGCAACATTGATTGTGGGCACTATAGCATCACTAATGGTTGAAATACAGTCCTCACTGTGGTTTTTAAGTTCATCAAGTGTGCTTCGATTGCTCAAGTGTACATTTTCTTCAGGAAGTACCGCAAATTTAAATCGACAAGAGAAATTTAATGATTAAATTCCATGGTCAGCGAGAAATGATCTCGGCTCCAGAGAACTCGCGTAACAATCGTATCTATCGGCCTGTTTTGTGTGCAGTTGTCTTTTGTTGTTCCGTTTAACAATGGCTTTCGTCTTCCTACAGAAAAGCTGTGAATTGTTTTCTTGGGTAGCGGATAGCTGTATCTGAAAGTAATTAGCTATTCTTCTATAAATTATGGTATAGTACACCACACTCCTAGTTTTAGACAATAATGTAACTTTTGCATTGCTTTATATGACTTCTCTCAAGGTTAAATTATTGAATAATTTCTTTTTACGCGATCCTTCATATTTTACTCCGCTTCATGCATTGAAAAGACTTCCATTTCAGAGTTGCCCAGAGAAAAGCTCGGATAGTTCTGAACTACCTTGACTCGTTTTTGCTTATCTCGCTCTTAGAATTGGGGGCGTGCTCAAATTTTTGTTATGAATGTGATTTAAACAGCGTTGTTGCTATGTAAATACTTTCGTTGGGTTATTTTGACTTAAAAAGTCAAAGTTTCTATGGAGAACGGTAAAGTTTTGGATAGATCTAATCCTCTTTTTATGTCAGTAAAACTTACTGGTGACTGTCAGCGATCCAGAATTGAATTAACCACTAAGCAGAATAAGCACGTGCTTAGGGCATCAAAGAAAAGGGGCATCACAAAAAGGTCTTTAGAAACTCAGGAAATGGCGTACCACAAAAATTTCTCATTGCTAATTTTAACATGGAATATATGATGCAGCCTAACCAAGACCGAAAGAGAATAAATGGGAAACAACAGGGGTAAATTTATGTAAGGGTACCAAAATCTTTTAAATGCTTATGGCCGCTAAGAGTCTTATTCCGATCCTGGAGCGATCGGTAATACATCCGGTCTTCCAAAAATAAATAACTCAACGATATATAGTGCATTCGTTAGGCGGACTGAGATCTAAAAATTTAATTAAAAAGTATTCATGACATTTCGTATGCAGTTGCATTTGAAATAAGACAGTTTTTTTTTTTTTTTTTTTTCCCCCCAATGAACGCCAAACATTATTCAACCCAGTAGCATAACATGCTATGCTCAGTGCTGCCTGGTTGGATGACTAATGATGATGCCGAAAAAGTTCATGTTACGAATGAATGAAATCCGATTCTTTTGTTATAGACTTACCATTCAGAAAGATATACTGAAATTTGTGTCATGAAACATTTTGATTACCTTGTATAAATTGTTTGAGCTTTCTGTAAACATGCTACAGAGCTATCGTGTTTCTATTTCAGAACTGAGTTCAATAACGGTAATTGTAATAGGTTTTCTGAAGTTGCAAAAAACCATTATAAATCTAATACTAATATAATAACAACTTTCTATTGTGCTTTTCATTGTTTTTACTTTCACGCTAATTTCGACTCTTGAAAACAAAATCAAATGTTTTAACCAAACAACGATCTACTGGTGAAGACTGCAGAACCCGAGTTCAAATCCCAATGGCGTAGCTGACTGCATATCTTTTCCCATGGTTCTTCCCATGTCTCACGTAAATACAAGACAGTTTCCTCTTGCAAAGTCCTGCACGAAGGCATCCTTGCCGTAGGCTCTCTTGTATTTTGCCATTATCAAGTTAAAACAATATCCTTAATTTCCTAATTCTTTGACTGTCTTTCGTCAATGATGTATTAGTCCCCCCTCCTTTTCCTTTAAATAAGCTGTGTTTCCGTCTGTAGGAATACCGCATTACGTACTGCAGCAATATGTGATAAATAAAAACAGATGCAGTATTTGTGACATCCGATTCGCATTTATCCGCTTGTTGAAAACTTATTTTGCATTTGAGATATTTTCTTTGTCCAATTTTTCAGACTTCCTTCACTCGAGAATAAAGATTGAAGTTCATATTTCTTGATGACTGAGTTATGAGCACATACACTGCGCTCAAAAGGATGTTAAGTTCTTTTCTGTAACTATAAATATGAGAGAAACCTTTGCTGATTATCAGTCGCTTCTGAAATAAACCGTTCGATGCAGACCACGTGCAGTAAATAGATACCTAAAATTTTCACCGCATATTCATGTAGTGCCTACATATTGTATTCAGGAGGTATTTTTATTGTATTTTTATTTTTGCAAGGGTTGAGAACGTTGAATGAAAATTTTGAAGAGGGACTGGGAGCCTTGAAATATTATCAAAGTATGTGTTAGAGATTATATGTTGATATAACAAATGTTTAGTAGCAGCCTCGGATACGAGAACTTCTTACTCCCATGTTAAAAGTTGGAAGGAGCAATTAATACATTTAGTAATACAATTGTATATATTAAATAGCTAAAGTACCTGGCATTGTCCGGCCTTTACGCAAGGGAAAGAAGCTTCATTTGGTAGGATGGTGGTAATTTTCGAAATCCTGTTTTCGAATTATTCACAAAAAGCTGGCAGAGGGCGCATGTAAATGCTGATTTAAAGATGCTAACACTGTCCTAAAGAGATAACTAACACATCCCCATCTGAAGGTTTTAATAAAAACTGATATTTGCTTTCGTATCAGTTATGCATTTTATTTATTTTTTTCCCACAAAATCACCATCCATTTTAGTCCATTTCGAAATATTCTTGGAAAATTAGTAGAAAGCGCACTTAGATTCTGCTTTAAAGGCTCTACACTCTTCTGGAAAGTTATACCTTCTTCTCAAGAGTGAGTGACTGAGCGCCACCAAGGAAGACCACTGACCTGGCCTTAGCCTCACGGTGTGTTATCTTCCTGGCAGAATCCATCTACTCTCTGCTCCACCCTGCTCTGCGAGTAAGTCTTCTCAAGGGTAAACGAACATGGCGTCATCTGACGGTTTTAGTAAGATTTCCTGTGATAGCAGAAACGCAACAACGGCAACTTGAACCCAAGATTTGCCTTCAAGATGGGTGTCGTGAATGCACCTTTCTAATACAAACGTCCCGAGTGTGGATCTCGTGGGGTGTTTTTTTCGAAATGTTGTGTAGATGGTGTGACGTTCAGACGTTTGCACCCCAAGGTCTTCCAGGTGCTTAACGAGAACTATCTATTGTCAGAGACAGAATGGACCGCAGACCTTTGGAAGAAAGGTGCAGCGGAAACCACGCTCCTGGTGTGGTGTCCAGACATAAGGAACTAATTATTTTCTTTCCAGGTTTTTAACAAAACGAGGAGAGAGCTTTGTGTCAGAAAGCTTTTATATGCTATAAACGAGTGAAAGCAGACGCATCACAGCGTCGTCGCCGCGTTAGCGGCCTTTGTATGATTTATGGCTGAAATGATTCAATTATTTTAATATTTATTCAAGAATTTCTTATTAAGTTTTTAAAATAAATATTTTAAAAGACAACCTGTCTTTTCTTTCACCCAACCCGTGTGTTCTGACGTTACAATGGTGACCTTCCTCTTGTATTGAAGGTGACGTCTGCAAAACTTCATCAAGATCGGAATAAACGTCTAGATTTGAATGAATGAAATACACACAAACAACTGAACATTCTTCATTAATGATGATTTTAATGAGTTCAGCTAGTGTCATTTCATGCTTCCAGCCAGTAATTAATAATAACTGCAATGAATCTACGTTTATTGATTTTAAGTCGTTTTGTTTATTAATTAATAACTGAAGAAATTTGAAAGAACAATAAATATATTACAGTTTGTAGAATGACAATGCAAAAATTTTATCGAAAGTTCGTTAAATTAGCTTAACATATATGTATATGAAGTCTGCGGACCCCGTGACGTGGCTTTCCAGAAATCTTACGTAGACAGTGACCTTCCTGTTGTTTGGAAGATGTTCCAAATTTCATGAAGATCGGAATAAAACTGTAGATTTGTATGAAAGACTAACACATGGACGCTCTTCTTTATTTGTATAGATTATTTTTTAAATAATTATGAAAAACAGCCCCAAAACATTTATTTTCAATACGCATGGATTGAAAAATAGAATTTTCCATAATAAAAATCTGCTGTATGAGTTAAACCGTATTCTGACCAGCTGTTCTTGTAGTGTATGCAGCTTGCAGAACATTAAAAACTTATCACGTGGGCTTTTGTAGATCCGTGTAATTGGTCACCTTGATCTACCCGGAGCTTCCGGAAATAACAGCAGTTTTGTTTATGTCGCACATGCAACAATATTCCTTCGTACCCTCGAGAAAATAAATGTACTTATTCGATATGACAAGCAGGTGATGTGTGGCTCTGACGAGGCTCGTTGAAGCGTGCTGTTTCTGCGTGAGGTTGCTAGGGGAAGGATTCTATAGCAAGGTATTTTCCATGAGAAATTAGTGATCTATTTCACGTAGCAGTTGTTCTGGCACAGTGTTTTCAAATTTCTTGCTATATCGATTTTAGAAGTAAATTTTCCAAAAATTTAAAATGCTGTGCTTTTAAAATGCTTTAACCTTTTGGATCCTATGCATTCCACAAAAATTTTCGTAAATTTAAAAACATATAAGGTATTTCTCCCGCCCTCCTAGCGTGCCTTCGTGGTGTAGTGGTTCTGCACGCTGGGCCGGTATTCCAGAGGTCCGTGGTTCAATTCCCGGCGAAGGCGATTGCTCGTTTTTCATCTTGCCTGCTTCCAAAAAATCCTAATGTCTCTACAAACATATATGAATGGGAAAAGAATCCGTATTCCATAAGTAAGAGATTATCATATATTATAACATTCACATTTTATTAAAAATAATTCTATTTTGTGCTTTTCAGTTTTTTTTTTTTTTTTTTTTTTTTTTTTTTTTTTTTTTTTTGTATGTGTGTGTGGGGTCTTTAACCTAGCGATTACTGCGAAACGTTTCATAAATTTAGTAGCTGCGTGTTGCTTTTATGCCTACCTGAACTTTGCTCTAGTGGTTGGGGATGGCTGACTGCTGACTTGAAACTAGGGCCTTGGGATACAGCACGGAAATTATAACAGAAACTTATAAGTTCTTTTCTTTCTTTTTTTTTTTTTTTTTTACTCCTGCGTATGGCTTAACTAGTATATGTGTGTATATGTCGCCTTTTCCTCGTGGAGCAATAGCAGACTACCCCCTGATGCTACACCGTAGGCAACATTCTCGATATCTAAGACTACCGTATGGTGAATGAGTTCTGCCATTCCCGATAGTGTTCAACACCGTTGGGGGTAAGGACTTTTGTAAATGTTAATGGGGGATCAATAGCTGAGTGGATGAGAATGCTAATGATATGTAATTTGACTCATGTTCGAATCTCTACGTGAGGACTGTCAGCGTGGATATTTTTAGTTTTTCCTTCATGTGACGCCAATATGAACAAGTTTCCCTCTGAAAATCCTCCATGAAAGCGTTCTTTCTCGAAAGCAGATAGTTTTCTTGAGTTTGCTGTAATCATTAATACACACATAAACGCAACTAAAAATAGTCTACATAGAGCCGGTTATAATCGTATGAATTATGAACTTGACAACACTTGCAAGTGAGAAACCGATTTTGTATCTTGTATTAATTCAAATGGTATTGTGATTGGATAGGTATAGAACGGTATAATGATTCAACCTTTATAGTGATATAAACGGCTGAGCTGGCCCCCGACTCAGATGTTTTACCTATATCCATTCAAACTGGTTACCAACCCAGCAGATGTCAATCACTATACGCCAAATCACAGCCCTGAGGCCAGGCGGACAGATCAGGCGACATTTATTAAATCAGGTTAACACAGATTAAACCGTATACACAAATTATATATGCACAAATTAAAACCTGAATAAAACGTAAATGACACTATGAAATGTGCGAAAATTAAGTGGATAGTGACGTATGGAAGGACCGGTTCCAATCCTGGAAAAGGTATGGATGTTTGTAAGCGTATAGTGTCTGGGCGCAAAGGGGCAGTTAAATGCACGGCGAGTTAACTAATCTCGAGATGTTGGCGGTTGGGGAACAGGAATGGGAGAATCCCGAACTGCGTCTTGGTGTTTTTCTCTCCGAATTCCATTCTGGCCGGAAGATTAGAACTAGCAAATCTTGGGCGATACCTAATATGCCTGCTTAAATGTACAGGGGCTAGCTTTGCTCCCGGCAGGTCCATGTCCCTCCCCTTTACGACCAGAAGATTTATAAAATGTCAAAAGGACTTGTAGAGAAATAAATAAAAAATCTGCTCCATTTAATGCTTTATTTTTTAAATAAAAACTTGGTTCCCAAGTTCTCTTTTGCTTCTGTAGTCTGTTAGCAAAATTGTCAATACTATTGTAGAATTTTGTGTTATTAATTCAGTCGATGTTCTAGTGAATTTCTTAAAGGCTAAGTACTTAAGTAAGATTTCTTAAACGCTAAGTACTCATTCAGTTTTAAGTGCTTCTTAATCGATTTGTGTTTACGAAAGTTCCTGTCATACAAAGTAACACTCACGGCAAGTTCTAGGAAAAGCTTGTTGTAGTATTACAAGATTTGGAACTGCGTTCAGGAGGCTGTATTTTACAACTGAAAAAATTCATAGAGACCATTTCATCTTCCAAAGGAATAACAAATGTAAATTCTGAAGTATTTGTCTCAACGAAAGATTCTTTCTTATTTACATCATTATTTAATTGATTTTCCTCTCCCCCAATAGTTTCGATGGCTGTTAAAAAAAATCTTTTTCTGATTTATCTCAATACTCTTTCACGTGTAAAAATCACTCTCTTATCAAATTCCCAATTAATTTATCTTATCGATTTCCTGTAACAACTCAGTGTCATGTGATTTTTCACCTCACCAGTGACCAAAGGGATAAGACCGCTGAATTGTGGTAGTTTGACCTGAAATCAAATATTCTAAAGAACGCTGGGGCTGCATAAGCGTTTTCGTGGATTACCGTATATGTAATGTGAACGATAGCTAGAATCTCTTTCGCAATGTGAACATGAGCAAGAGATTTTTTTTTTTTTTTTCCTGGGGAAACTTTAATCTTCATAGTCATCCTTCCTATTAGGAAAATAGCCGCAGTGAGCATTGCCGTAATCCCAAAAATCAAAGTCGTTCTTACTCAGCCAATGATCCATATGATTGACTACTATCATATTGCCCCTAAATCCCCCTTTACTGCGCATGTAGCTGTAAGTGGGAAAATTGCCGCATATGAAGTGTGTTGCGAGACTTTTCTGATACAACGCGGTGAAAATTTTCAGTTTAAAGTACCATACCGAAACCGCTATATTGGGTTCTTGGTTATATAGCAGAGGTGGCTAAAATTCATGTAAGTAAGATTCGCATGTTGGAATTCAGGAAATTTCTAAAGCCCTAACTAGATTTTTCACAACCCACAAGTCTATATTTATTAAAAGTTGTAAAGTAAGTTTTGAGTGGAAAGAAATGTCTGATATCTTTGTAAAAAGAAATGAAGTAAAATAGTTACTTTCATTTGGACATGAGTAGTTTTAATTTACCGTATTTCATACATAGATTTTATTTGCATAAAAGCCTGAACATTCCCCTGCTTGAGCTGTGTATGGCCACTCCTGTAATATAAGATATCCCAGCAAAAGCACTAGATTTAATTGCCCGAAAAAATACTTTATTTTTAGAAAATGAAGAATATTTTTCCACACTTATAACAGGTAAATGTTCCGATTTAAAAATGTCGTGTTTGATTTGAGCTGGTAACACTGGGCATTTTATGACTATCAGATCATTTTGCAGGTTCATTGAAGCTTAGTCGACATGCAGCGTTACGCAAAGGAATAGCGAATTTTGACTGTAAAAATTTATTGCAACAATATGAACAGGCTGTTAGAAAATTTCGTGTAGTCTTGAACGTGAAAGAACACCTGATGAAACAACATTTCGCAGACTGATAAAGAAATTTGAGGATACAGGTTCGACAACAGACATTAAAACAGCATGCTCTCGATCTAGTCGATCTGTTGAAAATATCGCTGTTTTGCATGACAGTGTTATTGCAAGGCCTTCTAAAAATCCGAACTTAAAGAAAAAGAGCAAAAATACTTAAAGAGGAAATCGAATGTGTCACCTGCCACCTCAGTAGGCGCATATATGAAAAGGTGATTACGAATAGCATCGAGAGAGGGTGATGCTGCAAAGCAAGTCTTAGAGGGTATATGCCACAGATTATTTTTAATTCCTAAATCGGAAAATTTACCTGTTGTAAGTATGTTAAAATATACAAGAAAGTATCTTAGGTAAGTATATTAAAATATACATATTTCAGTTCCCTTAGGATCTGTTTGGAAATTCTATCCTTTTTGGAAAGCGAAAGAAAATTATACATTTAATAATATTTATTGTGCAGTATAATTTCTTCCGATACTCATGACCTCTTGCCAGCGTGATGGTAATTTGTAAATGCCATTTTTGAAATACGTCCTTAGAGGTAGTGGCCTGGTATTATCATGATGCAATATGATGTCCTTTCTCATGAACATCGCCCAGTCTCTTTTCTTTGACTACGTTCTTTAAATCATCCGTTTGTTGAGATTATCTTTCTGAATTGAGCTTTTCTTTAGGTTTCAAAATAATATGTTGGTTCTTATTCATATTCAAGCTCTGTTTAGAGGTGGGGATGGCAGGTTATCCAGGCCCCAGTGCAATAATTTCGTAAGTAACCTATTTTTCATCTCCAGTTATCATCCAGTCCAAAAAAGCTCGTTTTTATTACGAAGAACAGAGTTCTGCATATGACGACTCAATCATGTATATTTTTCGCACTTAACTCTAGAACAGGCCTAAGCAACCTATGACCCGCCTATCACCGAATACCTCATTTCGTAATTTCAGGTGACCCACTTGAGTATGATATGTAAAAATAAATTATAAAACATTATAAGGTATTCCTCCCGCTTTCATAGCGTGCCTTCGTGGTGTAGGCACCCTGAGCCGGTATTTCAGAGGTCCGTGGTTCAATTCCCGGCGAAGGCGTTTGCTAATTTTTCATCTTTCCTGCTTCCTAAAAAAAACCTATTGCCTCTACAACATAAATATAAAATGAACACTTGAAGAATGCATAGAAAAAGAAACTGAAAATAGATGATAACAATGGCACTTTGTTTGATTACAAAGTTGCAGGAACGAACATGCATTCTTATTTTAAAAAATGTAACGTAGTTTCAAGGAGAAATCGATAAGTTTGGCAGCGATTTAGTTCACTCTCATTTGTATCGCTTGTTCAATAGGACAAGAATAAATTCAGGTGCGAAAAAAATTGGCTTCGGCATTTTGCCTGCAGTCGGTTCAGCTTATAAATGCCAGCAAGTATTTTTACGCAAGAAATTTATTTAGGTTAGAATAGGAACACTTTCCGAAAATTTAGATTCTTATATTCATCTTAAGACGCCTAACTATAAGCCAGACTGACTGAATAGATGTCACATGTTCAGTATGACAGGGGCCATTCATATCGAAGATAAAAATACAATTCATTCAGTTATGGTTTTTTTTTTCATAGTAATTAAAATTATAATTTTAATTCTTTTGTATAAAGTTTAAAGCGTATTGTAATTATTTTCTCTGTAAAATTTATCTTATTATTCACCAAAAAAGACTGTTTTAAAATGAAAATACCACTGACTCGAAACGTCTTAACACACACATTTTGTTTAATTTTGATCCACAGCCAATGCCTGCTTTAGAGGCACCCATTTGGAATATTTATTTCTTTTTCATCATCTTGGCAATATCGTCATCGATTAAAATAGCTGCTCGGAGCATATCAACGTACTTTAAATTTTTCGAACCACATGTTTAATGTTTTACCCGAAACTGCATTTCCAAGAAAAATTTTTTTTATGTTTCCATAGCATTTCTTGCTTTTTGGAATTCGTTCAAAATACAGTGTCTTAAAGGAACTTTCGGTAGCCATCGATAGTTTGGAAGAAAGATTTGCCGTTTTCAGGAGCAATTATTGCAAAATTATATTTCAGTCCGAAATTATGTCTAAAAGGGAGAAAACACTTTTCAATATAAAATGCCTTTCTTTGGAGATGAAAATACAAATTTTGAATCGTTTTTTAAAAGGAGAAAAGGCATCTGGCTTTGCCAAAAATCTAAATTTTAATGAGGCAGCAGTGAGAACTATTTAAAAAAAAAAAAAAAAAAAAAAGCTTTGTTTTTAAAATTTCTTGAATCGCATCCCTCTATTCTGCATTGCTTGTTAATCTCGTGCTACACGGTTTTGCACAACACGATGTTTTCTACGAACTTATCTACTGTGTTATAGGAGGGATATGTGTATTTTTAATAACTAGCAGTGTAATTATCTTTAAAGGAATCGAATTAGTGAGTTGTCTGTTTAACCAAGGTTTGAGCGAGAACAGTTTTAGAATAGAATACCAAAAGCTTGTTTACTTGCCGCTGATCTCTAGAGAGATCTTTTAAATGACTTCTGTGATGCAAGGACTTTTGGACCATGCATCCTGCTTTGGTGGTTTGTCTTGATGGCCAGCTTTCTCTTAGTGCCATAGCGGCGCTTAGCCTAAAACTCAGCACAAGAAAGACATATACCGTCTGTCCGAAAAGTTGCGAGACAGATTTCCCCCCCCCGGTATATAATCATAACTGGGATAAAGCTGGGAATGCAATTCACACATGTTATGGATCGGTTGTGTGAGAGGATTCAGTAGGTTTGGATCGAAGGAGAGGGATTTCTTCTTACCTGTTGCCGCTCACTTGGCCGGAGAGTGGTTGGTAGTGCAGTTTGTGACGAACAAGCGTATTTCTATTCTTAATCACCCTCCATATTCACCCGATCTGGCACCTAGTCACTTTTTTTTTAAATAATATTTTATATGAAGGGTGGCGCTATGTCAATGTAACCGACACTCAAGCCAGAGTTACACGCATGCTGAATAACATCTCTAACACGGACTTTTTTGACAGTTTCATTTAATCGTATGAACGTTCTGTGCGTTGTTCACAAGTGTGGGGGGCCCACACTTCCACCCCAAAAAATTCTTCTTTAGTTTTCATTAATCCAGTCTCTTGGACAGACGGTGTATGCCACCCTTCCTTTTAAAATTTAAACTGAAATATGTGTGCATGCATTAATTAGTAATTTTGTTTTGTTAATATAAATACAGTGCTAGCCATTAAAATTGCAACACCATGAAGGTAAGCAAATACAAAAAAGATATTTATTATACGTAAATAGTATGGCATGAAGATAAAATGATTAAATTTGTAAGCAGTTTGGTGGTTTACAGGGGTGCGAAATTAGTAGAAATAGCTGCAATCCTGGGCATCTAAAACGGCCCTTACCTGGGGTTAGGCATGACGTCGAACAGGGCTTGGATGACAGAAACGGGGAGCAGTTCCATGCTGCTTCAAGTCTATGTCACACTTCATCAACAGTATTAGCTGGAGAAGGGTAGCGGGCCAGTCTCTCAGCAACACATGACCAGAAGTTTTCAGTCGGTGACAAATCTGTAGACCGTGCAGGTCAGGGCAGCAATAAAATACCCTGTGTATCGAGGAAGGTCAGAACACGACGGTTTTGCATTATCTTGTTGGAAGATGGCGTTTGGCAGGCCTTGAAGATATGGTACAACCACTGGACGTAAGATGGCAGAAATGTACCCATCTGCGTTCAAATTCTTGTCGATCCAAACTAGAGATGTGCGTATCGTGAGCCCAATGGCTGCTCAAACCATTAAACCAGATATAGGGTCCTTATGCTGATATAGAATGTAAGCAGGTGACGTGCGATCTCTTTGGAGACTCCAGACACGTATACGCCCATCAGAATACGGCACGAAGAAGCGGGACTCGTTTGAAAAGACGACGTTATGCCACTCCTGTATCCAGCTTTGTCGTTCGGCGCACCGGAATCGAGGTCTCTCTCTCTCTTCTGCATTGTCAAGGGAAGGCGAAGTAATAGTCGTCGTGTTGATAGTCCATGCGGCTGCTAACGTCGACACATCGTACGAGCGGATACTAGGCGTGCCGAAAATATGCCCATTTCCTGACTAATGAATGGTCCGTGATGTGGTTGTACGGTTTTGCAAGGCTGACCTCACAATATATCTGTCCTCTCGGACATCACTCATAGGAGGGCGTTGAAATCCTGCTTGCCGTTCAATATGACTCTCAGCAACCCATTGATTTCATATTCGCATAGCAGTGATCAGATGTTGACCAGTGCGACGGACCATATCGCGAAACTATAATTCACACTCTTGATAGGCAACGATCCTGCCTCTATCGCATTGCGACACTTGCTGCTAAGCATTTCTTATTGTTATTTAACCCCGACCTTAACAAAACGCTTTCCGAATGAGAAATCCTCTTACGCAGTTTTTCTTTTATGCAGATCTTCAGATGCCGTTTCTCGCTCCTGCGTCGTCTAAATGGGCTGAAATGCTAATCATTTGCATATCTCAACCTCTTCTTCCTTTTATGTGATTTTGACCTTCGTCAGATCGTTTCTTCCTGGTTTTGCAATTTTAATGGCCAACAGTGTAGATTTCGTCAGTAGTAATTATTAAGTGTCCAAAATTTTTCATTTTGATTAGCTAATTTATAAATTTATGAAAGAATCTAGTCACTAAAAGATTTTTTTTTCCCCCTCTTTACCACTCAAACGAGTTTTCTTTTCAAAAACTTTTGCTATCGTACCAAGGGAATGAAGGTGGAGGAGAAGAGAGCAAATTAAGAACGACAAGGTTATGTTTATTTGCGATCAAAAACAAGTATATATTTCCTTTTTATGAGGAAACAACTTTTGTGATTACAAAATTCTGCTTTTTAAAAGAGTTTCTGACAAAAATAAACTTAACACTATGTAGCTGTCGAGTTAAAATATGGCGCTAGAATAAAACGTGAATTTTCATAAGAAGGAATTCGATTAATTTTAAATATTAAAATTTAATGTACAGTAGCTGAGCGAACGGTGTGTAAAAGATTAAGCATTATTTTTAGAATTAACGCTGTATTCATTACATTATTTTAGTTACAGCAAGGATATTTAATATTGTTATGTTTACTTCCTACTTCGTAGCATGTTACGAAGTAAAGGAGTATTATAATCGCTAAATATTTCAGGTTATCATATTTCGACGGAAATATCCGTTTTGATCGTTCCCCAATCTATTTCGACTTTTTTTTCCTTGACATATATATGTATGGACAGAATAAAGGATTCTTTCTTTTTTTCTGAAACAGATATTGTAAAAGGGATTCAATGCTTATGTATCTCGCATGCATGACTCAAAAATGATTAATCGTGGTACTTTGAAATTTTTTATGTGGGACTGTTATGACTAGTTGTGCATTTCTCTTTTTTTATTGCAATCGGCAGTATGGAAAATATGTATATATACACACACATACACCCTCTAACTGGCTTAAAAAAGTGCTTGCATGGCCTTTGCTTTCGCAACCGTTGTCGTAGTCATATACTTCCAATTACAGAAGTTTTTTAAATGACGAAAATATTTATATTTTGGCTTTGTCAAATTTAAATATTAACGTTTTGTGTTTTAACGTGTTTATTAAATTTCACATTCTTCGCACTTACGCCACATGAAACCGCAAATTAACCGCAAAATCGCAAAATATTTAAAAACAGCATATTTTTAGAATTTCGGAGAGATATTATGGAGATAAAAATGTTTTATTCCATACAGTGTTGCCACTGCTCGCTTTGAAATCGTTGAATTTTTTAATAAAAAATTTGTTAAAGTTTTACAAAATATGAAATTGATAATAAAACAAATTTAAAATTCGCACTTCCAAGTGCCCATGTTCGGGTAAGGAACTAAGTTATTCGAAATTTGTTGGCTTCAGGTACCGTTGTTTTTTCACAATGCGAGACACATACATACATTCATGGAGATTCTTTATTATTTAATTTCTTTAAATATAACATAGGCGGTAATATTTTGTGCTAAAAATCTGAAAAATTATTTAACGCTTTCTGTCATTCGACGCAAAATACCGTTTCGAGACTAATAGCCCTTCTGGGGTAACACCCCTTTGGGCTAAAAATGTTTTGGAATAAATATTTCTGGCAGCATCTTTTTATTTGAAAAATATTTATTGTCTGCTACTTTTAAATTTATTCTTGTTTCAAAATGTAGCATATAAATACATGTCGAGCATATAAATACAAGTCCTCTCGAGTAGTTTGGTTGTAGAGAAAGGAAAGAGGGGGAAAGAACTTTAGACCCGTTCCCTGTGAGATTTCTTCAAAACTGGAGAGTTTAGTTTGGTTTATTTGAATATGGTATAGCCTCCGAGGGCTACTTACCTAAAAGAAGGGATGTCTTCGTGGAGGATTTTCTAAGAGAAAGTGTTTCGTTTAAAGGTAGCATATGGTGAAAACGGCCTTGCAGCCAGTCCGTTACCCGTGATTCAAGCACCGGGTCAAACTACCAGCGTTCAGTGACTGCTCGGCTACTGGTGGGTCAAAATTGTGACTTAACTGGAAATGTCTGACTGTCACCCATAAAGTGCCCAAGGTCCATGCCAACGACAACTACCATCCTCGCCACGATAAAATTCGTTAACTGGTTCTCATGTTATCGTCAGACACGTGAATTCAACTGACAATAACATAATATACATGACAGTATTAAACCTGTGCTTGTGGTAGAGATTAACGTGTTAAGAATTTTGATGTAAGAAAATAACTGGAATATATATATATATATTTTTTAAATAAAAAGCTCGATGCTATGGCTTCATTTATTTAGCATTTCGCTGGAGCTCGTTATCGTATGCATTTTTAACTGGTTTAAGCGATAATTGGATGCTGCATGATAATTGGAGCCCCACGGCTTCGATCCGGCTTTTTTTCCACCCGCTCCAAGTGTAGCAGACGGATTTAAATAAAAGATAGCGATCTAATTTGCTGTTATGCCGGGCATCATTGATTTAAAATTTACAGCAAATTTTTCTTGACTTGTTTACTTTCTGTTTTTATTTTTATCGTGGTCGATCTAAATTAGGAATTTTTTTAATCTTTGAACTGTTGGTAATATGACTAAAATGGAAGTCATATTTCTAAAATGACTCGGAATGCCTATGAAGCTTTAGGCGGTTAGATCTTATATGCTGTCTCGTAAGTGCAGTCGAATTATAAGGATATATTCTAATCTAATATATTCACTAACTACTAATAAGTCGCTGATTCTCCAACGGATCGAGCAAGTGAATGCTACTCTGTGGGAACGAGAATGGGAGAATTAAAAAATAGAGAATAAATCCAACTTTAAAGTTGTACATATATTTTGAGATAAGATTTAACGAAATCTCTATCTCTACATATAATAAAAGAAAGAGTCTGTCTGTGTGTGTGTGTGTGTGTTTCGTTCGTGTTTGTGCGTAAACTAATAGACCCAGGGCTACGAAATTTGGTACATAGGTGCATCTAGACAAGAGCCAGTGCACCTCGAAGCGATTTTTTCAAAACTCGAAACACATTTTTTTAAAAAAAATATTTTTTGATGAAATCACATCATTTTTTTATTAGTTTCATTCTTTTAGAAATGTGGTTTTGGCAACACTTTTTCATTCAATGCTTTGTATACTGGTCTTCTGACTGTTGAAATGAGACTAAAATATTTATTGCTTATTTCACTGTTTTTTAAGATACTGAAAAGTTTAACATGATTTTTTTGGCAACGGGAAGTTGGATAATTTATTTATTAGGATAATTAATATTTGTATTAAGGGATATTGCTTATTTCATGCTGTTTATTTTCTTTTCATTTTTGGACACGCACATCGCAATTTTCTTATTCTGACGCGCATGTGTGTCACGAGGCACAGCAGAAAGAATTTCCTTCTCCCCTCTCTCTTTATTAGCTAATGGCAAAGAGGTTTGTTTGTTTTAAATTATGTCATCCACAAAGCACAATTTTGATTGGTTATTGCTTTCTGATGATAGTTTCATTCTTTTAGAAGTGTGGTTTTGGCAACAGTTTTTCATTCATTGCTTTGGATACTGGACTGCTGACTGTTTTCTCTTGAAAATATGAGATTTATTGCTTATTTCATTGTAATTTTATATCATGTTTTATTATATATAATTTTAATTATTTAAAAAAATGTTTTGCCAAATTTTTTTAGGAAACAAAGTTCTTAACTTCCTTTACACCATTTGAATTCTTAAGATTTTTCAACGGGAAGTTGATTAATTTATTTATTAGGATAATTAATATCTATATTAATTAATATTTATATTTATATTAAGATAATTAATAATTATACTTATTTTATTGAATTTTTTGTTTTGTAGAGACATTAGGTATTTTATTTATTTATTTATTTATTTTTTTTTTGGAAACAGGCAAAATAAAAAATTAGCAACGCCTTCATCGGGAATCGAACAGCGGACCTCTGGAATACGCGCCCAGCATGCAGACCACCACACCACGAAGGCATGCCAAGAAGGCGGGAGAAATACCTTCCCCAATTTAACCCCCCCCCCTCATTTAAAGGGCGACTGGCGTTTTTAGGAGACCCAACCGGCAAATCCCGTGTGTGGAGAATCATCAACCGTAACACCCTTTTTTGTTCGGGCGCTATTGTAGAGATATTCGTAATTTTTTGGATTGGATTATTCAATTATGGCAAAGCACAAGAGGGCTATCTGCCTAAAGGAAGGGATGCCTTTGTGGAGGAATTTCTAAGGGAAACTGGCTCGTATACACGTTACACATGGGGAAAACCACGAAAGCGCCCATGCAGCCAGCCCATTCACGGGATTCGAACCTCGGACCGAACTACCAGTGTTCAGCGTCTTTACTGCTCGGCGACTGGTGGGCAGTTATTTTTTGGAAGCAGGTAAGATGAAAAACTATTAGCTCCTTGGCCGGGAATCGAACCGCGGACCTCTGGAATACGCATCCAGCGTGCAAACCACATACCACAAAGGCATGTCAAGAAGGCGGGAGAAATACCTTATAGTTTGAAAAAGGTTGTTCTGCAGAGTAAAATTCTGTGCAGGTTTTAAATTTAATGTTTTGTGTTTCCTTTAGGCATTTTTACGGTACATTTCAAAGCCAGACGAAAGATAGTTAAATAATAAATAAAGATTAAATAGGAAGGTGGGTCCATTATTTTATCGTTTTATTTAATAACATAGCTGAAATTTCACGCAGCGATGAGCATTAAGTTTACAAAATAAATCCACTAATGAGATGGGTCTAAAACTTTACTGTATTTATTGTTTTCTATAAAAACATTGTTAAGCATTAAAAAGCATTGCTCATCTGAGTACATCCATGCCACACATTTTTTTAATTTTCGCTTTTCTAATATTAAGGTGAAGAATCTATATTTGTGTGTATGTATGTTTCTATGTTCTTTTTCACTGCAGAAAATTTACGTCACCTACACTCACCAACTTTTTAACACACATAGTCCTCCACCCAAAAGTGGCCACCTCGAAGCAAGAATCTTAAATTCCTGTTTTTTAATACTTGTTTACTTAATATTTTGTACGAATTTAATGGACTTCTGATTAATAAACTCACCGATCTGAAAGCCAGCCGTGGTAACGTTGTTCAAAATAAAATATTTTTATCTCCAAAAGCTAAACTGTTGCCATTCGGAAAATTCAAAGATACTTATCTTTAAATTTTAATCCACAAATTCGGCTATTTAAAAGCAGTGTTTTGGGACTGCCTGAAATAGAGTACTAATCTCCACGCGCCAGCATGTTACCATTCAGTAAAGATAAGAAATTTAATTTTCAGATTTAACCAAGTGCACTTCGAAGCCCGAATTTTGTTTTTTCAATTTTTAGCCCAAAGGGTTCTTAGTCTCGAAACACGATTTTGCGTTATTTCACTTTTCATTCAAGTCTGTTGGCATTTGGAAAAATGTAAAAAGTATTTTTTTATTTTTAATCCATCTGTTATTAATTAAATAATTTAAATTACTTAAAAGCAATAAAAGCAGTTGGCAAGTATTTATAGTATATATCATTATTTCATATTTTGTACAAATTTAATTACATTTTGATTAACGATCTCAGTAATTTAAAAGCGAACACTGGCAACATTGCTCGAAATGAAACATTTTTATCTCCGACATGTCAGACTGTTGCCATTCGGATAAATGTGAGATATTTATGTGTTACTTTTAATTAACAAACTCGGCTATTTAAGCAATTACAGACTGCGCAAAATATTGTCGTTCGATAAGTATACCGTTATTTTTGGTATATCGTAACAGTAAAAAACACGAAGAATTGAATGTTGAGCAACTTAGAAGTATTATTTTATAAGCTAGCGAAGAAATGCTTCTAATATAAGAAATGGAAAATTTTTTCTTAATTAATAACTAACGTATTCGCTATTATATTTACGATAAACGTATAATACTCATGGTGTAAAGCGCCCAAGGGAGATACTTAAACTAACTATGACTTAAGGGGCAGGAGTCATTGTCTTTGCTTTACTTATGTCTACTATCAAAATGTAAACCCTGTGAAATTTCTAGCTATTTGATATAAAAACTTACAATAATGGACATTCTTTGAGGGGACAGGATACCTAAAAATAAATTATGCTATAGGGTCAATTCCTCATGTACCAGGCATCCTGGTGCAGTATACATTCGGCTATTGAAAAGCAGTGTTTCCACTGTCTAAAATAAAAGTAATAAAATAATTTTATCTTCCACGCCTCAGCCTTCCGCCACTCGGCTAAGTGTAAGATACTTTAAAATTTAATTTGTCTGTTAATGATTAAGCTATTTAAAAACAAGAAACGCAGTTCTTAAAAAAGTTCCCCCTCCCCACACTTTTTAATTTCTTTGATTTAAATAAAAATTCTTATAAATCGGGAGATGTCTAATAAGAAATATTTTATATTTTTCTAAAATTATAATTGTTGGATTCGTTAAAATAACTATTAGCTCAAAGGACGTTACCCCAGAAGGGCTATTAATTTCAAAACGGCCTTAAATTAGTTAAAAATTAAATTAAAAAAGTTAATTCTTTTCTTAAACTGGAGCCACCAAATATTATCGCCATGTATTATATTTAAAGATACTAAATAATGAAGAATCTGCATGAATGTTTCTCGCATTGTGAAAAAACAATGGTACCTAGATCCATCAGATTTTGAATAACGTAGTCTTCCAACCGAACATGGGCACTTGGAAACCCGAATTTTGAATTTGTTTTATTATCTATTTCAAATTTTGTAAAACTTTATAACGAATTGTGGATTAACGATTCAAACGATTCAAACTCAACGATTTCAAAGCGAGCAATGGCGACATTGTACGGGAGGGGGGGGAAGGGAAAAACTTTTTTTTTATCTTTAGCGCGCGAGACTGTGTATCGGAAATTCTAAAGATATGCTGTTTTTAAATATTTTGTGATATTGCTGTTGAATTGAATTTTATGTAGTTTAGGTACGAAGAACATGATATTTAATAAACAAAGGTAACGCA
Source organism: Stegodyphus dumicola (assembly GCF_044657685.1). NCBI lineage: Eukaryota > Metazoa > Arthropoda > Arachnida > Araneae > Eresidae > Stegodyphus > Stegodyphus dumicola. The sequence continues at coordinate 111,034,365 of NC_140768.1, forward strand.
CAAAACTTTAAAAAAAAAGTCCTTTTGAGCGTGGTATAAAATTTGAAAGCTTTCAGAATTTTTTTTTAAATTTTATTATTTTTATTTTTATTATTTTTTATATAATATTCTTTTTCTTTGAACAACAGTTTTACTTATATTAAACTGTAAATAATTGCTAGAAGACTTTACATGCCCTTTTAGTAACCGTAGGGTGCCCCGGCAAAAGCGCAGGATTTAAGATGTCCAGTAAAATACTTTATTTTCAGAAAATGGAAAATATTTTAGCTTATTTACAACGGGTATATGTTCCGATTTAAGAAGGAAAAATAATATGTATTGTATGTTCTCTACGGCTTGCTCTGCAGCACCATACTTTCTTGGTGAAATTCGTAATCACTTTTTCACGTATCTGCCTGTCGAGGTGGCAAGTGACACATTCAATTTCCTCTTTAAATTCGGATTCTTTCGGCCTTGCAATTACAGTGTCACGCAAAACAGCGATGTTTTCAACAGATGGACTAGATCAGGAGCGTGGTGTTTTAATGTCTACTATCGAACTTTTCTCCTCAAATTTCTTTATGCGTCTGCAAAACTGTTGCTTCATTAGGTGCACATTCGCATCCAAAGATTGCACGAAGCTTCTTAAGCGTAACACTCATTAGTCCTGTTATGACTTTTCACGATCAAAACTTTCAGTTCCTTTGATTAAGGCTGCATCTCGACGAAGCTGCGAAATGAACCAACAGTGATAAAATGCCAGTGGTGCCAGGTCATACCAAACATGACGTTTTTAAATCTAGCTGTTGTATGTAATAGTTTCTATTGTCTAAAAATGAAATATTCTTTTGAGCGTATTAGTTCCTGCACTTTTATTGGAACACCTTGTAACACAGAATTGGGTAATATCAAACGTGTAAACGCAATTAAAATGTAATATTTCGATGGTACTTATACGTAAAATTGGGTTCTTCCTTGTTAAAAAAACCATCGCATAAGCCGTATGCAATATTTGAAACATACACATTACAGACTGAGCATTTAAGCTTGCTAATTTTGGCGATTAAGCGCGGTGGCCGCTTTACAGAGGAAGGGCCTTAAAATTCTGTAGTATTTCATGGAAATCCATAAAACCATTTTCAGGTTATTTTTGCGTATATTTAATTACCCTCTTTCTTGTAATCACTTCAACGGTCTTTTCTCTCTTTCAGATACAATGACGTCAGAAGTGGAAAGTGGATATTTGAAGTTCAACAAGGCTTTTATCTTAATAAGTAGGTAAATATTATTTTGAATTGTTTTTATTGCGTGTTTTATATCTTTGACCAATCCTGTCTTGCTTTGGAAATTCTTGTCTCATCTAGCTTCGAAGAACAGCTGAGGTTGCTCATGGCTTTATTCCAGGCAGTAATAAGGCATGAAGAGTGTTAATGTGGCCACAAAAATGTAGAAAATGTTCATGAATAACAAAATTTGAATACAAGAAGTTTTTTATATTCATAAACTAAAACTAAATACTTAACAGGTAAATGAAAGGCTGATAGTATTCCCTCTTGAAATTATGAAAAACTATTAAATTCCCACTTGATTGAAAATTCTTGGTTTAGGCTAAGATAGAAACGGTCGTTATATATCTTCTGTACATTTTAAAAGAGAAAAAATATGTAATTCTTGAAAAATGTTGAATGTTTTAAAGTAGATGATATATCATGAATTAAATTCATTTTGATTAAAATCAATCAGATTAAAAAGTAAAAAAATAGTAATTTTAATTATGCTTTTATTACTTTTAAACGATTTAGTTTGTTAATTAATAACAGGCAAATCAAATATGAAAGATCAATATTCTGCAATTTTTTTGAACGACAACAGACTCGAATAAAAAGTGAAATAACACAAAATCGCGTTTCGAGACAGTCCATTTGGGCTAATGATTTTTTTATTAATGTAGAAAGCTTTCATTCAAATGAAAAATGATAGAATAATTTAAAAAATAGAACCAACGATTTTTTTTATTCTTATTCATCCCATCATTTTTACATAACTAAAAGACTTACCGTTCATTATTTTGTGTATTCAATCGCCCTCTTCAAAATGTATCGTTCGTCCACCAGCAAGAATTGTACCTGAAAACAGAATTTATCACCAAGGATTAAAAAACAAGTATTTATTTTAAATGCTTAAGAGTATGTTTCTATACTTCTTTTTAGAATGTAAAATCTCATGCACTAAAACACTTAAAAAGTGTGCAATGTGTTTTTAATAGCGGGCTTTGTTACACTCATACGTAACATATCGTAATAATAATTTACAAAATTGATGAATGAGATAATAATGCGCGAAAGAACAACAACACTCTTTTCTAGCGTAAGCTGAGCGAAATTAAAACAGTAACATCTGTGAAAGATAAATTTTATTTACGGAAATTGTTTCAATATTTATTTTTTCTCTTGTTCTTGGAAGTATTTCTTTCTGCCGTCGTTTATGATCCTCGGAAGGTTTTTCGGAACTGTTATGTATCCGGTTGACTTTTCTCACGCAATTTTTTCTTGTTTTATTCTTATTAAAAGAAAAGAAAAAAAGAAAAATAAATAAAGGAGAGAGAGTATTAAAAGAGCTATATTTTTCCATGCTGAAAATATTCATTTCCGAACCCGTTACTTTCGGAGAAACAGTTAGTCTCCTCGGTCTGCTATTTCAAGTCAAGGTATTAATTATTTTAGATTAAAACAAAATGAAACATCTGCCATCTAAAGTTATTAATAGATAAGACCTTCAGATCTTCAGTTTCACAGTGCATATTCTACGAGTTTCACTGTTGCCATTGCGCAAAACACAATCTTTGATTTGTTTTTCAGATTTAATCAGTTCGCAGGCAGTTTCTTTTAACTGAACTACTGAAAACCAATAAACGCACTTCTTAGTAATCATTAGTTGTTATTTTATTTATAATAACGTAGCAAATCATCGATATTAAATTAAGATTTATTTTACCCCCCTACTCACCCACCGAATGAAATACTGTGAAAGTACACATAACAATGAGTGAAAATGCTAATAAACGCATGTAAATTACAAAAATTATCCTCGGGATGTTGCCATGTATTTCTTCATATTAAAATTGTCAAGAGCATCTTTAAGGACTGGAAGAATTCAAGTTATTTATTGTATATTGAAATCTAAAACTGCATTTTGCCAGACTCTGACTTTTTTTTTAACTTCTGGATTAAAAATGTTCACAATTTCGTTGCTTTTGTATTTCGTTACTTTATTAGTAGGATGGGAACAATCAGTACATGGACAAACCTTTTCTTTAAATTAGGAGCGTTCGTTTTCTGAGTGCTTATAAGAAGGAGAAATCCCCCCCAATGCAAATTGTGAACAATTACAAATGTAATCCACTCCATTAATCTATACAAGGACAGATGTGATGGTCTCTTTATTATGGAGGCACCTAATAGGTGGACCACCATCGCCTTTTTTATGAAGGGACCCATGCGTTCTCCGCGATTCGAACCCTGGCCCTTCGGCATCGCAATCAGCTTCCCTGACCACTATACCGACTGGGTGGCAGAAGGATTAAATTTTCAGAAGTGGCAATAAAAGACGAGGGGGAGGAAATATGCTAGGAAAGATGGCAATAAACCTGTCGTTTGATTTTGTGAACATGTCAGTAAAGTATGTAATGCCGCATAATGGCGAAATTTTAGCTATTTGATATATATATATAACTGAATATTCAGAAAGTATATGGACACCGGAGTTAGTTAATTCTAGCCTCAGAATGAGTCTAGACGTAAAGCCGAATGATATGACTCTTATTTTTATGTAAATGTTGGATAATCGTTAATTTATTGGTTGACTTATAATAATGTCAATAATATATAAATCACTGGAAGATTCACGTTTTGGTATTTTTGCATTCATATAGCCAGTTTTTTTAAATTGCGATATCTAACTTTTGATACGTTCCTCCTCTCTGTGTGCTTAATATTTAAGAAAATGCTATACTTCTCATAAAAGTCTGATGTGGACGCCACATCACTTCTCTTGTACGGTCTATTAAAATCATACACATTTTCCACTGCACTTCATTTAAACTTATTTCCTCAAATTATTCCAATATAATAACCAATTCCTCAAAGCAGGTTGAAAATTATATTAGAAATTACAAATTTTTAAATTAAATATCCCGGTCTATTTTTTCGCAGGGTAGACAAATCATAAATTCTCAGAATATATAAATAAGTTATTAGTATTCTCACGCAGTTTTATTACTTCAAAATTGGTATCCGTTAATCGTATTAAAAATTCACTGAAGTACAAATATGTTTTTCATTTTTAATTAATCCAAATAATAATGCAAATTGGCTACGAAGGCTGCCAGTGCTTTCTAAAACACGAATTCTATGAAATTCTGTGAATAAAATCTCCATTTTTAAAACAATTATATTCATCTTAATATTTTTTGACAATAATCTACATAGAAATACTCACGTATTGTTTAACATCGAATTTTTTGAAACGATACTTCTTTTAGTTATGTACGAATGTATGCAATTCGCTCTTCAATTTATATACGGTCCCTGAATATGATGTTCGATTTTAATACCAACTATCTTGTCCAATTTTTGTCGTGCAGGAGTCAATTTTTTTTTTTGTGTTTTATTTTTTTTAAACAATACAAGATTTTCCTACGTATAAATATAGGGACTTAAGAAACATGTGAAAAGTTAGATTTCTTATTTCAAACTAAATAATTCTTTTATTTTAAAAATATGAATCTGCATCATTTGAAACATTTTTGTAAGTGGAAGTATTTGTCTACAACCAACGGTTGCCAGGGTAAAACGACTATATTGGGCACGATGCTTGCTAGTTATGAGCACCTATTTTTTGAAACACATATCGAAGGGTTTTTATAGTTTCGATTTTGAAATTAAAGAGGAAAAAAAAAAAAAAAAAAAAACCTCTGCAAGTAGACGTTGTAGCAACTCGACGGTGCATAAAATCTTTATTATTATGAAAACTGGTTGTTCAATAAAGCGTTGCTATTTAAAAAGTAATTTTTTCTGATATTTTTAATGTAGAAATAAATTTTTCAAACAGTGAGCGTTTGTGAATAAAATACGTTTTTAATACTCAGTAATAAACAGCGAAATTTTTCACTCTGATTTGTTTGTGCACTTGTCGTCTGCAAATGAACTAAAATTTAAAGGATATAATGAAGTTCATGCATTCTTCTCCCCCCGCTTTTTTCTAATACTTTTCTGTATACTGATATATCCTTTGTTTTTCAAATAAAATCTATCGGCTGTGGTGGAGTTTTGTACTAATACCTAGCAATCATTTTTATATTTAAAAGCAACGTATACGTTGCTTTGCATTTTATTTAGTAACCATTATTTCCCCCGTTCAAAATACAATATATTTTTAACATATTTTGATTTTTTTTTAATCATTTCATTTGCTCTTTTTTTTTTATTATTATTCTCGTTTTTTCTGCTTTTTCCCCCCTCGTTATATTTCCTCGTTGCCAGTTTATAAAACTATATAAATACAGTTGTATATAGTACATTAGGAATAAAACATTGAGTAAATTAGGAATAAAACTTCTGATTATCCTGTCTGAAGAAAAAGGTGTAGGATAAATATTAAAGGTGTAAAATTTTAAAGTGGACAAAAATGTCAAGCTTTTGGTACGGGAAATTAAAATTTGTTTTAACAATAGTGTAATCTTTAAAATTGAAATTAAAATAATCATAATAGCGCCAATGAAAAGATTAATATAAGAAGCAATGAAAAATGAAAAAAAAAAGGGGGGGATAAAAATATTAATCTTCCGAATGTTTCAAACAGAACTTGTCAAGGGGTAAGTATTTGAAACAAAGTGGGTCGATTAATGAGTGCTGAATAACTGAAAGTTTCACATTTGCCTCCGAGCTATATGTGTGTATCTCTATATACGGTTAATAAATTATACAATACGGCATTCAGTCCTGCTTGATTTAAGTTGCACACATACACACACATATATACATATATACAACTATCACATTCAGTCTAATTTATTTAACTACTCGTGTGTGTACTATATACTGTTGTTTATTTATTTATTTAAATTTTTTCCTCTAATTCTTACTTCTTTGTATAAAGTCTGCCTTCACCGGAAATATATATTTTGACCATTCCTGGATTCATTTTCAGTACCTTTTTGCGTGACGTCTGTACGTATATACAGAACAACGAACTTTTTATTCCGAAACTGAATGTAAAAAGGATTTTAAAAGTATTTTTTTGTGATATCTGTAGATACGTATGTATTTTGCACAATTCGAAAACGATTAGCCGTAGAACGTTGAAATCTTATACGTGGGACTGTTATAACATCTATTTGTGCACCTCCCTTTTATATTGCAATCGACACTACAAGAAGTATAAGTATATATAACCCCTCCCCCTTATTTAGTTTAAAAGTCTTCACCGGGCCTATATTTTTGCAATCGTTGATTGTAGTTGTATACTTCCAATTCAGGAGTTTTAAATGACGAAAATATTCATGTTTTAAATGACGAAAAGTGTTTTAAATGAAAGTGTTTTAAATGACGAAAATATTCATGTTTTGGCAGTGTCAAATTAAAAAGAAAATTAATTTTGTAAAAATAACGAAATGATGTTTTAATGCGATCTCTCATTTCCTGTGCTTATATTCGGAAAAGTTTTAGATTTGTTGTAAAAAAATGAAATTAGAAGTTTTACTCCTTTAAAAGAAAAATTCACCAGTATATTTAATTTCAAAATTCGAAACTTTTTATGTCATTTTCAACTTGCGTTGATAGGTCGCTTAATTAAATTATCATAGAGGAAATAAGTTTAAATGAGTTGCAGCAAAAAAACGGACAAAATTTAATAGGCCGTACAAGAAAGTCATGTAGATGTGCACATCAGGATTTTTTTTGCAAAAGTTTTTTTTTTTTTTTTTTTTTTTTTTTTTTTAATATATATATATACTTGTAGATTTTAAGTTATTAATTAGTTTTTAGAGTATTAGATTGTAATCTTAAATTTGCAGAAAGCAATATTTTTTTTAACTTTTTAATTTTAAATTTAGATATTGTAGACAGCCCTTTTTCGGTGAATATAAAATCGCCATATTTAAAACGTTAATTGCTGCATAGAAAACTGTTTTATTTTCCATAGATTTCCATAGTTTTTTGTTTTTAAATGTAAATTATTATTTAAGATATTATACTAGAATTCAGATTTTACTGACTTTGGGGGGTTGGGGTAAATTCATAATCTGGGCGCAATTTTTTTATGTTTAACTCAATGCAAAAAAAATAATAATTAGCCTATTAACTTCTGCAGAATACTGTTTTTCTGTAGATTTCAACAAAACCTGTATTCAGTTACTCCAACAAATCCCGTATTCTTCTTATGAACAGTCACACTTCAGTAGCGTTATAAATATACTTGGTAAATGCGTCTTGCCGAAATGTTTGAAAAGGAGTAATTACGAATTCACTTTCAGAACGCCGGAGAATTACTCACGCGGGAACGCCGCTGCAGTGCAGGGCAAAACAGCCTTGGCATGACTTATGCTAAACGCAGTTGGTTACAAATGGGTGTGCGAGGAATTTTTCGCCTTCCGAAAAAGTTTCCTCTTCTCCAATGCTTGTTTCAAGCCAGATGACTGCCACTCCATTTGTCTGCTAGTTGAATTGAAAGCATGGCTCTCGCGCCGCGCGCGTGTGTGCGTGCGTGCGTGAGTGAGTGTACGGCTCGCTAGCATCTGGGTCATGTCTTTCTTCCGAGTTCTCTCTCACACTTTTCGCATCGATGTGAGTGGGAAAACGGAAAAATAATACGGAACCAGAACCGCCATGTTGTTTCTCTGCACTTTTCACATAGAGATGGCCTTAGCCGCCGCCATTTTGTTGTTGACGACAGGTTATGTCATTCGGAAGGAAGCGTGTTAGATTTCAGTGCCGGGTGGTATTTATTGTCGAGCTGCGATGAAGATTGTTGTCACATTTCGGGAGGAATTATGTGATAGCTTTTTAATCTCTAAGCCAGTGGTCTTGAACTCAGACGGCATGCGGGCCGAATGCTGGATCTAGAAACAGCTCAGGATTTTTTTTTTTTAAAACAAAATGAAAAAAAAATTTCACATAAATTTTTAATTTCGCGTGTTAAATATTTGTCAAAAGGTACATCCTCCCGGGGGTTGACTCAGAAGACGTCCTGGGAAGTACTGGTTAGGATCTGTACCTAGGCAGTCTCAACCACGGGGGTACATAAATACTCTTCACAGGACTAGAACCCGAGTATTGTACTCAGGTAGGTTCGGGCTTGGCAGGGACCGTACTGGTACTGTCGTGTCCGTTCCCTCGGCTGTTGTGGAGCAGATAAGTAGATATTTAAGCGGGGCTTTTCGATGGGGGTTTGGCCCTCATAGTCCCAGTGATGGGGACTGACTGAGTAAGGCAAGGCACCGAGAACGAATTAACTGCTGCTGAGGGAGTGGTGCCCCGAGGCAAAGGTGACATTGGTATCTTTTTTGACTTCCTGATTTTTCTACCTCGCCGAGGCTGAGTATAAAGCCGGGAAGGGACTGTGGGGTCTACGCTGTCACTGATGAGTCCCATCCAGAGCCCGTTTCATCTAAACTTTGTACGGAATCTCCAGGTCGAAGGTTCGGTCTCTGGCGCCCATGTCAAAAGGTACAAAAGTAATAATAATAATAATATCGTAAACAAAAAAGAAAATAATTTTATATTTATCATCTATTTGAAATCTACAGTTTAGTACCTGTAAGAGATTTTTGCTGGTCACACTGTGCGAGTTATGAAATCTTTTTTAATTTTCAGAGAAACGTTTCCAAGTGGGACAAAGCTTGAGAATAAAAATAATAACAGACTAATTTCTGCTTGCATAATATATGTGCCTAAAAATGCATTGGACACATTAAAAAAAAAGGAAATATGAAATGCAATGTTTGTATGTAAATAATTATAAATTTCTTTATTTCTTATTATAACTTTACACTTGACGGCGTTTCGATTATGATAAGGTTGGATTATGATAACCTTGGAAAAAATTACTAGAAATTATCTCCTTCATGGCTTGTACATGCTCATCGGTCAATCGGGGTCTTTTCCTATTAATTTTCCGCTGAAAGTTGTTCGCTGGAGAAAAGCTGTTCACATGCATATCTAGATGTTATAGCAGTCCAGCATACAAAATTTCAATGTCCTAAGCTAATTGTTTTTGAGTTATGCAACATATGTGCGTACGCGCAAACGTCACAAAAAATCCATTTTAAAGTCCGTTTTGGAGAGGGAAAAAAAAAAAAAAAGTCCTTTTATTCCGTGCGTACGTACAGGCGTTACGCAAATAAATAGTCGGAATGGATTCGGAAGCGATCAAAATGGATGTTTCTGTTGAAGTGTGATTTAGCGATTTCAATACTTCCTTTACTTCGTACTTTATTTAATGATTATTATTATGGTTAGCAATAGTTTTTCTTTGAGTTTTTGTCTTTTATCCGTAACAATGGTGTTATAGATAATAAAATATTTGTCAGCATTTCTGCTGGTAAAAGGATTTCTGAACGTTTGAATAATTTTATTTGTGAAGGCTTTATGATCGCTAAACTCTGAAACCTTTTAGATATGTTTTCTTCATATTTTCATCCTACTTATTTATTTACCCAAAATTCACAATAAAACAGGGGCCCACCAGCGGCCGAGCGGTAAAGTCACTGAACACTGGTAGTTCGGTCCGAGGTTCGAATCCCGCGAACGGGCTGACTGCATGGGTGTTTTCGTGGTTTTCCCCATGTGTAACGTGTATACGAGCCAGTTTCCCTTTGGAAGTCCTCCACGAAGGCATCCCTCCCCTTAGGCAGATAACCCTAGTGTCCTTTGCCATAATTAAATAAACAAACACAATAAAACAAAGCTACGGATATGAATAGCTAATAGAAAGTAAGTAATCGCAGTAGCGTCACATGTTATACCCCCCTCAAAAAAAAAAAAAAATCGTGCATTGAAAAGAAATAAACACGTTTAATTTATTTTTAGAAAAATACCATTGATTGTGGTTTCGTAATGAGAGGTTAAATAAAAGACAGTAAAACCTGTAATATAGAACGTCATTGTGCTGACATTAATATTTATAGCTTGCAGTTATGCTAGGCGTTTAACTTACACATTACAATTACTTTAATATCCTCTTAAAATTTCTGTATAGCGCGTTATCGAGAATTTCGAAACACTTAAATATAGTAGTATCCAGCATAAACTTACGTGACATGGGAGTCGAAACAGGCTGTAGACAGGAGTAGACAGGATTATAGATTATCAATGTACTCTAAATTATTGTAATTCTTGCCAGTATAGCTGTATTCGACTGATTTTTTGGACTGTATTCTTTTTTTTCTTTTTTTTTTTTTTTTTTTTCCCTTTAGGGGTTATTGTGTGTATGTGTGGAGGGGGAGAACAGTTTTATCACTGTTTCGTCTTCTTTCTTGATTTGTTCATAGAATGTCTTTAGGCTCTTCTTGGGTATTCCGTGAATCTCGTGTTACGTGTTTTCTGAATTTTTATATGCCAAAATTGTTTCTTTGATGTAAGATTCCTCTCTTCAGAACAAAAAGTAGTCAGGCCAGAAAGCAGATCTTACGAATGAGGCGATAATTGTTAAAAGAAATGTCAAGATACCAGATCTTGCAAAAAGGGAATCGATATATTTGTCTCTACATTTGTGAACCAGATAATTACAGCATTGTACGCAATGATAACAGAAAAATATGCAACAAAAATTCATTGCTTTAGGAATGACCGATCGAGTCTTTCTTAATACAATGAAATATTTTCAAAAGTCTTTGTTTTTGGAATATGGAATGTAGTTGCTGTTTTCTTTTTTAGGCAACCATTCCTTGCGATTTACTTCCTGTCAGTTAACCCCCCCCCCACCGAAAAAAAAATTCCTCAGTACTGCCCATGGAGGTAAGAAAGGACTTACTTCCTACCTCCAATGGTACTGCCATTTCTTTAAACTTCTAAAAGCGGAGTTTCCATGACAGAGGGAGTTTTTTAGCACCCATGTAGGTGTCTGTCAGTTTGCGCTTGCCTGTGGTTTACAATTAAAACATTATCACAGTCAAGTGGGGAATATAAAGAAAAGTGAAGGTACTTCTACAGTGACTTCAAGAGTTATAGCTTTATTGCATTTAGTCAATATCATTTATCATATGAACTTTTGTATTTTAAGGGAGGGCAATTAATTATCGAAACGGAATAATAATTTTTAATGCTTTTAACCCACCCCACCAAGCAGTACAGCAAAGCTACTTAAAGACTTACACTAAACAACCATCATTTACATGGCACTAGGGACCAGCTGAAGAAATCCTATATTCTGCACTTTATTCTTACCCATGCTGAAACCGGAAGGTAACGAGATTGCCCATGAATTAATTAGCCATGTATCTCAAAAAGGACTCAACAAATCTTCCTCTTTTAAGTGGTGCTAACGTTGTTGCAAGGTTCAAACTCAATGAACATTCAGTGGGAAAAAAAAATGCAGGTCTACGATATTAATGCCAGAAGAGAACTCACCAAACCGTTACAAGATTAAGAACGAGGCATCTTAACGGAATGAAAATTAGTCCTGATAGCACAAGAATGTATACCCATTTTAGGAATTGCTTTGATACTGGACTTGCTGTAGAATATATCTACAAGTGCCTTGCAATATTGGTACGGCTTCAGATAATTATTATTACTATTAGTTACAAGTGCCTGGTTTTCGGCACTTAAACTAATGGCCGCCTTGCCTCCCAATACTTCTGAGTCACAGAACTAAAATCGTTAAGAGCAAAAGCGTGTTTAGATGTTTACTGACCATGCTAGATTTACAAATAAAACACGCGTGAAAATGAAAAAAAAAAAAAAAAAAAAAGCGTTAAAGCAATCACGCCCAGTTTTTCAAATCGTTGGTGGACATCCTGAAGAAAAACTTGATACCATCGATATCTTTTAAATTATTAACTAATGGTCTACGGGCTCATTTAACTCTTCCGTGAACCAACCAAAAAATTCATGCTTCTCACTCCGTTCACTTTACTTCAGTGGACTGAAACAAAATCTGCTGAAAAGCTCGGAAGTGTATTTATGTGTGTGTGTAATTTTAGTAAGCTGGGATTATTTAACGTATAGTAGTGTATGGATTACACAAGTCCACGATGCTATTTATTCTCTTGCGGTTAGTGAAACACAACCACCACGAGCAGCCTGAATTAGTGGTCGATTACGTTTTCCTCTATCATTAAAAGTTCTCTGCTTTTTAATCTCTGCCTAAGAGTGGGGCGGTGCGGAGCATCTCAAATTGTATTTTTTGGGATGAAACCGGAATAGGCGAAACGGAAAGTCGCCCTCTGAGGACAGAGGGAAGCGCAAATGGTTTCCCAAAATGGCCTTTTTCCTCAGAGTTCGATAAATCGATGCGAACTCTCCTCCTCGCGCGCTGCAGCTCTCTTCCACATCCCTCCTCAATAAGGTAATGTAGTTACGGATCCGAGAGGAGAGAGTCTGATAGATGGCGAGAACGAAGGAGCAGAAAAGATTAAAGATTTCCATTGTCTCCTTTTTCTTTTCCCGTCATTGGTGGCACGATTGTCATCTGCTGGCCGCTTCTCTTCTTTTAAAAGTGTTTCAACAGCGTTTGCGGTCATATGCCGATACATGATCGTAGTTTAAAAGCACTATTTGGAAGCAGTTTCATTTTTAAATTAATTTCTGTAACAAATTAACCAATTCGTCAACTCTCTTACTTGCTATGAACAAGGAAGACTAAATTTGCCAGCACAAATTATTGCTTAACGTAAAATATTGTATAAGTTTTAAAGACTTTAAACAATGCTTAATATCAAATGTTTATCTCGATTAAAAGTAAATGAATTACAAAATTTTTAAGTGGAAAGCTGTTGAGTATTTACGGGTAGCTTTCCTCTAGAGAACAGTGTTTGTACTTGTCCATTCTCTTTCTTGGTAGTGTAATATTTGGCGCCTTCTGTGGTGCACCGATAGCAATGTTGTCGCCAAAGAGATGGCTAAATCTTAAGCAATAATTTTGCCATATTACATTTTAGTAAATTCAAAACTCATAATCTTAAAACATGATTTGCTATGATTTTATATTTGTCACCCATTTTACATAAACAGAAATTAAAACTACACAAATTAAATTAAGAATTAAATGAACACAGAGATTTAATTAATTCTTGGAAAGCCATTAACTCTTTTCATTTAGATAATTTCTTTTGTGTTCTTTCCAGATTTGAGTGTTATACTATTATGTACTTTGTCACTCGCTTCCTACTTTAGTCTTTGAGTAACTGCATACACTCAGCCCTCCCCAACCCCCCCCCAAAAAAAAGCGAACAGTTCTATATGTCCCGTTCTACTGGATCGGTTGACGAAATTCAACTTGCATTTTGTCTTAATAAGCCAGCTGATAATTTTAAGTCTCCTCCTTTTTAAAATTTTGGTAATTATGCAGAATATACTGTTACATACTAATAATAAAAATACTGTTAGAAAAAGACTGCATGATATTTCTTCTGTTTATCTCACTATTCTGAAGAGTATAAATTATTTCATTTTTAAATCTTGGTGGTCTTCGAAGTCGAGATTACATGAAGATGATCATGGTAAGTAAAAGATTAAGAACCACTGCTTTAAAACATTCGGTTAAATTATCATACCTATTCTATTACTTCAGTAATCACGAACAATGTTTTTCTGCAGAGATCGATGACATTTTATTTATTTTCTGTTTGAAACCAACTTGAAGTTTTATTTTGTTTGTATTACATCTTTCTTTTGAACACATTCAAAGGATAAGCAGCCTGAACATTGTATTATCATGGGGGACCTTTAAATTTGCAATGTGTGTATTTCTTTCTCATAAGAGTCATTGACTGACCTGAAAGTAGTATTCCAAAGAAAATGTCTGATGGCCTTGAACGACACACTTTCGCCGGGAACGTCGGGAAATACGGCAGGTGTTCAGACGGGGTTATCCCCTCCAGCCTCAGAGCGAGTCCTTTTTTTTTTTTTTTTTTTTTTTTTTTTTTGAAGGTCTGCCTCCTATTCCTTGGGAAATAAGCGCGGTATTGTGTGACGTCTGGAACTTTTTGTTGAGCTATTTTTTGTTGTCGAATTTGTGGAAAGTTGGTCGATTTTTATCTTGTGATCCTGAGAGAAATGGAATTTTTATTGGTGCGGCAGGTATAAGTTGATCTTCCTAGTCTAAATTAAGTCCTTTTCAGAAGACATGTTAGGGCATTTCTTACTTTATCAGTTTGTAAATATTAGTTACTATTTATCCTGAGCTAAATTCATATTTAAATGATTTTAGGTGAAATAAGTATACATAGGTATGCATAGGCATTTAGCATTTTATTTGGACAATATAAATTTGAATATTTTCTTAACACCAGAGGGATTATTAGGCTTAAACCTCATTTATTTGTCCTATCACCTTTCAGATGTTGCCAATAATTGTTATCGTCATATGCTATTTTTAAAGAAATAATATATCGAATATAAAGATGAAAATTTGTGGCAACACAAATAAAAGGATGTTACCACCTATTGTTGTTGAAACTCAAAAATAATTCATATTCTTAAAATGTCTTTCCTAAATTCAATATAAACTTGTAGAATCATAATATTTTAAAAACGTCAACACGTAAATGATTCAAACAGTGTTGGCACTTAAATGCAATGTAAACCGAGTAATACAGGAAACTGAATACAACAAAATAAGGAGTTTTGAAATAGCTACACATTCTCCCACCTTTCGTATTGCAATATAATACGGTATATTTCCGTTATGCAACTGCCACGCGTTTATGTGTATGTGTACTTTTCAGTTATGTATCTGCCACGCAACACGTACAGTCTTTAAAACAAAGAAAAGAGTATATATATGAAGCCTGTTAGGAGAAACAATTAACGATTACGCTTTGAGGCCGAATCTGGCTCTTGGTTATCCTCTGAATATTGAAAAACAATCCTTACTTCAGGAGTATTGTTAGTATTGTCGTATAGAGTGGGAGGTCTCAAGTCAGTCAACTCATTAGAATGTAATTCCGAAGCATAAAGACGTTCTAGCAGCTTGATAATGCATCCACCAGCAATACTTAGTTCAGCCGCGTGGCTAATAATATATTTATGTGGAAACAGCTCATCATGTCCCAATGACCTTTTGTGTTGTAGGAACTAATAATTACTCTTCTGTCAGGAATAATAATTCCTTTCTTTTAAACATGCTTGAGGACTGTGAGAAAGTTCACCCAAATATTTTTGTTGAAAATGCATTCGTAAATTATTTTTTAGAAACTGCAAGTAACGAACATGTTTCGAGAGATCCCTTGAGCCTATTGTGTCCAAATCAATCGAAGTATCTGTTTTATATCCTGAATAAAACGTATTGGTGTTATAGTTTTCAGTTTATTGAGATCATCTGAAAGGTATAGTAAAGATCATCTATTTATAGCACATTCACACTCATCGATTTCTTCCTATTACGGAATATCAGTTATCCGCTAGACAGCTCCGTACTAGATGAATTGACGTCGGACTACAACCCGGTCGGAATCTACTTGGATATCGGTTGTTATATTGCATCAGACAAAAGAGTGCTTATTTCAAATTAGTAAACTTTTGCAAAGTTCTAAACAACATTCAGTGCACACTCCCAGTGATACATTTGATAGCTTGATTAGGAAGCTCAATGATGACAGCGGCATATGGAAGTTCTTCCACTACGTTTTAGAACTATACGGCACCCAGTACTAGATTGGAATCTGTTAGATCAGAGTTCTAATCTAATCAGAGTTCGAAATTTCTGTGTCAAACTAGGTTCAGCACTTATGCATTCTTAAAGAAGCGTGTTACGGTCGTTTGCAGGAAGCGTCAAAATTTGATCTTACATTTATCGTAGCACTAGACAACGTTATCGCTGGTTTATGTGGTAAATAATGACTTTTTTTAAAAAGGAAGGTTCTCAGGCACTATTTCTGTAATGCTCTTTTTTTTTTTTTTTTTTTTTTTTTTTTTTTCCCTTACCCATAAGAAAACTGCCTCATATATTATAACTGCCTCATATATAAAATTCATACATATTTTTCTTTGCAAGACGTCGAGTAACAGAATAAAATCTTACTTCAGCATAATCATATTCATTATAAAGAGGGGGAGGGGGTAACCGTGGCAAAGAAATTCCATATCTTTTATTGGATATAATAGTCTGTGTATCTTCTTCAAGAGCCTACGTAGATTTCCTCTGTATAGGATTGGCTATGCCTGAAGACATGGCTATGCCCAAATGTTAGTTATGTCAAATTTTGCAATCTGAGAGACACCACATTTATAGTGCAGCAGTTTTTCCCAGATCCTAAAATATGCCATCAAAATTTAGGCTCAATGACCTTAATTCCATATGCAAGAATATGTATTTCTACCCGATGAAATCTGCATTAAATAGTTATCTGACAGGAAATATTTCTTTTCAAACATCTGTTCGTTTTATTGAACGAGTTTCGAGTTAACATATCAGTTTCATCTCGTACTCGGGGAAGTGTGGAACAACTCTTATCGGGAACAGGTATTTTACATGAATATTATACTCTTTATATGTACTCTGGGCAGTTAAATCATCCTATCCATGCTCTACTTCTGGAGTTTGCACGCCACCAAATAACCCTTTTCCGTTCAAGAATTATTTAGGTTTAGTTAACTATAAACTTTCAATGTAACTAAGCCTGATATCTTTTCAATATATGATCGATTAGTTTCATGATCTAGCAATGTACGAATACACTAAATGATATAATGGTTGTAATGATTCAAGGCATATCCATGTTCTGATTGGGAGAGCTTGAGTCGTTAGTCAAAATTCATAGAACACTTAAATTAATGGGACTAATGTAGATTAGAGTCCCAAGATAATTTACCTAACAGCACGAACCAACATTTTATTAACCAAACTCAACACATTTTACGCAATTTCCGCATACAGTAGCGCCCATGAAAGTCCTATCAAATATTTTACATGGCTCAGTCTACAAAATTCAAGCATCAGTGTATTTTTATATTTTTCTTTCCTTTGGCTTGCGGCGGGAACGCCGCCGCTCTGCCAAAGACTGAACGCTCAGCGTATATCTAATAAAAACAACCTCGACGTATACCTAATAATAATGTTTTTAAATAAATTGTTCTCTGAGAAGAAATGTTGGTATATAATGTTTCCGTATTGTCTTTATTAAAAATTTGTGTGTCAGAACTACTTTAATTTTCTTAGGTAATTAAGCGCGAAGAAATACGCACTGTTTTTACACAGATGAGGCAAAAAATGCTACTGTGGTGTGTTTTGCCATGTGTCCCGGTCTTAAACATACTGGGCAGCATTTTCTGCGTAATACAGCCTCTTTTTTGTCTTCTCTTCTCATCTTCCTGGCTTTTCCACAAACTTTAATAACGTGCGAACGATCATAGAAAATACACTTCTATTTATCGGATGCATACAGGACTGACGAAACCAATGCGGAGGCAAAATGTCTCTGAAATTTCACTGGGCAGCTGAAGTATCTGTTATTTTTAACAGACTCCAAAACCAGCTTCTTACACAGAAGTCGGTATTCTCCATCATTACCGAGAAAAGTTATCATTTCTTCCTACGATTCACGATTTATACGATATCTGTCCCGAACTTTCAAAATGTAGGTCGGTAAAGACGATTCTGCTACTGGATATAATATTATGGCATATTTTTTTGGTCGTAACGCCTAGTGTCTCTAATGATGTTAGGTGCATACTTAATTTATCCCACAGAGATACTAATTTCATATTTGTCCTATTGTGTTAGAAGTGCTAAAAGATCTCTAACGCATACTTCAATTAATAAATCTTCTTTTCCAAATGTTGATTTCAAATGTTCTATAACCTTAATGTAATTATATTTAGACGGTGGACAACTTTCCGCAGTATTCCTGGTTTTGCATAGTAATTTTAAAGAAGACGTGCGATACTAAAAACCCATCTTCTAGTATGCGCTTATGTTTATGAATACAGGAAAATTGTCCCCAGACTGCAATCTAGTTCCTCTTAAATCAAATTCCTTCATATCTAATTTCAAGAAACTGAAATTATCATTTGTAACCGTAGATATGTTAGAAACATACCTATCATTATCTTTGACAAACTTTTCGTAATTAGTTTTGACTTCAGTAAATTTATCAGTGTAAGTTTCAGCAATATTAGCTTCTATTTAGTCGTAATTAATCAATGATAATAGATCATTGTCCACTTTAATAAGCTGTATTGTATATCTAAATTTCCATCCGACGTAGAAACAAAAGCTTCAAATTCCTTTACCTACATTAGTTAAGCGAGCGTCTTAAACAAGTTCGTTTCGCTTTTAATTTACCTCTTGCTAATTCTTTCATATCATGCCAGAACATGGTACGCTAGTCTGTTGCCTTTTGACGAAGTCTAAGAATTTTTTTTTTATCTTTTAAATTTAATCTGCCTGTGATTAACAAACCAAGTGATTTAAAAGCAAGAAGCGCACAATTCTTTAACTATTAGCTGAGCCCGGGAAAAGATCCGAGCTGATTAAAAGTATATTACATTTTTTCTTTTTACTTCCTTGTACGAAGTAAAAAGGAAGTATTGTAATCGCGAAAAGCTTCAGGCAGCATATTTCAACGAAAATATCCACTTTGACCGCTTTCGAATGCAATTTAACGATGTTTTTGCGTGATATCTGTACGTAAGGACAGAATAAAAGACTTTTCCTCCAAAAAAACTAAAAACTGCTTTAAAATGAATTCTGAAGAGAATTTTTCGTGGCGTCTGTACGAACGTATGTACGTACGCGCGTCCGGACGTACGTATCTCGCATAACTCAAAAGCGAGTAGCCTCAGAACGTTGAAATTTTGTATATAAGACTACTATAACATGTAGATGTGCACCTCGTATTTTGGTTTCAGTCGGCCGCACCAAACGTATATAAATATATTTATATATATATCCACTCTGTTACCCGGCTCAGTGATCTCAGTTTTTTTACTCTTATATGTTTGTAATTGTACATTTTTTGCTTTAAAAATGATTGAATTATGTTGTTTTTATCTTCCGGTTAAGGGTTTTATGCCTTTAGTAAATCTGTATATATATTTTTAGAATTATCAACAATTTTAAAATTGTTTAAGTGCCGCTAAGCCTAATTTGATGGCGGCCATTGATGTTTACATTTGAAACAGGAGACTAGTGGATTTTTTGCCAATCTAGAGAAACTTAGCCTCGCAACAACAAAGATAACGCATTCATTTATTATTGCCAATTAAATCATGCTTAATCCTTTCTTGAATTTTTTCGAGGAAATAAGCGTTTAAGATTTACTTCGTAATTTTTAATACAGGTATTTTGAGTTTTTATGTATTTTTGCCTTGTCGCGAAGTGAGAACTGAATTAATTGAATGAGAAATACTCAATCGTCTGTGAAAAACTGTTTCTTTTTTGTTTTGTTTGCTTAATTTCCTTTATACATAGTTCTAGCTTTATTATAGTATTTGAATAGAACATGTGGCAACGATTAGATAATTCTTTAAATGATATAAATTTTGTGCATTCAGAGTTATAATATGAACGAAATATAATGCTGTTAAGTGAACCTAGTGCCAGAGTGTCGCTATGGTAAACAAAGTGAATTTTAAAGAATGCATTTATTTTATTGTGTTTATGCGCTGTCGGCGAAGTAGGTTTAATTCAATCTAATAAGTTTAAATAAAATGCAAGAAAAAATGCGTATAATTTAATATTCAGTACAAGGAAGTCATGTGGTGTACACATCAGATTTTTTTATAACTACTTTAGGCTGTACCAGTGGCTAGTTATTTGAAAAGTGAAACGGACAACAAAAGTGGGATTATTCTGGAACCCCACTTTCGACACAAAAGTGGGGTTCCAGAATAATAACGTTTCTGAGCCAAAAATTATATGATAACGCTTAACACTATACAGAGAATTCTAAAGATACTCTGTTTTTTAAAATTTTATGATTTTGCTGTTTAATTTTATGTGCCGGAAGGTCGAAGAAAGTTAAGTTTAATAGTAAAGTTAAAAAAACCATGAAAGTTGGAGACCAGAAGCAAAGAGATAAATTGCAAGCTCAAGCATGAAAAACCGTAACAAAACCCCTAGTGCAACATTAAAATCTGAATCCTTTTAGTTCAATTTTTTTTTTTTTTTCTTTAATCAATAAGCCGATTTTATTCTTTATTTCAAATCAGGTAAATACTTAGGCGAGCGTTGAAATCATCAAAATTCTTACTATGTATTCAAAGTCCACCCGCAGTATTATCAGGACACTTGCTTGGAAACTTAGTTCTTTTAAATTATTATTAAACCGGCCAACAAATTCCTACAGCACGCATAGGGCGCTGTATTTCGAGGAAGTTTTGCTTGCAAGACTTTTACTTAGTTAGGTCTTTTGATTGATTCATTTACCTTCAGCTAAGCGACAAACGTAATTTTTTTCCTATCATCATAAGAAAGCTACCGTTTAAACTATTTCTGGGAGAATATGTTTCTAAAAATTATTGATTCTTATGATTCACACTCGCCAGTGACATAACCACATGAGCCTTCTTATCACAGAGAACATTGCTCAGATTTCACCACAGATCAGTAGATCTCTACTCCCGTGAGGAGGGTTCCATTTCATTCCTTGAAGAAATGAAGACTGATGCAGGTATTGCATGTATACCTTTTCAACATATTCCTGCGAAGTCATTGACTTTCATCTATGAACCGTTGTGCCTTTCAAAACGCACGGTTTCTAAATGTAAACCGACCACTTTTGATGAATTGAAGAAAGTAGTGGAAGGGGAATGGAAATCAATATCTCTGAAAATTTTGCTAAAACTCCTTTGATCACGGAAATCACGATGCAGAATGTCTAAAAAAAGGCTCTTAAATCGAATATTTAAAAAAATGCTCTTTGCATTTTAAACGTTAATTAAATGGTCCCCAAATCATTCTAAAAATATATAAACACCATCTTTATGTGCATAGAGGACTCTGAAGACAGAACAATTAAACCCATTGAGTTGAGAATGAGTGAGTGAATGAGATATGGGTTCATCGGCCATTCTAACAAGAGAAAATTATGCAGCACGTCGAGAGGGTCCGGCAACAGTTAATATATATATATATATATATATATATATATATATATTTGTATTGTGAATGCGGCTGCTTCTGGAAGGAAAAAATTCGAACTCTAATTTATTTTATAATACAAGGGATGGTTCGCACTTTATGGAACCGATTTTCTATTTAAATTTTCTCGTTAGCACTTTGATATAAAGATTTGGCACTTTCAATATAATAGTCTGCTAATGTTTTGTTTTGTTTGGAATGCAAAATAAGTTATCTATTGTGGTAATGGGTCTTAAAACTAACAGATGGCTCAAAGGCTACGTAAATGCTCTTTCCTAGAAAAAATATTCGTATCAATAAATTGTAAAATTCTGTAAAAAATTGAGATAATTGTATTTCAATGAAAGGTATTTTTAATGTATTAAATCTGAAAAGGGAAAAGCGTCTAGCCGAAAGTAAAAATGGAAAAAAGCCCCAAAGGAGGATCTTCAGACCGTTCAAACGCGGATAAATACCAAGAATGTTGTAGAGTTATTATATTATTTTTGTGAAGCAGGAGATGGGGAAAATGTAATGCCTTCGCCGGGGCTCGAACCTGGACCTTTTGAATAAGCTCTCAGTGTGCTACCATTATACCACGAAGGCATGCTGGAAGGAAGAAGAGCATATAGGGTCTGATCATAAAAGAAAATCCACCGACTCAAAGATTCATTGCGCCGGAACTAGAAATGTCTTCTGGTACTGTAAGTAAAATCATTCATAAAGATTTGAAGTTAAAATAAATGCTTAAACGTAAGGTTCATCCGTTTTTACCAAAGCATATTACAGAAAGAAAATCGTATTATAAAAATTATATAAAAGACTCCTAGCTGCTACTAAATGGAAATTTGTAGTAATATTCGGTGAGGTATGGGTATGTTTTTAGAAACTCAAAGTAGGAAAACAAAAAGTAGTGAAGGAATCGGACGGTGTTGAAAAGCCAAAATGTTTCTGTGTGAAAAAGTTTTGGCAAACGCCAGTATGAAACCGGCAAAATTGATAGAGCATCTCAAATCTCTTCATCCTGAAAATGCATCTAAAGATCTAGAATTTTTTACAAAGAAGAAAGCCCAGTTTTCGAAATCTGAAACATTAATCAAACTTGGATTTGGTATTTCACAAAAACTTTTGGTTGAGGCATCTTTCAGAGTTGCATATCGTATTGTCAAAAGTAAGAAACCGCATACTATTAGAGAGACATTAATTAAGCCATGTGCGCTGGAAATGGTTGAATTAGTTTGTGGACTGGAATAGAGAAAAAAACTTGAGGCTGTTCCATTGTCCAAGGATGTGATACATTCAAGAATAGTTGAAATTACTTGCAATATCTTGAAACAGATCATCGATGAATTGAAAGCATCGCCATTTCCCTTTAGTATGCAACTGGATGAAACTACAGACATCTCGGAATTGTAGTCAACTTCTTGTTTTTGTTCGTTACGTGTCTGCTGATTCTATCAAAGAAGAATTCTTATTTTGTGAGCCTCTTTTGCAAACTACAAAGGCAGTTGATGTTTTAGCGATTTTAAATGTTTTCTTTTCCAAACACGACTTCGACTGGAAACAAAAACTTCATTCACTTTGTACGGATGAAGCACCTGCGATGCTTGGCAATAAATCTGGTTTTGCCCATTTGGTAAAAAAAGAGGCTCCTAATGTTATTGTTACACATTGTTTTTTACATAGACATGCATTGGCTACAAAAACTCTTCCCACCAGCTTAAAAGAAGTATTGTCAATAGTTATTAAAACTGTGAATTTTATTAGAAGTAGAGCTCTTAAATCACCGTCTTTTTAAAACACTGTGTCAAGAAATGAACGCAGAACATGAGGTACTTCTGTACCACACGGAAGTGCGATGGCTGTCACGAGGGCAGGTTTTGAAACGAATTTTCATCTTGAAGACAGAAGTATCCCTTTTTTTAGAAGAAAACGATAACTCACTCTTCGAATATTTCAAGAAAAAAGATTTTATATGTAAATTGGCTTATTTGGCAGACATTTTTAACCACATGAACGATATATGTCTTTCAATTCAAGGGCCTGATACAACAATTATGGATGCCACTGAGAAACTACAGGCATTTTTATTGAAAATGTCACTTTGGAAAATTAGAATTCAAAATGGGATGTATGCAAACTTTCAAATGTTGAACAAAGTGCTTTTTGAAAACGGATCTCGGAAAGATAGTTTGTTATTGAATAACTTGAAAAATGAAATCTGTGAACACCTGGAAGTACTTCAAGTTTCATTTGAAAAATATTTCAATTCGGATGGAATAAATATAAAAGATTAGTTGTGCATTCGTAATCCTTTTCTTTGTGATATTGACTGGATCGATGACATGAACCTTGCCAAAGATGAACTAATTGATTTGAAAATAAAGTCGTTGTTAAAAATGGATTTCAATTAAAAAACTCTTGGACAGTTTTGGTCTTTTTTAAGAGAAGCCTACCCATTGCTTGTAAAACGAGCTATGGCAGCCATTATTCCGTTTGCTACAGTATATCTTTGCGAAGCGGGATTTTCCACTCTTGTTACAATATAAACAAAACATCGAAATAGACTGAATGTCGAACATGATATGCGCGTTGCTTTGTCGAAAAACATCCTTCATTTCAATCTGTTAATCAAAGAAAAGCAGCAACAGCCTTTACATTAGAAATTTTAATTTCTTCAAATTTTTTATACTATTGAAATAAAAATATTAAAATAAGTAAATAATAAAACAGAATATATTTTGTAATAAATGATGTTTAAGCAATTTTTTTTTTCACAGAGGGGTCCGTGACATATTTAAAATTTTTAAAGTGGTTCATTGTGCCAAAAAGGTTAAGAAACACTGCTGTAGACAGACAAACTCAGAAGAGTGTAAATAGCCCTTTTATTTGAACACGAAGAAATAACAGTGACCCATCTTGGGTTTGCACAAGCCAACACTTCTGGCTTAATTTAAACAAGCAATGTTGAACTAAAATTAAATGTAATTAGATTAGCCTAAAGGCTGTCACAATGTAAAGCCTTTAGGCAACAAACCTGTACGTATCCAAATGATCAGAAGGTTGTTGATGCTTGTTCCTTGATCTATTGCACCAAGATATTTTACTGTACATTTATTTACAATTTATTTACAAGTCGTATGCCACCTGGCATGTTTACAAGCGTTATGCCTCCTGGCATGTACATGATAGCCATATTCTGCCACCTGGCATGTGAATTGATACATCATATTAGTTTTCTGCCACCTGACAGATACGATGCAATTACCTCAATTAGCGGTAATACGCCCGACATTTTTGCGTGTCCGCTTCCCTTACGTTCTGTAACGCAACTAACCTTTTGTGCGGTGCGCCCTCTGGGCACAAATCACCGCAATCACAGAGGAGGCCAAAACATCCTCCCCCCCGATGAATTACATTCATCTTAATACAATCTTCAATATATGCAAACAAGTAAATGAAAAATATAGAAACTGAAAACATACAAAAACCTTCAAAAAGTATAAAGTTACATGTTACACTTACCAATCTTCTAGCAAAACATCTTATATCTTACTATATTGAAACGTTAACTATGAGGGTTAAACTAGAACAAACAAATAAAATTATTAGTACAATAAGAAATGAAAATAACAATAAAACATATTCAATATAAACCAAGCACTTAAGTTAATGTTCTTCAATTGGTAAAAGACACAGTTTGGTAATAGGACGTTTAATGTCCCCGTGCACAGTTTTTAGTCTAACCACTCGGACATTATTGTCTCTTCCAGGAAACACTTCTATTACTCGCCCGAGTTTCCAACGTAATGAAGGCATATTATCTTCTTTAATGATAACCAAGTCATTTAGACGAATATTTCTGCTAGGCTGTCTCCATTTGCTACGCTGCTGTAGTTGGCACAGGTACTCTTTAGACCACCGCTTCCAAAACCCTTGGAACATCTGCTGTGTTAGTTGCCATCTTTGCAATGGAGACACTCGTACTTCGGTTAAATCTTGTTCCGGAACAGCTGTTAAAGAAGTCCCTATAATAAAGTGTCCAGGAGTCAAAGCTGTCAAATCATTGGGATCACTGGAGACCGGTGTTATTGGCCTCGAATTTAAGCATGCTTCAATTTGTGCAATTAGAGTTAGAAACTCTTCATAAGTCAAAATTTGAGTTCCAACACATTTCTTTAGATGCAGCTTCATAGATCTAACAGCTGCCTCCCATATACCACCATGATGTGGAGCAGCTGGCGGGTTGAATATCCACCTTATGTTTTCATTTGCTAACCACCTTTGAAATTCTGAGGTTGTCTGGACAGATGAAACTGCTTCCTTGAGAATTTTATTTGAACCTATAAAATTAGTTCCACAATCACTTCTTATTTCTTGAGGTTTTCCTCTCCTCGAAGCAAATCGTTTTAGAGCAGCTAGGAATGCTTCACCTGATAAGTCGCTAGCAATCTCTAAATGGATAGCCTTTGTAGCTAAACAAACGAAAATACAGACATAACATTTAATTGGTCTTATACTTCTTCCCCTTTTCATTTTCACAGAAAATGGGCCGGCATAATCAACGCCAACCTTTGAAAAGATTCTACTTGGAATCACTCTACTTGCAGGTAGTTCTCCCATTAATTGAATAGATGTTACTGCTCGTACTCTGCAACATTTTATGCATTTCCAAATGCATTTTTTAATTTCATTCTTTGCACTTATTATCCAGTATTTCTGTCTTATTGCGGATAACATTAAATGCAACCCTCCGTGTAAGTGTTTTTCGTGATAATGCTGTATCATTAATTTTGTGAAGTGATTATTATTTGGCAATATAATGGGATGTTTACTTTCTCTGGTAATTTCTGCGTTTCTTAATCTACCTCCTACTCTTAAAATTTCGTTTTCATCTAGAAATGGATTAAGTGAAATGATTTTGCTTTTAGTTTTAATCGGTTGTTCTGTCTTTAAAGCCTTAATTTCTTCTGAAAATTCATTAAGTTGAACATTTCTTATAATAAATTCTGAAGCCTTCCGTAACTCATAGGCGGTAAGCACACCAGATTGCTTTTCACAAGCGGATTTACAGTTGTTCACGAAGCGCAGAACATAAGCCATTATTCTCAGTATTTTGTTTAAATTTCCGTACAGTTCAAGATTTAGTAACGGTTCTGTAGATTCCACAAGTGTTTTCAAAGTAACACATTTACGCTCTTCACTAACGTTTTGCAAGTCAGCTTCGGTATTCATTTCGTTTATGTGATGTCGAATATCTACTTCTGAAAGCCAGGGTGGCCCAGAAAACCAATCACTATCATTAATTAGAGCTTCAGCATCCATCCCCCTCGTAAGTTTATCAGCAGGGTTTGTCTTCCCACTGCAAAAGTACCAGTTGTTTAAAATTGTTTTCTCCTTGATTTCTACCACACGATATCTAACAAATTGTTTCCACTCGTTGGCAGATCCCTTGATCCAGTGAATGCAAATTTGGGAATCAGTCCAGTAAAATATATTTCCCTTATCCAACTGCGGAAATATCGATTGCAAATACGAACCTAATCTTGCAGAAATTAATGTTCCCAAAAGTTCAAGCCTAGGGAGTGTTACCCTTTTTAATGGAGCCAAACGGGATTTCGACACTATGAAACTTGTTGTACATTTATTTTTCTTCTTAAATCTAAAATATGCTACGGCACCATAACACTTGGGACTGGCATCAGAAAATATGTGAACTTCTATAAACTTCCAACACATATCACTGAAGTACTGTCTGGGAATTTCGAAAAACTTTATTTTTTCAACTTCTTTTAACCATTCCTGAAATATGAATTCTGTATCAAGGGGAACACTTTCGTCCCATTGAATACCCTTTTCCCACATAGTTTGCATTAAGAGTTTAATTCGAACAGTAAATGGATTCATAATTCCTAAGGGATCAAAGAGCATACCACATGCTGCTAAAATGATGCGTTTAGTTACTTTGAGATTTTGTAACTTCTCAAACTGAGATACATCTATTTTCAAATTATCATTGACATTGTCCCAGATAAGACCTAAAACTTTCAACGGTACCAAAGAGTCTTCAGATGTTTCACGAGAGTCAATTCCATTAAGTTTCCATAGTTCATTCAGCTCAGGTGAGTTTGAAACCCATCTACGTAAATTCATACTGGCCTCGCTAAAAATGAAAATCATGTCCTTGCTTAAATGTAAGGCCTTTGCTACATTAACTGTCCCAGAAATTAAATCATCTACGTAAAGCTCTTTTAACATACTGCATGCCTCTTCGTAGGCATCTTCATACTTTTTTAAATGCAGTCTTACTGTAGCTGTTAATAAATAAGGTGAGCACTTGACCCCGAAAGGAACTCGATTGTGTTGAAGAACTTGTAAGTTGGAATTACTGTGATCGAGATTTGACCCTTCTTCATTTATCCACAAAAACTTTAAAAAATCCCTATCTTCTTTAGCTAAGCCTACCTCTAAAAATGCACGCTGAATGTCGGCACAAAACGCAATTGAATGTACCCTGAATTTAATGATAATCTTTAGCAAATCAGGATTTAAATTAGGTCCGCTTTCCAAACAATCATTAAGTGATAAATTTCCCTTACTTTTAGAAGAAGCGTCAAAAACTATTAGAACCTTTGTAGAATCCTTCTGCTCGCGCACTACCGCGTGATGAGGCATGTAATACCCCGTTTTCAAACTACTATTTAAATACGTATCTACCCGTTCCACTATACCATCTCTCAAGTGTTCATTAATTATCTCATTATATTTTAAATATAGCTCGCTATTTTTCTGAAACTTATTATTTAAAAATTGTAAACGCTGTTTCGCGATTTCATAATTGTTATTTAAACCTTCAACACCCTCTTTCCACAATAATCGAGTTTCATACCTTTCATTCTTGTAAGTTGTATTTCGTTCAAATGACTCTAAAATTTCTTTATCTGATAGAGATATTTCTTTATCCGAACTTATCCCAATTGCTTTTAATTCCCATAATTTTTTAACTCTTTCATAATCTAAGTCCTCATTTACAACGGTTATATGATTAACTCTTGCGTCCTTACACTTTGATCCTTCGTCCTTGCCTTGAATCACAAAACCGAAAGTGCTTTCTGTTGCGACTAATTTTTTACAAATCTTCACGTTTCGTTCTCCTAAAATTTCCCAAATATAATCCGAACCTATTAATACTTGAATTTCGTCACTCGTACCAGCATCTGCTAATTCTATTCCCTTCTCAAACGCCATCTTTCGTATCCACCGAGAAGGAACTTTTACTTGCCCTAGTGTTATAGAATCAATGACTATTGCGTTAATTTTTATCTTTTTACTGGGATGGCTTACATTTTGCAATACGATTTCTACGATATCATACAAGCGCTCTTTTGCATCTTTGCATCCAAATGTGAAAATAATAAGCGCTTCTTTATTAATAATTTTCAACCCCAGTGAATCAACCACTTCTCGTAAGATGAATGACTTTGTTGACCCTGAATCTAGCATACAACGTAATACCTTTTCGTTCCCCCTTTTACACCTAACTGTTGCCGAAAACGTCTGTAAAAGAACGGAAGTCGGTGGTTTAATTTTGTTGTTATTTTCATTACATAAGAGCGAAAGAGAAGCTTCAGGGATTGGCGTTTGTTTTGTCTGATTGGAAGTATCCGTCTCTAAATCTTTCGATGCGGCGTCACATATTAACGAATTATGTAAACCTTGGACATTGCACAGTCTGCATTTTTCATCTTTATGAGCACAGAAACGCCTTGGATGCCCTTTCGAAAAGCAAATAAAACATAAACCTCGATCCATTAATGCCTTTCGGCGAGCCTTTAAATCAAGTGCGCAATCATGATTCATATGACAAGCAGATAAACAAAATATGCAGACATTTTGATTCTCTTTCTTAGGCGGGGTAGAGAACTTTCGATTTGGATTAAAATGTGAATTTTGAAAGTATTTAGAGGGAGTTTCACTTTGACTAGTTAATACCGAAGCACCTTGCTTATTCGTACTGTAATCATTTCTTTTAGAATGCATGTAAGATTTATTTTGATAACCTTGATGGGAACTTTTGTTTCGTATTGATGTTTCATTTACATCAAAATTCTTAGAACGTGCTAACATCATTGATGTTTCCCTACATTCCACTTCAGTTTTCAAGAACGTTAGTAGTTCATTAACATCGAAATTTTGTTTATCACTTCTTTTCCTAGTGAATTCTAGAGTTAAATTCTCGGGTATTAACTTTAACAAAATAGGGGATAATAAATGTCCATAAGAACCACTAGTAACATTTAAAGAATTTAAATTCCTTATTTGTATTTCTATATCGTCATAAAGCTTCCTCAAAGAAGCCGTATTTCCAGAATATTTTACAGGTTCTAAACTCAACAATTTATTCATATGCGCATTAATTAGCAGGTCATCTCTGCCAAAACGGTTTTTTAGTATATCAACAGCCACCGTATAGTTTTCACTAGTAAATGTTAATCCACTAATAGCATTTAAAGCTAAACCTCCCAAAAGCGATTTTAAATAACAAAACTTGTCAACCGAACTGAGACTTTCGTTTTGGTGAATGGAATTACTAAACTGATTCCAGAATTCAAGCCAAGAACAAGGATCACCGTAATATTTTGTAATCGTTAATTTTGGCAATTTTAAAATATTAACTTCACAAGATTTCAACTTCGGAGATATAGTTTCCTCACTAGAATTTCTAGATTCAACTTTACACGCGTTTTTTCTTAATTTTTCCTGAATTTTACATTTAAAACTTATAATTCTTTCCTGATATTTCTGCGCGGAAATTACTTCTGTTTCTAACTCCTGTTCCGTAATTATAAGTTTTTCAATCTCAAAATCGTATTGTTTCAACAACTGCGATTTTTCAAGTAACATTTCGAGTAATTCTTTTAATTTCTCATCCGCGGTTTCACCCTCTTCTAACAATGCAGAATCTATTTTACTCATCAATTTAGTAGTTAAGCTACGCGTCACCATACGCAACTTCTTTGCCTTATTCATAGCCTCCATTTTACCATTAGATTCTATCAACTATAATAATCACCAAGATTTTTATTCAACAATTCTATTCAAAACTGGAAAAATGAAAAAGGGCCTACCTCGAATTTCTTCGCGTTAAATCCTGGCTTTTCAGTCATGAACTCACTAATTTTCTTCGTCCATTCTTCATCTCCACAAATCAAGTCCGGTGTCACCAGAAAAAATTGTACGTATCCAAATGATCAGAAGGTTGTTGATGCTTGTTCCTTGATCTATTGCACCAAGATATTTTACTGTACATTTATTTACAATTTATTTACAAGTCGTATGCCACCTGGCATGTTTACAAGCGTTATGCCTCCTGGCATGTACATGATAGACATATTCTGCCACCTGGCATGTGAATTGATACATCATATTAGTTTTCTGCCACCTGACAGATACGATGCAATTACCTCAATTAGCGGTAATACGCCCGACATTTTTGCGTGTCCGCTTCCCTTACGTTCTGTAACGCAACTAACCTTTTGTGCGGTGCGCCCTCTGGGCACAAATCACCGCAATCACCGAGGAGGCCAAAATAAAACCTTTAGGCCATCAAACAAAGTAATGCCCAAGAAGTCTCTGGTTTGTAGAAAACCGGCGAGACAAGCCTAATGATTAGAAGTATTCAACGCTACAGAAGCGAATCACTACTTAATCACGATAACAACGTGACCTCAAGTAGGCAGAACACGCTCTAAAATCAACTTGCGAAGCCTTCGCTTAAATAGCACTTTTTTCTCTCTGAATCTGAATAAACGCGCGCTATCTCATACGTTCTGGCATTAAAAAGTGTGAGTGAAAAGGAAAGCGACAGAAAGGTTAATTTAACTCAAAATTAACTATTAGTAAAAAAATAAATAGATAAATCCTCACAACTTATTATAGTAAACACCTTAGTAGAAGTCGTCAAATTTTCATACTACGCCAGACACAGGTAACCATTCGCATAACCATTCTTCAGGCAACGTGCTGAGTAATAATTATTTGGTAAAGCAATGTCGTCAATTTCATGAGCGTTCTTTTTGTTGTATTCCAAGTAGCAATGGTTTTCATAGATAAACCATGATATCTGCTACCTTAAACGCAGTTTTAAAATATGCCTTTGGGGAATTGAAAGAATTGCGGTAAAATTTCTGCTAGAATGCAGCTTCACAAAATCGCTAAAAGAAACAATGATGAGAAGCATTTGGTAGATAGCCGATGCGCAACGCTGATTTTGTGCATTTCTCTGATTTTTTAAGCGAAAACAGATAGCTATAGACACGTGAAGAACAACAAGAGGGGGGGATAGAAAATTAATCATAAGGATTTTGCGAAAAATGTATTTTATTTTTTTATGTATCGTGTAATTTTTATTTACTAATTAAAGTTTGTGTTTTAAATTGCTAAAGTGGGTTTTCTCTTTATATGTTGATGATGATTAAAAAAAAAAAAAAAAAAAAAAAAAAAACTCCAATTGCGCTTTAATACATAAGCACTCGTTTTTAACACCACAATTTCTTGTAATTTCATGTTTGATTTTTGATAGTAAATTGCTTAATTTCTAATTTTATATGATTCAAAAGATTTCCGATTTATTCGGCAAGAATATGAATTTGTTGATGTTATCTATAGTTGCGCTTAAGAAAATTTTAAGAATAGGATCTTCATCTCGCAATTTTGTTTATCTTTGGGGGCAAATGGTTGATTGTGTGCACAATAGGTTGG
Organism: Stegodyphus dumicola; assembly: GCF_044657685.1. Classification (NCBI taxonomy): domain Eukaryota; kingdom Metazoa; phylum Arthropoda; class Arachnida; order Araneae; family Eresidae; genus Stegodyphus; species Stegodyphus dumicola. The sequence continues at coordinate 111,066,384 of NC_140768.1, forward strand.
TTTGGTTTATTAAATTATGGCAAAGCAATTGAGGGCAACCTACCTAAAGGTAGGGAGGGTTCGTGGAGCACTTTCTAAGGTAAACTGACTCGTAAATACGTTACACACGAGAAAAAACACGAAAACGTCCATGCAACCGGCCCGTTCGCGGGATTCGAACTACTAGTGTTCAGTGACTGCACCGCTCGTGAGCCTATGCACTGTATGTATATTATACCATACCATTGCAGTGTTCTGAAGGGGTTACTGATCAGATTATTCCAGCAGTTACTGGCACTCTGATGTCCGCAAGTGTGCTAATTTTTTCTTTTTATCTGCCGACGATATCAAAATTTGATTCTTCTGGCGGCACATTCTTCTGTCTATTTCTTCCTACATGCATTATGTAGAGTCTGCAAGTATTACATCGTTTAAACATATCAGATAATCATTTAAAAATATCAGGTGATCAAATCTACCACGAGAAGGGTCCGAATGTAAAGATTTAAAAATAGGAAATTTTTTCAGATGAGGGGGGGATATTTGCTCAAAAAAAAAAAAAAAAAAAAAAAAAAAAAAAAAAGGCTGCACTAGACTCGGGCTTTTTGTTTCTACATTGCCGTATATCCCTAACGTCGAGCCATCGAAAGCGACAATCAGTTATGGATTAATTTCTTTGTCAAATGACAATTACATGTGAGCATAACTGGCGAGCAGTTTATATGTTGATGATGATTTAAAAAAAAAAAAAAAAACACAATTGCGCCAAGCTGGTTTGCTTTAATACATAAGCACTCGTTTTTAACATCACAATTTCTTGTAATTTCATGTTTGATTTTTGATAGTAAATTGCTTAATTTCTAATTTTATATGATTCAAAAGATTTCCGATTTATTCGGCAAGAATATGAATTTGTTGATGTTATCTATAGTTGCGCTTAAGAAAATATCCAGAATAGGACCTTCATCTCGCAATTTTGTTTATCTTTGGGGGGCAAATGGTTAATTGTGTGCACAATAGGTTGGTTTGGTTTATTAAATTATGGCAAAGCAATTGAGGGCTACCTACCTAAAGGGAGGGAGGGCTTCGTGGAGCACTCAGTGAGCAGTTGTGATTTCAGTGTGCTCGTCTGTTTTATTTGGAACATGACCCCTGAGGTTCTATATAATAGTTATCACAGTACTTTGAGGAGAAGTATTTTTAGGGATCAATTGTGATCTAACAGAACGCACTCTTCATGTCTCTTTTTCTTTCACATCCTTTTGCTTTGTTTAAATGATGCACAGATCATCTAAACATATCAGATATTCTTCTTTTTCTTTAAAATCCTCAAATTCAGCTAGAATATCGGAAAATTTTCCATTGCATTCTTCTTTTAAAAACGTACTTGTAGGTTTCTTTGTCGTTATCTCAAGGTTAAATTTCTCTTATTATTTACTAAAATGAGAAATTAGAATGTCTGATATACCAACTGTTCTGGTAAAAAATACACCTATGTTTGATTATGACGGCATCGATCACGTCAGCCTTTGTCTGCCATTTTGCACCCGATATCAATATGATAACAAACTGTGTTCACAACGTGTGATGAACTACATTTAATCTATAGTTTTACATACGACACCTACTTGGTGCCACCCGAAGGCGCGGCGTTAACCGTTTCTGATCCAAGATAATCCGAAACCTTACACATTTCTAGAGGATTGCGCAATGATAAATTATCTCAGTAGAAATGCTTTGCGTTATCCACACAACTTACTTGTTATCTCACCAGTAAATTTCTATCTTTTCCGTTAAAGAGGCAATTAAATGCGCAACAAACATTTCATTAATCTGCAGGTTTTGAAAAGGATCTTAAGATAATTTCCCATTTTAAAACCGCGGAATTTCATCATCGTGAATTTTTTTAGCCCAAAAGATAGGTAGGTAAGTAGGTGACGGAGAACGAGGACGCCTGGTGTGTAACATATGTAAACAGGCATGTGTCCCGCGTCCTACCAGGGCCGAATCGGAAGTTTATTAATTTTAAAAGAAAATGCATACATTGCCATACAAGGGCGCTTTTGACATATTCGTTGTACATTGCTATATTTTTGACATGCGTTCAGATGATGGTGGACATATACATACATAAATACATAACATGTAAATATAACAAAATAATAGACATGCAATTAAACGTATAAGCAAGCATATAAATAAACACATAAACATAAATAAATATCTATTTAAAGGAGTTGAAACACTTCTTACAAATATTAACATACATAAATAAAGTATAATAAAAATAGAAATAAAAATAGAAAGAACAGATACAATAATATAATAGCATAAAAATAACTAATTATATATAAAATAACTAATCTAAATATAAATAACACATAATTAAATAGTCATATAAGGCTTGCAACAAAATATGTAAGCACAAAGTATAATTATAATAAATGCAAATAACATGATAGAAGTGTGTATACTGATGATTGATGCATTGTATTACAATTGTCATTATTTTGGTTGGCAGAGATCTTGTCAAATGTCCATTATTTTACAGATTTTATTTACAACAACTTTATTAAGAAACGGCGGTAAACTTCCCTATTATTACATGGCAATGACAGAAAGGTTTTTGTAATAGGACATGCGAATAAGTAGTGGTCAAGCATACCGATTTGTTCACAGATGCATAAATCTGTTCTTGAAATCATGCTTATAGAAGTATGATGGAAACAGGCCATGCCCTGTGATAAAATTGAGTGATGCTGTAGGTACAAGTCGTTCTGTTGTAACTTTTGGTAAAAGATCCTATGTACCGCCTGCTCCTTCCGGCCTTGGATTCATTCTCGTTGCCATTGTTGCAGATAAAAGCCCAAAAGGAGCAATTACTTTCGGAATGGGATTTCGCTTTGGTTCACTATAAATAGCGTATTACTTTTCAAATTGTTGGCACTGGATATTGTCACTTTGTATTATTTTTAAAGAAATTAAATAATGAAGAATATGCATGTATGTATGTATGTTTCTCGCATTGTGAAAAAGCGACGGTATCTAGAGCTGTCAAATTTTGAATAATGTAGTTCTCCATCCGATCATGTGCACCTGGAAAACCAAATTTTTTATTTCGATATTATTTATTACATATTTTTGAAAACATTAATGAATTTATGATTAACAAAGTCAACGATTTGAAAGCGATCGTTAGGAACGCTGTTCGAAATTTAAAGATTTTTATCTCCAGCGTGTGAGACTATTGCCATTCGGAAAAATGCAAGATGCTTCCCTTTCAATTTTAATTCACAAACTCAGCTTGTGACAATATTAGTATTGCTAAATCTATGATGTAGGAAAGCAATGTGTGGGTGGCAGGAAATAGAAGAATTTTATCTTCCAGGCTCCAGCATGTTGCCATTTATTAAAGCCTAAAATACTTTTACATTTAATCTGGAAGGTATATGAGTAATAGACTAAGCGATTTAAAAGCAATAAACACAGTTTTTAAGACTTTTTTCCTTCTGTTTTTTAATGTGGTTGATTTATGTAACATGTACTGAAATCGTGAGATGCCTAATTAGGAATGTTCAATATTTTTATGATATTACACGACCTGGACTCATTAAAATCGTTATATACTTTTTCCTTTTTATGATAACTATTTTAGGCAGTTGGCCGCACGAGTTGTTAATTTTTAAAGAAATAATATAGCGATATAAAAATATGTATGGTAACATTCTATCGGAAACTCTAAAGATGTGCTATTTTATCTGCCGTAAGTGCAAGGAATGTTATATTTAATAAATAAACTTAACACATAAAAAGTTGCTAATAAAAAGATATAAAGAAATTTTTGTTAGTCGTGTTAACTAAGAAAACTGAATTTTGATATGATGAACTGAGAAAAGACTGAAAAAAATATAAGGATGTCTATCTCAACATTTAACACTGCATTAGGAATTCTAAACATATGCTGCTATGCAGCTTTTAAAAATTTAAAAATTTGTGTTTTTTGGGGGTGTTGAACAGTATATGAAGTAAGTGCGAAGAAAATTATCCCCTTTTCTGTAAATAAAAAAGGGGCTAGCAGGAATGAAGGCAAGGGCAGACTGGTAGACTACGAGTTCAGGGAAAGCGTAAAAAACCTTAACTATCCTTTTTGAGCGACCGTTAAAATATGAAAGTTTTTTTTAATATATTACGAAGTGTCAAGGTGTAGTAGGCTGTCATAGAAATTATTTTGATCAACAAATTTGCTCCTTTTTTGCTTAGGTATTTCAAATAAAGAGAACGGAACGTCTTAAACGGTTGCGATACAGTGATACATACCGTACACCCTTAACTTAACGAAGTCATGTCTATACTAATGAGGAAGGCGAGTGAGGAACAATATCTTCGCTGTATGCGCTGCTGAAACTCACGAATGGATATATATCACTTAACTCTGACTATCAGTCCAATTACATTTAATGGTCTTGTGATCATTATCCGTTCACTAGCAGCAACGTGAATGCTTCTTTTTAACATTTTCGTTAAAACTCTTAAAGCAACAAAATCGACTCTCCTTTTTTCCCCTCTAAATCTAGCCTTCTTCAACTGTAAAAATGGTCGAAACCCGAGAGAACGCATCGGATAAACGACTGACTAAAAAGCCGCGTACCTCTTTCATTAGCAATAAAAGAATCCTAAAATAAAGTAATTAGAAATGTAAGTTAAGTAAGAGAAGAAGCGAAATAATATTAGAACTAATTAGCTATTCTCATTAAAGCAGGGGGGACAATTTATTATACTCTGCTTAAGCAGAAGTGGAAAAGAGATTAAAAAAGAAGAAAAGCAATGTTGCTTGTTTTATTCACATCTCCTTCGAAACTATTACCAAGAAAAAGGCAAATAGTAACTTACGCCACCAGTTTAAATTGTTTTTTTTTAATAAAGATTAGAAACAAGTGTTTTAAAGTAAGCATTGGATACATGACAAGTAAGTGAATTTTAAGTGTGGCTAAATTAAAATGGGAGTCGCGAAGGTCTCGCGTCGATAACATTATTTCATCTTCAAAAGAATTAGGAAGTTTTCAAGTCTTGACTTATTTTTCCAATTATGAACATTTAATCCTTTCAACTCGGTTGTTGCCTCTAGAGCGACAACGTAAATCTAGTATACCATTTCGATGACCACACTCAAAGGACATTAAAGTTTTCTAATGATTACTCAGTATGAACTTTCGGAGCACAAATTTAAAAAAAAATTATGTTTCCGTGAAGTTTTCTATTGGAATGATCTAAAAAAACTAACTAAAATTTTGTTTATAGACGGACCAATATAAAAACTTATGTTACTTCGGAAAAGAACGTGTTCAATTCATTCAGGGTCTAAATTCGACTCTAAAGAGAGGGATAAGGTGTGTTTGCATGTGTAAAGTAGATTTGTTTATACTCTCTGCATAGTTTGGAAAGGTAGATAAGCAAGTCAATAAGCAAGTCTAAGATTGTAGCCTAAAAGAAATAAACTTTCAGAACTGAACGCAGTCGGTCTTGAAGTATAAAACGGCTTACATCGAAAACTGCACCAAATTTTACAATTTTTTGATAAATTTTCTTCTCTAATTTCCTATTTGGTAATTTACATTTTCCCGAACAAGTGCCATCGAATTACTGGTCACTCAGCTACTGGAATGCGAAAAGGGTTCGAAATAAGAAATATTTTCGGAGACGGATGGGTATTTGCTCAAAAGACCTGAACTAGACGCGAACCCGAGATTTCTTTTCTATGTTGGTAGATAGCCGAACCACAAAAGGCGGCAGTCAGTTTTGCATTAATTTTGAAGTCAAATGGCAATTGCATTTGAGCATAACTGACGCGCAATTCTGAACCGAGTGTGCCTTCCTATTTTATATGGAACAAGAGGTAACCCGACTGATGCTTATGAAAGGCCCTTGTATCCCCTGATGTTCAGTGTAATTTGTGGACGAATATTATTAGGAGTCATTTGTGATCTAACAGGACGCACAATTCATGTTTTTATCTCTTTCAGTTCCTTCTCTTTGAATTGGGACTTGGTCTAACCTAGTGAAGGATGACCAAGTGAAGAGGAAATTAATTTTGCCTACTTTAGCGGAACCCCTGTAAACACCTGAGCATAGACTGAAACTCTAGCGAAAGACTTCTGCTGCTTTAACTACGCTCGTGTCCTACATTGAGAGGATTTGCACATTATTACGAATTTATGAAAAACTAATGGACAGGTTTTAACGAAATTAGGTATGAATATACATTTATAACAGAGAAATAGATGTACCATTAGAAAGTCATTATAGGTACGCATGATTATCAGTAGAGCTCATAGTACAGGAATGTCCAAAATCTATTTTGTGATATCAATCAGAAAATGAGTATAATATGAGGGATGGTCCTCTCTCACATTCAGACAGGTCGTGCAGCGTGACGAAATCCTGGCCAAGAGCCAGTTGAGGAGATCCTGTGGCAGTGAATCCCACTCCGGCAGGAAGACAATTCTTAACTCTGGGATGGGTATGGAGGTGAGATAAAATTGTTCCCCAAGAGCGTTCCAGACATGCTGCATGGGGTTAAGAAAATTTGGTTAGTCAATCTATGCGGCAATATCCTCACTTTCCAAGTAACCAGCCATCGACCACTTTCCACTGACCATCTGAGCCCTATGTGAACGATCGTTGTCGCCCATTAACAGGAACCCACGATCAATTGCGCCCTTGAAAAGTCTAAACAGAGATCTAAGATCCCCTCTCTTTACCTCTAGTCACGGAGATTTTTCAAACACATGCAGAGATGTGAGGCCATTCAACATAATCCCTGCCCAAGAATTACACCTCCACCACCGTAATGTTTCTTCTCTAATGATGGGAGGGGGAATGGTATCATGTTCCAGGTACTCTCCAGATTCAACCACGTGGAGAATCAGTGTCTAGACTGAAACTCGATTTATCTGTAAAAAGCACGGGGCTTCGATGAAGTCTGCTCCAAAATGCATGTTGTCTGCAGCTTGCTAAATGCGCTGTCTTGTATCCTGTAGTGAGCGGGATATGCAGGCTGTGGGCAACTGCAAACCGTGCATCTTGGATTCCAGTGGCAGCATACAGCTCACGTGAGAGCTGTGATGCTGTAACAGTCCTTTGTCGCCTCACTGAAAGTGCAAAAATAATAGTCCTCATTTGTCGCTGTTGATTTTGGTCGACCTTGTCCATGTCTTTTTGTTATGGATGTGGTTAAAACTGTTTTTACAAATTTGCAGACGATACTAGGTGTTACATTATAGCCACATGCTTCCCATCTATTCTCCATCTTATTCCATCATTCATATGTTCGTTGCTACTCATTTCGCCTTTTTACCTTCTAAAATTTACCCACTCTTACAAGAAACACAGCAATTGTTGTGAAGGAGTACGAGCACACAAATCGCCCGAAAACCATCGCGTGCTAGTATTCCTTTCACAATCACAGCTCCGCAGATGCGTACGTGTATACTAACGTATTCGACCCTGAATATTTGCATAATTCTTCAATGAAGATCTTGGGGGACCTTTAGTTCAGTGAAGGGCACAGGATCGAATCCCAGAGAAGGCGTGGATGTTTGTAAGCGTATAGTGTCTGTGTTGCAATGGGGCACTCAAAATACACGGCGAGCTGGAATCCTTTCGAGGCATTGGTGGTAGGGTAAGGGAGTGAGAGACCCTTTGGATGTCCTTCTCCTCCGGAATTCCATCCGGTGTGGAAGCTTAGCAATTAAAAAGGCCCGGCGACACCTAAATACACCTGGATGGTTGCATAGGTGTCGGTCTTGCTTCAACTTGTAAGTACTACTCGGTACAGAGACCATGGCCCTGCAAACCGCTACCCAAGGTTTCATCTAATGTAAATATATTAAATCCAATTTTATTATGACCATTTGTTACAATATCCTTTTTCTTGTGGGATGCAAGAGATCATCATAATGGGTGGTCAACTATAGAAATTTTAGTTATTTGCAGTTTGTATTTGCGTTCATTTGGAATAAAAAGTTGAACTTACAATTTCGAACAATATGCTTGAAGGAGCTGGTGGCATGACTTGGTGTAATTCTTATAAAGATGCTTGAAGACGTTTGTTTCAAAAATATTGCCATTTAATGCACACCTGCTTCTCAGTGCCCCCTAAATGCCGCCACCTAAATTCCCCCAGGCACATCAGTGGGCGGCTATCGCCCACTCTAAGAAACTGTGCCGTACTTGAATGGGTATGTTGGGGAGGATACATCTCCTTTAGGTTGAGAATATGAATGTAATTGTTCTGTGAAGCATATGATGCAATCAAAATCTATCAAATCAGAAGTTAGATCTCAAGAACAACGAACTGGCTTGAAGATATGAATGTAAAGTAATCGTAATCGCCCAAACTCTTTTTTAAATAGGGGTTAAAAAAATAAAAAATAGCTAACGTACAATATAGATAATGTTCGTCACCAGCAGTTGGCCTCAAACATCTGATTAAATCGTTTACCTCACATTTCATTTTACGTAGTCTACGTGTTTAACAAGCTTGAAAGATGAAACATCGTCGATTTCGCGCCTGTGTGATTGAATTGGGTGATGTTCCTGTGTGTAGGCGTTTTCGCCTACTTATTTCGTGCTGTAAAAGGCTGGTGGAAGTCTTAAAATTCTTCTTCTTCAGTCTCGTGAGCTGACTTTTCGCGAATCATTTAAGAAGAATATGTATAGGTAAATGTTCCTAATCAAAGTTACCATGTTAAGCAAATCGCTGATTAGTCCTTTACATCACTGGAGGGAAATGGGAAAATGATAAATTGCGCTGTCGTGGCCCTAATGCCTAAACGTTTTGCTTTTTTATTGTTTCGCTGATTGTTGAAGAGACTGTACGATTTTTATATTTCTTAATTAAATGCTTATCTGAAAAGAATAACTAATCGTATCTCTCTTTATTAATAAATCAGTTTCAGATATTTGTAAGAAACAGTGGTGCATGCAGTTGGTGGCTGATTTTTAAAGCTGCGTCAACTTCATGTCAAAATGAAAGTTCTAGGTTGAAATTTTTTAATACTGTTAATTTTGTGTGTTTATGTTCATTATCAAATTCAGGAGGTATAAGCCTAGTTTGATATGAAGGGGTAGCAAGCACACTTTCTGTGGTAGAAAACTGCATTTTTAATCCCTGTAATTTTTTTTTTCCCCCTTAACTAAGGTGTCATTTTTTATGTTTCACAAATATACTACGAGTCTTACACAAATAAGTTATAGTTAGCACAACAAATAAAAACCGCAATAGTACTACGAAGGGGGGAAAATTCAAAATTTAAAAAATTAAATTGGGAATGAAATTCCGGTACGCAAAAATAGTCATCTCTAAAAATTCAGAAAAAGTAGGTGGCCATGATGCAGACAGGTCGTTTAAGCTTCACTCACATGATAGTTTTAAAATCATAAGAGCTCTAGGCTGACTTTTGTTGCTAGGTGACCAGACTTGCTATGTGACAAAAACTGGTTTAAGGATCTTGCCTGAAGATTCTAACCTTTCAACTGTACGCCAACTTGGTATAAGAACCACAAATCACAGCGACGACTGTAACCAACTTGGTAACAAATTACAGCGACGACTGTAACCAACTTGGTTTCAACTGTATGCCAACTTGGTATAAGAACCACAAATTACAGCGACGACCATCACTCGACGGTTTCGCCGAGTCAGTTGCATATTTACGCATTCGCAACTTTCCCTTCTCTGATTGGCTACGGTTTAAACCCTGTTAAACAAGTGCGAATGGCCTTAATGAATTTTATGGCTTCGGACACAGAGCCTTATGATAACAAAACCTTCGTCTGAGTTACCTTACAGTGGCTTGAAATATTTTTGTGAGACATGGTGAACACACTCAAGAATATGATTAACATCTTCATGCCACTATCACAGCTGTACAATGCACTTAAGTCGAAGATCGCTTTATAGCTTAAAATGCGGCTGGAATGATGACAGTACGCTACTCTGATGGTGCGATCCCATGTAGTAACTGGTGTTGGTTGCGTTTGTTAAAGTTGCATATTACTTACTGCATGTAGTACTAAAATATATTTAATATAAATGTATGAGAAGTTCTAATACTATGCATAGATACATTGAATCATAAAAATTACTACTGTAGGTTATTGCTGTCATCATGCGAGGATCTTGCTGGCGGCAAGAGAGTCCCTAATGCAGAGTTTAAGAGCGTTTTGAGTTTTCGCCTTGTCTAAAACAGTTTGCAGATTGAATAAGTCACATCTTCTTAATTTTTCGGTTGTATTTTATGCCCTCTTATTCGTTATAGTTGGAATGATACCAGAAGAGCAACATGATCATTATTCCGTCAGTGTTCTTGAAATCGAAAGGCTTTCGTCACAGGCATAGTGCAGATCGCTAACCTCCTTTAACAATGGCCATGAAGTTACGATTCTTGTAATGTCAAGTGGAGCCATAACTGAACGAATTATTACTTTTTATGTCAGACCCTCTCGTCTCATACTTCGTAATATCTCGAACACTGCGACCTGGGGAGAACCGCACACGTGAATTGGCTCGTCGTTTATCGTAAACCAACGCACAATCCCATTTCCAGACTAATAGTCCCTTTTGGGCTGAAAAGCGTCCTCCACGAAGACATCCTTTCTGAGAATGGCTTTTGCATCATTTAACAAACTTCGACCTGCTACATATGTAAAGGGAGTAAATCTATTCTTTAATCAATCACTTCTATTCAGTGACTTACTGTTTAAATTATCTTCCACTTTTCTAATCAGTTAAGCCCATTAGCGGCCGAGCGGTAAATTTGCTGAACACTGGTAGTTTGGTCCGAGATTCGAATCCTGAAAATATTGTTACGAAATGTACAGGCGCGGTGAGATAGCTTTCCCGCAAAGCAGGTTAGGGTTGCCATATTTAGCGAGAAATCGACCACTTGGCGACAAAATTGGCGATATAATATGGACGGATGGAGAACCTTCTGGAACGAATTCTTACCGCTTTAGCCCAGAATGTTCTCGAACACAAGCCGAAAGCTATACAAACCCTGCTAGTCCGCAGTCAGCTAGTGTGTGTGCCTTGTCTAGCAAGCTAATAGTCAGTCATTGAGCGAGTGTCTCGACGTCTAGCGCCGAGTTGGTCGTCGAGTACATTGAGAGAGTCTTTTAGTGTATCGGGAGTTAGTGCATCGTCGAGTTTTGTCTTAGAATGTACTGAGTCGAGAGCTATACTCTTGTGTCCGTCGAGTGCATCGCGAATTGTAGCGTGGAGACTCTCGAGAGAGTACGTGGAGTTCCGAGAATGACCAAGCAGAGTCGGGAGCTGTACTCTGGTGCTTTGCAGTGAAGCTGTCTCCACCGTGATAGCCTGATAACCTGAAGGCTGTGTCGCTGATCGTGTCAGCGTGTAGTTCATCGACGACTGTAAAACGTGTTTTGGAGCTGCCCTTGACAATACTGGCTAATAAAGTGTGTTTCGATACTTCATCAAGTGTCGTCGTTATTCACTCCAAATCCACACAAACCCCGTACGAACGTGAAGGAAGAAAATAACGTAACAACAATAGCCGGGTTTTGGCGATTGTAAAGACCGAAATTAGGTTTTATTGTATTATTCATAACTGTCAGCTTGACAATACTGGCTAATATAGTGTGTTTCGATACTTCATCAAATGTCATCGTTATTCACTCCAAATCCACACGAACCCCGTACGAACGTGAAGGAAAACGATAACGTAACAGCTGGTGTCAGAAAAGGAAAACCCAACAATATAATAGAACAATTTTTTTAAGTTGAATTAAAGTCAGTAAATAAGTTTAAAATACATTAGTTTGAGATATATGTCGCTAGGTAAGGGATTAAATCGCTAAACATCTTGGTTTCGATTTCAGTCAACCTTTTAAAATTAAAGAAATAATCATAATAATTAGGTTGTCGCAGAATTTTAATAACTGTGTCGATTTTACGGAGAGGAGGCATAATTTCACCTTCTTTAGCAGCGAAAAAAGTGCGCAAATTTTTTTTTCTCCGAAAATATCTAGCCAAGCTAAGGTTTCGACCTAATTTTAAATTTTACTTTGGCAAGGCGCCCTCAGGGTATTAAGATTAGTAGTACAGCATCAGTCAAGTAATTTCTAGAAATGTTATGAACAGTTCGTAAACAAATTTTTGCATTTTTCTAATTAAGACGCTGCGTAAATGCCTGTTTATATGTTATTTGTTGCATTTTCATGAAATTCGTTAAATTAAATCGACATTTTGAATGGTATTATTTTCTCATTGTTTAATGTTAGCATTCGGTTAATATTATCAAAATAGTGATCGATAACATGATCGCATTAAGCGGCGCCTACTGTATATCGCTTTTTTCATCTTGCAGGCTAGTCATCAAGAAAAAAGTGTACAGAAAAGTTTCGAATAATGGGCACTGGTTAATATTTATACAGCGACGTTTATACAAAAGAATTTTTGGCTTAATCTTCGTGGAATAATAATATTTTAAGTCACGAAAAGGTTTCGTGAGCTACAGTATTTTCTCTTAAATCAGATCCAGGAAGTAACTATTCTAGTGAATAGTGATATGTCAGTGGTTATTATAATTTAAGCCTTTGCTGTTTTAAGACGAGTTGTGAAATACAGGTCATAAAACAATAGCCGGGTTTTGGCGATTTTAAGGACCGAAATTAGGCTTTGGTATATTGTATTATTCATAACTGTCTTCCGAATGACATCAGATATTAAATGGTGCTTATAGACGGGTAGCTGTCGTGTTCTTTTCCATGAATTCATAATGCACGCTCTGTTGCTTTCGTGATATCTGTGACATAATGTTGAAAATCTAACAGGTAATATACAAAAATTTCTGATTGCTTCCTTGTACGGAGTAGAGAAAATACTATAATCGCGAAACATTTTGGGTATGATATTTGAACTAAAATATCGATTTTGACCGTTCCCGAATCCATTTGTATTTTCCCCTCTTCCGGGGAGGTTTCGTATGCGTGTTTTGTTGTTGTTGTTGCATGACGTCTGTACATACGGACAGAATAAAGCGCTCTTTTTCCAAAACGAACTGTTAAAGGGATTTAAAAGGAATTTTTTCGTGACGTCTTTACGCATCGATCTATAGTCCTACGACAAAACAATAATAGGCTCTCTGGGACTCACTCCATATTAGAAACGGCGTTTTGTACCGGAAGTTCGAGTCGCATGATGAGAAGGCATTCCGGTGGCAGCTGATACTTCCAATATCCCGGACGTCCTTATAAAGAATTACTTAGCAGTCCAACAGGAGGCCATTTCGGAATAATGAAGACGTTGCATAGAGTTCGAGAGCGCTTCTACTGGAGTAATGAAAGGGCTGAACATACTACATATGTATACATGTATGTTTGTATGTATCTCACATACCTCAGAAACGATTAGCTGTAGAACGTTGAAATTTTATATACGCAGCTGCTATAATATCTAGTCGTGCATCTCCCATTTTTACTGCATTCGGATGAACCAACTGCATATGCATATATATTGGTTCTGTATACTTAAGGAATTTAAAGTTAAAAGTAAGTTGGGGTCAAAGCAAGGTCTGTATACTTAAAGAATTTAAAGTTAAAAGTAAATTGGAGTCAAAGCAAGGTTATTCCTCAACAATATTAATAATAGGAATCGTGTATAAGAGGTTTAACACAATATCCAAACTTATAAAAATTAAAATAAGAATTCATAGTAGCACAAACGCTAAAAATAAAAATGAAAAAGCAAAAGGGAAAAATGTTCTATATAAAGTTGGCTCTCTCTATATATAAAGTTGGTTATATATATATAAGGAAGGAAAATTAAAATCAGTTTTTCAGAAAGACTAAGAATTGAAGTGCGAATGAACTTCGTAAAATCTCATAAATGTAGAATAATAATATTTTAAAATGTAAAAATTAAAATGAACTATCACAAGAAATATATATATATATATATAAATGAACAAGAAAGAAGAGGAATCCAATCAACCTCGACATAACGTCGTCAGGAGGAGGTATGTCGAACTTAATTTGAGTTCCCCTTCCAAAACAAAATCCTTGCTTTTCTGTATCCAGAATTAGCTGATAAATCATTTCAATATATTTTTTAATCTTAATAGTTCACCCATCTTTTTGGGTGATAAATACTTTCACGTGCTCTCAATTTACACAACCATCTCATCTGAGCGACTATATATGCAACGATGTAAAGCAAGAGAAGATGGGTCATAGTTTAGGTATTGGTAAAACTTAAAAATAAACAGTGTTTCAACTGGTTTTCCTGTAAAATATTTCTTACCGACAATTTGTCTCTTATTAAGCTGCCGTCATCATTTTTATTGCTCCCATCTGTTGACACAATCTTCTTAGCTATGGAGTGATTAAATTTAAGCGTGAAATAAATGACTTGTTGGCCGGCCTGTACGGGATCCCTTTTACTTCCTTATTGGCGGCTTTTGTCTATTTTATTCGAACAACTGCAAATTGCGACAACTTACTTTTTTCCTTCTTAAAAGTTTATTACGTCTCCATTTGCGTAAAACATAAATTTACAGCAATTTAATGATCCCGAAAATGTCAAAGAAGTGTTTTAATGCCTGAGAATAAGATCTCGACAAGGAGGGAAAAAAAGTGTGGCCTTTAATCGATATTCTTGATACAGGGTGTTTGTTGGATTGCTGTTGATAGAAGAACGAGGTTTTATCATAATTTTTGGAATACTCTGTAAATGTTTGAAATAATAACAGCGATATAGTGGTAGAATTATTAAAGTATGTTTTTTGTAGAGCTCGAAAATTATTAATAGACTGAGCCTTTCTCTTTTGGTTTTATCTCAGCTATATAATTCTGTACGTATCTCGGGCTAATGGATTTCTGGATCGATATCTTTGTCACTCTAGCGCGACAACAAATTAATCTGCTCGCGAATTGCTTTACTGCGAGCTATTCGTTCGACCTTCACGTGTTACGAGTGTGCGGTCGCGAATAAAATGTCGTCGCCGACGCTTTCCGAATCTATGACCTTTTCTTTCATTCTTCTCTCAGACATGCTGAATCGATAAAAATGTATAAGTTTTTCGATAGCTAGAAGACGAAGCTTACGTTTTTAACCTAAGGTGGAATTGCCAGTGAGGAAATTCGTATATTGAATAAAACCTCTGCTGCAAAATTTATTTAGATTGATAAAACGTGGTGTAATACTTCTGAAACTGCCACGTTGTATTTCACAGACTATTTAAGTAATGAAACATGTTCATTTTTCGATAAACTAGAAGCGTAAGTAAATTTAGGAGAAAATGTAAATTAAATTGGGAGAAAGAAGTAAATTACTGCATAAAAATGAGCGTTTCATAAGCATGACATTTACAAAAATATTCATGTGACATCATTATTTGAATAATTTTGATGGATTTGTGCAAAGGTTAGTTATTTTGTTTAGGAAATATTTATTAACATATTTACGACTAAAGAGCTTGCAAGGAATTAAAAGTACTGCACCGCCACTTATTAAAATCTCTTCTATTCCAAACATATTTGAGTTTATCAAGCGCCTACGTATACAGCGATTTGTGTATTGCAAAATTCCTAATACGCGTTTTAAACTTTTCAAGTAAAATAATGACTAACAACTAATTCAGTAATTAATCCTAAACTAATAACTAAAAATTAATGCTAAATGAAACTATTTACACAATTCTGAAATTAATTTTTTTAGTTTTTAGTCCAAAGAGGCAATTAGACCAGAAGGACTATTAATTTTGTTTTGGCATTTTGCGTTGTTTTACTTTTCAAACTGTTGCCACCAAATACTATCGCCCTGTATTATAGTTAAAGAAATTAAATAATGAAGAATCTGCACAAATGTATGTATGTTTCCCGCATTGTGATAAAACAACGCTACCTAGAGCTTTCAAATTTTGAACAACGTAATCCTCCTGTGAATATGGTCATGTGGAAGCCCAAATTTAAAATTTGCAGTTTGTTTTATTATCAATTTCATATTTTGTAAAATTTTAACTAATTTTTGAATAACAAACTCAAGGATTCAAAGTGAGCAATAGCAACGTACAGGGGAGGGGGGGAATTTAATCTTCAGCACGTGAGACTGTGTATCAGAAATTCTAAAGATATGCTCATTTTAAAGTTATTTTGCGATATTGCTCTGGAACTGAATTTTATCATTTTTTGCGAAATGATACATATTATATAAAGCGAGGTCATTGACCCTGTGGTCATTAGGCGATAGCCGACCGTATCATGGCCTTAAAGCAAAATGAGTTTCGAAAAGTCACGGGATCAAGATACGTGATCTTTTCTTCGCCATATAGTTGCGAAGTTTGCCGAAAATCGTAATTTTCTTTTAAAATAAAAGTAAAATTAATAAATGTGAGGCGGTTGCATGAATTTACATTACATATGTCATAGTAAAATATTTTCACAGGCGGTAACAATATTTTTATTCAATATTTTTAAAAACAATTGTACTTTGTTTGTATAACTAAAATATCATTCAGAATCACTAAATGTAAACTTTATTTCTGTAATTTAATCAAAGTGAAATCCATTTATGTAATCAGTGAAATTTATGCCCAAAATAATATGAAATCCACATAAGAGAGCAAATTCAAATGTTTTATGGATGTAAATTTTATTCAGATTTTCTTAATAGTAAAATAAATATTAAATGCAGAATATTTTGTATAAATCCATGGCCCTACCATCGCATGAGCTATGTAAATTTCCAGGAGGCAAATATCTTCACTCCATTCACTAATAAAAGCTGGACATTTCGGTTTTCTCAAAACATGGAAAGGAATTAAAAATTCCCAAAATGCTAGAAAATTTGAGTACAAAGATAGACTTAAAGCACATTATACTTTAAATAAATCTTTCAAGCAGAAGTTAAAGAATAAAATGCTAATTGCTTGCTTGCTTAAAAAAGGCCGTCCTCTGTTTATGCCAGCTTCCAATTTTATCTTGTATCACTTTTTCCAAACCCCCCAAGAGGTAAATGATAAGGCTTGTTTTTTAAAAGTGGTTTCCCCAAATTACAAGCCTTTCCAATTAAAAACAGATTCATAAAACTTGGAGTTATACCATATACAAACGTGCTACATATTATGCATAATCTATGCAGAATAAGAAAGCTCAAACAAAATAAATAATTGTGACTTTTCATTAATACAAATTAATTTTTTAATTTTTATATGAACAGTTTATATTATTTTTTCATTTTATATTTTGTGTAATTATTTAACTTTAGAAGTTATCAAACAGTTATTTTCTAACCGAGTTTGTGAAGTAATTTCACAAGTGCAAGAATCTGTTAAGTTAAAGTTAATTCGACCTAACACTGTGCAAGCTAATTTATGTAAAATGTCCAATTGCTTTTCTGATATAAGAAATGTATTTTCCATGTTTTTAAGAGTTTCACCAAACAAGAAGTATACAATTGAATATGTTAATAAAGCAATTTCTGATGGTAATGTTAATTTTCCCCTGTCTAATTTTTTAGCAAAATCGAAAATTTCATCAGCTATATCTACTGAATAAATACTTTGCAATCAATCCTGACAATTATTGCATTTTACCACCCTTAATTCTTTCATGGAAGTATAACTCGAAGTACTTATCAGCACTAGTAAAATATCAAAAGAAACATTTTTATAGAAAAATCATTAATTAGTAACTTTGAATAATCATTAATATTCATAAATAAAATACTAGTATCCTTATCATAATCTGGTAAAGGGACATTCATATTTGATGATGAAATTATAATATTGCATTTAAACCGAAGTTTTCTTTTACTGTCTAATAATTGCAGGTAATTTATGTATTAATTTGAACCTGGGATTTGCGGATACATTTCAAAACGTGATTCAAAAGCACCAGTTTGAAATTTTCCTAACAATATATAATCATTGTCATATTTTTTAAATAAATATGGAATCATTTAAATGAATACATCTGTACTTGTTATTAATGTCTGAAAGGTTTGTAGTGATAAAATTTCTTTAATTGGTATATACTGTTTTCATATTTTAAACCACTACACTAGTTTCTTTAAGAAATTAATTTGCTCAACGTTCTGTGGAGTCGGAGTCATGGAATCGGGCAGATTTTGGGGTAAAAGGAGTCGGAGTCGCTAAAAACAGGTCGATTCCGTCTCCAGTTTTTGTTGGACAGTTTCAACTTGAAATGAAATTTAAATGAATTGAGAAAAAAATTATGACAAGCTGACTTATTATTTTTATTTATGGACTACATATATTAATAAATACTTATTTTCTATTTTATTGACATATTAATAAATAAATATAAGTTAGGAGGATGGATTTGATATTTGCCATTAGTGATTAAACTGATTCTTTAGTTACTTCATTTAGTTACAAATCTTACTACTAAATTTAGGTAAGCAGCAATAGCAGCAAGAACTCTCAAAATTGATGGCATTCTTAGGAAACGAGCAGGAAAAGGAGCAATTATTGATCAAGCAACACGAAAAGGAAGGTCATACTTGATGATAAAGAGGTAGTTAGAATTAAGAACTTCTTTAGAAGATGTAGATAACCTTAATGTTTGACTTGGAGTGATATTGCAGAATTCGAAACTCTTCTTTCTACACTGTATATAGCCACAAAAAAGCTGCAATCTGAAGAATTGACAGGAGGGCATGGAAGAATATGATATTTGTTCTTTCGGAAATGGAGGGTTTATTGCAGAAGGAATCATTTCTTCAATGAAAAAAAGAGAAACTAGTTTGCTAGACAATGAGATCTTGCTGGGTTCAATATATCTAGATCTGAAACACCGAATTTTCTTGGATGACGAACAAATTAAAAAGGCAAAGAAAGCCATCTACACTGTAAAAAAAAACCTCGAAGTTTACAGACAAAAGTCTTGTATAGTTACAGAAATGCGAACAATTACGAAGGAAATACCTGTAACGAACACAGAACCAAACAAAACTGTAAACTCTACAGGAGTTTTTCAAGAAGTTTTGCTTGGATTTTGTCCGTAGCGTGTGATCACGTGGCTTAAAACGGCTGAGAGAGAAGAACCAATCAGGAAGAAGGTGGAAAAACAGCGTCTTAGCGGGAGAGTTCAACGATAGTCGCCATGTTAGCCATTATTTTTGCTATGGTCGAGGTAAGTTCGAAATAGTGTTTGACGTGTATTTTACTAATTTTATGTAATGTATTTGTTATGTTCTTTACACTATCTATAATTAAATTCTTTTAATGTTTAGCTTATAATTCTAATGCTCCTAAATAAACCTGTGTTGAATTATTGTTAGAGTTCAAATCACAGAGCTTGTGTTCCATTTAGTAAAATAACAACTTTTATTCGTTACATCTGCAGGTGTCTGCAGTTAAACTGCTCATATTTATAAACAGAAACAAATTTGTTAATATGTTAGTTTAAAAACAAATAAGCTTAATATTAATGTTCTATCTATAGTCTAATAATTTCTCATGTTAAATATTTATGTACCTTTTAAAACATATCGCGTTAGAATATTCATATTTTTCATTTTGTTGACAGATGTAACATTATTATTCCATACATGTTATCATTAATCCCAGCGTGAACTGCTTTAGAATATTTTTCAGAGCATTATTACACTATGTATATTATTATTAATCTCAACGAAAAAGAAAAAATAAATGTAATATATTTAAAAAATTCGACAAAATAACTTAACATACATTAAAAATGGAATATCATTTCATTAATACATGCGATAAGTTCTCCTTAAAAGATTATATTAGTCGGATAGCAATTACATATTTGTAAAAGTATTCAATGTATATTATTTTTTGTGTTAAAGATAGTTTTAATCCAGGACAATCTTTACCAACTTATAAAGCATCTATTAAGTTACATTATAACCAACATTTACAAAAGGCAATCGAAATGCCGTGACTTTGACATATTTTTAACTATGATGTAACATACTAGGAACATTAAAGAAAAAAAATTCTATTTTTTCCTTTATGCTTGTTGAAAAGTAAAATATTAATAAAATGGTACAACATTCATTCTAGTACTTACAATGTAAATTTACATATAAATTTACTATAAATTTTGGTGCAAAGTTCATTATAAAATGCATTTGCTAATATTTAATAGTTATAGCATTCAATATCAAATCATGGAAATATTAGTAATGATACGTCAGTTGCATATATTAATTTCAATACTCAGCTCAATGCCAAATTTCTTCTATATCTGAGATAACATGTATTTTTTTAGAATAATTCTTTTGTGTCATCTTTTCATTTAAAAATCTCTTTGAGATATATTTTAATGTGAATTATTTTCAAAATTATCCTCATTAGAATGAATGTTGTTCTCTTTATTATGTTTGAAACTGCTGTTACGCTAAAAAATATATTCAGAAAACTATTTATTGCTGAATGTTTAAAATAAGTTCTACTGCTCCTTTTTGACAAAGAGTATCCATTTGAATTGCAGTTGGTTTTAATTAATCGTTGGTTGTATTTTTAAGAACTACTTGATAAAATTCAACAAATTAGTTCAATCTATGAGTTCATCTGAAAAACCTAAAATTTTTATTCCAATTCTGTCATGTGTATATATTTCAAGAATGAAAAAGAATTATAAATTCACTATCCAACAATATTGAGTAATATGTTGTTGATATAGCCAAACTTAAAATGACCCATTTTAAAACCAGATTAAATAAATCATCGCGTATTTTCGGTCATCGAATTTCTTTGGCGTTAAAAGTGTCATAGATTTAGTAAATCCAAGGGTCAAGGTAAGCTCAAATATTTTTTTTCATAGTTCATATTTGCTAAGTTATAAATTTTGCTGATGCAAAAGTTATGTAACTTATGCAAACATATGCTTAGAGTATTTGAACTAGTGTTGAAAAATCACTGGAATTTAAAATGTAATTGACAGTATGCCTTAAAGCTTGTTTTGGTAAAAGCATATTTATGGGTGCCCCTTGGCAAAATTTGGCGATTTTTGGCAGTACATGGATACCGAGTTTGTGCAATTTTTTGACCATGTTATTTTGGCTTGTGTAGCGACGATTTGTGTGCCAAAAACCGCCGCTACACGAAGACAGATTGCACATACCATGTACACATATCCATGTACACATCGACCTATTTTCCCTAAAAAAAAATCTGTGAATTGTACAAACTTGGCATCGCGCACTCCCTTGACTTTATCCATGTACACATCGACCTATTTTCACTTAAGAAAACATCAGAGAATTGCACAAACTTGCGCTCCCTTGATAATACAGGGAGCACCCTTCAATATACTCTAACTGCTGTTTTTCATAAATTAAAACATTTTAGGCATTTAAGATATCTTCCTGTAAGTTACAACTAAATGAATGACTCTTAAGCATAAAAATTTCAAATTTTTATGCTTAAGAGTAGAAGGAGTTATACACTTTTTAAATAACAGTGTCAGAAAAATATACTTTTTAAAATATGTAAACCATTGTTTGAAGTATAGAAAAACCTTCCTTAGCAACTATACCTCTTTAAGTGATTATGTCAAGTATTCTGGTGATACAAACATTGATATTAATTATCACTGAGAATCATGCTTTGTGAAGTAACCACCTCCATTAAATATCAAAATTGTACAAAATTATGGAAAAGTTATAGAGTGGTTTTACTGTATACTTAAAGTATATCATATCACTGTTAGATATTGATGATGTAAAAGATATTATCTAATCATAAATATTTCAAGCATTAAATAGCTTAGTGTAAGTCAATAAGTTTTCAGATTCTGACTTTGTACCCTGTCTTTCACTATGTAATATTTTTCTAGCAACTGTGTTAAGTACCAGTAAGTAAGTTTGTCTTAAATACCACTTAATGTAATCAGGTATCATCTGTTCTGTCTGTAAAACTTAATCGTAATAAGTGAACAAATGAATATCTGTAAAACTAAAGATGACACTCTATGTAAAAAATACAAGTATTAAAATGTCTATGAGAGGAACATTTAAAATATTAAATCCACGATCAATTTTTGCGACATCTAAGATAGAAAATACCCAAACTGACTAGTTAATTCAGAGGATGAATGCATGTAACATCATTGTTCATGTGTTTGTTAATTGTGTAAGTATTGAAGTTCATGCATTAATTGTTGATAACTATATTATTGGCCTTATATATATATACTTGCATTTCAAAATTTTGTATATTTTGCCAGTGAGCTAAGTATTAAATGCTGTTACGTTAAGTTCGTATTATGTGGAAAAGTAGTTTTTGATCTAACACTTTCTGAGAATTTTTTAATGTTGATCATCAAGCTTAAAGCATACGGCTGAAATTACCAGTATTAACCATTATTTAATTATTCTCCTGTTTCAGCGTTTCTCAAACTTTTTTCGAATAGAGATTATGTGAATTATCATAATTTGTGAATCACCTTGCTGCTGTTCCCTTCAGAAGCAATTTTTTAGCATATATTACTACTAGTACACTTATATTTTAATATATAATTAAAATCCGTTATATTTCATAATTAAGTCCATTGAAGAAAAGTTATATTTCTAATATTTCAAGATTATTAATGAGAAGGATGATTTGTAATTCTTGCATGGCTCTTCTATATTTGGATATATGATGGTAAGACCACAGTCTTAGTGGATATATGATAGTATATTTGGATATATGGTGGTAAGTACCACAGTTATAGTGCTTTAAATCCATCTTTTACTGCTAAGACTGAGTGGGAAGTCTGTAAGTATGGTAACCAATAATAAATTTCATAAAATGTCTATCTTACGAGAAAAGGTGATAGATGATTGTCATATGTAACTTTTTAAACTCTGAGATTTTTCAACTAGATTTTTTTGTCTCCTTTGGAAACTTCGGAGACCATGAGGGCAAGCTGTATGATCCACAGATTGAGAAGTGCTACCTTAATACATTTCAATTTCTAGAGAAATTAATCTTTAAAAAAATCTGATCATTATTAAAACTACTTTACAGATTTATTTTATATTACAAATAAATATAGTAAATATCTAATAAACCTCAAATTATTTTCTGCAAAATGAATTATTTAAATTTGTACTGTTTTTGCTTCAAAAATGGATGATACATGCAATTTATGATTTCATGAAAGGACCAAAAGGAATCTTGTTTGCAATTTAATTATTTAATTTAAAAAAAGATTTAAATGTGCAAGTGCATGCAATTATTATGAAGAGATTCTAAATTAAAATGTCACATAACAAATTTAGAATATGTTATGTACTTCTAACGAATGTGATTTTTTCTTTATTTAGGAGCCATGCTTTGAATCCTAAGAAGAAGAGGACTGCACCTTCACAACTAGTTAATTAAAAATAACAATAATATAAATTTTACGTATTTTTTATTTTATTTTCCTTTTGGATAGTTTTCAAATAAAAATAAACCTATTTTTGTTTCTATATTCTGTGTATTGGAATAAAGAGTTGAAATCCATTGCAATATCCAATATTTTCAAAATATGATATTTTTTGAAATAAAATATATGATTATGGAATATTACGTTAAAATGAAATGGTTCTTTATGTAACCTGTATGTTACACTAAAAGGCTTCATCGAATACTTGTAAAATAATGAGCAAATACTAAGTTAATATCTTGTGTGAATGAATATTATCTTACAGAATTTTTTATTCCATAAAAATCTATCTAAAAATATAATTTTGTTGAATGAAGACTTAAACATTTTTCCCGAAGACTTAAAAAGTCGTTTGAAATAATGATAACAAAAACATTAATCTGAACCATTTAATAAATGAATAGAAAATTTTGAGAACAATTAAATCATCCACAGGAATTTTGAAATAATCATTGTATTTTTGAAATCAGTTAAAGAAAGAAAATCTGAGTCATTTTGATTATAGTAATAAATTAGTTCCATTAATAGTAGGATAGAAAATTAAAATTTTAAGGAGCCATTATGCATTATCAATTTTTCATTAAAAAATTTTTAGTTTATTACTACTATCATATCAATTATTAATGCTGAATTCTTTATCTTCAGTTTTTACATTCTTTTCTTAATTTTCTAGGCATAGCAGAGAAAAATATAATTATAGGATCAAGGCATTTCCAAATACATTATATTTTCTTCCTTAAATTTTTAAGATCATTCTATATTCATCATGTATTATAGACACAGTATCAGGGGATTCTGTTCAATTTTTCAGTTAGAATTTGGGACGAAGTTGTGAAGTCATACCTACATTAAATGCTTGAATTGATTATTTGAAATATGACAAAGCAAGAGAGGGCCATCTGTCCAAGGAAAGGAATATTTTAAGGAAAACTTCATGTTACACAAACATTTACACAGGCAGCCCATTCTCTAGGATTTAAATCTAGAGCCAAATGCTAGTGTTCAGCTTACTGTCTGGCTGCCTGTAGGCAATAAATGTTTTAGTAGAAGGAATACTTGAAAAATTAAATTTAGGACTAACTAATTCTTCAGTTTTGTATTCAATGAGAAGAATGTAATTTATTAATAAAGTTTTAAATCTGGGAAAATACCTGTACAACTGTCCGATTAATTAATCTATTATTTCAATTAATGGTCAGTAGCAGAAGAGATTAAAAAGCATTTATGCCTAAAAGAATTATATGTTGTAATTAAAATGAATAATGCAATTAAGCATGAAAATAATTTTGGATAACTTGTGATAACTGAATTTAAGTTCATTGTTAAGTTACATAAGTAATTTTTTTTTAGAATTTGAAAAAATATTTAGAATTGTTTATTGAAACAATTTCATTAAAATATTTTTTTACTGTAATCATATCCAATTGCAGTCTCTTTAGATTACACTGTTGGGTATAAGGAGAATGATTTGGTTTAGTTTACTTAAGTATGGCAAAGCACACTAGGACTATCTAAGCCTAAGTGGAGAAATGCCTTTGTGGAGGACTTTCGAAGGGAAACTGACTTATATACATGTTACACATGGAGAAAACCATGAAAATACCCATACAACCAGCCCATTCGCGGGATTTAACCTCGGACCGAACTACCAGTGTTCAGCGGAGGAATTCTAGAACATTACTAATTTATTGCCAAAAAACCATTAAGTCTAATACACAAGTTTTTTTTCCAGCTATTTCGTGATGCATATGTAACTTTGAGATGTCTTAAAATTCAATAAAGGAAAGTAATGCAGATGTAAGAAAAACATAAAATTTGAGCTTCTTTTTAACATTGGGAATATTTTGAAAGAAAATGTTGTATATCTTTTAGAAAATCTAAGGTATTTTTCCTTAAAAAATCTTAATATTTAAAGTTACATAACTTCCC
Source organism: Stegodyphus dumicola (assembly GCF_044657685.1). NCBI lineage: Eukaryota > Metazoa > Arthropoda > Arachnida > Araneae > Eresidae > Stegodyphus > Stegodyphus dumicola. The sequence goes on from NC_140768.1 coordinate 111,091,722, forward strand.
TTTCCCCACAAATAAATAAATGCAGCATATTTTGTTACAAGCAGTAGCTGTAGACATTTCACATAAAACATATGTTCTACATGTGTAATTATTTATAGTAATATTACAATCAAAATATTTAATATTTAGGAATACATCATTTTTGTATTTTGTATAAGACAAATATGTTCTAATGCATAATTATTTGGAAGAACTTTTAAGTAAATTATCTGCAACTTTTACATATATATCCTTTAAAATTTCACATGAAAATACATGTTCTTACATAATCACTTGCAATAACCTTACAAGCAGAACACTAGTAATCTACAAATATTCCCTTTAGTAATTCACATTCAAAAATTACGATCTACTTACACTATTATTTCCTGTAATCTTTACAGATGTTTACATTGGTAAATCACATATGAAAAACATGTTATACTTACACGATAATTTCCTGTAACATTACAGATCAAAGATCTGTAACCTTTACAGGCATATGCTTCGGAAATCAACATACAAAAACTTTGTTATGCCTACAGAATAACTTCCTGTAACATTACATGTCAAACATCTGTAACCATTACAGGTATAATCTCTGTAAAGTTACTAAGAAAATTCCTGTTTTGATTACTCAAATAATCCATGGCATCCCAGTTTCCACGACTTTTCTTAGTAACTTTACAGATTTTTTTTTACAGTGTATGAACTTTCATTAAGAATGAAATTATTCTCAGAACAATTGGAGAATTCGAATCTGGACAGTCAAACTGCAGACATTGCAATTGGTTCTCATCATCCTTTTCCAGTTATGAATTAGATTTTGAGAAATATTTTTGGATAATATTGTAAAGGCTAAGGCAAAGCGAATGAAAATAAAGAACCAAGAGCCTTTAGCTATAAAAATGAAAAAATATAAAATAGATTTCTACACGGCCTTTGAAGAAATAGGAGAAATATGATTTCGCTTGCAAGAGACCTTTTTTTAGAACTTATAAAAATATATCCTGAAAAGTTAAAAGATGTAGCTCTAACAGTAATAGCTCTTCCTCTTACTCAAGTTAATGTGGAAAGACTCTTCTCAGCTCTGAAGTTTAGTATAAATAATTTGCTATGCCATCATTTTTTCCTGTAGCATCTATTACTTCTTTTATATTAAAAAAAAAAACAAGCTGTAACCCATGTGTATGAGATAGTCAGAGTCTTTAAAATTCCAGGAGTCTGAGTCGGTCATTGTTCCTACCGACTCCACAGCCCTGGTTCTGAGATGTAATAGCAGCATGAAATATATTATTAAAACTCCTGCTTTCAAAATTGCTTTTGCAATTCAGTTTTTACTCATGTTGTAAATATTGAAATATAGAGTTTCGTGTTATGAAAGTTAATAGAATTTTTGTGTTCCATATCTAACTGTTAGTTTATAACACGTTTATGCATACCAGCGGCCAGGCGATAAAGTCGCTTGGTAGTTCGGTCCAAGGTTCGAATTCCGCGAATGGGTTGGCTGCATGGACGTTTTCGTGGTTTTCCTCGTGTGCAACGTGTATGCGAGCCAGTTTCCCTTAGAAAGTCCTCAACGAAGGCATCCTCTCCCTTAGGCAGATAGCCCTCGATGCTTTGCCATAATAACATAAACATAAACCAAACCAAAATATAGCACTTTTATACATCCATGTAATTTAACTCTCTCTTCCTATCAGCAGTCTTCAGTAAAAAACTGTTAATGAAAGAATATATATATATATATGTGTGTGTGTGTGTGTTTAAGATTAAAAATATGTAGCTATAAATTATACTTTAAATTAGCAATATCCATTTAATTGCTGTTTTAAATTTGATACTTCCTCTCTCAAAAAATAGTACTATATTTTTTCTAAAGGACATCTTTCAAATTTAATCCGTTTAAATAATCATGCCTGTAGTACGATAAAATCTCAGCATTCAGGTTAAAGACAATCTTTACTATATATAACACAGCTACTAGCTTTTCCCTTCCCCCGCCCCGTCTTGGCTTGATGCTACCAAATGTGCATCGCCTTGTTCATTGTTAAGTAGTAAATTGATATACATAAACTGTGGGATGCATCACGCGTCCAAAAATGGTTGTGGATTGCAACTACTTTCACGAATAAATTAATATCTTCTTTTCGTCAAAGTTTTCTCCCTTATTACTTTTTGTGAATCTACACATTGAGATCTCTCCGAGTAACTATGACGCAAAGACCATCTTCTGGATCTACTCTGTGATCCTCTAACTTAAATTGCACGATAACTAATTCTGGATATCGTATTCTTATTCACACAACGTCAGGTGTACGTTATGCATCCCACAATTTGGTGTAGCTTATCACATTTTTAGACGCTGAATGATACAAGGTGAGCGACGCGTCCTAGCAGAACAGCGGAAAGTTGGAAAGTAAGTATGTATTCAGTAGAGTCGGTTCTTTGTTGAAAATTTGATCTCTGATTGGATAAAAATTATCCGCAGTGCTACGCGTTACTTAAGATGACCTGATGTGGGTTAATTTTGTGATGACGCACTTTAGATTCATATATTATGAACAGTTAGTAGTTTTGGACCGCGATGAGGAAGTAACCACATTAAAATGAGGAATAAAAAGGACTGTTCTCAAATTAAAGTTAGTCGTTTGCTTTCACATTTAAACATCCAACATTATATCAAAAAAGTGTTTATTTTATAGTTTTTTTACATCTATAATAAACAAGTGTTTACAAATTTTAGTTAAAATAACACACTGAATAACGATTATTGAAGTTTGAAAATTAAGATTATGAATTAAGAAAGTCGCTCAGTATGCTTCGAAATGAATTGAATAAATTAAATCAAATTTTGTGGGTACATTCTAACTAGAAGAAAGTACGCAATAATGGAACAAACCCAAAACTGTTCAGTAAAGTAACATAATAAAAAAATAACACGATAAAACAAATATTTGTAAATTCTTTCGTCTTTTCGGAAATTTTTCAACACAGTCATGTTGCTGAATTATATCTGGATGATTATAAACCAGAAGTAAGCGTCAAATAAATTAATTTAATTAAAGTAGTGTAAGGCCATTAGAGTTTTTCGTGTAATACGAATAAAGAATGCAATTAGATAAAATATAAAAATTTAAAAAAAATATTTCGTCTTAATAAATCATCAATGTATAATCTGTTCGGAAACAAAAAGTATTATAAAAAATTTGAACAGTATAAAATAAGAATTCTGGAAACTAAAAAATTAGACAAATTAGAAAAATTTCAATTGGAATTCGTATTATTTTTTATCTATAGATTTAAATTAATTTACTATCAGTGCTATACACCGACCAGAGTATAATATACACCGACCAGAGTATAATATATAAGAGTTCTATTTCAAGTGCAGATGGAGATGGTAAAGTCCAACAAGACACATTTTCTTCTCTTGGCATTAATCATACCTGAAGTAAATTCTGCATTTAGATTATTACCTTTGGTTGAAGAACACTTTCGTCTTCTAATTTCATCAGTACGACGTTGAAATCTATTAACGAGATTGACGTTCTTCTGAAATGAGTTTAGATGGGTGAGAAGTTCCGGAAAGAGACATTAAGGGCGCAATATCCCTTCATCTATGCCCGAGTTTTTAACCAAGTTTTCAAGCAAATAAATATCAAAGATCCTGCATTAAAACGTTTAACAATGCTCAATTCTGAAATGTGAAGCCTATTTCCGCATTATGATGCCTCATTCTTTGCATTTTCCAAATTGTATCGAGGAAAGTAATTATAAAGAACTAGGCAGAGAAGAGCATCGATGTACTGAAAAAAGGTGTCGTGTGTTTTTGGAATAAAAGTTTCGAAATGAAAAAGGCTGTAGGAGAAGGAAGGTTTTCACAATTTAGCAATTTCATTAAACCTGTATTCTGTCCCCTCGTTCGTCAACAAAAAGGTAAAGATTATTTCTCGCTATGGCAATGAATAAGAAAATGAATAAAAAGTAAACTATTTTTAATTAAAGAAACGAAGAAAGAACTATTATTAACTAAAGAAAAGAAATAAAGAAAATTATGACATCCGTCGATAGATTTTACGATTTTTATAAGTACGGATTAATTTAACAAAATATTGTTACTTGTGTACGGATTCATAATAGATTAAATGCAAACAGAATCGATGATAGCTTGATAAGATTTATTTTACCGAAAAAAACACTTTACAGTTCTGAGAATTTTTCAAAAAGTAATCGTACGGCTCTTCTTAGTATGACAGACCACAATCAGTAGTTAGCGCTTCAAACTACTAAGAACATTAAACACAAGAAAGCCTCAAATGTGATGCTCGCATAGTTTATCTCTGTGCTCTGAACTAAATTGAGAATTCAGTTCAGTTTCATCCTTCGCCATATGGTCTCAACTACTAAGAGTTTTTGTTAATAAATCAAAGCAGGCATAGGCAATTCACTTTAAATTTGAGAACTGATGCTCTCTCTGGGCTTATAAAATGTCGCCAAATGACCGCCAAGTTCAACGACTTTTGGAGATTCCTCGCCAAATTTGGCGGCAAGAAAATAAGTTTCTAAAACCATTGCTAACTTGGCACTAGCGAAGTAGTCATTTACCTCACTGTTAAATGTAGTCATTTACCTCTAGTGTTAAATGCACTTGCTCCTGTAACCTTATTTTTTAGGCGGAGCTTAGCATTTTCGAGGCATTTCATGTTACATTACACAAATTATATAAACGATTAAAACATGTAGATATTTCTAGAAAAATGAAATATCAAAATACGTAAGGCTCACAGATGACTACAGTGAAGTGAATCTTTGGGGGTTTTCTTTTCATATTTGTCGAAATTTTATTAATTAAACAGTTTCGAATTGAGTTTATGATGATTTCATGGTTAATATCTTCAAGTTTCCGTAATACTGTGAAACAAAACAAATATAATGATAAGTCAAGCCTCAAGTAGCATATATTATAAAATGAAGATTTATTTGAAATAAATATCGAAATTTAACCCCCCTAAAAAAATTGGTTTCTGAAAATGGTCAGTTGCGATCTAAACATATAGAAAGTTAAAAAAATTACAAATCATTTAAAGTTTCTGTTGCCAGAATCCTACATTTGTATAAGTAAAGGCTCAGAAATAGCAATTTTATATGTAAATTATGAATTTTTATATATAAATAAATATTAGCACTGTACCTCTCAGATCAAGTACCTATTGTAAGTTTTTATTTAGTCCACTCATAGTATTTCATTGTGGTCGGAATTTTGTCATCGACTGTTCATCTACTTTCGGATAAGCTATCGAGTTCAAATTTTGTACTGTTGGTCAATACAATGTGGATTTTTTTTTTAAATTCGATTTAGATTTTTTTTAAATTTAATGTTTAAACGAGTTTTCTCACATATTTTCGTTTAATGAACGAACTAGAAACATCAGAACTTTACTGTTTGCACTATCGTGGGGGAAATCAACCATGAAATGAAACTTGTAACTTAATTTCTGAATTTTTGGCGAATTTCTGAAAATCGCTTGGTTTTATCGATCATTTGATGTAACAGAGTTGTTGGTAGTAAAAGAGGGATTTTTCAGTGTCATTGAGACTAAACAGATGAAAATAAAATAAGTTAATATTTTTTTAATAAGTTTTTACTTAAAACTCCTAAAATAATTATGAACTAAAAGACAAGAAATAATTTATTCGCACAGTCTCATGGAAACAAGAGATTAAACTCTTACAAAAAACTCTTTACAAAATTCATCTACAATTTTATATTTACGAATAATAAAAGCGTGGGCTCCTATATAACGAAATCTTTTAATCGAATTGCATTTCAAAAAGTATAAGCTGTTAACTTTATGAATTTATCAAGGGCATCGCACGCTTTTATTATTGGTGATGTAGAATACTGGAAATAAAATAAATATTATACACATTTGAAAAATATACCACCTTTTTTGGTTCAATTCTTAATGTGATATGAGTTAACCACGAATCTGGAATCAGCGATCAAGAGCTACTGTATTTCCTCGCCTATCTCCTCTCCCTCCCCTTTTTTACTAGTTTTATCGTCGAAAATTCAAGAGGGGGGGGGATTATACGAATAATTAAATTTCCAAAGATACAGTACAGTATTTGTTACATAAGAATATTATAGCAAATGAAAAAGTAATCATGGATGAACTACCTGTAACTATCACAATATTATTTCTTTAAAAGAAACCTGCATCCCAATAAGAATACACAGTAATATTAACATTTCAGTATCTTATATCTTCATTTCTACGTCCCTGTATCTTGAAACACCTTCGCTGTTACGGTTGTCTCTGCTACTCCTTAGGCCTCAAATCATCCATAAATTATTAGAGAAGATGCAGCAGACTCCACACAATACAGACTCGTAGACTGAATGTCAATTCATGTTTGCTTCTCTGTGATGGGTTTATTCTTGTATTAGGCTGGCGTAAAAATTCAATTGTTATCTCACCCGGTCTTATTGTTGTCTGTGCTATTCCTCATGCCTCAAATCATCCATAAATAATTATGGAATATGCAGAAGTGAGCATGCAGCCGACTCAGCGAAAGCGTAGACTTGAAGTCAGTTCATGTTTGCTTCGCCGTTACGGGACGGTTCTTTTATTAGGCTGACGTAAAATTCAACAGTTAGAAGGCGAGTCCTTCGCGGGTAGTTTGCTAGGGTTTGACTTCGTTAGTAACACGAAAACTATCAGTACATGAACGAATCCATTTTAAAATATACGGGAACTTGTTCAGTGAACGCATTAAGGAAGAGCAAAATAACACTAATGTTTTTTTAATTTCAGAAATTGGAGTTAAAAAGCTGGGGGGAGGGAACTCGAAAAAATACGGTGTTTAATAGTTCAGTTTCTTCGAAAAACTCTTAAACAGTTGGTTGATTCTACGGTGATTCGATTTATGGTGCTCTTGCAGGAATGCAAACTCTTAGTAAAATGAATGCTGTGTGTGATGTAAAAAAAATTCTTGTTGTTGTTGGTACTTTTTGTCAAATGTCAGTCATTAAATGGGGAAAAGCAAATAACTCCTTGTTCTTACTTGGAATGCTTACAACTATTATGTAATGGAGAAATGGCAGGGAGAAGAAATAAACGAGGTAGGTGTTTCATTTTCGCTAAAGAAAATAATTGGAAAAAGCGCTTTAGGCATGCGTCCTTTTAACCTTGATATCATGAGAAATGTAATGCTTTTATTAAACCTCGATAACTACAACTGATGCCCTTCTGTTAGATTTTGTTACTATCGCCTTTGTTGTCTGATGATCATGATTCTTTCACCATGCAAGAATCTACAAAATGCATAATTCTCTGCAGACGATCTGTATCACAGAAATTGAATTAAACATACAGCACTTTGCATTCGAACTGCTTATCTAGAATAGCTTATCTCTGTCAGTTTAGCAAATTGCTAAACATTGTTTCGAGTTGAACGAACTTTAAATCTCACCAAATTTGATCATTAGAAGATATTTTTAGTATTTGGTTATAAGTATCGGACTAATGTTTTAACTTCCTAAAAATAAATGAATGAATGGGAATGATAATAACATCTAGAAAACTTAATAACACAGTCCGTAATTACTGTGGCTAACATTTGTTTCCGGACACTTGTGTTTTTCAGTTTTGTTTGCAAATATCAGTTACTAAATATTATCGAAATGACTTTCGTTTTTCTTTCACGTGTACTCTCGATCATTTTTTTTTATTACCTGCTCGTTTTCGAAAAAGTTGTTCGAAACAATTTTGTAAATAATTTACTCAAGAAGTTCTGAAAATGAACTTCCGTAAGTATAAAGCGGTTAAATATAACCGGAATTTATTCGATTCAATTTATTTATAAAGTTCTGAAGATGAACTCAATATTCTATGTCTTTAAAACACCTAAGCCTGCAAAACACGTAAGGACAGTACTTGGACAGCATTTATACACAAAGAAACAAAAGTCGATGAGGATAAAAGATATTTCATTCTTTTAAAAGACGAACCATTTGTATAACCCAAACTCATAAGATTCACTAATTCCTTTTTTATCTGTAGCGAAAATTTCAAAATTTCCATCATAGTATCAGCCTTTATGGAACTTTATCTGACAACTCTGTCAAAGAACTTTTAAACGGAATCAAAGAACCCACCGAAACTGAATAAAAAATAAACCGAATAATTCGGTTTTTAATAAACTCCAGAAATTTTGGAGTATATTTGAGAAAGCAGTTTATTTAATAAAAAGGCTATATCCAGTATTTTGTTAGACATCCTTTAGCTAAAATTCCATTTGCTTTGGCATGTATTTAACTAATTTTTTCCAGTATTCCCTTTTGTTCATTCTTTCCTAAGAATTGCTAAAGTAGACCTTTCGAAAAAATGTTTTTTATTCTTTTCTCCGACTCACAGCATAGGAATATAGGAATATCCATTCAGAAGATTATGGAGGAGTTTTGATAACTTTGAAGACAATTGTGTAATAACCAAAAGCGACCATTTAGAAATGTATAGAATGGTTAAACTGATGGAACTTAAATGTTTTTTTCATTCCAAGTTTTCTTAAGGATGCTTTCGGGTTTTCAATAAAAAGATAATTACCCATTCTAGAGGAAACGAAACATCCTCAAACCATTATGCTTACACCATCATAGGGCTTTTTGGATTTAAATCTTCATTTGGCTTTCGCCTCATACTAATTCGTTTATCGAACCCAAATATATTAAATTTTGACTCATCTGCAAATATATAACGTTGTTTAAATATGATAAATCTCTGTTTATCATTGGTATTGCGAATACCAGGCGTATTATGTTACGTTATTATTGTGCGTTATTATTGTGTTGCGTGCTAACGGGTTCGCAATAGATTGAATGCACCCAGGACCGATGAAAGCTTGATAAAATTTATTTAACCAGAAGGGACACTTCACAGTTCTGGAACGTCCTGCAAAAATACTAGTGCAGCTCTTCTCAGTATCACAGAGCACAATCAGTATTTACACTTTAAATTACTAAGTGCGTTAAACAAAACGCAATGCAAAGCGAAGCTGTCACGGACATCTCAGTACTCCGATACTCCGAATTCACCTATGAACTAACAACTGAGAAACTGATGCTCCATCCGGTCTAATATAGCTTTTTCCTGGCCGCCAAGAAATTTCTAGTACCTAAATCTTCTCGAAATTATCGCAAGACATATAAAAGCCGGATAGGGTTAAAGTTACATAGAAGGATCAATTACAGTTATTAAATTACAGTGCCAGTTGCAGTTTTACAGGACCGAACCAAAATGTCGGCAAATGGTCGCCAAATTTGGTAACAAAATTTGTCGCCAACAACATCGCCAACTTGGCGAAATCTCACCAGTCTAGCGAAATAGCTATTTACTTCAATATTAAGTAGACTTGCCTTGTAATCTTATTCCCCCCCCCAAAGCTTCCTCTCTTTCAAGCATTTAATATAACATTATGCAAAGAATACTACAATTTCACATAAAATTTTACTAAAATTATTTACTTAAGTACAAAATTCGTAACTTTTTTTTTTTTTTTTTTTGTTGTTGTTGCTAAGAATTTCTGCTTGCTGGCCGCCCATTGTATATTCAAGGGCTGTAAATTAATTGTTCCAACACTTTTTTATTGCAAGTCGTTCTGTAAATCCTCTGCAAGTTTTACAGCATCATTACTTTTTGCATTTTGTTTGATTTTTCTGAGGATAAGTTTTCGACTCCTTGGTGTTGTGATCCAGACTTCAGTGCATTTTGAGCTGTTCTGTGCAATTTCCATCGTTTTATTACATTGACGATAGTTAATCGCTTTGCATAATATATTTTAAGAATATTTTGAATACTTTTATCATCTTTAAAATTGTGAATAGTTAAATTTCGAACAGAATTTGCTATTAATTTGTAGCATCTTGCGGTGTTAACGTCAGATATGTTAATATAGTTTATTAAACAAATAATAATTTCCAAATTATAATAATCCAGACAATAATTCTTGTAATATATTTTCATGAGTTAGTTAACTTTTAGAGTAAATTATTTTATTACTAAGAGTATTTTAATTAAGATTAATTTATAAAAAGCAAGGCTTGAAACAGAGAAAAAATAATATATTAGGAGAAAATTTTGAATCTTCGATATTTAGTACAGGATTAGATAAATAAATTTAGATAAATTTTACAAATTCAAGTTATCGGAAACAAATGTGAGCCACTGTAAAGTTTGACGTAGTAACAACTGGTTGTGCTCTGTCATACTAAGAAGAGTTGTAAGGGTACTTTTGCGAAAAGTTCTAAAACTGTTAAGTGTTTTTTTACTTTTTGGGGGAGGGGAAGCGGAGGGGGAAAATTAATTTCATCAAGCTATCAGCGACTCTATGTGCATTCAGTCAGTCCTACGAACCTAAGGCATGTAACAATATGACTTGCGTAATTAAATGTCATCAGATCTATTAATTACACAGATGCTGTAACTGCTTAAAACGCATCAGTTAGGTTTAAATGATACACGTTGGATGCGTTACAAAAATGAAATAAATTTAAGAATGGATTATTTAGTACGAATAACCCGATGGCTATGTATCAGTTGTATTATACAATAGTTATGATCGAGAGCATCTCTGGAGGTAAATTTGCAATATCTTGTACCACTCTTGCTCTCCTACTAGCTTGCCGAAAGAGCATTTGGATCGATAGGTTTTAAGTGCTCCCACTGTAATACTGGAAAGACATTAAAGTCACAAACATTCCATCCGTTGTTTGAGATTCAAACCAAAATTATTGCATAATAACACTTGCTCGTGTATAACGTCACTCTGCTTAAAAGCAAGTATTTCTGTTGCGTACATTTTTCCCACTTCTTTAAGTAAGTGACGTTACTATTGGGAAGAGCGTATTCCTGTTTGCCTATTGACCTTGATTCAAATCACTGCCCGAAGACATGTGCAGTTTGCTTTCTTAATAAACATGACATTGTTTATGAATCTCTCAGTTTGTAACACTGATATGTTTACTATGTTCTTATAGTCTAACGAAGGGAACAAAATAGAACGTACTGCGTAAATCTGGTAATAATATAACGAAATTAAGCCCTATTTACACTTAATATTATTTCATATACTATAGCGAACTTCCAAAGGTTAAAAAAAAAAAAATCATACATAACGAAGTAAAGGGATACCTACGATCGAAGCTTTTTTGCATTTTTTCCAGAATTTCTTCCATTTGTAACTAATCCTTAAAGTCATCCACGTTTAGGATGTTAGAATCCACATTCCATCCGTGAAAGGAAGCACCTTTACATTGCTTTTCTTTTATGTTCAACTCTACTTTTCTCCGTGGTCTAAACAAAGACTATGCGAAGCAGGTGTACTACCCAATCTAGGATAATGAGGATACCATAAGCAAATCTTATTACAATATATGAGATTCATTGTATATGGTCAAAAAAATGTAAGTGGGTTCTTTGATTCTATTCAAGTTCTTTGACCGAGTTGTCAGACAGAACTCTACAAAGGCTGACACCATGATGAAAATTTCGAAATTTCACTGGTGAGGTAAAAGAGGAAGTAGTGATTCTTATGTGCTTGGGTTGTACAGTTAATTCGTCATTTAGAAAATGAAAACTTTTTCATGTTTATCGATTTTTGTTTGTTTTCTTGAGCATAACTGATGTTTAAATTCCGTCCTCCCGAACAGGGTTTTTTGAAAGACATAGAATATTTTTCAAGTTATTGAGTCTTTAGCCATACATATCTTAAGTAAAAGTTAAAGCTAAATTCATCAGTGTTTTCTGTTACTCGTTTTCATACAAAGCTGTTAATGTATTTTTGTGAGGTAATCTATTTTTCTTATCGAAACGGATACAGCAAACCAAACTTCCGATTCCTTACAGCTCGTTTTAGTGGGGCTCAACTGTATATAAGTAGGTAAGAACTAGGCTACACATTTCCTGGAAGTAGGTAGAGTAAGAAGTATTGGAAAACTAGATTTCTTTCAATGGGCTGTAATATACATGTTGAGTCTCGTGCATGGTATAAGTAAAGAATGTTGCCGACTCACTCCCCTCTCAACAAAAAAGAACTGTTGAATTAATTAGCTTGCGTTTTAATTTATAGCTTTTTTCTATCGGAGAAAGCGCTTCCTCGAGAAGACTATTAACATTTAAATATAAAGCAGCGACCTTTTCCTTCTACTACCGCTAGAGAGAGCGAACGAATCTCCTTTCCTCGCCATCCTTGGAATCGAGCGTGGTGATGTCCACCCAGGCGCATTTCTTCTCCTCTCCATCCCGTTCCTCTCCAAAGGTGGATGCACATCCCCCCCCCCATTCACGCACAAGCGTTTGTACCGCGCACACGCTCCCTCCCCGCGGAGTGCACCCGGCAGCGGTCGAGTTCATTGTGATGAAACAAGAGAGAGAGAAGGACTTTTCCTTCTGTCGCTCCTAGATGTGATTAGTGCGCGACTTGGAGGCTGATCCTTGGCAGCATTCAGCGATTAATTTAGGCCGGGTATGTTTTAAAGCCTGCTGGGAAAATGGTCGGTTTCAAAATGGCGTCGTTGCACCTTAGAGTAAGAACTATTGCCGCTTTGCCAGATATTCTTCCGGGGCAATGACGAAACGCTTCGGGAATTTTTGGATGTAATATTAACGGAGGAGTCAATTTCTGGGATAGTAAAAAGCTTCTTAATTAATGTTTCACTTTAGGTTGTCTCGTATGGAAGATGATTAAAAAAAGCATTAAAGATAATAGAGAATTTATCATTTTTGCCAAGATCGCGACACTGGAAAGCTAGGTAGTTATTCGGAAGTCATGCAAAAAACCTAACTAGCCAGTGTGCGCAATTTAATCAAAAAAATTAATAAATAATTTTCAACTTTTATAAAATAAATCATTCATTTAAATTGTTACTATCTTGCAACATATTTTTAAAATAACTTGGGAAAAATTAAACAAAAACTAAACAATAACAAAGAGAAAAACAAGCTGCAATGTAACCTGATTATTTTTTCTTAAAAATATTTTTGGAAGTCACACTCGTCTTTTCGGTTGCCACCTCTTAGTGAAGATTTTTATTTTGTCGCTCCGATGATATTCAAATTAATAACAAAATAAAAAATTTAGTAAATAAAAAATTATTACCAGCGTCATTATGTACATCATGTTCTTTGACATGTGGCTACAATTCTGTATTATTGCATACACACTGGTATATATATTTTGTCACGAATTTTGGATATATGTCAATAATGTTAGTGAAATTATATGTAAAACTGTAGTATCTTTTGCATAATGTAACATGAAAGTCTTGCCGGAAAAGTAACAATACAGGGACAAGTCTATTTATGGCTATCTCGCTAGATTGACGAGATATCGCCAAGCTAGGTGATTTATATTTCATGGTTTTGATGATTAATATTTCGTGATTTTGGTAATTAATTTTTATCGCCAAATTTGGCAAAAAATAGTCTAAAGTCGCCAAAATTGGTGACCATTTGGCGACATTTTGGGCCGGTCCCTGTATAACTGTAATTGATACTGAAATTGAAACTCTGTAATTAGTCCTATGTATAACTTTAAGCGTACCCGGCCCTCATATGCCTTCCAGTAATTTCGAGAAGTGTAAGGTACTGGGGATTTCTCGGCTTTCGGGGAAAGACTATATGACACCGAGAAGAGCATATTTCCCAGATTCACCATCAAGATCTCTCGCAAGGAGAAAACTTTCAGATATTTATTATCACCAGGCCCATTGTGGAATAAATTCAGGCTGGTAGAAACGTACTGCTACTGCTGATGCAGTAGAATTCCTGCCTAAATACTTGCGTATCAACGTAGTTTCTCAGTAGATTTTGTTCGTTCAAGAGCTGAATTCAAAGTATTGAAATATCGTGAGAGCTTCGCTTTTTAGATGCAATTTGCATTGTATTGTGTTTAACGTTCCAGTTGTTTCCAGTGTAACTGCTGACAGTGTTCTATGATATTGAGAAGAGCTGTACAAATATTTTTGTAGAAATTTCCAGAATTATGATGTGGAAGGGGGTAAAAATAAATTTGATTAAGCTGTCATCGGTTCTATGTGCATTCAATCTATTACGAACCCTAACGCATGCAAGTATGTACGTTCGTATGTCATGATTTGGGAATGACACAGATTTTGAAGCACACTTAGTAGATCCCGAATAAGGAAGAAGTTTGGAAGTCATATAGGTCCAATAAGACGCTGTCGTGGCAAATTAAATTATATTTCTTTTATTGTAGTTAAACATTTTGCAGCCACAAATACTTAAAATATGAAACTAAAACATTAACTAAATTATTAACAATTGGCAATTAGATCTTTAAATTTTCATTTTAGATTTTATATGTCCTCCTCCTAGCATCAGCGATGCATCAAAATTTCTCGGCAGTGTGGCTATCTCGTAGCCAATCAAAATTCAGATGGAAACAATAGATCTGAAGCGGATAAATAGCCGAACTACACTGCTTTAGTCTGCTTTCTGGCTTCCGACCATAATCCCGTCTGCTTTACTTATGAGAGACACCCTCTCAACTGTTGCTCCTCTCTCCCCTGCTACTACCTCTATTCTCAGCTTAGAAGTAGAATTTTAGTGATATTTTGAGTGCCAGGACTACTGAAAATCCGAAAATCACCTCGATCACGAATCTGGAAAATGCTGTGAGTAAATTCACCACCAGCATCATCTCTTCCATCAAAAATTCCAGTAGCAGCTACAAGTTAAATAGGCCTCCTAAACTTATTCCCAAGAACATCAAGATCTTCATCAAAGAAAGGAATCGTGCTAGAAAAAGATGGCAGCAGACCTGCGACTCGGCCTGCAAAAAAGCGTACAACATCCTGCGGAACCGTGTCAAAGAGAAGCTTAAGACCCACAGGCGGGAAGAAGTAGTTAACTTTCTTACATCCCTTATAGCAGAGGATAACTCGCTCTACAACCTCATTAGAAAACTTATCGAACAAATTGACACCCATCCCAGCTCTTCATAGTTCCAATGGTATCGTCTTCTCTAACCTGGATAAAGCCAATTATCTTGCTGATGATCTGGAAACTTCTTTTCAAAACAACCCATCTCCCTATGACAATAACACGATCCAACATGGTAAGTCGCACTGTCAGTTGTTCCTCCAATAGCTGGGTCCCAAGAATCTCCCTCCTATTATATCTTCTTTCTTAAGTTCCATCATTAATAAACTCAAAACGAAGAAAACTTCTGGTCCTGACGGTATCTGTAATGTTCATCTGAAGAATCTTTCCTTAAATGCTGTCACCTGTTTTACTAAGGTCATAAACTCCTGTCTTCAGTTGCATCACTTTTCTGACCAATGAAAATCTGCCACACATTTTGTTTACTTTGTAATGCAAGTTAATTTTCTATTTCATTGAAAATTATTATAGTATGTTGTTTTTGCGAAATATTGTTGCGTGCGTGTAATGGATTTAATGCAGCGATGGTGGTAGCCGATAAAATTTATTTTTACAAAAGAAGCACTACAGTTTTAGAACTTTCCACACAAGTACTGGTACAGATCTTCTCAGTATGACAGAACCCAGTCAGTAGTTACCACTTTAAACTACTTAAAACATTAAAGTGCGAAGTTCCCGCGGAGATCTCTCATACTCCGAATTCAGCTCTAAACTAACAGAGCTGAGAAACTGATGCTGGCTCCGGGCTTGTGTAATTTGCCGCCCCCCTCACCGCCGAGAAATCTCTAGTATCTTCCATTTCTCTAAGTTACTGGAAGGTTTATACGGTTAAAATTTTATATAAGGTCCTGATACGGCTAGAGTTACATATGCTGATCAGTTACACTTAATTACAGTTATACAGTTGCAGTACCCAAATATCACCAAATGGTCGCTAAATTTTGGCGATTTCTTGCCAAATTTGGCGATAAAAATGAGTCACCAAAACCACCGCCAGCTTAGCGAGGTAACCATTTACCTCAATGTTAAATAGACTTGCCCCTGTAATCTTGTTTTTCCCGGAAGAGCTTCGCTTTCTTCAGTCTTCTCATGTTAAATTATACAAAAGATACCACAATTTACATATATACAAAATTCGTACCAGTATGATATAAGTACATGAATCAGTTAACGAAATAAAATACTTAAACTTACTTTAGTGTTAGAGTGCCATCACATTTTAAAGTTATTAAAAGTGTGTGTAACGAAAAAAAGGTCAAGAATTAGTTTGAAAGAAACAATCAATCGCATTGCTTGAAAAAAGTTTATTCTTGGAAATTGTAATACTTCAAGCCCTAATTTGTTATTGTTGAGAAGCTTAGCGACCTGTTTGAGCAGGAACACCTACGTGTTTCTTACCAAAATCGATAGAATTATTTAAAATCTAAGCCCATTGGGTTGCTTTTTTGTATATTTTTGCTTTTTGTATATTTTTGTATTTTTTGCTTTTTTTGTAAATAGTTGACTAAAATCGAAAACAGACGGTTTGCGGACCTAATTTTTTTGCTTGGCAGCGTTTCGCTGTCACTAAATAATTTTAATAACCTATTTCGACCATAGTTGGCGACTTTACTTCAGTTTAAAAAATTTATTCTATAGTAGATCATACTAGCCGAATTGTTTATCACAGTATGCGATGTATATATATATTTTCCATGTTTTGTATACAAAGGGGGGAATAGTATTTGACGGATCACCTTAAGAGGCGTCTACTGTACATATATTCATCTCAGCCGATGAGAATGAGCATGAGCCATCCAGTACAAATTTGCCCACATACGAAGATGCCTTAACAAAAATTATGATACTTGGCCGATAGTATTTTAAAGGTTGTGTAGGATGATTCACGCAGCTGTTGTTTGTTACCAGGCCCGGCGCGGAGGCGATTTGTTTGAGGACTAAAAAAGAAAAAAATACAAATAATGCATGAGCGCGAGCAACAACCGTCTCCTGAGAAAGGAGGGGATCCAGAGAAATGTCACGCGATTCCACTGAAAATCGAAAACTTCATTCTTTTTTCGCATGGTATCATTAAATGGGTGGAAGGCGTTTCATAACTTTCTATCAATATACTTTTAGGGCTAGAGTGGATTTTCGTCAAGTATCGATAGGCAAGGTACTAATTTTATATCAAGGGGGGGGGGAAGTGGGGAAAGGCAAACTTCGGAGGTGAATCGTAAAAATTCACTGTCTTGGATTTACACTAACAATATGCGAAAATTTCGTGGTCGAAAAATTAAATTCCACTCTCCTCGGGCGGTAGTCCAAATGTACGTTAAGTCGTAATGCAGATAAATAGCACGTATACCATATTCCCCCCCCCCCCTTTTTTTTTTTTTTTTTTTTTTTGAGTCCAAAAATTCAGAAGGGAAAATTACGCTAAGATTATAACATGAAAGTAGTTATGGATAAGCTGCTGGCGATAACTATAACAATATTATTTCTTTGAAAGAAACCTATATGCCGGTAAGAATATAGTAATCCATTATGATATCCAATAACATATCTTCATTTCTACTTCCCTGTAACTTGAATCTCGCACGTTCTTTCTGCTACTCTTTAGGCCTCAAAACGTTTTAGGCCTTTAGGTCAATGATTAGAAAGGTTGAATGCGCAGCCGATTTGGCGGAACCGTAAATGGAATGTTACTTAATATATGTGTTTCTGTGATGAATGCATTTTGTATTAGATTGGGATAAAATCCAACAGTTAGAAGGGAAAATGACTAGAATATTATTTTAATTTTCAGAATTAAAAAAGCTACTGGAGGAAATACTCGAGGAAATGTTGTAACAAGCATACTTTCCACACACACATTTTGGACGAGTCATGTCACGTGTTTCGGCGCGTGAGTACTCTCTAAAGGCTAAAAGTCGTGAGGTTCAAAAGGCCTGAGCTTTTTAAGTGTCTAGCAATCAGACGCTTATATAAATCAGACAATCAAAAATATATGAAACTGTATTATTTGAAGTATTTCCGATTCATTCGAGATCCAGCGCAAACTGAAATATGACACCTTTGGATTGCTCACGGGAGCATGGCATTTTTAAGTTTTGGTTTATTAGAAGCAAAAATAGCTATATGTCACCTTATTTACCAGAATTCTGTCATTCTGATTCCGCTGTTTTCTCTTATAAAATGCACAAATTTGATTGTGATCTTTGATCGTATCTTTCTTACACTGTTTACTGGTGATTGCAATATTTTACTCCTGACTTAGTCTATCTGAGAAGAAGCGGCCAGCCAATCCGTTTCTTATATTGAACGCGTTCAGTTTCTCGAAACATGACTGTAGATTCGACAGGTTTATTTCGAGAAAGGAAACGTGATAAATGAGCAATGTTTTCGTCGGCTGAACCTCTGGCTTGCTTTCAGTTACATCACGAAAGCAAGCGGTAAGGAAAAAAAAATTCCTTATTAGACTATTATATTCCTTATTAGATTATTATAATATTGGACTATTATATTCCTTATTAGATTATTATAATATTGGACTATTATATTCCTTATTAGACTACTATAATATTAGACTATTTACTTGTTTTGTTATTAAGTTCAGAAAAACCTGGGAAGGTCTTAAATGCTTCGATTATTTTCACGATAGAATGCGTTGTGAAGTAATGCTCCATCATAAAAATTCATTCTGATGCCAGGGTTAAAGATTAAGGATCTGTTGTTAAATTCTGGGGAAAAGCTGATCGCCGTCTCAGAGGATTTCAAACTCTTCTCTGTGTCAGTTATGTGAGACTCATATTACACGTGAGTTTGAAACAACTGAAAGGCAAATTTTTTTCAACAAAATTTAAAATTATTTAAAATAAATTCTAAACGTTCCGTGCTAAATCTTTATGAAACCGCGACATTATAAAAGAATTAATAATATTTTTGTTATTACTATCATAAGGGGAAAAAACAAAAAATTTCGGTCTATTTTCCGTCTGAAATCTAGAGTTTGGAATCTACTATAATACACTGGGTTACACTTCATAATTACAGCTACATACTAAATGCTTAGACTGATATTTCTTTTCAATGATTAACATGTTTAATAAATCATTAAAGAACTTACTAAAAATAAAAAAATTATGAAAACTTTCCATACTCAGAGAAAAGTTTTATTATTTTCCAAGTTTGACAAAACTTGAGAATAAATAATGACAACCTTTTTTCTTTCTGTTATTTATTAATTTTTTCTTCCGCGCATAAATAAAAATACGTGTGTTTGTATGCAAATAATTACAAGTTCCATCTTTCTTATTACAGCTTGACACTTAAAGGTGTTAGATTTTGATAAAGTTTGTAGCCTTGAAGAGGAATTACTGGAAATGATCTTCATCACGGATGGTAGATGCCATTCGGTCAGTCTTTTCTTATCAGTTTTCAATTGTGAGAAAAATCTGTTTCGTATAAATGTATTATCAAATGAAATGGTTAATCTTTATGTAAACATTCGAAACTGAGTTTCTTAGCCCAGAGGGGCGGTAGCCCAGAGGGACTATTAGTCTCCAAACGGTATTTTGTGCCGTTTCACTATAAGCAGCGAATCATTTTTTAAATTGTTACCACATAATATTATCGCCCAGTATTATATTTAAAGAAATTAAATAATGAAGAATTTGCATGAATGTATGTATATTTTTTGCATTGTGAAAAAAAAAAAAAAAAAAAAAAAATGGTGCCTGCAGTCACTAAATTTTGAATAACATAGTCCTGCACCAGAACGTGGGCACTGGAAGGCCAAATTTGAAATTTCAAACTTGTTTTATTGTCTTAATTTCATATTCTGTAAAACTTTAACGAATTTTTGACTAAAAAACTCAACAATTTCAAAGCGAGCAGTCGTAACACTAAAACACTTTTGTCCCCAACAGGCGACACTGCCTATCAGGAATTCTACCGGGGTGCACATAAATATCTACTGTGACAGAAACAGAGATTCCCGTTTTTGCTATACTTAAAAAATAAATTTAAAAATATTCTGAATGGGTTCAAATTTTAACGATCTCCCAAAATGTTTTGTTAGGGATCTTTTACGCTCTCGTTGAGCTCGCAGTCTACCAATCCGCTGTTGCACTCACGCCTGCTAACCCATTTCTTTTTGTCTTTTTAACTTGATTGTTAAACATCGGTTTTTTCGCACATACGCCATATGCAAATTAACGGTAAAAATTACAAAAATTTTAAAAGTAGCATAGCAGTATAAATTTGGAATTCCTGATGCAGTGTTAAGTCTTGTCATGCATTTTTCTATTTCGTCCACTTTTTTCTGAGTTTATCATATTTATTAGTTCAAAGGGACAAAGTTAGGTTTCGTTATTTGCAAAGTTAACTTTCGTTATTTTATTTCATAAAAAGTTAGGTTTCGTTATTTGTCCAAAATAATTTGTTTTTTAATTTGACCTTGCAAAACTTGAACATTTTGATCATTTAAAACACTTCTGCGACTGGAAATATATGTCTACGACCAGTGATTGCGAAAATAATGGCCCAGTAACGAGGGTGGATATATATATATATATATGTGTGTGTGTGTGTGTGTGTTTGTAAGAAAAATAAAGCTTAAAAGATAAATTATAATTTTAATTAGCAGCATAAATTAATTTCCCTTTCTCTATTCTAAATAGTAATCTCTCTTTGCACTGCGTCATTTCGAGACTAATCCATGTCATATGTTTCTCTCAGAATTCCGATGATGTAAATGGAACTAAAACAGCCAATAATAATTTTATAGCAGTATTAATTATCCAATCAAAATGCATTGAGAATCAAAATTAATTCAGTCCGAATTAAGATTTCATCCTGAACATAGCGCACTCGCTTTCTACTCTTCAGCCTAGCTGGACTGCAGTCTGCTGCTTCCTTCTTACTGCAAAGTTATCAGAAATGCAAACATTTTGAAATAGCCACAAATAATGTGCCAAGTTGTTTGTGGCCGCAGTATGTTTAGTGAAATAAAATAAATATTTAAAAATAAATATTTAATCTGCCTGTATTGCCAGTTTCCTACTTATTGCGGATCGACAATTACGGAATTCTACGCCATCAAAATTCTTGCTCTTCATTACGGATTCATAACGTTCTCTACTATCAATATTGCAGAGTTCTTTTTTATATATCTGTGCTTTTGCTGCTGCCGATTGCAATAAAAAAAACAGGAGCATAATTAGATATTATAAGAAACCCACATATAAAATTTCAGGGACTAATCAGGATTTTTTGAGTTACGCCAAACACATACATACGTACGTACTATGTACAGATGTCACGAAAAACCCATTTTACCATCCGTTTGGGGAAAAAAAAAAAAAAATCCTTTATTCTGTCCGTACCCAAAGACGTCACGTGGGGAGGGAAATGTTAAAACTTTCAGATTTTATATTACGCCCAAATGGGCGTTTTTTTAGCGTTTTGTATGTTACCTTTATTTATTAAATATATTTTCTTCGCACTTAAAACATAAAATTCAGTTCAAGACCAGTAGCGCAAAATAGTTTTAAAATGAGCATATCTTTAGAATTTCCGATAACACAATCTCGCGCTGTGGAGATAATTTTTTTGTTTCGTATAGTGTTGCCATTGCGCACTCCTGCTAACCCATTCCCAAAATCTTTGAGTTTGTTAATGAAAAATCCTGTAAAATTTTACAAAATATGAAATAGATAATAAAACAAATTCCAAATTTGGGCTTCCATATGCCCATATTCGAATGGAGGACTACGTTATTCAAAATGTGATGTCTCCTGGTACCGTTGTTTTTTCACAGTGCGAGAAACATAGATACATTCATGCAGACTCTTCATTATTTAATTTCTTTAAATATGATGCAGCGCTGTAATATTTGGTGGAAACAATTTGAAAAGTGAAACGCCGTTTATAGTGAACCAACGCAAAATGCCAAAACGAAATTCATAGCCCTTCTGGGAAAATTGTCCCTTTGGGCTATTTATAAAAATAAATAAATAAATTGATAAAATAAAACAGTCAAAATGGATTCGGAAACGGTGAAAATGGATCTGTCCGTTGAAATATAATACTCGAAATATTTCGCCATTGATATACTTAGTATAAAAAAAAAAAAAAAAAAAAAAAAAAAAATGAAACAGCTATAATATGTATTTAGCAAGGTACTACAAAAGTGAACTCGTTCGCCATATCTAACCCGTATGTACTATGTTATGGAATTGGGTCTGTACGCGTCCATTTAAAAGGATAGTTTGTGGCATCTTCCGGATAGGGCGATGTCCGGGAAATGGACAGGCTTGGTCGGAATCACTCGTGGTCAGGACGTAGCCCATGGTGGGCGGAAGAGGCTAATCCCCATCGAAGTGGTTGCAGGAAATCGAATGGGAAAAGGAGTTACTGAACTGTGCCTGCTGCTGTTGCTGCTCTGTATTGAACGATCCTTTGGAGGGGGCGGATCGAATACAATGGGGCGATCGGCCATCTTGTTCGCAGGTCGGCGAAAGGGGAATAGGGTGGGGGCATGATGGACGGGCGGCGAACGAATGGTTTGCCCGGTTAAGAAAGTCTCGCAGAGTGGAAATTCGAGCTGTTGTGTCTGGTCTCGTTGCCTGGAAAGTGGCTGAGTTGGCGATCCGGTGGCGGTGGCGGATGATGCAGTTTATTTAAAGATAGATACTAAAACGGGAATGAATTAAAGGTTGCAAGGTTTTGTTTCAGTCTTAAGGCCCGTTTCCACTACTGCGTATGCGTTGCGGTGCGTATGCGTTTCTCCAATCAGCGAGCGAATTCACTTTGATTGACATCTGCAATCCGGTCGGTGTGCGGTGACGGATGACATACGGATGGAGTTCAACAATGTTCAACTTCTATCCGTATGTCTGCGGTTGCGTTGGGGTCACGTGGTGAAAAAGGAGCAATCAGGTGCAGTGACTAAAAATTAATGGCGGCAGAAGTAGCGATGAACGCTCGCTAATAGGGAAAGAATGTTTTGCTAAAAAATACTTATTTCTGAATTAACATTATAGCGAGAAATCTGCGTGCTGAAAATGACAGCAATCAGCTGAATTTAGTTTAAAATGATAAGAAAAACAAGATAACTGCAACTACAGTACTTATTCGTTCAAGAAAATCAGCGGCAAAAATTATCATTCCAAGTCCATGAAATAGCAAAATTTGTTCTGATAATCATTTTTTAGTTCTGCATACTCATTTAGCTTTAATGAAAATGAATGTCTGACTACATCAAACTGCTATAGCAAATTAGATATGATTAATAGATAGCAAATTAGATTTGCTATTTTTTTCTTTTGAAACAGGTAAAAACTAAAAACGTTAATTATAAATTAAATTTGATAGCCTTTTAAATACTCCAGTTCATTGAAGAGTATGTTAAATTTGTATTTCCCTTTATAAATGTATCTTTTTGGATAACATATATTTGTAAGCACATGAAATATATTTTTAGCAGCCCGTTTAACTTCAATCGGAACGCCACTTTAAAAGATAATGATTTTTCCAAAAAATGTACTAAAAGCTGAAGAACAAACTCTGGTGAATTTTTCAGACAATAGCAAAGTGAAATAGGACCAAAAAACTTAAGTTTTAAGAATTGATTTACTTGATGATGTATATAACCCAAAATATGCATGCGACTTACGTGTAATCCTACCTTAGTGGTAAAGCTGATGGTAACGATGTCCACTTTTTGGAGTCGTGAGTTCGAATCCCATACGCTTTTTGCACCATGTCTGCAACTTTCTTACCTTTTTATTCCAATTTGATCTATATTCGTGTTTTATAATTTATTTCTATTATTATATGCATTAAATATATTGTTTTATTTATGCTCTTATTTATTTAAATTTTTCCCGCAAAAAAGTTTGAAAATTATATAATACTAATTTAAAGCATATCCTGTACATATATATTTGAATTTAACAAACATTCTCTATTCGTAAAAAGCAAATTTAAAGTTAATTAAATTTAAATGAAATTTAATGCAAACAAAGAAATGATTAATTATTGCTGTGCAAGTATCAAAATCCATGAATAAATATATAATTCCAAAAATTTATTAATCCTTAAAAAATTTATAAAAATGCATAAGTGAATAATGGGATAGATTATTAATCCTAAAAAATTATAAAAATGCATAAGTGAATAAGAGGATAGCTTATTAATCCTAAAAAATTTATAAAAATGCATAAATGAATAATAGGATAGATTTAATCCTAAAAAACTTATAAAAATGCATAAGTGAATAATAGGATAAATAAATTTTTGGAATTATATATTTATTCATGGATTTTGATACTTGCACTTGATTTACATATGCTCTCAGAATTTAAATGATATTGTATATTAGTTCGCAGCAATAATTAATCCTTTATTTGTTTGCATTAAATTTCATTTAAATTTAATTTTTACGAATAGAAAATGTTTGTTAAATTCAAATTTCATTCCTTTCAGCAATGGCGCAAGAGAATTATTTAAATTTAATTTATTTTGAAACCCTGCAGATATATATATATATATTTTCGTTTCACTTTTATGTGAATGTATATACATGTGCTCAGACTTTGGGATGTTTACGACTCTAAACTTTCATTCCAATTAACATGAGACGGTATTAATGCCCTAAACATTTTTTTTAACAAAAAATTACTATAATAATTGCTTTTAAATTCAGTCCTCTCCTGCAGAAGCGCAGGAATTAATTAATTAAATATTTCCATTTTCTTTACCTAATGTGTGTATATATAAAGAGAAAAATCTTATTTTTATAACTTCTTGTATAAAAAGAGATATGAATTAAAAATGTTTAAATTAAAAATAATATTTTATGGATTATGTATAAAATATAACTGCCCATAGTGCATTTTAAAACAAACGAGATTTCTAATAAATTATCCAGCTATGACCCTGAAGTCAGCGGTATACAAGCATAGCAAATTTTGCTTAAATATTGTGAACCTTTCCTTACAGTTGCTCTGTGCTTTTAAAGTACCAACTATTTTTTAATCTCTTTAACTTTTTTATTTTATGTTATTTATTTGTTTACTTTTTCACCTACAGTACATTTTAGTTTTAATAATATATATATTTAAGGCTTCTAGAAACACAAAAAATTTTTTTTAAATTTATTTCAGCTTCTATGGAATTCGTGATGTTCATAATATGCATTATAACCTTACTTATCTAAAATTCCATATCAAATCCAAAACAAACAATACTCGCTTAAGCGGAAAAAATTCAGATGTTCAGCGTCGTAACTCGCGAACTGCTTGCGCCAAAATATTACAGTGACACCTAGCGGCGCAAAATGAAAATATTTTACGCATACGCAGCAGTGGAAACGCTTGTACGGATGCCGTAGGCGTGTCTTCAATTGACGCAACGCGTTCGTACGCAGTAGTGGAAACGAGCCTTTATGCAGAAAAAAGGGAGGATAAAATATTTTATTCGTTAAAGATTCGTATAATATTTTTATCTCATTTTTGAATTCAGCTTTTTATTAAAAAGGGCCGGACAGTAGCATAGACCAGTGGTCTTTAAACTGTGTTTCACGAAACATGCGAGTCAAAATAAAAATTCGGAAAAAAAATTTAAAATAAGTATTTAGTTTTTATAACTGAAACATGTGGTCATCATATGTCAAAGAGAATGACGTGCAATGCTTTGCAAAACTAAAAGTTTTCTAATGGAAAATAAATTGAATTTAGTCGAAAGTGTTAAAAATTAGTTGATGAATTCAATTTTATTCTATTGAAGTAAACTATAAGAGAATATTTCCGTTAAGAAAAACTAAGTATGACTGGATAAACTTCCGAGTACTTCCGAGTATAACTTCCAAGTACTATGATAAATCAGGTATGCTAATGGTGGAAAGACATATTGGCATACACTGCTCAAAACAGTTATGGGCCATTGTGATTTTGGATATAAACTGCGGATGTGTAAATATTTTGGTGACTGATATATGATGGATAGATGTTGTAAAATATGAGTGAAGAAATAAATGAGCCTAAATAGATTGAAATATCAATGAACATTTTTAATGACAGAGATTAACTTAAACATAGTTGCGTACAGCAGAGAAAAAGGGCGAAGAAGTAAGAATGGTTTACATATACATACATACGTAATAAACAGTTACGTCATCATCATCACCGCGCGGATAAACGCGAACGGCGCATGCGTCAGGAGAAGCTCTCTTAAGCTAAACGTCGTATTATAATTTATGATACAACAATGAGAAAAGAAAAAGAGGAAACGAATAAGGAATAATTAAATTTTATTGACGATATTTGCCGGTAAACAAACAAACAACAACAACAAAAAAGCACCATCTGTAGATATTATACAAATAAACAAACATTGTGATTTCTTAGATATAAATTGAGTTTCAATAGGGTTATGGTTTCCTAGCAATGTCGCACATGTTCGAGGCATGGAATCAATGATTTTATCAGTGAAGAACTGGGATGTTCTTTTCCCTCTTGTAGAAGAGAGCTTTCAAACTGCTGAATTGTTTCTGGGAGTGATAGCGATTAGCAACCCTTCTCCTTATAATGTCCAATCATGTTCTATTGGGTTCATATCTG
This sequence comes from Stegodyphus dumicola, assembly GCF_044657685.1. NCBI lineage: Eukaryota > Metazoa > Arthropoda > Arachnida > Araneae > Eresidae > Stegodyphus > Stegodyphus dumicola. The sequence continues at coordinate 111,118,273 of NC_140768.1, forward strand.
AGCAACATGCCGGCCAATCCATTCCACGGATTCCTTCGTCGAAAAGGAAATTGTTCTGTGGTTGAACACTATATGGCCTGGCGTTATCATCCATGAGAATGAATTCATCCTCGATTGCTGCAGAGTAAAGGACCACAGTAGGTCTGAGGATCTCATCTATATATCGCTGAGCTGTTAGTGCTCCATTCATGATAACCGTGCAGGTCAATGCTGCCATTGATAGAAATACCAGTCCATACCATCCGTTTCCTATCCTTGGCTGTATACCAAACGAACTTAATATAATAATCCGTTATTATTATTATTATTTTAATTTCAAGCACAAAAGTTTGTTGTTAGTCTCGAAAGAGGATTTTGCATCAGTTCACGATAGACGACGAATCTTTTTTCAAATTATGGCCACCAAATATTATCCCCTGTATTATTTTTAAAGAAATTAAATAATGAAAAGTCTGTATGTATGTATGTTCCTCGCATTGTTCGGGGGAGGAAGGAACAACCAGAGCCATCTAATTTTTAATATCAGTATTCCTCCACCCGAACATGTGCACCTGGAAGTTTGAATTTCGAATTTTTTTATTATTTAGTTCATATTTTTTTTAAATTGAAAATTTTAAATCCTTGTGCACCACATAGTATTACACAATGCTTTCAGAGGTAAGTAAAAAAAATAAAATAAAATAAAATAAAATAAAATAAAAAATAAAATCAAGTTACAAATTCACAGATGAGACGTAACAGATAAATTTACAGAAGAAAGAGAAAGCCATTTTATGTTGGACAAATACGTGGAGAGGAGGAGGAAATGTAATATTCACAGAGTTTAACCTAGAAATGATGACTTCCTTTCGTCCTTGCTTGAGCTTTGAACAATAGAACAACAAGTGTTCGACATTTTGCACTCCCCCGAAACTGCATGGACACAAGTCTGTACTAGACAATCTAAATCTCTTCAGATATGAATTGAATTTACCATGTCCAGTTAGAAATTGAGTAACTTCAAAATTAGAGAAAGAGTGTTTATTATTCAGTCTGTGAGAAATGGAAAGAAAATATAGTTTAGTCAAAGAGGCAGTAGTAAAATTCCTGTATAGTTCATTTCACCTGAGTATTGTATCATCCCTATTTTTGTTCTTGTAAAATGACTTGGGAAGTATCATTGGAGTAATTACTTGAAGATGTGTAGCTTGTTTTGCCAACCAATCAGCCCTTTCATTTCCTAGATTGCCATTGTGGCCACGTACATGAGAAAAGATAACATCAACACCTTTATTATGAAGGTCTTTAAGAAGGGCATGGGAAGTGACAATTAAATTTATTATATGAGAAGATATTCCTAAGAGAATATAAGGATGAAAGAGAATCAGTGCGAATAAGAAATTTAGCACTTAGCGAACAGTTGTTCGATATCCACTTAATTGACTCAATGCACGGTAATTCGGCTTGGAAAACAGTGCATTCATTGGAAATTTTAAAGAGTTTGTATTCCAGTTCAGAACCATGATGGAAAACGACATAAGCTAATCCAACTCGATTATTAATTTTACTGTCATCTTTATAACACACAACGGGAAATTATCATCAACAGAATTGTCATAAATGATAGTTTGAATTGGCAAACGATTAGCAGGATGAGGAAGATCTTCAAACAGCACCTTGGTATCGAACATAAATTTGCCGATGGCATCTTTAAACTTTTTGTCATTTAAAACATGAAGGTCAATCGGAGGAAATCCTGAAATTGCGAAACAGGCTTCATAGCTAATTGTTCTGTAGCCCCGCACAACTCTTAGTAAAATTCTTTTTTGAATTCTGCGAAGTATACGGGAATTAATCTTCTTTTCTAAAGCTGTTCCCCACACTCTAAAAGCACAGCAAATAAAGGGGACAATACCCTGCTTATAAATCATATCAATAACATTAGATTTTAAACCAAAAGTATTGCAAGAGACACGATTAAGTCCTCTAAGTATATTTTCACACTTATTGGATAAATACATAATATGATTTTTCCAACAAAACTTATGATCAAGAATAACGCCTAAATAGTATTTAATTTCATTCACCATTTCGAGTAAGGTATTATTTAAGTACAGTTGTTGGTTTGTATAGCTGATATGCTTTCTTTTAATTATCATAATTTTAGATTTATTAGGATTGAATTCCAATTTCTGTTCTCTGGACCATCTGGAAGTAATGTTAAGGGTGTTCTGAGCCGTATTAAAGAGAGTAATGGGACACTTCTCTTGAAAGCAAATTAGTAGATCATCAGCAAAAGCAATTGTTTTACAACTCGGATAATGTGAGGGTCTATTGAGTAGATCATTCATAATTAAATTCCACAATAAAGGTCCGGAAACCGAGCCTTGAGGGCAACCTCTTTCCAAAATGCGGGAGGAAGAAACGTGGCCAAGGGAGAGCAATGCAGAAAAATCTTTAATAAGGCGGAAAATATTACACGGAATACTAGCTTTCCTTAAAAAAACAAGTATCCCAGGCCACCAGGCGTGGTCGAAAGCACCTTTGATATCAAGAAACACTAAAACTGTGTGTAAATTTCTCTTCTTACCTTCGTCCACTATGTCTTTTAAATACAAAAGAGCATCTTCACAACTCTTATGAGGCTAAAACCAAACTGTGCTTTGTTTCGCAGTTTTTTATTATGCAAGAACCAGGTAATTCTATTAACAAACAACTTTTCTAGGCATTTTCGTAAACTGGGAAGAAGACTAATGCATCTCAAGTTATCTAAATGCAGGATACGAGGGCCTCTATTCTTAGAGATTAAAACGACATTCGCTGTTTTCCAGCAACGAGGAAATTCAGACAAGTATTGAAGATTTTGGAGAATAAATTTGGAAACATTCTATGAACTTGCTTCAGAATTTCCTTTGAAATAGAACCAAGACCAGGAGCTTATTGCATTTAAGGTTTTCTATAGCACTATTAATTTCTGACATAGTAAATGGAGGATCTGGATTAGCAACATAATTTAAAGAAGCTTCAGCCCTAATCATTCTATGAACGAATTATCCGTGCTAAAAGGGTTCGTGAGAAAGCTTCTGTTAAGAACCTCATTAGCAGTTTCTTCAAGCGACTTTGTACAATTACCAGATGGGAGATAAATTCCACTGACTTTAGTTCGTATTTTGTAAAATAAAAAAATGTGCTGTTAACAGACTTAACGATTTCAAAGCGAGCAGTGGCAACACTGTTCGAAATGAAACATTTTTATTTCCAGCCTGCGAAGCCTTGTGTCCATTCCGAAAAACGTACGATATTTATCTCTCAGTTTCAATTAGCAAACTCGTTTCTATGAAAGCAATGTGTTGTCGTGTCCGGAAATAAAATACTTTTCTCTTCCATGAGCCAGCGTGTTATCTACCATTCAGTAAAGCCTAAGATACTTTCAAATCTAATCTGGAACGTTACTAAGTAACAAACTAAGCTGTTTAAAAGCGTTAAAGAAAGCTCGTAAGAATATTTTTTGCTTTTTAACCCTTTAACTGTCAAGTTATTTTGATGATTTGGGTACACAAATTGTCAAATTTTTTTATTGCTAAAATCAAATGTTTAGTACAAAATAAAATATACTTAAGTAGTTCAAAATTGATATTTTGAAGTACATGGGTAAAATTTTTAAAGTTTTGTAGTCACTGCATGTTTGCTTGAGGCAGCTGCCACTCAACATGGCAGTTGTAAATTTCGCTTCTAGTGGAGCATTATTTTCTAAAAATGAAAAAAATTAATTATTTTCTAAAAAATAAATAAATATAAGTGAATACCTATTAGTAGTTCAGTAATTCAGTCTTGTGTGGTCACTGGAAACACTTTTCCAAGCACAAAACAACTCCACAATCACTACACCAGAATCGTGTTTCCTTCCTTATCTTTTCCCCATTTTTATCCTTTTTCGAACAACACACTTTGCACTGTCTTGTAGGCGCACGTTTCGCAGGAGTAGGAGGAATATGGGATATAAAATGTCGTTCAGTAAGACGGGCAGGGTTATCTATTGTAGGTGGTCTGCCAACATTCTTTTGTCCAGAAGCTTTGTCATCATATTTATGTAAAAGCTCTTCTGCAACTTGGATTCGAAATTCTAAAAATGTAATACGTTTCCCTACTACATTTTTATAGAGCAAATATGAGTTTCAGACTACCTTGTCTAGTAAATGTAAGAATATCTTTTTCTAATATTTTTTCTGATGTTTCGGATTGCTGGATGAAAGTATATTTCCTGATCACAGCGATCTACACCACCCATAGTTAGACTGTAATTAGAAACAATCTTCGGCTTGAGTATATCTCCATTTTTTTATTTTTGAGGCTGACCATGGAAGTATCATGAATACTGCTCATCAAACACACATCCTTCATCTTCGGTTGAAGAATCTAAATCATCTATATAACGTTTCAAAGAATTGGACGTCATTTTACAACAAAAAGATCCCGTGCACTTTGCACCAAAGAACTTATAACCTCTAACCTTTGAAATCTTCAGTAAAGTGCTGTCATCTATTGAATTGAGCGCACATTAACTTTTCCCGAGATACAGTCGGGTTTGACAAAGAGATGAAGCCGAAATAAACGTCTCCCGATATATATTCGGGTATAACAATACGATGCACTCAAAAAAAATTACCCCGAGTAATACTCGGGCGTGACATTTTCGAACACTAGTGCTGTGCCCGAGATTATCTCGAGCATGACAGTTAAAAGGTTAATGTAATTAATTTAAATAAACATATATTAAAATCACGAGATATCTAATTAAAAATATTCAATGTTATTATGGAATGAAATAACACTAGCTGGACTTACTAAATTAGTATATGCTTTTTCTTTTTCATGGTAACTATTTTGGGCGGCTAGTTTAAAAAAAAATAATATAACGAATAGAAAGATATATATGACAACCTCTAACATTCTATCGGAATTCTAAATATGTGCTATTTATGCATTTTTTATGATTTCAGTGTTAATGCTGAATGCACTGTTACACTAAATTTTATGTGGTGTAAGTGCAAAGAACGTGGTATTTAATAAATAACGTTAACGCTTAAAAAGTTACTAAAAAAAAGAAAAGAAAAAAAAAATGCTAGCAATCTTACTGAGTACTTAACAAGAAAACTGAATATTGATATGGTAAACTGTGATAAGACTGAAAAAATATAAAAAATAATATAAAAATATGTACCAACATTTAACATTGCGTCGGGAATTCCAAACATAATTATGCTGCTATGCATCTTTTAAAAATTTTTGTGATTATATGGAGCTGTATGTGGCGTTAAGTGTAAAGAAAGTGATGCTGAATTAATAAAGCTGAAAAGTGGAGGGGGGGGAACAGTTGGAATTGGATTAGCAGGAGTAAGTGCATGAGCGTACTGGTAGTTGAGCTCAGCGACAGCGTAAGAAGTATTAACAAACTTTTTTGGGTGACCATTAAAATCTGAAATCTTTTCAATTTTATTTTTATTTCAATTTTAGTCCAAAGGTGCAATTTGCCCAAAAAGACTATTAATTTCGTTTTGGCATTTTGCGTCGATTCACTAAAAGCGTTGTTTCACTTTTCAAATTATTGCCACCAAAGATTAGAGCCCTGTATTATATTTAAAGAAATTAAATAATGAAGAATCTGCATAAATGCGTCTATGTTTCTCGCATTGTGATAAAACAACGGTACCTAGAGCCATCCAATTTTGAATACGTAATCCTCCTGTGAACATAGAAATCTGGAAGCTGAAAATTGGTATTTGTTTTATTATCGATTTCATATTGTGTAAAACTTTAACGAATTTTTGATTAACAAACGCAAGGATTTCAAAGCGAGCAATGGCAACGTTGTACAGAGAAAAAACATTTTTATCTCCAACGCGCGAGATTGTGTATCGGAAATTCCAAACATATGCTCATTTTAAAATTATTTTGCGATATTGCTTTTGAACTGAATTTTACGATTTAGAACATGATACTTAATAAATAAAGGTTACACACAGAATGTTAAAAAAAAAACGCCCCTTTGGATGTAATTTAAAATCTAAAACCTTTCATTATTTTATTATTGTTATTATTATTATTTATTTATTAGCACAAAGGAGTATTAGCCCAAAATAGCTAATGCGCCAAGACTTTCTATTGGAAATTCTAAAAATATGCTATTTTTAAATATTTTATGATATTGTTGTTGAGGTGAATTTTATGTTATTTAAGTGCAAAGAACATGATAAATAAAGGTAAGGTTCATAAATAAAGGTAACGCACAATACGTTAAAAAAACGCCCCTTTGGGCGTAATTTAAAATCTGAAAGCTTTCAATTTTTTTTTTTTTTTTTTTTTTTTTTTTAAATCTTCTTACATGTTTATTCACAAATGCATTATTAGACGAACTGTTAACACGTATACATATTAACTCAGTATTTGGAAACATTGAAAACTGTCAAATTATTTAATTTTTCTTTTTGTCTAAGATGTGAAGGCGATTTGTAAAACAATTTAAAATATAATCATAAGTTTTAATACTTTTATTTTAAAAAATAAATTAGATGTTATTTTCATTTATTTAAAAATTCGAATTTATCAAATTTCAAATAGCACAATCATTAGGATGTTTTAAGCGTTATTATTATGATCTAATTGTATGATTTGCAGTTATTGTTTGCTTTAGATATTACTTCCAGCATTAGCAATGACTTCACCATCTTGATGAATATGATTCAGAAAACGAGGGGTAAAAAAATGTTTGCGTTCGTGGACTTAATTGATCAAAGAGAGTTAAGATCAATATTGATACTAAAAAAAAAAAAAGAAAAAGAAAAAGAAAAAAAAATCGAGACATATAACTGGGGATTAAAAATAACGGTTGAACATTGGGCAAAACACAGGTTAGCTGGTTAGTTAGAACTTCCTTGTACGAAGTAAAAAGGAAGTATTGTAATCGCGAAAAGTTTCAGGCAGCATATTTCAACGAAAATATCCATTTTGACCGGTATTGAATGCAATTTAACGATGTTTTTGCGTGACATCTGTAGGTAAAGACAGAATAAAAGACTATTTTCATCCAAAAAAAAAAAAAAAAAAAATTATAAAACTGCTTTAAAATGAATTCTGAAGAGAATTTTTCGTGGCGTCTTGTACGAACGTATGTACGTATCTCGCATAACTCAGAAACGAGTTGCCTCAGAACGTTGGAATTTTGTATATAGGACTGCTGTAACTTGTAGATGTGAACATCGTATTTTGGTTGCAATCGGCCGCACCAAACGTACACTGGTGTCCAAAAGTTAAGCATAATTGGTAAAACGTTGAAGAATGTAACTAAGAATTAATTAAATTGCTCAAAATCACTTCTGGAAAATCATTGTTAAAAGGTGAAACAGTGTGCATATGCAGAACATGTCAGTCGACGTCGGCATGCGCAAAACATGTGCGCACATCAGAAAAAGTATAAAACGTTTTTGACTTGCCATAGGGAACTCAAGCAGGTTTCCTGCAATTGCTGTTCTGAGGATCGAGTTAAACTATCAAAAAGGCCGAAGGATGGCCTAAAGACGCCATACGGACATGTTTTTGAAAGGAAGAATTGTTGGAATGTGAACGATCTCAAACCAAAGTGTCCCAAATTCTGAATGTGCATCAGTGTGTGATCTCAAGGCTCTGGGAGAGGTTTCACAGTACGAGAGATGTTACCTACGACCAGTACAAGGTCGACCATGAGTAATAGCCAGTTGTCAAGACCAATATTTAGAAATAACTACGAGAAGTAGCATGGACAGTTGTGACAGAGAACTCGGTTCAGCGCTCACAGCCGCCACAGGAGTACGAGTTTCGAGGCAAATTATTCACAGGAGACTCCATCATGCTGGTCTACACGCCATATGACCAGCTGCTTGCATTCCTCTCACTCCTACGCATAAACGCCCTCGTCTAAACCGGAATTTGAAACATCAGCACTGGAGTTCTCAAGACTGGGCGAATGTGATGTTCAGTAGCGAGTACCAGTTTACTCTGAACATTGATTCTCGTCGGATAACGATATGGGAAGAACGTGCGACTCGTTTTGACCTAAGAAACATCACGGAAAGACATCCTTTTCCTTCAAAGGGAGTCATGGTAGGCATATTGTTGAACGGACACACAGACCTCCATGTCTTTGACAGGATGTCTGTTAGTGCTAAAAGGTACACAGATGAAGTTCTTGAGCCTTATACTTGCCTGTTTCGAAATGCTGTCAGCCCTGGATTCATATTCATTGATGAAAACCCGCCTTGTCACCGTGCGGTCCTGGTCGACAGCTTCTCTGAGAGTCAAATATCCAGCGCATGAAGTGGCCCGCTCACTCTCCTGATCTTAATCCTGTTGATCATGTGTGGGATATGCTCGGGTGACAAATTGCAGCCCTTCTGCACCCACCAAACTTCGTTTCAGAAATGGAAAGAGCTCTCTTAAAGGCTTGGAACTTTTTGAGGCCACAACGTGACCACACTCTGATACCACATACGGGTTAATAGCTTTGCAGCATGCGTGGCTATCAGGAACGACCACACACCTTTTTAAGCTGCCAAATAACCTTTTTATTTTAATTTTTTTCGCTAAAATACAAACTATTAGAATGCGCCGTTTTCTTTCAAACTGTTTCTTTGGGTAATAAAAGTGATTATTATCCTTCTTTTTGCATTGTTTTCTAATGGTATGATCGTATTACACTCGCATATCACGTTTCCTACCATTCTGACATAAATTTTCTTAAATATTCACATAAGCACCAATAATGCTTAACTTTTGGTCACCTGTGTATATAAATATATTTATATATATATCCACTCTGTTACCCGACTCAATGATGTCAGTTTCTTTACTCTTATATGCATGTAAATTGTGCATTTTTTGCTTTAAAAATGATTGAATTATGTTGCTCTTATCTTCGGGTTAAGGTTTTTATGCCTTTAGTAAATCTGCAAGCAATATTTGTACAATTATAACAATTTAAAAGCTGTTTAAGCGCGGTTAAGCCTCAAGTTTTAAGAAACATGGCGGACATATTTGTTTACATTTGAAACAGCAGAATAGTAGATTTGTTGCCAATCTAGTGAGACTAAGCTTCACAACAACAAAGATAACGCCTTCATTTATTATTGCGAATTAAATTATGCTTAATCTTTTCTGGTAGTTTTTCGAGGAAACAAGTGTTTAAGATTTACTTCGTAATTTTTAATAGAGATATTTTGAGTTTTTATGTATTTTTGCCTTGTCGCGAAGTGAGAACTGAATTAATTGAGTTCGTCTGTGAAAAACTGTTTCTTTTTTGTTTTGTTTACTTAATTTCTTGTATACATCGTTCTAGATATATTAGAGTATTTGAATAGAACATGTGGCAACGATTAGATAATTCTTCAAATGATATAAATTTTGTGCATTCTGAATTATAATGTGAACGAAATATCACGCTGTTAAGTGAACCTAGCACCAGAGTGCATTTATTCTATTGTGGTTTATGCGCTATCGACAAAGTAGATTTAATTCAATCCAATAAGTTTAAATGAAATGCAAGAAAAAATGCGTATAATTTAATATTCCGTACAAGGAAGTCATGTGGTGTACACATCAGATTTTTTTTTTATTTAAAGCATTATTCAATTCGTTCGGGAATTCAAGAATCGGGTTATGTTAGTATATGTGTTATAAAATGTTTCTTTATTCCACCTGAGTCGTTAACATTGTTTAGCTCTTTGATAAACCATATTAAATTGTTTCCTTTTTGGAGCGAACGTTAAACTCTGAGCCCTTCCAGACATTTTTTTAGCCCAAAGGGTGTTAGCACAGAAGGGCTATTAATTTCGTTTTGACATTTTGCGTCGAAAACTTTAAATGTCAGTTTCACTAATCAGATTATTGCGACCATATACTCATGTCCATAAATTAAGGATAATTCGGAGTCACGCGGAAATCGAACTCTAAAATAAATATATCACCTGTAAAATCACTACACACATCTTCAAGAACCATATGCAAATTTCAGGAAGTAACCAGATGACACCCATGGTACGTCGCAATGACGAGAGTGTAAGAGAGTGATATGTAAGGAATACAGGCAAAGAAGTAAAATTGTTCGCAGGCGCTTTATAAGCATTTCAGAGCAATAACCGAATAGTTATGATACAAAGGACGCATTTGGACTATTTTTTGCGTGGTAGAATTATCGGCCTTCTGGAATGTGGGCGTACCCAACTGGAAGTATCAGACGAACTTGGAATCGCCCAGAGTGTCATCTCCAGGCTTTGGCAACGATACCAAGATGATGGCAATGTGAGTAGACGTTATAGCACAAGTCGCCCCAGAGTTACAACGCGGAATGAGGGCCGGTATTTGCCAGTTACTGCCAAAAGAAACAGGCGGAGCACATCCTCAAACCTGTCTCGTCAGCTCTCTTCAGCCACTGGTACGACAATTTCAAGGCAGACCGTGTACAGACGCTTAGGGCAGATTGGTCTATATGCTCGTAGACCTGTCAGATGCGTTCCACTTACTGCAACTCACTGTCGCCTACGGGCTTAGCCTGGAGTAGAGAGCATGCATTGTGGAAACGGCAACAGTGGGCTTGTGTGATGTTTTCCGACGTGTCCAGGTTTAGATTGCAGTCTGATTCTCGCCGGACTTTCATATGGAGAGCTCCACGTACCCGTTACCACTAAGAAAACATCACTGAACGACACCGTTACAGTGGTGCAGAAGTGCTCGTTTGGGGTGGAATTATTCTGGGTTCCAGAATTGACCTGCATGTTCAAATTGGAACCATGACAAGCCAAATCTATCGGGACGTCATTCTGGAACAACATGTACGTTTGTTTCGGGGCGCACAATTTGTGTTTATGGATGACAACGCCCGTCCTCACCGTGCAAACATCGTAAGCGAATGCCTTCAATCGGAGGATATCACCCGTATGGACTGGCCAGCATTCTCACCGGACTTGAATCCAGTAGATAACGTGTGGGACATGCTTGGCCGACGAGTTGCAGCCCGTCAACCTCCTCCTACATGTATACCGGAATTTCGGAGAGCATTGCTTTTTGAGTGGTGTAATATCCCCGAAGATCAGATCGATAATTTGATACTCAGCATGCCTAGGCGTTGTACGGACTGTATTGCATCGTCTGGGAAACATACAATGTATTAACAATCATACCAACCATGTAATATTGGTTTTTTGTAAATTTTTTTTTTTTTTTTTTTTTTTTTTTTGTAATTTGCTCCAGGGAGAAAAAATCGCAAATTTTTTTAATAATAGCAAACATATAGCATCTTTTTTTTTTTTGCTCTTTACCGTTTGTTTAATAAATAAGCTTTACAAAATGAGTCAAATTTGTTTTGCTTCTAACTCTTCCTTTGCCTGATTTTGCATTATCCTTAATTTATGGACATGAGTGTATTATCGCTTTGTGTTATATTTAACGAAATTAAATAATGCAGAATCTGCATAAACGTATGTATGTTTCTCGCGTTATAATAAAACACCGATACCTAGAGCATCCAGTTTTGAATAACGTACGTCTCCACCGGAATATGGGAATCTGGAACCCCAAATTTGGAATTTGTTTTATTATGTATTTCATATTTAGTAAAGCATTTATGAGTTTTTGATTAAGAAACTCAACGATTTCAAAGCGAGAAAGGGTAACACTGTACAGGGGATCGGAGGGATTTTTTTTTTTTTTTTTTTTTAATCTTCAGCTCGCGAGGCTGTATATCGGAGATTCTAAAGATGTGCGCTTTTTAAATTATTTTGTGATATTGCTGTTGAATTGAATCGTATGGTTTAAGTGCAAAGAACTTTATTTAATAAATAAAGGTAATACATAAAACGTTAAAAAAACGCCCGTTTGGGCGTAATATAAAATTTAAAAGCTTTCAAATTTTTTCATTTTTATTTATTTATTATTTCCTTTTAAATTTTTTTATGGTTTAGAATAAATTATTATAAATAAATTTAGAACAAAATAATATAAATAAAACATAAAATCGTGTATTTCGAGCATCCTGTGCGTCAAATTAAAGTGAAAATCAAATAATTTTGCTACTTGTGTTCTGTCCTGTGAAATTCTAAAGATAGTTTTTTTGTGACATTGTAAATTTATCAGGTTCAGTGTTTCTCCTTACTTGCTTGGGGAACATTCAAGACCTGACTCGGAACAGGGAGCTTACTAAAGCTATGTTCAATAAATGTGGGAAGTAGACAAGATACACAGGAAGGGTATACGAAACCCTTTATTTTTTCTCTTTACAATAATTTCCGGACTTCGGAATACAGAGACCAACCACTTGTGGTCTGAACGTAAGAATATAGAAATATTAACTAAACTCTAACTTAACTTTGGAATAACAAACAAGGGCCTACGTGGAAGATTGGCCGTATATTAACAGGAAGCCGTATGTAGTACAGAGAACTGTTAACACTACAATACGTTTAAAATTATTAAGAGGATTAAACCTCTGGCCTGGAAGGCAACCAGCAAGAGTAAAACTGCTAAGGCAAGCGGCCTGCTTCTACTAACTCCTTCCTCTCTCTCGCTTGGCAAAAAGCCACAACTTAAGTACTTGGCGTTCGCCAACAAATTTGCATAAATAAGTTAAAGCTTTTAATTCTGGCCGGAAGTAGAAAATAAGAAGTGATAGTAAAGATTTAAAATAAAATAAACGTTAGTAAAACAAATTTATCTTTAATGTTTATTAGTTTATTAAAGAATTTAATATTTTCATTTTTTACTTGAAATTGTATCATATAATATATACACATTTTTTACTTAAAATTGTGTCCATATAAATAATATAATTTAAACGAAATTTGAGAACAGCGTTAAATTTGAAAGGAAAATTATCGTCTGCTAGGCGACCGGTTTGTTGTCTTAGCCAACTGAATCTGCAGATAAGCTCTGCTGAAAGAGATATGAAGGAAACTTAATAATGTAGTGAAAAAAATTAAAACTCGAAGGGAAGTGAGAGGGGGGGGAATAGGCGAATGGAGAATGATTATGCTTAATTATGCGGTGAAGAGAATACATTTTTTCTTCGTATGTTTACAAATCATATATTATCTTGCATGTAATTAAAATTTCTGGAAACTGTAACGAGACGAATTATGAGCACCCATCGGATAAAAAAAAATGAGTGCACTGGGTACAGGAAAATCACAATCTTATCACGTTTCTGATTTGTATAACCGTTTTTTCTGTTTTTTCCCCCGACTCTATTAACTTTCTCTTTCGCGTACAGATGGCGCTAGACTCTTGATCATATCATCGCTGGCAAGAGTAATGAATGAACTAACTGTTTATAGTTTTGATGCATTTTGTTTGATACTAACTGTTTACGGAAAGTAATGCATTGCATAGTATATTACGCTATGCCATAGCGTAAATGCTATCGCTTAACAACTTTTCACGTAAATTTTATTTTTCGTACTATCTTTAGAATTTTCTATAATTTCAATGGATTTAATTCAGGCTTTGCACTGTTTTCGGTGTCACATGTCTAAACATTAGTTTACGTACTCTAAATATTGGTTTCACTATATTCGTTAATAAACCTAAAAATCGCGCTGTAAAAATTATTATCTTGTATATTTAAAACTTAACTGTTTTTATTTTACTCAGATTATGTTCGTTACTCAAACCAAAGCTTTCAGCAGCCAGCAAAGCAACTTACACTCGTTTCCAAATTATAATACCAAATTGCGAATTGATGTATCAAAGTGAGGAATGGAAAAACATTACAGACTATTCATGTTTTTAAGTTTCATGCTTTGTTTTTTCGCACGTATAAAATTGTGATGAAACAAAAATCGTTTACTTTTTCCCCAATCATTAAAGCATAGAAGAAAACAACCTAACTTTTAAAAGTGGATTATTTTTTTATCGTTGATTTTCGCCGTTGAATGCCGTATTGAGATTTAGATTGATTCTGATAGTGCTCTTAGAAGTACCCCACGAAGGCATCTCTTCAGTTTGGCAGATGACTTTCGTGAGTTTTGCTGTAATTGAACTAGAGAATTGCACATAATCACCATATTTGTCGAGCATATTTTCATAAAAAGAACGTGCATTATGAATTATTTTTGGCCGATAATTTATATTTAACACAAATTTTCACCCATAAAGGACGCTGTTTCAAATAAACAGTAACGAGCACGGTTTGAATAGTGTTGTAAACAGCTAAATAGCTCTTTTTATTGGCGCGTACTTCTAAAACGTTGCTTTTATGAGGTTTAGTGGGTTTCTTGTATGTGCAACAACTTTTAGTACTACGCTGACTGTTATCATCATTGTTCATTAGAAGTTCAGTGAAAATGTGAACTAAATTTTACCCCTTATTCCTCCCCGCAAAAAATAACTCCTCTTTGAAATTTATCTCAAGCAAACAGCACTTCCTTTATTCCCATTTGTTTGAGTTTTATAAATTTTTGAAGATTTTTCATACTTGTATCAGCATACCACATGTTAGCCAAACACTGTAGACTAGTCATATCACTATAGACAAATATCATACTAGCTGAACCCAGACTTTACTCGAAGTAAAGAGGCTTCTTTTAGAGGAATGACGGTAGTTTTTTCGACAAGTAAATCTAAGGTAGACATACAGTGATTTTCCTCTTTGATTCAGGGTAAATTGGGCAAAATTCTACCAAGCTTGAATAAAACTATAGAACAATGTAGAACTAAAACGGCATCATGGAATGGTTTTAGTAAGAACTGATACTTTGCTTTGTCTTCGGTTATGTCTTTTATTTATTTATTTATTTATTTATTTTCGGAAATGAGCTTTGGGAAAGGTACCATCCACTTTCCGATTTCTTCACCCTTTTCGAAATATTTTCGATTAATTGATAGAGAGTGCACTTTTGCTTTAAAATTTCAACAGTGCTCTAAAGAGTAAACGAACACTGCGCCGTCTAACGATTTTAGTAAGAACTGATAGTGGGAACGCAGCCGCGGTGACGTTAACTTAAGATGGGTGACGTAACTGTGTAACTTAAGATGGTAATTGTAACTGTGTAAAAATATTAATATTAATTTTTTATAGAAAAAAATTCAAAATCCTTGCTCAGGATATGTAACTTCCTCTGATAGCGAGAACACGACTACGGCTACGCGAACTGAAAATGAGTGATGTGGGCGCAACATTCTGCTATAAACGTTTCGAGTGTGGTCCCCGTGGATAGGTTTTCGAAATCATATGTAGACAGTGACCTGACCCTTCTTTTGAAAGTCAAATATGCAAAATTTTATTGACATCGGAGTAAAGCTAGATTTGTCTGAATTACACACAAACAAATGGAACAGTATTCTTTGCATACAGAGAGATGATTTTGATTAATCAAGTTAGTGTAATTTCAGGAGTCCAGCCAGTAATTAACAATAACTGCAATGAATTTGCGTTTGTTGCTTTTAAATCATTTGCTTTGTTAATTAATAACTGAATAAGTTTGAAAGAAAAATTAAATATCTTACGCCTTACTGAATGGTAGCGCATAGATCCGAAGAAAATAAAAATATCTGAATTCGAGCTGTGCCAACACATTTCTTTTAAATCACTGAGTTTGTTTGTAAATGCGAGAGCCAAATATATTGCGTTCTGCTGACTCTTATTTTGTATCGAGGATTTTTTTGATTAAATTTGAAATATCTTACGCTTTGCAGAGGGGCAACACAAAACTTTTAAATCGATAGATTTTAATCAAACGTTTATTAAAATCTATCTATATATAAGGAGTGTGGACCTACTAAGGTGGTTTTCCAAAATCTTATTAAAAAATATGTAAGACAAAATTATAAATTAGCAATTGTGCCTCTAATTCTTCATTTTAATTTGTATATTTCCCTTCTTTATATAGAAAATAGTAATTGCTTATGATAAATTTCTCTAAACTGCGTCATTTCTGGATTAGTGAGTATCACATGAGTTTTACACAATGTTGTGACGAAAACAAACTCAAAATTTAAAGCTTTATTAATTGTCTATTCAAGTGAAACCGAAACTAACCGATTCTGAATTAATATTTCATCCTAAACACCGCACTTCTCTTCTGCCACTCGCATAACTCTAGTGTTGGTGCGCAGCGCTTTTCTTACTGCAACAATATAAAAGATGTAAATGTTTCGGAACAGGTACGACTAGTGTGCCGAGTTATTTGTGGCCGCAAAATGTTTAACTTAAAGAATAAAAGGAATATGATTTAAATCCTGTCAAGACCGACGTCTTATTGCATCTGCACGACTTTCAAGGTTATTCTTCATTACGGATATTCTATGTATGTTTCAACATCTGTCTGCGCAGTCAGTAATTCTGTATCATTACACACACACACACACACACACACACTTATCATTACATACATAAAGAATAGAAACCCCATAAGGTAGTTTTTTAAAATCTTACATAGGCAGTGTCATCCTCACGTTATATAGTTCAAATGGGATAGATTTCGTCAAGATCGGAATAAAACTCTAGATTTGTATCAGTTACAAAAAAGGGGGGGATACTGCTCTTTATATACACTGCTGTGCAAAACGTAAGCAGCTTTTCTGATTTTGGCTATAATTCCGCAAAAAGTCAACCGGGAGACTAATTTATTCTACAAAGGCACAATTTAACACTTAAAGGATGCGAAAAGTATAGTAGCAAAAAAATTAGTTGAATGGATACAATATGGTATAAATGAAAAATCCTTTATTGATAGCATGGCGTTGGTACAAAAACTGTCTGGCCAAGAGGGAGAACAACAAACCAAAGAGTCTTAGTAAGGAATATAACCTCCCCTAAATGCAATGGTTGCGTTGAACTGTCTGTTGATACTCAAACCAAATTAACTAACAGTTTTTCTAGGTAAGAGAACTCATTCTTCAAGGAATATGTGTTTCAGTTATCTGGTGTTCACTGGAGAGTAAGATTGTGACGCCAAGAATCTTCTTACAGTATCCCATACATGTTCAGTGGGATTTAAGCCAGGGGGAGCACCCTGGACGATCCATTCTGTGGATATCTTCACTTTTCAGGAGCTTCTCAACAGCATGAGTCCTGTGTGGTCGTGCACTGTCACCCATCAAAATTAACTCGGGACCAGTGGCACCCAAACAGCGCACGTTGAGGATTATAACTCCAGCAATGATAACCAGTAAATGAACTTCTGTCGAAAGCGTGGAGCTCCATCCTTCCGTTCATCATAACGCCTCCCCAAACAAACACGCCATGAGCATCCTAACGGTCTCTTTCCATGATGTTAGTGTAATGAATCGTGTTCTTACCTCTTTCCATATCAACTGGCGCTGAGAATCGTTTCTCAGACTGAAACCGCACTCATGGGAAAAGAGTTTATGCCTCCATTTTTAAGCTTGGTTTTGTATTCTCTGTACTACAGGGAAAAGTGGACCGGAGCACCAGAACTTCGTCAGTGACTTTTACAGATATTGCCCCGCCGCATTACTGTACCCGCTGAGCGTACAGTTGGCCCCCATCACAAGCCAGCCTACCAAGACAAGAAATTTACAGAGATTCTCTGTACTACAGCTAACGTTGCCACCAGTGGCCTGTTGTCGTTGGTATGCAGCATTCAGAATGTCTGACGAATATGACACCTTTTTAGTCGTCTGACCACAGTAAACTAGGACACCTGTGGTCTGGCTGTGCCGTGCGTAACTGCACAACAGTAGCTGTTTAATTTCGATCTCTTTTTCTCCTATAGGGCGATATATCGGTCATCCGTCACCGTATTTGTCCTCGGCCGACCGCCATAAAGTTTTTTACCCAGAAATTTGTGGATAAAATATTTTGTGTTAAAATAATTTACAATGTTATTCGTGGAGAAAAACGACTCGCGGACGCGTGGAAAGTGGTAGTAACTGAGAAAGCACTAAGTGTCGTGAGAATTACAGCACCCATCTTTGTGAAGGGAGGTATGAAAGTTCTAGTGCACCAACAGCATAATGTTTTTCCTGTCGAATGCTGCTATAAGCTATTACCTGTTTCATTATTATTTTTTAAAAAAAAAAAAAAAAAGCGTATTACTTTTTTATTAGCCGCAAAGTGGGTTTGGCAATCTAGTTGATATTTATCGTACACTTTGAGAACAAGCTTTATTTATTTATCGGATTTAATAAAAGTTTCCCGCCACCGCAAATATCTTCTGCGCAAAGACCCGTCATCTGCTTACTTGGGGAAGTTACGGTGGACGAGTCTGACTCGTCCACCGTAATCAGTGTTGTACTAAAATTTTGTTTCAAAAATATATTATATCACGAATATATCCCAAATAAAATGTTATCAATTTTGCATATCAATTCATATAATGACAAAATTAAATCCGTCCAATGGGGATAAAAATCTTCAAGTAATTCAGTACTCTAAAGGTTAATCATATTTTGTCAAACGATTTTTGGCATTTGAAAGAAAGATACTTGCTTTACAACACCGTGCTGTGAAATTTGTAAAAGAATATCATTATCATTAAGTGCAAGGTGTCTGAAATGGAACTAATAACGGTACCAGTTTAGAAACAATCATTTACTTTCAGTTCTGTTTCAAAAAGTCAGCTATAGAATTTCACCAAATCACGCGTACAGCTTTAGGTACTAATGTCGCATCATATAACACTGTGAAAGTTTGGTACCCAAACTTCAAAAACAAGAACTGTGACATTCAAGAAGCAGAACGCTCTGGCCGGCCTACTGATGTTGATGAGGCCCGCTTGCGAGAACTTGTGGAAGAAGATCCGTATGCAGCCACTCAAGAGTTTGCCGAGGAGTTAGACGTTAGTCCCATGTCCATTAATCGCGTTGTGCATCGCTTAAACATGACGTACTAATTCAATCGCTGGATGCCGCATGAGCTGACTCAAGCAGATTAAGATAGACGTGTTCGGGCCTGCACTAATCTGCTCGAATATCAACGCTAGGACAAAATTCTGAACTGGATCGTCACTTGTGATGAAAAGTGGATTTACTTCAACAACACAAGACGAAATGGGGGTTTGTCTGTGTCCGGTGATCTCCTCGGCAGCGTCGCAAAGCGCAATGCGACTAACAAAAAGATCATGCTTTCTATCTGGTGAGATTATCTGGGTATTATCCACGAAGAGTATTTGTGAAAAGGTAAAACCCTGGACAGTAAGGTGTACAGCGAGATGCTACTCTGTGTTGACGCTGCTATCAAGAAAAAACGTCGAACTGAGTTTCAGCGCAAAAAGATAATGTTCTATTAAGATAATGCAAGACCACACGTGTCTGCATTCACCGGCTGGACTCTGTAGCTGAACTCGTATGGGATCTTTTGCCACACCCACCATATCAGTGTTGTACAACATCGCTTCTTCGGACTTAACTTTTTTCACACCTGCAGCTACATCTTACCGGTGCTTCCATCTGCACAGGGCATCCGAAATGTGGTTAATCTGTTTTTGGACTCGCGGCCACTAAGTTTCTGGGCCGAAAGGTTTGAAAAATTACCAAAACAAGACCCTTTTTTTTTTTGGCGGAGAACGCGTTAGAACCGCATTTTGCCCATAGGAAAATAGATGCGCATAGGAATCTATCTACCTTACAAAGTGGTCCTTAGAGAGCTGGTTTCCATTCAACAATCCATCCATTTTGTGTACTTGATTTCAAAGATACCACTGTGCCGACTATCCATAAGAAAAATGAATTATTAGACTTTTCAAGCAATTGTGCCGTGAAAACATTATTACCAGACTTTCCAAAGCGAGTTTATGTTCCTTCTTTCATGAGCTATTCTATATAGCTTGTCACCTGTTTTTGTAAATCGCTTCGATGGCTGTCATGATCCTCGATTTCAGCTCATAAATAGCCAATAAGCTGAGTAAAAAATATTAATAGGGCGTAAAATGCTGGCAGCTTGTGATTTCACGAGGCTCTCACCAAGTGAATTCATGTACTTTGAATTGATAGTAAGCTCCAAAGTTTAGGGAGCTTACCATTCAGGGATTCATACATACTGAGGGATTTCGGATATCTGAGGAACACGATTTATCCGCCCGTTCATTGGACTTCATTTGAAAGTGTCCGTTTTCATTCACATATGGACGGCCAACGCCTTTTGCTTGGAAATGCATCGAAGCGTTTCAGAGGCATTAAATCCCCTCTGTATCGATGCTTGCCGACGTCGTCTTTTGCCAAAATGCATTGTGAAAACAAGTTGAGCTGCGGTTAATAATGCAGTTATTTTCACATATTGAATCATGATAAACTTTTCTACCCAGAAGACCCATTTTAAAAACTGGCAGTTTATTTTACCACGACAAATCCGAATGTCCTCAGTAATTTCCCCAAAATGAAACACACTATGATATTTGTCTTTCTGCTTACTCAAGTTATTAGCTGTTTCCTGGCGTGTAATCAGCGAAAAACGTATCATTATTTTGTCGCATCTTATGTTTTTACGATATAAAAGTTAGTTTGCCTAACAGTGTTTTTAAATGAGCAAATTTATTTGAAATAAATAAATAAATTATAAAAATAAAAACTTTTATTTTTAATTTTTTTGCGAAGTAAAAGAAGTGCTGTCTGTAATCGCGAAAAATTACGGATTTCAGAATTTAACGGAAATATCCCCCCCCGTGACATCTGTATGTACGGATAGAATAAAGGACTCTTTATTCCAAAATGGTTCCAAATGGCTTTTTTCGTGACGTCTGTACTTACTATTTGCTATATATCTCGAATAACTCAAAAACGATAAGCCGTAAGAACGTTGAAATTTTGTGTATGGGACTGCTATAACATCTAGTTGCGCACCTTCCCTATTTATTGAAATCGGCAGTACCAAATATATATATATATATAACCTGATTTCGATTTGTAGAGCTTGATTTCGCAGTAAGTGAATTTAAGATCATACAACATTATATATATATATATATGCATTTGGTATATATCCTCCCCTTACCCGGGCCCACCAACGACGGTACGGTAAAGTCGTTGTACACTGGTGCTTCGGTCACGGATTCGACTCCGTGCGAAAAGGCTGGCTGCATGTGTTTTTCATAGTTTTCCTCCATGTGTAGCGTGTATACGAGCCAGTTGCTCTTAGAAAGTCCTCCACGTTGGCATCCCTCCCCTTATGCAGGTAGCCCTCGAGTGCTTTGCCGTAATCAAATAAAATAAATCAAACGTTCTTTACCGGGTTGCTAGAAATTCCTTACGCGACCTTTATTTTCACAATCGTTGGTCGTAGACATACTCTTCCACTTCCAGATTTTTTAATAACGAAAATATTCATATTTTGACAACTTCAAATTTCATTTTTTTTTTAATTAAACAACGAAATCTAACTTTTAATGCGGCCCCCTGGTTTCCATACTTTCCATTTGGGGAAGTTTTATACTGTTTAAAAAAGTAAAATTATAAGAAATTTGTCTTCCGTACGACAAACATTGACTGGTGTATTTAATTTGCAATTTTTGATGTCATTTTCAGCTTGCCTTGAGGTATCCGTTCATTAAGTTTTGAGAATGTCTATAGCTAAAAAGCGTAAAAGGAAGTCGTGTGGTGTCCGTATTAGATTTTTATTTATTTATTTTATAGTTTTTAGGATACTTGTGTAACTTTCTACTGAAGTCGAACTAATTTTTTTTTTTTTTTTTAAACTTGTTTCAAGAAGAACATTAACTTTTGTTAATACGGTGCTGCTTTTGGTGCATATATGTCTGGTTTGAAACATATCCCGCTTAATATACGTCCTGTTTTGGACGCGAAACGTTTTGTCTGGAATACGACTCAAATTCGGTGAGTCCTGACTGCGCGATTTACATTTGTTTACCATTTTCGAGCCAGTGCTATGACTGCCCGTGACAGTCATAGCTACTATTTAACAAACAATTCCTCTGCCTCTTGCTACTATTTAATAAACAACGTACGCCATGACGCTGAATTTTCAAGTGATTTTGTGTCTTTTCGCATAAATATTTTGTAAATTCATTAAAACGATTTATAAACTTGATGAGAAGAGTTAAGCAACGAAGAAAATTATTAGGATCATCGTCGATGTGAAATATGATCTTGTTCAAAACTATGAAAGCGTATCCAGAACTTGGGTGTTCCGTACCGAAAGTTGAGTATGTTGCTATGATTGCGGAAAACAAAGAGTATTTATATATGCTAACGTTGCAGAATGGGTGAAATCGATAACCAGAGGCGTTAGATTGTTAAAAAAGTGTTTTTTATATAGAGAGAGAAGGAAAAAAAAAAAAAAAAAAAACATTTATGTACATTGGCATGAGCAATGCTTCATTTATGTACAAGAAATATTTCACCACTCCATTTGTATTTTAGTATTAAACTTTGTGTTATAATAATAGCAGTGGAATTTTTTGTATAAGAATGGATTAATTATGTTTCATTTATTTCTTATTGGAAAAGTTCGTTTGGTATATGTTCAGTTTGGATACGTCCTAGAATGTGGAATAAATGGCATATACCAAGGTACCAGTGTAAATGTTTTGGAATATTTCTGATTTCCTTAGAATTTCTTTACTTATATAATCGCAGAAATTAAAAAAATTTTTAAATTGGAAATTAAAAGTAATTTTTGCATTAAATGGCATTCTATAAATTAACATGCATAGCATACATGAACTCGCTAAAAAATACTTTTTAATTAATGTGCTAATACGCTTTTTACGAGTGTGAAATTCCCTTCTCTCACAACAGCCATATTTTCCCCCTAATTAGATAATTGTAAAAAATATGCCAAATAATTAACTGAATTTTGAAATATAATTGAATTTGGCTTGTAAATTATTAAATGAAAGGTTTTATGCCGCATGGAATGGCAACAGCTTGAGTCTGGGCCTCGTCTTTCACTGGGAAAGTGATGCGAATGAAATGTTATCATCGACATTTGGGGGTATTTAAAGGGATTTTTAAAATTTATTATTATCAAGAAAATGAAGAAATTGTTCTATATTTTTTTACATCTGTCTATGACCTTATTATAAAGTTCCTTTTATTGTTGTATCTCTCAAGACGAAAACAAAAGGATCCATCTAACAAGAAATAAAAATTAACGGAAGAAAATAAAGCCAGTAATAGTACTCGGACATCAGACACATTAAGCTTTGACTTGTATGAATCCTACATTTCCGCAACTGTGTCGTTTAAACTCATGTCATCGTAAAAGTGGAGATCGAATGACGCACTCGTCCGTCCGGCCATCTTGACTGGAACCGCCACCGGTTTCTTACCCTCCTGCCACCTCAGATCCTCTCCCTTCCCCCCAACCTCCTGATCGATCTCTCTCCTTTCCTCTCTCACTCTCTCGTTCTATCTATTTCTCCTCCACGCCTATATACAACTAATGCACGCGCCACTACTACAACAAACTACTACTACGTTAGCCTGTGACGTCAGAGGTTGCAAAGTACTGCATAGCTAGGCTGCGTCTGTAGTAATTGAACGAGGATAGTGTCAAATGAAGTCCCCCCCCCCGTCTCGTCGTGCAACTATGGCAGCCGGAAACGCAAGGCGGGCGATTAGATATAGTTTTTGGGGAAACGGATATAAATCGATGGAAAACGTAAACGTTATCGGATGGGTAGTTCTTGAGATAATTCCTCTTCCCAAAATGGATTGTGATTTTTATTTGTAATTTTTTTTAATAAGTTAGCTACTAAATGATAATATGCGCGAATGTTCTCTTGTCTGCATAAAATGATGAACAAAAATTTCAATAAAAATTTTAGCTGTGCCTGGAATCTCTTGTGACTGAGTACCTTGGGTTTGCCTTGAATTCGCGCATTTGTTTGTTCTTGTTTCGTTAGGTTTTATTGTCTCGCTGAACACGCGTGTCAAACTCTTTAAAAATTTACATCTTTCTTTTTAAATTATGAAGAATCTGTATGTGTGTAAAATATATGTGGAATACATACTGTGTAAAATCGCGCTTTGGAAAATAAATGGAACCTAGAATCACGTAATTTTCAAAGTACTCCTATACCCGAACATGTGCATCTCGAGGGCCCGAATTTCGAATTTGTTTGTAATTTATTTCATATTTTGTAAAACGTTAAGAAATTTTTGATTAAGAAACTCGACGATTTTAAAGCGAGCAGTGGCAACACTGTTCGAAATTAAACATTATTATCTCCAGTGCATTACACCGTTAAAGTTTGAAAAAACATACATTCCCAGTTTTAATTAACAAACTTGGTTATTTGCAAGCTATGTGTTGCCACTACCCCATGTAGAATTCTTTTATCTCCACGAGCGAGCGTGTTGCCATTCAGTCAAGTGTAAGACATTTAGCTTTTTTTATATCCAGCGCGCGAGATTGTTGCCGTTTTGAAAAATATAATATGTTTATCTTTAAATTTTAAGTAAGAAACTCGATTCTATGAAAGCAGTGTGTTGCCGCGGCCGGAAAAAAAATACCTTTATCTTCCATACGGCAGCATATTGCCATTCAGTAAAGGCCTAAGATAAATTTAATGTGGGAGTAATAAACCATGCGATTTAAAAATAATAAACGCAGTTCTTAGAATTTTTTTAACGTGATTAATTTAACTAAACATATTAGAAATATTGAATATTTTTATGAAGTGATACTATTTGGACTCATTAAAATCATTATAGATTTTTCTTCTTTATGATAACTATTAGAGGCGGCTGGTTTTTAAAGAAGTAGTATAGAGGATATAAATATATATATGATAACGTCTAACACTCTATCGGGAATTCTAAAGATATGCTGTTTTGAAATATTTTGTGATTTTGCCATTGAACTGAATTTTATCTAGCATAATTTCGAATAACGTGATATTTTGTAAGATTCTCTGCTGTGTACTTTTAAGTTATAGTTGAAGTTTAAGAATCTTAAGAGCTGATCAGCGAATAATCGCTTGAGTTCGTGAGATAGAGACAACACGTAAGAAGGATGAAATTACCCTTTATTATTCCAATAAAATTTAAGGTATCCGACCACGTTTGGAGCACTTTTTTCAAAAAAGCAGTACAAGTATACTATAAACACATTTTCTCATTTATTATCTACAGAGATTAATTATGCAGTATCAAAATTTAATATATTCTATTATTATCCTGCAAAAAATATTAAATTTACGTGAAATTTTAAGCAAATTTTAAAACAATTTGAAAATTCTATATGAAAAAGTATTAAAGCTATATTAAAAAAAAAGGCCTAGAATAATAAATTACATGCTTTTATCTAGGGAATGACTTACGATTTTAAGGATATCTTAAATAATAAAAAAAATTCAGAATTTTGAAATTTTTTTACGAAATTTTCGATAAATTCACGATGTTATTATTCAAATAATAGGCCCCAATTAAAAAAATATTTAACATATAAATATTCTAGTTTGTCATTCCCTAGATAACTATGTATAGATTAAGCATACAAAGTTTCATAAAAATAAAGTAATAATAATTTGATTTATCTTGCACCAAGTGAGCCAGTTTTGAGAAAAATGCTTTATTTTTATTAAATCTTGACCCAGATAGCTAAAATTCCCCATACTTATAGGTTATACCTTCCTTTTGTTCAACTTTATCTGTTTTTCTGTTCATATTCAGCCTATTTGTTTTTTGTGGCAATGAGTGATATTTTGATTTACTTATTCGCTCCTTGCCGAGCTTACTAAATCTCTCGACTGCATATTCACCATGTTGCATACCTATATAATTTAAAATATCTAGTAAGCCTTAAAGCCCTCTGCTAAAGTGTATAACAGCTATATATGCCCCTCCCCCCCAATTTAAGAGTTTGTAATTCCACACTGGCAACCATCGGTATAAATTTCCAAAAAATATTAAAATTTTGTTTGCATTTTGTGTCTTTCTTTATAAGCACTTTTAAAAGAGTTTCTGCTCACATAGTTTTATATACGCTCTGAAGAATATTAATTACATTCTTTGGCCCAGTCCTATGGATTTGTTTGTGTACACTCTTCTAACTGATACAGCTCGCTGATATTTACAAAAAAAAATGTCTGGTCTATCTGGGCACTGACCATATATAGGTAATTCTGCACTAGAAAAAGTGTTAAAAAAATGGAGCAATTACAGCACTTACCATTCATTGTTCCTGATTTTAAAGTTTTTCAATAAAGACATTATTAGTGAGCGACGTTGACCCCTCAATGAAGATATTTTTGTTTTCCCTTCAGTTTTCTAACTCTGGAACGGGGCTTCTGAATATGATTTACGCGTTCATATTTGGTGACACTACTTAAATGTAAATATCTTTTACGTCACAAATCACTTTCAGAAACATCTCCTGCCGATGAGAAGCATTTTCGTTTTAGTTCACTCGATGGGAATTGCTTTATTAATATTATTCTCTATTTCTTTCGCAACACGTTTCATAAATTTGTTCCTTACGCATTTTCGTTTACAAACACGGCTTCGATGTTATCACCCTTTATTATATATTTAACTCGAATGTTATTAAAAATAACCAAAGACTAAGATAAATTTAATTGCAGTATGCAATGTGTAGAATCAAATCAAACTCATAAGCTAGCGAGGACATAAACTTTCAACAGTTAATTAATAAAAACATTGCATTTTATTGGAATTAATTTCATGTTGCTGCACAGATTACAGATAAGATTCTATTAATTCCCTCTCTTTAAAAGTCTGTACATTACATTTCAAAGATAACAAATTATTTACTATGTCCATTTCTAGCTCTTTTCAACCCTTTGAATGCCCACTTTCGGTAATTTAAATGCCCAATTTCTGGTTTTTGCGTCTTTACGAAATCCTTAATATCTCGGTTTTTAATTAACGTAGAAACAAAAGCAAACAAGTTTTGGAAAGCTAAATAAACAATCTGTACAATGAACGAATAAAAGATAATCTCCATTTTTTGGCTAAAATTGGCTTTTTAAACGTGTTCGGATATCTTTACAGAACTCCGTCTTGGAGTTTTACAATAAAGCCACCACTCGTGCTTGAACTTAGGAAACTAAGAACTAAAACGTAATTAATCTTAACTAAAAAGATATAGCCGAAGCTATCAAAATTATAACAGAGTTGGCCCCAAAGCTGAATAACGGCGAAGCTATCAAGGGCCTGAGTACAGCCGAGCGTAATAATAGCTTAAGAGAGAGTAGCCTAAAAAGGCGGACGCGCGCTAATCAGAATCACTGGTTCTTTCTAACAAAACTTCTAAAGTCAGTAGAACTTCACGGTTAAACACTTCTCCTCATTTGCATTCAAACGCGATTCTAAAACTACGTTCTGGCCGTAAGTTGTTTGTTGAAATTCAGGAAGACGGGAAAGGAACTTTAACTCAAAATTTAACTGTTAGGTAAATTAACATAATCTTTACAATTTAATAAGTGATGTTAACCCACAAAAGGTGAATAATGAAGGAACAAAAAAAAAGTTTTGTAAGCCATCTCACTTAAGAAACCTGGCATTGATATGATGAATTTGGAAAAAAAAAAGAAAAAGAAAAAAAAAAAAAAAAGAAAGAAAGAAAGAAAGAAAGAAAATGTATGCCAACGCTTAGCACTGCACCGAGAATTATAACCATGTGCTGCTTTTAAAATTTTTGTGATTTTGCTGTTGAATTATATATGGCGTAAATGCCAAGCAAACGATGCTTAATAATAAAGCTAAAAAGACAAAAAAAAAAAAAAAAAAAAAAAAAGTTTAGCAGGAGTGAGTAAAGAACAGATTGAACTGTGAGTTCATGAACTCAGAGAGAGCATAAAAAACATTAACAAGCTCTGTTAGGAAGGTTAAAGTCTGAAACCTTTCAGATTTTTTCCTCCTCTCTCTCTCTTTTTTTAATGCAAGTCTTCTAGGCAGCTGACTACTCCATTCCAGTGGCTAGTATTAAAAAAAAAAATAGTATAGAAAGTACGAAAAAAAATGTATGTGAATTTTGAATTTCTTTCTTTATTATCTTTTAAGTTTTGTCCGAAATTTTATAACCAAACTCAAGGAATTTAAAGCGTTGCGTTGCCACTCTGCACAGCGTAAGATATTTCAAACTTAATCAAAAAAATTCATCGATATAAAAAAATTGTGCTACCAGTCGGCAAAACGCAATATATTTATTTGTATTTCAATTTTAGTCAAAAAGTTCGGCTATTTAAAAGCAGTGTGTTGCCACCGCTTGAAATAAAATAAATCTTCCACGTGCCCATGTATTTCCTTTCCTCAAAGTGTAAGGTATTTAACTTTGAAATTTTTTTTTTTTTTTTTTTTTTTTTTTTTTTTTTTTAGTTCTTAGAAACGCTATTCTTAAGAGTATTTTTTTCTGCCTTTTAATCTCGGTGATTTAAATAAAAATTCATATACATCGTGGCATGTCTAACTAGAAATATTAAATGTTTTTATTATATTTCACGAGCTGGACTGATTAAAATTGTAAATTTATTACGAATTTAATTAGTAACTCGCATATATAATGTATAATAATTAACAAGTATGTGTAACAATTAACTCGTAGGCCCACCAGGGGCCGAGCGGTAAAGTCGCTGAACACTGGTAGTTCGGTCTAAAGTTCGAATCCCGTGAACGGGCTGGCTGCATGGGCGTTTTCGTGGTTTTCCCCATGCGTGTATACGAGGCAGTTTCCCTTAGAAAGGCCTCCACGAAGGCATCCCTCCCCTTAGGCAGATAGCCCTCGAGGCTTTGCCATAATCACACTCACTCACTCACTCACTCACCCCAATTAACTCGCAATATTATTTGCATTAATAAAAAAGGAAAAAATATTTGTGCTTTAATGAATTTTTTGTACGATAAACATATTATGATTCTGAAGTAATAAAACTTTATAACAGTATTAATACACACATTTTTTAGACTTTGAAACTTATATACGATTTGTGTGAAAATTCCTTTGGCATACTGTATGTCATAAAATTATAAAATAAAAACAGCAGTAAGTCAAAATTATATTATTGAATAGAATTTCAAGAGGAGGGGGAATCAAAAACGATAGATTTTGTGATTAAATATCTTGTTCAATTTTTATGGTACGGACGTCAAAACTTTCTGCGTTTTTTTTTTTTTTTTTCTCTTATAACGAGTACGGAATTTTCCTAAACATAAATGTTGGAACCGGAGAAACATGTAAAAAATTAGATTTCGTAATTTTTACAAAATTGATTTCTTCAAATTTAAAAAATGCCTAAATCATTGCCTAATTTGAAGCATTTTTGTAACTGGGAATATATGTCTGCGACCAACGGTAAGGACTTTCGTGTAAACAATGTCTCTTAGTCATAAGGCGAAGAAGCTGCACAATCTCGTTTGTCTAATTTGGATGTAAACAGAATGTCTATATATGTATGCTGTGTACCACCTGTTGTTTTGACTAAAGTGTAGAAGTGTCTTGAAGTTCGTGAATGCAATGGCAAAAAAATGTTAGCGCATTTTTCTTTTTAGGCGAAGTAAAATGGTACTTACAGGATTGTGTTTTGCATACAAATAACTACTTTTCTAAAAACGTATCTACCGCAAGTATTTCGTCGATTGGAGGGGGGGGCGTATTTTGCCTTAGGCTGTTCGTAGTTTATGTATCCAGGTTTTCTTCTTTAAAAATACATTCGGAGGCAGGCTTGAGTAAGGTAAACCGTGTTCGTTTATTTATTTGAGTTAAACATCGTAGGCCGCGTAACTGAGAAGATTTAATCCTATTGTTAAAGGCGTGAAGGGCTTCTGAATAGTGTTTAGGGCAGCAGAGTGTAACTGTATCAGCTCACCTGGTGATAAAGCTCTGTTGTGCCAAGTGCTTAGTCCTGGCCAACGACAATATATCTGTATGTCATTAGCCACGGCTTAGTTCTGTTACTCATGGAGGTAGGAAGTTAGACCTCCATGTTCAGACTATAGATGTCTGTCCTGCCCTGCCTGAATAACCGAAGAACCCGTTGGTGTTTTATAAACTTCATATTCAATCATCTTTTTAAAATTTTTTCAATACTGACTAATTATTATATTAATTAATAAGGTGGTTATTATATTACTAATTTTTATTTCGTCTTGCGAAGTAAAGTAAGTATTGTAATAGCAAAAAAATTTCGGGTATTATATTTCAACGGAAATATCCATTTTGACAGTTCCCGAATCCATTTTGACTTGTTTTTTGCGTGACATCTGTACGTAGGGACATAATTTATATATATATAAAATTAATTAAAAAGTGTAGTAAAAATTCGGAACGCAAATTAAATATAAATTTCGTTCCAAAAATACGAAGACAAACATAATATACATATATATATATATCCATTACCCGGCCTTTATTTCGCAATCGTAGGTCGTAGTCATATACTTCCGATTACAGAAGTGTTTTAAATGACGAAAATATTCATATTTTGGCATTGTCAGATTTAAAAAAAAAAATTGAATTTCGTCAAATAACGAAATCCAACTCTTTATGCGGTTTCCTGGCTCCTATACTTATATTTTAGAAAGTTTTACACTCGTTATGATAAAATAAAATTATAAGAAGTTTGACTCACATACGACAAAATTTCTTTTGTGAATTACATTCTAATGATATGCTTTCTAAGTAGCACATATTACAAAATCCGTGACAATTACATAAATGAACTAAATACTTTGTTTTATGAGCAAGCCATAGAAATCTTCGTGCTTGTATCTTTTGCGAACAGTATGTAGTTGATTATACAATGTATATACTTGTACAGTTAACTGGCTGTTACTCACGAACGGTTTCTTTGTAAGCATTCGTAATGCACATTTTAATTCACTGTACATTTCAATATTTGCTTTACGAATAATACTCCGCTGCAGGTAGAATTGAGAGGGACACTAGAATTTTACCATTAGTCGAACTAATTGTTCAGTTTTGATGGAGAACACCCCTGGCGACGGATTTGAGGTTCTCGTTCCCTACCACAAGATCAGTCGAAAGATCCTTATCCGATCGCCCTCTAAATCGATAATTTTATTCAAAAGCTACGGCAAATTAAGGTTGGTTTTTTACCAGATTTTTTTATGTATACTTCTAGATAATACTATTTTAGGGAAAATAATTAGAAAAAAAGAAAATTATTGCAAGGAAAGGGCTGAAATATTATTTAAATCGTGAAATATTATTTAAATTTGGTTATTGAACAGTGCATATTTCACTGCCCATTACTGCATGCACAGTATTGAACACTGGTCGTATACATTTTGTACTCTAAGCAATGGTAATTTTTTCTAAATGGTTAGGGAAGTAAGCAGGTAATTGTGAGGAAAATTACGTACGATTGACAAACGTGAAATATTATTTACATCTACATAGAACTATCAAAACGTAACGCGCAATCCACTGTAGCTCGATGAAATTTTGTAAGTAGAACATTAGTCCTTTGGTAGTTAAATGATCCGTTTGCTTTACTGTGCTGCAGCCATCTTTGTTTGTCATGGCATGCTCGTCCATTCCATCGACTGCCTTTTGCTATCATGATCGAAATGCAAAAGCCGGGTTTCCTCACACGTGGTAACTCCATAAAAACACTTTGGACAGTTCCAAGACAAACTTTGCACTTAGAAGTTCTTCGTACGCGTGCTTCCTGATTTGCACCATCTTCCTTATCAAGAGCTGTGGAATCCAGCGAGGGCAAATTTTTTGTATAGTTGTTAGAAAAGCGTTAACTCATATCCTTTTGCCATACCTGTGTGACGTATGGTATCTCTTGGGGTGATGCATCTGTCATTTTGGACGAGTTCCTCAATGACTGATGTGTTTTCATCTGACTAGTCTACCTGACCATAGCTGGTCCTGCATGTCGCAATCACCATTTAGAAGCATCTGAAGCCATCGACACACATTACTTTGATTCTTTGTGCACAACTTACTTTGTCGAGTTTGGGATTGGAATTTGATCATTGCGCATTGGTGTAGTAGGATCTCACATTGATCATCCATGGTGGCTTTCTTGCAACAAGAAGAAATAAAAATTAGGTATGAATGATTGATAATTATAGATAACGATAGCAATAGGATCTCACGTTGATTATCCATGGTAGCTTTTTTGCAACAGAAGAAATAAAAATTGTGTATGAATGATTGATAATTATAGATAACGATAGCAAATTATTTTGTCTTAGACGAACTTTACCGTGCTTTCCTCAAACGCATAGAACGACTGCGCAATTAAGTTTTTTTTTATTTTTTTTATTTTAATGGTTTCTGCGGCAGAGCTTCTGTGTCTAACTTGCTAACAGTTCTTCATAGAGTAAATACCGTTAAACGTTAAATCATGATTGAGACACAGTTCGAATAAAACACTTTAAAAATCGACACGTCACGAAGACGGGACAGAAAAATGGAAATGTCCTTGAAAATCTACATCTTTATCCTAATCTGTGATTTACGCAATATGACATTGCCAACACGTATTTGGATATAGAAATGCGTGATTCAGCTGTCTATTTCAAATTGAAATTGCGTTTTTCTGTTACCGAAAATAATAACTTGCATAATATTGGCTGGAGTTCTATGTTAGTTTTATTATTTCGAGCAGTGCATTTTAATTGCTTAAAATGTGTTGAAAATTGTATTGTATTTCTGTTTCTATTTTTTCATTTGCATTTTGTCGTTGTTGGAACCAGGACTTAAAAGAGATCCCTGGTTAGAATTGGCTATTTATCCCTTGTTAGAACTATGTAACATGTTAAAAATCAGTCTGATGTAAAATACGAGTTCTTTAACTTCTACGCTTGCATGCTTATGTATTAAATCTATAACTAGTCTCTCTCTAAGTCCAAAGGTTTTGTTTCGTAAGGACTATTGTTTTCGTTTTGCGATTTTGCATTGGTTCACTATAAATGTCCGTTTCACTTTTCAAACTGTTGCCACCAAATGTTAGAGCCCTGCATTATATTTGAAGAAATTAAGTAATGAAAAATCTGCATAAATGTATGTATACTTCTCGCATTGTAATAAAATAACGGGACATGGAGCCATCCAATTTTGAATGGCGTCATCCTACTGCGAATATGGGCATGTGGAAGCGCAAATTTGAAATTAGGAATTTGTTTTATTATCGGTTTCATATTTTGTAAAACTTTAACGAATTTTTTTTTGACAAACTCAAAGATTTCAAAGCGAGCAATGGCAACGTTGTACAGAAAAAATTTTTTTATCTTCAGCGCGAAAGACTCAACAACGCGCGCAACAGGAAAGATGTAAATTCAATATAATGCCACAAGCAACAGGATTTTAGACCGTTGTATAAGTCCGAAACATACTACCATTGACTTCAACCTGAAGCAGGAAACTTATCGGTCTCGCCGACGACTCCCATGCATAGCAACTACCAGAAACATTGTATCAGATGTTCTAAAGATTCTAAAGATATGCTCAGTTTAAAACTATTTTGCGATATTGGTCTTGAACTGAACTTTATGGTTTAAGTGCGAAGAACGTGATGTTTAATAAATAAAGGTAACAGACAAAATGTTTAAAAAACACCCCTTTGGACGTAATTTTAAATCTGAAAGATTTCAGTGTTTTTTTATTCTCCTTGTAAACGGCGATGCTTGTTGTGGACATTTAAGATTCTATTTCATTTATTTACTACTACTATTTTGTGCGTGTGTTTGTTTTTATTTTTGCATAATGTTAAGTAAAAGGCAACTTTGTTCTGCTTTTAGATCCGTATTATTTGTTAGATAGTTTGACAGTTTCTTAAATTCTACAATTTGACCTAATGACAATGTCATTTGTAAATCTGTTTATTGAATTGCATGGCTATTTTTGCAAAAACAGAAATAAATAATAATATATGTGCATAAGATAGTAATAAATCAATATAATATCAGTTAATATGTCTTTACAGCAGACGTATGTAATACCTTTTTAAAATGTTCATGAAATAATTTGTATACAAAACACATTTCCCCCCCATCACTTTTTACTTCCTTGTGCGAAGTAAAGGAAGTATTGTAATTGTGAAAATTTCGGTTATCAGATTTCATCAGAAATATTCATTTTTATTTTTCCCGAATCCATTTTATTAATTTCTTGCGTGACATCTGTGCATCTGTACGCACAGACAGAATAAAGGGTACTTTTCCGTTTTGCCGGCGCAAACGATAAAGTCGCCAATAATGGTTTAACTGATGCCAGACGGAATATCTTCGCTGGTAACCTTTTACGCCTCAGTTTCAAAACAAGTTGAAGCCATTTCTTATCAGATTGTTTCTTTCAATACTGGCATACAATAATATAGAATTTTTACACGATATTTAAATTTTATCCCCTAAGACAATTCACAGTAATTAAGTCAATTAGAACGCAATTACACCGCTCATCCGAAGGCGAAATCAAGTGTTAAATTCATCAATTCTAATGAGAATGCACTAGCGAAGTAAAGCACTGCGGTTTTACATAATTTCTGAGTAAGCTATTCGTACGAATTGAAATAATTCTTGCATTTAAACTTGTATTCCAAATTAAGGTTTAACTTAAAATTAATGTAGATTATTACTGAGCGAATTAAATTTTAGTAGCGTAGTTTACGTGAGATAAGATCACTTGGGGTCACGTGATACGAACCGGCGAATCAGGATTTTGAACCATGAAATCATAGTAAATTCTTAAATTAATGTCTTTTTACAAATTTATTGTCTTTATTTATTGGCTTTTTACAAAATTTTAAACCATATTAAAATGTTTATGCCTTCACAATAAAAAAAAATTCTTAGAATTAACATTTTTTATGTGTATACTGTATGTTGTCGCCAACAAAGTCTGCTTGGCGAGATTTGCGCCGGCGAAACGGAAAAGTACCGAATAAAGTATTCTTTATTCCCAAGCAGATTGTAAAATGGATTCAGATAGGATTTTTTTTTGGGGGGGGCGGTAAAGTGCAGAATCGCCCACTTATATGTTTGGCGCTTTTTACAAGTGTAAGAAGAATTGGATTTTTGTCAATTTTCTTTGACTTTTTAACTGAAAATAGGTCGATGTGTGCATGGATAAAGTTAAGGGACTGAGCAATGCCATTTTTGTGCAATTCTGGGATATTTTTTTAAGTGAAAATAGGAGGATGTGCACATGGATACCGAGTATGTGCAGTTCTTAAAAAGGCGCCAAGCAGTGCGTGATTCTGCACTTTTCCCTGTGACGTGTGTACGTACTTACGTACATATGTAACTCAAAAACATTTAGCTGTAGAACGTTCAAATTTTGTTTATTGGACTACTATAACATCTAGTTATGCACCTTCGTTTTATACTTTGTTACACTTTTATAGCAAAAGTGTATATTTATATGTACCCACCCTACTTAACCATCTTAAGTTTTTACCCGACCTTTATTTTCGTAATCGTTGGTCGTAGTCATATGTTTCCAATTACAGAAGTGTTTTAAATGACGAAAATGTTATGTTTAAACGATGTCAAATTTAAAGCAAAGTGATTTTAGACAAATAACGAAATCTAACTTTTAATGGGGTCTTGGGATTTTTTTACTTTATAAAGTATCGGAAGTGGGCACAGCCCGACCCACCTAACCAAACAAGTTGGTCTCATGGTCATAACAGGCCACGCCGCTTTGTAAGGTATTTTACCCCTCCTTTCCTCATGCCTTCGTGGTGTAACGGTAACATACTCGGCGCGTATTCGAGAGGACATGTTTTGGTCTCGGCTAGAATCGTGAAAATTGCTCATTTTTCACGATTTCTGCTTTAAAAGTAAATAAATAAATAAAAATCCTAATGAATCTACAACTTATATTTGAGAAAGTTTTACAGTCGTTATGAAAAA
Organism: Stegodyphus dumicola; assembly: GCF_044657685.1. Taxonomy (NCBI): domain Eukaryota; kingdom Metazoa; phylum Arthropoda; class Arachnida; order Araneae; family Eresidae; genus Stegodyphus; species Stegodyphus dumicola. The sequence continues at coordinate 111,154,045 of NC_140768.1, forward strand.
ATAAAAGAAGTTGACCATACGACAGAAATTGACTGGAATATTTAATTTCAAAATTTGCAATTTATGGTGTCATTTTCAACTTGCCTCTAATGATCATTTTCAGTATTTTAACTGAATCAATCCGATCAGTTAAAATACTGAGACCAATGCAAGGATATAAGTTTAAAAGATGTTCATAATTCAATACCCGTACAAGAAAGTTATGCGATGTCTACGTCAGATTTTTTTAAAATTTAAATCCTTTATTATATCTAGTTAAGTTAAATTTCTGTCAAAATAATATCTCATATATTCTCGTTTCGAAGATTCAGTCAAGAACTTGTAAGACCAATCTGAAGATTAACAAAGCTCAATTAATTCAATTAACTTAAACGTCAAAATTCGTTTTACGTGGATTCTGCGGGTAAGATATGAACGCTAAAGTAACTAACCTCTGAGAGGAAACAGACGCAGATATAGCATCAACTATAAATTCATTCTGCATGACCATTTGTGAGAGTTAAAATTGTAGAAGAAAAGAAGCACTCATCTGGATCTAGTTATCCTTAAAGCTGTTGGTCTTAAGCATATAGCTGTAGTATGCTTTGCCATAATAAATCAAACCCAAACCTTAACTATTCTACTTACAAACAGTCTGGTTTGTTCTAATAGTGGCTACAAAATTCACCTAAGAATGCAATAGTGATTTAAACTTCTAACTTGCCAGACCAATTTTTTGTGCTTTTTGTAACTCCAGACCAGCGGTGAAATCGCCGATGAAGAGAAATTTTACGGCAGGCGGCGCTGCCTTGAGTACCAAAACTCTCTCATACAACTCTGCGTTGTTCTAACATTATAGTAGAACAATTTGCCCCTCACATCTACATAAATTCTAGAATGAGAGAACTTCATGGCGAAATGACGCAACAGGAAAGATGTAAATTAAAGCAACAGGATTTCAGACCTTTTTATAAGTCCGAAACATACTTTTAACTTCAACCTGAAGCAGGAAACTTATTGGTCTCGCCGGACGACTCCCATACATAACAACTACCAGAAACATTGTATCAGATGTAACTGATACTTTGACTTCTGATGAATATTTTAGGTTGCTTAATTTACATGCTCCTCATATCGTGTCACAAAGAAAGAAATATGAGTGAATTGGACATACCATTATGTAAAATGAACTGCATACCAGTGAAGAGATATCTCCTTATAAGTTCAGGTACATTTGCAAGGGATATGTTGGCTACTACCTTGAGTTACGTTTGTGTTTTGGATGGCGTTCCTTATGGATGTGTTTGGATGGAGTTTCTTAAACTGTGGGTCGCTCGCCAAAAATTTTAGCGGTATTGATATTTCTTATTATAATAATTTGACAATTACCAAATACAATTTATCTGAAAACAGGTAAAGATAAGACAATACAGACAAAGAAAAAAAATGAAAACGTTTCGACACATTCTTTTTATAATATAAACGTTCATTTTACTTGCTTTGCACGTGCCGCTGTCATTTCGTCTGTTACTTATTTAAAATTTTCACATTGTTCTATGTCTCAAAATTAGAAATTAAAGTTAATGACCTAAAACTTCAATAGTATACTACAGTACAAGTGAAAAAAATTGACAGTTTCACACACGCATGAGTCAGATTTGCACAATGCTTATGGGGTCCCACAAAGTTTTCGTAAATATTATGGGGGTCCTGTGGTTCGCGAAAGAATCTCAGTGATAAAAAGGGGTCGCGACTAGCCACAAACAAGTTGGCACATTATTTATGCTTATTCCAAAAGTTTACATTTTTGATAAATTTGCAGTAAGAAAGAAGGAGCAGACAGACTGCAGTCCAGCTAGGCCAAAGCGTAGAAAGAGTGTTATGTTGAGGATGAAATCTTAATTCAGACTGAGTTAGTTTTGGTTCTCAATGCATTTTTATTTGATAATTAATACGACTGTAAAATTACTATTGGCTGTTGAGTTTTAGTTCCATTTACAACATCAGAATTATATAAGAAGCATATGACATGGATTAATCTCGAAATGACGCAGTGCGGAGAGATTACTATTTTTAGAATAGAGAAGGAAAATTAATTTTACGTTGCTAATTTAATCTTTTACATATTCTTTATTTTTCTTACATATATATACATATATCATTCGATGGTTGTGAATTATGACTTTCATTATTATCTTTCTATTATTATCAAAGTTATATAAAGGGAGTTTAAAATTTTGTAAAGATAATTTATACAAATATTTTGTAATATGTTTATAAATACTGACATGCATTGAGAAGGACAGAAGCTTGTAGGCTTCTATATATTTTTAAAATTTTATGAAGTTTATTCGCATTGAATTTCATTTAAAATTACACGCTTTCTCAGCCGTTTAGTTCTGTAATCAGTGCTCATTATGTACTTCTGCTGGTTTATGTTTTAATTACTAGTTTTTATGGAAATTTGATTACTGGTTTTATGAGGAATAGACCTGCGGATTATGGAGATTTGGCCTATGGATATGCATAAAGTTTTGATTTCTGGCTATGGGTTTTTACTGGAATTTTGTTTATAGTGCCTACAGTTCTACAGGTTTCTACAGAGATTTGGCATTCTCGTATCCGTACAGTCGTTCGGGTTTCTGTTTACAGGTTTTTTTACGGGTATTTGGCCTACGGGTACAGCTGTGCAGGTTTCTTTCTATGGGTTTTTACGGGTATTTGGTTTACAGGTACCTGTACAGCTAGCTGTACGGGTTTCTTTTTATGGGTTTTACGGAGATTTGGCCTACGGGTACCTGTACAGTTGTATGGCTTTCTGTCTGTGGGTTTTTACGGGGATTTGGCCTACGGGTACCCGCAGAGCTGTATGGGTACCCGTAGGCCAATTCCAAGTAAAAAAAAAATTATGGGTTTCTACGGGGCATTTTTAGCAGGGTTTCTATCTTTGTTCTAAAACTTAGCAATGTGTTTCTGTTTCTATGTTTTACGGGTATTTGCCTATGGATACCCGTACAGTTATACGGGTTTATGTTTATGTTTTTTTACGGGGATTTGGACTACGAGTACCCGGTACAGCTGTACGGGTTTCTTTCTATGGGTTTCTTCTTTCGATTGGTTGAGCGGATAGGGATTCATATATCGGTGAAGATTTTTTCTGACCATAGTATTTCTTGTAATATTAATGCTTCATCTGTTGAATCACATAAATTAAAAATAAGGTCTGCTAGAGTCAAACATCGCTCCGCATACACTGAACTTTTAAAAAGTCACTAGATCATAAGCTATATAATATGAACGCTTAATGAATTCATATTTTAGAATCTTCTGTTGCATGAAGCCTTTTCGAAATCCGGTTGTCGACCTTCGTATCAAATATTATTGAGGTGAATATGAAGATTTATTTCTCCTCCATTACTTCGTGTTATTATGTTTTGTAAATTGCCCTAATATATTTCAGGCTTCGGATGTCTTACACTAGTAGTACCAAGAAAGGGTGACAAGTTTTAAGTCTCTCAGTGAAACTGGTATTTGATATTGAGTTTCTCATTATGACTTCACTCCATAATCACCCTCTTTATTACTGCGGTTATGCACTCTTCACAGCAGATTGTCATTTTTGTTTGACAGCTGAGTCAACACTTTGTTTATGAACAGTTCTTGACAGATGATACGTCACACCTCTTCGGTCGAGAACTACAAACGTTCAAACACTATTTTCACAGTCACTTGGCTGTCGTCCATGATCATATTGATTATAGCGTTAAAGTGTTCCTGCATTATTGCTGTCACAATGTTCTTGCGGTTCATCCTAAATGCTTCATCTTCAACATCTGGAAGCATATCCTGGTGGATTTCTGTTGCACTGAAACCTTTCCGACAAGGTGCCGAATCATGGCCTTGTCAACCCGTTTCTTCTCTGACAGTTCATTTCAACCCGTTTCCCCGTTTCTTCTCAACCGGGGGGGGAGAGAAAATGAGAAAGAAAACATATTCTGTTCATAAAATTGGCATATTATGTTAATAAAACACCAACCTAGCATCAAGGGACGGATAGAGATAGTCTAACTAGCTTGGCCATCTTAGAAACATAACGGAACTCTTTTCCTAACTTGTGAATCATTCGCCAAGGCACAGGGGCGTCATGGCATAAAGGCTCAAAGGTGCCGGCACCAGTGTGAGTCATTAGCAAAGCAGCTGCCATCAAAGCTGCTGGCACATCCGTGTGAAGGTTTTAATCTTATCGAATAGTTGTCTACTTACATAAAAGGTGCCGGCATCTTTATAACATTTTTATGAAATTATCCGGGTAGCAGGACATGAAAATTCTTTGCTTTCATTCAATGGAAGAAAGAATTAGAACCAAGTATTATGAATTTGCGACGAACTGACGATCACGGGGTTAAAACGTTGAGTTTAAATACGGGATATAGCTGCCACCTCTTTCGGTTTTTTATCACATCTTCTGATCGAGCAGATCACCGAATCTCCTGGTTTTTAATTTTTAGTCTTTACTTAGAAAAATGTTTCTTAGGAATAAATTAAATTTATTAAATTAATGAAACTTAAATTATGTAAATTCTATTCCCCCATCTGTAATGATTTTTAGAAAAATTCTTCTTATTAAATTTTATTTTATTTGAGTCGTCTTTATCTACTGCAGACATTTGTAAAATTTTATTTAAACATTCAGGCAATGCTTAATCAGTTAATATTTGTATTTAATGCTATTTAATTTTGTTATTTATGATACATTACTAAGTTTTTCTACACTACTATGTACATTGATTATTAATTTTATTTCCATCTTTTAAAAGTACTTTCATAAACGAAAGCTTTCCTTCCGGGATTTTCTTAGTATAAAAGTACAAAAGAATTTATAAATGAAATGAACCAGAGAACATATAATTTAGAATATACAATTAAATATTAACATATTTTACATCAGAATTGAATTACAACTGGTTAATATTAAGTGCATTAAAGTCAGTTTGCAGTTTCTTTCTTCATCTCCCGGTTTTTAAGATTTCAAAGTTGGCAGTTAGGCCATTAATTTACATTTCGATTTCTTTCGAGTCATCAAATCCTTTTCTCCTAAAGAGTTTATCATTTTCTAGTGCATGAATTCTACAATTATGATTGTTGTTTATTGTTTTTCAAACCGTCGAAATCAGATAACAAAGCAGCATCCCAGGCACCGGAGCTTCGGGAAATTTCCCGAATTCCTGATAATCCCATCCGACCTTGCTAGTAATAGTAGTTCTCTGTGAGGCTCAAAACATTTCACCATTCATACAATATCAGTCAAACTTTTTTTCCTTGTCAATGTCCACCTCTTTTTGTCGTCAGAATTTTCCATAATTGGTCCCTTATTGATTTATTTAATGCATTTTGCTAATTTCTTCTTCAGATATTGTATGTAACTAGAGAATAGTACGAAGGAACGCTTTTGGTTTGAATTCTGCAGTTTTCGGTAGTTAGTCATAGGAATGGCTATATTTTTTGCTTTCTTTAACAAAATTCTGCTAAATAACATTAAGTTATGTTAATGTTGGTTCGAAGAAAATGCCGAATACATCCGACTAGAAAGCTCGTTCGTCGTCAGTTATCGGATATATACGTGCCAAATTATCAGACTGTATTATAAGCTTTTATTTAGTTCACTAACCATGTTTCACTGTGAATGAAATTTAGGCATCGGTTTTTAACCTGCTTTCTAAGAAGCTATTGAATTCAAATTTTGTACGCACACTGTTTCTTGGTGCCAATTCTTTCAAAATTCAATTTGGATTTGTTTATTTAATGTTTATTCTCACATTTCTTCGTTTAACAAACAAATTAAGCATATCAGAATTTTACTGCTTGCACCATTGAATAGAGTAGGAAAAAAATCTTTTCAATGAAACTTTCATGAAAATTGTGACTAAATTTATGAATTTTTTTGGCGAATGTTTGAAAAATCGCTTGATGTTTTAGACTATTTCTCGTATCTAGAAACAAACTTCTCCATTGAAAATAATAGAAATCTAGTTAATCCATTCCGTACCCCCTAAAATCTCATTACCATCTCATCTTCAGTAGACGTTGTTACGAAGCGATTAACGATACTAATGCGTAGTTCGAAAGGCTAGTAATAACTTGACGATTCTTGTTCGAACGCTAATTTTGTTTCGACGAATTTGCATCAGTGGTAAATTTGATCTTGATTTGGATACAAAAAATTCATGACGATATCTTTCATTTATATTTAATGAAAGCACCAAAATATATCACAGCAATACACATACATCGCAATGGCGAACCACAGTTACATAATGTAAAAAACACAGAATTCTTTTGGCGCAACAGCGCCCTCTATACTATGAAAAGTTCCAACACACCCCACCTGTGCTCTTTTAAGAGCACATTAAATTTACATATCAATAATATATTTAGATATAATCAAAAATCAATATGCACGAATTAATACTGAAAACTACATTACAAATTAAATGAAATACATGAAACAAACATATATATATATAACTTTAAACTTCAAAAGGATAGATTAATTGGACGGGTCTTCGATAAAGTCCTTGAGAAGTACGAATCAAACATGAACGCACATACCCATCCCTACCTTTATAAACTTCTTCTGTAATTCCAATAGGCCATAAAAATTTTGATTTCGTCGACCCCTCCAGCAATACAACCTCACCCTTTTTAAGATTCCTTTCAGGAGATGGATTTAGAAAAGTATGCGCAGACCGTAATTCGAGGAGATAATTCTCCTTCCACTTTTTCCAAATTTGTTTCAAAAGATTAGTTTGATACAGTTTTCCCCTAGTCAAAGTCTGCCTGTTCAATGGTTCATTCCTGAAAAGGTCGGCGAAATGTACAGGATAAGAAATATTTTCTTGCCATGGAAACAAGAAATGGGCAGGTGTAAGAGCTTCTGGCTCTTTTATTTCATTATGGACATAAGTAAGAGGTCTATGATTTAAAACTAACTCAATTTCTGAATAGTCATCATTTCCTCAAAGTTAAGAAGAGCCCTTCCGAGAACCTTTCGCAAAGGATCTTTGATACTTTTCATAAGCCTTTCATAAAAACCACCCCACCAAGGTGCGTGAGGCGCAATATATTGCCAAGTTATGCCGTTTATTGATATGAAATCTTTCAATTTTGAATCTACTATAATTTTTGCTAATTCTTTAAGAATTTCATTAGTGGCTCTAAAGCTCTTAGCATTGTCGGAAATGATAACTTTACAATTTCCTCTCCTAGCTAAAAATCTCCTTAATGACAAAATAAAATTTTTTGTTGACATATTTGTGATTAATTCTATGTGCACAGCTCTAGTAACACTGCATGTAAATAATGTTCTATAAGCCTTTTGAGGCGTATCCTTTCCTGATTTTATTAAAACTGGGCTAGTGAAATCTACACCAGTTACAGTAAAAGGAGGGTTTTCAGTAATTCTACTTTTAGGTAGTTGACTAGTTATTTGTTTAGCTGGTTTCAACTTATACTTTCGACAAATTAGGCAGTTACCTAATACTCTTTTTATAATTTGTCTACCTCGTGGAATCCAAAATCTAGACCTAATTTTGGCTAGCGTAAATGTAACTCCACCATGAAAAATTTTATTATGTTCTCGAATAATAATTAACTCTGTAAATTTAGACTGCTTAGGAAGAAGTATAGGATGAGCTTCATCCTTTGTAAACGCTCCTTGTTCTAACCTTCTTTTTATGCGCAATACACCACAACTGTCGAGAAATGGGGCTAAATTTGAAAGTGGTGAGTTTTTAGGAATCGATTTACCATTTTTAAGGTTCTGTAATTCTAAGTTGAACTCTATATTTTGCTCATGTTTTATCCAGTCTATTTCAGCATTTTGAAGTTCTTCTGCTGTGAGGGGACCTGCAATCGTTTGTCGTTTTTGAAGTTTATTAACAAACCGTTTAACTAGTGCAGTTACTCTTAGTACCTTTAACAAACAACTATATTTCCTTAAATCTAAAATAAATTTCGAATTTTCTACCAAACAGTTATTTTGCACTGTACTTTCAAATTCTTTTTTTAGCTACGTCTACGTCTGTGTCTGTCTACGTCTACGTCTCTGTCTACGTCTACGTCTCTGTCTACGTCTACGTCTGTGTACGTAGCTAAGTCTACGTCTGTAGATTTTAAGTTCACTCTTTCAGTAGGCCAGTATTCAGGTGATCGGTTTAGCCATGGTGGACCTTGCCACCAAAGATGGTTTGTAGCTAAATTTGCTGCAGAAATTCCTCTGGACAAGATATCTGCAGGGTTATCCTTACCAGGGCAATGAGCCCAATTATTGGTATCTGATAAAGATTGAATTTCTTCTATTCTATTTTTTACGAAAGTTTTGTATTTACTAGCTTGTTCCTTAATCCAACATAATGTAATCATCGAGTCGGTCCCAAAATAACTAGAAGTATTAAATTTAAGATATTTACTTACTTGATGGACTAATCTTGCGGACAATAAAGCTCCCATTAATTCCAGTCTTGGTAATGTAAGACCTTTCAGAGGAGCTACACGACTTTTAGAACAAATAAAACTGATACTTATCCTCCCATATTCAGATATAGCTCTTAAATACAATACAGTTCCATAGGCTAAAAGAGATGAATCTGAAAAAGAATGAATTTCAAATGAAATAAATTTACAGTTCAAATTTGAAAAATAACATCTAGGAGTCTGGAGATCTTCTAAGTGTTCGATTTCACTGCACCACAACTGCCACTTGTGATCCAGTGACGATGGAAGTTTATCATCCCAGTCTATGTCATGACTCCACAGTTCCTGTAGAATGCACTTCAGCTTTATGATGAAAGGCCCAAGAAATCCGATAGGATCATAAATACGACCCACTACTCGAAGAATAAACCTTTTCGAAGCAGTTCCGTTCTTGACAAACTTTGATAATTCTTTTACGTTAAAAGATATACTGTCCGCATCTGGATCCCAAACTAGACCCAGCACCTTGGATGGTGAGTCAAGTCCTGTACTTGAGCTCTTTTCCTCATCGATGTCGAACTCAGCATCTTTCCACAGCTTACGCAGTTCCATGGAATTGGTTTTCCATTTTCGTAATATCATGCCACATCTTTTGAGAATTTCTACACTTTCAGTCGTAATTTCCAAAGCCGCTTGCAAGACTTCTTCACCTCCAATCAAATCGTCGACATAAAACCATTCTGACAGTAATTTGCAAGTACCAGGAAATTCTTGTTTACATTTATCAAAATGATATTTCAGAGTTGCAGCTAATAAATATGGACTTGGTTTTAGTCCAAATAAAACTCTACTAAAGTTCATTTCTTGATATGAATTAGAACCGATATCATCAGTCCAGAAGAATCTAGTAAATTTTCTGTCACTAGGATCGATCAAAATTTGTAGATACGCTTGCTTTATATCCGCTGTGAAGGCGATTGTATTTTGTCGAAACTTTAAAATCATTTCAAATAGATTTGGATACAAGTTTAGTCCTTTAAATAAACAGTCATTAATTGAAAGTTGTCCTCCTTCATGAGAAGAACCATCAAGCACGATTCGAAGTCGGCTAGTAGATTTGTCCTCGCGAATGACAGCGTGGTGGGGTAAGTAGAATGACTGCTCAGAATATGACACTTCAGTATCTGACGACGAATTCTCAATGATACCTTCCTCACGATAATCATCAATTACCTTCTTGTAATCCTCATAAAAAGCTGTATCATTTCTAAATCTCCTAACCAGACCATCGAAACGTTTTCGAGCCACTTCTCTATTATTTGCTAATTTCTCCTGCATACCTGGTTTCCACGGCAACTTTACACAATACCTTCCATCTACGAACCCAACAGAATTATTAAATTTATCAAGTATCTCCTGTTCCACTAAAGTCAAACACTCCGCTTCCTTGTTTTTAATGCCTAAACTTTCCAGTTCCCAGAAACGCCTGAGTTCAGCTGATACAGTGCTTTGATCACCTAAAACTAAGTTTACAGCAGCCGTTTTACTCATATCACCACAATTTCTCTGCAAGGACCATCCAAGTTCTGTGTTTACAGCTACCAAAGACGTATTTAACCTTTCAAAACCTTTTGTCAACTTCCAATAAAAATCTATACCTATTAAAAAGGAAATTTCATTATCATCTGACGCTTTATTATAACACCACGTTAAAGTTAATCCCTTGGCTTCCATTTCAGCTCTTGTACGCTCATTCGGCAAATTAATCGCCGCCCTCGAAATTTCATCTGTTTCCAACGCCTGTATTAACGACTTCATTTCCATCTAAAATACTTCGCAATCTCACTTCAACTCTGCGACATGTTTGCAACCTAGGATCCTTTGCTCCAAATGAATAAATCTTTAATGTTTCTGACCCTAGACATTTTAATCCCAACTTCATAGATACATTTCTTTTAATAAAACTCTTCTCACTACCGTTATCAAACATTGCAATAACTGTACCTGACGATTTACGACCAACAATTTCTGTCCTAACACACTGCAATAAAATCACATTCCTATCATTTACAACTGAATTCGAAATAGTAGGCTGGATTTCCAATTCCTTTGGTTTTTCTTCTTCCGGTTTTGAATTAGATTTACACTTGCTAGAATTTTCAAATTTAAAACAAATAGCTTTGGCGTGTCTACCAAAGCAGAATGAACACTGTTTAGCATTACATTTTTTCACATAACAGTTTGTGTTACAACATAACAGACATCTCCTTTCCTTAATTAATTTATCCCTTTTTTTTCTGTACAGTCATGCTTTCACATTCAGTCTTACAGTGACCTTGACCACAGAATAAACAAACTTCGGAAGTTTTCGCCATAAATTCTGTTACTGACGCGTGTTGTTTATTGCGACTCGGAGGGAAGTTTCGTTTCTGATTTCGAAAATTGTTTTGTTTGTGTTGGTTAGAATTAAAGTTATTGGTACTTTTCCGTTTTACCGGTAATAACGGTGCAACCGATGCCAAACGGAATATTCTCGCTGGTAACCTTTTACGCCTCATTTTCAAAACAAGTCGCAGCTTTTTCTTATCAGATTGATTGTTTCTTTCAATACTGACATATAATTACATAGAATTTTTATCAGATAGTTCAGTTTTATGTCCAAGGCAATTTTCGGTAATTAAGTCAATTAGGATGCAATCACAGCGCTTACCCGAAGCCGAAAATATAGAAAAGGTAAAGTCAAGAGTTAAATTCATCAATTCTAATGAGAATGCATTAGCGAAGTAAAGTACTGCAGTTTTACATAATTTCTGAGTAAGCTATTCGTACGAATTGAAATATTTCTTGCATTTAAACTTGTGTTCCAAATCAAGATTTAACTTGAAATTAATGTAGATAATTACTGAGAGCATTAGATTTTTGTAGAGAGTAGTTTACGTGAGAAGAGATCGCTTCGGGTCACGTGATATGAACCATGAAAGCGTAGTAAATTCTTAAATTAATGTCTTTTTACAAATTTATTGTCTTTATTTATCGGTTTTTTATAAAATTTTAAGCGATATTAAAATGTTTATGCCTTTAAAAAAAGAATTCTTAAAACTAACATTTTTTTAAATATTTTTTATGTGTATACTGTATGTTGACGCCAATAAAGTCTGCTTGGCGAGATTTGCGCCGGCGAAACGGAAAAGTACCAAATTATTATATGAAGATACATTATTAGAATTAATACGGAATGCCTTTTCTCTTGCACTAATAGCATTGTGTAAAAACTTCATCAATTCCTGTAAATCATGACAATTATTTATATTTTGCTTAGAAAATTCAAGAGTCAATTCTCCTGGCAGATTTTTTAGTATTATGTTAGTCAGTATTGTTGTGTATGTTTCCGATTTGACATTTAATTCCTCTAAACATCTAATTTGAGTTTGGGCTTCAAAATAAAGGTTACGAAGAGCCTGAATGTTAGAAGCATTTCTTACAGGTGCCAGATTTAATAAATTTGACAAGTGAGCATTTATTAAAATGTCTCTTTGGCCAAATGTTTCAGAAATCAATTTAACAGCCTGTTTATAATTCTCTGGAGTAATTGAGAATCCTTTAATGCTAGCTAGAGCTTTACCACCTAATAACGACTTTAAATAGCAAAATTTGTCAACCTCAGTTAAATTAGAATTATTATGCACAGAATTCTCAAACTGATTCCAAAAATCTAAATATTCTGAAGGCTCACCATAGAATCGAGGAAGCGAAAGTTTAGGAAGTTTAGTTCTGTTTCCTAAAGTTTTATTTTCTACGTGAACATTTTCTGGATTTACTGTTTGTTCACCTGACTGATATGGAACTTTTCCAATTGATTTAATTTTGTTTTGCAACTTTACTTTAACTGGTATTTTTTCGTTATATTCATCCTTAATTTCTTGTTCTTCTTTCAACAATTCATCAATGTCACTATTTAGTATGTTAATAATTTCAATTTTACTATTCAACTGTTCTAAATATGAATCACATACATCTATATCAATATCTGATTCATTCAAATATATGTTTATCTTTTCTTCTACTAACTTTAAAGTTTGTTCACGATGTGTGTCACGCTTAGTTCGAAGCTTTAACAATTTAGCCATTTTCACAGTTTCTAGCAACAAATTTTACCCCTCAAATACTTTAACAATAAATTCTAATTCTAGAATTCTAAGAAAACAAACTGTAATTTTAACAACAAATCACACTTCAAGCATTAACAACAAATTCTAATTCTAAGAAAGCACAACATTTTCTTACTTGCAAATACCAATGCAAATATTCAGTAAATGCGAAACCTAAAGTTGTAAATTTTTACCAAACAAGATCAACAACATCAAACAACCCTACTACTTCAACAATTACAAAATATTCTATTCAACCAAATTTTCAACAAAACTGTTTACTCACCCCACCATTACGATAATTCCCGGTGACAGCACCACATGTTACGAAGCGATTAACGATACTAATGCGTAGTTCGAAAGGCTAGTAATAACTTGACGATTCTTGTTCGAACGCTAATTTTGTTTCGACGAATTTGCATCAGTGGTAAATTTGATCTTGATTTGGATACAAAAAATTCATGACGATATCTTTCATTTATATTTAATGAAAGCACCAAAATATATCACAGCAATACACATACATCGCAATGGCGAACCACAGTTACATAATGTAAAAAACACAGAATTCTTTTGGCGCAACAGCGCCCTCTATACTATGAAAAGTTCCAACAGACGTACCTGGTGTTTTTCGGAGAAAGTCCAAGTATAGATTCGGATATATACGTAGGGTAAATGATATAGCCTTAGCGCAAATGACAGCTTACGACACCGAATCGCCTTTTAAGTGCTTCTCTTAACCCACACCAACAACAGCTTCTCACCATCTTCTAAGACTGCGCTTGGAAATAACTGTAACTCCTTTGGCCACATTAATTTCTTCCTTCTTCAGAATAGTGCAAGATCGTCAATGTCGAACGGCCGTTTTTGCCAATTCCATCACTCTTACACCACGCTTACGTTTATCTATGATTTCTTTCTTAATTTCAACGGCCATGCCTTCCTTATTTTTCTTTGCAGCACTATCTGAGGCAACGATCTTCTTGGGAAGCATTGTGTATTTTCACGTTAAATGTAATAAACAATTAACTTATAAGCGAACAACACGTAGATGAAAGAACAGTGAGTGATCTGATGAGGGGATTCCCGGAGTCGAGCCGGATCGGGAAATGGCGCCACGCATACCAGTAGCCTGGTTCGTTACTCGAGTCTATGCTCGCATTTAGAGACAAATTTTTCGCTCATTCTTTCCTCGTATCTCGAATTTCGCGTATGTAGAGGTACTCGTATCTCAAGGTTCCGCTTTATTCAAATCGATTTCTTCAGTCTCTAAATGAAATTCGGTTATTTTTATTTATTTCATAATTTTCTTATAATTTATTGCTTGTGGTTTAGTAAGACTAAAAATTTCATTATTGGTAACGTGGAAATGATACAAAAGAAACAGATAATAACCTACAATTATCATACCTATTTTAAATAAAAGATTATTGTATAAAAACGATTTTTTTAATTGCATTGTATTGTACTATCAGGTTCAATGTTCCGTCTTACTTTCTTTGGGAACATGCACAGACCTGACTCGGAACAGGGAGCTTACTAAAGCTATGTTCAATAACTGTGGGAAGTAGACAAGATACACAGGAAGGGTATACAAAACCCTTTATTTTTCACTCTTTACAATAATTTCCGTACTTCGGAATACAGAGACCAACTACTTGTGGTCTGAACGTAAGAATATAAAAATATAACTAAACTCTAACTTAAATTTGGAATAATAAACGTGGAAGATTGGCCTTATATTAACAGGAAGCCGTATGTAGTACAGAGAACTGTTAATACTACAATACGTTTAAAATTATCACGAGGATTAAACCTCTGGCCTGGAAGGCAACCAGCAACCGAGTAAAACTTCTAAGGCAAGCGGCCTGCTTCGACTAACTCCTTCCTCTCTCTCGCTTGGCAAAAAGCCACAACTTAAGTACTTGGCGTTCGCCAGACAAATTTTGCATAAATAAGTTAACGCTTTTAATTCTGGCCGGAAGTAGAAAATAAAAAGTGATAGTAAAGATTTAAAATAAAATAAACGTTAGTAAAACTTAAGTTCCTTACATACTTCCCGCCAGTGTTAATTAGTTTGAAACTGAGGTCTAAACGACCTTGTTGAAAACTTTTAGCTCTAGAATCTAACGCGAGGCCAATCTTTTACAAACATTTCTCACTAGAAACTAGAAATTTAAAAAAAAAAAAAAAAAAAAAAAAAAAAAAAAAAAAAATTGTTTTTACAATAGCAGCTCCATGGACACCCAATTTTTCATCTGTACTGCATCTAAACAGGAGCTTTTATTCAAATCTGGTTCCTTCCAGAGATCTGGAAGGAAAACTAGTTTAATGAAATGTTACACAATGAAATGGCAAGTAACATGCATATTTATATTTCTCTTAACATTCTTATTTCATTTATGACTATTTTAATTATCTCTCCCCGTGCTCTCTGACATGTGTTGTAAAAGAACACCAAACACGAATGTGTTTATGTATACGTGTTCAACACTGCCTCCTACAATCAAAACACTAACGTGTTAAAATTCAACATGACAAGACCTCGTAACACACCCTATCTTCAACTCTAAACCCTGAGGTACTATTCTGAAAGTGGCTAACTCTGAAGTGTAGCGTCAGAGAGCCTAACTACATTCATTCAACCTTTAACACATATTCACCATAATTTGGTCTTTTTTCAGTCACGCGAATAAGTTTTAAAATTTTTGGCATTACTTTCACTTTTACCATATCACAGTATTTCTTAACATTTAAAATAACAGTTCACATTGTATATATAAGAACATATTAACATACCGTTAATTTTACGCATTTTAAAACATACATTAGTAGTACATTGTTAACTTCTATTCTTTTCAAAGCAAGTGCCAATTCTTCTACCTTGAAATACTACATTTCAAAAAGTCTTTCAGACTAAAACTTCTTTCTTGCCAGAATGTTTTAAATAAAATTTATACAATAACTTTTACAATATTTAAGTATTTACATATTCCTATTATACATCAACTTTAGTTTTACGCGCGAGTAATTGAAAAACATAATACCAAAATCGGTAACAACTCATTTCTCGCCTTTTTGGCGATAAAGGTAGACCTTACCTGAGGTAAAACTTCTTGAAATCTGCCACTTGTAGTAAGAATGAAAGATTAACTTAAGTTTGCAAAGTAACATAAAATTTTAATTATCTTTGTGATATTCGGACATTCTTTTCTGAGCCCAGTCCTGGAAGGTAGCGCAGATTCTGGTTTGATTTATCCTCCTTCTTGTGCGGGCTCGCCCTTCAGTGCCTTCCTCTAGAAACTTTCTTTTTCCTCCAGTTCGGTCACCCTTGAATACCTTCTTTTTCGCCTCTGCCTGTGGTCTTGGCCGTTTGATGGCAGCTGGTCTTGGCGGAACCGGGACACTTCTTTTGCGTTCCTGCTTGGACCTCGTTGCTGGCCGTTCAAATTTTCCTTGTAACTTTTCCTCCGCCGCTGGAGGCCCTTCCGCAGTTCGGCGACATTTGCTGCGGAGAGTCCTGTCCGATGAGTCGATCTTCCGTTTGGGAGCCGGGTTATAGTTGCCGTTATTTCTCCTGGCTTTCTTTGGATTCGTCGTACTTCTCCCTTCTTCATTCTGGGGGTGTTCGTGAGCTCTCTTTTCTGGACGGTGGAACGGCTTCTTTTTCTTGTTACCTTCAATTTTCCAGCGGGGAAACTTTCTTTTCAATTGCTCCTGCCTCCTAATGGCTTGTCCTTGTGCTTGACGTTGTTCCACCTCTGGAGCTTGTGCCTGTCGTGTCTGCCGTGCCGGATCCTGCAAAAGATCTTTGAAAATTTGCATTTTAATACGATCATAGTAGGGTTTTATTTGATCAATGTTTGCGGAGCACGTTTCACCATTTCTGGCTTTTAACACCACTACAGCGTGAGTTATTTTTTCTATGAGATATGGTCCTTCAAATCGTGGAAAACATTTGGCAGTTTTATCTTCTGGTGCTGAAGAAAGTGAATGCTTAATTTTTAACACTTCATCCCCTACTTTATAAGTTACTCCCCGTCGTTTCATGTCATAATAAAGCTTCTGTTTTCTCTGTGCTACTTCAGTATTCTTTTTTGCTTCTTTAATTAATTTTTCTATATCACCCATTTTAAATTCTGGGGCTCTTTGTTGCACATAAAATAATTTATCTAACGGCGTTATAATCTTTCTGCCTAAAAATAACTCAGCAGTTTTGCCCGTTGTATCATGTTTTGCGGTCCTAAGGGCGAAAGCAAATTCATTGACATAGTTATCCCAGCTTTTATGAAAATTTTTAACATAACTACGGATAATTTTCACTATATTTCTATTGACCCGTTCCGCTATATTTGATTGCGGCCGATACGGGACCATTTTTAAATGACGTATGCCCAGTTTTTGGCACATGTCTTCAAATACATTACTTACAAATTGAGGACCATTATCCGATATAACTTTTAGGGGCGCCCCGTATTTTAAAATATATTTATTTAAAATAGAATCAGTAACTAATTTCGCGGAGGCTCTTTTTAAGGAAACAATTTCGGTCCACTTACTAAAATGATCAACCATAACAAGGAGATAGCGACTTTTATTTAACTGACTTTTTGGGAAAGGGCCCAATAAATCGATGCCAATTATTTCATTTAAAAATTCGGATTTAATACTATTTAGAAACCCGGCCGGGCGGAAATTAATATAATTAACTGCTTGACATGTTGGGCAGGACTGGACATACGCCCTTGTTAACTTTTGCAGTTCAGGAAAATAGACTGCCTCGCGTACGCGTTGAATAGTTTTTCGAATACCAGCATGAGAAGCTAATGGGCTGTCGTGTAACTCCTGCATGATATTTAATCTAACACTAGCTGGGATAACATGTCGAAATTCGTTGTTGGAATTCGTAGTTTTTGTATAAAATAATAGACCATCTATTAGTTCGTAATGAGCCGCCCTATTTCTTATCGCCACAGTATCTTGGTGGATAAAATTTTCAGGATCCTTTAAATACTCATAAATGCTTCCAAACTCAGGATCCTTACCCAGTTCGGTTATTACAGTTTCTCGAGAATTTATTGTACATGCTGTGAGCATTGCCACCTTTACAGTATTACCTTCTTCATCTATTTTAATTCTGGATAGGGCATCTGCTACGATATTTTCCTTTCCGGGGGTATGCTTGATTACCAGATTATATTCTTGTAGCTTGAGTGCCCATCTCATTAACCTTGGGGATAAGTTTTTCCCTGAGTACAATCTAGTTACCGCCGCATGATCAGAGTACACTGTTATTGGCGCCTTTCCAAAATAGACTCGGAACTTTTGCACTGCTAACAGAACTGCAAGTGCCTCTCTCTCGGTCGCGGAATAGTTTCTTTGTGTTTGATTTAAAGTTCGGCTAAAAAATGCAACGGGCTGCTGATTTTGTGAAAGTACCGCTCCTACCGCATAATCCGAAGCATCCGCTGAAATTTCTAAATTCTCATCCTTTTCAGGAAATTTCAACACAGGGGCTTGCGTTAATGCTTGCTTTAATTTTTCGAACGAACTATTGGCTTCGGCCGTCCACGAGAATCGTGCCTTTTTCCTTTTTAATTTTAACAATGGTTCAGCAATAGCTGCAAAATCTTTTATAAAGGACCTATAATATGAACAAAGTCCTAGAAAAGAAGAGAACTTCTTTGCCGTGTTTGGAGTCGGATACTTTTGTACAGCGATTATTTTTGATTCGTCTGTCTCGATTCCTTTTCGAGATATTTTGTAACCTAAATATTTTAATTCAGGGGCTGCAAATTTGCACTTTTCGACATTAACTTTTAGACCGGCCTCATTTAATAAAGAAAACACCTGTCTTAAATCCTGTACATGTTGGTCGAGATTATCACTAGTAATAATGATATCGTCTAAATAGATAAATGTGGACTTTCCAAGAATAGGCTTTAACACAATGTCCCTACATCGCTGAAATATTCCCGGTGCCCCTGAAAGGCCAAACGGCATACGCAGAAATGCATAAGTGCCAGACTTGGTTATAAAAGCAGTCTTAGGTACGTCCTCAGGCCTAACCCCTATTTGAAAATAACCAGTCGTTAAGTCTGAAGTCGTCATATATTTGGTCGATGTTATGTTCCTTAGAATTTCTTCAATAATAGGTAACGGATATACCGGATATTTAGTTATGGAGTTTAATTTACGGTAGTCAATCGCGTATATCCACCTTTTTGGATGTGTCAATGGATAGTCATTATTTTTCTTACATAAAACCACCGGGCTAGCATAACTACTTGAGATGGGCGTTATGATCTTTTTACGTAGCATATCGGTTATATGCCATTCTATAATTTTTTCCTTATTCTTATCATACCGGTATGCTTTGTGGCGAACTGGCATTGAATCTCCGGTGTCAATACTATGGTTAGTAACCTGAGTAAATCCTGGAATATCACTAAATAACGAAGCAAATTCACTTACCACTTGTCGGATTCTTCGTTGCTCTTCATTAGGCAGGTGGTCCAGGTTTAACATCGGCGGTTGAGCCTTTTCTTCTCGAACTGGTTTCATCGTCAGCTTAAGGGACGCTTCATTAAAATCCAGCGTTGCTTGTGCCTCTGAAAGAAAATCTATTCCTAAGATAATATGTGCTTGCAGATTCTTTACTATGAAAAACATAACCTTTACTTGTTCGTCCTTGATACGGATGTATAGTGGTAATTTACCTATGCACTTACATCTTTCTCCTTGCGCAGCTAACACTGTCGTATTATCCGAATTATATATGCGATATTTACGAAAATACTTTCTAAAAAA
The DNA here is from genome assembly GCF_044657685.1 of Stegodyphus dumicola. Classification (NCBI taxonomy): domain Eukaryota; kingdom Metazoa; phylum Arthropoda; class Arachnida; order Araneae; family Eresidae; genus Stegodyphus; species Stegodyphus dumicola. The sequence goes on from NC_140768.1 coordinate 111,173,454, forward strand.
ATCTTCTGCCACGCAAGAACACTGCGCGCCTGTATCCAGGAGTGTGGTGGCTGGGATATTATTCACCAACACTTCAATCTTCGGAAGAGTCAAATTTTTCACCATTACTGTATTTAACTTGAAGGAAGAGGGGTTTTCTTGGCCTTCGGATTTCCGCACCCTCCCGTCAGCAGAAATCCGTCTTAGTTTAAATCATTTTTCATTTCCATGCTTTCCTTCTTTTTCCACTGGCCGTGAGACTTTTTTCCTGGATTGCTATTGAACTGTCGACGTTCGCCGGCTGTTTTTGAATGCTCGGGTTTCCTTGCCCACTGATTCGCTTTGCTTCCGTAGCCGTGTGCTTGACTTTGCTGTGGTCTTGGCGCACCAAATTGGTTTCCTTGTTGATATTGGCGTCTTCTTTCAATGTCCGCCGTTCTTCTACTTTCAAACTGGATTGCTAGCTCAAATAATTTTTCCAGTGTAGTCGGATTCCTTAATTCAATAACGTCTTGCACTTGGGGAAGTAACCTCGGCAAAATCACTTGAATTATCTCAGGATCCGGACGGTTTCCATACAAGAGTTTGAAGACGTGAATTTTTCTTAAAATAAAGCTTGAGAGATTTTCGATTCTTTGCTGATATATGCTGAAAAGTTCCGTTTCTAATTTCGCACGATCCCTTACGACAGGGAAGGCTTTTACTAGGGCAGTCTTGAAATTCTCGCAAGTATAGGTGGGACTTCCTGCTTTACCCAAGAGACTTCTGCCTATACATTTGAACCAATTAAGCGCTTGGCCCCTCAAAGCGCTGTTAGCTAAGGTAACTTTTTGAAATTCGTGCACGGGGTAGAGCATGAAGTGGTCATCCAGTTTTTCCAAAAAACTGGTTACCGGTGAGTTTCCATTAAATGTTGCTTCTGGTTTCATCGAAGCGCGCATGGTCTGGACTATGTAACCAAATCCTTCCAGGGCGGCAGCTGGCATTTCTGGATTCTGAGCCGCTTCTGCAGGCAGCACAGTTTCTTCTTGAAACTCGGCCATGGTTATTCTTCTACGTTGGGCGCCACTATCAGGTTCAATGTTCCGTCTTACTTTCTTTGGGAACATGCACAGACCTGACTCGGAACAGGGAGCTTACTAAAGCTATGTTCAATAACTGTGGGAAGTAGACAAGATACACAGGAAGGGTATACAAAACCCTTTATTTTTCACTCTTTACAATAATTTCCGTACTTCGGAATACAGAGACCAACTACTTGTGGTCTGAACGTAAGAATATAAAAATATAACTAAACTCTAACTTAAATTTGGAATAATAAACGTGGAAGATTGGCCTTATATTAACAGGAAGCCGTATGTAGTACAGAGAACTGTTAATACTACAATACGTTTAAAATTATCACGAGGATTAAACCTCTGGCCTGGAAGGCAACCAGCAACCGAGTAAAACTTCTAAGGCAAGCGGCCTGCTTCGACTAACTCCTTCCTCTCTCTCGCTTGGCAAAAAGCCACAACTTAAGTACTTGGCGTTCGCCAGACAAATTTTGCATAAATAAGTTAACGCTTTTAATTCTGGCCGGAAGTAGAAAATAAGAAGTGATAGTAAAGATTTAAAATAAAATAAACGTTAGTAAAACTTAAGATCCTTACAGTACGAGTAGCTAGAAGCAAATTAATACTTTTTTGGAATTATATTAGTTGATAGCAACGTTAAAATGTTTCACACTCTAATGTGTAGCTTTTATTACTGCTAAAATTAGTGCAGATAACCTCACTATTATTTTACAGACACCCTCTATTATTTTATCTCCTAAACCTAACAAAATTCACGAGCTGTATGTATTTCGGAATTTTTGGCATTCTGTAGTCAGCCGTTCAGTTTAAATTTTGCGCTGTTCTCCGAAAACATTAGTTCTTAATTATATTAATATGCTTACTTTTTTTTAATTTAATATTTATATTCTAAGGTAATTAAAAGAGACATGCGAAGAGACTTTCTTTTGGTATAATATGAATGGTAAACTTGAACTTTTATATTTCTGTTTTGTTGTAATTTTTACTGAAATTTAATTTTTTATATTCGTTTTTTTCAGATGATTTTTCCTCTATAGGAAGCTGAAAGGGAAGTTAGGAATGCAAAGATTTTTAGTTGGAGAGTAAGTGGAAATTTTTTTATGCATATTCCCACATTTATGTAGATTTTTTTAAAACTTTTTAGATTTGTTCTTCTTTTTAAATACATATCTGTAGTTTGAAAATGGTAAATTTGCTGCTGTTATTTTTCTCTGGCTGTTTTAACTTACTTTTCTCAGAATATTACGACTCTTTTGTGCAAACAATAATCTGCCAAATAAGAAATTACCAAAAGTCGGCTATCCGGAGTAATTCTTGCAGTTTTGATGCAAAATTTATTGCTTCTTAATCTTGTTTCATACTCGATTCTTTTGCCATTTGTGAAAACATATTTTCATTGCATGTTTTTTAAATAAACATGAATCGTGTCGTTCTGCGTTCACGTAAGATTAACATTTCATTGCAAAAGTGAAATACGCTTATTGTCCTAAACAATGAGATCAATCGAAGAAGGTATATCGCATGTACAATTTCTCTGCAGTTTTGTACCAGCATGAAAATACGATAATTTCTGCTTATCCAATCGCTAGGAAAAATCGCCAACTGTCGAGGAATATTTGTTTGGCTACCTCTACGTCTCCTACGAACCGTTCCATTCATAAATAAAATACACTCACTTCCAAAAGTTAAGCACGAAGATGTAAAATGCAAAACAATCAACAAATACTGCTTTGATTGACACAAAATTCGGCAGGAAAGTAACATATATGTTTATGCATAAAACAAAATCAATAATTATATACAGAAATGAAAACAATATTAAATTATTATAAGTTATCAGATAATGACATATTGAAGACTTAAACAGAATTATGTATAAAGTGAAAATAAACTGCATAAAATGAAAAAAAAGGACATTAATAGTTTATGTGATCCCCCCCCTCATCTGTATACAAAGTTTACATCTTGTGACCATGCTTTCAATTAGGTGGTCAACCACCGCAGATTTAAGCAATCGCCATTCTTCTTGTAGAGCAGTTTTCAATAAGAGTGGCTGGAGGTGGGAAACGGGAAGATACAGCACGGCCGAGAGCATCCCAAAGATTTTCAATGGGATTAAGGTCGGGCGAATATACTGGCCATGCCGTACGCGGAATCACTTCACTCTCCAGGTAGTCATCGACGATGTCAGCTCTATGGGGACGTGCGTCATCGTCCATTAAAACAAAAGACTGCTGCAGCGTACAATCTCACAATGGGTTCTAGGACTTCATCTTGATACCGGACAGCCGTCAAAGAACCCCGTTTAAAGATGTGCAGGTCGGTGCGGTATCGGAATGTGTGATGTTCGGTAATGTTTTTGGACTGATTGCGTGTTCATTGTTCACACCATATCCTTATACGTTCGTCATCTGGCTCCAGAGCAAATCTTGACTCATCAGTAAACATGACATTACCCCAATCAGACATATTCCAATTGACATGTTCCCGGCACCACTGTATTCGTGCCTTTCTTGATTGGACGGATAGAGGAACACAAACTCGAGGTACCCGGGCGTACAGTCCACTCATATGCAATCTTCGGGGTACAGTAGCTGCAGATATCGCCTTACCAATGGACGCTGTAAACATAGATGTCACACGTGTGGAGGTCGCTCTGCGATTCCGCTTGGCTACAATAGCAATATATCGATCTTCTGCGGGAGTTGTAACCCTTGGGCGACCGGCTACGAGCCTTCGTAGCCTGTCTGTGTGTTTTGGAATTGTTTCCATAAACGTGAAATTACAGAATGATGAACGCCGAAGAAAAGAGCAACATTGTGATCGACTGTCCTGCGTGAATGCGCCTCACAGCACGCCAGCGCTCAGAATCTTCCAATCGTCTTCTGGAAGTCATAGAAACACGTATGTCTTGAAAACAAAGTGTAGGAAAGTTTTAAACACCTTCTATCAGCACTTACAATCAACTTCTGTAACCCTTCATAAAGCTGGCTTCTTATAAGACTGCCTTTTTTGCATATTTCTTGACATGAAAGCGCGATTGGCTGTTACTAAACATATCCATCTACCTCTGCAGCGAACTGCATCCTCTTCAATTCTGATTGGCTTCCAGCAATTAGCATTTTCCTCTCCGTGCTTACTTTTGGGAGTGAGTGTAAAAAAGAAGCATTTTGCAACAAACAAGGAATTTTAATGCGCGAGAAAAGAAAACCTCTTTTGTCAATATTTACATTTTACAGCTAGCGAATGCTGTACAGTTAGACCCCGCTTAACGCTGTTTCGTTTAGCGCTCTTTTATTTCATCCCGGGAATTCCCCGAAATTCCTCACAGCTCTACGGGGATTCCCCGAAATTGTGCGCAGCGCTAGCTTTCTAAATAACATATCCGAAATAGTGTAGTTGTGTTTCGTTTTTTGTTTGGTGCGGTGCTGTACGGACGCATTCTTATCATTTGAAACATTTGTAGACATTATTGTAAGTATAAATTTATATAATACTATAACGATTAATACAGTGACAAATATTATGATCTTTTGTTTTTATCATGGGTGATAATAAAAAATAAGAAAAGAAAGCAACCAGAAAAAGCATTTCACTGGAAACTAAAATGCAAATGATTAGAAGATTAGATTCTGGTGAACGTCAATCTCTAATTAGTGCTGCATTGAATTTGGCAACTTCAACAATAAGGACAATTCTTAAGAATAAAGAAAAAATACTGTCATCGGCAACTGCAACTACGTCAAGCTCTGCAACTAGAATTACCCGTTCTAGAAATAACATTATAGAGGAAATGGAAAAACAACTGTCTATATGGATTGACCACGAAATTGAACGCAATATGATAGCCATTAAGCCAATCTATCATAATGCCTTCTTGACAAAAAGGCAGAAAATTGGAAACACAGACTGAATAATCTGACTGAGAATTTTATTCGTTTTTTATAAGTACGAGGGTTGGAACTTTAATAGTGGCAACTATTTATTTACAAGGAATACAAAAGTGATTCATGTCACCATGTTTTAAAGTCCTTCAATATAGTCGCCAGCATTGTGTACAACCCGTTTCCAACGATGTGGAAGTCGCAGAATACCTGTAGCAGCGCCTGTTTTGTTGATAGTTTGAATGGACCGGTCTACTGCCGCAAGAATCTCAGGAACAGTTTAGAAGAAGTGTCACGAAGTGGTTCCTTCATCTTCGGAATTAAGTCATAGTCACAAGGGCTGAGATCTGAGGAGTATGGTGGATGGTAAAGCACTTCCCAGCCCCATCGCTTGAACAAATCAGTCACAGCTTGCGCTACATGCGGCCGAGCATTGTCATGCAAAATGAGAGGAGCGTTCTGCAGAAAGTGTCGCCGTTTTTTTTCTCAAAGCTGGTCGGAGATTGTGCTCCAAAAATGAGCAGTAATACTGCGCAGTGACGGTCTGCTGTGGGGGAACGGTATGCGTTAGGATGACACCATCACAGTCGTACACGAGAATCGCCATAACTTTCACATTGCTGGGGTTCTGACGAAATTTCGAACGTCGTGGTCACCCGTGATGACGCCATTCGTTTGATTGGCGTTTCAGTTCTGGCTGGTACGATCGGGCCCAAGTCTCATCCAGCGTAATGATACGGTGTAAAAAAGCATCTCCTTCGCGCTCATAGCGCTCCAGGTGGGTTCGGGCAGCATCGTATCGTAGCCATTTCTGCATTTCCGTCAATTGATGTGGAACCCATCGTGAAGCAATTTTTCTCGTGGACAGGCGTTCCTTCAAGAATGTGCAGCACAGTCGTATGCGCTAATCCTGTTTGTCCGGCCAGCTGACGAATCGTTTGGCGGCGATCATTGTCCATTAGATACATTTATGCGGCAAGAGCTTGCACGTCTGCATCGCTGACACTCGGACGACCTGGCCGCAGCATGTCTGCCACGTTTTGACGTCCTTCGTTGAATGCTTTCACCCATCTTGCTACGGTTCTGTAAGGCAATGCAGATTCCCCGCAAGCCACTTGAAGCCCTTGATGACACTGTCGTGCTGTACGATCTCTGGCACATTCAATTTTTATCCAACATCGTTGTTCTTGTTTTGAAAACATCCTGACAACACTTACTTTAGACCGCGAGCTAATACAAGGATCCGTTCTTCGCGTCACTCCGCATGCATGGACCATCATCATCATCGATATTGCCGGCATATTGCTGTTTTTACGCAATGTTTCCGGCTCATGACACATAGGTCCAAAGGGCGCATGACGGTATAAGGACCTTTCTTATAAGGTCCATGTCCGCATGCGCGTGACGTAGGCAGGACGAGTCTTTTTGCTGAGAGGTAAGGTAGGTGTGTAGTTCACGTGTGGTATACGCGATATTCTTTGGTTTTGTTGCGTAGCGTTTTTTGAGCTGTGTTGCCACTATTAAAGTTCCAACCCTCGTATATTCGTTTAAAATTGTTTTTAGTTTTGTAAGAAATAAATGTTTGGTTTTATTTTTATTAAAAAAACATTATTAAATTTAATACCTAACCAATTTTCTATCCATCTTCCCCTAACCCCATTATTTACATGTTAAGAAAGCCTCGTTTAGCGCTGTTTCGCATTACTCTTTACTTTGATGGAACGTATACCCCGCGTTAAACGGGGTCTTACTGTATATCGAAATGACTCTTAAGTATAAAATGTGTAAATTTGCGTGTACTCAAACACGTATGGGGTGTACGTGCATGCGTGGGTTATTTACTATCGTACGCAGGGCTTAATTTCTAAAATTAGAAGTGCCTGGGCCCTATGGAAGACTGTGAGGAAGGAAAGGAAAAATAAATAAATAATAAATAAAATAGCTAAAAATTTTAAAAAATCAAGTCTGAAAGGTTTAAGATTTTAAATTATGTCCAAAAGGGAGTTTTTTTTTTTTTTAACGTTTTCTGTGTTACCTTTATTTATTAAATATCATGTTCTTCGCACTTAAACCATAAAATTCAGTTCAAGAACAATATCGCAAAATAATTTTTAAATGAGCATATTTTTAGAATATCCGATACACAGTCTCACGTGCCGGAGATAGAAATGTTTTTCTGTACAACGTTGCTGTTGCTCGCTTTGAAATCCTTGAGTTTGTTAATCGAAAATTCGTTAAAACTTTACAAGATATGAAATCGATAATAAAAAAAATTCCACGTTTGGGCCTCCAGATGCCCATATAATGTTGTTATTCCAAATTGGATGGCTCTAGGTACCGTTGTTTTATCATAATGCGAGAACCATACATACATTTATGCAGATTCTTCATTATTTAATTTCTTCAAATATAATACAGGGCTGTAACATTTGGTGGCAACAGTTTGAAAAGTGATACAGCCTTTTAAAGTTTTCAACGCAAAATCGCAAAACGAAAACAATAGTCCTTGAAAAGGACTATATAATAATTAAATTTTATATATATAATTAAATTTTATTTAAATTTAATTACTTAATTATTCGCCCTTCGAACTAATAATTAAGTAATTAAATTTAAATTAGCAAGAAAGTAAAGAGATAAAGAGCAATCTAATAAATTACTAGATAAATTTTAATTAGTTAAATAGGAAAAAAAAAAGCATCGGATCTTGTCTTATTTGGGGCATCGGCTGGAATTACAATTCCACAAAACCGTTAAAGCTCCCCTAAGTAGAAAAATGAAAATTCCAGAAACAGTATGAGGATATGGAAAGAAATTTAACGAGGAAGTGTAGCTTTGAAAATAAAGAGGGAAGAGTTCAAGACTGGTCGCGATGCCCTGTCGGTATAATTCTAGCCGTCAAGGAGATATTTTCCCTGAATACTTTTCCTGAATACAGCATGAGAATACATGAGAATAAACATAAGACTTCTCTATACAAATGGCAGTGCACTCCCCCATTTGGTTACATCATTCAGAAAGTGGAGAATAAGCCTTTGACATACGATTGGGGGCCTTTTCTTTCCTTAAAAGTCTCAACCTCTGTGCTATGTGCGAGGGAAAGACAGGGCTGCATTCAGAAGTTAGAATTGATTTTTAAGGAATGTTTACTATTAAAACAAAATTTATCTGCTAAAGTTGTGGATCACTTATATAAAAGAAGTGCCGGAGCGCTTTCATTTAGGGCTCCGATGCGCTCCGGCTGACATAATTTATCTGGAAAACTGAGAATTACCTGAGCAATTTAAGCTCTGATCGGACGTATACTCTAAAATATGGCCGAAATGACTATCCCTTCTGTTTTCAACCGAAAGCTGAAACCCGAAAGAACCATAAATTGAAATGAAATACCAAAAAGGCATATGCATGCAAACGTAAATATTAGTTTCTGCTTCCTGACTCCAGTATTATTTGCAAAAGTGAGATATGCGAGTTTTGTAAGCTCTGCTTTGTGTTGTATTAGATAGTACTAAAATTATTCCACATTTATTTGTTTATCACGGAATAACCTTTCAAATCTGCAACTGCAAACTGTTTTGAAATGAATAAAAACCTAGTTTAGTGTGTACTTATGTGTTATCTCAACCACTTTAGCAGAATTCGCCAAATTTTCAGCATGTGCCAAACTTTGGTAACTTCGCACATAACCATTCTTCAGACGACCATGCTCATAACAGACTTTAAGCAACGTCGCCATTTTCTTATGCGTTCTTTTTGTTATATTCCAACGGCTTTTATAAACAAATTGTGATATATTTTGCCTTCAACTTAATTTTAAAATATGCGCTTGTCGAATTTGCCACAGATGGAAGAAACTGCGATAAAATCTTTACGGGAATACAGAATTTTGACGTAAAATCGTTACAGGGAACAACAAAGCGATGCGTTTGGTAGGTAACTCGGTGTTACCATGTTACCGGAGTTTTCGCGATGCCGAATTTCAGCAATTCTCTGATATTTTTATAAGCAAAAACAGATTGCTGATTGCTGTGTACTTAAAAGAAGAAGCGGCGAAAAAAAAATTGCTGTGTACTTGGAAGAAGAAGTGGCGAAAAAAAAAATTACTGAGAGATTTGGAGAAGAATTTAAGTGGTTTATTTTTTAATATATCACGTAATCCTTATTTAATAATCAACATTTGTCTTTTAAATTGCTAAAGTATTTTTCCTCTTCATATGTTGATAATGTTTGCTGACTTAAATAACTATCGGTACTCTCGAAATCATTTTATGAAAAAATCTCAAAACCGCCAACTTGCACCGGATAACTAAGTTTTGCCTTTTCATCTGTAAAAAATCGCCAAATGGCGCCAATGTGGTTGCGTTAATATGTGTGTGCTGTTGACGTTTGTTAAAACTGTAAAACTGTCAAAGTCAACTGTGGAAAGTATTCAGATAGCACTGTTAAAAAAAAAAAAAAAAAAAAAAAAAAGTCTGTAAGGTTACTAAGAAAACTCATGGAAACTGGGATGCCATGAGTTATTTGAGTAACAGAAACAGGTGTATTCTTTGTAACTTTACAAGAATTTTGCCTGTAATGGTTACAGATCTTTTTCTTGTAATATCACAGCATATAGTTATGGAAGTAGAACATATTTTTCTCGTGTAAAATCCCAGACGATATATCTGTAATGGTTACAGATTATTTGCGTGTAATATTACAGCAAATAATTATGTAAAAAGAACATGTTTTTCTCATGTAAAATCTCAACAGATATATCTGTAACCGTTACAGGTTATTTGCTTGTATTATTACAGCAAGTTATTATGTGAGTAGAAGATACTTTTCTTATGTAAAATTCCAATGGTTGTATCTGTAAAGATTTCAGATTATTTCCCTCTAATATCCATTAAGTAATTATGTAATATGTTTTGAGTAAAAGAATGATATCTGTATGTATATATATATATATATATATATACATACAGATATCATTATACAGATACATGCAAGTGAAGCATAATAATTTGGTTTTTTAAATTAGCCAATTTGACCTCAGAATAGCATTAATTTAAAAGATGTGTTTTTAACGGCATTTAATATTCTTTTTCAAAAAGTAACATTATTCTGTTGCAGAGTGTTTTTGTTTTATGAAGTGTTTTATGTCTGATATTATTCAAAGGCCTTTCATATTATCACTTTGATTAATTTAAAAATTCAAATTGATATGCTACTCCTTATATTAAATCACATGTATATCCTTTACATTATAAGGTAATTCTCCTACCTTCTTGGTGTAGTAGTTCTGCACAATGGGCCGGTATTCTAGAAGTCCGCGGTTCGATTCCCGGCGAAAGCGTTTCATATTTTTCATCTCTCCGGCTTTTCCAAAAAATCCTAATGTCTCTACAGTATCTCCCGAACTAATAGGTGACGATTCTCCACACCCAGGATTTGGCGATTGGGTTCCCTAAAAACCCCAGTCGCCCTTAGAAAAGGGTTTATATAAGGGATTTCTCCCACCTTTTTGGTGTGCCTTTGTGGTGCAGTGGCTCTGCACACTGGGCCGGTATTCCAGAGATCTGCGGTTCGATTGCCGGCAAAGGCGTTGCATATTTTTCATCTCTCCGGCTTTTCCGAAAAATCCTAATGTCTCTACAACATAAAATAATGGAAAGGCATCTGGAATTTATATTTGCCCTGTAAAATAACTGGGGAAAAAAAAAAAAAAAAAAAAAAAACAGTATGTTTTATTTGCATGTTTTAGTGTCAATTAATAATATATGTTCTAGAACTTCCTTTTTAGTAATTTTAGATAAAATAGACACATGTTGCTTTAGATTTAACTTATATGAATGAAGTGTTGAATGTTGATATGATCATATTATTACAGTAAAAGACATTTTGTGAAATATTTCTATGAAGAACTCAGAACAGCTGTTTTTTATGTTTCAAAAATATTATATTCTCTCCTTCTAAAAAATGATATTTTCAGTAAATCAAAGAATTCAACATAGCAATGAATTTCATTTTGTTACTACAAAGAATTCAAAATTTTGTTCATACGCTTGAATTACAATGTCCAACTAATCTTTTTATTCTTATCTGCGCTCAGTGTTTGTCAACAGTCTGCTATTGTTTGAAATAATTGATGGTAAATGCATAACTTTTTTACCTTCAAATAATTCCCTTTGAATTAACAGATAGAAGTCTTCCATTAAAAACCTAACGTCATGCTTTTTGAATAAGCATAACACTTCACCAACTGACCTTATTTTTAAAGCCTTGCTTCCATTAAAATTCTTAATACAATTATGCCTTTAACAAATTTATTAAAAAAATTAATACTTGAGTTTAGCTTAAAATTTAATGCATTTTAATTTTACCTATAATTTTTTACAAACATGATATGTAATAAATCTAAGCTTAATGATTGCCATTTAGAAAGTGATATTAAAAAGTATTCCTAGTTATTATAAATTTCGAGATTGGCATACAAAATTGTGAAATATACATGTGACAGCAGAAAACAAACTTTATGCCCTATATATATATGTCATAATATGAGCAAAACAAGGAAAAGACGGAACACTGTAGATGCGTGATTAGACACATACTGAAGAAGAATTTGATTGCGTAGTATTTAAAGAACTTGGCAGTCGAGGCAGTTTTAATTCCATTTTTATTTCCGATTGATATTTGTGGCCACAATCACTTGGCACTCTAGTTGTGCCTTTCCACGGAAGATTTACATTTTTGATATTGTTGGGATAGAAAGCAAGCCAGCGAAATTACATCTTAGCACAGTAGAGAGCAAAAGCTGAAGTGCGTCGTTATGAAAGATGGAAGCACGCGAAGAGAAAAGTTTTGGTTTACAATTCGGTGATTGGTCGTCAAGAGGCATATGGTATTAACGGTTACGTAAGATCGCATGATTAATTTGAATGACGCAATGCAGATAAGTTATTACGATTTTAGAATAGAGAGGAAGAATTAATGTTTATAGTTATATTATAATTCTGATTCATACATTGTCATCTTACATATTTATATATAGAAATTGTAGTAAGCTCGCCTAAAAGTTACCAGAAGCTGCGGCTCCAAAAAGTTCAACACGTTTTAAAAAACAATGTCATTGAAGGGTGAGAAATATGCTACACGAGAAAGGAAAAAAAAAAAAAAAAAAGAAAACAGTAAAATACTCAGCTTTGGAAACTAGTAATGGCAAAAAATACAGTAAAATACCTATGGATGTGCCATTTGAAAAATTAATACATATGAAAATCAAACCAAGTAAAACATAAAACAAACAAAATCAGATAAAAATAGAAAGCGGAAAATGGTAAATTAGCTGAACTCGACTTCCAAACTGGCTTTTCAAGGGAAATATCTGATTTGAACGTCGAATCAAGCTAACTCCATTACGCGTTTCGGCGAAACAGACAATTGAAACGCTTTCGCTACAAAATTTTTAATTTAGACAAAATTTATTAGTCTCAATTCTCTGTTCCAATTTCCCGACGCGTCCGCACAAAATGACACATTAAGGTGTTAAAATATGTAAAAACTATTCCGATTACATCTAAAATCAAGACAAAAATAAAAATAAATAGCGGTCTGCTATTAGTCCTAAATATACAAAAACATACGGGCTGGGCCTGCAAGCTTAAAGATTTATACTTTTATAGATTTTAGAAATCTGTAATTAAATTTAAATGAAAATTAAGAGGAAAACTAACACAGTGGGTCTTGCTAAGACCAAGAAAAAAGTTGTAACAAAAGAAACGGAAAAAACTGACCTGTGGCGATGCAGAGCTCTCCCTCTTAAAACTAAGTTGAAAAAGGGCTGTAATTCCCTTCTGTGTACTTCAGTCGTGTGACGTAAGTAGGGGGAGCGATGTCTTTTGGGCATCAGCCAGTACGAAAAGACTGTCCGTTAGCTGTAACTCGTCTCTAATTTTCGAAGGGGGTCGGAAAGCTCGGAAAAACGTGAAAAGATTTCAAAATGGCGTCAGTTATGTTGTTGGAAGAAAAAATTTTTTTCACAAAAAACTTTTTTGTACTATTCAGTTCAAACACCCTTCTTACGATAAGTTAAAAATACCTAGCATGTTTAAAAAATTTCAAGTAGCAAATTTACTCCCTGCATATAACAGCGCCGAATTCGCCGGGCGCTGTCGAATCGCCACGTCCAGCATGATTAAAGCAACATTTTGACGATTATGAAAAGCCGCGCCATGAAGCTTAACAAGTCTTACTAATTGTTTAGTAGCAGAAAGATTTTGTTGAAAGTCGCACGGTTCAGGTGGTAGAAGTTCAACATATGATTTCCTTCTACAGAGGATGACTCTTTCAAAATACTTTGCCAAGCCTGTTAGTAGGCTTATTTGATGCTCTGTCCGGTCTTAGTTTTTGCATTTCTGAAAATTACTGGAACGCAAATACGGCTCACATTTACATATAAGGGCTGGATACAGTTACGTATAGGAATCATGGCGATTTCTCTCCAAATTTGGCGACAAAAATTAGTCTCCAAAATCATCACGAGCTTGGTGATATATCGTCACTTTAACGAGATATACATTTACCTCAGTGCTATATACTTGTCCTTGTACGGCAGAGCTCTGCTTTTTCAAGCATTTCATATTACATTTTACAAAAATCATTACATTTTTACGTAAAATTCGTTACAATGCATGTACTTTTGTTGCTGCCTATTACAATAAAAAAGGGAGGTATGTATATGGGACTGCTATAGATGTTATAGCAGTCCCATATACAAAATTTTAACGTTGTACGAATAGTCGATATTGAGTTACGCACGTTATGCACGTACCTACGGACATAAAAAAAATCTATTTTACAATCTGTTTTGGGGGGAAAAAATGCCCTGTGTTCTATCCGTAAATACAGTCGTCACACTAAAAGTAATCAAATTGATTTCAGAAACGGTCAGAATGGATATTTCCGTTGAAATATGATACCTAAAATTTTTCTCGATTATAGTGCTTTCTTTATTTCGTACAAGGAAGTAAAAATGTGCGAAAGTGAATGAAAATCACAGGACAGAAGTAAGACTACGGGAGAAAATCATATCAAACAATTTTGATATGATTTGCATGCAGGAAACAACTTTTTTCCTCGTACAAGGTAACCAAAATTGTTCTTGCCGTTTTGGACAGTCAGAAAGAAAAAGTCATAAAACAAATAATAGTCATCGCTAATCCCCAAAGTAATCATCATCGGCATCCAGTGCCTTTTGCCAAAGAGTGGCTAGCTGTGCGATGCCATCCCGGTAAAATGCAAGGAAGTTCATGGGGGCCTTTTCGAGGTCTGGCCGGTTGTTGAAGGATTCCCAATGAAGATGGTTGTCCAGGGAATGGAAAGGTGGTAGTCTGTTGGCGCGAGATCTGGGGAGTATGGTAAATGGGGTAGTGCCTCCCAGCCCAGTCGCTGGATGGAGTCCTTAGCCTCCTGAGCCACATGCGACCTCGCATTGTCATGGAGGAGGAGTACACCCTTACGATTGACCTCTTTATGCATCAGTTATCATGCGCGCTTCCAGGTGCTACGAGTACAGGCCTGCCCTTTATTCTATTCGTAAGTACAATCGTCACACTAAAAATACAGATAACGGCATTGCGGTTGTATACAGTAAAATATCTCGTAACTGACTCCCAGTTAACTGGTAATATCAAATTAACGGTACTTTTGAAGGTCTAAATATAAATTCGAAATTTAGGCTTTTGAGATAAAAATGCATGTAATGGTCTAATAATTTGCTGACATGAATGTGGAAAAAAAATGTTGTTACCGTTCCCTGCCGACCAACGTAACAAACTGTGGAAATTGTTTTGATTATCAACGCTAAACGTAGTATACCTTTTCCGCTTCCCCGGGCTCTCAACCGCACATCTCTAATAGTTACTTTAGACTCCGTTTGGATAGGAGTTAGTTCCTCTTTAATGATTACACTCTTTGATAGTTAGAATGTTTCCAATTCTGTTGGATTAAATTGCCATTAAACTGCCGATGAATGTAAATATTAAACACGTACTGTTTAAACCATTTGATGTCGATCATTTATTTCATGACTTATCTAACCAAGGACTTACCCAGAATGCGAGATGCCTATTGTACCTATTGCTTTTTATGCGTCGTTAGAACTTGATAGGTAGTGTCGTTCATTTCCAGACTCATTTCATATTGAAAGACGCCATATTTATACTTGTAATCAAATTTAAAGATAATGACAAAAATGAAACGTAACTGATACTAAATGAAAAATTATCGATAGAAATTTGTACAGAAGCGTTAATTAGCATAAGTTAGGATGTTTGGCAGTTGATTACTCGCAAAATATTAAAATTAAAACCAAATTTATGAAAATTGGAAAATGATGGAAAAATTAAGTTATCTCTTGTGGGAAAAAATTTTCTTTAATACGGTGTAAGGTCACATCGGACAGATATGCATACCTCACATCTTGATTTCATAGACTTCAAAGTATTGATCAAGTCTTGTGAAATTGCACGTTTTTCTTCTAAAAGGTCATTTTTTAGCTCCTGGTGGAGCGTCCGGAAAGGAATTTGGCTCGCTGAAATTCCTACCCCAAAGGCATCTCACACATGCTGAATCGGCTTCAAGCTGTATGACTAAGGTGGTCAATCCATTTGAATGATATCTTCTGTTTGCAAGTATTCATACACCACATATGCTCGATGAGGCCGAGCATTGTCGTCCATTGGCAAAAACTCTGTGCCAACATCATGCCTAAACAGTCTTAACTTGGGGTTCCAATACTTCGTCCACGTATCTCCGAGCGATTTCAGAACTTCCTTGAAAGATATGCAGATCGTTGCGGTCATTTGACATAATTTCTCTTCAAGCTATTAAACCGCTCTCGCGGAAACGGGGTATATCATGGACAAGGGAAGGCATGTTGCGTGTTTCTTCCTCTCTCCAAATCAAAACACGTCTAGAACATTCAGATTATATCTGGACTCGTCAGTAAAGAGTATTCGGACCCAATTGTCATGTGTCCGTGGAACGTGACGACGGCACAAGTTTAAAAGGATGCTGGAGTGATTGGACACAAATCGATGGTTTTTCTCACATACAGCCCAACTTCGCTAAACCTTCGTGCAGCAGTAGAACCGCTAATCTGAGTTCCTGTGGCAGCCTGAAAGTCTAAAACCAAATCTCTTGTAGTCGCTTCGAGCCGACGACAGAAAACGATATTCTGATGCAGTGTTGCTATTGGTCTAGACTGTCTATCTACTAGACTGTCTATCAACTAGTGCAGTGCTTTATTGATATACAAATAAATAACTACAAAAAATGTCAAAATGACATGTACACAAATAAACTAAAACTTGATGTTTAATTTTTGAAGAAAAGCTTTAATTCCAACATTTTAAAATTATACTATTATTTTGCTTGCTTGTTTTTTTTTTTTTTTCTTTCTTTCTTTAACCATGAGTGACATTGTAGAGATCTATTTGATTGCTCTTGTTGTTATGGAGACAGTATTCTTAAATGCAAAATATACATTTGTATTTCTTTAATGATTTTTATTTAGAAAGCGCTTCCCACAACTAGTAACACTTACAACAATTGAGAGGAAGGTTCACACTAGTATTACAATATTTGAAGCTTTGCTTTAGAGATGGTATTTTAGAATAAACTTAAGAAAAAAAGAAAAAAAAAAAATCTTTCACGTTCTGCTCCGATTTTCCTGTCAATAACGGAAATTGGACTCAGAAATAATTCCTTTTTTAACGAGGTTTTAGCTTGGTTTATTTCATTATTGCAAAGCACTGGCCGATTATCTGCCTAAGGGCTGAATGCCTTCATGGAGGACTTTCTAAGGAAAACTGGTTCGTGTACACGTTACACATGAGGAAAATCACGAAAACGCTCATGCAGCCAGCCCATTCATCGGGATGCGAACTCCGGACGGAACTACTAGTTTCAACACTTTATCACTCAGCCACTGGTATGTCATGTTTTACTTCATTGTGCGAAGTAATTAAGTATGTGTCTGTTGAAATCACATGGTAATATCTTTGGATACCTTACCCAGAGTAAAGATTTTTCGTTCTCAGTTTAATTCCGCATGGCAATTCAAAATTTAATTATTCTACACATGCCTCAGTGATCCATATCATAATCCGCCCTTAAAGTGTGCCGCTTCCGTCTAACTGCGTTATTGTCTTTATCAGCAATATTATTTCGTGATTGCTCTGAATGTAGTGCCGGAGTCGATGCAGCCGCTGCAGTAGCTCCGAGTAGCGGAATTTGAGGGCCACAAAACTCAGAATTTAGAAGTTGCAGAGTTTTCACCGGTTGGAGAAAAACCCAGCGCCGGCCCTGCTTCCGTATCATATTGTTTCATGCAAATGATTTACGCCAGAAATTTTTGTCGTACGTATATCGTTCCAATGGATGTTGCCATTCGAAAATTTTGAAATTAGTTTCACTGTCATCGTAATTGTGAGAGTTCTGTTCACAATTTCGAGCGCATACCTTCAAATAACGTGATCAAAAATTTGATTTCTGTTGGTTGAGCGCATAGGCCAGTGAGGGTTCATATATCGGCGAAATTTTCTATGACCACCCTGTGCAAATTTTATTTTATAAACAAAAGAAGCTACTTTTATTCAGGTTTTTGCTATTTATCAACGTTATCTATACTTTTTAGCCCAAACGGGCTTTGTCTCTGAGGGACTATTGTTTTCGTTTTGCTTCGAATCACTCTGAAAGTTCGTTTCACTTTTCAAACTGTTGCCACCAAATATTATCGTCTTATATTATATTTAAAGAAATTAAATAATGAAAAATCTGCATAAATGTATGTATGTTTCTCGCACTGTGATAAAGCAACGGTACCTAGAGCCGTCAAATTTTGAATGCCGTAATCCTCCTGTAAATATGGGCATCTGGAAGCCCAAATTTGAAATTTGGAATTTGTTTTATTATCGGTTTCATATTTTGTAAAACTTTAATGAATTTTTGATTAACAAACTCAAGGATTTCAAAGCGAGCAATGGCAACGTTGTACAGAAAAAACATTTTTATCTCCAGTGCGCGGAACTCTGTATCGGAAATTCTAAAGATATGCTCATTTTAAAATTATTTTGCGATATTGCTGTTGAACTAAATTGTATGGGTTAAGTGCGAAGAACATGATATTTAATAAATAAAGGTAACACACAAAATGTTAAAAAAACGCCCCTTTGGACGTAATTTAAAACCTGAAACCTTTCAATTTTTTTTCTTGTTTAATTTATAAAATACTTTAAAAAATAATCAAAATTTAAATAAATGTATATTTCGAGTTTGGGAAATTGGCGGAGGACGGCGAGGGTTGATGGTCTTAGCAGTTGTGAAAGGGATGCATGGAACGAAAAGTTTGAGCACCGCTGATCTAGATATTCTTGTATTTATTCTAGATATAGATAATCTAGATGTTATTCTTTCCTATTCGTTCTTTGCTGCTGTGTGTTACACGTGGATAGGAAATTATTTCGTGCATTTTGTAACTTATATTTAGTTATTAAAGCAATATTTAAGCTACCGTATTAGTTACTGAAGTGGTAACTCCCAATGGCAATCGATGAGTTTTTGAGGCCAGTATCTTGAAACAATTAACAGTTCAACTCTCTTAAGTTTTCTGAATTTCTACCGAAACAGTTTTCACTCCGCAACAGTAATCAGCGTAAGTAAATCGTATTGATAACTTATCAACAATTTTTTGATGAATAACTCCCCAGTTATTATCTCTTTGGAAACCGTTGTCTTTCTTTTGTAGAGGTCAGTTTTATGTTTTCAAAACGTGTAAGGGAGAGAATAAATATTCTTTTTACCTTGTAGTTTCGTTTTAATTGGATTCAAATCATCTCTCGATAGATGCTGTTAGTTTCGAACCTCACTTATTTGTTCGTATCACTTTTCGAATGTGTTGCCACTCCTGAAAGCATCAGATATTTGTCTTTCAAGTTTAATAAAAGAAATCAGCTCTTTGAAAGAAATGTACTGCCCCTGCCCGATATAAAATATATTTAACTTCCACGTGCCAGTTTGTTGCCTTTTGGCAAAGTGTAAAACTTTAAATTTTTCATTTAGGTTCAATCTGCCTGTTATTGTTTAACTAATTTAAGCGATTTAAAAGCAATAAACGCTTACTAGCTGTACCCGTGAAATAATGTCAGCTGAATTTATTAGAAGCATTATGTATTTCTTCCTTTTTATAGCAGCTATTTTAGGCGGCTGAGTCATTTGAAAAGTGATTCCATACAAAAGTGAAGTTCGAAACGAATTGCCTTCGGCCAAAAAAATGCATAGCGACACTTAGCACTCTCGTGAATTTTAAAGATACGGTGTTTTTAAAAATTTTCTGATTTTGCTGCTGAATTTTATGTGCGGTAAGTGAGAAGAAAGCGATCTTAATAATAAAGTTAATAAGTTGTGTAGATCATTTTGTTAAGAAAACCGAACATTGATACGGTAAACTGAGGAAAGCTGGAAAAAAAGGAGGAGATAACGTATGGCGACATTTAACACTCTCTACGGAAATTCTAAAAAATATGATGCTTTTAAGCAATTTGTTATTCTGTTGTTTCGTTTTATGTGGCTTAAGTGGGGGAAAAAAGTTGTAGAAGTTAGTGGGGGAAATAAAATTGCTTCAGCAGGAGTGAATTCGAAAGTAGATTAATAAACTGCGAACTCAATAAGAGCCGGAAAACCTTAACAAATTCTCTTGGATGACGGTAAAATCTGAATCCTTTCACTTTTTAAAATTTGTTTACTTATTTATTATTATTACCAGCCCAAAGGTGGAATTTGCCCAGAAGGGCTATTAATTTCGTGTGGCATTTTGCGTTGGTTTACTATAAACGCCGTTTCACTTTTCAAATTGTTGGCCGCCAAATATTAGAGCCCTGCATTGTATTTAGAGAAATTAAAGAATGAAGAATATGCATGAATGTATGTATGTGTCTCGCACTGTGAAAAAACAAAGGTACCTGGAAATATCAAATTTTGAATGGCGTAGTCCTCCACTCGAATATGGGCACCTGGAAGTCAAAATTTTTATTTTGTTTTATTATCTATTTCATATTGTGTAAAACTTTAACGAATTTTCGATTAACAAATTCAACGATTTCAAAGCGAGCAATGGCAACACGGTACGAAAGAAAAAACACACACATTTTTATCTCCAGCGCACGAGACTGTGTATCGGAAATTCTAAAGATGTGTTCTTTTTAAATTATTTTGTGATATTGCTGTTGAATTGAATTCTATGGTTTAAAGTGCGAAGAATATGTTATTTAATAAATAAAATAACATACAAAACGTTAACAAAACGCCCCTCTGGGCGTAATATAAAATCTGAAAGCTTTCAGATTATTATTATTTTCAGTTAGCATGCTTAATGAATTTTTCGAAGTAAAGTTTCCGTAATTTTTATTAATAGGTAAAACTTCATTTCATGTAGCTGGATTGTTTGGTTAACTGAATATCGCATAGTATAAAGGGATAGCATGTCTGCCTAAAGGGAGGGGAATACTGATCATTTGCGGTCAAGTCGTTAATTACCAAGGGAGGGGAGACGTTAGAAGAAGGAGAGATCGAATTTGAGGAAAAATGTTGGAGTCGATTAAACGTCTAGCTTCTCTGTTTTCGGTTTTATAGAGGAAAATATAGAAAAATTGCGTTCTTTGAATGAATGCAATTATGTACTATGAAAATAGGCTATTGAAAGCTAAATTAAAAAGTCAAATACTCTTTATTATTATTATTAAAGCATTTATTTGTCACATCAGTGAATTGTGTTGTAAATACTGAGTTTTGTATTTCGAATGTTATTTTATTTCAATACGAAGTAGCTAAGTTTCTGAGAAATATCGCTAGAGCGTACAGAACACCGGCGACAAATGCAATACTCAGTCTTACAGTCCTTCAACTGTTATTTCTGATAGCCCAAGAACGGGCATAGCGGCAAAAGCCTTAAGATTAAGAGTAGATGTCATCCCACGCGATTCCACCTCCCTGAGCACAATTTGATCAAGTGGTATAGCAAACAGACTTTTAAGGAAAAAAAAAAAAAAGGTTAATGAAAATGGGTTATATTTTTGTTTTTCTGACTGCAAAACCATCTCAACAGCTTGTCAGATTTGATATTTAAATTATTCCAATATTATACAGAATAATGGGGGGGGCCATTATTCTGAACTAGAATTCACTAATGCATATCATATTTCGGTTTCAAATGGTTTTCATTAATTACGTTATGGTGTGAATATTTGTATTATCTCAGTTTTTGTAATGATAAGCGATAAACTATTATAATATGAACGAACAAAAGAAATAAAATTAATTATTTGCGTATATTTGGAAAAATTTCATCAGACAATATATACATGAAAAGTACCTGTGATTGATTGTTTTAAACGACTCAATTGTTGAATTGAAAAGGAATGCATTTGTTATAATTTCAAAGATAAATTAAATAGTTTATGCTCAGAGAAAGACAGCAACTTTCAGAAATTGCGATTTGCGACAGAGCTGAATGGTTAATCCAAAAAAAGTGGATACTGATATTATTTAATTGCTTAATACTTTATCTGCATTTTGTTACTATGTACAACCACGTACACAATTTGGTAACTACTGATTACAGTAAAGACGAGATGAGAATTCTGTCTGTAGTTCCATTCTAGTTTTTATTCCTGATATATTGATATTGAACGAGACTTAAAAACAGCTTTCTCGTACATATCTCCCCTTATCACCTCTAACACACCTGTTTACTTTTCTCGTCGTCATTAACGTCATTCTCTCCTTCTTGACCGCATATATGACCACATTAGGGAGAGTTGACGAAGCATATGAGGGCTATGTAACGTCGCTGAGCTTCCTGTATTGAAAAACGAAGACGGGTTGCCTTTTTTCTTTCTTGTACGAACTGAAAAGGAAGGACTGTAATCGCGAAAAATTTCAGGTATCATATTTCAACGAGAATATTCATTTTGAATGCTATCGAATGCAATTTAACGATGTTTTTGCGTAACATCTGTACGTAAGGACAGAATAAAGGACTCTTCCCCCCCCCCCCGAAAAAAAAGTTATAAAACTGCTTTAAAATGAATTCTGAACTTTTCGTGGCGTCTGTGCCTACGTACGTACGTACCTCGCATAACTCAAAAACGAGTAGCCTCAGAATATTGAAATTTTGTATAAAGGATTGCTATAACATGCAGATGTGCACCTGGTGTTTTGGTTGCAATCGGCCGCACCAAAAGTATATAAATATAGTATGTATATATAGATATATCCACTCTGTTACTCGGCTCAGTAATCTCAGTTTCTTTATTCTTATATGTTTGTAAATAGTGCATTTTTTTGCTTTAAAAATGATTGAATGATCTTCCGGTTAAGGATTTTATTATGCCTTTAGTAAATCTGCATGAAATATTTTTAGAATTATCAACAATTTAAAAGTTGTTTAAGTGCCCCTAAGCCTAATTATTTTTGCCATGGTAGCCATGCTTGCTTACATTTGAAATAGCAGAATAGTAGATTTGTTGACAATCTAGAGAAAGCAAGCTTCGCAATAACAAAGATAACTCCATCTTTTATTATTGCGAATTAAATCATGCTTAATCAATTATGGAATGTATTCGAGGAAATAAGTGTTTAAGATTTACTTCATAATTTTCAATACAGATAGTTTCAGTTTTTATGTATTTTTGCCTTGTCTCGAAGCGAAAACTGAATTAATTGAATGAGAAATACTGAATCGTCTGTGAAAAACTTTTTGTTGTTGTTGTTGTTTGCTTAATTTCTTTTATACATCGTTTTAGATTTATTATAATATTTGAATAGAACATGTGGCAATGATTAAATAATTCTTAAGATGATATAAATTTTGTGCATTCTGACTTAATGAATGAAATATAACGCTGTTAAGTGAACAGTTAAGTGTGAGTGTGGCCATGGTAAACAAATATAGTGAATTTTGAGGAGTGCATTTGTTCTATTGTGGTTTAGGCGCTATCGACGAAGTAAATTTAATTCAATCCAGATTTTTTTTTAGATTTATTTGAAAACTTAATATTTAGCCTTTTTATGTTAATTAAAAAGTAACATTACAGCATTATTACAGAAGGGGACTTTCCCGACGCGCTCTGCATCTCATTCTCTCGGCATTTCTCAGACAAAAGCTGCCTTTCTACACTTACAATATGAGTCAATGGAAACCCACCAAAGAGGGTAGTCTTTAACGAGTTTTTTTTCTTTATCACTTTCACCGGCCTCCGCAATGGACACTGCTGTTCGTTCCCAAGAGCACAGGCAGTTCGCTAAGGATGTACATCTTCTGTATTGTTACAGCTATCTGCCGAGGGCAAAGAATGCCTTCGTGGAGGGCTTTTTAAGGGAAACTGTTTGTAACCACGTTACACATACGGATAACTACACCGAAAGGGGAGGGGATGCCTTCAAGAAGGGCAACGGAAATCGGTTCATGTTCTCG
The DNA here is from genome assembly GCF_044657685.1 of Stegodyphus dumicola. Lineage (NCBI taxonomy): Eukaryota > Metazoa > Arthropoda > Arachnida > Araneae > Eresidae > Stegodyphus > Stegodyphus dumicola. The sequence continues at coordinate 111,196,910 of NC_140768.1, forward strand.
TTATACTGTAAAGCCAATCATGCAGCCAGCTTGTTCTTCTAGATTCGACAGCTGGTCGAACTATCAGTATTCAGAGGTTTTACCTAATCGGCCACTGATCCGCGTGACGCTTTTGCGCATGGGCAATGTAGCTCGATTTATTTACAGAAAAAGATTGTCGAGTTCCCCCAGTTTCTTTCATGTTTTAGTTAAGAATTTGCTGCTATCGGTCGTTTATTAATTAACCTTATGTCACACAAACAACTAAAAAAGTACTTCTGACACACTTCTGGCAAGAGGTCTCGTATTGGTAAGTGAACTGTAGTTCTTTTTATTATTATTATTTATGCATTTAAACTTCAATGCAGTTACATTTGCTTTATTCACTGCATTGAACTGATTTAATTAATTGTGATAAAAGTCTTAAAGGGACCTACGAAAGGAGGTGTTCTTGAAAATCTAGTGGCTTGTATAGTAAATGAATGACCAAAATCACCGAATACTGAGTTTCCTTTCACTTTTTAAATAGACTTGTTCATTTATTGTTTTTGCTCTGCATAACCTTAACTAGTAAGAGCACTGAATCTCAACGAATCAATTAAGAGAGCGTGAAACTCTACCAAGATGCTTCTGTCATTGCTAACGCTGGAAATATGATTAAAGTAGGCATTTCATGTCTTCTGTCATTGCTAACGCTGGAAGTTCATTCATCTCATAGTATCTTAAAACTAACAGTTTCAGAATGCAGTTCATGAAATTAGGTCATCATAATAAGGTTTCTGATATTCTACTGATGGTATTATTGGAATTTTAAAATTCACTAATTTAAGTATATAAAATAACATCTTACCTGTTTTTCAAAATAAAAGCCTTGAAATTTAAGATTTCATTTTAAATCACTTGACAAATCGTTTCCAATCCTGAGTAAAAAACGATTAAAATAAATGTTCTGATATTTTCCAGTATTTTCAAATACTGAGTTGGTTATTTTCGTCTGTCAAGAGTACATAGTGTTACGAAATGTACAAGCGCGGTAAGATAGCTTCCCCGCAAAACAGTTTTAGGGTTGCCACATTTGGCGAGAAATCGCCCATTTGGTGACAAAATTGGCGATATACCATGGGCGGATGCAGAACCTTCTAGAACGAATTCTTACCGGTTTAGCACAGAATGTTCTCGAACACAATCCGAAAGCTATACAAACCCTGCTGGTCCGCAGTCAGTTAGTGTGTGTGCCTCGTCTAGCGAGCTGATAGTCAGTCATTGAGCGAGTGTCTCTAAGTCTAGCGCCGAGTGCATCGCGAATTACTGCATCGCCGAGTTTTGTCTTACACTGTGCTGAGTTGAGAGCTATACTCTTGTGTATCATCGAGTGCATCGCGAGTTTTAGCGTGGAGAGTCTCGAGAGTACGTGGAGTTCCGAGTACGACTAGGCAGAGTCGAGAGCTGTACTCTAGTGCTTTGCCGTGAAGCTGTCTCCACCGTGATAGCCTGATAACCTGAAGGCTGTGTCGCTGATCGTGTCAGCGTGTTTATAGTAGTTCATCGACGACTGTAAAACGTGTTTTGGAGCTGTCCTGACAATACTGTCTAATAAAGTGTGTTTCGATACTTCATCAAGTGTCGTCGTTATTCACTCCAAATCTACGAACCCCGTACGAACGTGAAAGAAGAAAATAACGTAACAATTGGTGTCAGAAAAGAAAAACGTAACAATATCACCCGAAATTGTTTTGTTACAGTACTTCCTCTACTTTGTAAAAGGAAGTTAAAATGGTTTATAATGGGTCATCAGGATAGAAAAAAGAAAGTTATGTAATGGAAGATGATAAATAATATATAATAAATGGTAATGGAAGGATCAAGAGATGATCGTTTTCATACGAAATTTAACTGAGCAGAGAAATAGCTTTTACATTCGACAACGTATTTGAACATATCAACCGCATTTCATCAGGTTCTTCTTTTGATATTCTTTCCTTACTTCATCGAAGTTTTGGGATGAAAAATTCAAATATCAACAAAATTCTAAAACAATACAGAGTAATTTCTGTTATTGCCCAAGGTAAACGAAACTGAAATATGAAAATTATTGTAATATAACAGACCCCGAACATAGTTCCAGATATTATACAACTATTGTTAACTTTCTTCGCAACTACTATTATCATTAATATTTATGGGCCCACCAGCGGCCGAACGGTAAAGTCGCTGAACACTGGTAATTCGGTCCGAGGTTCGAATTCCACGAACGGGCTGTCTGTATGGGCGCTTTCGTGGTTTTCCCCATGTGTAACGTGTATACGAGCCGGTTACCTTCAGAAAGCCATCCACGAAAGCATGCCTTCCCTTAGGTGGATAGCCCTCGAAGCTTTGCCATAATCCAAACCAAACCATTAATATGTATGAGAAGCATTTTTCTAAATGAAAATCGCCGAAGAAGTGTTTATGACTTACCTACAAATTAATGCCTGACTTTTAAGAAAGCGTATTAATATACTGTATGCAAAACTGTAGAGTCATTTTTTGGGGGAGGGAATGCGGAAGACGGGAAAAATGAGGAATGCTTTCGCCGGTGCCGAACCCTGGACCTCTCGAATACGCGCCGAGTGTGCTACCGTTACACCACGAAGGCATGCTCCAAGGAGGGAGAAAATACATAAGACCAACTTGTTTGGTTAGGTGGGTCGGGCTGCGTCCACTTCTGTTACCTTATAAAATAACAAAAGGAATAATGAAGTTTTTCACAAAAGAAGCGGAATAACATTTTAGAATGCTTCATTTAAAATCGGTTATTATACTTCAACGGAAATATCCATTTTGATCGTTCCCGAATCCATTTTCAATATTTTTTTGCTTGACGTCTGTACATGCGAGTAGAACAAAGGATAGTTTATTCCAAAATAAATTGTAAAATGGATTTTTTGTGACGTCTGTACGTACGTATATATCTTACATAACTCAAAAACTATTAGTCGTAGAACGTTGAAATGTTGTACAGAGAAGTACTATAAAATGTAATTATGTACCTCTCTTCTTTTAGTGCAATCAGGAGCCCCATAATATATATATATATATTGGGTGTCATACCCAAAGCACGCCCCTTACCCGGATTAAAGTTTTTAACTCAACTTTTATTTTCGAAATCGTTTGTATAAGGTATTCCTATCTTTATAAGGTCGTAGTCTTACACTTCGAATTATAGAAGTGGTTTTGAATGACGAATATATTCATGTTTTGGCAGTGTTAAATTAAAAAAAAAAAAAAAATTAATTATGGACCAATAACGAAATCTAACTTTTAACAAATTTTCGCGGTTCCTATACTTACATTTGAGAAATTTTTTTATGAAAAAATAAAAATACAAGAAGTTTGGCGCCCGTATCGCAAAAATGTATCATTATTGTAATGCAAATTAAAAATTTTGTAGCGTTTTGGGTGTTTATGGAGAGAAGATGCAAACTTTGGCACGCCCGGGGTGCGAACTCTACGTCACTAGTCTCAAAGCAAGAAAAATTCCTTTTTCTTTGTATAGAATATCATTGTGGAAGTTGACCGCATCCCCCGCCTTAGTTGCATGGAGGTAGGAATTCCTACGTCCATGCTTAGTTGTGTTCCTGCCCAATAGTGTATGTGGACACTTGTGTGCAACAAGTGTTATCAGATGTTCTTCGTGTTATTAGCAAGGGGTTAAAGATCACTTTCTACAGTTTTTCACATAGTGCTTGCTCGTGATCGTCAGCCGCCACTCATGTTATCGCTAATAGGGTAAATATATTTTTTGTGTTTAATCTTCCGGCATCGTTTTGCTGTGAAATATTTTGATATTTGTTATGATTGTCTGATTTTTGAATTCAAATTTCTGATCTTTATAAGGGTATATTTTTTAAAATTTCTATTGATATTTAATTGATACAAAGCTGTCGAGAAGCATGATTACAAGGTATTTAAGAAAATGGTTTGTATTGATTTACAGTGGAGGAAAAAAGTATTTGAACAATACAAATGTATGCAGTAATTTTGATGCAAACGGTGTAAATTAAATTAAATTCTTGCATAATAACTGGTTCATATAACTTACGTACGGAGTATTAAATTATACGCATTTTTACTTGCATTTCGTTTAAACTTATTGGATTGAATTAAATCTACTTTGCAACAGCGCATAAACCACAATAGAATAAATGCATTCTTTAAAATTCACTCTGTTTACCATAGCGACACTCCGTCGCTAGGTTCACTTAACACTATTATATTTCGTCCATATTATAACTCAGAATGCACAAAATTTATATCATTTAAAGAATTATCTAATCGTTGCCACATGTATTCAAGTACTGTAATAAAGCTAGAACGATGTATAAAAGAAATTAAGAAAACAAAACAAAAAAGAAACAGTTTTTCACAGACAATTGAGTATTTCACATTCAATTAATTCAGTTCTCACTTCGCGACAAGGCAGAAAAACATAAAAACTCAAAATATCTGTATTAAAAATTACGATGTAAATCTTAAACACTTATTTCGTCGAGAAAATTCCAGAAAGGATTAAGCATGATTTTTAATTCTCAATAATAAATGAAGGGGTTATCTTTGTTGTTGCGAAGCTACGTTTCTCTAGACCGGCAACAAATCCACTACTCTGCTGTTTCAAATGTAAACAAGCAATGGCCGCCATCAAAAAAATTATTAGGCTTAGAGGCACTTAAACAACTTTAAAATTGTGGATAATTCTAAAAATATTGCATACAGATTTACTAAAGGCATAAAAACCTTAACCGGAAGATAAAAACAACAGAATTCAGTCATTTTTAAAGCAAAAAATGTACAATTTACAAACATATACGAGTAAAGAAACTGAGATCACTGAGCTGGGTAACAGAGTGGATATATAATATTTATATACGTTTGGTGTCGGCCGATTGCAACCAAAATACGAGGTGCACACCTACATGTTATAGCAGTCCTATATGCAAAATTTCAACGTTCTGAGGCTACTTTTTTTGGGCTGAGTTAACTTTTTTGAGTTATGCGAGATACGTACATACGTTCGTACAGACGCCACGAAAAATTCTCTTCAGAATTGATTTTAAAGCAGGTTTATAATTTTTTTGGAGGAAACGAGTCTTTTATTCTGTCCTTACGTACAGATATCACGCAAAAACATCGTTAAATTGCATTCGATAGCAGTCAAAATGGATATTTCGTTGAAATATGCTGCCTGAAACTTTTCGCGATTACAATACTTCCTTTTTACTTTGTACAAGGAAGTAAAAATAGAGCGTTTGTTGTCACCCATAAGATACAACTGTCAAGACATGCAAATATTCAAGAGGGGGGAGATGTATTTGAACTAAATAATTGTAATTTAAAATTCAGTGAAACCAATACTAAAAATAAAATTTAATATTTCGTAAAAAGTCCATTGTTGTTATAGCCTGCAGTCTTTTTGGTATTTATTCTACTAGCATTTTCGTTAGATCTGATGATGTATTTTCCCATGTTTTCAAAAGAATATTCTTAAATTCATTTTATTTGAAAATTTGGTTTGTACCTTCTTGATCCAGAAAATATCGCACATTTTCAATCGGTATGAGATCATGTGATTGGGATGGAATGCTCAGTCTTTGGGGAACTTTATGTAAGGGGAAAATCTTTTGTAACCCTAGTTATGTTTAGAGTTATTGTGTTGTTAGAACCAGAATTCATCTTTAATACACAATTTAGACACGCTTTGAAATAAGTTATCTTGCAGTATCTTTATGTATTTTCTTCCATTCAAAATTTCTTCGTCAGTGGAAATAGTCTTTCTCTTATTTATTAAATTTTTCTTCTACGTATATATACAAATATCAGAGCTTATATGTAAATAAATATAAACTTCTTTATTTCTTACTACAGGTTGACAGTCGTTGGCCTTCTGATTCTGATAAAATTGAAGAGCACTTACGAGAAATTATCTTCATCGTCAACTGTATTTGCTGATCGGTCAATCGGGTTCTTTTCTTATTAATTTTTCTATTCTGAAAAAAATTGTTCACATATAAATATATTCCCAAACAAAACGATTATTTTTGTGGAGACGCCATATACTATTGAAGCAAGAAGACATGAAGAATGTGCAATGCCCTCGCCGGGTCTCGAAGCTGGACTTCTCGAATATATGCGCCGAGTGTGTTACCGTTACACAAAGAAGGCATGCAAGAAAGAAGTAGAAAATGGTCGACTGGGGATTAGGGACCCAGTCGCCAAATCCTGGTGGTGAAGAATCATAATCCACCATCTTTAATTCGGGCGCCACTGTAGTGTTACACCACAATGGCATGCAGAAAAGGAGGATTAGTGTATTTTTTGAAAAGTACGAGTAAGAGTTGTAAAGTACTTTCTTCCTCTTTACCGCGTGCCTTCGTGGTGTAACTGGGAACACTTCCGGTTAGCATCGGAAAGTCTGGAATTCGAATCCCGGCCAGGGTCTCGCTGATTGGTCATGTTCGTGGGCTTCAAAACAAAATCAAATTGCTCTGCAATAGCGCCTGAGCTAAAATCTGATGGACTTAATTCGTCACTTCCAGGATTTGACGACTGGGTTCTCGTCATCCCAATCGTTATTTAACTAGGGAAGAATGTACGTTTCATCCTTTTTTTACCGCGTTTTTTCATAGTGTAATCGAAAAAATTTAAGCTAGCATCTCGAGGTTCGAAGTTCGAATGCCGGCTAAGGTATTGCAGATTTTCCATGTTTCTTGCTTCGATAAACCTACAGAGTTAATAGAATTTTTATCTTCAAGTCGACGAATAAGATTTATATCCTATTGATAAATTAATTAATGATTTATACATTTTTCTGGTGCATTATTCACGTTTGTTTTTAGTAGAAATGAAAATGGCATAAACCCGAATTCCGAATAACTGAAATCTTTAAATTTTTGCAGTAATGTATTTGCAACAAATAAATTGAATTGTCTTCGCGGGCTGCTTAAAATTACTTCCAGTTCCAGTTCAATTCCTTACCAGTTTGAGACCACTAACTTACGGTACCGGTGTGCTCAGAATTATTATCTCTACCGCGTAGAACTTAATTTTCAGTATCGTATTTATTTCTAAGATAGCTTACTTCTGAAGAATGGGATAACGCTCATTAAAATTTTCCTTTTCTTTCGGCTCTTCTGATTTTACGGGTTGCGATGACTCGGGTATTTCTTTGGACTCCATGTTTAAAGCGTGAAGCAAAACTAGTTCCGTTGGTGGATCATTTGACATCCAGTCTTCAAGACGGTACCAGTCTGAACCTTCAGAATTTTCTCAACCCGGATTACACACACACAAAAAGAATCCTTTATTTTTGCGATGCGCATGTAATTATTCGTGTGCACTTCTGATTGGATGTGTGTAACTGAGGAGCAGGCAAATGGATGAGTAAAACGGGGTGAGAAATTATAAACACGGCGGTTTCGCTTGTCGAATTCTTGGCCGGCCGTACGCGCGGTTGTGTCCTTTGACACCAAACTGGTTTCTCTAGGGTTGAGTTTCTCGAGCCTTTTTTTTTCCCACACTTCTTCTTTCGTTTTGTTTATTCCCTCCCCTCTTCTTGGCCTGTCCTGCATCTCTTCTTCTTCCACCTTTGTTGTTTTAATTTTTTGGTGTCCCCCCCCTATGTCTATTGTAGGGTTGTTGCCGTCTTCTTCAAAAGACGAGAACTTCTACTAAACGTGTAGCATAGTTTTTTTTTTTTTGCCAAAATTCTATCTGCGAAATGTAAGTTTTGGTGGCGAATGGTGAAGGCACGCAAGCGTTTCGGTGAGTATCGAGTGTGTCTTTTTTTTTTTTTTTTTCTCTTCCTTTCTTACTGTCTGTAGCTAGTTGATAGAGATCACTTCTAAGAAGTCTTTTTTTGATGATTTCCTATACACATATAGTGAACTCACGAGGTTCACTATATGTGTATAGAACCTAGAGGGTTTGGGTTTTCTGTGTGCACGTGGTCTTGTTAGAGAGATGATGTGCAATAGCCATATCAAACGTATCTTAAAAGAAAGGACTGGGATTTTTAAAACGCTGGGTATAGAAGTTGAAGAAAGGGAAGAAATTATTAATTTACGGGCTTGTTTAATTTTATTTGTATTATGCCAAGCATATCAGGGCTTGCTGCCTAAAGAAATTTATTCGTTTGCCTGGTTTCGAGCCTGGAACGAACTACCAATATTTAGCAGTCTTTAACCGTTTTGTCCCTTAGGAGGGGCTTACTTTATTGCAAAATATAGTGTGATTTCCACCGGCATTCACCAGCGGCTGACCGCTCAAAAGAGCAGTGGCTCCTTGTGTGGATTGGTACGGACACTCGAATATTCGGACTGAGTATCCAATATTTGTCGATTTGGTTTAGTTTACTTTATTTGAATATTCCTAACCACTCGAGGGCTATCTGCCTAAGGGAAATGATGCCCTCGTGGAGGACTTTCTAAGGGAAACTGCCTCGTATACACTTTACCATTGGGGAAAACTACGAAAACTCCCATGCAGCAAGCCCATTTGCTAGGATTCGAACTCCGGACCGAGCTACCAATATTCAGTGACTTTACCGCTCAGCCGCTAATGGGCCCAACCTTTGACGAAGCTGTTATTCAATTGCGAACTACTATTGCGTTAATTCAGTTGCTACTTCATTTGTGAATTGTTTGTGAATAACTCGACGGCTAAACATTGGAGATATAATCCTAAATAGACCACACTAGCTGTCCGAGTTGTGAATTCATATAATTCCGAAAAATTTCATGATGTTCATGAACAGTTAAAAAAAGAACTAAGATGTGAATTCGCAATGACGACCAACTTAAGCAGCAAGTACGAGGTAAAATATTTACAGAATGTAAGGAAGCTACAAAATATAATTGCAAGCAATAATAATAATACATGAATATATACGAGCAAAAAGAAAACTGCTACAGTCAAACAGAAAGGTTACAGTATTTGTCTGTTAAGGATGGCCATGCGGACGTTTGATAGTCAGTCATAATTGGGAATGGGAAATGGGGCGTTACTGTATAGTTTTAAGTTCCTCTTGAGTTTTGTTGTTTCAAATGTAAAATGTATTGTTGGAAATTTGGCGTAGAACACAGTTTTACGTTGTTTGCAGTGCTTTCGTATTCGACCGACAGTTATAAGCCCAGGTAGGACGCGAGCAGTTAGGTAGGATCAGGCGGACGTTCGACTGGTATGGAAGCACAGGGCGGCAGAATTTAGAGGAGCAATTTTTTTTGAATTTCGAAAAGCAATAAAAATAAAATTTAGAAATGGCAATTTTTTTAGAATTTAGGGAAGGCATTGGGCAACTGAATTTAAGAGAGGCAAAATTTTTAGAATTTAAAGAGGCACCAAAATTTAGGGCCTGCATAAATTGCATCGGGCGCCAAAGGGTTTAGCGCTGGTCCTGTGAAAGCATTGGACACAATGTGTTTAAATTGCTCATAGAAAGCCTCCACGAAGACAGCCTTCTGCCCAAGCAGACAATTCTAAGTGAGCTTTGCAATAATCTAATTTGTAAAAATTTAATGTTTAAGGACATAAATTTGATATAATAGCCTGTTTAATTAATATTTTCTGTTAAAGTGGTTTTTCCATTATGTAACATGATTACGTGCCAGTTTTCCTTAAAATACCTTCCGCGAAACCTACTTAGCAAATAAATACCTTACTGGGCTTTACCATAATTTAAGTAAACCAATCTAAAACTACCATCAGTAGATCCAGCATTAAATTGCGTAGAGGTAAATAGCTCCTGCTTACGTACACATTACTATGGAGTGTATAATGCGTTGATGCGAACTTTCAAACTATAATGATGAGTCATATTTTATTACATTAATTCTAACTTTTAGGAATTAGAATGTACTTGTATTTTTGATGAATATATGTTTGATGTGGTGCAACTTCGATATTAGTCATGAATAAAGTAGCTGATTAGGTATAGTTGTAAATTGTGCGATCCCGTAATTATGTACTTAGCAACAAAACAAATCAAATTATCATCAAAGAAATTTTAGTGTAACAATATTAAAAAAGAGTATCGCCAAGGAAACGAGACCAGTATTGAAGGCCAGAAAGTGACGAGCTGTCGGTAGATTTGTGGCAAGCCCAATTCAGCACCTAAAGTTCCCCGAGTACGATCTTCCGAGACTACTTTTTTTAAAACTTGGGAATAGTTGGTCGTTTTGTTGATCAAAGCAGTTCATGGTAACTGCAACATCTGAAGACAAACACTGTAGTTACCCACACTGCAGCGTTTGTGTTTCATTGCTAGTGCGAAGAAATCGTTCCATAACCATTTGAGATCTCGCAGCAGCCGAAGTACACCTATTGATTATCGACAACTTTATAAGGCATTTCTCCCGACTTCTTCGCATGCCTTCATGGTGTGTTGGTCTGCATGCTGGGCGCGTATCCAGAGGTCCGCGGTTCGATTCCCGGCGAAGGCGGTTGCTAATTTTTCATCTTGCCTGCTTCCAAAAAAATACCTAATGTCTCTACGCGCTTTCTCCTTCTCAGGAGCTTCAGGGAGTTTTTAAGATTTGCCATTTTAGAAGAATGGTATTTGTTACCACTGGATTTAATTGACGCTTTAATTAATAATAGGAAAAGTTTATTAAATATTAGTTTTCTAATTTATCTTTTTAATGTTAAATATTATGTGTATATACTTACATATACAGTAACCACCACTTATTAAAAACTCGTTGGTTGATAAACTTATTAAAAACTCGTTGGTTGATAAGTTCAAATTTCCAGAAATTAAAAGAAATATATACTAATATATAGAAAAACCGGCGTTTACTAAACTCATCTCCGCCGCGTGTTAAATTTAGATTGGCGAAAGGTATTGTAATATTAGTGTTACTATATATTGCTATTGAAATGTGAGGTTTTTTTTTTTTTTAAAGAAATAATATTGTGATAGTTACAAGTAGTGTATCCAGAATACTATTCATTTACTGTGTTCTTTCTCTAACCGCATTCTTTGGACGTTAAATTTGACTGTCATAATTTTCCTCTCTCCAATTACAAACCGTAAAATTAGTTTTTTAAAAAAGGAGAAAAATAAGCGAGAAAATAAATAGTGAGATGGTAAATATATGGAAAATTATGGTAATATTATAAACGTCTATAAAACATGTTGCCTTCGAAAAATACTTTGGAGAGATGAAGATTTGGAAATATACCGAAAGTAGATTTACACTTTATTGGTTTTCATTTTGTAACCTTAATAAGATGAAATAAATTCATTAGCGTGTGTAGTGAAAACAGTATTGAAAACCATAAAAACATATTTTTCGGGTTTTATTCTTTTTGTCTTTTCAACAAAATGGTAGAAAAAATAATTATGTTCATTTTTCGTATTCAGTTTTAAACTGGTCGATGACTTCACATCATCTACATTACCTTGTAGTAATCCTAATTGATACTTTGTTAATGCCGCTTGTTTTTATTATGCATGTCTGCTCCTTCTCGCTTTATTTATTCCTGCTACTGCTGACGCATTTTAAATACTCTGTTATCGAATCGTCCATCTCTGTGGCAACAACGAAAGCGTTCCGCGACATCTGCCGGCGACGGCTCAGGCTCCGAGTCTAAAATGATGCTTTTTTGAGTTCTTTCCAAGTAATCGATTGTTTGGTTTCTAATGACGTAGAAATCATTCTTCCGAACTGCCACAAAGTAATTTAATCAGGTGTCTGGCCGCAAAGTTTGTATTTGTATTTGCCGTAGATTTTTACTTTGGGAAAAGTTATCTTCTCGATTTTGCTGGAAAAGCCTAAAGTATTGCCATTCTATGATATTCATGTTATTATTAGCCTAAAAAGGCAATTAGTCTGGAAAGACGATTTTGTGTTGTTTCGCTTTTTATTCGAGTCTGCTGCCATTCGGGAAAATGTAAGATATTGACCTTTCCAGTTGAATCCATTTGTTATGGATTAACAAATGAAACCGTAGCAAAGGAATAGATGCAGTTGGTTAGGAATTCTCTTTTATTTATTTATTTATACTTTTTAATTGGATTGATTTGAATAAAAATGCACTGAATTTGTGATATATCTAATTCAAAACATTTAATATTTTTACAGAATTACGTTATATAATTTTTCACTTTTCAAATATACCGCAGATATAAAACATTCCCGTGTTAGTCTAAATGCATATTCATCTGGTATAAAATGTTTCAATGTTCCTTCCTGGTCCATCTTTCAATAACCTCTGCGGATAAACCACGTTAAACGTTAAAAGAGCCCTTTTGGCCGAGCATTGAAAATCTAAACCCTTTCAGATTTTGTTTTTGTTGTTTGAATGTAAATGATTTTTTTAATGGTCGTGCCCTTCAAATGAAATGTTTTTAAATGTTGATGTTTGTTTCTTAAATGTAAATGGAATATCTTATTGTAATCAATAATCAACTAACGTACATACGCAATGAATGTGACAACTTGCGTCATTTGACAACCTAAGTGCGTATTTGAATTATAAATTTGACAATTTGCATTTGTTGTCATATTCATTATTCAAAAACTTAGACTTTATGCTTTTGAACTATCATTGCGGCAGATTTCATTTTGTCTATCATTTATACAGATTCTAAAACAAATTTTAACTGTATTTCTGTTTAAATTTGTTTAACTTTTGTGTATCATCGAGTGCATCGCGAGTTGTAGCGTGGAGAGTCTCGAGAGTACGTGGAGTTCCGAGTACGACTAGGCAGAGTCGAGAGCTGTACTCTAGTGCTTTGCCGTGAAGCTGTCTCCACCGTGATAGCCTGATAACCTGAAGGCTGTGTCGCTGATCGTGTCAGCGTGTTTATAGTAGTTCATCGACGACTGTAAAACGTGTTTTGGAGCTGTCCTGACAATACTGTCTAATAAAGTGTGTTTCGATACTTCATCAAGTGTCGTCGTTATTCACTCCAAATCTACGAACCCCGTACGAACGTGAAAGAAGAAAATAACGTAACAATTGGTGTCAGAAAAGAAAAACGTAACAATATCACCCGAAATTGTTTTGTTACAGTACTTCCTCTACTTTGTAAAAGGAAGTTAAAATGGTTTATAATGGGTCATCAGGATAGAAAAAAGAAAGTTATGTAATGGAAGATGATAAATAATATATAATAAATGGTAATGGAAGGATCAAGAGATGATCGTTTTCATACGAAATTTAACTGAGCAGAGAAATAGCTTTTACATTCGACAACGTATTTGAACATATCAACCGCATTTCATCAGGTTCTTCTTTTGATATTCTTTCCTTACTTCATCGAAGTTTTGGGATGAAAAATTCAAATATCAACAAAATTCTAAAACAATACAGAGTAATTTCTGTTATTGCCCAACGTAAACGAAACTGAAATATCAAAATTATTGTAATATAACAGACCCCGAACATAGTTCCAGATATTATACAACTATTGTTAACTTTCTTCGCAACTACTATTATCATTAATATTTATGGGCCCACCAGCGGCCGAACGGTAAAGTCGCTGAACACTGGTAATTCGGTCCGAGGTTCGAATCCCACGAACGGGCTGTCTGCATGGGCGCTTTCGTGGTTTTCCCCATGTGTAACGTGTATACGAGCCGGTTACCTTCAGAAAGCCATCCACGAAAGCATGCCTTCCCTTAGGTGGATAGCCCTCGAAGCTTTGCCATAATCCAAACCAAACCATTAATATGTATGAGAAGCATTTTTCTAAATGAAAATCGCCGAAGAAGTGTTTATGACTTACCTACAAATTAATGCCTGACTTTTAAGAAAGCGTATTAATATACTGTATGCAAAACTGTAGAGTCATTTTTTGGGGGAGGGAATGCGGAAGACGGGAAAAATGAGGAATGCTTTCGCCGGTGCCGAACCCTGGACCTCTCGAATACGCGCCGAGTGTGCTACCGTTACACCACGAAGGCATGCTCCAAGGAGGGAGAAAATACATAAGACCAACTTGTTTGGTTAGGTGGGTCGGGCTGCGTCCACTTCTGTTACCTTATAAAATAACAAAAGGAATAATGAAGTTTTTCACAAAAGAAGCGGAATAACATTTTAGAATGCTTCATTTAAAATCGGTTATTATACTTCAACGGAAATATCCATTTTGATCGTTCCCGAATCCATTTTCAATATTTTTTTGCTTGACGTCTGTACATGCGAGTAGAACAAAGGATAGTTTATTCCAAAATAAATTGTAAAATGGATTTTTTGTGACGTCTGTACGTACGTATATATCTTACATAACTCAAAAACTATTAGTCGTAGAACGTTGAAATGTTGTACAGAGAAGTACTATAAAATGTAATTATGTACCTCTCTTTTTTTAGTGCAATCAGGAGCCCCATAATATATATATATATATATTGGGTGTCATACCCAAAGCACGCCCCTTACCCGGATTAAAGTTTTTAACTCAACTTTTATTTTCGAAATCGTTTGTATAAGGTATTCCTATCTTTATAAGGTCGTAGTCTTACACTTCGAATTATAGAAGTGGTTTTGAATGACGAATATATTCATGTTTTGGCAGTGTTAAATTAAAAAAAAAAAAAAAAAAAAAAATTAATTATGGACCAATAACGAAATCTAACTTTTAACAAATTTTCGCGGTTCCTATACTTACATTTGAGAAATTTTTTTATGAAAAAATAAAAATACAAGAAGTTTGGCGCCCGTATCGCAAAAATGTATCATTATTGTAATGCAAATTAAAAATTTTGTAGCGTTTTGGGTGTTTATGGAGAGAAGATGCAAACTTTGGCACGCCCGGGGTGCGAACTCTACGTCACTAGTCTCAAAGCAAGAAAAATTCCTTTTTCTTTGTATAGAATATCATTGTGGAAGTTGACCGCATCCCCCGCCTTAGTTGCATGGAGGTAGGAATTCCTACGTCCATGCTTAGTTGTGTTCCTGCCCAATAGTGTATGTGGACACTTGTGTGCAACAAGTGTTATCAGATGTTCTTCGTGTTATTAGCAAGGGGTTAAAGATCACTTTCTACAGTTTTTCACATAGTGCTTGCTCGTGATCGTCAGCCGCCACTCATGTTATCGCTAATAGGGTAAATATATTTTTTGTGTTTAATCTTCCGGCATCGTTTTGCTGTGAAATATTTTGATATTTGTTATGATTGTCTGATTTTTGAATTCAAATTTCTGATCTTTATAAGGGTATATTTTTTAAAATTTCTATTGATATTTAATTGATACAAAGCTGTCGAGAAGCATGATTACAAGGTATTTAAGAAAATGGTTTGTATTGATTTACAGTGGAGGAAAAAAGTATTTGAACAATACAAATGTATGCAGTAATTTTGATGCAAACGGTGTAAATTAAATTAAATTCTTGCATAATAACTGGTTCATATAACTTACGTACGGAGTATTAAATTATACGCATTTTTACTTGCATTTCGTTTAAACTTATTGGATTGAATTAAATCTACTTTGCAACAGCGCATAAACCACAATAGAATAAATGCATTCTTTAAAATTCACTCTGTTTACCATAGCGACACTCCGTCGCTAGGTTCACTTAACACTATTATATTTCGTCCATATTATAACTCAGAATGCACAAAATTTATATCATTTAAAGAATTATCTAATCGTTGCCACATGTATTCAAGTACTGTAATAAAGCTAGAACGATGTATAAAAGAAATTAAGAAAACAAAACAAAAAAGAAACAGTTTTTCACAGACAATTGAGTATTTCACATTCAATTAATTCAGTTCTCACTTCGCGACAAGGCAGAAAAACATAAAAACTCAAAATATCTGTATTAAAAATTACGATGTAAATCTTAAACACTTATTTCGTCGAGAAAATTCCAGAAAGGATTAAGCATGATTTTTAATTCTCAATAATAAATGAAGGGGTTATCTTTGTTGTTGCGAAGCTACGTTTCTCTAGACCGGCAACAAATCCACTACTCTGCTGTTTCAAATGTAAACAAGCAATGGCCGCCATCAAAAAAATTATTAGGCTTAGAGGCACTTAAACAACTTTAAAATTGTGGATAATTCTAAAAATATTGCATACAGATTTACTAAAGGCATAAAAACCTTAACCGGAAGATAAAAACAACAGAATTCAGTCATTTTTAAAGCAAAAAATGTACAATTTACAAACATATACGAGTAAAGAAACTGAGATCACTGAGCTGGGTAACAGAGTGGATATATAATATTTATATACGTTTGGTGTCGGCCGATTGCAACCAAAATACGAGGTGCACACCTACATGTTATAGCAGTCCTATATGCAAAATTTCAACGTTCTGAGGCTACTTTTTTTGGGCTGAGTTAACTTTTTTGAGTTATGCGAGATACGTACATACGTTCGTACAGACGCCACGAAAAATTCTCTTCAGAATTGATTTTAAAGCAGGTTTATAATTTTTTTGGAGGAAACGAGTCTTTTATTCTGTCCTTACGTACAGATATCACGCAAAAACATCGTTAAATTGCATTCGATAGCAGTCAAAATGGATATTTCGTTGAAATATGCTGCCTGAAACTTTTCGCGATTACAATACTTCCTTTTTACTTTGTACAAGGAAGTAAAAATAGAGCGTTTGTTGTCACCCATAAGATACAACTGTCAAGACATGCAAATATTCAAGAGGGGGGAGATGTATTTGAACTAAATAATTGTAATTTAAAATTCAGTGAAACCAATACTAAAAATAAAATTTAATATTTCGTAAAAAGTCCATTGTTGTTATAGCCTGCAGTCTTTTTGGTATTTATTCTACTAGCATTTTCGTTAGATCTGATGATGTATTTTCCCATGTTTTCAAAAGAATATTCTTAAATTCATTTTATTTGAAAATTTGGTTTGTACCTTCTTGATCCAGAAAATATCGCACATTTTCAATCGGTATGAGATCATGTGATTGGGATGGAATGCTCAGTCTTTGGGGAACTTTATGTAAGGGGAAAATCTTTTGTAACCCTAGTTATGTTTAGAGTTATTGTGTTTTTAGAACCAGAATTCATCTTTAATACACAATTTAGACACGCTTTGAAATAACTTATCTTGCAGTATCTTTATGTATTTTCTTCCATTCAAAATTTCTTCAATTATAGTCAAATTACCAGTTCCATATAGAAGTTAGAGCCGTTTTATTTATTTCTCCAAACAGTTTTGTTGCCATCGGATCCAAGCAAGCAAATTTTACTTTCGTCAGTGAAAATAGTCTTTTGCCGTCCTGTCTTCTTTTTATCTTCGATATTCCCAGTTGATTTATATTTATCACATAATAAACAGTAGATAAATTTAATTGTAAAATTTTTGCTATTTTGCGATAAGTGAAGCCATTATTTCGTAAATTTACAATTCTATCACGCATTACTAAAGTCAAACGATTTCAAAGCAATCAATTTATAATAATAAAGAGATTGGAAGTGATAAGACTAATAGATTGTTCTAAACAATTTTTTTTTTCCCCCAGTATTTGAAGTGAAGTTTCAACCTTTTTCATTAGTTTCAAATACTTGGGGAAATGTGCACAATTTTGCTTTACGTCATTATGACAAGATAACGTGATAGTTATTTTTTATTTATTATATAAGCTAATTTGAACTAGTTATTAAACAAAAATTAGATTAAATTTACATCGTTCGCAAAAAAAAAAAAAAAAAAAAAAAAAAAAAATATTGCGTATGTTTATGTTGTTCAAATACTTTTTTCTTCCACTGTAATTTTACTGTGTTATCAATTTAGTTATTTTAATTTTATTTATTTATTCTTCATTATTATTATTTTTTAACGGCCGGGCGCTTTATTTATTCTTCACTATGGCAAAGCACAAGAGGGCTACTTGCTTAAGGGAGTGATGCTTTTGTAGAGGAGTTTATAAGGGAAACTGTCTCGTATTTATGTTACACATGAGAAAAAGTCTGTTCGCCTGGTATTGAACTGGGGGTGGGCAGATTCCCAATATTTTACTTCTTAACCACTCGGCGTCTAATGGGGTCTGTTAGATAAATAGATGAGGTTTATAGTGTAAAATATTCTTTTTATAACCAACCAGTCGCATATCAGAATAATATTCCATAATTCAGATATGCTAAACCTTTAAAAACTTTGCGAACAAATCTATGAAATATATGTCATTATAGGTGATAAATATAAAAATTGAGACTAATAATTATGGGCAAATTTCTGACTTAAGAAAAGGGGGGAAAATTGATAATGATGAATAAAGACACACAATGTTGCATAAAGACTGATAAATTATGGATAAATTTCCGACTAAAAAGTTGATGATGATGAATAAAGACTGGTAAATAAAATCTGATAATGATGAATATATACTGATAATGCTGCTTAAAGATTAATAAATTATGGGAAATTTCTGACTAAATAATAATCGCTATAAGAAAAAGAGGAGAGTGAAAGTAAAATCACTTTCTTTGGTAATACATTTATATGTTAATAGCTTTAATGCAGAGTTGAAAAGTAAGAATAAAATTTTAAAAGAAAATAAAATCAGTTTGGCATTTGAACATCTACAATCTATAATGGAGGTAATTTTTCATCAAAGCTAAAAACATTATCAGAAACAAAAACTCATCAAGTGTCATGCTGTAGTGAGAAATAAAGAATTTTATAATTATTTACATACAAACATAGGTATTCTTATTTATGCGTTTTATTGTTTTTGTTTGTGCACATTCTGAGAAATATTTAGTAAGCGAAATTTAATGAAAAATTAATTTAATTTTTTTTATTTTGTTATCAAAATTTTTCAAATTTTAAGGATGTCCTTTTATTGCATTGCATTCTGTAGTCATTGTGTAAAATTACTGAATTAGTCATATCCTTAATTTGATACCAAACCAAAGAATATGTATTCACATAGACTTTCTTTGACCAAACGTTCCTTATAATCATGGAAAAATGATGGAAAAAATTCTCTGTGGAATTGGAATTTGAATTCCACAGAGATTCCTGGTGCATGATTATGACGATATCGCCAGCGCTTTCATTCATTTCTTCATCGTCATTGGTTTTTAGTTACGTTATCTTGTCTGGAAGACCTGTATATTTTATTTTTTATTTATTTATTTATCTTTGCTCAAGAAAGAGAAGTTGTTCCGTTCCCTGACCTCTCGCTCAAAAACAAAAATGGGGCTGTTACGCTTCTGCGATCCTAAATGGTCGTCGTGTCTTTGCGTGCCACGTTTGAATACCGCGATTCGGAGGATTTTGTCGCTGTCTCAAAAGAACAGTTGAAGATTTTGTTCTTTTTCCTTTAAAAGTTTATTTCACTCTAAAAAGCGGAATTTGAAACTCGGTGACCCTTTCGTGCAACTCAAAGGTTGAACTGATAAAGTCTGCGTTTTATACATAGTAAAGAGTAATAAGTACAGAATCCCTGTCAACTGGCTACAACGAGATCTTCCCGATTTCGGATAACTGAATATATACTGAATTTACCTGCGTATTTTCTTGCTTTTTATAAGCTTTACTTCACTTATGCTCTTTCACTGTGATTGGAATTTTGTTAATTTTTAACCTACTTCCTGATAAGCAAACGGGTCAAATTTTGTACACAAACTGTTTGTCCATGACAAAGCAATGCGGTGAGGCGATATCCCCCCCCCCCAAATTTAAGATTTTTTTTAATGTCTAAGCGATTTTTCGCACATACCTTCGTTTTAAGCATATCAGAAATGTATTACTTTCGCCATCGAATAGAATGGAAAAGAATCTTTTAGATGAAACTTATATGAAAATTAAAACTTAATTTCTGAATTTTTGGTGAATTTTTAAAAATTGAATTTTGAATTTGTAGAATTTGTAGTTGAATTTTGAATTAGATTTGACGTTAATGATTTTAAATTGTCAACATCTAAAAATGAACCGGATATAAAATTTGTAAATTTTCACCGATTATAAAATAAACTTTTTACCTTCTTTTAAAACAGGAATGATAAAAAGAAATATTAATTGAACGATTATTTTACATATTTACAAAAAAAGTTTTGCAGTCATAAGAGGCAGAAAAAAGCGTTCCTCGCGGAAAAACTGCTTTTATGTTTGTCGTCTTGGCGAACTTAAGGGGACTCGTACACCTTAAAACCCATAAGATGTTCGAATAGCTGACTGTCGCAAGAAATGGGATAACTTATTTATTTTAAAAGAAATTACTACCAACTTTTCACAGCTGACTACATATAATAGCTGCTTTCTGAAATAGTCATCAGAAAGTTTGTGTTGCCACAAATATTTTTATAATTTAATCCGCTTTGTGACAGCATTTTTCGTCATGTATCCAACTTCCGCGCACAGTTTAAAACATTCTGTTTCATAATTTAATTCCATATTTAATATATAGCTTTTATAACATTTGAAAACTACTGTGAACCTAAAATTCTAAAAATTTCATGTTAAATTTTTATATTATTTGGAGTTGAGTTTATAAAATGTATTTTATTAAAAAAATTTGTAATGTTTCCGTCCATAAAATTTTTCAATACTAAAATATTCATCAGATTGTTGGTTCAGTTAGAAAATAGTGCCCATATAAAGAATTCCATCAAATTTCAAGTATGTACCATTAGCCATTTTTAAAATATCATGCGCGCAAGATGGAAACATGGCGAAATATTTTGTCAAAGAGAGGATTAAATTACAAAAATATTTGTGGCAACACAAACTTGCTGGTTACTAATTTCCAAAGCAACTATATTATGTAGTCAGCTTTAAAAAGTTGGAAGTAATTGCTTTTAAAATAAATAAAATATCTCAATTCCTGCAACAGTCACATATTCGAAGATCATGAGGGGGTTTAAGGTGTACGAGTCCCCTTAATGGTAAACTTGGCGATATTCGTCCTTTTTACTTCCTTGTACGAAGGAAAAAGGAAGTATTGTAATCGCGAAAAGTTTCAGGCAGCATATTTCATCGAAAATATCCATTTTGACCGCTATCGAATGCAATATAACGATGTTTTTGCGTTACATTTGTACGTAAGGACAGAATAAAAGACTCTTTTCCTCCAAAAAAATTATAAAACTGCTTTAAAATGAATTCTGAAAAGAAATTTTCGTGGCGTCTGTACGTACGTATCTCGCATAACTCAAAAACGAGTAGCCTCAGATTGTTGAAATTTTGTATATAGGACTGCTATAGCATGTAGATGTGCACCTCATATTTTAGTTGCAATCGGCGCACCAAACGTATATAAATATATTTATATATATATCCACTCTGTTACTCGACATTAGTGATCTCAGTTTCTTTACTCTTATATGTTTGTAAATTGTACGTTTCTTGCTTTAAAAATGATTGAATTATGTTGTTCTTATCTTCCGGTTAAGGTTTTTATGCCTTTCGTAAATCTCTATGCAATATTTTTAGAATTATCAACAATTTAAAAGCTGTTTAAGTGCGGAGATTTGTTGCCAATCTAATGAGACTAAGCTTCGCAACAACAAAAATAACGCCTTCATTTATTACCGCGAATTGAATCATGCTTAATACTTTTTGGAATTTTTTCGAGGAAATAAGTCTTGAAGATTTACTTCGTAATTTTTAATACAGATATTTTGAGTTTTTATGTATTTTTGCCTTGTCGCGAAGTGAGAACTGAATTAATTGAATGAGAAATACTAAACCGTCTGTGAAAAACTGTTTCATTTTTGTTTTGTTTGCTTAATTTCTTTTATACATTGTTCTAGCTTTATTATAGTATTTGAATAGAACATGTGATAATTCTTCAAATGCTTCATTCTGAGTTATAATATGAACGAAATATTAAGTGAACCTAACGCCAGAGTGTCGCTATGGTAAACAAATATAGTGAATTTTAAAGAGTGCATTTATTCTATTGTGGTTTATGCGTTGTCGACGAAGTAGATTT
This sequence comes from Stegodyphus dumicola, assembly GCF_044657685.1. Classification (NCBI taxonomy): domain Eukaryota; kingdom Metazoa; phylum Arthropoda; class Arachnida; order Araneae; family Eresidae; genus Stegodyphus; species Stegodyphus dumicola. The sequence goes on from NC_140768.1 coordinate 111,218,789, forward strand.
AATTCAATCCAATAAGTTTAAATGAAATACAAGAAAAATACGTATAATTTAAAATTCTGTACAAGGAAGTCATGTGGTATGCACATCAGATTTTTTTTTTTTAAGCGTCAAGTAAAATGCTCGTTACGTCACATGAAATATAAGAACAAAATTGCAAACTATTTAAAGATGCTTATCTTTAGAATTTCTGAGGGAATGTTAGGGTTTGCCCACATTTTTTTATATTTCTTATATTATTTCTTTGAAAATTAGTTGGAGAATATGTATACATAGACGTTCTGTTTCACAGGGGAATGGTGTATACACCTGGGTACCTGGGCTGAAGGCCCTACCCTTATCGAACAAAATTAAAAATTACTAATTATGTGTGCATTAACACAAAGATTTATAAATTTAAAAAAACAATTGAGTTAAATGAAGAAATTTAAGTAACAAGTTAAGTAATAAATTTTGTCACGAATAACTTTAAGGTAAGTCGTTAAATTATAATAAAAAGTTAATACAGTTAAGCAAGATATTAACACTAAATTGTTAATAACAAGTTAATATGAGATAAGAATTTAAAGGTGTAGTGAAACAGATGGGGGACACATCCCGGTGAAAGCCTTTCGAGCCGGTGACAAATATCCTGAAAGGGAGACATTACAACAAGAAGTAGGTGTAACTCCTTCGGTGAGAAATTTAAAAGGGGAAAAGAATAAAAATGCAGGCAAATAATAGATAAGTTTGAGTCATTTGAAATATTAAATTGACACTGATCCTGTCAAAAGGCATAACAAGATACAAAAATGTGCATATATGAGAAGAGATATATACATAATATATTAAGCATGGTTACAATATATTATACAAATGCTGAGTAATAATGAAGGTAACAGTAAAGGCCCGTCCACACGAGGACGCTCGCGACGTAGTTGACGCAACTTTTTTGACGCCGGCGTAAATTCGCGTGACTCAGAAGACGTAAAACTGAGTACGCTCCTGTTCAGCTTTTTCGCCCGCGACGCGCGCGTATAGCCAATAGCCGACCGAGTTTTTATCACGTGTCATAATCAGAAAACCTTCTTGCTTACCCGTTTCAATATGGCGTCAGATGAGTTTTTTTTGCTTAGAAATATCATAACTGTATACAGCAATAAAATTATCAGCATTGTTCACTCCATCTTCAGATTTCTCAAACCGTATATATTGTTATAAATTTAAAATTCTTATTAAAGGGGAAAACTGTATATTTATAAAGCAATGATCCGACCAGTATATCCATATGCTTCACCTATTTATAACACCGTAAGTAATAGGAACCTAAATAAATTACAGTTTCTACGAAATCAAAGTTTCTGCCTTACAAAATTCTCCTTAATTATTATAAATATTGGCTACATCATGTGTAATAAAAAGCTCTATAAATATCCCAATATTAAATACACCAAAAACTAACTTCAGCAATATAACAACTTCTAAAATAAAGCAGTTGAGTGGTAAAGAGTATTCAATAAAATACAATTACGAAATTTTGGAGGAAAGTTACAACCTGTGTCATACAGCAATCATTTATTGAAGTTTAATTAAATTACATTTGCAGCGACTTCTACTTGTTACATTATTTTTCACAAACACTGATATCACACATAGCTGAGTGGTCGGCGCGCTGCTGTGCAAATGGAAAGGTGGCAAGTTCGAGCCTCACCCGTAGACAGTATGTAATTCAGTTAGCTTTTGTCATTTTGAAACGTATTTCTTATATTTAATCATGAATCATTATATTCTTATTTTACCTATTATTATTGTTTTCATTTCTTATTTTATTCATTATTGTTATTTTTAATTTAGTTTAAAAATGTGTAATGCAAATAGAAATCCTTATGTAGTGCATTGCAAAGAAAAAACCGTATGTAATAATATATCTGCATCTCTTTATCATATATCATCTATAAATTCTCTCTTTATTTTTACTTTATTGCATATTTTATCATGCACATAATTTCTCATAAACTGTACAAAGTTTGAACCTCATTCTAAATTCAAAAATAAATAAAAAGAAAAACAAAAGGCCAAGGGAGGGGAGTTAAAAAAATATGAAGTTGGTTTTACTATATGGTGGATGGTGTATATAAAGAGAATTAAGTAATTTAATTCTCTTTATATACTGGGCCCACCAGCGGCCGAGCGGTAACGTCGCTGAACACTGGTAGTTCGGTCTGAGGTTCGAATCCCGCGAACGGGCTGGCTGCATGGGTGCTTTCGTGGTTTTCTCCGTGTGTAACGTGTATACGAGCCAGTTTTCCTTAAAAAGTCCTCCACGAAGGCATCCCTCCCTTAAGGCAAATAGCCCTCGAGTGCTTTGCCGTATTCTAATAAACCAAACCAAACTCTTTATATACTGTATTCCAAACCAATTTTATAAATCCTAATTTTCATACAATATAGAAGTTGCAAGTCTGTCAAACTGGTTGATACTCATCCTGAAGTAATTAAAAAACAAGTAATAAAAAAATTAAGTCAATTCCTACTTAGGTCCACAAAGAAAAATTTTAAAAATACAAATAAATAAATAAAAACACAAACAGAATTTTTTTAAATTAAAAATTTTAATATGTGAAAAAGCTGTATTAACATCAAGTGTCTTTCACTACAAGTTTAAAAAATTGTATTTGAACTTGAGTGGATGAATAAAAAGCATTTTTTGTACTGAAAATTTGAATAAGATATAGGGAGAGTGTGAGCTAATAGTAGGAATTTAATAATTCCGGATATTCATTTCGCAAACGAGGCAGTTTAAAAAAAAAAAAAAAAAAAAAAAAAAAAAAAAACCTCTCTTTAAACAGGTCGCTCTAAATAAATCTTTCGGATCCATTCTTGCCATTTTTTGCGGTTTTGCCTCTGCTTAATAATTGCACTTAATAGTAAATTTTCAGCTATTAAAAAGAACAAAAAAAAAAAAAAAAAAAAAAACATCTGATTCGGACAACTTGCCACAAACATACAGAAGCACAGCGAAGTAATAAGATACAGCTCTGTTGACGCTATATTACAGCGTCACTTGATTTTTCCGCAAAATAATTCTATTGGTTAAACGCACTCTTCGCAAGCGTTCTCGTTTGGACGCTTCTACGCTGGTAACGTAAAAGCGCGTTCGTCAGCTACGTTTCGAGCGTACTCGTGTGGATGGGCCTTAAGAAAACATCAATCAATATTTACACTAAGTATGCCCATTAGGCGTTTGCAGTTAGCAGGATCATTAATGTCGTAATTGCATATTTTAATGGCAGGGTTTTGAATACTTTTTTTGGCTTTCGAAAAAATTCCTTGCTAATTTACAATAGTATATGGTTTTAAGCTGGTCCATTTTGAGCTCAAAATGGATACGGTTATTACGAATTACCAGGGTGAGTTGGAAATTTGACGTAATATACAATTCTAGGCTGTTTGGAGCCTCTTTCTATCCGATTTGCAAGAATATGCCCATACTGGGCAGGCATAACAGAGCATGGAACGCCATACGGATTTGTAGATGAGTAGCTTGTCTTTTGCCTGTCGTCCGTGGCTAATGTCTTAAGGTCATTCGGAATCGTGGTCTTTTGATCGCCCATCTCGTCCTTTGTTTCCCCAAAAGAATTTAAATTCTTTGGTTCCCCCCGATGTCCCTTACATGGAGGTAGGAAAGGGAGGAGGGGCCATTCCGCGCTAGAAGGGAAGCACTGCTTTGAAGCTTGGGTCACCAAACGGGGTGTTCTTTGTTTACATTCAGAAGCTCGCTTGACAAGATTCTGATAGCATTTCGACACACGACAGTTCCGTAGAGGGACACTCTCGCATGAAAGAAACATTCATAGTGTAATGGATAATAGCAATTTGTATAGTTTACTGACATTTACGCAAAAATCACATCTTGGTTATTTTTCGATAACTAACAACAGCGATTTTGATTATGAATTTGTTTTATAAAATTCTAAGCTGTTCCACTACAAAAATATAGATTTTAAGAAAATTGCTAAAAGAGATCTGCCAAAATTTATTTTCTAGAAGATTTGAAAAGTTTGAAACTTGATGGCTAAATGTAAATATAAAATTATGTATGTTAAAACATTTGTAATTAGGCACATAGGTCAGATTAAGGTTTTATTAAATAGAGTACCGCATGCAAGGGCTATCTGCCTAAAGAGAGAGATGCCATCGTGGAGGAATTTTGAAAAAAAACTGACCTTTGAGTGGGTATTAAAAATAATACTTTTAATTTTCATTCAAATTATATTCATATATTTTTTATGTAAAACTTTCGGGTGTATGCTAAATTAGTGCAAATTACTTTACACGAAAAATATAGTGAATGCACAGAAATTAAAGATTTGCACATGCAGGAAATGATAAATAGGGAATATGTATGGGTATTTATGCATGTGCTTGCAAAAAGCATGTATCTGCCTTTGACAAAATACTTAAATATTCATTAAATTATTTATAAATGTATTTGAAATGAAGAATTTATTCACTTATAAACAACTGTGAAAGTACTGTGAAGAAATCTAATGATTAAATGTATCTAATTTATAATGATTATAAATGTTATCTAAATATATAATAACCTTAATATTGAACTGTAAACATAAATTGAAATCCCGTTGACAAATACGTTATAAAACTATTTAAGCAAGAATTGTTCGTATTGGAAAGCAATCTGTTAAAAGGTATTGTAAAGCAAATGCTATGAGATGCGCACTTAAGAACGTAATAAAGAGTTTTGGAATATGTATTGTTGAAATGAAGGGTAAAAAAAAAAAAAAAATCTGATAAGTATAATTAAAAGAATTATTCCCTTTACATTTTATAATAACTCAGTTACAAGTTTTAAATAATACTTAAAAAAAAAAAAAAAAAAAAAAAAAAAAAAAAAAAAACCACCTATTTTATTCCCTTTCAGAAATGTTCAGAGAAAGTGAAATACTATTTAATACATATTTAATTATTAGGAATTAGCGAAATACTTATTTAAAGTATTTCGCTAATTCCTAATAATTCTCTAATTTAAAATGAACCGAATAGAGCATTAATTATAAATTGACTTACATTTTTTGATTTAAAAGAAGCCGAAAAATCATGTCATATTTAAGAAAGTATTTTAGGAAGAAGCTCTATAAATAGAAAAGAAATAATGCATAATTTTAATATTAATAATACAATAAACTTTGATCTTAATTTTTGTACCTTAACCGAATAAAATCGAATTACCTTAATTTTTTTTCTTATGTAATTAACGAAAACTTGTGAAAATATTTCATTCAAATTAAACCATTCTGAGAAAACTGTCCTGTGAAAAGTATAGCATTTAATTCCGTTCAGAATGAAATGTTGTTTAAAAATATGTTGTTTTCACATACTTAGGACTCTGAAGTGTTGTAGAAAAAGAAAATATATACATTTATATGTATATTTGCGACGTAATTACAAAATATTTACACCCGAACGCGTCAAATCCCATAGAACTCAATGGTAAATGACCCAATGTTTTGGTCACCACGTAGGGATCGCCGGTGCTTCAGAGCAGGGTACGGAGAAACTTGTTTAGGGCGACTCCATCTTACTTCCTACCTCCATGGAGCCTAGTGGGGGGACGTAACAGGCAATAATCTGACGTCACTGTGATGCCACTTGTCCTGATTTCCCGCGTTTAAAACAGTATTTTCATTGAGCTGCGAGACGATTTTCTAGAGGTTACATATCCCAAATTAATTTTAATAATATATATATATCTGTTTTCTAATAATGTATATATTTAAAATAATTTATATATATGTAATTTTAGTCAGTTTTTATTTTAAATTCTATATTGTAAAGTATCGTTTACGTAATATGGCTTTTTGCGCTGCAGTAACGTGCCGTAGCACTTACAGAAGTATGAAAGGATGAGATATTTTATTTCATGGGACCAAAGGATCCAAATGAGAGTTTGCTTTTGAAGAAAGTATTGATACACAAATGTCAAAGAGAAGATTCTATTAACGTGAAGAGCGGAAAAATTTGCAGCGAACATTTTCTATACAGTGTTTATGAAGATGATATGAAAAATCGCTTGTTTGGATAGCCACAAAAAGAAACTGTTGGAATGGAATGCTGTGCCGAAAGTAAATTATGATGACAATAATAAATCGAAATTGATGATGACAATAATGAATCAAATTTTAATGATTTTGAAATTAAACTCACAAATGAAAATGTAGATCATCCTGAATGTTTAAGGATAAACAAGAATGCATTGATAATTTGAAGAACAAGATAATATCCTTAGAAAATTGTATTAAATTGTATTAAAGTATTGAAAAATAGAGAAAATGAATTTTAGAATGTTTGTTCAGCGACAAAGAAGGTGGACGACATCTAGACAGAAATTGGTATCAGAAATTAAAATCTCAAATAGCGAAATTTGGGGGGGGGGAGCACAAATCGGAGAATTTGGAAAAATGTCTAAAGCCTATTTTTATAAAGACGCAGATTAATGCATTACTGAAAAAGAAGAAAAAAATCAGGTGGACTAGTGAAAATATTTCACGTAGCATCGTCATAAGAGCTCTGTCATCTTAAAGCTATGATTTTTGGAAAGAAAAAAAATTGGAATATCTTTACCTAGTATTATCAAATTAAAGAAATGGTGTTTATTTTATTTTTTAGTGTTTTCTAAATTTTAGTGTAGTCCAAGAATTTAAAGTAATGTTCTTACTCTAAAGAAGGAAAGAGGCGAATATTTGTATTCTGTAGAAAAAATATGCGTTCTCAGTTTCGACGAATTGCATATAGATTGAAAACTCTGCTATGACTCTAAACTGGACTAAGTTGGTTCTTTTCAAAATGTGCAGTTTGTTTGAATCAGAGTCTCATTTCGCGCTCTGCCTCAAATTACTGAGAAACCGCGTTTTAGATAGAGGATTTGTTTTAGAAGATGTAACTGTTTGAAATTTTGATATTATTAAAGAGGTTTTAAATAGAGATTGAGAAGAAATCAAATTGTGTCACAAACTAAAACCAAATTATTTAATGGTCAAGGGAAACGAGAGACAAAAAGTCGCTCCAGAGAAAACATTATTTTCAAAAAGTACCGCAAAAGGTGTACTCTACCCCACAGGAAATCAGAAAGCATCTGACTTCTATGAGTTAATCGATAATATCTTTGGTATTATGTGTATGTGTGTATTTAATTATGGCAAAGCACACTAGGGCTATCTGCCTAAGGGGAGGGATGCCTTCGTGGAGGACTTTCTAAGGAAAACTGGCTCGTATACACGTTACACATGGGGAAAACCACGAAAACACTCATGCAGCCAGCCCGTTCGCGGGATTCCAACCTCGGACCGAACTAGCAGTGTTCAGCGACTTTACCGCTCGGCCGCTGGTGGGCCTCTTCGGTATTATGAATAGTACCAAAATAGTACCAACAAGAATAACAAGTATTTAACAAACTGATTTTGTAAAGTACTTTTGTAAAGTTATTCTTATTGTATCCTTTGTAACTAATTATTGATTAGATTTTGTGCTAGATTAGCATTCTAGATAAAATATAATAGTATAAAACATCAAAGTAATTGGCATAAAAAGACCTGCTTCCTTTACTCATACTTTTGAAAAATTAAATAACTGTTTTAGGTACTCTGAATAAAGCTATTTTGTCAAAATTAAGGTAACAATCTTATATACATTTATTTAATTGTAATATAGATATAAGTATAAATTACAAAATTATTTAAAAAATATCTATTATATTGAATCGGAAGAGAATTATAACAATGTAAAATTTACAATTAGGCAAAAAATCAAACGTAGGTTAGCAGAAATGTTGCCATATATGTCATATATGTTTAAACCTATGTCAATGTAAAGTTGTTTTTTGAGTAAATTTAAATAACTGCTATTATAGTTATCTTAGAAGCAGCATAAAAATTCTCTCAGTTAGTATGCAAATAAAGAAATGATTAGAAATAAACGTGCATTAAATAAAAAAACCTGCAAATAAAAATAAAAAAAACCACGGAACTTTATGTTAAAAGAGTAGCACATTTTATCTATTATTTTAAAATTGAGTAAGCATTATTAAATTTTTAATGGTTCAGTCTAAAATTCATAAAGCAGTAACATTGCCTTTTCCAAATTATAGCTATCTTTCACACACAGCTCATTTTAAACGCTGGTTCAAAAACGCTAATTTCCAAGCTGTGAATTATATTGGCGCGCTCAGCGTCATCATGGCTACGTCATCACTTCTCACTTTCTGCTTCAGGGGGAAAAGCTCTATGAAGCTAGCCCTTCTCTTCGAAGTCCTGGGTCAGGATGCCCCTGCGGCTTTACAATATCAGATGTCGGCTCTCTATTGTAATGGTACTATGTATTCTTACTGGAACACAAGTCTCTTTGAAAGAAATAATATTGTGATCATGAAGGTAGGAAAGGACTTACTTCCTACCTCCATGATTGTGATAGTTACATGTACTCTGCCCATGACTACCTTCCATTTGTTATGTTCTTCCGAAATTAAATGACTTGCGGAAATTTTCCTTCTCGATTTTCAGACGATAAAATTAGTTTAAAAAAATAAATAAATAAATAAATAATAAATAAAAAAAAAAAAAAAATGGGGGATGCGCGAGGAAATAAAGTTTCCTGAATGCAGTAGAATTCTAAATATCTGAGAATAACAATATTCTAAATATCTGATATTGATCGAGATCTCGGCCTTATCTTAATAACCGCTTACCACCTAAAATATTTCTTATAAAAAATCGGATGTGGGTACCACATGGCTTCCTTGTAAGGCCTATTATATTATGCATATTTTTTGCTACACTTCATTTAAGTTTATTTCCTCGAATTATTCTAAATTATTGAATCGATCTCTCAGGGCAAGTGGAAGATGACACCACTGGAATTTGCAATTTTGATGTTAAATATTTTTGTCGTACGAGAGTCATTCTTCTTTCCCCCCTTTTTTTACGAGTATAAAATTTTCTCGCATACAAGTATAAGAATACCCCATTCAAAGTTAGATTTCGTTATTTATCTAAAACAGAATTTCTTGAAAATTTGAAATTGCCGAAGCAGAAATATTTTATCATTTAAAACATTTCTGTAGTTGAAAGTGTATGAATACGACCAACGATTCCGAGAATAAAGGCCAGGTGAGAGCGTTCAAGCCGGTTAAGAGGGTGCGTTTGTATATATATATATATATATATATATATATACACTACCCCCTTATAAGTAAATGAAAAATTATGCCTTATGAAATGTGAAGTTATATATTAAGTGTGTACTATTGTGGAAATTAAAAATTAGAATTTGTAAATAATTAAACTGGAATCGTTAATAAAATGTAAAAAGAAAGACTAAAATAATACAAAAGTAAGCAGAGCCACCCAGTCAGAGCTGCTCAAGTCCAGGAGCCAGGGGATCAAGTCACCGCTCGTCTAGACGATTTAACTAGATAACTGAACGACTTGAGACGGAATATTGGTATATATCTACATAGCAGTGTGTATATTAATTGTTAATTTTGTTTTTATCGTACTTTGACGAATAAAATCATTTCTTTCGTATTCAGGATTTCTTTAATGTCAAACTGTTAAGAAAATTACGAAATGAACCAAAGAACGTAAAATTTAGAATATCCAATTAAATATTAATATATTTTACTTCAAATTAATTTTTTTTTTATTCCTCAAAGTTCTTGATTATTTAGTTATCTTCACTAATCTAGCTGCTTATATTCATTAGTAGTTTATCTGTAAATGTCACTTTTCCTACCTCTTTAGCCCCCACCGAGAGTGTTCAAGTGGTTAAGACCTTTGCATACGGGCAATTCCACGCAGATCTGATCGCAGGCAAACGAATTAGCTGTATGTTTGGTTTTCATAGTCTTCTCTGTATCGTGAATACAAGCTAGTCCCCTTTAAAAAGCCTTCCATGAAACATTCCCCATAGGCAAATTGTAATGCCATGTTCAAGTGTGTTTTGCCATAATCAAATTAATGTCTCGTCATTCAGTTCTCGTCTGCTTTGTCATATTCAAATAATTTAACTCAACATCTATTACCATAAGTCGTAAATAGTTGAGAGATTATCTTTCCCTTTAGAATAACGATTTTGTGTTCTGTGTTTTATGTAGTGAGTTCTATCACACTGTGGTGACGAAATGTTCCATTTCCAGTTCTTAAAGAGTACAAGCATTATGCATTCAGAAGAGTAAGTTCCTTTTTCATTCCTAATTAGAATTATTAATGGTATCTTTAAGGAAGATTTTTGATTTCGATCAGCAAAATAAGTGAAAGAATGTGGAGTACTGTCTCAATGATGGCACGCTGTTGCAAAGCTCCGTTTAGAGTTAAGACACAATAACACGCCGAATAAATACTAATTCAGAAGTCAAACAACAAAAATCAGCGTTATATTTACAAAATTTTCACAGGACTAGTTTCGATGGTTTTACCGAACCACCATCCTCAGCTGCAAAACCGCAAATGAACAAGATAGGAAAAAACGATTAGATAAGATAAGAAAGCCTGGACAAGAATAAGCAAGTGGCACCATCTGTTGGTGAAACCAGAACTAAAACATAATTTCTTTAAAGGCCGAAGGCAAATTTGGATTGGAATTAGGATCGTTAACTAGAACTTAAAGATTTTTATGAATGTGAAATGCCTCTAGAAAATCCAGTTCTCCAATGGAAGATGTTTTTGAATAATTTTGGCAGCATAAAAATTGAAAGTGTGATTTTCGGACCAACAATGTTGCGCAACAGAAGACTTCTGTGTTTCCTTTTTTCTAACATATGCCTCATGTTCCTTGACGCGAAATTTTAAGGCTTTCTTAGTTTGGCCAATGTAAATTAAACCACACTGGCAAGGAATCCTATAAATACCCCAGGAATTCATATCTGGAATGGGGTCCTTAAGTATGGAACTCGGAATTTTATTGATGGGAGAATAAACAACCCGAAAGTTAAATTTCTGCAAAATATGTGCAACTTTATAGCTAATTGATGGAAAGAAGGAAATGACAACAGAATTTTTATAATCTCCTAAAACAAGAGTGTGCCTTTTAGTGTGTTGAGATGAGAATTTTTTAACTGCTTGACTCCGTTTAGAGGTTGTACTGCCAAGTAGTTTCTTAAATTTAAAGTCTGTTTACATTGACGTAAGACAGTAGATATGAAGTGGGGGGTTCTGCAACAGAGGGTCAGCGGCATGGCCAATGACGTCACCCACAGGGCGTGGTCAGGTGCAGCGTGCAATGTCATCAATGATGTCACAACAGAGGGCGTGAGGAGTGGAAGTGAGTTATTTTGGAGATATGCTCATGCTGCCCCCTATTCAGGCAAAAATTACCATATTTTCGAAATTTTTTTTAAGTCTCTCATTTGCATCCCTGAAAAGTGTACATTCTGTAGGAAGAAATTAAAGCAGTTTACCTCTAAACACACTTCTTCATCTCATAAAGATGAAATTTTACGGGATTTTTTTCTTTAATTCGATTTCCAATTAAATGTTTCTTAACTTAAGGAACTTTCTTAAAGAACTACAATTATCTTTCGAATATCCTTATTAAGAGAACGAAAAACTTTATTTTATTTTATTTTATTTATTTATTTATTTTTTGCGAATATACACAAGTCCGTATCAACATGCATTGGATAATTGTTTACCAAGATAAAGATGTGATTTATATGGATAATCTGATTTTCCTTTTAAATTGCTTAGTGGTAAAACGTTCGTTTATAAAGTTTAATTTCTAGTATATAAAAAACTCAACAAAAATTATTAAAATTGTGCTTCTTGTCGTTTTAGACACTCAGAAATATTTTTCTTTGCTAGTGGCTCACATTAGTCAAATTTATGTATTTATTTCTGACTTAAATATCTTAAGAAATTTCGTTATCGATCATTTGTTTGTTAATTTGATAGATTTCCTGAGTATTTGGGAGAAACCTAGTCATTTTGCCCATATGAATGAAAGAGATGCTTCTTTAAATTTTGGTTATTCAGAACATTCGTCAATTTACGTCAAAATGCACCATTTACTGTCATTATTCAATACTCATATAAACATCAGTATTACAAAATGCTTTTTGTTGTTGTAATTGCCCCCACCTCTCACTAATTAAAAAACGAGCGAAGTAAATGTAGGGCATGTAATCAAGAAAATTCATATGGGCATGTACATATTCTCCAAGTTTGGAGAGGTTCTGGAATGTATATATTTGTTCAGGAATGTTTATTGGAGAGTTTCTGGAACAGTGTGTAAATTTACAAGGCCGAAAAATAATAAATGACATCTAGTGTGAAAATGTTTGGTAGCTACTGTCCAAAAGTGATTATTCTACTATTCTCTACAATATATTTTTATCGCAAAAGTAATGTGCATGCAATTTCCTGAAACTCTAGATGAGCATTTGATTCTCACTTTCACCAAAACTTTTGTAGAACTGTAAATCTTACGTAAGAACGATTTTTAAGCACTTTTCTTCGACGAATTAAAATTCCATTACATTTTTCAAACTCTCTTGTAAACATTGTTCTGCAGTGTCGTTTAAAATTTAGTTCATTTCTTGTGACATTTATGCTTCCATTATTTACAGTGTGTTCTTTTTGTGTTGAATACTGATTTAATTTACGTAATCAAATGAAATTTTTCCCCAGAGTAAACTGCTTGAAAATGTAGAAAACTGGTTAATATTATTTTTCCATACATTATGTATATCATATGAGTTATTTTTTCCTTCCCTGTGTATAATTACCTTTTGGATTAACTGTAATTTTGAGTTACTGTGAGTGTCTTCCCTGGTATAATCCCGTTTAATCCTGTATGTCCTGTATGCTATAATGTGAAAATTCATTGGAAGAAGGCGGGTTTATTCTTAATGTGCATACTTTCATATACAGTAGTACTACTAAAATTAATAGGAAATAATCTCCTTTAGGGAAATGACCTCTAGATTGTTCTTAAGCATTGACTCTTGTGAATATATATTTTACTTGTGTATCGTAGAACCACACATTCTTAATCATGCGCCATTTTCTCGTGCAATCTATTTTGTTAATCTTGAAAATATTTAATTAATCTTGAAAATATGCCACAAGTTTTCAATTGGATTTAAGTCCTCTGAATTTCCAGGCCAGCCTCTAGCGCAATAATTTTTTTTTCCATCATGATCTTTGTAACAGATTTTGAATTGTGGCCTGGAGCCAAGTCTTGTTGAAATGTTCCCGAAAATATTTTGAGAATGACACAATCCTATGCTTTAAAATTTTTATATACTCCAATGAATTCATCAGTGGGAAATGAATTCCCAGTTCCTTCTACAGTGAAAAAACCCCCAACGATTTGTGTTTCAGGGTATTTGTTTATTGTTTCATTATTTCACCTTTGCTTCATCTAACAACATTAGATGTATAACCATGAACAAATAAATGAGTTTCATTACTGAAAATGAACTTTTTTCTGGTCATTTGTAGTCTAAGATTTGTGTTTTTGGCCCATAATAATCGCTTTGCTTCATTTGACGTGTCAAATGTTGTTTTTAATAGGCTTTCTTGCCTTCCGACAAGCACTGAGAAGTCTACACCACGCTTTTAAAGAATGAATATCAATACCAAAAGACAAGTGACATCTTTAAAGGCTTTTGCTACCTTTTTTTTTTTTTTTGATTAATAACACCATTTCAGAATAGAAATCGGTCAGATTTTGGAGTTGTTTTCTTTTCCCTCCATATTTGCCCTTCTTGGAGAAAATGATCTAGTTTCATTGCATCTCCTCAGAATTCAAGGAACGCTCGATTTTCCAATACCAACCGCGGAAGCAATATTTATCGGGTTTTAAAGAAAGTTTTCCGCCAGCGCAAATATCATCTGCGCAAACAGTTCGCATTGGCGTAATTAATCATATTTTGTCAAACGATTTTTTGCATTTGAAAGAAAGAGACTTGCTTTAGAGCACTGTGTTGTGAAATTTGTATTAAAAAAAATAAAAATAAAAATAAAAAATCGTTAAGTACAAGGTGTCTGAATTGGAACTATCGTCCCACCAAATTAGAACCATCATTTACTTCCACTTCTGTTGCAAAAAGGCAGCTACATAATGTCACCAAATCATGTGTACAGCTTTAGGTACTAATATTGTAACATATGATACTGTGAAGGTTTGGTACCGAATGTTCAAAAACAAGGATTGTAACATTCAAGAAGCAGAGCCCTCTGGCCGACCTATTGATACTGATGAGGCCCACCTACGAGAACTTGTGGAAGAAGATCAGTATGCAACCACTCAAGAGTTTGCTAAGGAATTAAACATTAGTGCCATGTCCATTAGGACTCAAGCAGATAAGGAGAGACGTGTTTGAGTCTGTACTAATCTGTTCGAATATCAACGCAAGGACAAAATTCTGGACACCGGATCGTCATTTGTAATGAAAATTGGATTTACTTCAACAACACAGACCGAAAAGGGGGTTGGTTTGCGTCCCTCGTTTTCATTTTTAAAATTCGTTTTGCATTCGCTCATTTGAAGTCTCCTAAAAATTGGTAGAATAGAGAGATGGAGAACAAAGATACCGCACTTAACAATCACACATCCATGAACTGTAACATCTAATTGTACCTAAAGGAAAACCAGATAAATTAAGTTTTGCCTGTCAGTGGTGCAAAACTCTCCATGTATATTCAAATAACCAGAAATGTAAACTTCTTTACCTATAATATTCTGTAAATGTTAAACAATCCGAGCCTGAGAGTAATGGATGTCTTTGCCATAGACTGGACAGCTTGAGTCCTCAAGCACGAGTATCGGCCAGTCGATTGTGCATAACTCAACATGTAAATTCAGATACCCTGAAATGTAAACATTTGAAATTCATTCATATACCCTGAAACGTATAATATACCACAAATGCCTGTAAAATGCAAGCCGGAGGGTAACAGAGGCAGATAGCCTTCGTGTGCTTTGTCGTAATCAAACGAGGTTAATAGACGATTTTGCCGTGGAATTGACAGCTTGAAGCATTTAAGCAGGCGAATCGCCCCGTTAGTGTGCATAACTCTCCATGTAAATTTAAATACCCGTAAGTGCAAACCTCTGTACGTGTAATATTTCTCAAATGCCTGAAAATGAAGCCTGAATGTAGTAGACAACTTTTCTGCTTAGTGGCGAGCTTGAAGCACGATAGCGTCTAATCGGGGTTGTATAACTCCATATAAATTCAAATACCCAGAAATGTCAACCTCTGCAAGTGCAATATTTCGAAACTGCCTGTAAATGCAAGCCTGAGGGTAATATCTGACTTTGCCACAACGTGAACAGCTTGAAGCATCAAGCATCCCGTCGTTGGTGCTCTGTCACCATCCATTGAAAATTATACAGCTTCGCGTCGTTAAAAGAAACGTCCAGCTCTTTGTTAAACTTTTTGTGGAGAGCTATTGTTACTCTGTAGCACTCTTGATATGTGTTTCTTGAGCCTATCGAACGTGCCTTTCTAAGGTCGCATGAATGAGAGTATGTGTTCTGTGCGAGTAGCGTAGGTGAGAAATTCCGGTTCAAGGTCGTCTTTCTTAGTTCTGGGCCGTGCCTCCTCTTGCCTTTTCTTCTTTTGCTTTCTTTCTCTTTAAAATAATAATAATAAATTTTTATTTCATTATTTCTGACAAGTTCGATGAATTGTGTCTTGGAACATTATGCGCTGTTTTAAATGAACTCTTTCTCCTGTTGGACTGGCTCCTTATTCGCCACTGCTAGGTAACGTAGTAAGGTTACAGACTTTTCAATTGCTATAATACGGTAAAGTTGCCAATTAAAACCGATTTATTAACATTTTTTCTATAGAAAATATTTTTATTGAAACTATAACAGTTAAATGATACGAAAGTTAGACTTCTCTACTGGTTAGTGCTACACAAATGTATGAAAGTGAATTATTTTGGGTATGAGACATAAAATGATGTAGCATATATCAAATGATATAGCAAATATATATATAAACCTAAAGCATCTAAATAAATTAGTAAATTGGAATAAAAACAAGGCAATTCCTCTGTAATATAATAATTGCAATCGTGTATGAGAGGTTTAAGACAATATCAAAACTAATTCAGTTAAAGAAATTATTCAAAATAAAACAATCTCGAAAACTAAAATTGCGAAAAGGAAAATATGCAAAATTATACGAGTAAAAATTAATCTCCTTTTATCGAAACTCCAATTGAGAACTCATCAGGGGAAAATGAATTAAAGCTTCGTAAAAGTCGATTATATGCTTCAAAAATATATTTCGTTCTCCTAGTCCATTTGAGATCAAAAACCGTAAAACGATTTCATCAAATTTTTATTCATATAAAACCGAAAACTCGAATCTCAAATGTACCAGAATGTTCCCTACACATTTTCGAAACACTTGGAAAAAAGAATAAAACATTACATAGTGCCAAAATGACAAAGCCATAGAACATTACATTATGTACATTGAAATTTAAAAAAAAAAAAAAATAAATAAATAAAATAAAAAATGTCTAATACCAATATATGCTAATTAGCAATTCAAAATCAAGTATAAATAAAGAGCAAAACAAATAATCATTTAAACAAACTAAAAAACTGGGAGGTCCCCGATTATGCTAAACTAAACTTTTAATATAAAGAAAACGAAAAACTGAACTTATAAATTTCTATCATAAAATAATTAAATCTGAGGTTTAAACAGCTAAAAACGGAAAAACCTATCTAAAACAATAATTGAAAAATTGAAAAACGCAAACTTACTGAATTCTAAACACCACCTTCTATGCGTGAGCTAACTTTATTCTAAAGATGACCAAATGGTGTTCTTGCTAAAGAAAGTAAAATTCTAACTGCTCTGGAGAAGCCGAAATTTTGTAGTTCTTGCAAAAAGTATGCTACAAAATTCAAACTGTCTAGTAGCAGAACAAAGTATTTTAACGTGTGTTCAAAATGCCCTACCCTGTTATATTTTGTGTGCGGGGGTGTTAATGGTCGGGTGGGGTTTATAAAATTATTACCGACGAGGAGATAATCATCTAACCAAAATGGCGGCGTAAGAAACTTCTAACTAAAGCTGTTCTGTGAAAAAAAAAAAAAAAAAGCGTGAAAACAGAACTGACTCAAAGTTTCGGAAAAGGAAAAAAGATATAGTTATAAAAGATAAAAGTCTTCACGTAATCGGGGTAAAATATACCTTAGAAACCCCCATTTTTTTTAGTAACAGCGATTAAATTTACAAAATAATAAAGAGTATAGATATAGTAAAAATAATTAAAAGGGGAAAAATACAATATCTTTGTACATATTTACATTAAATTTCTTATCGTACTCATCCAACTATTACCTCCAATTAAGGTTTAAGTAATAATTATCATATCACTTTAGATGAGAAATTGAAAAAAGGTAGTTAATACCAAATATAATTGGCGACCTCAAAATTAACTATTATAGTTTTGGTGTGTTCTCCCAAATTCGATATCTTTTCATGTTACATAACGCTGCTTGAAAAAATAACTAAAACTAAAATTAACCAATCACAGCTTAGAGTATTATCTGCATATATTCGGTATAAATACCGCCGCTAGCAAAGTAACTATGTCATCTTCCTTTCCGTAGCTTCTACTGTGTTAACATATTCGCGCTGCTTCGCTTCTCAGTCTAAGATGCCTACGTCTTACTTTTAAAACCAGTGTATATAAAAATTATCGTATTTCATTATGACTGGATAAATGTCTACTCAGATGGTTTGATATGCATTAAAATAAGGAATCGAAATTTTTCAAATCCATTTGTATCAGCGTCATCTTTTTGTGTTTACACTCAGCCATCTAAAATTGCAAGCTGTAAAGTATCCGATTCCTCCTACGCACCTAAAACATTATATATGTATATATGTAAGATAAAAATTATGTAAATCAAAATTATAATTTAAATTAACTCCTAATTCTCTTTAATTTTCCCCTCTCGGTTTTGCAAATCGTATTAACTTCTCTGGATTGCGTCATTTCTAGATTTCGCATGGCCTGCGCAGCGCTGATGGCGTAATAATCGGAAACTGAAACTTCGAACTCAAACCAAAACCTTTCTCTTCGTGTGCTTCCATCTTGCATAACTGCGCATTTCAGCTTCGCTCTCTACCCTGCTAGGATGTAATTTCGCTGTCTTGCTTGCTATCGCAATAATATAAAAAATGTAAATGTTCTGAGAATATGCACGACTAGAGTGCCAAGTTAATTGTGGCCACAAACGTCAACTGGAAAATAAAAATGGAATTAAAACTGCCTCGATTGCCAAGTTTCTTAGATATTACGATCTCAACACATTAGCATACTTCGCAATCAGAATGCTTCCTCTTCAATTTGCCACCTACATGCTTCATCGTCATTATTTTTCTGCATTTCTAAGTCTCGGTGTTCCTACATCAGTACTTCTAAATGTTGCGTTTATTGCATATATATAATCAAGGCAGTTCGTGATACGTTAACAAATTATTGATACATTCATAGATGGGTTTTTACCTCGAAAATATTGAGAAAATTCTTCACTTATATGTATAATTAAATATTTTTAGCTCAAAAAGGCTATTAATCTCGAAACACGATTTTGCGTTGATTCGCTGTTATTGCGTTATTTCACTTTTCATTCGAGTCTGTTGCCATTCGGCGAAATGTAAGATACGTATCCTTCTAAATGACTCTGTCTGTTTTGGATTAACAAACTAAGCTATAAGATGCACTTCATAAGAAATGTCATTTCTTTACCTCTTAATCGGATTTATTGAAATAAATTTAATAACGTATAACGTTTCCCTGTTCCACTTGGGCCACCTATTGATAATCTCTACAGATAAACTATATTAAACTTTAAAGCAGCCGTTTCAGGCGACCATTAAAATCTGAACCCACTGAGATTCTTTTTTTTTAATCCCAAAAAGGAGCTATTCGTCTCGAAATGAGATTTTGGATGGTTCAAATTATTGCCACCAAATATTGTCGACATCTGTTATTTAAAAAATATAATAATGGAGAAACTGCACGTATGTATGTGTGTTCCTCGTACTGGGAAAAAACGACGGTACCTAGAACCATCCCCAGTTTTAAATAACGTAGTCCTCCATCTGAGTATGTGCAACTGCAAGCCAGAATTTCGAATTTGTTTTATTATTTATTTCGTATTTCTTCAAACTTTAATGAATTTTCGAATCACAAACTCAACGATCTGAAAGCCAACAATGGCAACACTCTTCGAAATAAAACATATTTATCTCCAGCGCGTGAGACTGTCAATCGGGAATTCTAAAGTTATGCATTTAAGAAAGTATTGTAATCGCGAAATTTTTCAGGCATCATATTTCAACGAAAATATCCATTTTGACCGCTATCGAATGCAATTTAAGGATGTTTTTGCGTGACATCTGTACGTAAGGGCAGAATAAAAGACTCTTTTCCTCCCCCCCCAAAAAAAAAGAGCCCACCAGTGGCCGAGCGGTAAAGTCGCTGAACACTGGTAGTTCGGCCGAGGTTCGAATCCCGCGAACGTGCAGGCTGCTTGGGCTTTTCCGTGGTTTTCCCCAAGTGTAACGTGTATACGAGCCAGTTTCCCTTAGAAAGTCCTCCACGAAGGCAACCCTCCCCTTAGGCAGATAGCCCTCGAGGCTTTGCCATAATCACACACACACAGTTTCCTCCAAAAAATTATAAAACTGCTTTAAAATGAATTATAAAGAGAATTTGGTACTTACGTATTAACGCAACTAGGCCAAAATTCGCATAAATTGCCAAATTTGGCGACCCTACTTACGGCAACCCTACGTGTTATATGTAGTTTTGTAAAAAGAGCATGTGGAGATTCACAAAATTTTCCTGCATTTTCGTGCAAATTTTTGTAATTTATTAGCAATTAAACCCTTCCGGTTTCGAATTTGAATAAGTTGCAGAATTATTTTTTCGGCGGAAATCTTTTCGCTATTGCTTTTAGCACTGATTGAAAACCGTATTCGCCATAACCATGTACACGTCGACTTATTTTTACTTAAAAAAACATCCCAGAATTGCACAAAAATGGCATTGCGCACACTCTTGACTTTATCCATGTACACTGCTATTTTCTCATAAATTACAAAAATTTGCACGAAAATGCAGGAAAATTTTGTGAATCTCCATATGCAAAATAAATTGGCATACGTACACTGTTAAAAAAAAAAAAAAAAAAATGTAGGGTACACTGCTAAAAAAAAAGGGGGGGGACAGTGCTATATCTCCCGTTCTACTGGGCCGATTGACAAAATTCAAACTGCGTTTTTCATGTCTCGAAAGCGCGACTTAGGATATATATTAGATTTATATATAGCGCTATTCTAACATAGGTATTTTGACGCAAAATAGGACTTTTTCTGAAATAAAATATCAATATTTTTCCATATTTCGATTCTATGACTCAAATTATGCAAGAATACCAAGTTTTGTAAAAATCGTACGAGTAGTTTTTAAAATATTAGCTGTCAAAATTTTAGCTCCTCAATGTTAATTGAATTTGGTAAATATTTATTAATATCTCTTTTTTATTAAACTTTTATTATTTTTACTTTCACATTTCGAAATTTAGGCTCATTCCAAATAAAATTTACCCAATTTTTCTGTTTTGTTTTTTTAAATTTCTCATTTTAAATAATTTTTATAAATTTTTCGGAAAAAATTTTGAATTATAACCTATAAAATTTTTACCATCATCTTAAAGTAGGTGTATTTTTAAGCATATCTGCAAAAAATTAGACTTTTTTATTCAAAATTTTCTAAGATATACACGAATTTACATATTTTCGCGTTTTGAAATTTGCATCTTTTTTTTTTTTTTTTTTTTTTTTTTTGAGCGATACTAACGCCAAATGTGGTCTATGGATTTTTGTTACAGTGAATTGCCACAGCTATTTTTAACCTTAAATTTCAAGTAAAATTTTACGGAGAATTAATTATATGAATTTTTTCGCCTCAATGATGCGTAATAAATATTTATTAATACTATATGAAAAGCTATTTTTTTAAATTATAGATGATATTATTCAAATTTTTAACTATTTTTTTTTTTAATTTCTCTCTATCTTCCTTTTTTAAAAAAAAATAAGAGAAAATTTTTACCTTCGGCGTTTTATCGTCTGCTACTTTACTTCGTTTAAATCGAATTGTCTAAGACTGAGAATTTTCGTTTGATGTTTATTTGAATTTTATGCCATTAACTGTATAATTTATTTCTAAACAAACTGTTGCTTTTGAAGTGGCTGAAAGAGCGGCTGATACTATCATCCATATTTTTAAAGCACAGTATATTTTTATAGAAACATAAGATTTAGAATAATCATTTTTATAAAAGTCAAATTATGATATAAACATACAACCCTTTAGAGACTGAATTAATGATTATGTAGAAATGATCTGCAGCTACTTAATGGCTAGATAAGTCAGCAGGTTCTGTGGACAAGTAAGAATACTTATATAAACGACACCCAACATTCTGGATTCAATTAACAACGAGGATACGATGTTTATTAAATGAACTTAAGAAGTTTTAAAACATAAAAAATCAACTAATTTTTTATCCTAAAATGTATTTTTATGCGTAGCGTATTTTCATTATATCCTTAAAATTCTAATTTAGAATGTAATTGTCAAGAACTGAATCCTAATCATCAGTAATACTATATTCATTATTACGGTTATTAATAAATCCTTCTTATAAAGTAATTGCAAATATTTCAAAAAACTTTCTGTCTGAATGTAAATATTTTTCTATGCAAATATTTTTAATTTTATATTAATCAAGATTGCTTACGATATTATTTATTTGCACTTCAATTCTTACCGTCAGCGCCAGTAGAAGTTATAAATCAATTATATTTAATTAAGGATTGGATTGGATTATTTAATTATGGCAAAGCACAAGAGGGCTATCTGCCTAAAGGGAGGGATGCCTTCGTGGTGGACTTTCTAAGGGAAACTGGCTCGTATACATGTTACACATGAGGAAAACCACGAAAACGTCCATGCGGCCAGCCCGTTCGCGGAATTCGAACCTCGGACCGAACTACCAGTTTTCAGCGTCTTTACCGCTCGGCCGCTGGTGGGCTATTTAATTAAGGAATGACCATCTAAGTTTAGAAATAGCGTACTTTTAACAGCAATTCATTTATTGGCGCCGTATCTTTCATGTTACTCCCGATCGTCAAGCTACATGATTTTTAATGAGTATTCGGGTTTTGCTAGTAACTTCACTTGGAAATCGCGGTTAAACTAGGTTAGTTGGTTATTTGAACATAGAAAGAACATGGGAGCTATTTGATTAAGATGCTTTCATAGAGAACCTTTGTAAAGAGAACCTAGAAATTTACGAAAACCAACCATGCAGCCTGGGTAAAACTTCGCAACAAACAATTAGTATTTAACAATCTTCAAATGCTAGGCAACTGGTGAGGCTCCAATTAAAAATCCGATTTAATATTTTATTTGTAAATATTTAAAATATTGTTGTATTCTTAGACACAAAAAGCAGAATTTAAGTTTTGTTAACTCGTTAGTAAACTACCAAGCCGTAGTGCAAATAAATATTCAATTTCTTTTGCAATAAATGTATTCACTTAATATTCTTAGAATATGAGCTAAAGAAAGAACGTTCTCGGAAGATTAAAGAAGTGTTTGAATTCAGTGATATTAGGTTTGTCTTACAAGCTCAGGATCAAAACGAATCTGCAATTGCCTGAGTAGTTGACTTGTAAATGGCTGTTAATTAAGCAGATGACTTTTAATCTTTATTCGGTCAGAAAACGTATTACAAATGTTTTGTATTGCATGATAATGCATCTTTTCATTATTCAATAACCAGTCGAAGAACTGCTTGTGTTCCGAAAATAAGTATGTGTACTCAATCGTCCTGCATGTTCTTCAAATTTGTCTTCTTGGGATTTTTTTTTCTTCCCCAAAAACTAAAGTTGCCTATCAAAGGAAAGTTTTTTGACATTGAAGAGACAAAAGGAGTATAACATCTACTTTTAGAGGCATGTCAAAAACAGATCTCTACAAGCCTTCTCTTCCATTACATGTTGTGCAGTCACACAAAAAGTTGCATCAGCGTAAATTCTATAATCTATTTTATTACCTTCCGATTACTTTATTAACATACAGTGAATATATACTGAATCTTTTACTTCAGCTTAAGTAATTCGGAATTTTTGACGGAATTGTTGTCGGAACTAGGACTTAGAAGATAAGTCAAATTAAATATTTCGATAACCCAATAAATTCAAGGTCGAAGTTTCAATATTTTATTTTCGGAGGGAGGGGAAATTTTTTTCAGTTTTGGTCCATTATCCTAAGTATATTTGCTTCTATTCTTTATTTTTCCACAAAAGCGAAAAATTTACGCATGGTATACATATTACGCGTAGCTTCATATTAAAATTTAATAATATACAGAGTGGTTATAATTAAAGTTGCACATTGAAACGGTCATAAAAGGAAAACTACTGGATCAAATGTTATCAAACTTGTTAATCGTGTAAAGGAGATCATGGGAATTTATTTTCCGAGAAAAAAAAGGAAGTTCGAAACCTCACCACCAGGGGGGAAATGACGCTGTATGCAACATTGCTAAACGAAATATGCGTCGGAATCTAACTTAACCTTTTGTTACACGGGTTTAATATGTTGTATACCCTTAAGAAACTTTGAAGTAGGCAAATTACCTTTAAAGGCGTTAAATTCGATAAAAGTCGAGTGCGCCATCCGTGTAAGTGAGAAATTCGTCCGTGAAAACCACGAATTAGCGATTAGAAAATGTGAGATCGCAAATCACTCGCACAAATGCGTACATTCTGGAAATCGTTTTCTTACAGATCGCTAATTTGTAATTTTTGAAGCCTGAATTCGGCCCTGAAACATGAAGATACTGATTCAAAACGCTTTTAATCGATTTGGGCCAAAGAAATCAATCATGTTGTCTATCTAGTTCCATTTGATTCTCCTACTGTATTCTATTGCATAGCAGTCTTTCCACACCGTCTAGTGTTGAATGACAGCTAGTTTTATAACTGAACCATTTTTCTCTGAAGAGCTGTCGACAGCTGGACCACTGTGATTGCAGCTCACTTAGAGCCAATGTTAAAATGTTTCGTGATACATGAACTGCAGTAACGTGGAATTTTAGATAGTACGATTTTTATGCAGGCCTGGTCCCCACCTCACGTGTGTCGCACAGTTACTTAGGCAACATTTCACGAATGAACGTCTTATAGCCAACACTTCCCCTCTTCCCACCAGACCTCAAGCTCTGTGACTTTTGGCTATGGGGTTATCTCAAAAGCACTGTTTATATTGATAATCTAAACAATTTGGCAGAAATGAAAAATGGGATACACTGACATGTCCGTAACATTCCTCCTGATATGCCCTGATATGCTAAGAGCTGCTGTTGAGAATGCAGTAACAGGATTTAACTTGCTTTCGGAAAATGCTGGACTCTACATTGAACATCTTTTTAACAAGTTTCGGAAACACATGTTACACATTTTAAACAGCACATTTTAAACAGATGTTTTCATTTCTTATTTCATTTAACAATATTGTATACAGCGCCATTTTTCCCCTTGTGGTGAGTTTTTGAACTCTTTTTTTTTTTTTTTTTTTTTTTTTTTTTTTTTTTTTTTTTTTTTTTTTTCTACAGAAACTAAATTCCCATAACCTCCTTTACACGATTTCCGAGTTTGATAACATTTGGTCCGGTAGTTTTCCTTTTATGGCCATTTCAAATTGGAAATTTAATTATAACTACTATGTAAATTAAACTTTAAAAGTTTGACAGTTTGGTTCAAGTCCCAGCTTTAAAAATATATATAAAAATATAATCTTTTATATTAATTCTCTTAGAAAGAATGTTTTAAGAAGCTAATTTTTCTCTCGCGTTATAGATTGTATAAAAAAATATGATCTTTAATATGATTAAGATTGTTTCAGCCGATATAAGAATCGGGTCACTTGGTGGTACAAAATAAACCCTGCTGGACTGTTTTATTTCTTTGTCATATAGCAAAAATTTTTAATTAAAATATTTATCCTTTGGACTTCGCTTTAAACTTTATTTATAGTTAAAATGACTAGAAAATGAAAAGTGTCTTCAGCTAAAACGCAATTCATGTAATTGATATTTAAAAAAAAATGACAAGAATGCAAAATTTATGGAAGTCTAGCAATCGAAAAATCTTAATTTTCTTGTGTGAGCACTGAAAATGACTGTAGAAGGAAAGAAGAAAATTAGGGAAAAAAGTAAGCAAAAATTTGCAGGGAAATTTGGCTGTCAGACATACCAAGATGTTTAAAAAAGTTGGACGCTTTTGAATATACTTTCAGGATACTTCAAAGAATTTAGGTGTTCAAAGAGAAAACATTTGGACGTGTACACCAGCAAATACTATCAACTGAGCTTGTGTTAACAGAAAAGACAAAAACGATATCATTGCAGATTAAAGTGAAGAGCGACTGGTTTTAGACTATATGGTTGTATAAATTTAAATTACGTTATAAAACATCATATCGTATCATAAATGGAGAATCCCATGATTTTCTCAGTCGAATTATTTGAAGATTCAGGAGTTTATCTAGTGATGTATGTGGATGTCACCTGAAAATGTTTTTTTCCCCTCCTGGTGAAACAACGGCCGAGCGGTAAAGTCGCTGAACACTGGTAGTTCGGCCGAGGTTCGAATCGCGCGAACGGGCTGGCTGCATGGGCGTTTTCGTGGTTTTCCCCATGTGTAACGTGTATGCGAACCAGTTTCCCTTAGAAAGTCCTCCACGAAGGCATCCCTCCCCTTAGGCAGATAGCCCTAGTGTGCTTTGTCATAATTAAATAAACCAAAACCTCTTGATGAAACCAGTCTTTCCTTTCATCTCATACCTTCAAAATGTTTATTCTCTAAAGACTGATAAAGGCTCTGACCAAATACTTCGTGAAGAACTTTCTAAGGAAAACTAGCTGGCATACACGGTACACATGAGAAAATCCACGAAAACGCCCATGCAACTAGCCCGTTTACCGGGATTCGAACCCCGGAGTGAATTACCAGTGTACAGCGACTTTACCGCTCGGCCATTTGTGGGCCTTTATGAAATGGAAGGCGATAACTTTATTTAAAATGACTGTCAGAAATATCAAGATATTTCGAAAAGTTGGATGCTTTTTAATATACTTGCAGAATGCCTAAAGAAAAAGAGCAAGAATAAAATAGAATGCCTGAAGAAAAAGAGAAGAAAAAATAAATTTTTGCGTAAAATTTAGTATTTGTATTTTTTTTTAAATTTAAAGCCATTCAATCTTATGATATTTGATTCTTGCGATTTGAAAAATAAAATATCTGACTAAAATATGAATAACATTTTAAGAAACCAAATGTAGGATAAAATTGTGTAAAGCTATGGGCACAATGATAAAACTGTTTAAAGCAGTGTATGTAAGTCATCCTAAGTTAAAATGTCGGTTATACATCTCTCTTATTTATATATATATTTTTTGAACAAAACATTGAAAGGTGTGTTAACTGTGCTTTACTATATTTTCTCTTTTAATATATTCAGTTTTCAAACGCATCGTATTCTGGGTTGCAAAGTATTCTTCCGAAAGAAACGCAATTCAAATAAATAAAATCAAATTCTGGAAAATTTATATTATTAAATATATTTAAAATGCTCAGTTTGAAGGAATAAATAGAAAATTTTAAAGCAATTATCTGAAGAGACAATACAACACAATTAAAATAAAAATATAAAAATTTAAAAATTACCTAAAATAATAACTATGACAAAAAATATATATAAAGAAAAGTATTTGAAAAAAAATAAACGCTGCACCTTTATTTACGCAGTTCGAATAGGTAAATAGAAATTTTTAAAACAGTTATTCGAAAAAGACCATGCAACTTAATCAATTAAAATGGAATTCGAAAAAGAAAAAATTACTTAAAATAATAAGTTATAATTAAAAATATAATATAAAGAATATTATTTGGAAAAAAGGAATGATGGTGACTTTTTTTCCTCTTACGGGAAAGGAAACTAGGTTGCCATATAAGAAGTTCGCCAAGTGAACTCTTCTTGGCGCAAACTGAAAGAAAAGTGCGAACATAAATTTGTTAATTTCTCCATAAATTTCGCTCCAAATTTTACAAAATTTCATATTTAGGCGTAATTTGAGTTGTAGAATCGAAATATGTAAAAAAATTGGTATGTTATTTCAGAAAAAGTCCAATTTTGTGTGAAAATACCTATGTTAGAATAGTGCTATATATAAATCTAATATATATCCTAAGTCGCGCTTTCGAGACATGAAGAACGCAATTTGAATTTTGTCAATCGGCCCAGTAGAACGGGAGATATAGAACTGTCTTTTTTTTTTTTTTTTTTTTTTTTTTTTTTAGCAGTGTTCCAACGTACCTCGCATAACTAAAAAACGAGTAGCCTCTGAATGTTGAAATTTTGTATGTGACTGTTATAACATGTAGATGTGCACCTCGTATTTTGGTAGCAATCAGCCGCACCAAACATATATAAATATATTTAGATATATATATCCATTCTGTTACCCGGTTCAGTGATCTGTTTCTTTAGTCTTATATGTTTGTAATTTGTGCATTTTTTTCTTTAAATATGATTGAATTTTGTTGTTCTTATCTTCAGGTTAAAGTTTTAATGCCTTTAGTAAATCTGTATGCAATATTTTTTGAATTATCAACAACTTAAAAAAAAGTGAGGCTAAGCCTAATTATTTTTTTGATGGAAGCCATGTTTATCTATATTTGAAACTTGCAGAATAACAAATTTATTGCCAATCTAGAGAAACTAAGCTTCACAACAACACAGATAACTCCTTCTTTTATTATTGCGATTTAAATCATGCTTAATCCATTCTGGAATTTATTCGAGGAAATAAGTGTTTAAGATTTACTTCGTAATTTTTAATATAGGTATTTTGAGTTTTTTATGTATTTTTGCCTTGCCGCGAAGTGAGAACTGAATTAATTGAATGAGAAATACTCAATCGTCTGTGAAGTTGTTTAAGTGCCGCTAAGCCTAATAATTTTTTTGATGGCGGCCATTGCTTGTTTACATTTGAAACAGAATAGTAGATTTGTTGCCAATCTAGAGAGACTAAGCTTCGCAACAACAAAGATAACGCCCTCATTTATTATTGCGAATTTAATCATGCTTAATCCTTTCTGGAATTTTTTCGAGGAAAAAGTGTTTAAGATTTGTAGAGACAGTAGGATAAATTGGAAAAGCCGGAGAGATGAAAAATTAGCAACCGGCTTCGCCGGGAATCAAACCGCGGACTCTCGAATACCGGCCCGGCGTGCAGAACCACTACACCATGAAGGCACGCTAGGAAAGCGGGAAAAATACCTTATATACTCCCCTTTTTAAAGGGCGACTGGGTTTTTTAGGGGACCCAATCGCCAAATACTGGGTGTTGACAGTCATCATCCACAACTCTTTTTTAGTTCGGGCGCCACTGCAAAGACATTAGAATAAATTGGAAAAGCCGGAGAGATGAAAAATTAGCAACCGCCTTCGCCGGGAATCGAACCACGGACTTCTGAAATACCGGCCCAGCGTGCATAACCACTACACCACGAAGGCATGCTAGGAATGCGGGAGAAATACCTTATAGATTTACTTCGTAATTTTTAATAATATAGATAGTTTGAGTTTTTATGTATTTTTGCCTTGTCGCGAAGTGAAAACTGAATTAATTGAATGAGAAATATTGAATCGTCTGTGAAAAACTGTTTCTTTTTTGTTTTGTTTGCTTAATTTCTTTTATACATCATTCTAGATTTATTATAGTGTTTGGATAGAACATGTTGCAACAATTAGATCATTCTTCAAATGATATAGATTTTGTGCATTCTGAGTTATAATATGGACGAAATGTAACGCTGTTAAGTGAACCTAGCTCCAGAGTGTTGCTATGGTAAACAAATATAGTTCGTTTTAAAGAGTACATTTATTTTATTGTAGTTTATGCGGTATCGATGAAGTAGATTTAATTCAATCCAATAAGTTTAAATGAAATGCAAGAAAAAATGCGTATAATTTAATATTCCGTACAAGGAAGTCATGCGGTGTACACATCAGTTTTTTTGTGTGTGTGTGTGTGTGTGTGTGTGTGTTTGTGTGTGTGTGATTGTGCTATATGTGGTGTAAGGGCGAAGATCGTGATAATTGATAAATCAAGTTTATACACAAAACGTTAATAATTAAAAATATATATATATATATTTTGTAATCATCATACTACGAAAACTGAACGTTGATATGAAGAGAAAAGACTGAAAAAGATAGAGGGGGGCGGGAATTTGAAAGGTTTCAGGTTTTAAATTACATTCAAAAAGGCGTTTTTTTTTTTTTTTTTTTTTAACATTTTGTGTGTTACCTGTATTCATTAAATATCATATTCTACATACTCAAGCCATAAAATTCAATACAAATGCAATATCGCAAAATAATTTTTAAATCAGCATATTTTTAGAATTTCCGATACACAGTCTTGCACGCTGGAGATTTTAACATTTTTAATTGGTTATAACACTATTATAACCAATTATTTGCTGTTTATATCGCATTTAGAAATCATTATTTTGTGATATTGCACGTGAAACAATGAAATATGGTTTTAGGTTTGGTAGTTTTCTCCATGCTAAAGTTTTGCGTCGTTTTCAGTTGTGCGCATCATTTTTAAAAACAAAACGAAATCCTTATCATAAATGATTATCAATAACTTTGTATGTTATTAATAACTTATTCATAAATTATAATTTATTAGGATTCTCTCAGTGATAGTTGAAAATTTTATGGTAATTATTAATGGTATTTTACGCCAGTCGAATATTAAATATTGTTATTAATTTTGTATACATGTAAATAATTTTAATGAAACCATATGTAAATTGTAGTATCTCTTGTATAGTGTAACATGAAAGACCTCAGGATGGGGAACATTGCCGAAAAAAAAGGGTTACAGGGTAAGACTATTTAATAGTGAGTAAAATGTCAATATCACCAAGGTAGTGGTTTGGGCGGTTATTTTTGTTACCGAATTTGGTAAATCACCAAAAGTCGCCAAGTTTGACTACCATTTGGCGACATTTTGGTCCGATCCCTGTAAATTCCGAACAACTTCCACAGATGCGCTAAACGTTTCAGCCGGCCTGCTTCCGCTCCACATCTACGTTGAGCATGAGGCAGTGCTAGCAAACATAGATGGCTCAAAATCTGATGCAGGCGTAGAAAGTGCCCTAGTCCATCTCACTAACTCTGTACAGACATATCAGAAGGGACACCTTGCGGAGCATAGCAGCGTCTTCCAGGCAGAGGCCTTAGCCTTGGAGCAAGCAGTCCGATATGCCGTTACACAGAATCTCCGAAATATACAAATAATCTCAGACAGCCAATCTGTGCTACAAGTGATCCGCAATCCTTCACATTATTCACAACCAGTAAGGTCCATACAACAATTACTTCGCAACATCACGCTCCATTGGACCAAGGCACATGCAGGATATGCGGGAAATGAGCTCTCTGATTCTTTAGCCAAAGAAGCGGCTTCTAATATAGAAGCAACCCAATGCTACTTCCTGGCACCAAGATCCTATCTTAAGCGCTGTATTCTGAACATTTCCCTACAAAAATGGCAAACGGAATGGGACAACAGCGACAAAGATTGCTGGTGTGTGCTGGGGCTCTGTCATGATGAAGCATCCATCAAGAGGACGCCCACAACACCGGTCGTTTTCTGCGAACAGCCTCTCTTAATCTCCTCATAACGTCTAAGTAGAATTCCTTGTTCACTGCTTGGCCCTGGGGAGCGTACTCATGATGAAAAATTCCATCTACATCGAAAAACACAAGTAACATGACTTTGATCTGGCTTCGCACCTGCAGTGCTTTCTTTGGGCGAGGAAACTCGAGGCTTTTCCATTGTGACGACTGCTGCTTTGTTTCGGGATCGTATCCGTAAATCCACGACTCATCCCCAATGATGATGATGAGCTTCATGAACTCCGGATCGTCGCTTGCACTTTGAAACAAATCAGAAGAGATTGCCAGTCGTTGGAATTGCTGATCCTCAGTGAGGAGACGCGGCACAAGCTTTGCAGACACTCGGCACATGCTTAAGTCCTTTCTCAAAATTTCATCACATCAGCCTATGGAAACCCCACACTCCTGTGCAATTTCTCGGAATGTTAAACAATGACCAGAGCATACCACAGCCTGCACTTGTGCAATCCTCATTGCGAGAGGTGGACGGGCGCCCAGAACGGGGATCACTGTCCACTGATTTCCGACCCTCCTTGAATTGCCGGAACCACTCGAAAAGCCAAGCACGACTCATCGCCTCATCTCCAAATGCTATTTTCATCATCTCGTAGGTTTCGCTGCCGGTTTTACCGAGCTTAAAGCATAAATTGATACAAATTCGCTGCTCCGTGTTTTCAGACATTTTCTGTTTTC
This sequence comes from Stegodyphus dumicola, assembly GCF_044657685.1. Lineage (NCBI taxonomy): Eukaryota > Metazoa > Arthropoda > Arachnida > Araneae > Eresidae > Stegodyphus > Stegodyphus dumicola. The sequence continues at coordinate 111,250,357 of NC_140768.1, forward strand.
GACGAACGCACGCAAACACTCCACATGAAAGAAGTCAGTGTGTCTAAACGGCGAGCTGTACAGAGCTGCCGATTTTTGTGAAACAAGGTGAAACATGCGCGTGCATGATGCGCACAGTCCCACCACTAGGGGGTTTTTTAGAATAAAAAGAATAAATTCAGTCTCGATAGTTTCTGAACAGCCCTCATATATTTGCTCGTACAAACGCCACGCAAACGTTTCAGGAAGAAAATTGACATATATCTTACTTATCCACAATATGCAGTCCTGATGACATTAGCAGGTTAATGATGTTGTAGATTCTCTGTCGTAGGGCTGGAGTTCTCAGTATAAACCATCTGAATGGGTTGATATTGGTGGAACTTTTCGGTTAGTGGACATTCCGTGACGTAGTGGTCAGGGCTTCCTTGGGCTCCGAAAATAAAAGGCCCAAGAGCTCGTGATGGCTCGGGTGAAAAAATACTTATGGAATGGGTTATGTCCACTGATATATCTAGTAAACTGTGCGGCAGAGCAGAGTCTATTTATGCAGACTTTTGGGAGAAAATCGTACGTATGAGGATATTAAGAGAGGCTGTTCGCAGAAAACGACCGGTGTTGTGGGCATCCTCTTGATGGATGCTTTATCATGACGGAGCCCCAGCGCACACCAGCAATCTTGGGCAGCAATTCCTGGCAAAACACGGAACCATCCAAGTAGCACATCCTCCCTACTCGCCGGACATGTCCCCTCCAGATTTCTTCCTCTTTCCCAAGATCAAAAACACCTTAAAAGGACACCGGTTTCAGGACATTGAGACCATAAAAGAGAATTCGTCGCAGCAGCTTCAGGCCATTCCAAAGTCGGAGTTCCAGAAATATTTCGAGGACTGGAAACATCGTTGGGCGAAGTGTGTTACTGCCAATAGAGCATATTTCGAAGGAGATTGACTTAAAACCTGTTTTGCATAATAAATTCAGTCTCGATACTTTTTGAACAGCCCTCATATACTTTACTCCACCAGCGACAGTGCCAACGAGTGCCACTAGGGCCAGAATTGCAGCAGGAAAAATAATTAATTAAGTAAGTAATTAAGCAGTGAGGTATATAAATATTCAAGCTTACATGAATTTATGTAATTTGCATAAACTACGATACATACGTACTTTATGTATCCAAGAATTATTGTATATATATAAGTGTCAACAACCATACTAAGTACTCATACCTAATGTATATAGGATAATGTAATCAACTAATCAAATGTTTTTATTGCAATCAAGTATTCAAGTATATAACCAGTATTTAAATGTATAAACGGTATTCATAACATAATTATGTATCTATTAGGTTTTTATTGCAATCAAGTATTCAAGTATATAACTAGTATTTAAATGTATAAATGGTATTCATAACATAATTATGTATCTATTATAACAACGCATGTATGAACTCAAATAACGCAAGCCCCAAATAATGAATGTAAAAAGATCTAATGTATGTCTTACCGTAATCAAGCTGTCAAGTACAGAACTAATGTATTCATGTAACTATATAATGTACCCCAATGTATTAATGTATTTTATTGATGTATCATATTTCATGCATTTAAGAATTATTATTATTGTTATTAGTAGTACTAGTATGACTATTATTAATATTAGCATTTGATATATTATTATTTTGTATGTAAATGTATTATTTTGTAGGTATGTGTATTATTATTAGTATTTGTTGATGTATCTAAGAATTAGGGCAACGTGCGCCCAAGAGCATCACCAGCGTGTTCTAACAGCTTATATCATGCAGCTAACGTACTCATGTAACATCATCCAGGTCCATGTTCGTTCATGCGGCTTCGCAGGGAAGCAAGTGCATTCCCGAGGCAGGCCTCTTCTGTACTGCCGGTTCAAGATAGTGCTCAAGATAGCGTGGGACATATGCCTGCTTACCTTTGTTAGACATCAGGTGTCTCCGTCCTCCGTCACCTGTAACTATAAATGTATACAGCCCTATGTAACTCTAACGAAAAATCAAAAATACTGGAAATTTCTAGGCGGACGTGCTAGCTTACGCATCTGAAGCTCTTTCTATTGCTTTGTGTTTAACGTTCTTGGTAGCAGTTTGAAGTGATAACAGTTGATTGGGCTTTGTCATACTGAGAAGGGGGGAGGGAAATTTTTCTGAAAAGTTCCAAAACTTTAAAGTGTTTTTTGGAAAACCAAATTTCATGAAGTTGTCATCTGTTCTGTGTGCATTCACTGCATTACGAAGCTGTACGCACATAACAGTATTGTAAATATTATGCTATACTGTAAATAGATGCGCACGTTTAAAATTGCTCTCTGATTTCAACATTAGGTACAGCTGTTCTGTTTTGGTGTATTTTCGAGTGTATGTAATGAAATTAAGTTATAGTAGAATTAGTTTCTTACTTATCACCGTGGTATATATACACTATACACGCGTCAACAGCTACCCTCGCCGTGTATCTTGGCATGTGTTTGAGTACACGTGTATGGTATACACACGTGTGGATTTTTGCACTGAACATTTAACTAAATAGTTTTTATCGTCTGTAAAAGTGTAAGTATTGGCTTATAGGCTTTTATTTTTTAGCATAAAATTTTTCTCTTATAAAATGCTTCCTTTTTACTATTCATGAACAGAATATATCTTATAACCGGTAAAATTAGCCACTGAAACTTTATCGCCAAATCGTAAAGTAGTTAATGAGTTGGAAACTTTTCGTGGGGGAAGGGGGGTGAATAATCACATAATGCCAGTAAAGATATCACAATTATCTAAACTTTTCTTAAGCTGGAATTTTGCTTGAAATTTTTTTATGTTTTAATAAACATGCATACTATATGGAAAAAGGAGACCCATATGTTAGGAAAAGTTTAAGTTTTATCATTTACAATTTATTAAGTAATGAATATCGTATATCTCTTCTGTGTTTCGCTAACTTTCTTAGGGATGTAACATGGAAATTGGTCTTAAGAAACACTTATGGTGTCACTGATGTTCAGATTTGAAACAACAGTGTATATTCTGAATACAAAAATAAGTTTCAATAATTGCTATTGTGTTTTTTGCCACTCTCAAGTGCTGTGTTGGAATCACGTTTTACTGCACCATGCGCGACCTACTATATCTATAGGCTGGAAGTAAAAATATTTTATTTCGAGCAGTGTTGCCACTGCTCCTTCCAAATATCTGAGTTGGTTAATCAAAAATCCATTAAATTCGCGAAAAATCTTAAATAAATCAAAATTCGATTTTCGAATTAACCATATTCGGTGGAGGACTATGTGTATTCAAAATTTGCTGGCTATAGGTGCCGTCATTTTGCCACAGTGCAATGGACTTAGAAACAATCATACAAACAGATTCTTCATTATTTAATAGCAGAGAAAAGATAAAAACGGGTGTTATGTTTTTTAGTCCAAAGGGGCAATTTGTCCAGAAGGATTATTAATTTCGTTTTGGCATTTTACCTTGATTCATGATAAGCGTTGTTTCACTTTTCAAATTATTGCCACCAAAGATTAGAACCCTGTATTATATCTAAAGAAATTAAATAATGAAGAATCTGCATGAATGTATGTATGTTTCTCTCATTGTAAAAAGTCAACGGTACGTAGAGCCATCCAATTTCGAATAACTCAAGTTTCCGCCCATATTTTGTAAAACTTTAACGAATTTTTGATTAACAAACTCAACGATTCCAAAGCGAGCAATGTCAAAACTGTCCCCCCCCCGAAAAAAAAATCCACATCGCGCCGAACTGTGTATCGGAAATTCTAAAGATATGCTCATTTGAAAATTATTTTGCGATATTGCTGTTGAACTGAATTTTATGGTTTAGGTGCGGAGAACGTGATATTTAATAAATAAAGGTAACACACAAAACGTTAAAAAAAAAAAAAAACGCCCCTTTGGACATAATGTAAAAGCTGAAAGCTTTCAGATTATTATTTTTTTTATTTATTTTCTTTAATGCTAATATTTTATATTATTATTACTCGCATTGCATTTTCACTCGCACAGTAGTATATACGTATGTTGACTTCTGGGGGGGGGAATATCCGTATTTGAAATAATACATCAGCTACTTGTTTTTAAAACGAAATTAAGAACATGGGTAAAAATGTTTTCATTCTCTAAAAGACGAATCAACTCTATATTCCAAACTCTCAAAATTTACTACTTTCTTTTTTACCCGAATAGCGAAAATTGCAAAATTTCTATCATAGTATCAGCCTTAACCACTTGCGCTACGATTAAACTTCACTGTTGCGGTGCCGTGCGCTACAATATAACAAGCGGTAAATTTACGCCGCTCCGCGTCTGCGAGTGCAATCCAGAGCTGTAACTCGAGAAATAAACTGTTTGAAATTAATCATTTCTTGACTCATTGGAGGAATGGTAATATATTTCGCAGAGAAAACCTTTTTTAATTAACAACGAGCTTATTTATTTAGCATTCTAAACATTACCAAAAGAATAACATTCCTTGAGTTATAAAGCTCAAAGCAATATATAAAAAACATAACTGTTGCCACAAAAAATCTACATTATTAAATTATTGTGTATTAACTGAGTTCGTGCACGTTCCTAAACATAAACAATCTCGTTGTTAGGCGACGTGTGCATCATGTTATTTTCATTTTTGCGATAAAGGCCTATCGACGTGGTGTTCACGTCGCTCGCGGTTTGAGACAAAAGCGTCTCGACGTGCGTGGCACGTCTTTTTGGCGCAAGTGGTTAAGAGCTCTGTCCGTCAACTCGGTCAAAGAATCTGAATACAATCGAAGATAGTCATGTTCTTTGGTTTAATGACCACATACTTCCTGTACAGAGAAGGCCATATTATATCGTTAGATTTCTTTATTGTGTCCATTTGTTCTAGATTGGGTGTCACACCTGTTTCATATAATCTTTGTTTAGAATTTGTTTATTTTATTTTAAATATTCATTTAATTTGCGTAATCAAGCGAACTTATTCCGCTCATTAAGCTGTTTGTAAATGTAAATTGCTAATAGTATTTTTCTTTTAATCATATTACAAGTTATTTCTCCCATTTTACCTCCTGCCAATCTGTATACGTAGGTAAGGGAGGTTATGCTTTTGGTACAAAAATTTAATAGTTTTCATTGCATAAATACGAATTAAGATTTTCTCAGTAAGTTTTGACTATGATGTCTGTATGTATGTGTGTGACGATTTTTCAGTCATAATAACTGATATTAAACTTTCAAAATTGTCTGTTTTCTATGTTTAAGCTTTCAATCATCATTCATTCTGTTTAGCTGATTAGATTTTGCATTAAATTGGACAATCAAAAGTGGAACTTTACTTGAAGGCCATAGCAGTTTTCAATTGAAAACTATGTTGAGTCATTAGGTATTTCTTGAAACGGAAGACGTGAAAAATTAACAATGCCCTCTCCGGGACTCGAACCTAGACCTCTCGAATACGCTCCGTGTGTACTACCGTTACATCACGAAGGCATGCAGAAAAGAGAGAAAAATACCTTATATACTTCCTCTTTTAAAGGGCGACTGGGGATTAAGGAACCCAATCGCTACATCCTGCTGGTGAAGAATCACCATTCACTATCTTTTAGTTCGGGCGCTACTGTAAGGTCATTTTAGCATTTTTCGAAACAAGAAAATCGTAGAAATCCGCAATGCCTTCGCCGGGACTCGAACCTCGACCTCTGGAATGCGCGCCGAGTGTGCTACCGTTACACCACGAAGACATGCAGAAAAAGGGAAGAAAATAAACTATATTAAAATATTATCCTAAACTTTTAAGTTTTAGTATCAATGGGAAGAATATATTTTTGCCTAAAATGGATAAACCGAAAGTGATACTTAATTTCTCAGATTTGATATTTAAAACTATAAGATTAAGAAACAACATATTAGATTTTGGCTGCATATGATGAACCACTGGAAGTGGTACTTTGCTTGGTACTCTTAGCAAATTTTCGTATTAAAATATAGAATCACCGTAATTTGTCAAATTGCGTCGGTAGGTGATGGGGTCCGCTATGTTCAGACCTAAGACAATGAATCACCTTCCAAAAACCTTGTGTTTTAAACGTGATTTCATGTTTCAAAAATGCTTATCTGTAGAGGTTTTATTGTAAAGGAAGTATGTTTTATTATGGAGTAAATAATGAAATTTATTATTTTAATAAAAAGAAATAATGGGGAATCCATTTGGTTATGTTGCTATAAATTTCGAAAAAAATATTTTTACCCGTGGCTAGTTAAACGTAAAAAATGTAATCCATAATTTTGTATTACAGACTTTTTCTGTTTATTGGAACACCCAATTAGATTTAGCTTACAAACGATCAACCGGAAGCGATACTTTACTTAAAGCTCATTGCTATTTAAAACATGGAATGGCGGAAGATAATGTGCTGAACACAACATTATTTTAATTTATTTACTTATTTTGGAATCAACTATGATTTTAAATTAATTGAGAATATCAGTCCCGTTATCAATCCGATTAATCGGAAATTGACTCTACTATCTTAATCGTAAATACTAAATAAAATCGCATACCATTATCCGTAATTTTCGATCGTGAACATTTAGCGGCATAAAATAAAATGTAGAAGTTAGTTATAAAAATAGTGAGAAATGCATATACGTGGACACTGAACCGAATTTCTTGAATTCTCTATTTAGTAAGCTTTCTCCGCTGAAAGAACACTTTTAGATGACTAACGATGCCTTAAGTTGATCGACTATATATATATATAAGCGACAGAAATGTATACGTAGTATATACTGAGGATAGATTAAATGTGGAGTGTAGATAGGAATTCGTCCCAAAAGCTCGAATTCCGCAAGAAATCGAAGCTATTTAGCCATCTTCGTCAATCGCCGTCTTCTCTCACTCTCTTCCCATAGTTGGAGGCATCGGATCAATATTCATCGGGGGGAGGGGTGCGAAGTAATCCTATTCGATGGGCCCAATGGTCGCAATGACCTCATCCGCCATTGTCGCGATGAGAGTGGACACGTTTCAATTTGCATCACTCAACGATTTCTGACCGGTAATCACTCCAAGCGCTGTATCAGTTTTTTTTCCCTCAAAATGGCTCGTTTCTCTAAACATTTGCATACGTTTATCAATCAGCAGTTTGTGCATCTGATAGTTTTGATAATTTTATTGGTTTAGAAGTCGAAAATACAGGCATTGCATTTAAACGTTCAATAAAAGGAACTGTATTTTCACTCAAAAAGCCAGTCTGTTCTGCCGACAAGATTGGAATACGAAATAAAGTTTTTAATTGCCCCATCTTTCCTGGATCGCCGCCTCTTTTTAGAGAATGTTTTTCTTAAATAGCCCTCCCTTTTGAATTTATTCAATGATTCCTATTTTTGTAATAAATATATCTAGGTTGTCATATGTATATATATTTGTGAGTGTGTAATAAGATGATTTGGTAACGAATTGGCGATGGTTCCCCGCATTGTTAATAGCTTGGAGAGGCTTTAATGCGTAGTTAGAAAGATGACACTCGAAGGCAGACGTGGCCTCTGATTTTGGAAACATGATAATGCACATAATCACTATGGGTGCGCTATGCATTCCACTTTTTTATACAGCTTACATTCCTTAAACAATTGACGGAACTGGAAAAATAAACTCTGCGTCGCTAACGGCAAGGCGATGCAGCGAAAAGAAGCAGAAGAGCGAAGAGAGGGGAAGTTGAGACGCAATAACTTTTTATACTGAATTCCATTTCAGATCACGTGACAGATTAATGTACAGATTTCATCGATAAGTGCGCATCAGAACTGCAGGGAGTTTAGTAAGAAAAATCATTGCTTTGTTATTTTTAGAATGAAAACGGAATTAAAGGGCTATTATTAATTTATTATTTGAAAGATAGATAGATTTATATTTTACGTATTCCCCCCTCTTCAAGAAGAAAATGGCTTAGTGAGAGAAAAGCTTATTTAGAAAGCAAATTATAATAAAAACTGTATGGGATTCCTTTACGTGTATAAGCGTATATTAAGATGTGAAAAGTTTGTTGAATGGAAAGATTGTTTTGTTATTCGAGATTTTAAAAGACATATTCAGTTAGTAGTTTTAAGAAATGTGAAATGTAGATGAAGGGCGTCTACAAGGGGCACACAGTGCATCAAAAAAGTGTTAGGACTTATTATTATTTTTTAACAAATTCTGGCAAACCTGTTAAACGGTAATTGACAGCATTTTTTATTATAGCATCTGATCTTCCTTCACTAGAAATATCGTATGCTTACGAACAGAATTTTCTATGCAATTAATCGTTTTCTTTGATCACTTGAGCATCTGCTGTTGTGAATTCGAAACCGGAACAAAGCAGTGCGATACAGTTTTCTTGTAAAACGGAAAAAGCAGCAAGAAAGACATTTGCAGTGTTGTTCAAAGCATAAGGGATTCAAGCATAACATGTTCCAGTATTTTCTTTAGCATAACATTTCGAGGTGAATCCAGGAATAGTGGTGGTGAAGAATCCCTTTCGCTCCTGAATGAACGAGACTAAAGGAAAAATTTGATAGTTGTTGCTGAATAATCGTCACCGTCTCTTTGAATAATGATTGATGAGAGACTGCTCATAAAATTGTCCTGAAAAAATGAAAAATTTATTCTAATTTTCTACTACACAACCACTGCCCTGCCACACCTTTCTATTCTTCTCAGGCAGTATCACTAGTAAAGTTATAAGGTATTTCTCCCGCCTTCTTAGCATGCCTTCGCGGTGTAGTGGTCAGAACGTTCGGCGCGATTCGAGAGGTCCGTCGTTCGAGTCTTGGCGAAGACTCATTTTTCATCCCTCTTGCTTCGAAATAACCTAATGGCTCTACAGTGGCGCTCGAATAAAAAAGGTGGTGGATGATGATTCTCCATCACCAGGATTTGGCGACTGGTTCCCCTAATCCCCAGTCGCCCTTTAAAAGGGGGACTATATAAGGTATTTCTCCCGCCTTCTTAGCGTGCCGTCGTGGTGTAGTGGTCAGCACACTCGGCGCGTATTCGAGAGGTTCAGGGTTCCACTCCCGGCGCAGGCAATGCTCATTTTTCATAGTTCCTGCTTCGAAATAACCTAATAAGTAGTATCAGTATCAGGTAATAAAAGTATCACAATTCTTAACAGTCCCCCTGGTTTCATTAGATTTGCACTTTCAAACAGTTTTCTCTTGACTGAAGTGAGGTAATTATTTTAATATAACTCTGAAGAAGGAAATCTTAATCAGAGTATTTCAGAACGTATGTTCTGCGATGGAATCAAGCAGCTGTATGAATATGCCCAAGCGTATAGACTTATAAAGATAGTTTATTGAAAGCTAGTATAAGATATCTTTTCCCCTAACATTCGGTTTTGTACAAACTTCGCTCTTTATAGGGGCGCATTCTGTTATTAAGCTTTTTTCTTTTCCCTTAAACATTGCGTTTATATATGAAAACTTGTATATATTGCTAGAGTCTAGATTTATCAACTTATTTTCTTCAATGCCATTCAAAGCTGAGTGAGTTTACTTTCCACAAATACCAAATAATGTTATCACTAATTTTATTCGCGTAAGTGTGTAAAAATTATTGTTTTGGAAGATCTTTATTATTCTTTTGACTTACAAACGTTTCATCGGTGAAAGTTCACTGAAATAAATATGTGAAATAGATCTTTTTTTTTTTTTTTTTTTTTTCTTGTTGTTGTTGTTGTAGTATTATTTTATAATTTTCATTAAATAAATAAAAATGAAAATAAATAAAAATGAAAAATCATTTATTTTCTTTTTCATTTTTATTTATTTTTTGTTTGTTTGTCTTTGTTTCGTTTTAAGTGTTTGTTATTTTTTAATTTTTGTTTCTCTTTTCATGTTCAGCAAGATGATGGCTTTCGATCCTGATTTCCCGATCCCAGGAGGCACAAACTATAATCAAGGGTAGGTGGGACAAAACTATTCGCTCTCTCCTCCGCTGGCTCATTCAGTATGGGTGTGCCTCGCGGCCGTAAACCGATGTGCTTGTTTTCATATTTTTTTGCATCTTGCTTATGACCGCATTTGCGAATTTCATTATTGATCAAAATAAATCCATGGTGTCCGAAAAATAAAAGTGGGGTTTTGTGCTTTATTAATGGTGACATGTAGTTCAATATGTTGGGGCATTTGTGTTCCCTTACTCTTTTGCAACGCTGAAAACACAGTCAATCCTAATGTCCAGTACCAATCAGGTTTAATGTTTCCCCTCTGTAACATTAAAATTATGTTTTTCCGTACTTGTTTAATCAGTTGTCAATCGTTCTTTTGTCGTTGTCTGAGTACTTGCCGTATTGTAAAGTAAGGCAAGCACTTAAAATTACATTTTTAAATACTTACGAGTAGTAGTTATAATAGACTTCCAGTCTATCGTAAGACCTACTCAGGACAGTATGTTTGAATGGTGATTGTTACTATAGTAACAAGCCTTATATATTTCAAGTAGGAGTGAGTGCCTTATACATTTCAAGTAGGAGTGAATCAGATGACTGTTTATTGTGCTGTTACTTTTGTCGAGAGTTGGCCGCGGAAAAGACGAAACAATGTTATAATGTGTATTTTATTTAGGGCAAAGCTCAAAAAACGTATGTTGCCAAACGTCATTAAGTGCATCAAAATGGCAAACTTAAATGCAAGTTTTCAAGACACTTTTACGAAAAATGGATTAGGATTCGTTTCTATGGCAACAGACTACTGAAGACGCTTTTTCGGGAGTTGTTCTTGTGGTAGACATACTGGCTATACAGGAGTCGACATTTCTTTGTCTTGTTTACCGTTAGCCATTTTTTTCTTACTCTTTCTGCATCTTGCTGTTGTTGACTGCTGCTGCTGTCTCTACTGCTGTCGACATCTATCGTTGCAATCCATCCCGGACTCGTTGAATGAATTGCTAACCATTCCTTTGTCGTTACCTGAGTACTTGCCTTACTTGAGTGGACCATTCCTTGCCTTTTTTTTTTTTTTTTTTCCAGCGCCACCGCTCCAGTTCTAGCTGTTATTCTGCTTCATAGTCCTATTGGTATTGATATTGGTTACTACAATCCACCCAAGGAAAGAAAATGGAAAACGACAATATATAAGAAAAGATTTACTGGAAAAGCGGTCACTTCGATGAAGTAGGCAATTGATCTTTTCTGGTAGTTTACTACTTAAGGGAAAGGAGTATTTTTCGTGAAGTCAAGCGTTTCGAAGAACAGATTCTGAAATCCGACCGATGCGAAAAATCAAAGCTGTCCTAGGGTCCTACTGCGTCGTCTTCTCGTAAAGAGCTCCAGCGCTTATTTTAGTAGTTGTGCAATTCATGTTAAAGACTTATTTTCCAGGAAGGTGACTTGTTGACAAAATAATGAAACTTACCGCAAAAGAGTCCATAATCCAAACCAACTTTCGCTTGATTAAGGTATAGAGGCTTGGCATGGAACACTAAAGGCATGGAGCCCTGCTACTTCGTCTTGAGTTTCATTCTTTTTATATGAAGGGTTGCCTAGTTCATTTTTTGTCATTTTTCCCTCTTGTGTAAACGTTAAATACTAGCGAGTTTTCCACGAAATGTTCTCTGCGAAAGTTTACCTCACTTAGAAAGTGATTCGGGAATACTTTACTATAATCAGTAAAGCTATATTGGTACACTGTATGGTATCGTCCTTTAGTGTTCACGTGAAAAAACCGCTTTGGCTTGCGTGCATATTTCTGTCATACGCATACGCTATGCGTTGTTCTGTAACCAGTTACGGAAGATTCATTTGACAAATGTACCCAATTCAACAATATCAGAGTGCTGTTTCTCGTTGCAAATCACAGTAGCAGAGCTCGTTTGGAAATCGATTCGATGTAGCCATTGCTAACTGTGTCAGTGCTTTGTTAGCCAAATGCCTCGTAGAACGCATTTGGTGTGAATTGAAAGTCCGGATTTCGATTCATTGCACACAAACGAGGAAGAATATCTTCACTCATGGTGGTGCTTTTTTATTTATTTATTTATTTATTTTTTATTCTTCCCAACGATCATTTGTATTACGAGGCGTATTCGGAAACTAAGTATCGTTTTGGAAAGAAAAAAAAAATAGTAAAACAGTTTTTTCGAATCCAATTTTATTTTTACATGAAAATACATGTCTTAAACTATTTTTCAACATAGTTTCCGCCAATGATCAAACACTTGTCATAGCGGGTGACCAGTTTTTGTATACCATCGTCAAAGAAACTTCCCGCCAGTTTCGATAACCAAGACTCCACAGCATTTTTCGTGTCATCGTCAGTTCCAAAGCGCTTGCCACCAAGCTCGCGCTTCATGTGCAGGAACAAGTGATAGTCGGACGGCGCCAAGTCCGGGCTGTACGGCGGGGGATCGAACTGCTCCCAATGAAACTGTCGAATTAACGATTGAGTGACACCAGCAGTATGGGGCCGAGCATTGTCATGGAGCAACACAGTTCCTTTACTGAGCATTCCTCTTCGTTTGTTTTGAATGGCACGCCTTAGTTTTGTTAAAGTCTCACAATATCGTGCCGCATTAATGGTTTCACCTCTGGGAAGAAATTCAGTAAGCAAAACGTCTTTCCTATCCCAGAAGACAGTGCACATGATTTTTTTGTGATGACATTGTCACTTTGAACTTTTGTTTTTTCGGAGAATGAGTGTGTCTCCACTCCATCGGTTGTTGTTTCGATTCTGGTGTGAAATGACACACCCAAGTTTCATCACCTGTCACAGTTTGGTTTAAAAAGTTTTCTCCCTCATCACTGTACCGCGTGAGAAATGTCAGGGCAATACCAAGTCGCTTTGTTTTGTGAACATCAGTGAGCATTTTTGAAACCCATCGGGAACACAGTTTGCGATAATTCAAGCTGTCAGACACAATTTCGAACAAAACAGTACGTGAAATTTGTGGAAATGCCTCTGAAAGAGTTGTCATTATGAAGCGTCTGTTCTCATGAATTGCTTCATCAACTTTCCTTACCAAATCATCGGTGACAACAGAAGGGCGTGGACATTTGTTCGACCTGCATTAAACATTCTTACCCACTTTCTCACCATTCCATCACTTATCGCGTATTCACCGTAAACTTCTGTCACTTGACGATAAATTTCGGCCGGTTTAACATTCCTCGCGTTCAAAAATTTAATCACGGCACGAATCTCACAGTCAGCGGGAGAACTAATTGTCTTAAACATTTTGAATGTGCACAGCAAACTGAAAACACAACATAGAGCAACCAAAATGGCGACAATTGAAAATCAGTGAACAAGAAAGACTAATGCTCATGCGCGGGACGCCTACCACAGCGCTGCGACGGCGCTAGAATGAAACGGTGCTTAGTTTCCGAATACGCTACGTAGAAGGGAAGAACGTTGTCAGTATAATTGCAAATAACGTGCTTATTTGCTGTGGTTGAGCAGTATTCGATGCATCAACGAGTAAAGTATTCCAATATGCAACGTTTTCAAGAAGATTTAATTCTTGGCAAGCTTCACGATACGTGGTACATACTTGACCGTTTAGTATTGTCAGTTTTTGGAAGAGTGTTGGTCAACGTATGTTGATTAACAGTAATAGCAAGTAAATGCATTCTAAATTGTCTGGATGAACAGTGTACAGACGGCCTAACGCATCAGTCGAATATGAATTAGGATGTACTGTAACTGCTTTACCTCGTTTGCGACATTGAAATTTTTTCGTTGGAGCATTCCATGTGTAGTATTTTGTCACTTCAGAGTAAGGTAGCGTCTTTCCAATCATCTCATCCACACTTAATGAGAAAAATGTAATTAACGTTCTTGGCGGTGGTGTCAGTACTCTTGCACGTGCATTCTTCTGTTTCTATCCATTTTTAAGGTGCACTGCCAAATTAACAATTGTTTCATTGCGTCATACTTCTTCATTACTATTAATGTAGCGTCATAATTGATATTGGTCGATTTCATTAATAGATTAAACTGCCATATCGTTTCATTTGACTTATTTGCAAATGTACTTAATCGGTTTCGCGGAATTGCAATACTCAACATTGATACGTGTTCGAGAGTAATGGGGAATACGGTCCAATACAACAATTATGGACGTCAACATCATTGATTCGTACTTTTAATGTATTGGATTTGCCGCCATCTTCAGTTGGTCGTCGACTATAGAGTGGATATTCATCATTAACAGTGGCAGTATCGGCAAGTAAGTCATTTGGTTATTGTTTCGTGCATTTTCCACCAGACTTGCATAGTAAATTGTTGTTGAGTAAGCCACATGAGCATAATCATGTTTTTTTGGTGACACTTTAAACAAGCCCGGATCAATATTGACATCTGGATTTCCGCTGAGATAATTTGATAGTTTGATCTAGTGTGACTTTTTCGATGCACCAAATCAAAATGTGTGCATGGGGCAATCCTCTTTTGCCATTCAATGGAAAACATCCAACAACGTGTCTGTTCTTAAACATGATGCTTAACAATGAAATCCATCAAAGATTTCAATTTTTATTTGAACGCATGTGCGGAAATATGACGATCCGATGATGATTGCCCAGTAAAAAGTTCTTTTATTTCATCCACACAAAAATGTACATAAATATAATGAACAAATCTGGGGGCGGCCCATACGCACAAACATATGTCATTGCATCTTGAGCATGTGCCGTGGAGTTCCTGTAAATATGGGGCCGGAAGTATGAGCATTTTTACTTGGTTTGATTTAATAGAATGCATAGGAGTTGTTCGGTTTCGACTTTCGAATGCATATCGGTGTATTGATGGATTAATTTTCAGCGTTTTCACGAATTATCAGTCGATATGAATAGTAATTCATGTCACTGACTTTCTTGTTCGTTTCCTCATCTGTTGTCATTGATACATCATTTCTCAAATTGATGCTGAATAGATATCCATCTTCCGCCTGCCAAAATAAAATCGGATATTGTAATCCCTTTTGTGAGTGATGAGTTTCTGAGACTTGAACATCACCATTTCTGCGGTGAAGAATTATATCAGCAAGTTAATTTCTTCGCCATTTATAGCAATCGCCACTTCATCGATTGTTGGTGCATTGTAATATCTTAATATCTTTCGTGTTGGTCGACAGGTGTTTTGTCTGCTCTAACTACAACTTTGTAGTTATCAGCTGGCATTTGTTCAAGGGCCGTTCTGAACAATTAAATTAATTCGTTATGTTGATCAAATAAAGTTTGTAATCCAGCAACAATTTCCCGTTCGACAACTTTGAGCGATTAGCTCATCAGGGTTTCCGATGAAATACATTTGAAGAAATTTGTGATCAGCATTCGGCAGTTGTAGCACTCATCCTGCACGATGATAAATTTTCCCTTTGAATGTTGGCATGTTCGCTCACGATTATTTGTTGCACCCATTTTTGCATCATGTTGCTTGTTTGTTTCTGAAGCTCGTGATGCCATTTTCTTTCATTCTTGAGATGTAGATTGAGCAATCGATTTTCGTTTTGGTGGCATAATTGATTTTGCAGCGAAAGTACTGCTTTGTGACACTATTACAAATTCACTTTGCAAAAAGAAAACGCGTGTGATATAATAACACGCACGTTATTGTGTACCTGTTAATGCGTGAAAAATTAAATATTTTACGCTTTTCTGAACGATGACATACGTTAAATTATTTTAATTTATGCAGTGGCAACACATTTCTCTTAAATAGCAGAGTCTGTATTTAACCTGAGTGGAATTTTGTCTTCAATTTTTAATCTACCAGGTAACCAAGAAAGTCGATGCGCTTTTCGTGCTCATCATAAATGGCTCACAAAAATCTTAAAACACATTATTTTGTTCTTCGAGATAATCATTTTGGCTTCAGTTACATGTGTCTAACGTGATACAAGCTTATAAACGGTCATTTTGAAAAACCCCATTTTTCTGGAGTCTAAAAATCATGATTTTCAGCCTTTGTGACATCGTCGCGTTTTCGGAACTGCTGTCCCACAGATGGTTGGTTATCCATGCCTAAAAACAGGTAATGGAGCGATGTCCGGGGATAGGGTTGGCTGAGGCAGAACTTTCCAGTGTTTGGATCAACTCTTTGATCGCTTTTGCTGTATGAGGTCTGGCATTATCGTGCAAGAGAAGTACCCACCCCTCTTCCGTTGACAAGTGCTGGCTGCTTCTGGTGCAGTGTAGCTGAAACGTTTTGCAACTGTAACGAGTATACCTCGGCTGTTATGGTTTTTACGCTTTCTAGATATTCAGAGTGAACTATCCCAGCCCTGGTCCACCAAACACTCAGCATTACCTTCTTCTGGTGAATGTCCGGTTTAGCAGCGCGTAAGATCGAACCAGAAGACGGCCGACGATGTTTCGTCTTCTTGTTATCATACAATTATCCATTTTTCATCATATGTTAGGGTTTGGTCCAGGAACGAAGCTTTATTATAGCGCGACAGCAATGACAAGCAGATGCTCAACCGCTGGAGGTTGTTTTCCTCGGAACAAGACATGAAAAACCCATTTGCTTAGTTTTTATGTCATCCCAAGGTTATGAAAATGTGATCGAATGGTTTCGTCAAATACTTTAAACCTCCGTTCAAGATTCTGGCAGGTTTCATTTGCTCCTCCAGCTGGACTTTGTCGAGTGTAGATGGGTGAGAAATACAAGGCTTGTTTTTAAGTCTCTCGTCTTTGGCAGGAAATGGGCTGAACCACTTTTGAGCAGTCTGTTCACTCACTGACGTATATCCAAACGCGGTGCATATTTTTCTAACGGCCTCCGTAGCTTTGTTTCCTAATTTGTGCTCGTAAAGCAAAATAGGCCTGAAAAATCTCCTTTTCCTGCGACATGTTCTTTCGACCACCAGCGGCCGAGCGGTGAACACTAGTAGTTCGGTTCGAGGTTGGAGTCCCGTGAACGGGCTGGCTGCAGGGGTGTTTTCGTGGTTTTCCCCATGTGTAACGTGTGTACGAGCCGGTTTCCCTTAGAAAGTCCTCCACTATGGCATCCCTCCCCTTAGGCAGATAGCCCTCGAGGCTTTGCCGTAATTAAATAACCTAACCTAATCTAACTTACAAAACCGATAGCGAAACGTGCGATGCACTGAACAACTCTCTACTGTATCAGGTTTGAAAGGAATGTAAACAAACGGCGTCATCAGAATCACTTTGACTACACTAACGCGCCAAAAGTAATTCTTCTCGAAAAACCGCACGAATATTTTTGATTAACTTATACTTCCTGATGAGATACAGAGTTCAAATTTTGTATACACAAAGTCTTTATCGATGCGAAATGGCTTTTTCAAAGTTCGAGTTAGTTTTTTTTTTTTTTTTTTTTTTTTTTTTTTTTTTTTTTTTTAATGCCTAAACAATTTTTCGCATACATCTTCGTTTACCGGAACTAAAGCATATCAAAATTTTACCATTTGTATCATTGACTGCGGGGGGGGGGATCTTTTCAATGAAACTTGTATGAAAATCTTAACCAACATTTTGAATTTCCCCATTTTTTGGACTATTTAAAGTTTATACTTTTGAAATTTCAACATCTAAAAATGTATCGGATATAAAGTTTTAAAATAAGCTATTATTTGCCTCCTTTTTAAATAAAAATGATAAAAAAAGTATTATTTGTGTGATTTTCTGCATACTATAAAAAAAGTCTGTTGCATTTTGAAGCAGAGGAAAGAAAAATATTTTTTTTATTAAAAAAGTTATGTTTCATTCTTCTTTTTAAGTCTCATTGTTTGTAGAAACATTGTACCTTAACATTTCAGTAAAAAGACTACAAATACGAAAAGGAATTTTTGTCTTAAAAATTTCATATCAAATCAAACTACCTGCTACAGTTTAAGTAAAATTATAGGAGAAAAAATCGGCATATGGTTAACAGTAGCTATATATATCGATTAAAATTGTTTTCAGCTTTTTAGAATTAGTATAATTGTTAAATGGGTCATCTAAATGCAATTTCCGTGTATTAAGAAACATTTTTTCTCTCCGCATTCGCTCGTGCTTCAATAAATCGAGATCTTTTTTAATGAAATTTAAATATTCAGACAGTAATTGGTAATTTTTATCAGTATAATATATATTGAATATAGTTATTATATATCAGTTATATCATTATAGTTTAAATAGGAATTGGTCTTATTTGAATCAATTTTTGGTCTTGTTTCAATCAGTAACTGGGAATGTAACAAAGAATTGTCTATTTTTTATAATAGCCATTTTAATTTCTTCATTATTTTCCGTCGTCAAGATATTAATTCGCCATCGACTATGTTAATAAGTAATGATAGTGAAATCAACCTCTTTGTGGCATTCGTTTTCATGCCTTAAATATGTGTTTTAAATCTGATAAATATGCTAGAAAACAAGTTGCTCGTAAAAATGAAGAACTTTTTGGACTAACTTCTGAACAATGGCCTATTTAAAATGGTTTCAAGATGGTCATTATTGGGAACAGTGGCGTCCGAGTTAATTTAAATGCCACTGGAAAATGGTTCAGAGACCCGCCCTAAATCGGAAGCGAATCACAGAAAGGAATCGCACGTTAAAATATTTCCTGTGTGCTCTTTGCTCCAGTTTTCAAATAATAGAAATATTCTTAAGTCATGAATATGGTAATTGATATCTTTTTTATTCTGTGGAAAGACGGAAGAAAGAACAAGAATTAGCATTAAGGGTTAACATTTAAGAATTTTAATGAAAAGTGTTTAGATGCATTCAGATTTTCTTTGACTGCTGTGCTCAAGGTATTCGAAAATACAACAAGCATTTTTAATTCCATACCTGTAGTTTTGCTGTTACTAATTCGAGTCATGGTTTGCAAAACGTATATTTTATTATGCACGAACATTCAACAATTACGCATGAACTTCAGCCTGAAGAGAAGTACATTCTGTAGCCTATTTTAAAGCTTCCCGTTCGCATATTTCACAAGTGCACATCTGTGCAGCCACCGAGGGAGTGGCTTCTAGGATGGACCAATGAGCATCCAGTAATATTTCTGTCATGTCACATGACCTTTCGTGCTTTAAGATTTAAGCAGGATGGTTGAAAATATTCTGCCAAGCAATTTTCTGTACAAAATAATTAAAGTATCGTCGATTACTTCTGAAACTTTCCATTGCGAAGTTAGATCAAATATAGGAAATTATGAAGATTTCACTACCTGGTTGAAATATATACAAATACATGTTATATACACTTCGCAAAAATATCGATGTGAAATATTAGTTAATAAGTGGTAAATAAGATGAAGGAAGAAATATGTGATAAACATTTGAGCCCAAATGCAATCTTTACATAAAACTATGTGTATGAGAAAAAATATTTACACCAATTATGTAAATAGAAGTCAGCACTTTTTATTGCAGTCTGTATGAAAAAGATGTTCTATAATAATAACCAATGCAGAATTTTATTCAAAACGAACTTTACTAATTTGCATTCGTATACATTTAGTGCGTTAAATTTCGCATTTAATAAATGCTCACTCTTAAATGTACTGTCTACACAAGATATACTCATCAAACAAAGTGAATTTATCGTATTCACAACGAGTATTTTCAATTTATTCACATATAATTTTTAATGTTAACAACAGATATAATCAGATCATATGTATTCTGAATCTTACATTTTAAAAATAAAAAAAAAAAAAAAAAAAAAAAAAATGCACGCACTGAAGTAAGAAAACACTAGATTCATTGTAACACTTTGTCATTCTCAGCTCAATTTAAAAAAATATACACTTGAATTCTCTTAATCCACATAATATGTCGTGAACATCAATCCTAATTAATATTAATGCGTGATAAAAATCGCGAAAGTGAAATGTCAGCGATTAATCAAACTCAGAAAACGAAAGCGCTATGAGATTTTCTACTATTACGCCATACATTTATAACTGCTAAACAAAAGCAAATTAAAACGTAAACAACATACACTCACATGCACGAAGATTTAGCGTCACAAGAGCAATAGCAGCTCATTGGTCCATTTTCGAAACTCCTCCCTCAGTGGCTACTCTGATGTGCACTTGTGAAATATGCTTCCCGTTCTAATCGCTGCCATGTGTTTCTGTGTAAATCTTGAATCTTCTTTTTAAAGCGTCAGTGTCACTAGAAGTATATTATATTAAAGTTTCGATTAAAATTAGTACAGATACAAGTACGAAGAGTTAGCTAGTTAAAGAACATCTATGAAATTTTGGGATTACGTTCCTACAAAATCGGAAGTTAAAAGAAAGCATTCTTACTGCTGAATATACAGTTCTTCCGAAGATAAGATAATAACGCATGGAATGTTCACATAACTGCTTGATTCCAATGTAGATCTTATCTTTTAACCGTTTGCACGGCCAGCCGCCTACAGTAGTTATCGTTTAAAAAAAAAAAAAAAAAAAAAATGAAAGTTTTCAAATTTTATATTATGCCCAAAGGGGCTTTTTTAACATTTTTATGTGTTAAATGTATTTATTAAATATGTTCTTCGAACTTAAACTATAAAATTCAATTCAACAGCAGTATTACAAAAAAAAAAAAAAAAAAAAAAAAAAAAAAAAAAAAAAAAAGAAACCTCGCGCCTAAAATATCCGTGCTTGAAGATGCACGCGATGTTAATGGAACGCTTTGAAATCGTTGAATTGTTATTCAAAAATTCGTTAAAGTTTTACAAAATATGAAATAGACTATAAAACAAATACCAAATTTGGGCTTCCAGATGCCCGTATTCATGTGGAGGGCTACATCATTCAGAATTTGATGCCTAGCTTATTTTTTCACAATGCGAGAAACATACATACATTCATGCAGATTCTTCATTATTTAATTTCTTTAAATATAATGCAGGGCTCTAATATTTGGTGGCAACAATTTGAAAAGTAAACCCACATTTAAAATTTTCCCTTGAATGTATTATTAATTTAATGCATTTAAATTTTTATCAAGTAAATAATTTATTAAAATAACTGTTCATATGATTAAAAAATGTGTTTACAGTTTCTTAAGTAAGCTAAATTTAAAAAAAAAATACACTTAAAATATAATAATTTGCTCAATGACAACATTCTGAGAAATGTATGTGCACGAGGAAGATAAAGACTTTTTTGTATGTTTCATGCGTAGGCAACATTTGTTAAGGCAACTGCATGCATGACAGAATAATGTAAAGTAAAAATAACAAACGAAGGAATAAAGAGAGAATGGAGAATTAGTATAAATGGAGTAAGCCTCCTCCGTATGCCCCGTGCAATGAAATTTGAGTCCTGAAACGTCACGGTATGGATGTCACGATTTATCATACCCGCTGCCATAGGCGAGCTTCTACTTGTTTTGTTTATATTTTAATCGGTGTTATCTACATGTTAACTTTCATTTTTGAATGTGTATAAGTCTGCCATTCTCATTTTAATGCTTAACATAAATGATTTTCTCCTTAGTGAATAGAAAAATCACAAATATTCCAAATAATTGTTTCAAATTCAATAAAATATAGGTACACGAAAATGTATAAATGGTATAACTATATGACATGATAAAACCCAGGCAGCACGTCTCCAAAAATATACGTATAATTTTGGTGAAATAAGGGTATGGTATTTTTTGCACGTTACTTTTACGAAATTTATACGAATGAAAAAGACTGAAGTTACTGTTAACTCTTGATCGTTATTTTTACGAAAATTATACGAATCCGAATGTACTGATAAAACTACCGCCATGATGGTATATTTTATTCGTCACTTTTACGCATATTATACGAATCCGAATGTTCTGAAAGAAACTATTGCCTTTATGGTATATTTCATTCGTCACTTTTACGGATATTATACGAAGTCTAAAAAGATTGAAAATGAAGTTTATTAATTCAAAATATTTAGTGTATTTCTGGCATTTCACTTTGTTTTCCTTGTCCACGAACATGAAAAAAGGGGCATTCATATATGAGGCTAAAATTTTTCTATAAATTTTAACTTGTAAGCTAAATCTTTACGTGCATTTTTGCAAAAAATTATATTTTCTTAATTCAAACATCTTCAAAATAACTTATTTATTTTCTTATATCAAATTTGTTATTTTTATTCATATCAACACTTATATTAATTTACACAATTTAATTTCTTTTATGAAAATCCTATTACCATTTAACTGGAATAATTAATTAATTTAACTGTATATTAAATTTGTGTACTTACTGAGTTTGGTACAATACTCTCCTTATTTTATTTAGCAAATGTGGGCAATTGGATTGGAATAAGACTAGCAAATCTTTCATGTCGAGGAATAGAATAATAAATACAGCAGAAGATGCTCGAAAACGTTTAACTTCTTGAACAATAGTTTAATGTAGACCAAAAGATCATTAATTAATCAAAGATATACTAATATTTTTATTTAATAATAATAATAATAACTCTACGAAATTGCAAGCTGAATCCTGATATTTTACATATATTTCAGTTCCTTTAATCTTTGTTATAAAAATCATATGAGGCTAATTTTTTTAAATTTTGTTTAATGTACGGAAAAAATGATATAGCGATTTTAATAATTTTTATATGATGAAAAAATTAATAAATAATGTAAATAAATAATTATATTATATTTTATATTTTTCCTGAAACAGTTAAAGACATTCTTAATATGGAGATCTACAGAATAAGTACAAGGGTCCAGTTAAATGAACTCAAAATTTGCATAGTTAATTTTACGCTATAAAAATTAACCGGATTTACGATTATACACTGAGCATGCGCATATACAGACATTTCTATTTTTCGTAGAAAAATTTAATTATCACCTTAATACAGAGATGCTGTGAATATAAATTTATACAATGCAAAAGTAAGTTTATTTCATATGCTAATTTAGAGGCTTTCTTAATATGTTTAATTATAAAGAAAAAAAAAGCGTTGCAATTCTTGTTCACTGACCAATGGCAAAGCAGACACTTTCTACTTCCGGTTGTGGCGGGATATTTGTGAAGTCAGCACTCAGCAATGGTGGTCGAAAAGAATGGTAAAGTCGCAAAGAATACTGTTTGTTCGTGGATTGGCGTTTGTGACAGAATCCGTCGAAGTTACTAATTATTTGAAGAAAGTAAGTGAATATTTTATATTTTCAGTGTTTAATACTCGTACTTTTTTCACCTATATAAAATTTTATAAATAGCGTCTGTGTAGGAAATGTGATTTTTCTTTTGTGTACGTGCCTAATGATTCATTTTCAGGATTTGGTACTGTTAAATTTTGCACTAGTCTGTTTCTTACTGTTTGTGTCACTCCTTTTTGTATGTGTCTCACCTTTTTATAGTTATATTATTTTTACTCAAACGTTTTAATATTTATCTTAAAGCATACTGTAATTAAGCAGGAAATAGCTTTTAATGGAAAAAGAAAGGCAATATTAACATGACTAATTGTTCAGAAATCTGTTATGGAAATGTTATCTACCTTATGCCAAAAAATAAAGCATGTAACTTTCATTTATTTATGAAATTCAAAATTTTTTATTTGCTTAGTGCTTTCCCTAAAAATAATTTAATTTCTTATTTTTGAATTTAGTTTTATAAATTTGCTTTAATATATAATCTTTAACTCAAAGATATTGTGCTATTAAAAAAGGAAACTTTATGCCATAGAAACACAGGTACTTTGTTCCAAATCTGTGTTCATTTTTTTTTTTATATATATATACTGAAATTTTATGCACTAGTAATTACTGAAATATATCCTTTCATGAATAATAAGTAAGTCCTAAGTCCTTTCATGAATGCATTTCTTTTTTGTTTGTTTGATTTTGTTGTTTTAAAAGATCTGCCATAGTTAAAGAAAGAAAATAAAGTAAGAATGCTTTACTTTCAGTTTTGAATAAATTTATTACTATTTACTGCAGCTTCAAGTTTCTCTAAACATAATTTTCGAAGTCAAAACTTGATAGTTATGTTGATTATTAGATTTGCATGAAAAAATTTATTGAAAAATTAGTATTTGATCTAAAATACCTTAAATTATTTGAATTATATTTTACTAAATCATGTATTTTGATATAACTAGATAGTTAAAAAAATTTAAATTGTAAATGTGCAGAAATGCTTATATAAAACCAAGAAATTGTTTATATTTTTGTTGCTTTTTCCCTTGTAAATTAATTATATATATATATTACAGTCTGGGGAGTCAGCACCCTGCTGAATTGTAGTAAACGAGATGTCCAATCTACTAGACCATCAAAGATGCAGATTTGGATTTTCTATTTCATAGTTATTGAAATCATAATGGTATGTTTGTTTAAATTAGTACTGTTTATGAATGTGATAAAAATAAATTCTGATAAGATAAGAAATTATTTATTTTCTGTTAATTATGAACTGTAAATAATGTAACCAATTTTCTTCATAGTATATTTACTAAACTCTTTTTTTTTTTTTTTTTTTTTTTTTTTTAATAAAAGGGAGGTAGTCTTATTTATACAATTCTTGCAGAGATACCAAGAAATAAAACATTTCAGGAATTTTCACTCAGTATATCTTGATGTGTAAAATCGTGTTGTTCAATGCCATATTACTTTTTCACAGGAAAGTAATTTTATTGATCTAACATATGCATAAATCAAACTTTTTTAAGAATGATTACAGTTTCTAAGCTAACTTAAAATTTTCAGATTTAGAAAATGTATGTTTAATGTAGCATTAGTTTTCCATGGAATAGAAAAGGTTTTCAAAATGTTCAGTTGTTAGAGGGAAATAATATAAATGAGATTGTCCTGATACAGTTTCAGCTGGAAATGAAACTGAATTTTCGGATAGTGAAGATTTCATTTAAGAATTCTGATAAAACTGATTAATGTAAATCCTCTGCATTTAAAAATTCTAATAAAACTGATTAATGTAAATCCTCTGCATTTAAAAATTCTAATAAAACTGATTAATGTAAATCCTCTGCATTTAAAAATTCTAATAAAACTGATTAATGTAAATCCTCTGCATTTAAAAATTCTAATAAAACTGATTAATGTAAATCCTCTGCATTTAAGAATTCTAATGAAACTGAATAATGTAAATCCTGTGATTCATGTAGGTATTCTTCTGTTATCAGGACCAGATTCAGAAATGTGTGTTTATATGCATGCATTTTTAAATGTAGGTGCTCGTGTGTGCATGTGTATATTCTTTATGTATGTATGTGTATACTTTACACATATATGCGCATACATGCATATACACATGCTTACATATCTACAGTGGAACCCTGAGATACGAGTTTAATTCGTTCCAGCATTCAACTGGTATAGCGAATTTCTCGTATCTAGAAACAAGCTTCCCCATTGAAAATAATGGAAATTCAGTTAACCCGTTCCACACCCCAAAAAATATCAACATTTTAATATCAAGTCAATTTTTCCTAATAAATAACACTGGTAAATAATATAACAATGGTTTAACTTTGTTACCAACATTTTAACTCATTCTCATTAATCCACACCAACAACAGCTTCTCAACATCTAGGAATACTTTTATGGTGCTTGGAAGCAAGGATAATTCCTTTGGCTACATCAGGTTTCTTAATTTCTTCCTGCTTCTTCAGAATAGTATAGATTTTCGATGTTGAAAGACTGCAAGTCTTTGCCAATTCCGTCACCATGCTTATGTTTATCTACGATTTCTTTCTTGATATCGACGGCCATGGCCTCCTTATTTTTTTTTGCAGCACTATCTGAGGCAACAATCTTCTTGCGAGGCATCTTGAAATAATTATTTTCACGTTAAATGTCAAAACAATTAACTTGCAAGTGCACAAACGCGTATATAAAATAACACTGAGTGATCTGACGAGGGGATTCCCCGAGTTGAGCCGGATAGGGAAATGGCGCCACCCATACCAACAGCCTGGCTCATTGCTCATTACTCGAATTAATCTTGTATTTTGCTCATACTTTCCTCGTATCTCGAGGTTTCATTGTACATTTCTGAATCCCGTCCTAATAACGGAGGAGTACCTTTGCCAGTATTGCAACAGAGCTAGAATGAATTATTGTGTTAAATATGTGGAAATTGCATGCTTAAAGTACTGTTATTTTCTAAAAATATTATGTATGTCTATTTTTTACAAGAAGAAAAAATAGCTAAAAGCTGTTAATTTACTCGGATTTATTAGTCCAAAGGGGTTTTGTCCCTAAAGAACTATTGTTTTTGTTTTGCATTGGTTCACTATAAATATCTGTTTCACTTTTCAAACTGTTCCTACCAAATGTTAGAGTCCTTAGTGTGGGATTAATACTCTCTATCTTAGTGCCCTCTATAACCTATGTTAGGGTTAACCTGTATAACCTACAAGGATTGCCAGTTTAGGCGAGATATCTAGATAGTCATCATAATACGTACCTTATTTTTTATTATTTTTAAATTAAATTGAAAGTAATAAACTAGTTTTCAAGAATGGAGTTAAACTAGATTTGCATTCAACTCTGGTTTATTGTATTAATGATGTTTTGCTGTAACAAATATGAATTTTTTGTTTAAGTATAATAATTTAAAATGTTTTTTCTAGAGAATGAAGTACTGCCACTAAGGTAAAGGTGCTAACTTGCAAGGTAATTTTCTATTCTACATTAACTCAATCTTTATGTCCTGTTACAGATATATTGGCAGAAATAATGAAAACCTGACATTCAAAAAGAAAAATAATAATGTTGAATGTAGTATATTAGATGGTTAACTGAGGTTTGGGAACTCATTAATAATCTTACACATATTGAGTATGAATAACTTTGACAATTACCGGTATTTTCAATAGTATAAAATTAGGCAAGAAAGCAGTTTTAGCTTAGCACCGATTTTAAATACAACTCTCTTACCAATGTTGGTTTGACGAAGGTAAAATATAATTGAATTTAATTAAGTTGGAAATACTGTCTGTCTTTCCATGAGTTAAAAAATAATTTCAAATAAAATTTCTTTTTTTCAGTTTTTCACGTTATTTGTTTAATGTTATTGTAATCTGATTTATCATATTTAGTCACATATTCCATCCCTCTTTGCACTATAGTAATATGTAATTCAAAGGACTTATCAGTTTCAGCAATATTTTTTTTTACCAGTATACATTTTTACCATAACTCTGTTTCTAAATCATATCCTGAAAAATTAAGGAGTAAAGTACACAAAGAAGGAAAATATGCAAGTAAATAATGGCATTTAGTGTTGTTTATGTGTCTAATATTTGTACTAGATTGTAAAAGTTATATAATTCTATTAGCTTTTTTAAATTATTCTTTTTGAAATTCAGGTGCTTCTTTGCACCCAAATGGTTAAAGCCCTAGTGTGACTTTGGTACTTTGATCTAACTTCTATTCCTAATAAATAATCCAGCTGCATACAGTTTACTCAATTTCTGCCATTTGTGAGGTAAACAATATTAGCTTTTTTTAAATATATCTTTTACAACTATTCCATCAGGTAGATTTCTTTCATATTTTGCCTTAATTGAGTCATCCTGCTAATTAAGAATTTATTAAAGTTAATATGTTAAGTTTTTGTGTGTATAATTCATTTTAAGTATGTGCAAGCAAATGCATACATTAACAGTTACGTAGAATTATGTTTTGGGTATCAAATTCAGAAAATTTGGAGCTGTTTTTAGAAGATTTATTAATCATTTATACTATATTAATATTAGTAAAAAAATTCTGTGGCTTTTATATGAGAGTATATATTTTAAAATAGCTGCATGATATGGTAGAGGTAAAAAGCTTCATGTGGATCATAAATTAATATTATGTGGCAATTTTTCATTTATTTAATAAAGAAAATATTCAAGCCCCAATTAAAATTTTTTCACTGGATTATTTGCATACAAAGTTTGCAGCAAATATTTCCTGCAACAGAAGTGACAATTTTTATTTTGCCAAGACAGGAAATTTAGTTAGTGAAAGCAGTAACCCTATTTTGAGATGTTAAACAGGAAGGCAAATTTTTGAATTTAAATTGATTTTTGAAGGAAGACTTATTTAGTCTTACTATCATTCTACGTGGCTCTTAAGTTTTTTATGGTATTTATAATTTTATTGTTATTCAGCATTCTGTTTGCTTAGAATGCACATGAATGTAGACTTGAAATATTTTATATTGCAAACTGAGATGCCATTGTTATCATAATTAAAGATTTTTGCTCTGATTTTGGAGGAATTTACTGATAATACTTTTGATTGTGTATTGGTTTCTGGTTTATTGAAATGTGTAAAATAGCCTGTTAATGCATATACGTATGTTAATGACATGTATATGTTTATGAAATATTCTGTTATATGTATATAGTGTTGTGATTAGTTTTCTGCTTACTCTTTATTTAAGAAAACGTTATCTGTAAGAAAGCGAATATTCTTTACTATATGTAGGAGTAAAATTGAAAAGGCTAATGCAATATAATTAATACAAAATTAAGTTTTTTCTCATGTACTTAAATACAAACATAGCCATTAAAGACTTTCTCAACCTTGCAGTTCTAAACAAATCTTAAGTATTTTTCACTTGAAATTATAGGCATTGTGTAAGGTATATAATTGAAGCTTACTGTGTGATAGTATGAAATTAAATTTTTAATTACTGAAATGTAAATTTTTAAATATGAAATACTCAGTGCATTTTATATACATCTTTTAATACTTCAACTATATTTAAAAACTGAAAACATCTGAAGTGTGAAATTATTACAAATTTTTCTTTTTCTTGTTTAGGAGCTGTTCTCAAAACATTGGGTGACAAAGAATTCACTTTTACAAAAATCGAGCAGGATATTAAAGACAGCGAACTATAGAACAAATATGGCGAAGCTGCATGAAGTCTATGTTGAATTTTATTATTGAAAAAAATATGCTCTTCAGATTTAATGTTAGTTTTTATTGTTTAACAGTAATTGCAGTTTTTGAATACCTGTAAAATAAACCTAATTCTTAAATTAATTTCATGTGTATTTCTTTTGCAAGTATTACAGTTCATAATACTTCAAACAACTTGAAATTTTATACTTGTTAATTTATGTGGGATATGTTCATAATAATTTTATAATTTAAATAACTCATTGTCATCATATGAGCATAATCTAAAATGCACAGCATTTGACAACAAATTAATAAAAAATTAGAAAACTTCTAATTGCTTTCTTTTGTCCAGTTGCCTCTTTTTAAATCATTTAATACCATAAAGCTATTTGATGAAAAAAATAATTGGTATGTCCACATCAACATGCACATTTAATGATGTTATAGAAAAAGTCACATGAGATAAATATTAAAAAATTCAATATTCCTAAACAAATTAACTTTTTGAAATTTTATCTGGTATATAAGATAAAATAAAGAACGTATTTAGGTAATTTTGAATTTACATAATTTTATGAACTTATTTGTGAAATTAACAGTTACCTTGTAAAAGGGAACTTTTAAAAAATACCTCAATAAAGCATTTCTTTTGTAGAGGTGAACTTTTAGTACTGATCTAATATATTTATAAGATTTTAAACTGAAAAAGACAACAATAATAGATTATAATACATTGCAAGATTGACTGATAAATGTAAAATTTTTACATATCATAATTATGTGTGTAATTAAAACAGAAGCTACTCAATT
Source organism: Stegodyphus dumicola (assembly GCF_044657685.1). Classification (NCBI taxonomy): domain Eukaryota; kingdom Metazoa; phylum Arthropoda; class Arachnida; order Araneae; family Eresidae; genus Stegodyphus; species Stegodyphus dumicola. Next base: position 111,279,988 of record NC_140768.1, read on the forward strand.
AACTTGCATGCAAATTAATATTTTCTTTAACATGTTTGGGATAAACTGAATTTTAATAAATAAATATGTATATATTTGTGTATTATCTGAAGATATGAATGAAATATTTGTGACATTAAACATTCATCTTCAAGGAAAATAAAGTCAACTTGGTAAACTATTGGAAAAGGTAAGTTATACAATTTCCTTGTCTATATTTAACAATTTTAAAATTTAGCACACTCATTCAAATAATCTAAACGTATGTTTTCTTTTGTGCTACATTCGTTTACTGAATTTGTTAATTAACTATATTGTACTTTAGATAGAAATTAACGTAGATATTCCTTGTAATTTACGGTATAAAAACTTATATATTTGATAATAATTGACCTAAATCTTCCCTGTGTTTTCTTTGCATATACGAATGACTTTGGTAAAAATTTAGTCCGATGTCTTCTCCTCTTTACTGTGTAAAGTGCACATTTTTGGTAAAAAATTTGCATAAATCTCCAATTACCTATTTACTGCATTTTTCGTAAAATGTGCTTATTTTAATCTCATTTTTTATATAAATCTATGCAAAAATGTTCTGCATATTATGATTAAAAGATAAAATTAATTTAATATCAAATTTTTACATATCCACCTTTTAGGTATGTACAGCAATATGGAATATCTATAACTGGAAAATTTAAATGCAAAAAAATTAATTTCTATTCAAAAATTACATAACACTAAAAGGCTGAAAATCACTTTTAATATTTCATTTCAAAGTGACTACAATATATGCAATAAATTTTGTAAACCTGAGTTCTATGTTTTAAATCAATTAATGCTATCGTTCATTTACATGGCATAAGAAAATGTCCTTCGGAAAAGCAAATAATTTATTTAAAGTGTTATTTAGTAATTTAAATTTAATTGTTATTTAGTGTTATTTACTAAATTTAAATTTATGAAATGAATTTAGTAAACAAAAATGCAAATGAACGATAGCATTAATTGATTTAAAACACAGAATTGATGTTTACAAAATTTATTGCATATTTTGTAGCCACTTTGAAGTGAAATATTAAAAGTAATTTTCAGCCTTTAAGTGTTACATAATTTTTTAATAGAATTTTTTTTTTTTCATTTACAAGTGCATTTAAATTTTCCAGTTATATATATTCCATATTGCTGTACATAACTAAAAGGCAGATATGTAAGCATTTGATATAAAAATTATTTTACCTTTTAATCATAGCATACAGAAAGTTTTTGCATAGATTTATATAAAAAATATGAGATTAAAATAAGTACATTTTATGAAAAATGCAGTGAAAAGGTAATTGGAGATTTATGCAAATTTTTTACCAAAAAATGTGCATTTATACACAGTAAAGTGGAGAATACATCGGATTAAATTTTTACCAGTCATTCGCATATGCAAAGAAAACATAGGGAAGATTTAGGTCAATTACTATCAAATATATACGTTTTTGTACCGTAAAATACGGGGAATATCTACCTTAATTTTTACCTAATATATACGTTTATATACAGTAAAAAATCGGGGAAATTTTTACTAAATATATACGCATACGTGAAGCAAAAAATTGAGATTTACGTATATACGATAAATATACGTAAATTTTTACTAAAAATATACGTAAACCCCTGAAATTTACGTATATTATACGTAAAAGTAGCGAATGAACAGTAGTCTCTCGCGTAAATATACCTAAATTTTACGTAAAAGTTACGTATAGTATAACGTAAAAATATACGTAAATATTTAGTAATTGCCACTGGACACTTTTTATGATATTTTTACGTTCAACTTGAACGTTTTTTATACGAAAGGCCATTCGTAAATTGCACGTATTTTTCTCGTGCAATTTACGAATGCATGCTGCCTGGGAACTTAGAACACCAGTGGAAGTTTCTACGGTATTTTACACAAATTATGCCTAAAGAAATTTTTTTAAGCCTCCGGACGTCGATATTTGCTCTCAAAAGCAGTGTAATCAGTGACGTCACTTTGTCGACATTTCCTCGGTTTCATTTTTGTGACGCATGCTTAGTAGATCTATTCTAACATCCTTGGGAGTAACGGTCCTGAAATTGCCTAAAAATTCTGCATAAAGACGTTTCTAACTTCAAAATCCTTGTACTAATTACTTCCTTGTACGAAGTAAAGGAAGTATTTTAATCACGAAAAATTCCGGATACCATATTTTAACGAAAATATCCATTTTGACAGCTATCGAATGCAATTTAACTATGTTTTTGCGCGACATCTATACGTAAGGACAGAATAAAGGACTCTTCACCCCCCCCAAAAAAAATTGAATTAAAATGGATTCAGAAGAGATTTTTTCGTGGTGTCTGTGCGTATATATGTATATATATCTCATAACTCAAAAACGAGTAGCCTCAGAATGTTGAAATTTTGTATATAGGACTGTATAACATGTAGATGTACCACCTCCCTTTTTGTTTGTAATCGGCCGCACCAAAAGTATATAAATATACATACCCATTTTTGTTACTCCACTCAGTTTTTTTATTCTTATACGTTGATTAATTGTACATTTTTTGCTTTTAAAAATGATTGAATTATGTTGTTCTTATCTTCCGGTTAAGGTTTTTAAGCCTTTAGTTAATTTGCATGCACTATTTGTAGAATTATCAACAATTTAAAAGTTGTTTAATTGCGGCTAAGCCTATTCTTTTTAACCATAGCAGCCACAATTGTTTACATTTGAAACTTAGCAGAGTAATGAATTAATTCTTTCTGCACCTTCAGTGTCCTTTTGCCGAGTGGAACCAAAAGGAAACTTTTAGTTTTGTGCACCGAAAAATCTGCCTTCTTGCCTGCTCGCCAAATTGCTTGTTTTTTCGTAGAAACTCACATTTTAATTGTAAATTGTTTTATCTGTATTTCATGTTTTATGTTTTTCTATATCTTTCAATTTTTAATAAAAATTTTTTGAGTTTTTATGTATTTTTGACTTGCCGCGTAGTGAGTACTGAATTAATTGAATGAGAAATATATCTCTAATAAAATTCTAGGAAATAGGTTTAAATGAAGTGCAGGAAAAAATGCATATAATTTAAAATTCCGTACAAGGAAGTCATGTGGTGTACACATCAACTTTTTTTAGAAATAATTTCACCTTAGTCGATGTGAAATTCGACACATGTGATCGAGCCGCGTCCAAAAACGTGACTTGGCGTGGATGCCGCTGAGGTCTGCGTCTTTCTTAAGAAATTATTTACGATCACGTGTTTTCATTCTCTAATCATGTCCGAAAGCTGAGATTTGGACAAGGTTCTTTAATATACTAAGGTTAGGCCAGGAACGGAAAAAGCGTGCCATTGGTTGCTGGTAGTGACGTCACCCGGGAGACAAGATGCATCGGCCGACGCGTCTGCTACATGATTTTGGTAATGGAAAAAATGTAAACTAAAGCAAAATGATCATTTTATATGTGGTAGATACACCGGAAATACCGGGTATATACTTTCCGATTAAGTATTTTGTTAAAGAAAATGTTTATTTTATGCACAGAATTCGTACGAATGCTGAAAATAATTGTAAGCATTAAATTCTTCTCGTAAAGGAAAGCATTAGAAAATGAAAAACGATATTTAAGTTAATTAAGGGAAATAAATATTGTAAAACAAGGTATTTTTCAATATTTTTTCGTAGTATTGTTTGCACTAAATAAATCTTGTTGAAAAGAACACATGATGGCATAACTGCTAAGACCATGGTAAAAACATAATCAAAAAGTATTATTCTATTTATTTTCATTGCTCATGCACCTTTTTTTAATACAAATGAACTTTGACATTCCATGAGAAATATATGATCGTGTTTTTCAGTTTAAATTACATATCTCAACCAAAAATCTATATAAAAAGATTTGACTTAACAAATTCATATTTAAATACCATAAAATTCTACAAATTTCTTAATATCCGTCATTATACTTTTAAATAGTATACTTATCGCATTCTTTTTAAAGTCACTTCATACTGATTCACTTCAGATTTTAGCAGAAGTGCATATATTTTCAGTATAATCTAAAAGTACTCTTATAATCCCTTACACTCCCAAGATTTCTATATAACATTTATCCTGACGTGATTATTTGCTATAGTAAATAATCTTCGATATTGGCATCCTATTCTTCCTTCCATACATTAAAAATGGAACAATTAAAATACATTTTCTTACACATATACGCACAATAATAATAATAATAAACTTGCCCTACATCTTAGTTTCGGCCCACCAGCGGCCGAGCGGTAAAGTCGCTGAACACTGGTAGTTCGGTCCGAATCCCGCGAACGGGCTGGCTGCATGGGCGTTTTCGTGGTTTTCCTCATGTGTAACGTGTATACGAGCCAGTTTCCCTGAGAAGGTCCTCCACGAAGGCATCACACCTATTACGCAGATAGCCCTAGTGGGCTTTGCCATAATTAAATACACCACCACATCTTAATTTCAATTCAGTCTGTACACAAATTAAATATTTTTAATTACTAATGTATTTTTATCAGGTTGTTTCATAAAATAATTTTGTTATACTCGAAATATGTGTTCAATATTGAATTATTTTTCCTTCTCTTATAATTAAAAACAAGTTATATGGAATTAAAATTAAAATATATGCAGCAGTTAAATAACACTGAACAGAATGTTTTACTTACTCTTTCGCTATTTGTATTCTAGCATTATACACAGATTTGTTTTCCTTCAGGTTCAAGCATGTGTAAGTTACATCAATTAAATTACACCACACATACCTGTATGCATCAGTTAAATAACACTGAAGGAAATATGTCACTCACTCATTCGATGTTTGCATCATAGTGTGGTCGAGAAATTGTTCTTTCCTCACGGTGAGGCATGTATGAGTTTACTTAGTTCGCAAAGCTTAACCCAGACGCTGCTTCAATACATAGAATTACGTTTGGGATGTAAAGAAAGTAACCAAAACATGTGAATGAAGTTGGATACGCGAATTTATTAACTAATCATTCAGGTACTCAGTTTTGTTAAACATGACACTGAATTTAAATATCTCACTACGATGTAAGTCTCATACACAAAATGAAGATTATGATAAAAAATGATTTAAAATGAGAAATTTTTTCAATTTAAATGTAAAATAGCAGTAAAACGAAAAATAAATGTAAAATTACATCACAGTTATGTATGAAAACTACATAAATTCATTAAAAAATAGTCATTTTATCTGGTTGTAAAGAGTGTTTTCCGCCAAAAAACGTATTAACATGTATAATTCTGACACAACGCTATAGCACAATTTGCCACTTCCGCCTAGATATAATAGCAAATTAACAACACAAATCAAATCAAACTGTTGATGCAACGAAAGTAAACAAACGCCAAGAACTAACGCTGTCACCCACATGACGTCATGCGTATGTGGCATAACTTTCTCCCTGCACTGCGCATCGCTCTTGGGCCCCCCCCTGTATTTGGAAATATAAGCGCCTCTGTCGGGAGTTTCCAATTCCTGCGCCTTGGGGATGTGTTACTAATTGTACATCCGAAACACCTGCTTTTTAATGGTTCGTTGGAGTCTGGACTGCGGAGTATAGGCGAGCACTTGTAATTAGCTGATAAGTCTATGCTAGCGATCTGGGTACCTTTGTTTTAAATGTTGTATATTGGTCGAAATTAAATTAAAAAGTAGCTTACCCTCGTTAAACTGGACACAGGGTTGTAACCGCTTAAAATTTATGATTATAATTAAAATTATTAATTATTATTAATTTTCTTCTTTGTTTAAACTTTAAAAATATTGATGAACTTATTCAAGAATTGAAAAATTAGTATATTTTTAATAGTTATCGTCTGAGAACAGCTATATCTTACAGCAGCTTCTGATTAATTGCGGTAATACTATAACAATATCACAGTTAATCCGTGAGTAATTAAAAAAGAGAGAGATGAAGGGGAATAACTCATATATTGCAATTAATATACAAATACTATTGACTATTTATATGCTTTTTCAAACTGTTCACTCTGCTGAATAAGTTCATTTGACTACGTAAATTAAATCAGGATTCAAAACGGGGGGGGGGACCTCTCTGTAAATAATGGAGGCGTATAATTTGTCAGAAATGAAGCAAACTAAATTATAGATGGTATTAAAAAACATTTAAATCTGAACTCTAATTTAGCTTTTATGTAAGTTATAAATGGCATGAAGGAAAGTTGTAAAGAATACTTTGATATGAATTCTAATTTAGCTCTTAAAATAAGTTATTAATGACATTAACAGTTGTAAAGACTACTTAGATTTTGAATTCTGTTTTAGCTTTTAAAAATTGGTAACGCCTGGTTATGTTTACGCCTGGTTTCATGGAGGAAAATATCAGAGCTTTGCTGTAGTGTAACAACTGTATTCTTTGCATAATAAAAGAATAGTTGTAAAGAATACTTAGTTCTGAATTGTAATTTAGCTCTTAAATATGCTATAAGTGATATTAAGAAATATTGTAAAGAATACTTCAATTTAAATTCTATTTAGCTTTTAAGAGTTGGCACCAGAGAGAGAAGTCATAGAGGTTTGCTATAACGTAATACTTGCATTCTTGGCATATTAAACATTTCATTACGTTTACTAAATATTCTTATTTATCGTGTAGGAATTGGATAGTATTTAAATTTTTGTTTTAGTAATAATATTTATAGGAGAACCTGAATAGTGAAGTTAAATGGCTTTGCAACAGTAATTATTCCATCTTTTCGCAAAAAGCAAACGTGACACTTTTTTTTTTTTTTTTTTAAACTGTGCGTAGTTAATTCGTTTTCGGTAAATCGATGTGTTGATGCTTGTACGCGCAAAAGATTTTATGCTTAGCAACTTTTGCTAAGCATAAAATTTGGACTTTGCTTTTACAATAAAACTTTTGCTTTTACAATAAAATTTGGAAAATTCGAACTTAGTTTCGTGTTTTCCGGCAAAACATTTCGGTGCTTTTCGAATGATAAACTGGTGTATTCTTTGTTTTCTGTAAGTACAAGTTATTCTGCGCATGCTGTTATTTCAATTGAACTAAACATAAAAAAAAGTCTTTCTTTCTCTTCGCTCTTGTTCTATTTTTTTTTTTTTTGTACTTTCTGTTTTATCCACTAGATGGCGCTATATGTCTGTTATTTTTAAAGCTATGTTAGGAGTCCTTGCGCTGAATAACTTGCTCAGAGAGAAAAGAATGTGATCATTTGTTCTATCGAAAGGCATCGAAATTTTGTCATTTGAAATCTTACTAAAATTAAGTTAAATTTTAAATAGCAAAATATTATAATGTGCCTCTATTTATTTATTTATTTGCTTTTTTCGAACAAATGAAATTTTGGTTGTGAACTTTGAAACAAATGCTGAACGATCAGTTCTCGTGCTGCTATATTTTCTAATAACAACAGCTCTTCCCTGTGCGACTAAAATTAAGAAACATTAATAGCGGATCATTTATAAACTTCGCAGCACGCCTTGAAAAATATGTAAAAACATGTTATTTTTGCAAAACTTATGCAAATAAAAATATCTGAAGATACTCTTGACCTGCTAATGTATTTATTTCTCAAATGTAGCTTTTATATATTGAAATTATGTGAATCCAAATAACTAACCCCCCCCCCCGCAAAAAAGAAAAAAATGTAAAACTGAAAGAGAGCTGAGCATTGCTGTCACTGAGCATCACAAGCTATCATTCTGCTACTAACACAATTTTTTTTTAGCTTTATTATTAAGCTAAAAGTTATTTATTATTATAGTTTTCTTCGCACTCATGCCACATAAAATTAAAGAGCAAAATCACAAAATATTTAAAAACAACATATCTATAGAATTCCTGATAGAGTGTTAGGGGTTGTCATTTTTTTTTTTAATATTCACTATATTATTTCTTCGAAAACTAGCTGCTCCATGGTCAGCCACCTAAGAAGAGATATCATAAAGTAGAAAAAACTATATAATAGTTTACTTAAATAGTGTCATTTCATAAAAAGTATTTGATATTTCTAATGAGATATCTTATGATACAAATGCATTTTTATTTAAATCAATCAAATTAAAAAGTAGGAAAAAGAATTTTAACAACTGTGTTTATTGCTTTCCAATCACTTCGTTAACTACTCAGAAGCAGAAAGAAAACTGGAAATTAAATCGCTTATACTTTATTAAATGGCAACATGCTGGTGCATGGAGACAAAGGAGGTTAGAATAGATAGAGTAAGCATTGCATCACAAAAGTGAAGCCAAGAAAATGTAAACAATGTGATGTCACGATTTACCATCACCGCCGTACAGTGTACGGATAAGAGGGGCAAAGGACTGGTACGTGTATTCAAAATTCGGTGGCTGTAGATGCCGTCGTTTATCCGCAGTGCGATTTCAGCATTTATCTGTGCGAAGAATGCATACATACAGGAAGATTTTTTTTTCTCTCCCTCTCTTTTTATATATGTATATATTATTAACTAACTTTGCAGCAATTGTGCAAGTAATAATAACTTGTATTCGCACTAAATGGATTTAAGTTCATACAACATATATATATATATATATATATAATACATTGCGATAACATTTGGTGGCAATAATTTCAAAAGTGTTACGGACAAAAAATGAGTTTCAAGACCAGAAGAATGTCTAGTCTCAAAATCCAGTCTAAAATCTTCTGTCTTTGTGACATTTTTTGTTTGTTACTTTACAAATTTTGAAAGACTGGGGGTGGGGGAATTACAAATTTAAAATATCTAGTGTTTTTCAGACATTTTAACTTTTTTTTTTTTTCATTTTCCCCCGAAACATGAATGAAGAGTATGCTGAAGATATTTTAATTATTTTGTATGTTTGAATCATCAATGTTTTCATACTATATTTTTCCCTGAAAACTTTTAAGTTATACAAAATCGAAATTATAATTCTGGTAATTTACATACATTTTAGGTACTTTAATCGTTATTCTAACAATAACAACTGAAATTTTCCAATGATTTTAATTACGGGAGAAATTTCTGTAATGATTTCAATGGTTTTTAATATGGGAACAATTTTTAATGTGGGCTTTCATTTTAGTTTAATTTATGACTTGTAAACTGTGTAGAAAATTCATTTATTGGCAAAGAAATTATATCATGTTAATTATGTGTCTAGAAAATATATATTAATCTAGCTTATTATTGATTCGTTCTTATAAACTTACTAAACAAGCAACGTGACTAGTTTATTAAATCCAAAGTCATTATACAGATGTAATTATGACTTATTAATTATTATAATATTTTCATCAAAACAGTAATGGATATTAGCAATCGAATGTTTTCAAAATGAATGTGACACTTCTCATTGATTAAAGGTAAATTTTGCATAGTTTATTTACTTAAATTTTACACTTAATTAGCCATTTTTGCAATGATACTGCGCATGCTCATAGCAGAGTATTTCTGTTTCTAAAGTAAAGATTAACTTACTTACTTGTTATAGAGATGCTTTGAATAGATTTTTATACAATATAAAAATACATTTTTAACAGTTGTTAATTTAGATGCTTTCTTACTAATTTTTTTATAATGAAAATATATCATGTATCATATATATCACTATATTATTAATTATATATTTTTATGCAAAATATATATATTTCTGAAAAGTGTTAAAATGGAATTTAAAAAATAATGATTAAAAACCTCTTTTTTAATTCGAATATATTTAAAATCAAGAGACACGTCAGGGATTTTAATAGCTGAAAATTTCTCTTATTCTAAAATATATTCAGTATCTGAAAGGAAAAACAGTTAAAAGATTATCACTTTATTTTATAAAATATCTTATGTAAAAAAAAATTCTTATTTTAATATGCAAAAAGTTAGCACTCAGAGTTAAAATCCCGTTAAAAAGCAAATTAAACTCCTCTGTACTGACAATGTTTAAAAGTTATCCGAATTTCTTTCCTTCCCTGTGAAAAAACTTCAGTAAGTTTATGAAAATTTTCAATTACAAAACAAGGCAAGAGCACTTGTCATTAAGCCATTCAAGTCGACCTCACTTTCACCCACTTAATTCCAGCCACCTTAGCAGCTCGGGAACCTCTTGGCATAAATCCGCCATTTAATGATGCGCCTGAGTACACGCTAAGCGCTCATACACGCACACACATCATTGTTGAACCCGCGTAATCTTTTCCTACTCCACTTCTAGCCGTGTGAAACAAATCCTGCATTTCTAACCTCCGGTAAGTCAGTCATTTGGCGATAAAGCGCCAAATGTGGTCTGCACCTCTTATTGACCAATTGCTCCGCTCTGATCTGCTGTCTGCTGCCAAAGACGCAGTGTCGCGTAAAAACAGAGACATAAGCTTTTAAAAAATAGTATGTACTTTTCTATTCTTTAACTCCTCGGAATAAGTAGCAATAATAACACCAGTTGGTTAGTGTAACCTGCATTTGTGCTGAATTTTTTCCTGTGCGTCTTATTGATGGATGGATGGTTTGAAGAAGGGAAGAAGGAGAAAACGAATTAATGTTTAATTTTTTTTAGGGAGGAGCCGTTGACATAAAGGTCATAACATTTCCTCCTTTTTAAAATATTCCGGCCTGGAAGTTGTGTTTTTTTTTCATTGTCTTTAAGCGCATTTAATTTCTTTTTCATTTCACTTAATTTGTGGGCCATGAATGCCTTCTCAAGGATGTTAATGCAGTCTAACGTTTTGCTTGGTGTTATTTCTAATTTTTCGTGTCATCTTAATTCTTTTAATTCATGGACTTATTTTAGAAGTACTGTAAACTGCCAATTATCTGGGCCCTTTCAACCCGGATGGGGGAAGTTATGTTTTTTTATGTTGTGGAATTACTATTACAAGTAAAACATTCCAGGAAAAATTGTGAAGATATTTTTCTTAAAAGTCTGATATTTATCTCCAAATTTTAAGATAAATCTAATGAAATTTGATCGCTTCTAATTCTACTTGTTATGATTCGCTGGTAAATATGTTTAAATCTGTACTCAATTTAGTTAAACGAAATTAATACATCGAAATATACTAACAAATAACCGAAATTTCTATGTCGAAATACCATGCATCATCATAAATAAACAACATCTACATCAAACACAAATAAATTAAAAAGGAAAGTTTTTTTTTCCACACTGTTGCCACTTATCGTTTAACTAAATCAAATATACCATCCTGTTTTTGTGTTGCCATTTAGTGGCAGAGAAAAGTGTTTATTCAGACCGGAACAAAGTCATTAATAACTTTGCGTTTTTTATTATGTTTATTCTTCGGTTATTTACAATGTGTTCTTTTTATTTGAAACACTGGTTTAATTTCTATAACCAAATGACGTTATTCTCCTGATTAAACTATTTGTAAATTTACGTAAATTAATTGCTATTAGTATTTTTCTCTCAGCTGTCGTACGAGTTATTCTTTTTTCTCGAGGTTTTTTAAAATGCTCTTGGATTAACCGCGATTTTGAGTTAACCATGGACGTCGTCCGCATTATTAACTCGGTTAATTAGCTGTAAACTCTCGTTTGAAAGTTTTCTAGTTTTCTTTCGCATAAAGATAAAAGGGGGGGGGGAATCTGAAAGTTTACATTACGTTCAAAGGGGCGTTTTTTTAACCCTTTGTGTGTTACCTTTATTTATTAAATATCTTGTTCTTCGCATTTAAACCATAAAATTAAGTTCATTCTCAGTCATGAACAACATCTCATGTTATGCTACAAAGAAGTTATGCGAACGCTACGATGTTATATTCATAATGCGACTGAGCCCAGGAGCCCGATTCAAGTGACGTATTGCACCCAAGTCTTAACAGGAATATCACAAAATAATTTTAAATTGAGCCATATCTTTAGAATTTCCCATTCACAGTCTCGCGCGCTGGAGGTTTAAAAAAAAAAAAAAAAAAAAAAAAAAAACGTACATTGTTGCCATTGCTTGCTTTGAAATCGTTGAGTTTGTTAATGAAAAATTCATTAAAGTTTTACAAAATATGAAATAGATAATAAAACAAATTCCAAATTTGGGCTTCCAGATGACCATAGTCGGGTAGAAATGCACGTTATTTAAAATTTCATGGCTCTATGTACCTATGTTTTATCAGAATGTGAGAAACATAGTATACAGATCCTTCATTATTTAATTTCTTTAAATATAATACAAGGCTCTAATATTTGGTGGAAACAATTTGAAAAGTGAATCAACGCAAAATGCCAAAACAAAATTTAACAGTCCTTGGCAAATTGCCCCTTTGGACTAATGAATAAGTAGCAATGATACAAATATTAAAATATTATTCATAAAAATATTCACTAGAACACATTATAAATCAAATGTATTTTGAATTATTTCAATGAGGTGTGTTACTCATAATTTTTTAGATAAATACCTTCGGACACTTCTAATGGCTACTGTCTATAAAAGATTGACCGTCGTGCCACATGGAAGGCAAAGTAAAAGATTGTATGTCTGTGTAGCAGCAATACTTGATACGTCACATGAATGATAAATGGGCTGATAGCGTATTGTGATGTGATAGAGCGGGCCAAAAATTTCGCACAAGAAATTATTTACTAATGTTAGTGATTACTACTTTATTGACAATACTAAAGATGTTTTTAAGATGAATTAACGATTCTAATAGCAATTATATTATTATTTATTGACGTTAGAACGTTTTTGTTGGCTGTACCAGAAATTTTTCTAACGTAAGTTAATGATTGTAATACATGTTACAATTATTTATACATTTATTTACGAGCAATAATAATAGCAGTAATACGAAATGAAGAATGACTCATATTCATAATGCGACTGAGCCCAGGAGCCCGATTCAAGTGACGTATTGCACCCAAGTCTTAACAGGAATATCACAAAATAATTTTAAATTGAGCCATATCTTTAGAATTTCCCATTCACAGTCTCGCGCGCTGGAGGTTTAAAAAAAAAAAAAAAAAAAAAAAAAAAAACGTACATTGTTGCCATTGCTTGCTTTGAAATCGTTGAGTTTGTTAATGAAAAATTCATTAAAGTTTTACAAAATATGAAATAGATAATAAAACAAATTCCAAATTTGGGCTTCCAGATGACCATAGTCGGGTAGAAATGCACGTTATTTAAAATTTCATGGCTCTATGTACCTATGTTTTATCAGAATGTGAGAAACATAGTATACAGATCCTTCATTATTTAATTTCTTTAAATATAATACAAGGCTCTAATATTTGGTGGAAACAATTTGAAAAGTGAATCAACGCAAAATGCCAAAACAAAATTTAACAGTCCTTGGCATAAAAAGACTTTGAAACAAAGAAAGATGGAAATTTAGAAACAATTTTTATGTCGAAATGGGATAAAAATTGTTCTATTAGTCTCGAAATGCAATTTCCCCCCCCCCCCCACACACACACACACACTTTTCAAATGGAAGAAGATATAGAACGTTCCCATGTTAGTTTAAATGCATATTCATGTACTAATATCGTAAATTCGTAAAATGTTTCACTATTCCACCTGAAACATCTCTACTGATAATCTCTAATGATAAACCATACTAAAATTTAAAAATACCATTTTGAGCGATCGTTAAAATCTGAATCCTTTTAATTTTTTTTTAAATCTTCCTTTTAAATTTATTTCGTTTTATTTTGGTAATTATTGGTGCATATGTGATTTCAATAACAAGTTAGGCTTAAAATGAATATTTTGAAGTATATATTTTCCTACATCTATTCGAAAATAAAGTTATTGTCGAATTTAAAGTGCACAAAAATGAGTCATTTTTTAAGGAAGACAAGACTACTTATAGGTTATCCGAAACGTATAAAATACTGATATCCGAAATTTCTTTTCCCGGTTAGTCAGTCAGTCTACCATTAGAATAGTAATTGAAATACCGGGCCAAAAATACGTTACCGATATTCAGTACTTTTTAAAACATTTTACCGGAATACCGGTATCACAAATTTATATATTTAAAAAAAAAAAAATTCAGATTTTAAATTACGTCCGGAGGGTTTTTTTTTTTTTTTTTTTTAACATTTTGTCTGTTATCTTTATTTATTAAATATCACGTTCTCCGCACTTAGCACATAGTTTAGGAATTTCCGATACAGAGTCTCGCGCGCTGGATTTTTTTTTTTTTTTTTTTTTTTTTTTTACTACGTTGCCACTGCTTGCTTTGAAATCCTTGAGTTTGTTAATCAAAAATTCGTTCAAGTTTTACAAAATATGAAATCTATAGTAAAACAAATTTCAAATTCGGGCTTATAGATACCCATATTCGCAGTAGGATTACGTCATTCAAAATTGGATGGCTCTAAGTACTGTTTTATCACAATGCGAGAAACATACATACATTTATGCAGATTCTTCATTAATTAAGTTCTTCAGGGCGATAGTATTTGGTGGCAACGATTTGAAAAGTGATTCAGCTTTAAAGTTTTCAACACAAAATAGCAAAACGAAAGACCCTGAAACACAATAGTGCTTCAGAGACTATTGTTTTAACCCCATAAAACTAAAAAAAGGCACAATTGTTTCTTTGCCATATTTATTAGTTTTATTAAAAAACAATGCGTAAACAGTAAAAATACAAATAATTACATTATGTACAATTATATAAAAAAGGAACAAATGTTATAATCAAATAGTATTATTAATAATTTATAGCATTAGAAACAGAAATATAATATAAAAATGGTACTTTTCCGTTTTGCCGGCGCAAGCGAAAAAGTCGCCAATAATAGTACAATCAATGCCAAACGGAATATTCTCGCTGGTAACCTTTTACGCCTCATTTTCAAAACAAGTCGCAGCTTTTTCTTATTAGATTGATTGTTTCTTTCAATACTGGCATATAATTACATAGAATTTTTATCAGATAGTTCAGTTTTATGTCTAAGGCCATTTTCGGTAATTAGGTCAATTAGGATGCAATCACAGCGCTTACCCGAAGCCGAAAATATAGAAAAGGTAAAGTCAAGGGTTAAATTAATCAAATCTAATGAGAATGCATTAGCGAAGTAAAGCACTGCAGTTTTACATAATTTCTGAGTAAGCTATTCGTACGCATTGAAATATTGCTTGCATTTAAACTTCTATTCCAAAATTAAGATTTAACTTGAAATGAATGTAGATAATTACTGAGAGCATTAAATTTTTGTAGAGTAGTTTACGTGAGATGAGATCGCTTGGGGTCACGTGATATGAACCGGCGAATCAGGATGTTGAACCATGAAAGCATAGTAAATTCTTAAATTAATGTCTTTTTACAAATTTATTGTTTTTATTTATTGGATTTTTATAAAATTTTAAGCGATATTAAAATGTTTATGCCTTCAAAAAAAGAATTCTTAGAGCTAAAATTTTTTTTAATATTTTTTATGTGTATACTGTATGTTGTCGCCAATAAAGTCTGCTTGGCGAGATTTGCGCCGGCGAAACGGAAAAGTACCATAAAAATAAACCATTACGGTATTGGAATACAAAATACAAGAGCAAAGCATATAATATTAATATTAAAATGAATATACAGTGTGTTTCCGAATTTGACCGACATATTCAGTGGGATGATAGTAGGTATCAAAAGGATGAAAAATTAGGGTGAAAATCGCAAAAATGCACGCATGCCCGACGAAGATAATGGCCTAACAAACGCGAGGATTAGCAGCATTGCGGTCGAGATATGCAAATTTCCAAGATTCCGTATGGGGAACATAAATACAGCTGTCGAGAAGAAGAAACCTTCTCGTATGCAAATTTCCTATGCGTGTTGGAAACATAAAGAAGCGAGCAAGTATTTATTATTGGGCAGTGCAGAATGTGTGAGTGTTAAACTTCATTCGGAAACAACATGTCAGATTACACGAACGAGGAATATGCGTTTGATTTATGGCCGAGCAAGTGGTAATGGATGTCTAGCACAGATCACGTACCGATGCGCAATATCCGAGAAGACGTTCGCTCGCACCATACCACTTTCACGAACAGCGATAGATGGGGTCCTTTAAAATAACGAGGCGTAATACAGTGCAAGAATGCAGTGTGCGCACACCTGAAACAGAAACCAGAGTATTGCAACGGTGTGCAATACTCGACGTCGGCTGTGCATTGCGAAGGTTATTGCACTGCGGTCGCAACTCCAATGATTCCTATAAAACTGTCTCATCGTCTCCTTTCTGACGTTGAATGGTGATGCATAGTAATCCCGCTCTACATCAAATAAATGTTTTTCTGCTTATTATTGGCCCTTTTGTTCCGTTTGTTTCAACATCACACCCTTCATAACTATTTTTGTGATTTTCTTCCGATAAGCAGGGTTTGCGACTCCATGTTCTAAGGCAATTTTTCATCTTCTCAATGCCTACTTTCACTTGTCTGAATTTCTCGATCGAATCCGGGTACGCCCTGTAGATCACATAAAAATCTTGTTTGTGTAGTCTCTTATGTAATACCTGTTAATCAAGAAAAAACAACTTACTTATTAACTGCATGCTTTTGAAACGTGATCGTAAAAATTATACGGATTCTGACTAAATGGCTCGCTGGGCCGTACTACTGTATCCCTAGCGAATGCAGGAGTTACATTTAGAATGTTAGCATATCACTATTCTGGAGAAACGATAAGCTTGAAGACCATCATATAGCAATAGCTACGAAGCTGCTTTGAGATGCTGTTAAAGAAATCGAGGTCTGAACATTCCAGTAAAAAGTTGGCGGCGTAGATTCACATGATATGTATGACATTAGGTTTCATGCACACTACGTAGACAAAGAGTCGGAATGGAATAGGGTAGTAAATTATTCGTGTATTGGCACACCGATGGAAAAAAAATGCGTATGAATAGATGACCAGTAAGTTAAATTAAGCCCTTTAACAATTAAAACTAAATTATTGTTACGAATTTGGTATTTAAAAAGCTAATGTTAGTTCAATTATAAATTAAATGGTTTTATTTCTCGCGCAGTGCAGCGCGTAACGAATATTAAAAGAAAGCTAAGCCGGAAAATTGAAAATACAAGAGCGCGTGCATTAAATAAATAAATATCTCTTTTTGATTTCGAGAAAGTACTGGAAAATTCTAGCGCGTGATTTTAAAATCTTATAAAAGGAGGAAAACATCTCAGTTTGTAGTAGTTGCTTAGTTTGTTGTTGTTTAGAAAACTGCTCTTGTTGATTGTAGCGAATTCGCGGATTAGCGTTCTTTAGCTGTTTTGAATTACGTTCTATTGGACATTTGAGTAGTTAAAAGATAACTACTGTGAGATATTGTAATACTGCATGATAATTTGAGAAAATTTAAGCATTTTTGTTGTCATAATAATAAACTTTTGTTCATTTTTCATCGGCTTGTGCATTCATTTCATAACGAACCCGTACGCACGCAACAATTTTTGGTGTCAGAAGTGGGATTTGAATGCCAGTAACAAAAGGGATGGAAGAACAATTGAGACAGCTCATTACTGCTTTTGCTGCGTTCCAAGAAAAGATGGAAGCTGGCCAAACATCTTTTAAAGAAGAAATTAAAGAGGAAATGAAATTGGGCCAGGAATCCGTTAAGGAAGAGATGAAATCTCTTAAAGATGAGATGAAAGCAGGTCAGGACGAAATGAAAAGAGAAATTACCTGCGTAATAGAAAACAAATTCGAGGCTATGGAAGGCAGAATAGACGCGGTCGAAATTAAAGTTGGACAAATTGAAGAAAACGTTTCTTCTGTGAAAGAGCAAATAGAAGACAGAGTTTCGGCCGTGGAACAACAAATAGGTTACAGAGTTGATTCAGTCAAAGAAGAAATAGAAGGAAGAGTTTGTTCCGTTAAACAACAAATCGAACAACAAATTGATGAGAGAGTTTCTGCAGTTTCCAAAGAAATGGATACTTTAAAGAAATTCGTAGCGTCGGCAGGGAGCAGGAGTGATGATTTTAAATTCTTACCGATGCCTGCTCGTTCACCTCTGAAGCTATCCACATATGATGGGAAGACCTCCTGGCAGGTGTATAAGACACAATTTTCTATCGTGGCGGATGCGAATGGATGGGATTCCCAAGCTAAGGCCTGTCATCTCGCGCTTCTTTAAGAGCCGACGCAGCGGATATCCTTCAGACTCTTCCCGAAAACAAAAGGTTAGATTTCGAAGCTCTGTCCGGCGCCTTAGAGCTGCGCTTTGGGGAGAAGTGTTTAAAAGACTACAGCAGGCTCCAGTTAAAACCTCGTCAACAGAAGCCTACCGAAACACTTCAGGAGCTCGCCACGGATGTTGAAAGGCTGTCCCATCTCGCCTTTTCAGAATGCCCGACAGAAACAAGGGAAATCCTGTCCTTGCAATACTTTATCGACGGCATCCGGGATACTGAAATACAGAAAGCTCTACGAATGGCGGATGTAAAAGATTTAAAAAGCGCTCTTGTGTACGCCATGAAATTCGAGGCAGCCCAGCAAGCCACTCGTCGAGACCGCCACCCAGTCAGAGCTGCTCAAGTCCAGGAGCCAGGGGATCAAGTCACCGCTCGTCTAGACGATTTAACTGGACAACTGAATGCCTTGAGACGGAATATTGGTGAGAAGAAACCGACGGTCAAGTGCTGGAACTGCGGTGTTGAAGGACACATACGAGGAAACTGCAGAATACCCCAGGGTACGGATGTTAAGACCGCTTCTAAAAAGCAGCAGGGAAACTAATTAGTGGCCATCTCGCGGGGCGGAGGTTGCCAGATAATGAAAAGCCCCCGTTTAAAGCGCTTCAGATTTCTGCAGTGAGTGGCAACAGTAACGGACTGTCCATTAATGGGAATATTGATGGAGTTCCTTGCAATATGATCATTGACACAGGAGCTAATGTTACCATCATTAGGAAAGATTTAGCTGAACAGTTTAAAGATAAACTTATTTGGACGCCATCCTCTGTTACCCTTCAGACTGCGTCTGGTGACAAGATCGAGATAGCTGGGAAGTTAAACGTGAACATCACGTTTGGAAGTGCCGCCTACAATCACACGGCATATGTGGCGGATATTACAGATCCATGCATACTCGGATTGGACTTTTTAAGGAAACACAATTTTTCCTTAGATTTCAAAAAGAATAAGCTGTTCTCAGCATCTTAAGACATGACGATCCATCTTCAAAAGGAATCATCGCCTGGAAACGCCGACGTCTCATGTCATTCAGAAAGCTGCCGAAATCCTACTAGGGTCGGAGAGAAACACCAGACTACCGGGCATTCACCATCACAGATGCTCTCCGGTTGAGACCTTCGTCTGCTTTGTGACCGCCTGTTTGATCGCCATACGGATGTGCCTTCATCGCCTGAGGAACACATCTAAGATGTCCAGGCCCGTTTTGAAGTGATGCACCGTTCCGCACGAAAGCGAGTGAACTTGGCGACGGAGAAAGTGAAGACCAGATACAACGCGAGAGCTACTGGACATAGATTCAACAAAGGAGACAAGGTGTGGTTGTGGAACCCGATTCGACGGAAAGGAGTCAGGCCTGAATTACAGTCACCTTGGGATAGTCCGCATACAGTTCTAAACAAGCTGAATGACGTCGTGGTTCGGATTCGTAAGTCTTCGAACTCTAAACCTAAAGTCGTTCATTACGACAGGTTAGCTCATTACTATGGCCATAGTACATAATGTAAATAATTGTAAATAGTATAAGACCATGGTCCATTTTGTTTTTAAATGTGTATTTGATTTGTATTTGATAGCATTTGATTTGTTTTATTTATTGCATTTATTGTTCATGTTGTTTATTATCGTAATGTAATGCTTATTAATGCATTTATGCCACAGTTGTAAGTTTAGCTTCCTGTCCAGGGATTGTACTGCTCGGGACGTGCAGTCCTTGGGAAGGGGGCAGTGTTACGAATTTGGTATTTAAAAAGCTAATGTTAGTTCAATTATAAATTAAATGGTTTTATTTCTCGCGCAGTGCAGCGCGTGACGAATATTAAAAGAAAGCTAAGCCGGAAAATTGAAAATACAAGAGCGCGTGCATTAAATAAATAATTATCTCTTTTTGATTTCGAGAAAGTACTGGAAAATTCTAGCGCGTGATTTTAAAATCTTATAAAAGGAGGAAAACATCTCAGTTTGTAGTAGTCGCTTAGTTTGTTGTTGTTTAGAAAACTGCTCTACTCTTGTTGATTGTAGCGAATTCGCGGATTAGCGTTCTTTAGCTGTTTTGAATTACGTTGTATTGGACATTTGAGTAGTTAAAAGATAACTACTGTGAGATATTGTAATACTACATGATAATTTGAGAAAATTTAAGCATTTTTGTTGTGATAATAATAAATTTTTGTTCATTTTTCATCGGACTTGTGCATTCATTTCATAACGAACCCGTACGCACGCAACATTATTATTTGCAGCTAATATCGAAAATACCGGTATTTTACCTTACCAAATACTGGTTTCATGAAATTGCAAAACAGTACGAAATACTAGTATTCGGTATACCAGTATTGCAATCACTGTTTACCAAAGTTAAACTGTATAACATTATTTTCATGAAGGTATGAAAAGAGTTATAAAAATGATCCTGTGACAAATTAGACTAACGAGTTTTATATAAATAGTTTTTTTCCATCCGATCTCAATTCGTCGCAACTTCCAATTATCTAAAACAGCATCGGTTCACACCCGATGTTGTCCCCTGTGTTTATTTGCTGTACACCCCACATTTATCGATTTAGTTGATTATGGCTGCTTACTTTTGGGGGCTAGATTAACGAAAATGGGATATCTGGTATTTACTTTGCTGAGGGTAAAAGCCTGAGAAAAACTTCATACATCAAAACCTCATCAGCAATCGAATGCCAGAAGAAATGTTCAATGGTTTTATTTACTCGCGCTGCCCTTAATGGTCATTACTTAGTTTCCTGGATGGAGCAGTGAACAGTAATTCTCTTAAAAATAGTTTCATTGCTTTGCGGTTATAACTTATAGTTTCTTTGATCCACTGACCTGGATTATGTACGGTTTTGTTATATTATTTTTCTCAATAGAAGAAGATACAGCCCAAGTAACACTGCAACGTCGTTACGACGTTGCAAACTCGTCGCGGATGTCGTTGCATAAACGTTGCAATATGTCGTCTTTAAGACCCCAGATGTCCGCGGAACTCCACTGTTTTGCAACCATTGCAAAGATGTCTTTATTATGTTTTTGCAGATGAGGTTTTTGTCGCATAGACGTCGTTATTGCGTCTTTCGCAGGTGATATTTTAGTTGTGAAAGCATCGTATCACGACGTCTTAACGACGCCTAAATGTTCGCAAAATTCCACCTTTTTGCAACAGTTGTAAAAATGTCGTTATTATGTCCTTATGTTAAATATTGATTTATGCAGAAAAATAAGTTTAATAATTAATTTATTTTTCTTCTTTTTTAAAATTTTGTATTCCTTGTATTTTTCTACAGTTTAAATATTTTATTTCCTGAAAACCAGAATATTATATATTTTTTCTCTTTAGACTAAATATGCATAATTAATAATAGCCTTAATTATTTTCAGTACTTTAAACTATAGTTTTTAAATAACTGAAATTCTAAGTTACGATTATTTAAGATTTCATCATTTTTTTCCCTTAAGTGAGAGTAATTATGAAAGTGGTTATTATAAAAATATAACAATAATAGTAGGTTTTAAGTAAATAAAACTCAGTCAGACATAAAATAAAGCTATATATGTGGGTAAAAAAAAAAGCATTTCTGATTATAACAGCATTATCACATTTATTTCTGTTAAATCTCAGAGATATTGAAAATTGCCCCTGTCATGCTAAATTAGGAAGCGGTTCTTAAGGTACCTTAATCAGTATTTTACCTGAACTCAAGTATAAATTTATTCGAGTTTCATAACAAAAAGTATAACCATAAACTTATATATCTCCAAGATATGCAAATGAAAGACTGTATAAAGCAGTTAATAAATGTGATCAAAACTATTTCATACAAAAATATACCTAAATCTAATAACCAAAAAAAATTTCCCATATTCATACCTAAAATGAAATAATAAACTAACAACGTACATGACAGCACTATTTAAGAAAAAACATGAACTAGCAGTGTTTGAAAGTATAAATATCAGTAGGAAGGTAACAGAACTAAAATTTATAATTAATAAAAAAAATATTTGGGTTTTTTAAATAGTAAGCAATTAAAAGTGCAAGAATTATGGATTGCAGTATTTATTACTGCAATTTAATACTGATGTTTCTGATATTCTAGTAATACTGATGTTTTGATGAGTAATACTGATATAGTAAATGGTTTCTTAACACCATTTCTTTCGATCGTTAATGTATTTACTTATTTATATTTTCTACATTTTAGAATAGTGGTAGATTACAAAGAATATTTCATACACTTTTTATAATCAATAACTTTTCATTTAATTAACTTTTTTGTTAAATAATTTAAATATTATAGTATACGATGGTAAGCTAAGTAAGTTAAATAGCACACGATGAAGGTTTTTGTTTCTATTTATTATGAACCTCTTTGTTACAGGGGCGTAGCTAGAGGGGGGCATCTGTCCCCGGGCGCAGAATCCAAGGGGCGCCAAACTGATGTTACGACACTTTAGAATTAAATGTTTTCCCATCCTTGGCAAGCAGTAGGGGGCGCGAAATTTTCAGTTGTCCCTGGGCACTGAAAACCCTAGCTAGGACTCTGCTTTGTTATCACAAGCACATAAAAAGTAAGCGAAGAAAATGGAATATACTTAAATTTAATAAAAAATAAAACCTAATTACCAACATTCATTTATTGAGATAAACTAATAAACATACTTAACGGCAATAGAAAATACTTAAATTTAATAAAAATTAAAACCTAATTTCCAACATTCATTTATTGAGATAATCTAATAAACATACAATAACGGCAATATTTTAAAAAACGTGAATTGCACAGTATTTGGAAGAAGAGATACCAAACGAAAAGTAATAAAACTGCAATTTGCAATCAATAAAAAATATTTAGTGTTTTTTAATATTACACAATTAAATATCACATAATTATAGATTACAATATTTTATAAAAATGTTAATGTTTCTTTAACACTATTTTTTCGACCATACATTTCATACACTATTTAAAATCATTAACCTTTTCTGCATATTATACAAAAGATTACATAGTATAAAATGTGCATTATTATTAATTTTAATGTATTGCTTCTTGCTCTTACATATATCTAATTCATCTTCAGCAGTCATATTAAGTACTGGTACCAGACCAATAATTTCTTTGTATTTTGAAAATAATGAACACACCATAACAGCTTGAATTGTGGTTGCTTCTGCACTGATTGCATTTGCATCAAAAACAGAAAGTGCCTTACCGTTATATGTTATTTTTGGTTTTATATGAATTAATTCTGAGAACAAACCTTTCAATATGAACACAATAATCCATAAATGCATGATATATGATATAGCACTTAGGACGTTATAACCGAGGCGCAAACCACCATATAACTTTTTAATCACCCGCAACACATAAAACACCAAAACAAAACACAATTTAACGAACACCATATTCCCGTTTAGCATTGTAGCTCGTTGCATTCAATATTTTTTAAATGACGTATCCAAATTTTTTGTTCTTCTTGTAGAGTACATATTCACAAACAAAATAAGCATAAATTCTAGATTCTCACGATGATTTTTCCTCAATTCAGAGGCTTCCAAACAGGAGCTCACAGCAATGCAAATTCATTTGCCGAAGACAGTTGAAGTAAGTAGATAGGGACAGAACAATGAGAAGATTCACAGTGCGTTCTTTGATTGAGAGTAATATTGATATTTACTTTTTAATATAAGCAATGTTATTTGTATCAGACATTGCTTGATTCAATTTCACACATGAAGTCAAGTCTTTTCAAATGCCTTACAATTGCACCTTTACCAAATTACTTGAAAGAACTGCTGGAATCCTTCCCGTTCCGTTTACCGCTGTTCGCCACTCATCTAGTCTACTTTCAAGCAACTGCGCAGTTAAATTCTTCGAATTTGGCAGCTAGCCAAAGCGCGCAAAATCTCGAAACGTTCGTTTATATAAGCATCCAGTAAAGTAAATAATGTACATGGAATGTCACCTGTTGAAGAGCAATGTACAGTTTCTCTAATTTTTATGCCAACATTTATTAGTAATTTATCAAATCCATTAATTTTGTTGTTTTCTATGAAAAGTGTTAATATTTCTTTCTCTTTTTCCATTAAGTTTTCCGTTCTGTCTCCATATTAATTCAAATAAATTCATCCTTACTTCAAAAATAATAAAGTCATATTTCAGTAGCGAAGTAACTGCTAACATGTGATTTGCATTGATTTTGGAAACATGATGTTTTAAAATATATAAAATGCATAACTTAGTTACTTACTTTATAGATTAGTTTCATTTTTAAATATTTTGCTATAATATTTATACAAAAATATTTTAAGTATTAATTATTTTAACACAATTTTAAACAAGAATTTAGCACGTATATTTAGTACTAAATTACTTTAATAATTCAAAAGTATTTATATTAAACTTATATTTTATTAGATGAATCTACCCTAGATTAATATATATTTAGATGAAATAAAGTAATGAAACATTGCAAAGTAAATCTTATGCGGACTTTAGATTCTTGAAAGGGCGGATTTTTAGTCTCTTTTCATTCTAAAAATAAAGCTGATAAATTATGAGAAAACTGCTAAAACGATTACGTCTAAAAGCGGTCATATCATGGCGTTTCAGCGACGTCGTCAAATTGCCAAGCTGCAACGGCAACTATTTTGCGTCGTCGCAACGTTGTAAAGATGTCGTAGAAGTTACCACAACCACTTTGCAACCTCTCGGACCAGTTTGCAACGTCGTGTGCATCTTGGGAGTATATATAAAAAGATTTCCCTATACATATAAGAAGGGCTAATAACGATCTGAATGATTATGGACAATCAAACTGAAACACTCCTTGACGAATATAATGTTTCAAGTCAGCTAATATCTCCCGATTGAGAAGCTTAGATAATTTTGAATTTTATCAATATTAGCAGAGTAGGACGTTTGAATTTTTAGCAGTATTATATGCTGTCTTCGGATATTGAGAGTTATAGAACCGAAATGAGAGATTAGAATTCAGAAGAGGATAAACTGTTGCTGTTCGTCTGGCTGGTGTACCTATAACCAAAACATCTCGAGTTTTTGATGTATGGAGAGCCACAATGTCCCAGATCATCTAGGAAAATGAAGAGCTTCGTCCATTCGGAATAACTGCCAAGGTAAGAACAAGCTGCCTGAAAACGATGTTGGAATTCTGAAATGATATGTCCAAAAATATAAAATAATTACTCAAATAATGGTCATTGGTGAAACCCAATGAAGTCCATCTGTCATAGGATCATTTTTATAATCCGTTATAGAATAGGTGAGTGTCTAGAATTCACCAATTTCTATAAAACCTGCCGCTGGGAGTTTTACAGGATTAATATTAGTTTCAGTGTTTCAAGATGTCGAACATAATGGTGCGAAAAATTCAAACGTGTCAGCCTGCTATTCTTCATAAAACTCAAAATTATTTAGAGTTCCTAAAGAGAAGTGGTATGCTGCCATGAAATAGGGTAAACCCCCGCATAAAAACAACAATCATTCTGATGGTTACTTACTCTTCCTACACCTGTAGTGAGGCAGAGAATATGACAAAACCATCCATAACCGAGTTCAATAACCATTC
Source organism: Stegodyphus dumicola (assembly GCF_044657685.1). Classification (NCBI taxonomy): domain Eukaryota; kingdom Metazoa; phylum Arthropoda; class Arachnida; order Araneae; family Eresidae; genus Stegodyphus; species Stegodyphus dumicola. Next base: position 111,305,751 of record NC_140768.1, read on the forward strand.
TGACGCAGATAATATGGGGAAAAAAAAAAAAAAAACTTGCATATAACCAAGTTCAATAATGATTCAATGATTCTGAAGGTTATTCACTCTTCCTGCCTTTATACTGAGGTGGAGAATATGATAAAATTTTATTTAACCGAGCTAAGCTTATAATTACTCCAAAGGAGCAATTTGCCCTGAAGGACAATTAAATTCATTTTGGCATTTTGCATTGAAAACTTTAAAAGTCAGTATCACTTTTCAAATCGTTGCCACCATATATTATCGCCCTGTTTTAAAGAAATTAAATAATGAAAAATCTGCATAAATAATGTATGTATGTTTCTCGCATTGTGGTAAAACAACGGTACCTAGAGCTGTCAAAATTTGAATAACATAATCTTCCATAGAATAAATATGGGCATGCGGAAGGCCTAATTTGAATTTGAAATTTGTTTTATTATCGATTTGATATTTTGTAACACGTCAACGAATTTTTCATTAAAAAACTAAACGATTTCAAAGCGAGCAATGGCAACACTTTGAGAGTAGGGGAGGGGAAACATTTTTATCTACAGCGAGCGAGACCCTGTATCGGAAATTCTAAAGATATATTGATTTTGAAATTAATTTGCGATATTGCTGTTGAACTGAATTTTATAGTTTGAGTACGTAGTATATGATATTTAATAAATAAAGGTAACACACAAAACATTAAAAAAGCGCCCCTTTGGACGTAATTTAAAATCTGATCAGATTTTTTTTTATGGGTTTTTTTTTTTTTTTTTTTTTTTTTTTTTTTTTTTTTTAATCTAGTAAATTCGGTTGTGTAAATTTTTAAGAAGTAATAAAGGAGAAATGCTGCAGTACTGACTTCTAAAAAAGAATCTGTATCATTTTAATTAAATACTATAATCCAGATACAAATGTTTCAATTTCATTGTACAACCACTATAAATAATCATCAGTATCGACTTCAAATAACTTTATTGGTTTCTTCTAACTGATAACATTTAAATGAATTCAGTGATTAATGCAACATTTAATATATCTATTTAAGATTATTATTTTGATAATTGTAATAAAAAAAATCAAATCTCTGTTAAGTTATAATGTTAATATAATTTGCAATATTTAGATTAATGATGAGGGTTCTGTTTATAATATTTTATTCTTATTAATTCATTTTTTATTTTATGTGAAATCTTTGTTTAGAATATTAAATTTTTGACGCTTCTTACGTCCCTGAGCATTTTTAAAATGAAAGGAAGTTAGCTAAACATTGGCTGTATGAGAAAACTGTGTGAATTTCGAATTTCACTTCTTAATGTTCTTAAGCGAAAAAGGTTTTTGCAACCTGTACCTGACAAAATGCCAGGAATATGTAACAAAATAAAAACAAATAAATGATTTTTTTAAAGGTAGTAGTTATGATTGTATCGCCATCTGTTGAACAAAAGAGAATGGAAAGGATTGAGAAACTGCGAGATGGCGCACGAAATGCCATCCGATTTGTTTTGTTTATTACACATTGATTTATCATTGAATTATTACAAAATTAATGTAGTTGATTAAAAATAAAAAAGGAGTTTAGAATAGCATTTATTCAACATGATCCGTATTTTGTTTCACAGCCTGTCACAAACAAATCAAGCATCCGTGGTCAGAACTATCCAGCTGTCTTCCGAAACTGTGTGCCGCAAACGCGCGATAACAGCCTCGAGTTGCGCTACATTTGCAGGCTGAATTGCTCATGTTAACTTGCTCAGATCCGAATATTTTGCTTATTCCACCTCACCATTTAAATGAAAATACACTTCATCGATAAAGCATGTGTTTTGCGAAATAGTATTTACTTCCATTAACCACGAAACAAACTGCTCTCTGCTGTTAGCTGATGAGCAGTTGGATTTTTGTTAGCAAAAATGTGAAGATCAAATTTCAGAATCTTTTGAATTAACCCAAGGTGGTGGTGAATTCCCAGCGGTGGTGACGTTGGCTTCCTTGACTCGTAAATTTCCCTTTCCATAGGTGCGGCAGGAATGCGTTGCGTATGTAGTTCTGCAGTTAGCAGTTAACAAATGAACTAGCTTGGATTAGCATCTGTAATGCGGTGACGTCAATGTCTCGATAGTAGGAAATAGGAAGGTTTGACTTTGAAGAGCATAACTTTGTCTGTCTACTGACCGTGAAAGTCGGAAACTTGATGGGCGCCTTCATTTCTTCTCTAATTTTACCTCGACTTTAGACCACTACTCGCTCATTTGGACCTCTGACGCCAAGCAGCATACCCGCTTCTAACATCAAAGCCATTTTTGCTTGGAACATTAGCCTAGTTTGCCATTACACCATCTGCTTATCAGAGTAACTCGATATGTAAATGCGAAGACTTATCTACGTAGTTACCCAGAAAATCTATTCTCGCTTATGAACTCAAATCACGTTATTGCATTAGAAAAAGTTATGCGCATCGCTACGTTGTTCTATACAGGATGAGGCCCCTGAATTAACGTGAAATTGCACCTAAGTCTAACGCAAATCCAATTTCTTCCAATTGCTGACATAATCTATGAATGGTCTGTTTTCAAGAAACCCATCTTGTACCAAAGTGTGCGCGAAAGCGCTTTTATGTCACCGCCAAACTCTTCGTTTCTGGGGAAGCGGGCATTACAACTTTTGCCTTTTATTCGACACTTAAACATTTAATTCTGTTTTCACTATATAGAAGAAAAGCACACCAATTTGGAATTTAAAATTAGTCAGAATTCAACCGTATGTCAATGCGATCTTTTTAAGCAATAGACAAAAGAAATTGGAGAAAGCAATATTATTGCCTGTTATCCTTCGATGTATATTATTTGCAAGTTTATTCAACGATTGGCACGCTCAGACAACTAGAATACTATTTTAAGGCTGTGGTTACGATTTTCTGTATCTCCTCAGTTCTATTAAAATAAGGACTTCTGAGGTGAGGCTTTATTTTAAGAAAGGGAAAGCAATTTGATAGGGACAGAATGGCTAAGACCTCTGAATGCTAGTTCGACTTGGGTTCTATCATGTGTGAACGGACTGGCTGCATGGCTGTTTTTTGCCGTTTTCTCATGCGTAAAGTGTGGATACGAGTCAGTTTCTCTAAGTCGTTCACGAAGAATTCCTTAGATAACCTTTGTGCTTCGCCGTATTCGAATAACCTAATTTAGCCAAATCTAGAGAATAATAATTTGAGATGGAAGAATTGAGAATTGTGACACTTTGCTAGAAACTGATTAGCAAGAACAGAAACAGAAACCAACTATCGGATTTAGTCTTTTCAGGCGTAATGCCAGGCACTGAATTCTCTTTAGAAGTATGTCCCTATAAAATACGATTTCACAGTTTTCTTTGGAAAAAAAATTTTTGTGTGAATTATCCGTTTCCATAAAAAAAAAAAAAAGAAAGAAAGAGAGAAAGAAAGAAAGATATGTACGCCACATGACTTCCTTGTACGGAATATTAAATTATACGCATTTTTTCTTGCATTTCATTAAAACTTATTGGATTGAATTAAATCTACTTCGTCGATAGCGCATAAACCACAATAGAGTAAATGTACTCTTTAAAATGAACTATATTTGTTTACCATAGCGACACTTTGAAGCTAGGTTCACTTACCAGCGTTACATTTCGCCCATATTATAGCTCAGAATGCACAAAATCTATATCATTTGAAGAATTATCTTATTGTTGCTACATGTTCTATTCAAATACTATAATAAATCTAGAACGATGTATAAAAGAAATTAAGCAAACAAAACAAAAAAGAAACAGTTTTTCATAGACGATTCAGTATTTCTCATTCAATTAATTCAGCTCTCACTTCGCGACAAGGCAAAAATACATAAAATCAAAATATCTATATTAAAAATTACGAAGTAAATCTTAAGCACTTGTTTCCTCGAAAAACTACCAGAAAGGATTAAGCATGATTTAATTCGCAATAATAAATGAAGGCGTTATTTTTGTTGTTGCGAAGCTTAGTCTCTCTATATAGGCAAAAAATCTACTATTTTTGCTGTTTCAAATGTAAACTAGCATATCCGTCATGTTATTTAAATATTAGGCTTAACCGCACTTAAACAGCTTTTAAATTGTTGATAATTCTACAAATATTGCTTGCAGGTTTCCTAAAGGCGTAAAAAACCTTAACCGAAAGATAAGAACAACATAATTCAATCATTTTTAAAGCAAAAAATGCACAATTTACAAACATATAAAAGTAAAGAAACTGAAATCACTGAGTCGGGTAGCAGAGTGGATATATATATAAATATATTTATATGCGTTTGGTGCAGCCGATTGCAACCAAAATACGAGGTGCACATCTACATGTTATAGCAGTTCTATATACAAAATTTCAACGTTCTGAGGCTACTCGTTTTTGAGTTATGCGAGATACATACGTTCGTACAGACACCACGAAAAATTCTCTTCAGAATTCAATTTTCATTCACAAGCAGTTTTATAATTTTTTTGGAGGAAAAGAGAATTTATTCTGTCCTTACGTACAGATGTCACTCAAAAACATCGTTAAATTGCATTCGATAGCGGTCAAAATGAATATTTTCGTTGAAATATGCTGCCATAAACTTTTCGCGATTACAATACTTCCTTTTTACTTCGTACAAGGAAGTAAGAAAAGTCTTTATCTGAAATTTATGAAATCTTATAATTTATGAAGTTCTGGTCATACTTATCCTTAGAATAACGCAAACTAATTTCTGTTTTCTGAGGATTCAAGCAGAGTTTCAAATTTCAACTTCAGTTTTAATTAAAAAAATTTTACTGCATTTTCTGCGCAAAATTTTACGGTTATACCTTGCAGCTCTCGAAATCCATTAATAGCAGATGTTCGCTGGAACAAAGCAAACGAATTATTGCAGAGAAAATTCTCAATTTGAAATAGCGAAGTAATGGATACTGTCATTAATTCTTTGGCAAGTTTGATAGAATTTGTAATAAAACAGTTAGCGCCAAAATTTTATAGATGCACTGGTGTACTGTGTGGTACAGTTCCGTTTGTATGGTTTGCGGTACAGTATGGTATGTTTATATAGTTTATTTTAATGCTAACTTTTATAGCGTATTTCTGAAATGGTGATTTGTAATGACTTTATAATTCCTTTTGCGTAACTAATACATATTTCGTATTTATTTATTCCAATTTTGCATTCCACGTTTACAGACATTCCAATTGAGGGGAAGAGTGAAACTAGTTTGCGTTCTCATTTTTTTCCGCTTTTCTGGTATAAATAGACTGACGCACCTAACCGATAAATAGCTGCTTTGCGTATTTCCGCTGCTAGAGAACAGAATTTCGAAAGCCGCATCTAAGCGCGCATGCGCAGTTCCTTCGTTAATTTTCGGTTCCTACTTTTTTTTATCCTTTGAAGGGCATTTTTTTTTTATCGGCATGCCATTAAACTATATTTGGAAAAAATTACCTTTATTGTAAATAAATTATATTTATTTAGAAATATTTAAATAATCAATATTCATTACTTATGTAACGCAAATTTTTATTCCCAATACATATTCATAGCTCTAGTGGAATTATTTTCTCTTAGGGTTACAAGATATGTGTCATTTTCAAGAGGTATAAGTATTCATTCATATATCTTTTGAAGATTAGGTTCAATGGCTCAGATTTCGTTTTGGAACACTTGTATTCTTGATACCGAAACACGGACTTCTGTCTTTCTTCCTTCCCCCCTTTTTTTTCTGAATATATTACTATTTCTCTGTTTTAAGCCTTGATTGTTGTAAAATAAATGTCATCAAAATTTTGTGTGTAGTAAAATAATTTGTTCAAAAAGTGTTAATCAGCAACTGACAAAATAATTCGGACTTCGGACATTCAAATTTTTGTTGAAATGTGTTGATAGACGACATTTTCCCTTTAGTTTTAAATAAAAATACACTACAAGAATTATCGTCTGCATTTGGTTATTATTACTTCTTTAGCAAAATATTATAATATTTCCGTATCTGAAGTGAGCATGGCCGGATGCTACAAGTTAACGACCAACTCTGTTAGAAATTTAATGATTCATCTTTTGAAAGATGGTAAAAGTATTCGAAATATCAAAAACTTACATGATGTAATTCATTAAACTACCCTTGATTTAATAAAACTATGCAAACTGCATGAAACTTTTGAAAATTCACCCGGAGTCTGGAACACATTCCAAATTAGCACGAAGGAATTCTGCAGAAAAATCAAACACCTAAAAATTAGTATTGCGAAACACTCAGAATTTTTAGACGAACGTTTTGCAATATAAGTTAACTTGAAGCTTTTATGGGAAACTTTTAAGGCACACGGGAACAGTGAGCGATTAATAAGAAGAAAATTCTTTGTTAACAGGAAAACGAGAAAAATACCCCTGGCATTTGCAAAATCTTTAGCTAGTAATGTTTTATCATGTTGGGACGATGTTGCATTTGCAGAAAAATCAAAATTTTATTATTAATAAATTATTATTTAAGTAAACTATTACAAATTACTTAGGTCAGATAGACGAATAAATATATAGCCAAAGCTGAATTTAATTCCTACAGTTACGCACGGCGGTAGAGGCATAATGGTTTCGGATGTTTCGCTGCCTTTGAAATAAGAAGTCAGTGTTTAAGGAAAGTTATATGGATTAGTGTAAATATATAAATGCTCTCAATGAAAACATGCAAGAAAACTTGTAATGCAAAATACATTCAAGTTCTATCCAGAACGATCGTAAACATACAGCACTAAATATTTGCCTGTGGTTATTATACAAATATCTTAAAATTACCAGATATCATCCATATTCTTCGGACTTAAATCCTGTTGAGCATCTATGTGGTGAGCTGGCAAAAAGAATAAGGAAACAACGCTCTTGCACGAAAATATTAATTGAATCAGGCCAAAGCGGATGAAAAGTGTAATTTTAGTTGAAGGATGCTCAAAGAACTATTGGATGACCCGTTGTTTTCTTGTTTTTATTAAATTTAAATTATTCGTTTAAAGTGTCTGAATACTTACGTGAGTTATTTTCAAAGTATTTTGAAGATATAATTATTATTATTATTTTTTTTTACCAAAAACGTTTTGAAAAACTTCTTATAACAAGCAGCTTTTAAATTAGATGATGAATAATGTATGTAGGAAAAAAAAATAGTTATTCTGTGAATATTGACTGACTGATATTTACAAATAAAACTGAAAAACACAAGCGTAAACATACAGTAATTTGTATGTAATTTGTATGTATATTTGTATGTAAACAAATGTGACACACTGTATGTAAATAATTATAGCAATAAATAGTTAAGAAAATTGGTTCATGTAATTATGTACTTCCAAAAAGTAGTGATAAAATTTACAGAATATTTTGAAGATATTATTTTTATTTATTTATTTATTTTTTTTATTACCAAAAACGTTTTGAAAAACTTCTTATAACAAGCAGCTTTTAAATTAGATGATGAATAATGCATGTGGGAAAAAAATAGTCATTCTGTTAATATTAACTGACTGACATTTACAAAAAAAAAAAAAAAAACTGAAAAACACAAGTGTATGTAAACAAATGTGAGACACTGTATGTAAATAATAATAGATAGCAATAAATAGTTCAGAAAATTGGTTCATGTAATTATGTACTTCCAAACAGTAGTAATAAATTTTACAGAATATTCATTTCATATTTTCGTTTCCAGTCTGTCATGAGTTTACGAAATTATACCTTAACCGAAAAATGCTATCTTTTATGTGTTATTTTATCGTGTGCGCATAAAAAATGTAGTGGTTCATTTCTCTTGCCACTTGTTTCTTTCCTAATTACTATTCGAGTGACGTATACAATCCAGGCCTTTACTTTTTCATCCCTCGTGCATCGCAATCTAATCAGATATGCATGTGATAATAGCTAAACTTTCGGCTCTGTTGTTGTTGCACGAATAGATACCTATAGTTATTCTGATATAGTCTTGTAATGGAAATACTTTTTTCAATTGAGTATTTTCCGAATTATTGCGAAATAAAAATCTTTTGTGGAGTCTTCAAAATTTTTGGAAATTTTTTTAATGTCCCTTTCCCCTCAAAAAATGTTACGCTGCTTGCATTTATCATCCACGGAATGTAACAAATATTGCTATGCCCCAAAATACAATTGTTTATCTTCCAGGTGGAATGGCAAATAGCCAATTCCCAGAGTGTTGCCATTCGGCAAAGGATAATATCTTTAATTTATCTTTTACATTTAATCATTTTGTTACTGATTAACAAACTTCGCAATTTAAAAACATTTAAGTGGATTTCTTTAGTAAATTAAACTATTTTGTTTTTAACAATATATCTAATTAATATAATGTTTAATGTATTTAAATTAAGATACATCCCAATTAAACATTTTATTAATATTTCTGAACTGATAAAATACATTTGGTGTATTTAATAAAAGATTTTTATTGCCGTGTGTGACGTCCTTGTTAAAGAACAGTGGAAGAATAGCTAGAACTTTTGTTGCCTGGGTCGACTCTTGAGTTTACTGTCTGGGGAGGTTCCAGAATTTGCTGTCCCCCTTTATATACAGACAGATACTCAAAAATATCAGAGTGATATTTAGGGAATTTCCGTGTAAGGCAGTCTGCTAGACTGCAAGGCAACGGAGCCCTGTTCTCTGGTGTATAATAATAATATTTAGGGAACTAAATGAATACTTTGCGTTTATTTTTGAAGGAAAACTTTATTCCCAACATTTTAAAATCATATTAATATATATATATATATTATTTAGCTTGTTACTTCCTTGTACGAAGTAAATGAAGTATTGTAAAAAATTTTTTAATTATCATTTTTCAACGAAGATATCCATTTCAACCGCTCTCGAAACCACTTGAACGACGTTTTTGCGTGACATCTGTACGTATGTACAGAACAAAAGACTGTTTTTGCCTAAAAGGATTGTAAATTATTTAAAATGGAGTCGGAAGAGACTTTTTCTTGACGTCTCTCTATACATACATACATACGTGTGTATATATCTCGCATAACTCAAGAATTATATGGTTTTTATTTTCCTGTGAAGATTATGCCTTTAGTTAATCTGCATGCAATAGTTGTAGAATTATCACTCATCCAAAAATCCAGAGAGGAAAAGTATGAGAATAATTTAGTTTCCGAAAGACATGGTTATAGTAAGAACAAAACAAAGGGAAAATATTCATGAATAAAAAGCCGGTAATTATCTCAATATTATTTATTTAAAGAAACCTACATTCCAGTAAGAGTATATAGTAGTATTATCTTTACGATATCTAGTATGGTGTCTACATTTCTACTTACATCTTTAATCTTTCTAGCACTTATTGTCGCTCACTGCTAATTTAATGCTGCTGTCTGGGTTGTCTGCTGCAGCTTTCAAGTAGTTGCCAACGTCATTGTTACTGTCTTCATCACCATTTAGTCTGCCTTCCCTCGTGAAGTGAGTGATCTTCAGAACTATCAAGAACATTAGATATTTCCGTTTTTTTTTTTTTTTTTTTTTTCCTTGGAGCTCTTCACTGTTATTGCTTCATCACTCACAGCTCATGTACCCAAATTCCACGAGCAAATGAATTAGTAAGATGAAAACAATTGCTACGTGGACGAATCCATTTTAAAATTTAAGGAAGCTCTTTTTCTGAACGTTTGAAGGAAGAGGAAAGTTACGTTGAATGCTTAAAAAGTTTTCAGAAAAGTTGAAAAACTTTTCTGGAAACTAAGGAAGGCTAATAAAAGCGCTAGTAAATGCTGTAATTCCTTGTAAATGTGTACAACGTTTTGTATATTCAGACAACTGCTTGATTCTTTCTTAGAGCTCATCCTTTGGAATATTGTGGAAGTCTCTGGTTAGAATTTTTTGAATTTTCTCAGTGCTATTAAAATAATGAATCTGAGGTGAGACTTCCTAGAGAAAATAAAGTAGTCTGCAGGTGCCAAATCTGATGAATAACGGGCCGGGCGATGGGTGTAGTTAGTTGAGAATTGCGACATTTTTCTTTGCTAGAAATGCATTATAAGAATGGAATTATGTAACGGCTTACTGTTGTGCAGCAGAGCTAGTTACTCGATTGAGGTTTTTTTCAGGCATGAACACGGTGAATTCTCAGTAGAAATCTATTTATTTTGTCCTTATATAATATATGGATTTCGCAATTCGCCGCCTCAGGAACAAATTTTTTTTGTCAGTTATCTCTTTCCAATCAAAAAGTGCCACTAACAAGATCTTCACTCGAGATTTCTGAAACCGAAATTTTTGTGGTGACGAACCTTTATTCTTCCTCCAACCCAGCACATGATTGCCACTTTCTTTCAAGATTATACTTCCTCCAACCCAGCACGTGATTGCCATTTTCTTTCAAGATTGTACCTCCTCCAACCCAGCACATCATTGCCACATTCTTTCAAGATTATAGCTCCTCCAACTCAGCACATGAATGCCACTATCTTTCAAGATTGTACCTCCTCCAAACCAGCACATGACTGCCGCGTTTTTTCAAGATTATGCCTTCTCAAACCTAGCACATGATTGCTAATTTCTTTCAAGATTATACTTCCTCCAACCCAGCACATGATTGCCACTTTCTTTCAAGATTATAACCTCCTCCAACCCCGCATATGATTGCCACTTTCTTTCAAGATTATGCAACCCAGCACATGATTGCCACATTCATTCAAGATTATGCCTTCTCCAACCCAACACATGATTGTCACTTTCTTTCAAGATTATAAGCAAAACATTAAGTTTCACCTCATGTCAATATTTGTTTGAAAAATATTAGAATTAATAACTGCCATTGAATCAAATCATGATATGCGGAAATTGGATATTCTTTCAGCAGCAGCCGTCAAACTGTTTTGATGTCATATGCTGAAGACTGCGAAGTGCTACTACTCCTGGGCTCATCGTCGTACAGCTTCCCGTTCATCACGAAATTGTCAGTACCAACGAAAAATATTCGATCGTATTTAGGTCTTGATCCCAATATGCTTTATACAACATTTCACATGTTTTCTTTTCTTTTCTTTTTTAAATCATAATAGAGACAGTCTCGAAACGTTATTTCGCGTCCGTTCACTATAAACGGCGAACCACTTTTCAAATTGTTGCCGCCAAATTTTATCGATCTGCATTATTTTTAAAGAAATTAAATAATGAATTTCTGATTTTTGATTAACAGACTCAACGATCTGTAAGCGAGCAGTTGTAACATTACGGAATAAAACATTCTTATCTCCAGTGTGCGAGACTGTTTACAGGAAATTCTAAATAAAGTTAACGCATAAAACGTTTGCCCGATCAACACTCTATGGATCTTTATGTACTTTTTCGAATTAGCTTCAATATTTCAACCGCTTAACATCTCTGTCAAATTAACGCAGTTCCAGTATCAATTTTCTACCGCTCAAATTGCAAGCAGTATCCACATGATTATTGTCTAAATGAACGAAAGTAACATTATTCATATCCTTATTTTGCCGTTTTCTAACAATTTGCTTAACTTACACTTTTATATACTTTTAACGAAAATCTTCAACAATTTCATACTCTTTGTCAAATTCTCTTTTTGTTAGTGCAATTATCAGTACTCAGTTCTTCGAATTTTTTGTAAGCTTCAGTAAAAGCAGAACACTGAGCCGTACGAGCCTTCAAAAGGCATTCCATCTCTCAATACAAAAATGAACTAGGCTTGCCTTCTCAACTCTTTGAATTTTAAATTATTCACAATGCCCCGCCGAGGTAACATTAAAAATTATGCTGACACGGAAAATAAAATATGCTACCAGAGTCCGTGCGATTCGAGAAAGTGAGCATTGAGTAAAACTTTGAGTTAGTTAAAACTTTAGATGTGACGCAGTTTTAACTAGAGGACGGTAAGTTTATAAGGCATTTCACCCGCCTTCTTAGTATGCCTTCGTGGTGTAATGGTCAGCACACTCGGCGCGTATTCGAAAGGTCCGAGGTTCGAGTCCCGGCGAAGGCATTGCACATTTTTCCCGTCTCTCACCATCAAAAATTCTAATGTCTCTACAAGTTCTATCTAAAATTTAATATATTTCCTATCGCAATTTAAAATATTTTATTTATCATTTTAACCAGCCGCTTGCGCTGCTAATCTGAAAAAAGAATCCAGCTAGTTTAACTTCATAAAAAATATTTTAAGATTTTTTAATTAGACATCTTGTGACTTAAATACATTTTTATTCCAGTCAACCAGGTTAAGAAACAGAAATGTATTCTTAAGAACTGCGTTTATTGCTTTTAAATTCCTTAGTTTAATGTACTACAGCAGACAGATTAAATGTGAAGTTCAAAAGTTTTACTAAGTGGTAACGCTTTACTAAGTGGTCACATGCTTTTAAATAATGAAGTTTATGGATTACGATTTAAAAGACTAATATCTTAAATTTTATCAAATGGCAACAGCCTCGCGCATTGAAGATAAAAATGTTTTATTTGCCACTGCTGGCTTTCAAATTGCGGAATTTTTTATCAAAAGTTCATCATATTCGTATAAATATGAAATAAAAACAAATTTGAAATTTAAAATTCTGGTTTCGAGATGCACATGTACGGATGAGATCTACGTCTGTTCAAAATTTAGTAGCTGTAGGTGTCGTCGTTTTCCACAGTGTGAGGAAGATATATACAAACAGGTTCTTCATTCCTTAATAGTAGAAAGAATTTTTTAAAAATTGTTCTTTTCTGTTAACGTGTTTTGTGGTTAATCGAAAGATATGGTTTGATGTAGATCTGTTTCATAATATGGGTTTGCTGTTAACTGCAGATCTAAAGATATGGTGTGTTGTCGAATTATCTCCTAATATGGTTTGTCACTAACTGTAGATCCAAATGTTTTTTTAATTTACGTTTTTCTCATAAAAAAGGTTCAAATGGAAATAACTTTAAAAGAAATTAAACAAAATTATTTTTATGTAAGGCTTTTTATTCCTCTTAAGCAGTTTGCAAATACCTTTGTATGACTGAATCTTTTTTTATAGGTTAACAGGATCAACTAGCGATGTGTAAAATCGTGGGGAACTGTAAACCATCAACAAATAAAAGTGCTGATTGTAACTTAGCATATCGGATGCGTTCGTCAGAATGGCTGACGCAGACAATGGCCTTCATTATATATGCATGACAGAAACAGATTATTTTATTTGCATTTTTCGTTTCTTTTACGGATTTAGAAACGCAAAATAACTTGTGCTTTAAAAAAGAATTCAACATGAAGGAAGCATGTTATTCTCTGCTTAATGCCAAAAAAGTTTGTCTATATAATATCGAGTTTACCTCGACATAGAACAAAAAGTAAACAAAATCGATATCGTCGCCTATTCGATTAAAAGTAAACAGTAACCTGTAAAGTCTAAAATGTAAACAGTTCCTACTTCCTTTGATGTTAATAACTTCTTTGTAAAATCGGAATGCTATTGATAAAGGAGGTTTGCCAATGCAAATTCGTATACATTTTTACATTGCTATTGCTTTCCCCAAAAATAAAATTGTCTTCTCGCTCAGCGTTAAACTTTGTTGAACTTTCGTCTCACAGAAAGTGCCATTTTTGCAGAATGAGATTAATACTGAATTTTAGTGTTCATACTGTGAAAATTTTTCTGTTCAGAAACTGTTCGCTTCTAATTTGGAACAGTTTATTTATTTATTTTCGAATAGTTATTGTGATATCTTTCGAAGAAAGCATGCTATCTTCGGTTTTAAATATTAGCGAAACTCAATTTTTATGTCATCTGAACTGCTTCTGTTCAACTTTAAACTTTTGCGTAATGGTGCTTTCCCTTTCTAAACAGCAGTGAAAGTATATTTCTTTCCACTATCATTTCTGAAGCGAATTTGGAAGTCAGACGTTCAGTTTAATCCATTTCCGTTATGAAATAACTGAGGTCCTTGAAAGCTTTTCAGCAGCTGATCAATGTCCCATTTCCAAGACTCATGATATGCCTGAACTTTGAAAATGTCATTTCATACCTGGACTTGGAAATGAAAATAGGATCAAAGTAATGAAAGAAACTTTAAAAATGAGATTCTTTAAATTCAAAGTACTGAAAGTAGTCAAGAATCATGCAAAGTGGATCCTAGTTTGTGATCCATAGAAGTTTGCGTGACTGCAAGCAGCAAATAGCCATCTGGAACAGATGGTTTGCAATCTTTGGCGAAGCACAGATCAATTTACATCAATCGGGAGAAAGGGAATTGGCAAACAAAATAAATAGCTTGGGCAAAGTGGATCACAATTCCTTTGGGAATAAAGATGGAAACAATAAGCGTATATTGACCTACTCGGCTACAGTGAATCAGCTGTTATTTAGCTTCTAGGAATTAAAAAAAATTGTGTAAGTCATGAATTATATTTGTAATTGGCCATCGAAGACACGTTATGTACTCGATGACAATTCAAGCTATCATCGATATGCAGCTGTAAACGCTTCAAGACACCTAGAGTCAAAAGCCGCAGAACACTTACAGAAGCCAAAAGCCGTTGATTTTGTTGAGACGGCCCTACTTAGTTTCGCAATGTTTATTCATCATCGAACATAATGATTTACATAAATGAAGAATGAATAGAGTTACTTTACGTTGCTTTTTTAAGGCTATAAATTTTAATTTGACGAGTAGATTCTAGAAATTAATATTCTATTATGTTTGATGTTAAAACAAAAACAGGTTATCAGAGAAAACTATGAAGTTGAATTGCAATTAATAATGAATACTTCGTCATGGATCTTTACAACATCGGAAAGCTCGAGCAAGCGAGTTAACTCAGAATGAAACAAAAGTGCTGTTGCCAAAACCTGATAACTAAATTACACATTATTATGACTTTTTTAATATAACTTACTTTAGCTCAAGATTCGCAGTAAATTTCTATATTTTTGATAAACTGTTAAAATTTTTTCATTTTTAAATGAAATATTGTAAAGTATGACTTGGAGATAACACTGGGGGAGATTCTCAATCTGAAGGAAAAACCTATGTTGCCACAGTCGCAGAAGAATTTGCCTTTATTTATATCGGTTCGTTGATTAAGGACAGACGTATTAACAGTGTACTGCAGAGAACAAACTTCTTTAAATAAATTTGTTAACGAGAGAACATTATTAAAACAAATGATAACGAGTTTCTTTTTTGAAAACTAATTGTAATGTTTATCTTTTATTACGAACTCTTTTACTATTTCCACTTGAGTAAAAAGAAAATCGCAACGCGAAGAGTTTGACAGCGTTTCAGTATTGCAAGCGACATCGTCATATTTATAATACTCTTACGCCCTTATGGGTTTGTAATGGATTGAATGCGCACAGAACCGATGATAGCTTGATGAAATTTATTTTCTCAAAAGAAATAGTTTCGGAACTTTTCACAAAAGTACACACACGGTCTCATACTTCTCAGTATGACAGAGCACAATTAGTAGGTACCACTTACTACTTACACTGTACTCAAACTACTGAGAACATTAAGCTTGTACGGTGATCTAGGCTCTGAATTAAACTGAAAACTGATGCTCTCTCCGGTCTTATATAGTTTTAACCTGTCCGCCGAGAAATTTATCTTGGCTTTTGCTGGAACGCAAATACAGTTACATACGAAGCAGACTTATGACTTACTTTTTTCTGGTCATTAACTACTAAAGAGTTTTCTCCAGTAGATCGCATTAAAGTGCACTAGGCAAAGATATTTTCAAATAAATGGTACTTGGGAAGTACCAACACCCGTGGGCGAAGAAAATTCAGCTGCGTGAGCAGGCATATCTTAATACTTACGAAAGTAGGCGTTCATCATAAAAATTGTGCAGTGATAAGCAATGGCATTAAATTGAAGCATGCAGGCAGGTTCAGTGAGTTGTATGGCAAATGCAGGTGGTGAGTGCAATATAGCTAGTAAGATTACAGGATAAGCAATAATGTTCCAAGTTACACTTATGCCGAGATTATCAAGCATTCTGCTTGATGTGTTCCGGCTGTCATCAGATGTTTGCTCTTTGGGCGCTGAAAAGAGAATAAGTTCGAAGTGTGAGTCCAGAAGGGCAGGAGCTAATGGCGAAAAGCAATAATGAGACACCGGTTGCAGTTAAATAGGGATCGGACCAAAATACCGCCAAATGACAGCTACGTTTTGGCGACTTTTCAGGATTTTTCGCCAAATTTGGAGACAAAAATTAGTCGTCAAATCCATATTTAGCCTGGCAAGATAGCGCCCAGCCATTTACCTCTGTACACTGTTTTTCCAGCGATATTTTGCATTCTTGAGGCCTTTTGTGTTGCATTATACAAGAGAACCTACAATTAACATATAATTTCACCAAAAAAGCGACTTTTCTTCCAGAAGAAATCACTATGCGAAAAACTTGTAATACCGTTTATTGACAAAATGAGTTGCTAGACTATCATTTATAATTCATTAAGTCATTATTATACGTAGTCATTGACATTGGTGGTATCATTTATATTTAGCATTTTAGTTCCTTTTTCTCTGACTTACACTCTCAGAGAAAAGACTTGGATTTAGGTCCAAAACATCTGCTAACCTGCAATTCAGTATTAATTAATTAAAAAAAAAGTTCATGAATTTTTTCCTGTTTTATAGGGAACTCAAAATTGGATCTAATGCGAATAGTTTCGTGTCCATCAATTTTTCTGATATTATAAAGATAGCTCAAATGGTATGCAGACGCATCTCTGTCCATTATCGAATGATCATAACTGCATTTTATTTATTTATTTGGCTTTTCCCTTAAATGTGTTGTAGTCAAACTGCACTATGTCTTGGTTTAAACATATACTCTCTTGCGCAATGGTTAGCTAGAATGCCTGAGTGATAATTCTGCGGTCTTGCGTACTCGAAGTGCTGAGATTAAGTCCTGATCATACCACATGTGTTGCAGTGTGTGAAAGTACTTGATAACTAACAAACTGATGAAAATTGCATTTCGTTTTTAATTCGATTAATACTTTGATATCAATTTCATTAGCAACAAACAGCAGACCTATTTCGCATATTTTCCCACCCCCTTTGTTAGGCAAGGTAGCTTCGCACTTTTAAGATAATGTTACTGCTTACTTTTAAGAGATTGTGGAATGTTTCTGCTCGAGAATACGACCTCAGATCTCTTTCGACACGAAATTATTAACATGGCATATGATTCTAAATTATCAAAGCTGAAAACGTGAAAGAGATATCAAAATGGTGCAAAGAAATAATCTGTTTTGGGAATGTGCAATGTAGCCATTTTTTGCTTTGGTCATCGAAATCTAAGCTGGATTTCAACCTTCTACGGGGCCCACCAGCGGCCGAGCGGTAAAATCGCTGAACACTGGTAGTTCGGTCCGAGGTTCGAATCCCGCGAACGGGCTGGCTGCATGGGCGTTTTCGTGGTTTTCCCCATGTGTAACGTGTATACGAGCCAGTTTCCCTTAGAAAGTCCTCCACGAAAGGCATCCCTCCCCTTAGGCAGATAGCCCTAGTATGCTTTGCCGTATTCTCAATACACACAACCTTCTATGTAAAAATAATCTTCGGAACAACATGTTTATAGGATGTATTTTTTGTTAACTTCTCGTGTACTTAATTTACTCATTCATAAAACATTTTTAAAAGACAAGAAACGTTTCTTAAAAGATAAAACGTACTTGTAACTTATTAGGCTTACACATAACATAAACATAACCAACTATTTTTTACTGCACAATACATAGCTGCATTTTTAAGAACGTGAACAGAACTACCTGTTGCCATTTCTGAGTAAATATTCTCTCTAATTACAATAAATAACTTAAAATCATGCTTACACTTGCATATATGATGTAAACTTTGTAACATAGGGAAAAGGGCTGTACTCGAGTTTATAGAATTCGAAAAGCTCGACAGTTTTTTTTTTTAGTAGGTGGCATTGAGTAAACTGTGTTTGAAAGTGTTTCGAGTGAACTGTAGTATAATGTAATGTAGGAGTGTGCTGCAGCCTTCCTGGCTGATAATAATCGGTCTCGTGATTAACGCAGCACACCCAACACAGATTAAAACAAAAAATACAGTTAAAAACGTTCAATCAAAATTCCCAATATTGTTCTATTGTTATTTATAAAGTTCATCAAAACCTTTGCAAATCTAAACTCTTGTAAAAAACTGTATCTGGGTTTCTTCAAAGGCTTTCGAACGAACTGTGCTTGAACCCGGAACTTGATTGAAAAATCCGGCGATGTCACAGTCATCAACAAGTTTTTCGCGAGACCAGTTTCTCATTTTAGCTGTTAATACTTTGCAACATGCTGTGGTTATAGGCACGGCTGGAGTAACCATTAAAGGATATAAGCGCGTGTTTAGGACACCAAGTATGAGAAGATTTTTAATTGCCCATTCTATCATGGAATACATGGAGCAGCTAATCCAGGAATGAGCAAACTACGGCCCGCCGGAAGGTTCTACCCGGGCCGCGGATAGAATTTTAATTTGCCTCCGATCGGCAAATTAAAAGAGATATATCATCTCCTTTTCTACTTCGTTTAAATGTTATTTTTTCTCTTCCCTTTTTTCAAAAGATTGATGAGCTTTTTACTTTCTCTAGATGCAAGGGAAAAATCAATTTATCGGCAGTATCTGGGCTCATCTCAAAGCTTTTATACTAAAACGTTATCTCTTTGCTGGGTAGCTAGCTAAGAACGACTTGTCTCATTTCCCGAAGTTAAATTCAATACCCTCAGTAAATGAAGAAAAGTTTAAGAATTTTGAAGATGGCTTGAAAAAAGTGCATTTTGAGTTCGAACGCAGATTTCAAGATTTCAGTGCCATTCAAACAGAACTGGATATTTTTACCATGCTTTTCAACGTAAATCGTGAAGCAGTGAGGTCAGATTTGCAGCTTGAATTACTTGAGTTGCAATCTGACAATAATCTCAAGGAGTTGTTTCTAAATATGTCAAAGTTAGAGTTTTATAAATCATTATCAAAAGTTAGTTTCCCAAATTTAATATGTCACGCCCAGAAAATCAGTGCTATGTTTGCTTCATTTTATATATGTGGACAAATGTTTTCAACTATGAACCTTAGAGAGAATTATTTCAGAAGCAGACTGAGAGATGAGCATTAAGCCTCGTTCCTTAGAATCAGTACATCTCACTTTGAACCTAAATATAAGGAACTTTGAAAAATTAAATCCCAATTTCATTCATCTCATTAGCATATTCAAATTGTATTACTTGTACATTGTTTTTAAAATTTTAGAAAAATTTATCTTGGCCCGCCAAACTTTTTTTTTTTTTTTTCCCGATTTTTGGGCCGTGACCGAAATAGTTTGCCCATCTCTGAGCTAAACCAAAACCGAGAGAGATAAGGAATGAAGGAAAAACTGTTTGCCAAAATTTTTTAAGTGCTTAAGGCTTCTGAAGTCTTAATCCAGCATTGGTCATAGGCCTTTCTCTCTCACTGCTGAAGAATATACTGAATAAATGAATTTGTAAAAATAAATAAATTTAATAAAGCTTATATCATTTCATCCCAAGTTTTTTAGAGTCAACATACGACGGATACGAAGCCATTGCAGTAGATCCCTGCTATTTTTATGCATGCTTTACAAAACATAAAACAATAAAAAAATTCAGTTTACTCTAAATATGCAAAGTTAAAGAAACAACATTCAACAAAATTTACAGAAATGTTTAACTCAAATAAAAAACGGTATTAATATCATTAATTTAATTAAAATTATTGTTATTAGTGAATTAAATATTTTGATTACTAAGCAAGGTACTGTCATTTTATCATTTACCTACAAACCAACATTTTTTTTGTTTATCACTTATCAGATCTGAAGATTCTGTCTGCTTAAACCAGCAATCTCTGTCTGATAAGAATTGCCAGAGCTGTGGGGGGAGGGTATAAGATAAGAGTCATATAAACATGTCTCTTTTAATGTGTTGAATTCTAGAAGTCTGTTCTTGATGTACAGGCTTATCTTTCTAATGCTGAAAATTTAAATTCCTTAGTTGTGTTCCGAATATTCAAAATTTGAAAATTCATAAAAACTGCTTTCTTTTTTAAAACTGAAAATACATAAATAAATGAAAATTGCTGCTTAAAAATTATTTCTTGTAAAAGAATGGTTTCTTCATCAACCCCCTTACATTTTCTCTTATAATAGACAGCATATAATATAATCATAATACAAATAATTGCATATAAATAACTTTAAGATAGCATTTAGTCTAAGAATATGAACAAAAGTTTTGGAAAAAATACTTATTAGATTTATTTTTAGCCCAAAGGGTCGTTAGCCCCAAATTGATTATCGCCTTTTATTAAAGAAATTAAATAATGAAGAATCTGCATGAATGTATGCATGTTTCTCGCATGTGTGTGTGTGTGGGGGGAAAGGTACTAGAGCCATCAAATTTTGAATAACCTAATCCGCCATCCGAACATGGGCACCCAAAAACCTGAATTAAGAATTTTTTTAAAAATTATTTATTTATTTATTTTGTGTGTGTGTATGTCTATTTTATACTTTGTAAAACTTTAACGAAAATTTGATTTGATAACGATTTGAAAGCGAACAGTGGCTACACTGTGCGGGGGAGGGTTTGTCTTCAACTCGCGAAACTGTCTATCGGAAATTCTGAACATAGTGTTTTTAAGTATTTTTAGTCCAAAGGGACATTAGCCAAATGCTGTCGAAAGGTGTCTCAGTGTGCAAATGAAAAGAACGTCCCTTTAGAACGTAAACTTTCAGATGTTTTACATTTTTATTTTTTAAATTTTGTATTTGTATTATTATTTTGTAAAATTTTTCAAATGTAAACAAGTTTTCAGAAACGAAATCACAGCACAAAAGTTCCATTATATTTAATGGGATCGCTACGTTGGTGCACAGATACAATATGCTTAATAGTGGGCATAAAACCGCTAAACTCTTAAATGACATCATCTTAATTGCTGACTTAAGCAGACGGAATTTATTACAGGAAACAGGTTAGTTATTGATTTAAAAAATTTTATGTATTTTTTCTTTTATATTTCTTCCTTGCTGTATGTTAAGTTACAATTTTGAATTTTATATAAATTAATTATCCATTTCATAATTAATTTTTTGTAAGTCAGTGGAATGTTGATTTATGCGGTTGAATTGCCGGTGCATATTTGACTGTCTGCCTTAATCATCACTGAACCCCTGTAAAGTTTCCTCGACCCCCCATCAGGGGGTTAATAACGACCCCATATTTTGTAGCATTAAATTTCCAATAACATATTCCAAATAATCAACATAAATATCATATTATCAAAATTCCAAATGAATTGATTTGTATTTGGATTTTCGGAATAAATTGCTTTTATTTGAACTCAACGAGCACCAGTTATCAACCGGTTACAAATATTCAACCTTTCCTAAATAACTGAAAGGAGAGAGCAATTCTTTTTCCACACCAGATGGATACTAGCGTGTTTTTGCAGAGTAATGTTCAGTAAAAATTGTAGGGAAAAAAAAATCGGAATAAAAAAAATTCTTATTCTGTGTGTATCATCCCTACGGGGGCTCCTTGAATTCACTTCTGTGGACCCCTGTGCTTTGCTTAATTTACTTGCCGCAGCCTGAGAGATAGATACAGCAGGGTTGCCGACTCTGAGAGAGGGAGGGTGGAGGGAAGAGGCAGAAGGAGGAATGAGTGAGGATAAGGCCGTGGCGAAAGTTCTACATACACTCGCTTCACACAGCAAGTTTTTTTTTTTTTTTTTTTTCCCCTAAAAGAATGGAATGCGACGTCAAACTCCTCCCCCTTACAGAATCATGATAACAAGGGTTTCACACCTCCTTCATTCGATCAACTTGAATAATTCTACGAGTTTTAATTGATTGCAATTGAGAATTCTCTGTATAATAACGAGAACTATATAATAACACTATAGAATAACAGAAAAATCACTGTATAGTAACAGAACGATCCTTACTCCTTTTAAGCCGTAAGGAATACGTGTTTGCAAATGACGTGTAATATATGAAGATGTTTATAAATTTTATTTATATTTTTTCTATACGACGTGTAATATATGAAGATGTTTATAAATTTTATTTATATTTTTTCCATACGACTTAACGATAAAAAATATAATATGTTATTTGCAAATATATCTTTTGTTTGAAAAGAAAGATGTAATGTTTATTGTAAACATTTATGGCTATTTTAGTTAGTTTTGAAATCCAATCTTATCTATATTTTCCTCTCACCAAAAATATTTAATTGTTCTATATTTTTTTAATTGCATTGAATGTTTAAAATTATTTTGAGGTCTTTTTTTAAATCGATGTTTTCTAAATGCATTTCTTTTTGCCCCCGTACTCATAAATTATATACGTTATTTATTAATGGTAATGATTAATTTTATCTGGTAATTTGACTTGGTATTAATTAAACTGGTCTAATTAATAATTATTAATTAGCTCGAGCAATAAAATTTAATTATTTATAAAAGAATACTAAATTTATTTAGAAATTTTCATGTGAATTTTTAACGTAACTGATAACTTATTAAAGAATAATTATTGATTAGGCTGCTTTTATTATATGTTATATAAATTATGCACTTCTTATGTTTGCATGAAGTTTGAATTTAAAAATTTTTCTTAAACTTCCCAGTTATAGCTTATCTTAATTTTTTCTATTATTCTTCAGTGGTGTTCGGTTGGGTTTTATGATTCACGAAGTTTTAATATTTAATTCATTTCTTACAATGATTTATACATTTTTTGCTCTAAATATGGAAAAAAGGTAATCAAGAAAAAATTTGTAGTTATCCAGTCATGTATATGAAGCATGCTAATTTATCAGCTGAATTTTAACAAAATAAATTAAGTTGCAAGACAGCTAGTCGAAGCGTCAGTTTTGCTTAATTTCAAAATACCTTTAGTATTTTTGTTCATTACATTTGTTCACAGAAACATTCGAAAGCCCTGCTTGCAAACTGCCCACTCAACTAACTTAATTAACTTCTTTGAAGTTCCAAAAAATTGCAATTAAAATCGCCTCTTCGATACGAAATAGAAGTAACCCACAAAGTGAATGTTTCCAAGTGGCACGCCTCCGTACCTCGTTATGTTAATGAGGAAAACTAAGAAATAATTTTATTGTCGGAAGACCTCTGCTTATCCCGCAGTCCTTGGCAAAGAATCAGACATTTTCGTCACTAGAACGTGGGTTCAACAATACTAACACCCAAAGGACGCACTGCAGCTGCGGTAGTTTATATGCCTGTGTGTTCTAGCTTCCCTAAGCTAGCTAGCTACCGATCCGAACGTTCACTATCTATCTCTCTCTCTATCCGCACTCCCCTCCCCATCCGCCTTTCTTTCACCTCTCCTCTCATTCCCCCAGCCCTTTCTGTCTATCCCATATTCTCTCGCTCAAATCGGTGCGCGCTGTTCAACCACGCGCTAGCTTTGACCACTCGCAGAGGGATTGGAATAGCGAATTTCCCTTCTCTCTCTCTCTCACTCACTCTTTCACTCCCCCCCTGTTACTGCACTAAGGTATACGTAGTATGTCGCGCGTTGTTGCTTGGTGTGGTGGTAGAATTTTGCGCCTTTCGTCAAACTGATGGCGTTCCGGCCTGCTGCTATAAATGCAGCATTATTTCGAGTGCAATTATTCCTTTCAAAAAAATGTCCGGTCATTGCTGAATCGACGGGACACCACACTGTGGCAGAGCAGCGATGCTGAGGTAATGCCGCTATCGATATCTGTTTGTGCGTGCGTGTGTTTGTGAGAGGTTTTCTTTTATTTTTTCCCTTTCTTTTTTTTTTTTTTTTTTTCTTTCTCTCTATCATTGCGTCTGTCTATCTGTAGTTTCTGCTATCCCGACTTCTTCCCCCCCACACCTTCTTCCCTCGCCTGTATGCTGTCTTACTAGCAGTGGTTGTTGGGTTGGAAGGCGGTTGAGCCAAGATGGTAGCTTCAATCTGCTTTTACTGATGATGACTACTAGTAGATCATGCGATCGAGCTGTCGTGATTTTCCGCTACGGATTTTTAAACTCGGGCGTAGGCTTCCTTCCATCTTGCTTTTAATACGTGGCTCATGCGCCGGAACTTTTTTAAATCGGTGGTACCAATGGTTTCCTTTTTTTCTGTCGCTGTACTCAATCGACGGTCGTCGGTTCTCTGTTGTTAGTTCGTCAGCGAAATTTACCTCGTTTTGGTGATGTTACCCGTGCGATCTTTGATGGAAATAAGGAATGAGAGTCCAAAAATATGTTAAGTTGCAACAACACAAGTAAGTGGATACGTTGTTGTTCAATTGAAATAAAAATGTAGTGCATGAAAACACTGCTACTGAAGAGGCTGCTACAAATCTGCTCTGTAAATCACAACATTCTAATTAATAGTAGTGATATCTGAAGAGTAGATTTGTAGTTGCTATATGAAACACAATACTGAGCTTGATAAAAGTCAGTATGATAGAAAATATACAAACGAAATAGAGGTAACATATGAAAACCACAGTGTGATTTTCATGTGTTTTTTCAAAATGGTACATTTTCTGTAGATATAGAAATTATTGTAACTTGCTTGAATTTATTAAATATTCACAGTATGCTTACATTATATCCTTTCTTGTATAAATCAAACACAATACTCATTTTTATGAAATTCATAGTTGAACACACTATATTATACTCATGACTAAACAATACAGACAAGTTGTGACAAAGTTCTAGAAATCTGCTGCAAAATATGTGAAAATTCTAGTATAATTTTTACATATTTGTTAACTTTCATTTCTGCATATTGTTATATGCTACTATTAATTTATATAGTCAGATTTTTTTAATTAAATTTAAAAAATGGCTATATAAGTATATTATTATATATACAATAGCATAATTTTTCCCCTCACAGGACTGATAAAATGTAATTTTTGCAATAACTTCTAAATTCCCCCTTTTTTCTAATTCATAAAATGTAAATAGATAGTTAATGCTGTATGTATTAAAATAATTATTGAAATTTGTGGGAGATAATGCATACATTTTGTAGCTGTTTAATGAACAGAAATATCTTTAGATACACATATGCTAAGAAACTAATTATAATTTCCGAGTTATTTACGAACTTCGGAATGAAAAAAATTGCATTACAAAAAGTACTCTACAATTACTGTATTCAATCTGTTTTATGCAATGCAATGAACTTTGTGCATATGATTGAAATTAATAATTACATGGCTGCTTAATTAATTAAATATAAGATTTTGTTACTGCCTTATTTCAACATATGTAATTATTCAAAATTATTGGCAATAAAATTTCAGTCAAATCAGATGTAAAATTAAAGGCAGTGTTATCCTATCTTGTATTATTAAATACTACTTTAACCCTCTGAGCGGCACAGGATTTTAGATCTGTCATGAAAACTGATATTTAAACAGCATTTATTAATAGAGTTTGCATAATTACTTATTTTAGTCCATATTTTCATAAACTTACATTTATTAAGATGATATTTACATTATTAAAGAAAGTAAGAAAGCAAAATATCTTAAATTATAAGCCAATATATGCCAAGTAGTAAAACTTCTGATGAGCCGGTCAATAATGATCAGAGGGTTAATTAAGTGGTTGGCTTGAGCTTTAATTTGGATACTCATTTGCACTTTTAGGTGGGAAACTAAAGGAATGGATAATATCCATACATTGGATCCTCGAAAACACGAACTCCTTGAAGCGAGAATCATTGGAAATCGAGTGAGTTTTTCATTAACATTTTTTGAATTTCTGAAATATGTCATATTTATATAAATCTGCATTCTACATTAATGCACTACACTTTTTTCCTTATTTCGCTTTGCTATATTTATTTATTTTTAAAAGTACAGCAATTTGTTCTAAAAATAATATTGGGTTAAAATGGTCAGATAAAATAAGAAAATCTAGTTTATAGAACTAATTTTCAAGCTAGTTTACTTTTGTCAGTTAAGTGTTAATCATTGTTAATGAAAATTTGTTTTAATCAAGGTGAAGATAAGAAAGCTATTTTGAAGATTCATAATTTATACGCTACTACACTTAATACACCTTTGCTGCGTTTGATGTAGTGCAAGAAGAAGAAATGTTATTAAAATGTTCTACTAAGAGCTTAGCAATTTATTAAAATGAATGGTTTAAATAGCTTCTTGAATGCATAAAAATGATATAAATTGTGATTTCTGAAAGGTTCTAGCATATCATATTTATGGAAAAATTTTGCTTTAAAACTGTTGATGACATTATTTGATTGTTTTGACCTTGATATTGTAAAAGATATTTAACTGCGATTTAACAGCTTAATAATATTGCTATTTAACTACATAATAAATCATTGACACCTTTGTTTATTATGCGTCAAGACTTTAATTTTTAATGACACTTTTTTGTAGTGTGACATGTATTTTGTAATAAAATACAGAATTTGAAATATAACACAAAACTTTTTAAATGAAAATGTCACAATTTGCTTTATCATTATATGTTAGTAAATATTTGGAAATAAATTTGCGATTGAATTGCTTATCTTGTGTAAGCATGAAATGAAATGGTTTTGCGAATTAATTCTAAAATTCTAATATCAAGAAAGGGCTGGAATTGTATTTTGATATTACTGAGATTCCGTTATTTCAAAAATCATATATCAAGGAGTATAAGTATTTAAAATTTGATATTTATAAATCTTCTTTATGCTTAATAGGCTAGCTGTAGTCTTAAACATAATAGGCTTAGTGAGTATGGATAACTGTACTAAGTACTTGCAATATGAATACATTATATTGTTTCTTATAAATCAAGTACAGTACTCTTCATTACAAAAATCAGGTACCTAACATAGTAATTTTGGTCAGCGGTTAAAATCATTGCGAAAACAAATGCACAATGGCTGACTTGACAATGCAGGTCAGCCATTGTTAGTGTGTTTTATATAATAACTTTATCAGTGTAACAATATTAAGGTAATAATTTGTACTCCTTTTGTGGTTTAAATAGTAATTTTTTTTTTTTTTTTTTTACTATCATCTAGTTACATTATTCTGTAGTTAATAAACATAAATCTAAAGGCACTTGTTTAAGGAAAAACATAGGTTAGGACTTATTTATTATGGAAGGCCATAGATTTATCTAAGTTGTAGATATTAAACTTGATGGATGCTCTTTATCATTAAATACATTTTGTAACCTGTTTGAAATCTCTTAAATGTGTTAATATTCACTTGATTTGATTATGTTGAAATAGAAATATACACATTCATTAATTATTGCTTTTATACAAAATAAATATTTGATTCATATAAAGGGTATGTTTTAAGTTTGGTTATCTGACATAGATACACTGGTGGACAGTTGCTAAGGAAGGATCACAAACGGCTATATAACGCATAAAAAAGTAAATGTGGTTGGTTACCAAGTGATATAAAGATTACTAAGACATAACTATAAAGATAATTTATTGTGCTGTGAAATCCAGAAGGCTTTGAAAAGTGTTCAAGGGAAAAAAATGGTCATTTTGTGCTGAATACATAAAAGTGAAAAAAATGCAGTTACCGTCTGGAGGCATTCTGGCATAAGATGTCAATACAGGATTTGGCCATCATGGAGGGCAATGCAGGATTCCACAGTTCATGTCATGCTTTGTACAACATTATCCAGCAGCTGTTGGAGTAATATATCCCATTCCTTTATCAGTGGATGGATGAGGGTGACCTTGTTTATTGAGGGCATTGGCGACTAGCAGGATTCCTCTTCAAAACATCTCGAACATTTTCAGTAGGATTCAGATCTGGAGAGCGTGCTGGCCATACAAGACGTTGAATATCCTTATTCTGTAGACATTTCTGGACAGCGATTCTTCGATGATATGTTGCATTGTTGTTCAGGAAAACAAATTTATCACTGACAGCACCACAGAACATGCAAACATGAGGCAGCAGAACATCGTTAATGCATTGTTGGCCAGTCATAGACCCAGATGGAAGCACATAGAGTGACATACATCATGTTGATCATGATCGCAGTCCATACCGTGCTACTACGTGTAGGCTAGTGGTCCTTTCCTGTATGTTTGCCAGTCTGTATGCTGTAGCACTCTGTCATCCACAATCAGTTGTCGTCCTTAATCAGATGAGAGAATGAACCCACTTTCATCTGAGAATACTACACAAGCAGGTTAGAGTTGACTTTCGGGTACCCCTTGTATTATCACAAAGTTGTTGTTTCATTTATCACCAAGTTGTCGTATAATTTATAGTAACCTGAGTAGTTGAATGTTATGGAACCCTATTATGATGTAATTGTTTGCATTATTCTGGGAAATTTTGAATCATGGGATATTTTGCAAGGGCTTTTGTGGTGTGTGTTGCTTAGGAAGTGCGTTGCTTGTTTCATTGTTTAGATGGTACAATAGCTGAATGTAGTAATGTTAATTTGAAGTTTCTGTACGATTTGGAATGAAAGGGGAAAAGTGCATTAATTGACTGGTGTGTAAATGAAGGTTTATTTACAGCTATTTTCTGGACAGTTCGGAATTACGTAGTATATTTTTTACTCTTATTTTTGTGAATTTATGTGGCATCGCCGATATATGGATTCTAGTTCAGATAATTTGAGGAAGTTTTTGGATGCTGTTAAGGAATTTTGTGCATCACAGACTGAAGACGAACGAATTTCTAAATAAGGTAAGTGAATATTTGCTTTGTATAGTGCTTAAATGCATAACAAGTTTTACCTTTTTTATGTTATTTTATTGTTTGGTTTAAAATGTAGTTCAATGAGATTATGTATTTTTTTCTTTGCCTCTACTGTAGAATTGGGTGCTTCTTTGACGTTTTAAGTGAAAATATATCGATGTGTACATGGACAAACTCAGGGAATAGTTTGTGCAATTCTCTGATTTTTTTAAGTGAAAATAGTGGGTACCCTAAAATATACTTTTACCCACAAGAATAATCATCTTCCTCCCAATTGTTGTGCTAATGACACCATTGCAAACGGGCGGAACGAGCGAACAAGTTACATCTAGACAATGGAACAATGGGATACATACAACAGGACAGTGGGCATATAATCCTTCTTAATGCAAACGTCTAGTTACATTTTTTCAGATATTCGCTTGTCAGTAACTGATTTGCTTACCTCAGTAGCTGTGTTGTGCTAGTTCTTTTTGTCAGTAGCACTATCTACCTACGTTCTATAGGTGTCAAACTGACAACACGACTTGCCCAGTGATATTTATGATACGTTCAATTTGTTTGAAATGATTTCCGAAACAACAGTGTGGTTATGTCAAATTTTTTAGCAGCATCTATTATTTTTGCCCTTCTTCAATCTTGCCAATGATATGGCTATGCATAAAATCATCCAAGTGATGTCGGGATGACATACCAAAAATTGCAAGTTCGTCAATTCGTTCTTTCCTGTTAAATTTTGCTTTTGAACAACAATGCTGAATATGCATCAAATCCTTTATACCTCATATCAGCGCTGTCGTGATGAACGTCTCCGGCAAACATCCCCTCCCCCTGAAAAAAAAAAAAACATAATTATAACATGAAATTTTTACACTTGTCCTACCATATCTAATTTTAATTATTATCTTATTACAAGCCTTAAAGTTTGTATCTTTACTGGCATGAATATAAATTTTTTTGTGTGTGTGCGTGCGTGAGTGAGTGTATTTATGTTCGGCTCAATGTTTGTGAGTAGCAATTACAAGTCCCCACAAGTACTAATTTCTAGACTTTTTTTTGTTTTGTTTTGTTTTTGTTTTTGTGTGTGTGTGATGAGGTTTATAACGGCACTGAATCCATGTTCTACCAAATAGAAAGATGGGAAAGCAGTTAACAGCTTCTGTACAATAACCCATAATGCAGGGTATAAAATTGGGATGTCTTTTTGTAAACAGAATTTGTGGAATCCTTGATCAAATATTGGTTTAAGTTCCCAATTTGTGGATATTTTAATAAGCTACTTCTGTATTAGTATGGATTTATCTGTGTTTGGGATCTGAGTTTGTCCACACGCAAAAGGGTTCAACACCCATTCGGGAATATCCAAGTGAAGAATGTCTTCAAATTTTGGGTTCAGGCCTGCATGAAGAGCCGTTAGGTGTTGACAGTAAGCAAGCAAATCTTCATCTCTATTTTTCAATTTTGAAAGATTTGGAAACTGAGAGCATTCTCCTCTTCCCAAGTTTTGTTTGTACAAGAAAAGTTTTTACGTTAACTAACGTTAAGGAATTACTATATTGAAAAATGGAATATATAATTTTTTCAAAAGAGATCAATTTTATTTAAATATACTTACTAACAAAAGTACACTATCTGCGTAACAATTAAAAAAAAATGCAACTATACCAAAACTAATGTTAAGAGATTACTATATTGTTAGTACAATAACTAATATTATAACTAAACCTTAACGTTAGTTAAGTAATCTCTTAGCCAACGTTAAGGGATTACTATATTGAAAAATGTGATGTGTACTTTTTTTTTCAAAAGAGATCAGTTTTATTCAAGTGTACTTACGTAACAAAAGTACACTATCTGCGTAACAATAGAAAACATACAACTATACTAAAACTTCCAACAATACAAAACTTCTTTCTGTCCAAGACGGGGAAAATTTGCTTATACACTTCGTATGAGCATCACATAGAACAAAATTGTTGATTAGATGTACGATGTACGACTCTTTTACAGTTTATACTTTATATTGTATGCAAGTTAGTGCATGTACCAGTGTTATTGCGTTCCTATATAAACCTGTTTTGGGCAGTCTGTCTTGCATCATGCCATGCTTGTTATTAACTTAAGTAGCTTACGCGATATAGAACTATTAAATCCTTAACGTATGTCAGTGGATTTTTTTAAATTTTCGTTTTTGAGGGATTATCTCAGTTTTTTTTATTGTTATTTTGTTATTATTTTGTTGTTATGTTGTTATTAGTATATTGATTGAAATTGAAAACTTAAATTTATTGAAGTAAATTGAACAATAACTAAGTTTCAGTAATAACAAGAAAACAAGTTGTTACTGTTACTACTAGTTAACACACCACTGTTACTACAAGAGACAAATCAGTGGAAATAAGTTTTTCGAATGTTCATTCACAAAAGGTATTACATAATGCTCAGTACTTTAGTAAAATACTGTAGTTTAAGCACCCATCTATATTTATATTTTACTCAGGACATAAAACACACTAATATTTTATTTATTGTTATTTATTTAAATTTCAGTAATAATAAAAATGGATCACAATTTTATTATTTCATACTAAACCTTGTGCGGATTCCTGACATTGTTCAGGGACCCCCAAATCAATTTTAATTTCCCATGGGCCCCCTGAATGATATCAGAGACCCCTGGGGATACATAGAGACCACTTTGAGAATCACTGATCTATAAGGTCCAAATCTGGAGTGACCGCTGTTCTTATGTCCTGAACAATCGTTAAAGGGGTTAAAGGCATTAAATCTTCAAGATCTTCAGACAAGTAATTTAACTGCCTTGCATTGATTACAGCTTCCATATTGCAGGGAATGATAAATAACTTCACATATTTCATTTTTTCTAATGTTCTAAAAACTTTCTTCACCATTTGAATAATGCACTCTCACCATCTGCCCCACCACACAGTTGTAGTAGGACTGAATAAGATATTCTTGAACACTTTTGTTCTAGTTGCGAAAACAAAACAGGTTGTTCGTTTTGACCAAATTCTTGCCGTTGTCACTATATGTAGTCTTTCATCATCCATGTCTGAACCTTCTGAAT
Source organism: Stegodyphus dumicola (assembly GCF_044657685.1). Classification (NCBI taxonomy): domain Eukaryota; kingdom Metazoa; phylum Arthropoda; class Arachnida; order Araneae; family Eresidae; genus Stegodyphus; species Stegodyphus dumicola. The sequence goes on from NC_140768.1 coordinate 111,337,592, forward strand.
CCCAATAAAAAAATCTTTGGTGGAAAATTCATGTATTAGTTCAAGGTATACGATCATATATATGGCTGAGGTGAATAAAAGTATCCAGTTTTTCTTTTTGAGCTTTAGCGGAAGAGGTCCACATAAGTCTGCTCAAAAACAATTAGCATCTTGAACCTTTTCCTTCAAAATCATCTTGAACCCTATCTTCAAGCACTGGGACTGAAATTGATTTGTTTCTCTTTGTATCAAAAGTTATATATCTTTTGTATCAAATGCATTTTGCGAACTCTTTGAACTGTTTTATGTCTTCTTAGGATCCAAAATCATTGACAAATGTCCCACAAAACAACTTGAACTCCTGCATGTGAAAGCATGATATGTTGTTCGAAAATTAATTTTTCTACAGTTTGATGATTAAAAGGTAGACATATAGGATACATGAAAATATCTGTATCTTCAATCTCTATCAGTGAAAACACAGAGTTTTCAATTTTGATTTTATAGATTCTTCTTGAAAAGATTCTTTCCGAACAACTGACGAGCCTTTTTGTAGCTGCTTCTATTTCCTGAACAGATAATTCTCTTTTCAATTTGTGATCTGGATTTCTGAAAGAATTGCAGTATGCCATTTTCACCAGAAGCAATTAAGGTAACTAAGGCCATTATTCCCCTTTTTCTTTCTTTAGAAACTTCTTCTACGTTTTATTGAATTTCAGGAACAGGTCAATTTTTTTCAGTTTCTTTAAACCATGGTGGGTCCTTCTGCCATCTAGATCTGAGCAAAACTTTAGCAGAACAACCTATAGAAGGAAGGTCAGGCAGATTGTAGCTTCCAGGGTTCTTCGATTGCTCTTAAACTTCTTCACTCAGTTATTAACAAATGTTCTCCAATGATCCTCAATCCTGATTCAAAATAAAATGGCTGAAGCGTCAGTCCTTGGAATTCCTTATTTTAAGTTTATAACATCTTTCACCATTGCAGTAAGGCGAGCTCCAACTAAGCATGCTAATAATTCTACTTGAGGCATTGTTATCTTTGTGGAAGGAGATACTTTACTTTTACCTTCAATGAAATGAACTTTTGCCTTTTTCTTACATTCGCTTCACAGAAATACAATTGGGCCATAAGTGGACTTGCTCACTTCACAGAAAGTGTGAAAACTCAGTGTTCCATTTGCAGCATGGCCTTGAATGTATCTTGGAATTTTGATCTCTATCAATAAGCGTAAATCTTCAAGCCACATGTTAAACTCTAGGCAAATATCTTTCTGACATATTTCATCCAAACCAGTCTTCATGTTCCTCCAACTATTCTGTATTAGCAGCTTCTAATGAATTGTTGCTGTGTATTGAATTCTTATGGGGTCAAAGATATTGTGAACTGTTGAAACAACACATCTTCTAGTAATGGATTTTTGCTTGAAATCAATTTTTTTTTAAGATTGCAGAAGAGAATTTCTGTAGTTTTGTACCAAGAACAGTTTTTTTTTTTTTTTTTTTTTTTTTTTTTTTTTTATTCTGACATTCTCCTGTTAGAGAGGAATGTTCTCAGCCTCACGGATTGAAAAAACCTACTGCTAGAATCTTTTTTGTTTCATAAATGATTTTCCAAAGTTCTACTGGATGCCAAAGTTATACAATTATTTATGTAAAATGCATTCCTCAGCTTTTCTGCGGTTTTAGAAAAACTACTTTCATTTGTCTCAAATGGAAATACAGAATAGCAGCTAGCAGGAAAGGGCTGCTTGCAAGTCCAAACACTACTTATCAGTGACAAAAGATTTTTTTATTTCTTTCCTTCTTTGGACACATCTGTAAAAAAGGCCTTTTTAATCCAAAATTACGTTAATTTCCTTCTGGCAAAATCATATAAGTAATGAAGGGATTTTTTTAAATAAGATTCAGTCCTATTTCTAGACAGCCACTGAGCGAAGGTAAATTCTAACTTCTGCATGAAGCATCAAATATAGTGCATACTTTTCTAGTAGAATTCCTTTGAAAAACATCTCTGTGAGGCAATTAATGATAAGGGTTTCTGAATTCATTATCTGGTACTTCATCAGTGATATTTTCCTCTAACCATTCCTTAAGTGCAGCATCGTAGTCATCGTATTTTCCTTCTTAAAGAAGCTTTTGACTAGTAGTTGTGCATCTTTTTTCAGCTATAACTTTGTTCTCACTTCTCCTTTATGTCTCTAGTCAATGTCGTTTGACAATCGTAACATCCACTTTCATTTTTCTGGATGGTTTTCAGAAAATGTTGAAGATGAGATTGTTGGGGTTTTTCTTTTTACCTATTTTAACAGCATTAGAACAGAAAACACATGATTTCATTTTGGCTTATTACAAATAATAATATTATGATTTTAAGTAGTACTATTTTAATTTCATGAAAGTGCTCTTTGGATATGTGAGAAGGACTGAAGCAAGATATGAGGGCCAATCAAATATGAATGAGCTTCTTCTTCTTCTTCTTCTTCTTCTTTTTTTTTTTTTTTTTTTTTTTTTTACAAAAGTCATGTTATAAGAAAGATCTGCATACATAACTATCTTGTAATAAATTTTCCTCAAAGCCTTGTGTTTTTTTTTTTTTTTTTTTTTTTTTTCCCATTCTATTCTTGCAGAATGAAGCTGCGGGGATATATAACTAGTTGCATGCGAATACTTTTACTTGCTCATCGGTTTCGACTTGCCCCCTAGTGATTCTTTGAGGGGTCCAAGCATGTGAAAATCCAGTCCCTAAAAATAGTGTGGCCAACACTTTCTGCTCAGACAGTCAAGTTTGGGTTTTCACAAGGTTTTTTTTTTTTTTTTTTTTTTTTTTTTTGCCTTTGTCCTCCATTCCAGGCTTGCACACTTTGAATCTGGGGTGTAATGATGCACCCATATCTCATCACAGGTGACAATTTAATGCAAAAAAAAAGTTGCTTATTCTTCCAAATAAGTTTGAAGCAATTGAGAAATGTGAATCATACACCTTTTTGATCATCATTCTCAACAGCTTTGATCCTTAATCATTGAGGACGGTTGGGATGAGCTTGATTTGCAATACATTCACAGCCTTGCTTAAATTAATTTCACCAAACCTTCAATCATGAACATGGAAAAGTATCTTTCCCAATCTGTGTCTGGAAATAAATTTTGCCTGGTTTAATATTTTAACAGTCGAGGAACTTTATAATTATATATAGCTCAATAGCACACTTTTCTTGCTCATTTTTCATACTGTTACGATTTTTTTCTTCCGACACCAGTTGTTACGTTATTTTCTTCCTTCATGTTCGTACGGGGTTCGTAGATTTGTAGTGAATAACGATAATACTTGATGATAAAGTATCGAAACACACTTTATTTAGCCAATATTAATCAGGACAGCTCCAAGGTCACATTTTATAGTCGTCGAAGATCTGCTATAAACTCGCTGGAACAATCAGCGACACAGCCTTCATTTTATCAGGCTATACCGGTGGAGACAGTTTCACTGCAAAGCATCAGAGTGCAGCTCCCGACTCTGCTCGGTCATTTTCGGAACTCCATGTACTCTCGAGACTCTCCACGCTACAACTCACAATGCACTCGACGACACACAGAGCACGGCTTCCCACTCTTCGGTTCAGTCGTTCCCGGAGCTCAACATGCTCTCTTGACGATGCACTAACCGCAGTACACTAAGAGACTCCTTCGGTGAACTCGACGACCCACTCGGCACTTGCTGCCTGGCTGTCAACTCAATCGACTTCGCAGGGATTGATTCACTAGACGAGACACCAACGCGATACTGACTAACTCTCCGCGTACCAGCAGGGTTTATACAGGTTTTGGCTGGTGTTCGAGAACATTCTGGGCTAAACCGGTAAGAATTCATTCCAGAAGGTTCTCCATCCGTCCATGGCATATCGCCAGTTTTGTCGCCAAATGTGGCAACCCTAAAACTGCTTTGCGGGGAAGCTATCTCACCGTGCCTGGACATTTCGTAACAATACATTATCTTTTATATCTTGAGGGATACTAAACGTAGCATAAAACAAGCTGGCTGGTTTGGATTTCTTTGTCTAGGCAAATCAAACCTAATGATCTCAACTGTCAACTCAACCTCGTGATCTCAACTATCTAGTGGCATACGAATATCTTTCTTGATGCTCAGGCAAACGCTCATTCATATTTGATCACCCTATATATATTGACTTTGGAAATGCAAACTGAAGGCTTGGAAAAAAAGCCTCTTTTTATGAAGGACCCTTACACATTAATATAGAACATGGGGATCACACAAAGAGACTATTTTTAGTCAGTGTGTTAATCAACTACCTGACAGTGATAAATTCTCGTTTCTTATTTACCTGTCCTTTGAGATATTAAATTTTCAAGTGAAAATTTAAATGAAAAATAAATTAGCCCAACTATTTCTACCTGGACAACATATGAGATGGTATGTAGTTCGTCCACCACAAGAAGAAACTTCATCTCCCCTTTTACGGAAGGGGAATTCATTTCAGTGACTGAAGTGTATCAGACCAAAGGCTTTACTGTGTGGTTTCAATTAGATTTGATGTCATGAGCTTAGCCAATAATTCTCTTTTTATTGAAGAGATTTTTTCATGTGTTTTTATTAAAAATAGTTCTAGATATTAATTTTTTATTAAAAAAGTTCTTTTTTAGCCAAAAAATTTGTAAGTCAAATTGATACATGAAGACTGAAGGGAATTCATAAATTCAATATTATTAATAAGCATAGCAATTTTTTTAATGTCCTTATATGTAATGAAAGCTTTAATTTTAGTGATGTAGAACATCGTGTAGTATCATAAGTATAAATGCACTGAAAATGGAAAATTAAATTTAAGGAAAAATAGAAACAAACTTCTACAAAAAAGGGCTTTACATTAATTGAGTGCAGTGAAAGGTAATTTTCTGGTAACTCCAGGTCATTATCATGTAACGCCACAGAATTTACCTTTGCTACTCAGAAATATGCACATTTTCGTGTTCTTTTGGCATGCAAGGAGATGTTTCAGATTTTACTTTCAAGGATTATATGAGTAGTTGAATAAAATTTTGTATGTAGAAAGTGGAACATGTTGGTCCGGCGAATTCTAAATGGACTGTAACTCTCAATTAAACTACTTAACAAACTACTCTGTAACATATCTTTATCTTTATTATACTAACTTTTGGAAGACGCTCAGGCTCCCACAATCACTCTCTACTTCGCCATTGAAGCCAACTCTAAAGTAATTAACATTATTTTTTCAGCAGTAACGATGGCAGCGCCATCTGGCTTCAGAGGGACTTAACACTCCCCCGGATTGAAATTACAAAATTTCAAGAAATTATACAAACATTCTTAAACAAAGTTAATATACTTATAAACAACATAATATACTATTACTATAACTACAGCTATTACAATACTATAACAATATGATACATATGCAAAAAAATATAATTTCAGTTTTTTATCGGAAGAACGGCGATCTTGGTTATCGCTCTTTTCAATTCTCCTGATTTTGTTTTGATTTTAACCACTCTTACTTTATTGTCAGATCCATGATAGACTTTAATAACCCGACCTAATATGCATTTGCAAATTGGCAGATAATCCTCCTTGACGAGTACTATAGTACCAACAGAAATATTGTCCTTCTCTATCATCCACTTGTTTCTCTGCTGCAGAGTTCTTAAATAGTCATTTGACCATTTCTTCCAGATAATCTGAACTACTTTCGTTCTTCTCTGCCACTGGCTTAACCGATTTTCATTTACGTCTATTATCATTGGCTCCGGAATCATCTGTATTGATCTCCCTATTAAGAAATGACCTGGGGTCAAAACGTCATAACAATCAAAATCATTGGAATTAGGTGTAAGAGGTCTCGAATTTAGTATTCCCTCTACCTGCACAATTATAGTGTCAAACTCCTCATATGTAAAACGCAAATTTCCTATTGTTCTCTTTAAATGATACTTGACGGACTTTACACTGGCTTCCCATAGCCCTCCGAAATTAGGGGACTTGGGAGGTATAAAGTTCCAGTCTATTCTTTCGGACGTGAAATGTGAGGCCAAAGTTTTATCAGGAAAATTAATTACATTGTAAAATTTCTTCAACAGAGAATTTGCTCCTACAAAATTAGGGGCATTATCAGTGAATATTTTAGCACATTTGCCACGTCTGGCCATGAAACGCTTAAGAGTGGCAATTAAAGCACTAGAAGTTAAATCTGACAAAGGCTCAAGATGAATAGCTCGTGTCACAAAACATATACATACACAAATGTAAATTTTATTTAGCACGCCCTTTCTCTGATGCTTGTAAGTCACATAAAAGGGACCACATAAAGTCTCTATACTCAAACTATCTTCCTGAATGTTCCATTGAATTCCTAATACCTTTAGTATCTTTTCATTTGAGCTTAGGGGATGAATGTCAAAATTTTCTTCTTCCCATTTTTTAGCTAAATGATTATCATTCGTCACCCATTTGTGTAGGTTCATCCCAGCTCCACACATAATTTCCTTTGCTTCCCTTGAAGTTTTTAACAATTCTGATACATCATCTGCTCCTGTAACAAGATCATCAACATACATACATGTATCAAGAATTTGAAAGGTACTGGGATACACATTTCTGTACTTTTGGATATGCAGCTTTATAGTTGCCGCTAACAAAAAAGGACTGGAATTAACACCAAAGAGCACACGCTTAAATCTATGCACCTCTAGCTGATCCTCGGTATTCTGCAAACGTGTATCAATATTCTTAACAAATAAAAATCTAACTGCATCTCGATCTTTCTCAGCTAACACGATCTGTAAAAATGCCTTTTCGATATCTCCCAAGATTACAACTCTATTAAGTCTAAAATATATCAGCATGTGAAATATATTTTGATTCAGAATTATACCTGGCCACAAACAATCATTCAGGGACAGACTACATATTTCATGTAAGCTCGAATCAAATACAATATGCATTTTTGTTGTAATGCTTTCTTCTCTATAAACTGCCTGATGCGGCATATAAAAAACTGGCGTGTTTACTGTTTTCGTGGAATCTAATACTCTTTCTATTATCACTTGATTTAGGTACTCTTCTAAAGTTTCTCTGTATTTTAGGTATGCTGCATCATGCTGCATTTTCCTCATCAGGATCTTTATTTTTTTTTCTGCGACACCAAAATTGTCACCTAGATGTTCCCAACTTTTCTGCCAAGGCAGGCTAACAATATACCGACCATATTTGAAACTAACAATTTTGTTGAATATCTCTAATGCTTTATCTTCATCGTAAGAATTGAGATCATCTCTAACATTAATTGATTCCAAATCAAAAAACTTCTTCAACTGTGCTTTGACATCGTCACAAATTAACCCACAATGCATTAATTGTTTCTCATGTGGTAAATCTTCAATGCTACCACTTACCAAATACCCAAATGCTGAATTTTGTAACACTAAATTTGTATTTGGTACATAAATTTGCCCGGATCTTATCAAATCGAAAAATATTTCAGATCCTAGAAGTAACTGAATTTTACCCGGTTTGTGAAAGTCTGGATCAGCTAACGTAACTCCTTGTGGAACCTCAACATTACAGACATCAACTTGTCTAGAAGGCATCAAATGAGTAATTTTCGGAATTACGAAAAAATCTAGTTTATGACTGTATGTGTTTCCTCTATTCAAAATAACCGCACTTATTTTTGATTTCACCGTTGTTGAAATCCCAGATAAACATCCTACTGATACGTTTACATTTTCTCTTTGCAAATGAAGCTTCTCAGCTAATTCCGATGAACAAAGAGGAATCGTACTTCCACTGTCAAGCAAAGTTCTGGCTGGAAATATTTTTCCTTCATTTCCCTTAATATAAACAATCACTGTCGATAGTAGGACTCTATTGACTGCATTAAAATTTTTATTTACATTAGCTGTCATAAAACACTCGCTATCCTTACTTATAAATGGTTGTGCGTGACAGTTCAGTTTCGCTACTTCCGTAGACGAACTGGCGTCTGACTTTTGATCCGACAGAGGCACGATTTCGCAACTGTCTCTATTTTGGGAAATCGAAACGTTTTCTCGCTCATAACACAGTAACGAATTGTGCTTTTTTCTGCATAGCCTACTAGAGTAATTTGAAGGGCAATTTCTCATTCCATGATTTCCAAAACAGCAGAAACATAAGTTGTGCTTTTTAGCATACTCGACTCTATCCTTTAAGCTGAATTTTTTAAATTTAGGGCATTTAAATAATTTATGTTCCACATTACACAGTTTACAAATTAGAAACCTTTGATTGACTTACTGAAGCTTTTGATTTAGACATTACTGGAATTCTAGAAGCGTTTAATGTCCTCGCATAATCCTTTAGAAATTCTAATAACTCTGTAATGTTTGGTATTTTTTCTTTCTTTAAATTCCTTTCCCACCATAACTTAGTATTCTGATCAAGTTTCTGGCTAAGAATAAAGGCAAATATAGCGGATGAAACCCCATCTAACTTTTGTTCTAAACATTCTAAGGATCTTACAACTTCACTTGTAACATCAATTAAATTTAGAATCGCAGAAGCTGACTCGTTTTGAATAACGGGAATACTCATAAATCTTTTAAGATGAGCATACACTTGTTCTCTAGGATTCGAGTATCTTTCTTCAAGGAGAGACCATGATAACTTATAATTATTATCCGTTATAGCTATCGTTTGGATAATTCTAAAAGCATCTCCTTTCAGTGCTGATTTCAAATACTGCAATTTTACAGCATCTGATAAATTTGGGATTTGATCAATACTTGCTTTAAAAATGTCCTTAAAGGAAAGCCAAGAATGCATTTCTCCTGAAAATGTCGGTAATGAAATCTTAGGTAAATGCACAACAGTATTTTCAGAAATTACTGCATTTTCTACTTTATTTTCTTTAACAACGTTCGATAATCTATTATTTAGTTCAAATTCTATATCGATAATACTACTGTTGATTTCATCTTGCTCACTGAAGATTTTTTCGATATTTTCTTCACTACTTAAATTGATAATAGAATCAAAAATATTATCAAATTCATTTTGCAGATTGTTAAATTTAGTTTTTAACAATTCTAAATCACTAACACTTAAATCTGGCTCACAAAGTTTCTTTTGCAACTTCGATTAGATAGTTTTTTGAGTTCTCTTTTTAGTGAGAACATCTTTCAGTTTCGTAGCCATTTTCGCTACACTTATCAATAATAAAAAATTATTGCACAAACTTAATTCAGAATTTACTAAATGCAATAGTTAATAATGAATAGAGTGTCAAGGGTTTTTTACTTACCCCTTTCTTTCAGCAACTGGCTATAATCCACAAACACAAATTCCATAGAAACAAATGGCAAACTCACTGTTTCACACTAGATTATTTACTTAGCTGATATACCTGCGACTCTATTGGACTACTCAAATGGTCCGGCAAATTCTAAATGGACTGTAACTCTCAATTAAATTAATTAACAAACTACTCTGTAACATATCTTTATCTTTAGTATACTAATTTTTGGAAGACGCTCAGGCTCCCACAATCACTCTCTGCTTCACCATTGAAGCCAACTCTAAAGTAATTAACATTATTTTTCAACAGTAACGATGGCAGCGCCATCTGGCTTCAGAGGGACTTAACACATGTTATTGAGAAAATATTTATTTGTTGGATATTGAGAAACAGTATGCGATTGGGAAAATAGGAGTGAGACAGATATTGATGTAACCTCTGTAAAATCTTAAAAGTAGCCAAAATAGTCATGTCAAGAATGTTAAAGATTAAAGAAGGAATTAAAGACACTAGCAATGTATACAAAAATCGAGGGTGAAAACATGTCACAATAGACTCTCAGAACTATTATTTAATAACAATTTCTAAAAGAAATAAGCAGTTGATGTCAGCCTGGATTGCAAGGGAACAGGAACTCAACTGTGTTCAAATATACCATGAGTTACTGACTACATAAAGAGGACTGTATACAAGGAAACACATAATTGTGTCTCACTAGCTTGGGCTGCAAAATGCACTTAGTTGCTGTGGTGTAAGAGATCATTGTAACTGGAGTCAAGTCTCGTTATTATTGTGCAGGGGCGTAGCTAGAGGGGGGCAAGGGGGCATCTGTCCCCAGGCGCAGAATCCAAGGGGCGCCAAACTGATGTTACAACATTTTAGAATAAAATGTTTTCCATCCTTGGTAAGCAGTAGGGGGCACGAAATCTTCAGTTGTCCCTGGGCGTTGAAAACCCTAGCTACGACTCTGTTATTGTGTGCAATTTGAAGGGAGAAAAACACATGCATAAGTTAGAAAATATCTGTTAGTTATCTAAATAGTTAGAAATATGCCTTTTAAGGCATTGCCACAAAGAAGGATAGATGTGTAGTATGGGCAGGCATCATCTCGAATGTTCAAATTTTTACCAGTGCAACTATAAAGTTAAGTTTTTTTATCTTCATATCAACGTGTTTAGGGGTGCATTTAATAATAACTTCCTTCTAATAGATAATAATACTTGTCCCCAGTGTGTTGCACGAGTGACTGATTATTAAGAGGACAAAGAAATCCATTGGATGGAGTGGCTCATTTATTTTCCAGGTATAAATTCAATAGAATATGTGGAATGAATTTATATGCTTACTTGCATCACTGCAGGCTCCCACTTTGGATTTTCTGTGTAGGAGTTTGAAGGTGTTATTCATCATGAAAGCACTTTTTTACCGCAGAAATTCCTAGACATGTAATCTAATATGCAGGATGGAAAATCACCGTAAAGCCTGCATTTCAGTCAGAAGTGACCGCATATCATATTCATTCGTTCTGTGTATCTTCATATATGTTTCTGTTTTACTGGAAGACTCCCTGTTTTTCAACACATCTTCTGGTTTCCCAGTAGATCATCGAATGTCATGGTTTTTAATTTTTAGCTTTTACCAAGAAAATGTTTTTCTGTAATAAATGATTTATTGAATTAATGAAACTTAAAATTGTACAAATTGCCTTCCCCCACTTCTAGTGAATTTCAAAATAATTTTTTCCATTAAATTTTATTTCATCTGAATGTATTACTTTTAATTATTAATTTTGTATGTTAGAATTTCATTTGATAGTTGTCCCAATCCATTACAGACATTTGAAGAATTTTATATGAAGATTCATACTATGTTTTATGTTAATATTTTTATTTTAATTTGTTTTACTTTAATATTGTGGTACATTATATAGTTTAATCTGCATAAATAATATGTACATTAATTATTAATTTTATATTCATCATTTTAAAAGTATTTTGATAAATTAAAGCGTTTCTTCCCTACTTATTATTCCCTCAGTATAAAAATGTAAAAATATTAAAAAATGAAATTAGCCAAAGATTATAAAATTTAAAATATCTTAATAAGTATATTTTATAATAAGAATTGTATGATAAATAGTTCAGTAATGTGAATTATGGATATTTTTAAGTGAATTTTAATTCCTGGACATCTAATCTAATACACAGTGTGGAAAATCACCGTAAAGTTTGCATTCATTAGAAGTGACAACACATGATATTCATTTATTTTATGTATCTCTGTAACTCAATTTGGAAATTTCTAGTTTCTTTGAAATGGCATAGCGGTGCAAAAAAATCAAGGAAGGTAAGGAAGAGGAACAGGACAAAGAAGATAAATTTTATTTTATTCCTCTTGGTTAACTAAGATGGTTAGCAAAGTTTAATGCATATTATTAGCTAAAAAATGCATTTTCTTAGTTTGATTGTTGTTATATAAGTACATGCTCCATTATAAAAGAATCATATAGGAAGAAGTCATTGAAGTTGTAGCTAAAAGTACAGTTTTTGTTAAAATTTTAGTTCTCACTCTCCCCTCTTATGTGGTGTATTCAGATGCCATGTATGTTCATAATCCATCAAAATATCTTAAGTTTTGTCCTTTTGTTTGTAGTGTCTCTTATAGCACATTATTTTTACTTGCATGCATATTTTTATTAAATTCAAGTAAAGAGTAATTTAACTGTTTGGAACAGAAGATGTATGTCCCACAAAGTTAAAGAAATATGTGAGATAAAGTTAGATTGTCAGATAATAATTAAAAAGAATTTAAATACCATAATAACTGTACTTGTTCATGTATTGTAAAAAAGGTATTCTTTAGTGAATTAATGCTGTGTCTAAAGAAGGCTAAGAAAACTCCTTAGATCATAGTGTGTAATTTCTGTTCCATTTGTATTTAATTCCAAAAAAAATTGTCTTGTTGAACTAGAGTTGCAAATTACATTTTACAGATGAAATCAGTAAACTGGAAATGTTAATACAAAGGAAACAGACAAAAAAATTATGTAATAAATTTAAGGCTGTCAGAGGAGAATTAAAAATTTTTGTTAAAATAATTTCTCTGTGAAATGAGATTGTAGCTTTACTCTTTCTGCAGCACACTATTTACTTATGCTAAACATGAAACAGTAGCCCAAGCTCATGCATTATTGAAAATCTGCTTGTAAACTTAATCTTTACCCAAAATTTAGGTACTAACAGCTTAGTATTGAGTATTCTTATTATAAAGTCTTATTAATATTAATAATAAACATTTTGTTTTGTTGTGATAGGACAATTTTGATTATGTTGTATGTGAAGAATGTTGTGATTAGACAATTACGATTACATTATGTTAAAAAAATGTTTTGGTAGAAGAATGTATGTATGCATTTTGAAGTGAAGATTTTGATTGTGGACTAAGAATTTCTTCACCAAGATCTCTCTCTCCATATGTATTTAATAATAGAACTCTATTAATCCTCAAGTTCTGTGTCAGAGAACTATTTGGCAGCCATCTTCTGTGTTCTTGTCTACAATATCTGCAATTAGTCTGGCTTAAAGTAATCATTTAAAAAAAAATAATAAGCCCAATGTATTGGTATCAAACTTAAAGGGAATGAAATATACAGTACAAAGTCCGTAATCCAGACTCATCAGGACTTCAGCGATTCCGGATTATAGATCATCAATTTAAATCTGGTAAGATGGCATGCAGAAATTATACAATTAAAAATATGAAACCGTAATTTATGAAATAAAGAGCAATTATGATCTAAAGGGTATCAAAATTTACAAAAAAAAAAAAAAAAAAGTTTCATATTTATTTGTTTACTTTATTAAACATTTCTTTCAATGTAAGTTGTTTAAGTTGCTTCGTTTTTTGTGCTACTACTTTCTCTTTAATTCTATAAACAGACATAATTTCTTGTTCAGTTACGAAGTTCCACCTATCAGAAGTGATATTTTTTGGATCTAGAACCATACTACAGATTTCACTGTCTGTTAATTGATTGATGATTGGGGCATTGTTGTCGCAATGAAAAACTTCTGTTATATCATCTTCATTTATTACCACTTCTCCACATTTCTTTACAAAATCCAATAACTGCAAAATTTCACCTTTAGTTTGCAATGTCCGAAAACTTTCAAATTCGCGGCTATTATCTTCATCGTTCTCACCATGAAATATGGTATCTGACCGTAAATTACGCCAAGCTTTTTTTAATGTATCTGGAGACACATCCACCCAACACGCATGCACATGCTTAAATGCGCATTAATGTGCATGCGTAAAGCATACAAAAAAAAAAGTTTGTGGCTTTGAGGTCTGGATTATAGATCATTCCAGATAATGGACGTCTGGATTACAGACTTTGTACTGTATTATGAAAAAATACAGAAGTACTTAGGTTTCATAACAAACAGCATGAGTTTTGAATATTTATTTTCCAGAGATGTTGATCTTGTATAATGCATTGACGTTAGTTCACAGAATTACTTCATCATTAACCTTAAAGCACGCGCGCTATGCACAAAGCTTATGACAAATTCAGTTTTTAATGCACATTTTTTGCATATCGCAGCTGAGACGTCTGAATGTCATTTTTATTCCTCCTTTCAACCTTTCCCCACATCATGGAATGTACCAACAGGAAGTCATATGATTTTTTTGTTTTTTTACTGGGCCTTTGTGCTACATGGTCTAATAATTTTGTGCATCTCCAAATCAGATGATGGTGGTTCAGTGGGTTCACTAATTTTAACACTTTTACATTTTAAACAATATTTTAATTACTATATACAGAGCGTATTCTTAGGCCGCCGCCTTCAACATGAACAAACTTTATTCTCTTACAACTAAGCGAGCAACAGCGCCCTCTAGCCTTTTTCTTCAAATTACACAACACTCCCCACCTGAACTCGGTGGAGAGTTCATCTTTCAATAATATATTCTAGAATATTCAATTAATATTTCGACAATAAATCCTGGAGAAATGGTTAAATATAACACATGCATACATAATTATAAGCACATAAAATTTTACAAAACATTAAATGATACCTATCAGCAAGGTCAGGAGAATCAAACCTAAAAATACAAATACAAACATTAGTTAAGTTCCATATTATATAACAATTGTATAGGCCTTTTTAAGGTACCAGTAGGTGTTTTAATTATGCAAGATCTTATTTTACCATCTCTGCCTGGCATTAATTCCAAAATTTTACCTATTGTCCAAAGATTTCTGGGATGTTTGTCGTCATGAATCAAGACAATATCGTTGATTTTAAACTGAGATGCGTTAGAGTGTGGAGGACAAATATTGGCAGATCTCAGATTAAAAAGATACTCTGATCTCCAACGCTTCCAAAAATGATTTAAAATATCTTGATGGTATTTATATCGTTTAATAATTGAATTTCTTGACCCAATCAAATTATTTGATGTTATTTTATTAGCAGGCAGAGATAGCAATCGTCTACCAACCAGAAAATGAGAGGGTGTTAGTGGAGAAGGTTCATTGGGATCGGTAAACACGTAGGTAATTGGTCTACAATTAATCATTGCCTCGATTTCATTGAGCACTGTTTCAAGCTCTTTCACAGTAAGGGATGATCGACCAATAATTTTTCGCAAGCTGGATTTTATGGTTCGTATCATACGCTCCCAAAACCCTCCCCACCATGGACCCCTCTCAATAATAAATTTCCAATTTATGCCTCTAGCAGAAAATAATTCTTTCACAGATGAGTCACTCAAAGTTTTAAAAATATGTTTTAGTTCTTTATCAGCTCTTTTAAAAGTCTTGGCATTATCGGAATACACGGTGGTACACAGTCCTCGGCGAGCTAAAAATCTTCGGAAAGCTAGCAAAAAACTTTCAGTGCTGAGATCAGTTACTATCTCTATATGTAAGGCACGAGTGACCGCACACGTTAACAACAGCATGTAAACTTTACCTTGCTTGTCTTTCGTAAAAAATGGACCGGTGAAGTCCAACCCGGTCACAGCAAATGGAGGCGACTCTTGGATTCTGTCTGGAGGAAGTGGAGCGATATCCTGTACCCCAGGACGTGCACTATATCGTTTGCATATCACACATTTTCTGATGATAGTCTTAACACGCTGTCTTCCCTTAATGATCCAATATTTGTCTCTGATCTGAGTTAGTGTCGAATTAACTCCAGCATGGAATACCCTTTCATGCGAGTCCATGATGATCAACTCGGTAAACTTGCATTTTGAGGGTAATAGAATAGGATGTTTTAAATTCTCGTGACAGTCTGCAAATTGAATGCGACCTTTCAACCGAAGAATTCCCTCCTCATCAAGCCTTGGATTAAGGGAGTAGATGGAAGAATCGAGAATTGATTTTTTATTTGATAACTTAATTATTTCCGCTTGATACGATTCTCGTTGCGTAATTTTTACCCAATAATGTTCAGCTGCTTTAATCTCAAAAGCACTTAAAGGTCCATTCCCTGTAGACCTTTTCCGAAGCCTCCCAATAAATCTAAATAAGTAATTCGAAGTAATTTTCCTAAAGAACTGAATTTTTCTATATGCAAAATTGGGGATTCATTGTTAATTACAGGTGCAGTCAAAATAATACTTTTTCTTAACTCCAACGATTCTGAATTTGGTTTTAATTTCTTTTGTTTTGGAAAGTTTTCAATAGGAAAACGTAACCAGTGTGGCCCATGCCACCACAAATCATTCTTAATTAGTGACCGAGCACTAATTCCTCGAGTTAGTAAATCGGAAGGATTTTGTTTCCCTTCGCAATGGTTCCACAATTTGTTGTTGCATATACTCTGTATTTCTGTAACACAATTGGCGATAAATGGTTTCCAATTATTTGGCGAACCTTTAATCCAAGTAATGGCGATTTCGGAATCACTCCAAAAATAAACATCCTCAATTAAATCACCAAAAAATTTTTTCAAATATTTATACATTCGAGCAGCCACGAGTGCTCCCATTAACTCTAAACGAGGAAGCGTGATTGCTCTTAAAGGTGCAACTCTGCATTTCGACATGATAAAGGAAGTTTTAATTTTAGAATCACTCGTACAATATCTGAAATATGCGATGGCCCCATATGCTTTAGGACTAGCGTCCGAAAATAGGTGAAGGCTTATATTCATTGGATCGTCATCAAAGAAATTTCGCTGAATCGATATTTCAGTTAAATCATTAAGTTCCTCCCGCCAAATGTTGAATTTGTCCTTAATCTTTGCAGGAAGGACCTCATCCCAGTCAGAACCGGAACACCAGATTTCTTGCATAATAATTTTCGCCCGAATAACAAAGGGTGCAATAAATCCAAATGGATCGTATATTTGGGCGATACTTTGCAAAAGTTTCCTTTTTGTAACAAAATCGTTTCCAGTAGAAAAGTCAATTAAATTTTTTAAATTTAACTTTATATTGTCTTCAATGGAATTCCAAATCATGCCTAAGAAATTCGATTCGCTAGTTAATTTGTTATCTGATTCCTTAATCCCATCTGAGACCCATAAATCGTTTAATGCTTTAGAATTAGTTCTTAATTTTCTGAAATTCATCCCAGCATCCTTAAATATGTTAACCGCATCTACAGATAACCGATATGCATCTTCAACCGTTCCTGCTCCAAAATATAGGTCATCGACATAGACAGAAGAATTTAACATTTGGAAACTGTCCGGCATTTTATCTTTATATTTTCGAATGTGATATTTCATAGTGGCGGCCAAAATGAAAGGAGATATAGTCAAACCGAAAGCTACGCGACACATTTGCATAATCTTAAAGGAGTCATTATTTTCATTAAACCAAAGAAATTTTAGAAATTTTCTATCACCTTCAGCAATTCCTATCATCAAAAAGGCTTTTTCAACGTCTCCACAAAACGCTATCTTAAACTTACGAAAATTTAACATAATGTCTAGTATATTTGGATTTAGATTAGGTCCCGATTCAAGGCAGTCATTTAACGAATTCGTGTCCTCTGTCCTTGAGCTAGCATCGTACACAATTCTTACCTTAGTAGTTTCACTAGGTCGTATCACTGCTCGGTGCGGCATAAAATATCCCAAATTTGTATCATTATTTGGACATTCCTCCACAATTCCTTCTAATATCTGGTTCTCAATTATATTTTTATATTCCCGAAAAATCTCCGGAGTTTTACTTAGTTTATTGTGAAGGTTTGCGAATCGTTTCTTAGCTACCTCAAAATTATTTCCTAGATTATTCGGACTGTATTTCCAGATTAAATTTGCCTCATATCTTCCGTTTTTAAGCTGCAAATTTCTTTCAAACTGGTCTACTATTTCGCAGTCAATATCGGAATAATCATCAGAATCATTAATTCCCATATGTTCTAATTCCCAAAAACCTTTTAAATCTTTCAACACAACAGTGTTTGTCATTACCGCTAAATTTTCAGAACAATTTTTGTTTGTTTTATTTTTCTTGATTCCTGCTGCAACCCAACCAAACACAGGACTGTCTGCGTACAACCCTTCAGATATTTTAATTCTTTCAGAATAAACTACATTCCAGAATTCATCCCCTCCAATTAATATCTCAACATCTTTGTTATTTTTTCTTGCGCAATCGGGGATCTGCAACCCCATATGCTCCATGAAGTCTGCAATTTGTTTACTAGGCACACTGATGGACGCCGAGGAAATAACATCCGAGATCAAACATTCAATTTTTATTTTATTATTTTGTTTCCAATTCTGAATTTCGATTTCAACGACCGGATAGGAATGACCGGATAGGAATGATTCATTGCCTTCGTGGCACCAAATGAATAAACAGAAAGTCTTTCATAACGGATTGGAGTAAGTTTTAAATGGTCGGCCAATTTTTTCGTTATAAAGGATCTGTGACTGCCTTGATCAAGAATTAATCTAGTTAATTTTGATTTATATTTAGAACAAGCATAAACTGTACAAGTTTGTAATAATATTTCCCTGGCATTACAGTCATTATTATTATCACATTGAGGAACAGAAGCAATCAATTTTAAATTTTGAACTTTATTTCTTTCCTCAGAATTCAAAGTCAAGAGATTCAGTTTCATTTTTGGAATAACCTTGTTCCGACTTTTTGTTTACAAGGGATTTATTAGTACAAATCGATTCATTGTGATACATACCGCCACATTTATTACATTTAGTTTTATTTCTGCACCTTTTTGAAGTATGGAATTTTTTAAAACAAAAAAAGCAGCGGTTTTCGGATCTTAGTTTCTTTAATTTATCAGAAACATTCACTTCGCATTTAAATGACTCGTGCAAATTATCACAAAAGATGCATTTTCGGTTAACTGCAGTATGAAATGCAGCCGTGGGTGTATTTTTTACGTATTTTCTAGTTTCATATTTTGATTGATCGACTCGCGGAGGCACAGGATTTTTCCTTTCGCTTAATACTAGATTTGAAACTTCCCTCCATTCTATTTCCGTTTTAATAAATTGTGTTAATTCCGAAACTTTATCTTTCGATCCTCTTTGCCGATTAAATTCCAAAACTAAATCGTCCGGAATTAATTTTAATAATATTGGAATTAATAAATGTCCATATGAGCCAGAAGTTACTTCTAAAGTTTCCAAATTACGAATCGAAACTTCTAATTCGTCATATAATTTACGTAAAGCCTTTACGTTAGCAGAATTTTTAACGGCTTCTAAATTGAGAATTTTATTCATGAATGAATTAATGATCAGGTCTTTTCGACCATATCTGTCCTTTAGTAATGCTACACAACTATCATAATTACTTTCTGTTAACTCAAAGCCTGACACAACATTCGAAGCTTGTCCTGTTAAGAATGTTTTTAAGTATACAAATTTTTGTATTTTTGAAAGCGTTTTGTTTTTATGTATCGAATTTTCGAAACTATTCCAAAATTCATTCCATTGTTTGGGGTCTCCCCAAAATTTGTCAATCATTAATTTTGGTAATTTCAGCGTACTACTCCCACTAGAACTGAAACTTACATGCAAATTTCCATTACCACTAGACTGGTTTAAATCAGAACTTTGGGGATTCCTCGCTGGCGGTACTGCGGTAACCGTACCTAGAAACTGCTTAATTTGACTACAAGCAATTATACATTTGTCATTGTATTCTTTGCTTATACTACAATCTTCTTCAATTAAGTTAACATCAATTAACTCTTGTATTTCATCATCAAGCGTTCTTAAATTATTTTTCTTTTCGGTTAATAATTCAAACAATTCTCGTAATTCTTTAATCAAATTTTCATCCCCTTCAATTTTTAATTTATCTTCAATCACTTTAATTAACCTACTAACAGACGATCTCAATGTGGAACGTTTACGTTTCAATCTATCTAACTTCTCTTCCATTTTATTTAATTTAAATACACCCACGACAGCAATAATAAATATTTACTAATGTACTACAAATAATCACTAAATAATTAATTTAAGATTTCCCTACCTTTATTTGGAATTCCATTGTCACTTGAATATGAAATATCCATTGAAATCGAAACACTTGGATCGAACACCTAAAATCTTCACAAAGCCTTAATTCCTTACGCCGATGCACCATCTAATAATTTTGTGCATCTCCAAATCAGATGATGGTGGTTCAGTGGGTTCACTAATTTTAACACTTTTACATTTTAAACAATATTTTAATTACTATATACAGAGCGTATTCTTAGGCTGCCGCCTTCAACATGAACAAACTTTATTCTCTTACAACTAAGCGAGCAACAGCACCCTCTAGCCTTTTTCTTCAAATTACACAACACATGGCAGCTTCATAAAAGTTATGACATGCGCATGGTCGTGGGTGAAAATTAAGAAAATATTTTTTCTCAAATATTTTGTAATTTTATGTTATTAATTGATGTGTATTATTTTAATTTGTATAAATTCGACTAATTTTTATATCGGTTTTCATGGCAAAAAATATGTGCAACCAGCTGATTTTGCTTGCATTCTTCAAGAATAATTATCTGATGAAGGGAAAAAAGACAAGGAAACCTTTGGATGTGAGAATAATAGCAATCTGAGTGAGGAAAATATATAGATAATGTCAGCAGTGAATCTGAACAATATATTTCGGGTGATGATAGTAATAATGATATAGAAAAAAGGAATGATGACAGTATATTTTATGTTCGTAAGGATAAATCTTCTGAGTGGCAAAAACAGAAGTATGCAAACTGCTCAAAGACGAATAATATGAATATGAGCGTTACTTGGCCTAAAACACCATACCAAGGATATAAAGGATGAAATAGGAACATTTTTTTTAAATAGTTGATATAAATATATTTGATGAAATTTTGGAATGTACAAATAAATATATAAGTTTGCTAAAAAGACAAAATACTCCAGAGACAGAGATTGTTATATATGATAGGAATAAATTAAAAAAAAAAGGACACCATGTAAATGCAAAAGAATTGTTCTCAATGGCACTGCAATTGAAATAACAAGATCTGAGCTACAAGAGATTTTTATTTCTGGATTTATATATTTATTTCAATCATAAATCGACACGACAAAAGAATCATAAAACTAACTTAGTTTTTAAAATCTAGTTAATAATAAATTTTTAAATTTCTATAATAAAATACATCATTGCTTCTCCACCTGACTAATATAAGCATTTAAAAATAATTTACTGTCATTTGAATGTGACATCATTTGTATTTTGCAATAATAAGGTTAATATTTTATGTTTTAACAAATTTGTTATCAATAGTCGCTCATTTCTGTCATTTTTCGTGCCAAAAATGGTATAATAACAGATGTAAAAAATATGACATGCGTGTGCTAGAAGGTTAACAAAATCCAAGCATGGAGACAATTTACAGATCTCTAGGAATGAAATTTATGTGTTATTCTCTATGAAAAGTGAAGAGTATTCATGGATGCCACTAGTTTATGCTGCAGCATATACGAAAATATGCAGTTTTGAGAACAGTTAGTACACATAGCTTAAGTAACAAAATAAATAAATGATTCATTTGCTGAGAATGCACTGAAGTTCAGTCAGATTAGAGCTTTAGGACTGGTGTAGACAAACTGTCCACTCTTACAAACTGAATGCAACTGGTATGTCACCTTTTGTTGTTCTTCCCTACTGGGTTGGGTTGTCTTGGGGCTCAGATTTCTGCAATTTCTTTTATGTTTTGCACTGCTGTTCTTTTGTGAAATGTCATCCAGATATGTGAGATATTGAAAGGAAACTCAGTATTGCAATATGGGACCTCAGTTGCTTCTCTGACTTTATTATTTTTGTGTATATTTTTAGTATGTGTGGAGGAAGGAGAGGAAAGTTCTAATTTTGTACCACATCTAGCATAAAATGTAGATGATTAACACAGTTATTAAATGCCATATATTATTTTTAAAGAGAATGTATATTAATTTGTATTTTGTATTTGTTGTTAATTTCCAAGACTGCAAATTTCTTGTTATTTTCCTTTGTCTCACTATAGATGGGATATTATATACTGAAGTAATTATTTTCTTAATATTGCCATTTTTAATTAATTTAAAGTAGAGAGAAAAATTATGTTATTACAACCCTGTAATCTTATCTGTTTTTTGAATGCTGCTATGAAGCAATTAGTATTGTTTTGTAAAGACATGAATCTGCTTATTTTTTATTAATTTTGAAAATATGTAAATTCTGTAAAGCAGTAAACATTTATGCCATATTTATGGCAAGAAATTGGCAGCTGTGCTCCTTGAATATGTAAAGTGCTGTTGCTTTCTTATACAGTCAAAAGTCGTTAATCTGGACTCGTCGGGACTTCGGCGATTCCGGATTATCGATTTTTCCGGATTATAGATCATCAGTTTAAATCTCATAAGATGGCATGCAGAAATTCTAAAATTAAAAATATGAAACCATAATTTATGAAATAAAGAACAATTATGATCTAAAAGGTATCGAAATTTACAAAAAAAAAAAAAAAAAAAAAAAACTTAATATTTATTTGTTTACTTTATTAAACATTTCTCTCAATGTAAGTTGTTTAAGTTGCTTCATTTTATGTGATAATACTTTCTCTTTAATTCTATGAAAAGACATAATTTCTTGTTCAGTTACAAAGTTCCGCTGTTCAAGTCCCGTTAATTGCTGTGCCGAGAATACCGACTAACTTGTCAATCGAAATTTTTTCGTTTTCACTAACCTCTCTGTCACATTCTTCATGTCTTTATCCATTTTTTGCAGTAATTCCACTTTTTGTTTGTTGGACATCGAAACATACTTTCGTTTTGTAGATCCTTTGGAAGTTCCAGCATCGGAAATTCTATTTGACATAATCGAAAGTTCAAGTTTACTTTTATAAAATTGCTCTTACAGTCTGCAAAAAATAATAAGCGGGATCCAATTCGAAGATTAAGGAACAACGCAATCATTAACATTAACTGAAATAGATAATTAGATAATTTTAGCTTACGCCGTCCGTTATACATTAAACGCACAGGCGAAAACGTATTCTGCACTTGCGCACATGCATATGCGCAGTAGTCAAGGTCTTACGCGCACGCGTAAAACGCCTGTGCGCATGTGCCAACGCGGCGCATGCGCAGAAAGTTTTTAGCTTTGAGGTCCGGATTATAGATCATTACGGATTATGGGTGTCCGAATTAAGGACTTTTGACTGTATAAGTATTGGGGAAAAAGAGAAAAGCAATATTAAAATTTTTGCCCTAAAAGACTGGCAATACCTCAAAGAATAAAAAGTAATTTTTGAGTTCTCAGTATGCTTTATAGTGTACTTGCCATCCCTTAAAACAAAGTTACATCAAGAAGGCAAGCTAAAAGGGGAAAGTGTTTCTGTTTATGGAAAATAAAGTTCTCCAATACCGGAAAAACCAAAATTAAGAACAGCATCTCTTTTCTCCTCACATTAGAAATAGCTAGTTATCCTGCATATAAAGGTTATTGAAAATGGCTGAATCTCATCAAGTCCTTTAAAAATACAGTCAAAAGTCGTTAATTCAGACACCCATAATCCGGACCTCAAAGCTACAAACTTTCTGTGCATGCGTTGCGTTGACGCATGCACGCAAGACCTTTACGGCTGCGAATATGCGTGTGCACATGCACAAAATACGTTTACGAATGCGCGTTTAATGTATAATGGACAGTATAAGCTAAGCTAAAGTTATCTAATTCAGTTAATGTTGCAGATTGCATTGTTCCTTAATCTTCGAATTGGATCCCGCTTATTATTTTTTGCAGACTGTTAGAGCAATTTTATAAAAGTAAGCTTGAACTTTCGATTATGTCAAATAGAATTTCTGGTATATATTTACTAATATGTAAAGGATCTACAAAGCGAAAGTATGTTTCGAAGTCCATTAAAGAAAAAGTGGAATTGCTGCAAAAAATGAATAAAGATGTATCCTTTGTTTATCTAACCATTCCGAATGAAAGAAATGTTTAATAAAGTAAACAAATAAATATTAAGCTTTTTCTTTGTA
The DNA here is from genome assembly GCF_044657685.1 of Stegodyphus dumicola. NCBI lineage: Eukaryota > Metazoa > Arthropoda > Arachnida > Araneae > Eresidae > Stegodyphus > Stegodyphus dumicola. The sequence continues at coordinate 111,361,392 of NC_140768.1, forward strand.
AATTTTGATACCCTTTAGATCATAATTGTTCTTTATTTCATAAATTACAGTTTCATATTTTTAATTTTATAATTTCTGCATGCCATCTTACCAGATTTAATCTGATGATCTATAATCCGGAATCGCCGAAGTCCCGACGAGTCCGGATTAACGACTTTTGACTGTACCATAATAAACTTCTGTATTTAGAAAGTAAAAAGCTGGAAACTAAACTAATCAAGCTTCTGATAAATTATAAAAGCACTGGGGGTGGAATATTTTGCTTAAGATTAATTTTTCAGGGCTCTCATTCTGATTTTCCTCTGGAGAACCAAGGAACAATATGTATGTTATTTTACACAATTAATAAATTAGTTAGCAAGCAGAGAGAACATTTTCGTCAGTTTTGTACAGCATGGTAATATATTGTAAAGATAAAAAGAACATCATAATTTTAGCTGACAATGATTTGGTTTCAATAAGAAAACTTATGAAACCAAAACATTATAGTTAGTAACAACTAACTAGTTAGTTGAGTTATATTCTTTGATAATTATTAGTAATTGTAATACTGATTCATGAAAAATAACTTTTTAAAGAAAATAAAAAGTGAATGATAAAAAAATTATTTCTGATAGGAAAATGGGGTCAAAGAATTTCAAATCAGCATAAAAAATACTATCATGTTCAATATTTGAAGTTCATTACAAAATTTTGTTGTTCAGTGGAACATGTTCAATAGAACTTTAAAATGTAAATATTATTTATTAGATGTTGTTTTTTTTAAACCAAAGTAAATTAGAAGGAAGAAAGTTTTCAAGGAAGAGAAAATACTTAAAAATAATTACTGATGATTAAATTTATCTTTTTTATATTATTGTTACATAATTTAATATTGTCATGTGAAATATGTTAATGTGGGTGTTTGAGAACATGTACGTTATTTGCAAATTATGGATGATGTATGCTAGATATCAGAAATCAAAAAGCTTTTATGAAATTTTATTTTAAGGTAGTAAATGATAAAGTATATTGTTATCTTCATATATTTTATCGTTCATGGCATTTAACATAATATTTTCTTGATTTGTCTAGTTTGTGTATGAATTCTTCTGTCAAAAGCTTCTAAACCAGGGGTTCTCAACCGGTGGTATGCAAAGAAGCAAAGTATTTTTAACTATTAAATTCAAAAATTAAAACCCCCAAATCCTGATTGAATTTTTTTCTCTAACACTCATAAATTTATGGGATCTGAGCTTTGTTCAAGAGTGGTGGTGGTAGTAGTACTTTGTAGCGGTGGTACTGAAGGTTTTCAATTTTTGTTTAGATGGTACGCATTAGTCAAAAGGTTGAGAACCGCTGTTCTAAACATTTTTAATGCATATTTATTGAAAAATTTGGTTAAATGAAGCAGTGCAGAGTAAATTGCATTTTTCAAAAATTGGTTATATCTTGCTTTACATGAATGTTCTTGATATTTAGCGATTTGAAGACATCCAGATAGTTTAATTAATGGTGTCCATATATGGGTTATTAAATTATATAAGTTAGATTAGATTTTTAGACATAAGGACATGTAAATACCAATTTAGTAATCAAGATGTAGACTTACATTTTGCTTTTGAAAAGCTATTATGGTTACAACTGAAGTCATATATTTTTAGGAACTAACTGTATTTAATGGTTATTCTTGGTCACACAAAATAATTCAATATCAAGTTAATTATAATATCTTATCTGTGTTTTAACTGATGAATTTTCATCTCACTATCACTAAATACTGCAATGCAGAAGTAATTGAAATATTATCCATATTAATATATTATTTGTACAATATAACTAACCATATGCTTTTTCAAAGATCTTTAAATGTTATCTAACTAGGTTTTTATATCTCTGTTAAAATTAAAATTTTTATTCAAACAAAATAGGTATTTGTTTGCTTTAACAAAAACTGTACTGTATCTTTTGCAGTTCAGGTTTTGTAAGAGAAGTATTTTTTGGAAAAAGCACCAAACTTTTATAAAGGTTTATATTATAAATAGTGATATTTTTACTCTCCTGATAAATCTGTATTCCTTAAAGAATATAACCAATACTTCCTAATATAAAATATATCAAATTTTATTATGTATAAGGGCAGCTCTGCCCACAGTTTAAACAGCAAGTATTTAACTACCAGCAATGCATAATTATATGTTTTAAAAATATCTTATATGAAAGTGGTTAATAGAAAATGGAAAACCCGCAAGAAGCAATTAGCCTATAATATGAATGATTCTGCATTTTTTAAGTATATTATGCTTATAAAGAAACTGCTATGGTACCTAAAATGTTATTTGTTGTAGTGTGTGACCTTGTAGGGTAAAGCATATTTAATTATGTTATTTTGCAACATTTTATTCAATCTCCATTAACTGATTTTGATTAATAAAGTCTTACAATTTTTTGACATATTTGATTATTCTGTTTATTAATAGCATATATAATTGAGAGATATTGTTTCTTTTTGTTTTCTAGGGTCTAGTCAATTTTAATATTCATGCTCAGCAGCTACCACTTCAGCTTCAGCAACAAATTGTACAGCAGAGCTCCCCCATGATGACACTTCCAGGAAATCTGCCTCTTCCAGCTCAATCTTCAAATTTAGGAATCAACCACGCTTCCTCAGGGACCAGCAGTAACAGTAATATTAACCACAATCCAGATTCTAATCTCAGTGCTGCTAGTTATGGATCTCAACCTAGTGACAAAGAATTAGATGTAAGTATTTGATACATTTGTTGTAATTAAAGGTATTTGTGTTTTAGCAGGCTCTTAATGGCAAACTTGGAAGCTGTTGTTGGTGATATTTTTCATGATGTATTGCCAAGTACCAGATAGTACACAAATACCTGATTAACTTGTGATGATATTTATTAGTAGTTATATTGTTCCTATAACTGTTATGTGCATTTTTACTTCGTTGTAGGAAGTAAAGGAAATACTGTAATGGGGAAAAATTTTGGATATCATATTTCAATGGAAATGCCCATTTTTACTATTTTTTTTTCCATGATGGTTGTATGTAATTTTGTATGTTGGACTACAAAGTCCGAGATCCAAACTCGTCAGGACTTCGATAATCCCAGATTTGGGATTTTTTTATATTAGATCATTAGTTTTAAAATATAGTAAGATGGCATGTAGAAGTTATAAAATTAAAAATATGAAATCGTGATTTATAAAATAATGAAGCATTTATAAACTAAGGGTATAAAAAAACTTCATATTGTTACGTTATTTTCTTCCTTCACATTCGTAGATTTGCAGTGAATAACAATGACATTTGATGAAGTATCGAAACATTTGTTTAGCCAAGATTAATCAGGGCAGCTCCTTTATCACTTTATCAGTCGTCGAAGATCTACTATAAACACGCTAAAGCTCAGTGACACAGCCTTCACACTATCAGGCTATAATGGTTCAGACAACTTTGGTTCAGTCATTCCCGGGGCACTAACCGCACCCAGAGCATTCTCTCGACGATGCACTAACAGCGAAACACTAAAAAATTCTTTCAATGCACTCAGCACTCGCTGCCCGACTGTCATCTTGATCGACTCTGCACAGACTGACTAACTCGATACTCTAGACGAGGCACTCGCTGACTGCGGACCAGCAGGGTTTATATAGCTTTCGGCTTGTGTTCTAGAACATTCTGGACTAAACCGGTAAGAATTCGTTCCAGAAGGTTCTCCATCCGTCCGTGGCATGTCGCCAAATGTGGCAACCCTAGCTTCCCTTGCCATTTTATGGATAACTCTAAACCTGCTTTGTGGGGAAGTCATCTTATCGCGCCTGTAAATTCATAACCCAAGGCCCTCCCAAGGACTGCACGTCCTGGGCAGTACAACCCTTGGTCAGAAGCCAAATTCAATACAATCAAAAGGCTTTAGGTAACATAACTAAAGAAGCAAATATTTACACTATATACAAGTTAAATACACAAATTAGACACATAACAATTATAAATTATACAAATTAAGGTTCAGAAAGAATTAGAGTTTCAGTCTTTTCATTAATTTATACCCGGGTCAAATAATTTTCCACTGCAGTTCTCAGATGCATTTCTGTTTTGCATATCACAGTCTGAAGATATAGTTCTTTCAGATTTTTCATCCACAGAGAGATGTGAAACAGTTTATTCACCACTCTATAGTTCATTCGCAGCATGCATACAGTTCACCTTAGTATTCTTAGCAACTGGTACATACTCGTTTTCCCCCGTTTCCTGAGAACCAGCTTCAAATTCTGCATCAGAGTCATGAACAGAACCTGATTCTTTACAAATAGAAGCATCCTGGTTTAGAATTAAGTCCTTGTTTGCAAAATCTGCACTATGAGACGCACACGTAGTTTGCAAAGTGGGTAAATTTTCTTGCCATACTAGAGCACACTGCTTAAGCTGTACATCAGCTTCTCCCATCTCTGCATCACATGCACTTTCAGATGATTCAACACTTGCTGCTTGCAACTTCGTCATTTCACTATCACTTTTGACGATCATGACAGTCACGTTATCTCTACTTCTGGCACGTGAGATTCAAAATCTTCTTTACCGTCTTTTATTTCTTCATGTTTTCCTTCTTTTCCTTTAATCCTGTTAAATGTTTCCTCCAACATTTCTTGATCTTTCTCAGGCAATTAATTAGCTACTTCTTTCATTTCTTCATCCTTTGATTCTTCAAATGCCACTTTTGTCATTTCCATATTTTCTTGTATGTCTCCAGTTTCTTCTGTAAGTTCTACTTTCATCTGTGAGTACCACTTTCATCTTTTGCATCTTTTCTTGGTCGACATTTATTTCTTCTCATCCGACGTTCTTCTCTTCCAGTGTGGCTTTGATCTCCTTCAGTCTGGTTTTGATTTCAGCTGTTACGTTATTTTCTTCCTTCACGTTCGTACGGGGTTAGTAAATTTGCAATGAATAACAACGACACTTGATGAAGTATCGAAACACACTTCCTATAGCCAATATTAATCAAGACAGCTCCAAAGTCACTTTTTACAGTCGTTGAAGATCTACTATAAACACGCTGAAACTCAGTGACACAGCCTTCACACTATCAGGCTATAACAGCCAAGACAGCTTCAGTTCAGTCGTTCCCAGAGCTCAGCGCTTTCTCTTGATGATACACTTAGAGACTCTTTTGATGCACTCGACGACCCACTCGGCACTTGCTGCCCAGCTATCAACTCGATCGACTCCGCACGGACTGACCAACTCGAGACATTAACTCGATACTCTAGACGAGGCACTCACTGACTGCGGACCAGCAGGTTTATGTAGCTTTCGGCTTGTGTTCGAGAACATTTTGGGCTAAACTGATTCTGAGATTGTAAGAATTTGTTCCAGAAGGTTCTCCATCCGTCCATGGCATATCGTCAATTTTTTAGCCAAATGGGTGATTTTTCCGCCAATGTGGCAACCCTGCCTTCCTTGCTATTTTATGGAACCCTAAAACTGCTTTGCAGGGAAGCCATCTTATTGTGCCTGTACATTTCGTAATAATATTTATTTGTTTACTTTATAGAACATTTCTTTCAATGTAAGTTGTTTAAATTTTTTTTTTCTAATACTTTCTCTTTAATTCTGTAGACAGACATAATTACTGTGTAAAGAATTCTGACTAATTTGTCAATCAAATTTTTTTTTTCATTTTCAATCAGGCATGAAAGTTTTTGTGGAATTCCGCGTTTTTGAACGTCACCCGGGCTGTTTCTGAGATTGATGCAGAACCGTTGAGAAATCACGACCGGCAAATGTGTGTGTGTGTGGGGGGGGGGGGGGGGTAAATGGAGGACATACTCTCTCTCTTCCTCTTTTCTTTGTAAAAAAAAACTTCACATCATGCCAGAGATCGCGAAATGCGTTGTTTCACATCAAGGCGAAGTAGGGGGCTTATGTGGAAATGCGGAACTAGATGCATACGAATATTCAATCAAAGAAGAGCAAGAAACCGTCAAACGAGAGCTGACTTCAATAATTTCAGCGATCGGTGCTCGCACCATCCATCAGACATATGGATACCCTACTGACGTTATCCAGAGCACGTGCGAGTTTTAGCGTGTGTAAAGTGGCATACTGTAATTCGGAGCATAGATCGTTATGTTATTTCTCTATGTAAAAATCCAGTACACAGTAAAAATCCAGTATGTCGCCAGTACACAAAACTTTATATAAAAATTTAAGGAATGCTCATAAACTGTACAAAGAAGAGCTAGAGATAAAAAAGAAGGAGCGAGAATTAAAAAAAAAAAAAAAAGAAAAAAAAAGCAATTAAACATTGCAGAAAATAAAAAAACTATCAATGGATTGTATAAAAGCTGCTGAAAAGAAATTGAGATTAGCTCGCAAACGGAAATTAGAAAAGTTGGCTGCAAAAGTAGCAAAAAAGAAAAAGCTTTTTCCCTAAAAATTTTTAATCAGGATCGAGTGAGACTGAGACAAAATAGTTTATTTCTCCTTTAACTATATGTTATTTTGTAACTATCTCACATGACTACTTTTTTTTTGTGTTATATAAAGTACTGTTTATTGAACTAAAAATGAAGATAATTGAAAGCTATAGTAACAGTTATATATATTTATCTCTAAAACTTGTCATTGCCTGAAAATGGGCAGTAATATATAACATAAATATGTATATTAGTGTGTTGTAATGTTGTGTACAGTATTCATGCATCAACTGTTAAATTAAGTTACACAAAGAGCATCTTAAAAAAGGTTAACTCATTACAATCTCTTGGTGATTTACTGATTTTTTTTTTTTTTTTTACAAGTGGAAGATAAAATTAATAGCAAAATAGTAAGTACATGTATTATTTTAGTTTAATGATATGTATATATTTAATATTATATTAAAGGTTGATATTTTATTAAATTGTGTTTTTTTGAGGTCGCACGTGCACATTTAGTGTTTGTGTAATTTTGTGTCCGCACGTTGTTCAGCTTTTTTTGCCAACTTGCACTTTCATGCCTGTTTTCAATAACCTGTCTGTCAGTTTCCTCACTCTCAGTACTGCTATTTTCTGGATCTAGAACTAACTATACTACAAATTTCGCCATCCATTAACTGATGATTGGGGCATTGTCATTGCAGTGAAAAACTTCTGTTATATCATCTTCATTTATTACCACTTCTCCATATTTCTTTACAAAATAAATTAATTGGAAACTTTCACCTTTGGTTTATATTTGAAAACTTTCAAATTTGCGATTATCATCAGCATCATCCTCACTATGAAATATGGTAGCTGGCCATAAATTATGCCAAGGAATTTTTTAAAGTATCTGTAGACACATCCTCCCATGATCTTGCGATGCTCAACACGGCAGACTTTATGCTAAAATATTAAAAAATTTCTTGAATAGTCTTGCTATTACTCAAGAAATTTAACATGGACTTTAAAATTGCTACTTTGTATTTGCATTTCAGCGATATCCATAGGCTGAATGATGAACATACAGTTTGGAGGAAAGAATAATATGGATACGTTATCTTTCATTAAAATTTGAGCCGTATAGTTGTCTTAAATCAAGACAATTTTTGTGTCATCAGTTTTCAAACCAATCATTCATTAATGCTTGAGTCATCCACTTTCTCTTATTTGCATGATACATAATGGAGAAAATCTTTACTCCTTTAAATGTTCGAGGTCCCCTATTTTTTTTCTGATTACGAAAAGTTTATGCTTGGGCGTTCCTGCAGCTAAAATTCTTAGTCTTGCTTTGGCATCTTTGAAACCAGTTGGAGCCTTTAGAGGAGGAGGAGTTAGAGCTTATAGAGGTTGGTTGCCAAGATTTTTAGTGGTACATATTACTAGAGAAGACCAGTTTCATCAGCATTGTAAATTTGTTTTGGAGATAAATTTTCAGTGTTAGCGAGTTCAATGAATTCATCTGCAAATAGTTCAGCCTGAAATTTTTAATTGTCTTATACCATGGTGATTTTTAAATTTCATTAACCAACCTGTCAAATATGTGCACTCAGTTTTTAAGTTCATTTGTTCATGAAATATTTTGGCTTGCGCCATTAGCATTGGGCCTGTCAATGCCATGCCCTCACTGCAATGCTGTCTGACCCATCCAATAATCATGTAGTCATGATCATCACTTTTAGTGTAACGAATAATTTTTCTGTTATTCATTGCAAGTGGGGTGTTGGAATTCACAAAAAAATTAAAAAGTTCCTTTTTCCGTTTTCTTATGTCATATACAGTTGACTTTCCAGTGCCATACTCCTCGCATAATTTCGAGACGGATATACCTTTATCCATTTCTTGCAGCAGTTCCACTTTTTGTTTAATGGACATTGAAACATGCTTTCACTTTGTAGAACCTGTTGCAGCTCTAGAATTAGAAACGCTTTTTGACGTAATCGAAAGTTTAATTTCCATAAAATTGCAGTAATAATAACAGCCTGCAAAAATTAATAAGCTGGATCAAATCATAAAGTTAAGGAACAGAGCAATTTGCTATATTAACTGAAATTCCTTAAAGTATAATTTTAGACTAATTTAATAGCATCTGCTATACATTATTGGCTATGTGTCACGAGACTGGAGACAAAAGACATGTTGTTTTGCTAGTCTTTCTTCTACCGTGCACTGAATTAAGCCCGAGTTGCATTAGTTTAGTTATATATTACACTTACTTCTATTTCTGGCAAATGCTTAAGGCTTATCTGAGTCCTGAATAAATGAATTCTCATATGTACTTAAGGCTTATGGAGGGCCGGTGCTAGATAGACATCTTTCTGCCTGATGCAGTCTGTGTGGATCCTAAATTCTGCTATCAGGCACCTCTCTAAGTTCTAAATTTTGGGTCCCAATGCTTTACCTAAAATCTGAAAATTTTGTTGCTCGGTGCTTCTCTAAATTCCAAAAATTTTGTTTTCCCTAAATTCTGCCACCCGGTGTGGCCATACGAGCTCTAGTGCTAGTTCTGGGTGTATGTGAATAGCAAATCAGTTATTCTAAATTCAAATAGCACTATATGTAATTTTTTGGCCTGAGTATCATTAACGAAATATATTTTTAACATATGGAAAAAAATATTTGTTAAATTTCTTCTCATCAGCATTTCATAACGGCATTTAGCTTAAAAATAATCATTGCCAACAGAAAAGACTGACATACTTTTTGTTATTCAATTATTAATATAAAAAAATTGTTTAGGCATCGCTGCATGAGTTATTACATAAGTTGTCATGTGTTGGATAAACATAGGGTGATGAAAACAAAATATAATAAATATTTTTCCCCGGGTTGTCATCAGAGATATAAAATATTAGTAGGTGTAAAATCAATGATGTTTCTGTATTTCGATTTGAGATGTATGCCTAGCAGATATGCAGCTGCAGAGTCAAATTATTGATCACACAAATTTATGCTAAAATGTTTGTATCTTGAATAATGAATTATTTTATTTAGTGCTGAAGTGAAATTAAGAATCGGAACTCTCCACATGTTTTATTATTTTTGGTTGAAAAATCAAATGCGCATGCGTAAAGCATACCCCCGCCCGCAGAAAAAGAAAAAGCGAGGATAAAAAGTTGTTGGCTTTGAAGCCCGGATTTAGATCATTCTGCATATGTTACATTGGAATCTCGGACCTTCTACTAAATAATATCTAGTTTTGCATCTGCTGTTTTTTATTGCTGTAGGTAGTACCAAAAGTGTGTGTGTGTGCGTATGAAGTGTAGCAAAAGATACATGTAATTTAATAGGCTGGTTCAAAGAAGTTATGTGATGTCCACATCAGGTTTTTAAAATACATTGCTGATTTTGTATAAAATTGCCTTATTTTTTATAGACTCCTGAGAAACATCACAGAAGTACAGGCGAAAGAAAACGGAAAAGGAAAGATGATGGTATGTATTGTTTAAAAACTTTATTGTTCTAGTTTTTATTCATAAATAATAACATTATATTTTCCCCTGTCTGGTGCTAGTTTTAAGTTAACCTAATTTAATCAATGAGATAGATAAGCTTTGGAAATTTACAGCATATTAATATTAGGATTAAGATTTGTTCGTCATATATCACCATGCTTTAATAATTTGTAGGTGATTTTTTGGTTGGGGAAAAAATTTATATCAAACTTATTGAAATGTATTTGCACAATGCAATAGAAATGATATAAATTAAAGCTTACTTCTGATGCAGCCATGCCTCATATGATCTTGCAATGGTCAAAAAGTTATGTCATACCTTTTTTTTCCAATCCAGTTCAGAAGTCTGCAGCAATTACAATTATGCATTGCTCTTTGCCTCTTTGCCCCGAGGATAAAATATTAATTTTTTTAATGAAAAAGTACTAATGTATTTTATTATTTATGTAGATCTAGTGCATCAGACAAAATGAAATAACACGCCTTAAATGACTTAAGGAATAATAACTCTCAGAGACTGTCTGTCTACATTTTATTTCTTTATTAATGCAAGAGCCATTCAAACAATAAAATAGCATGATGCTCAATGGAAAGCCTCTTTTCAAAGTTACCATTTATATCTAGCCCCAGAGAACAAATTCCTCCACCTCATGTATTTCAGAATTCCCTAATTTCAGCATCCAGCTATGTGCCTAAAGAGCATCCCCCCCCCCCGAAAAAAAAATGTTTTCCTTCATACTGAACCTGCATGGCTCTGTAACGATTTGGCTTATTAGAATGACAAAAAATATTCTCTTGTTATGCTACCAGACACACAAAAGGAAAAGATCTTTGTATTCCGATAATTTTGTTTATTTCTTTTATCTGGCACCTTTCACAGCAAAATTACTTACCCTTTCATGAAATCCAAAGAAACAGTTAGTATTATTTTTGATGCCAATATTGCTGCATAACATGTTATCAGTCTAAATTCATATCAAAGCTTTGAAGCATTTCACGTGATTTTTAGTTGATATAACCCAATGTTCCTCAACCGTTTTTTGCCTCAGCCTTTATTCTCAGCATGGGACTATAATGAGTCATCACAAGTTCCCTAGTAGTTATTGTTTCAGATGGTACTTTTCAAATAGTAAAACATACAGAAAATATTTCCTTTTTGTAGATTATATATGTTCATAAAATTTAAGATATATTAATAATCTTAAATAGATAAATCATTATAGATTATTCTAAAAATTTACATATTGTCTCTTTAGACATGCTTCTTATCACATCTTCATATCACAATTTTCAAGTTCAATGTCTTGTTGCTTTTAATAAACTTCCCCTCTTGATAATTTTTATTGCTTGAGAAGTTCCTAACCTCTGGTTTGTGAAAACTCTCTTAGCGATATTCATCTTTACATAAAAAGATTTGTCTGTAAGAAAAGGTTTCTGTCTCTTATGATTACTATTTATCTTTTGACTTTTTTGTTTCTTAGGTTCAAAGTCTGCACGAGAAAGTGCCAAGAAAATAAATGATTATTTTAAGGTGAGTATGATCTCTGTTTCTTAAATAGAACATAAAGATTAACTAAAGAGTGGTTATTGAAGTTTTTTTGTGTGTGTTGTAGGGTCATAGCCCTAGTCGGTATGCTGGTTCTAAGTCTCCTACACCTCAGAGTTATATGGTAAATATTGTATTTTTATATTTGCTTAGTAGATATCCATTTGACATGAAAATTTAATCAGCATAAAACAAAGATTTAACTTCTGGGTCATGTTTTTATTAAGTAGGCCCTCTGTATTGAAGTGATTTTTTTTTTCCCATAAATTGTTTTTATCAAAATGATTGTTCCATTTTAAAAAACGATGTTTTTTTCCTTTGTCTCTAATTTCAAGCATAATTATAATTAAGTACAATACAACTATTTCACTTTTATTTTATATATGTTGCATGTTATTTAATTTTTAAAATTTTTTATTGCTGCATGAGTTGCATTAAAAATTCTCTGGGACAAGTAATGAATAAATTTTGAGGTTGAGCACTCACTGCCTTTCATCTGTTCTTACTGTGCAATTTAGGTTTAATGGTAATGAAACCTGCTTCAGTATATGTTCTTTTCTTATTCTCTGGATCATTGTCAGTTTCTTTCCCACTGCATCTTAAATAGATGGTTATTTAATGAAGTGAATTTGCGAAGCAGAACCTTCCTGATATTTTCCTAAAATCCCTTCTCACCCTTTTTTGTTGACAACCACTGCATCCCTTTATTTTTGTCTTAGTAGGTTCTACTCTATCATAGCAGTGTGGTGCATTGCCACATCCTGGGAACAGTTTTGGCTGGTGTATCATGTTTATTAATAACCACTATAATACAATGCTTAGGTCTTTCATTTTTAAAGTTTCTCAGTAACTTCTCTGGCATTGTATTTCTTAAGTCAGACTTTAAATTGTGTTTTCCTTCATAGCTGTATAAAAAAGAATGAAAATTAATTGACATTTGCAGTACAAAATTTCGAGATTCAGACTCTTGAGGATTTTGTTGATTCCGAATTTTTATGGTTATTAGATCATTAGTTTAAATCTAGTAAGATGATGTGTAGAAATTATAAAATTTAAAATACGAAATTGTGATTTATGAATTAATGAAGCATTAATGACCTTTTAAGGGAATCGAAATTTATTTACCAAAAAAAAAAAAAAAAAAAAAAAAGCTCAACATTTATATATGTTTGCTTTTTAAACGTTTCTTTCATTGTAAGTTGTTTAAGTTGCTTAATTTTTTATGTTAATACTTTCTCTTTAATTCTTTGCATAATTTCTTGTTCAGTTGCAAAGCTTTGTTCTTCAAGTTATATAATTATCATGTTGAGAATTACCACTATATTTATTATCAATTAACATTTTTTTGTTCTCATCAACCTTTCCATCACTTTCTTCATTATCAATAGTCGTATTTTTTGGATCTAGTATGATATACTACTTCGCTAATCATTAATTGATTGATGATTGAGGCATCGTAATTGCAACGAAAAACTTATGTTATATTGCCTTCATTTACTTTCATTTCTGTATAAATTCCATTAGTTGAAAAATTTTGTTCATTTGTAATATCTGAAAATTGAAATTCACGGCTATCATCATGAAGCTTAGCTAGTGTTCACTATACACTATTGGCAATTTATCATGGGACTGGTGACTTAAGACATATTTTTCTGCTAAATTTTGTGTTGCTTATATCACATATTGCTGGATTATACATGTTAAAGCTGGATTATATTAGCTTAATTATTTGCTGTATTTATAATTATTTTCTGTACATGCTTAAGGCTTATCTAAATTGCAAATAAATACATTTCCAAATATACGTAAGGTTTATCCAGGGTTGGTGCTAGCCATTTTGCAGCCTGATGCAGTTATAACGGGTCCAAAATTCTGCTACCAAGTGCTTCCCTAAATTCAAAATTTTTTGCTGCCCCTTAATTTTGTGTCTCATTGCCTTCCGTATATTCAAAAGATTTTGCTGTTCCTTAACTTTGTTACTCGGTGTTTCTCTAAATTCTAAAAATTTTATCTTTCATAAATTCTGCTGCCTGTGTAGTTGCATCAGTCTGGTCTTAACTTAATAACAAATCAGTTATTTACAATTCAAACGATACTAAATGTAATCTTTTGGCCTATGAGTATCGTTTAAAAAGTCTATTTTTTGAATGTGGAAATTTCTGTTAAATTTCTCCTCATCAACACACTTAACACTCTGCAGGGCAGTTAGTTAGCTGATGTCTGTAGCTATCCCCAAGCATAATGTCAAATCAAAGGTTTACATGCTCTTTGGTATTCAGTTACTAATATTTAAAAAAAAAAAAAAAAAAAAAAAAAAACTGATTTAGACTTTTTTAATAATAAATAAAGATTCACCAGATTCATGTCAGAAATATAAATTAGATATAAAATCATTGATGTTTCAATGTAGAATCCTTCAGTTTTAGATGTATGCCAAGCTAAAAAGGCCCCTTGGGAGCTAAATTATTTGTCATGAAGATTTACGCTAATAAATTATTGTTTCTGCAGTATTGATGTATTTTATTCAATGCTAAAGTGTAATTACTAATCTGGCTCTCCCATGTGTTTTATTATGAACATATATCAGATGTACATTATATAGCATTAAAAAAAGATTGCTGGTGGTCTGGAAGTCCAGATTTTAGATTATTCCCCGATATTGAACATCTGGACTTAGAAGAAAAATATATGGTAATGAAACAGTGCAACCTTTTGACAATATAAATAAAAAGTTCCCTTGATACTATTACCAATTTTTGAATTTTTATTTATTTTTTGATATTGCATTGACTTTTGTCTGGTTTTATGTAATTTAAAATGTATAGAATTTTTCTAATACAGTTGCTTTTATCATGATTAGAGTGATATTAATATATAAAGCTACAATTTCATTATTATTGTTCTCATTCTAAAGTATTAATTTTAGTAATCCATTTATTTAATATTGATTACCTTTAAAAAAAAAGTATTGTATTGGTACTTTCTGTATTGTTGATGATTGATAACTCTGCATTCCCAGTATGCTCCAGTGCAGACAAACATGAGCTCTCCATCAAATACACCCCTCAGTACTGGTCTAGACTATTCAAGCTTGATGGCACCTCCTGTCTGTCCATCACATGCTGTTTATCGGTCTGTCCAAACTGATCTTACTATTAACAAAATCAAAGAGCTTGAGAGCAAATCTGCTTTAGACCTAGAAATGCGAGATAACCGAATAGAAGAACTTCAAAGGGTAATTTTTATTTATTTAAAAGTTGAATAGTTTGTAATCACTTTTTTTTTTCCCCAGTTAAGCAATGTTTAAAATATTCCCAGTTTTTAATTGATTTTCATAACATGTTGAATAATGTTCGAATTTCACAAAAGATGATTTCCTTTAGAGCTACAGTAATCTTCTATAGATATAGCTACATTATTCAACTCAAACAGAACAATTTGGGTGAAACCTTCTGTAACTAGCAGTATTATTTCATTTATAGTTGATAATTATTTGAAAATATACATTTTTGTATTTTCAGATAATTGTCAAGTTAGATCTTGCATATAATTTGTTTGATTTAATGAAGTTAATAATGATGACATTTTATTAATAGTCACAATTTATAATATTTGAAATGCATGTGTTATTTTTTGACAGCAATTTATTGCTACTGTTTTTAACTTAATTTTTTTACATATTTTTTCACAAATTGGTTTTATTAGAAATTTTGATAAAGTGACATTTTGCATACTTTTCTTTTTCTTAGGTATTAGTTTGGTGAATTTTTTATTTAATTTTACATGCTATTTTTTATATCTCTTATTTTATTATTTACTTCTTTGGGGGAAAAAAAAAACTTTTTTATAATGGGTTGGTAAAAAGACCTTTAACCTGACAAAATTGCATTTGTTCAAATTGTCATCAATGAAATTAAGTACTATCAGAGAGAGAAATTGCTGGAAAATTCAATGTTAGTCAAACTTCTGTGAACCCTGTTCATTAAAGTTTCTTAAAAAGCCATGAATTATACCGAGAGTTGAAAAGGTAAATGTGACAAAAATGCTGAAGACACTAAAGAAATTAGTGAAATTATATGCATATTAAACAGAAATATGTACATAATAAATAAAATCTAATTAAAATTTTATTCTGTGGATCTTAAAAATATCAGCTGGGTAGTGAAAAGAACAGTATTTAATAAGTTATTAAAGTTTATAAACTTAGAAAAAAGGCAGAAATGAACTTCCCGTGGTTAAAATGTGATATATTTGGACAGAAAAGTTTCAAGAATGAAGTAAAGTATGTAAAGCATTTATTGATGTTTTATTACAGATGCTATTCTATTCAAATTATTATTCAGTTTAGTTACTTTCTTTTTAGTTTTAATTAAAATTTTATCTATTAATATTCTTGTACATTTTCTTTGTAAGAAAAATCTCCGAGAAATGTGATTAGTTAGTTATCTTTAGCTATAATTTAGTGATGAACTGATCCTCTCTCTGTCAATGAAAATATATCACAATATACACGTGCATAGGTGAACAAATGTGTTTTTAATGTAGAGTGTATAAACCGTAAAGCATTCAGTATGAGTAATAATCTTGAGCATAATGAATGCTGAAGATTTGGAAGAACTTATGTATTTTAAACTGGAACTAACTGGGAAACTAAATATAGCAATGGCTTAGTCTGTAAAATATAGTATTTTCATGTATAATATAACCCCTGTTTGATTTTTGAACCAACAATAATGCAAAAATGTCGCTTTGGACAAGAAGTATACTAGAAATGAACTCTAAAGTATTTAATGTTCATTATACTGAGAAAGTGCAAGCAAAAGAAGAAAACAAAGAAATAACTAACATAGTGGAATTCATCCAGATATGGCACTATGATGTAAAAATGTAAAAAATATGGGTATGTTCAGAAAAGCAAAAGTTTCAAGAACTGAAAAATTATCAGTAAATATGCATTTTTGAAGTTAGTAAACTAAATCAGATAATTTTGAAAGTATCTTCTTTGAGTCTAATAATTTGGCCACATCTATATATATATATATATATATATATATATATATTCTGTTAGTTATTTTATTTTAATAATGTTTGTCATTTGAATGAAATATTAATCTTTACCTATGTAATAGTAGTTGCCTTATAAGTCAAGTGTAATCATGAGAAATTTCTTTGGGCTCAGATGGCATGTTTCAATTGTAATCTTAACTTAATTGGGAAAAGTTATGAGATATCTGAAGTTACCTCGGTATATGATAATTGAATTACCAAATTTTGTTAAAGTTCATGGCATTTGCAGTAAGTTAAAGATCAGATATAAAATAACAGAGCTTTTCTAATTTTGATGTAGCAAATCTGTTAGAAAAATTTGTGTTATTCTTGTTATAATTTTAATGGCAGTTATGTAGGTAATTAAAATATATGGTATTTAGTATTTAATGCATTATTATACATATTCATGTAATATTTAATAATTGTAAAAAAAGGTCATATTTATCTGTCAGTAACAATCTTTTTTGTTTATTTATTAATAATTTTAAGTAATTTATTGAAAAAAAAGTTAGGTTTTGAAATATCGGATTCTTATGAATGCAAATGCGTTAAACTCTTCATTTTAATGTGCAATTGTGTTAGGTTGTGAAAGAAATCATTTTTGTATTTTGAGCTCATTTTCTTGTTACAGGCAAATGAAGAATTAAAAAGGCAGCTTACAACCCAACAGAAGTTAAATGAGAAAACAAAAGAACAGCTACAAAGATGTCATGATGTTACTAAACAGTTACTTATAGAAAAGGTGATAATTTTTCCTTTCTTTTCCATGTTATTATATATTGAATTAACTTTCTAAAAAATTAATGCAATATACAGCATGTTTCAAAAAGAATATACGTATTACAAAGTGTTATTTTGTCCAAAACTATTGATCACTGCGCCTCGGCTCAACTATTGGCAAAACGAATACATAGTCTAGTTTATATTAATAGCCACTAGATGTCAGTTGTCTTCTGTTTTGCATGGTAACCGTCACATGTTTAAAATGGCTACTCCACTGAAGAAATCACTTTATATTCTCGAGTTTGCAAAGTCCAATTCGTTGATTACGGTGTAAAGACGTTTCAAGTTTACGTGCCAGAGTGATCTTTTGAATGGGTGGAACATTTGCAGTTGGTATTGAAAGTTTGTGAATACAGGCTATGTATGTAAAGGAAAGAGTCCTGGCCGCCCTCATGTTCCTGATGAAAATGTTGCACAAATTCAGACTGCTTTCCAACGTAGTCCTACAAAATCAACTCGTCATGCCATTCAGGAGTTACAACTACCTACAACTGTAATATGACATGTTTTGAGACATTGTTTGGTTATGAAGCTGTACAAGTTACATTTGTTACTGGCTCTGCGTCCTGATGACAAACGCAAATGTCTGTCATTTTGTAACAAGATTATTGATGCTATTGATAATGATAACACTTTCGCACAACACATTGTGTTTAGTGATGAAGCGTCTTTTCATGTTAGTCGTGCAAGCAAACACAATGTTCGAATTTGGGGCCTACAAAACCCACATGCAGCCATTGAACATGTATGAGATTCGCCCAAAATCAATGTGTTTTGTGTGATATCCCGATCTTTGTTTACGCCATTCTTCTTTGATGGAAACACTGTTAACGGTCAGCAGTATCTTGCAATGTTACAAAACTGGTTGTTCCCAAAGCTGCACGAAGACAACTTCATTTTTCAATGAGACGGGGCAGCCCCGTCCGTGGTGTCGCCATGTGCGTGAATATCTGAATGAAACTCTACTGAACCGTTAAATTGGTCTTCGAGGAGCCGGCAATTTAGCATAACTGGCCTCCACGGTCACCGGATTTGACATCCTGTGACTTTTTCCTGTGCGGTTTCATTAAAGTTTATGTCCCACCACTCCCACAGAACCTGGAAGAGGTGAAGAACCGGATCCGTACTGCCACCAGTGACAACGGACATGCTTGCCTGAATATCGAAGTAATTTGAGTATCGACGTGATATTGTTCGTGTCGCTGATGGAGGCATATTGAACATCTGTAATCTGAATTTGAGAGGTTCGTACATATGTGTGTAAAGTTTTATATTCGTATGTCGTACAGTTTAATAAATATATGCATTCAAAATACTTATATTCTTTTTGAAACGCACTGTATAATGGGAAATTTTGGGGAGGGGATGCTTGAAATAATTTTAGTTTCTTAAGATTAAAGCCATAAGTGTGCTAAACATTTTGTATGTGAACGTAATTATACTTGATGTGCAATTTTCTGTCAGCAGATTGACTAATGAACTTAGGATAGGCATCTTTATATTTTATCAGCCATAAGTATTAGAAAGTTATGTTCTGGAACAGAAGTTGATGTAAAACTAGATATAAGTTCCTTTTTAAAATTTGCTTATTGATTGTCAGTACTTCAAAAGATACTGTGTGAAGATTTTAAAAATTAGATTTGTTCATGGAATATATAAACAGAAAAAAGTCATAATAACTGTCTCAATTTAACCTACAAATTAAGGTATAAATAAAGAATATGTGCATAAATTTTCAGTCAAGCTTGTATATAACTTTTCTCAATGATAACATTTGTAAAAATTGCAAATGAAGGATGTATTAGGGGAGAACTACAGTTAAAAATAAAAAATACAAAAGATACTGGAAACGGCAGAAGAATTTCATAAAATCTGCCTATATATTCTATATTCCTATATTTTGACATTGTTTCATCAAGTTTTTTGTATCCTTTGAAATGTTTTTGATATGTATGTAGTGGGTGTCAAAAGTACGATTATTAAACATTACTCTTAGAAAGAGAAACAGAGTTCCTACGCTACATGTAAAACCGGAAAAGTCAGGGAATTCGAAAATTGACCAAAATAGTCAGGGAATTTTAGTCAAAATCTGGAAAGGTCAGGGAATTTCATACACCGATCCCCGCCTCCAAATGCACTTTGCGGCAACGTTTGAAGCGATCACTTTCTTGTGGAATTGCATATCGCGTGAGCGTCATTCGGGCAGCTGGCATAGAGCCAGTTTTCGCAGCTCGAATCAGATTGTCTTTTGAAAAGGAAAAGCAAGTTTCCAGCAACTTTAGTTTCGAGTAACCTTAAGAATCTAGAGACTCGTATGTGCAGTGCATGTTGAACTAAAGAAAATATCTTCCCATTCTCGCATAAAACAAAATCGGTTTACTCCTGGTATTGGGTACTATGGAGGTTAAAATAGCCTCCTTGTACTACTCTATTCTAACATCCATGTAGGGTACACACGGGATTTGGTGACATTATGATGGTTGGCAACAATTTTCAAGATCGTGCCAAGGTTGTTGCGTATACTAGGATTTTACTGCAAAATCTTTTAAACCTTTTTTTTTCCTTTTTTAATAAATGCCTTGTTTGTCATTTTATGGTAAAATAAAAAAAATAATAATAATAATAATAATAATCAATCATCTAGGCTAACCATTTATGTAACTATATTTGCCAAAATTTCATTGATTATTGTAATTGTTTTTAAATAATTAACTTTATTAAATGTTATTCGTATCATTTAATGTTGCTTCTTCTTTCTAAATTTAGTTGTTATTAGCCAATAAAAATTTCAAATTTCAGGCAATTTTCTCTGGCATAATCCTGAAACTAATTTTAGCAGTATGATGACATACTATCAAAAAATTAATGCACATACTTTTTGCTTTTCTATGCTGCTAAATAAATATAAATAACCTGGATTTATTTTAAAATTTCACTAAATAGATTTCTTTCATTTAGCTGCAAAATGTCTGCAAAAAAAGACAGTTTTTAATCCAGATTGGGCAGATTCTAATGAGTCTCCTTTGGAGAAAACAACTCCATTTATACTTATAGTAGTAATGCTTTGTGGATTATATATATATAATTACAATTATTTAGAAACAAAACATGCCTTAAGCTGCTGAAAAATTATCTATAAAGACATAAAGTAAAAAATTTAGAGCTAATTTTTCACAAAGATCAAAAATTGAAATTTATAAATTTCAAATAACCTTATAAATGCAAAAAAGAATTAAAAAAATGTTAAAACCAAAACTTTTCAAATAAGCAATATTCCAATTCAAAATGTTAAAGAAATTTAAAGAAAAAGTGAAATAATAAAATACTTCAGCAAAAAATTCAAATCAGCATTTTCACTAAAGTTTTATCATAAAGTTATTTTTATCACATCATTAAATGTTCACTAAAGTTTTATCATTTAACTTATGCTTTAAATTCTTTGGATATGCTCTTTGTGTAAAGGTAATATTTTGATTCAAATTTTCACTGAAGTATTTTATTAATTCACTTACATTTTCATTCTTTAACTAGAATTCTCTTTAAGTACAAGATTCTAATTAGAGTTTACTTTGTTTTTTCCTTTGCTTTGGGGGGGGGGCTAGAATTTTCGGGTGAACTATCATAATTAAAATACATAAAAATGGTTCATCAGTTAATTCTGGATACAGAAAAGCAAGGATTTTTTTGTGGACGAGAGATTTCTGTTGATTTCAATGTTCCTCCTCCTGACAAAGTGGCGTTGAAGTTGATTGAATTCCTCTTCTATTATGTTCACTCTTTAAAATTCTTCTATTTTTTTAATTGGGGTATTGCTTGTTTGAAAAGTTTTGGTTTTAATATTTTTAAAATTCTTTTTTGCATTTGTAGGATTATTTGAAATTTATTAAATAGGAATTACAAATTTTGGTCTTTGTGAAAAATTAGTTCTAAATTTCTTACTTTGTCTTTATATATAAGTCATATGTAATTGGCAAATTTTTATGTTTTCGAGTAGTACCGTAATTAATTTACCTCTCAGCACAGCCAATGTGCACTACATGGGTAGACTGGAATTTTCTTAGAATACACCTGGAAAAGTCAGGGAATTTCATTCTCCTGTTTGAGTGGCAACTTTGGAGGGAGGGAGATTCATCGCTCAAATTTAAATCCTGGTAATATTTATGTAACAGAATATTATAACTGATTAAATTTATACCCATAGTCCTTCTCCAAAAACTATTGAAATTTGAAATGTCAAATCTATTTTTTGTTTTGAATACAAGGCTATTTTCAAAGTGAGAAAACTTGTATCATTCTGCAAAATCTTGGAAAATTTCTTTTCATGTATGTAAATGCAGTATTTTCTTTATAAACTATTTCTTCTACAGTATGCTTTTCTAAAAAGATGTTAAACATCTGAACTGTTTTGTATAATAATATTTTCAACTGTTGGTTAAAATATTTATATTTCTTTCAGTCACTGATGGAAAAGAAGGCATCCCGTCAAAAATGTATGCAGAACAGGCTTAGGTTAGGCCAGTTTATCACACAGAGGCAAGGAGCTTCATTTGCTGAAAATTGGGTTGATGGATTTGCTTTCACAGAACTAATAAAGTAAAAAAAAAAAAAAAAAAATAGTAAATTACAAAATTTAATTAAAATTAATTTTTTTTGTGAATTTATTATCTAAAATTAGTTATTTTTATGTAATTTTTATATTGTAAATAATAAAATATTCATTGAAATAATGATATAAATATTTTGATTGGCAGATTAATTTTACTGTATTAAAAAAGATGCTTTTTTGTAGTTATAAACTATTTCTCATACTCTAACAAATTTTATAAAGTAATCATTTTTAAATATTCTATATTTTACAAGTGCTTTGCAATACATTATCCTCAAGTGTTGTCAAAATATATACATTAAATAAAATTAAAGTGTTTGACTCCATTAGTTGTTCCAAAAGCAGAGAACAGTCACCATAGTCAAACATATTACACAAACTTTTTTTAATCACATTTGAATTTTTTTACTCTATGTTGTAGCATGATTTGTATTCAGGAAAATTAGTTTGTTAAATTTCCATGTTCTCAAATTTAATGATGAAATCTATGAGATTCACTCTCAGGGTATTTGTTAAGTCACATTCAGTTTTAAATAATTATAACTTCCTTGTGTTAACTGCTTTTGTTCAGATAAGTTTGTTAGCATACATTTCTTGAGGTTATGTGTGTTACAGCTTTTAAATTTAGCAGTAAGTCTAGCGTTTTTGACACATTTCCTTAAACAGAGTATGTTATTGTGAACTACAGAAATGGGTGGAGAACGTTTTTGAATACATTGAAAATTTTTGTTTCCGTTCTTCCATTTTAATTATTTACTGCTCTTCAGGATGCCCTCTCCTTGGCCTGTGTCTACAGGAATGACTCATTAAAAAAAAAAAAAAAAAGAAGCTATTCTTAGCATTATATCAACCAGTTCATTAGCCTTGGAAATAATCAAAGGTATTAACAAAATAAGAGGCTTCTCTGTCATTCTAAATTCTGCAATTGCATCGATGATTTAGTTGCATTATTCAAACTGAGTGTGAAGAGTATACCTTCTGATGTGAAGTTTAAAAGTTATGCAAGTTGTTTAGTAAATATATATAGCTAAGACACAATAACACGCCGAACGAATAATCATTCTGCAAAATCTTTCTGCAAATTTTGTTTTCAAAAATAAATATTATAAGCAAACTGAGGGATTAGCCATGGGAAGCCCCCTCAGTCCCATCCTGGCTGATATCTACATGCATTATTATGAATCAAAATTGTTTGAAACTTTAAACTTCCCGGCATGGTTCCGCTACGTAGACGATACTTTTACCCTGTTTGAAGGTAATAAAGATGATTTAAATAAAGTTCTTTCAACAATGAATTCTATTGATCCTGCTATTCAGTTCACTTTTGAACTTGAGACTTGCAATTCTCTTCCGTTTCTCGACATTCTGGTCACACGTAACACATCCAACTTCAGTACTACAGTTTACGTAAACCTTCATCGGTTTGCCTTCCACCACACTTTAAATCTTGTCATCCAACTAAACAAAAGTTAGCTTCATTTTATTCCTATGTTTTCCGTGCTCTTCAAGTTTGCTCCTCCAAACTAGCCCTTGATGAAGAACTAAATTATTTAAAAGCAATAGCTATTGACAGGGGCTTTTCACCCAACATTATTAATCAAGCAGTTAAAAAATTCTCATCTCAACACACCAAAAGCCACACTCTTATTTTAGGAGATTATAAAAATTCTGTTGTCATTCCCTTCTTTCCATCAATTAGCTATAAAGTTGCACATATTTTGCAGAAATTTAACTTTCGGGTTGTTTACTCTCCCATCAATAAAATTCCAACTTCTGTACTCAAGGACCCCATTCCGGATATGAATTCCTGGGGTATTTATAGGATTCCTTGCCAGTGCGGTTTAATTTACATTGGCCAAACTAAGAGAGCCTTAAAATTTCGTGTCAAAGAACATGAAGCATATGTTAGAAAAAAGGAAACACAGAAGTCTTCTGTTGCTCAACATTGTTGGTCCGAAAATCACACTTTCAATTTTTCTGCTGCTAAAATTATTCAAAAAACATCTTCGATTGGAGAACTGGATTTTCTAGAGGCATTTCACATTCATAAAAATCTTTCTGTTCTAGTTAACGATCCTAATTCCAATCCAAATTTGCCTTCGGCTTTTAGAGAAATTATGTTTTAGTTCTGGTTTCGCCAACAGATGGCGCCACTTGCTTATTCTTGTCCAGGCTTTCTTATCTTATCTAATCATTATTTCCTATCTTGTTCATTTGCGGTTTTGCAGCTGAAGATGGTGGATCGGTAAAACCATCGAAACTAGTCCTGTGAAAATTTTGTAAATATAACGCTGATTTTTGTTGTTTGCCTTCTGAATATATAGCTATTTTAGTTTTAGTTAAACCATTTAGCAATAAAGATGTTGCAGTCATTTAAAAATGAGACGAGACTTTCACATTCTTTGCGGTAGGGACCGTTTATTGGGCACCAAGGTCAACAGTGGAAACTTTGCAATGTTCACATGTATTATGTTATTGCATTTTTTGCAAAAAGAGTTTTACTGTACTTCACAGAAATGAGCGATCTGAGTTTTGAACAATAATACTCTATCAGGTTTTGTTTCAGATTGATGTGCAATGTCACCATAACTTTTTTAAAATTTCAACAGGTGTATGAAACCAGAGTATAAGTTTTCAGGTGGTTTAAAGCTTTTCGAATGACCAAGGATCAATTTAGGATGACCCTTACTACAGAATATCTTCCACCAAAAGAATTGATATTGCAGGCAAAGTTTGAGAAGTTATCCAGTCAGACTATTGACTAACTGTAATATTAATTACATCAAAACTAAATTAATATGTGCTAAGCCCAACATCATAGAGACTTGGATGCTTCATTACAACAGTCGCATGGGACTTTTTGATAACAGTTTTCAGCTGAGAAATGAATCCCTTTTGTACTTCAGCCCCACCATTTGCTTGACTTCTGTCCATGGTTCCCAGACTAAAAACCCATTTGAAAGGACACTATTTTTGAACCACAAAAAATAAAAGGGGCCGAGACTTCGGCTTATGGCCACTTCAATTTCAAAGTTCCAGAACTGTTATGATGTTTGGGAGCAACATCTCAGGTAATAGTAGCTTTTAAGCGAACTGCTTCACAGGAATTCGAGTGATTTTTAATTTACTGTCTGTATGTGAGAAGAGCTCCCGCCACAATGTCTGGCATGTGGCAGTTGCTATAGCAACAGGGCTAGTATATTTCAAATAGGGGTGAACCAAGAGTTGTCAATTCATCTTTAAATGCGCCAAGATGGCAAACTGAAAAGTAAATCTTCGAGACATCCCTGTGGAAAATGGGTCAAGGCTTGTTTCTATGGCAACAGACAGCTGCAGACTAACTGGAGAGAGCTTTTCTTATGATAGACAGACTGTAAGTGTAAATAAAAATGCTCTTATAAAAGTCATTTTACAGATCTTATATGCTGAAATTTCTGATTCCGTATAGATTCTGTTCATAATGGTGTCCTGCTAGCATCTTTGTGCAAGTCAGATATTTTTCAGAAAGACAAACCATCCTTTAAAGGTGCTTATATTCTTACCAAAATCCATTTGTAGCTTTTAAAAATGGACAGGCACCTTTATGTTTGGGCACTGTTGTGAAAACTGTAGTATAAAATCCTATTATATAAGTTTAGTTTAATTTCCTAATTATATAAGGTTTAGTTTAGGTGTACTTAGTTTGTTGCATTGATTATCAAAGCAAATGAAGATGTACCACTATAAAGGCCCTTTGCAATATTGCTAAACTGAGTTTAGAAATTTCCAGTTAATTTTGTGTTTATTTGATTTTAATTTTGTTGCTTTAATCATAGCGTTTATTCATTTGTGAAATTATTTACATATTTGCTTCTGTGCACTATTTTGTGATAAAATTGTTTAGATTATTCTTCCATGTTAATGTGCTAATTACATTTTACATGATGTAGCGTATATATTTTGTATGATTAGATTTTTTCCCTCATTATGCATCATGGTTTTATGTGTATTATTATTGCTATTATTAAATTTTGCATTATAATTTGTGACCTTTTATAATAATTCCTTGCTTAAAAATGTGTAAAAAAATTGAAAAACTTATTTCTTGATTGGAATGTGCATGAAGTGACTATAATATTATTGTATGTATATCAGAATATGTGTCAGTATATTTATGCATATCAGTACAGATATGCTGTGTATAGTGTATACAGATAATATCTACATATATATGCAGCTATAAGCTATTTAATGAACATAATTATATGTATGTGTGTATGTATTCTGATTAGTAGGATTTTTGTTTTAGGAAACAGGAACAAATAGCTTTAGAAAGGGAAGAAATAGAAAAACAGCGTAAGTTATTAGGCAAGAAGAAACCAAATGCAAATCAGCCCAAAGGTCGAGCAAATGTGAACTCATCCTTAGCAAATGGTGATTTTGTGCGACCTGACCCACCCAAAGAGTAATAATTTTTTTGTTTTGTAATTAGTTTAATTATTAACTACAGTAAGACCCCACTTAACGCGGGGGATACGTTCCATCGAAGTAGAGCGTAATGCGAAACAGCGCTAAGCGAGGCTATCTTAACATGTAAATAATGGGGTTAGGGGAAGACAGATGAAAAATGGTTAGGCATTAAATTTAATAATGTTTTTTTAATAAAAATAAAATCAAACATTTATTTCTTACAAAAATAAAAACAATATAAACGCATATACTTTTAAAAACAAATAAAATTCTCAGTCAGATCATTCAGTCTATTCTGGGTTTCCAATTTTCTGCCTTTTTCTCAAGAAGGCATTATGATAAGATTGGCTTAATGGCATATTGCGTTCAATTTCGTCGTCAATCCATATAGACAGTCGTTTTTCCATTTCCTCTATAATGTTATTTCTAGAACGGGTAATTCTAGTTGCAGAGCTTGACGTAGTTGCAGTTGCCGAATTTGAGATTGACGTTCACCAGAATCTAATCTTCTAATCACTTGCATTTGAGTTTCCAGTGAAATGCTTTTTCTGGTTGCTTTCTTTTCTTGTTTTTTATTATCACCCATGATAAAAACTAAAGATCATAATATTTGTCACTGTATTAATCGTTATAGTATTGTACAAATTTAAACTTACAATAATGTCAACAAATGTTTCAAATGATAAAAATTCGTCCACCAAGCAAGAAACACAACTACACTGTTTCGGATATGTTAAGCGGGGTCTTACTGTATTTGAAATTCATTTGCTTTTATTTTCACGTTTACTTTTTAAAAGTCTTTATGATATTTTACCCTGCTTTTTGAGTAGAAATTATTATTGTAAGTATTTTCATATATATTAACTGCAAAAGCTTAAACTTGGAATGTTTTTTAATAACCACTAATTAAAAAAAATGTCTTAATGTTTAAAATAGATAGTTTTGTTGCTTGGAATACTTATGTTTAATTATATTTTCTTTATAATAGGCTTCCATTATTTAAGTCTAATGTTTAATATCTGTGAGTTTTTCAACATGCTTATCACTAGTTTTGAATACAAAACAGGGTTCGTAGCGGTCCTTACAAGTGTTTATAAGCCTTTATATTTGATCGTTATGATTATATTTGATGGAAAAATAAATTGTATTTATTATTAGGTGGCAAACGAATACAATTAATATGGCTTATTATTATTTATTTTCTATATTTTGAACTGAAATTTCATCATTAAATCTTGTAATATAGTTTAGTTCTGCATTTTTTTTTTTTTTTTTTTTTTTCTTTTTTTGTCTCATTGTAAACTAATTCTGTAAATTGAACTGTCATTTAAAATTAAAAAAAAAAAAGTTAATTGTTTTCCATAGTTGAGGTGCTCATTCTCTTAATAAATATTGCATTGCTCATATTTTAAATTACAAGTCTAATTTTTCTTTTAAGGCTATGCAGTTGTGTATAATGTAATTAGACAGGTGCTTATTTTTTCCTTAAAATGTGCTTGAAAAGTGCTTATAGGTGCTTATTTTTTTAACTAAAATGTGGCTACGAACCCTGGAAAAGCATGAAGACATTTCACAATAGCCTTACCAGACGTTGTGCTATGATCGGGAGACTGTCTTGGTTTGATGATGTGGTCCCTGCAGTTTTTATTTTATCCCAGTTATTTGGTAAAATTTTAAAAGTGCCATATATGCAGTAAGTGTAAATAGTAAACCTCATTCAAAATAGGAATTAAACAATCCTCTTTGTTACACTGTCTTTGTTGTCAATTTGAATATCTTCCATCTAGAGCTAAATACTCATAATGTTGTTTAGATGTTTTCTTACAAAATAATAGCATATAGTCTAATGAATTTAGGCGTTTTAGTCTTTCATCCAGGCATTTTTTCTCAGAACATTTAATAATAGCATGTAAGCTATGAGATTCATATATTTTTATTTCATTTTTTAGATAGTTTGTTTCAGTTGTGTTGGTAAACTGGAGCTTACAGTGGTTAAGTCATTGTTTTGTATCTGAGTTCAAATTGAGAGCCATCATTTATGATTATTTTGTATTGTACATTAAATTTATTTAATTTCTAAAATTCCAAAAAAGAAACCGTGTGTTTACTTTTGAATTAAAGAAAGGATAATCTGTTTTTGAAGAAAAGTTTGTGATTGTAATGGCAACGTGAAATATGAACTTTACTTTTAAGAATTTTAAAGAAAGTTCTAGAAAGAAAAAGTTCACTAATAAAAGTTAGAGTTCACTAATGATAAATATCAATAATTTCTTAATAAGGTATGTTCACTTGAGTTATTAAAAGTTTCCTTTAACTCTTTTTTTTGGGGGGGGTAACAGTTTCTTTTTAAAAATTTTTCAGTCATGGGTACTTATCCTAGTAAGTTTTCATGTTTCTTGTGTGTATTTTCTCAAAACTGTCTCAGTTTGAGCCCCACCCCCCGCGCGCCAAAAAAAGTCCTTTTTCTTGGGTGGCTAGATCATATATGTTCCACACATTTGCTATATCAAATGAGTCTCAAAGAAATTTAGTTTACTATGGAGATTTAAAATTTGCAATTAATGTGGAGCAAGAAATGTTAGACCCTTTCAAATTGATTTTCTGTTTCCTGCTGACTGAATAGTTGACTAAATGGCTCCAGTACATAAAAAATTAGTCTCTTTAGCCCACTTTAAAAAGCTAATCAAAAACTATTATTTTGAACCTGCTTCAGAACATGGCAGTCCTTCTTATTCAGAAGAAACATACCCTGTCAAATGACAGGTACTTAAGAAGAGAAATGCCTTTTTCTTTCAAAAAAATGCATTAGAAAATTTTTAGAAAAACTGCATCATATAAACTAAAATTAGGCTTATGTCTGATGTATTTATTAAGATTTTTTGAAAATAGTTTGTGTTTGTAGAAGTTTATATAGGTTCTAATTTCTTTTCTTTATCTATTTTTAGCAGTCTCAGCTGGTCTGAGTACTATGAACAAGAAGAAATTTTTAAATTAAGACAAGTCTCCTTGAAAAAAGAAGACACCGATTTACAATTAGAATTAGAAAAATTAGAAAGGGAACGAAATCTTCATATTCGAGAACTAAAGCGGATACACAATGAAGATCAATCCAGGTAACATATTTTTAAAGTAGGATTTAGTAAAAGTCTCCCTGTTTCTTTACATTCTTCTGTATTAAAAGCATATGACTGTAATCTCACATTACAAATCTAATTCATTTCTGAAGGCCATTCGTAAAGTGAAACAGTCTTTCCCAAATGAATTAATGTAAAATTGATTAATCTGTTCCTGGATCACATAATATTCTTTATTTAAACTTTTGTAACAGTACTTTGTGAACATGATAACACACATACAAAAAAGATGGTTAAGGTAAACATAATAACCGAAACAGACATAATTTAATTTAATCTTGCCATTCCTGTATAAAGAAGATTGTCATCTGGAATATGAATTCAAAGCCAACAGTATTGAAACTAATTCCACTAACACGATTACTAATTGATTGCTACTTATGGATGTATATTTTAACCCTCTCACTGTGTAATTTCTCTTTTTTTTTTTTTTTTTTAAATCAAAATAGGTTCAAAATGTGCATAGTTTTTTATTACATATTTCAAATCTACATATATTTTAGAGTTAAAATGTATATAGCATTAAATATATATATTAGAGTTTAAAGATATATATATAGAGAGAGAGTTAAAATATATAAAAAAAAATTGTAAAAAAAGATGGTTTTTTTCCCAATATAGATCTAATTAATTAGATCATAATTAAAAGTTGTTGGAAAATTGAAATTGAAGAATAATCATATAAAAGCAAAATTCTGAAAATTAATCTTGGTTAAATTATGATTTATTTTATGAAATATAAAAGTAAAATGTATGTACTAATGAAAATATGCAAAATACTTACAAAACATTTATTAGAAATGAAGTTTAGTATGGTAAAGTTTCAAACAAGGCTTGAGGCAAATGTCCTATCTTGCAATCTTTGCACCAAATTTGCATTTCTCTGCCAGCTCATTTTTTTGTTTTAGCAACCAACAGCACACTGTTTACGAAGCTTTTTCTTGATGGCACTGGGAAGTATATAGCTAGCAAATGTTGAGTAGTTAGTGTCATGGGATTGAGAGTTGAACTATAAACATCTTTGAGCTTTGAAAGAGCTCACAAAATGGTGCAAAACATGCTTGTATATTTCGCAAAAAATATGGACAACTAACATCATCTGTTAACCCAGATCTGAATAAACATTTAAACATTACAGAAAAGTTGAAATGAAACCATAAACAGAAAAAGAGCGGGTTGCGCATTTAAATAGATGGAAAAAATGCATCCACACAGAAATCGGCAGTTGCTCAAATTTTGCTACTTCCACGTTGCTCATGGAAATCGTGGGATATGCAGCAAGAGGGTTAACAGGACTGGTTCTGAAAATAGATAATAATGACCTTAATCAAATGTTCTTATCTTTAGATTAAATATTACCTTATTTTTGGTTTTGAAAGTATTTTCAAATCATCTAAAGATCATGAAATATTAGAGTACATTTTTAATGCCTATGCTTTCTCATTTAGAAAATTTATTATAAAGGAATGTAAGTACAAGGTTCGTACAGTCCTTAAAAGTCCTTAGTTTTTTTGGAATTGATTTTTGGCCAAAATCAGCAGAAGGTCCTTAATTTTAATCATCTGAAATTTCTGTCTATTATTACGACTGGCATATGTAGTGGGAATTAGCATTTTGGAGGAATATTTTTTCGCAATTCAATGGCATATATGGTTATCTTTTGAATGGGTAATAATTTGTTTCTAATATAAATGATGGGATATTCGAGTTTCTAAGCAAGAAGTGAAACATAAGCATTTCAAAATTAATTTTTTCTAATAAAGAGCTCTTAATCAACTTTTCGCTTTTGGGGATCTGAATTCTTTTACTAAAGGATTCTAAATTTGGCGACTTATCAACATTTGAGTGGTTTTTAAGATCAGTTTCTGTAGTAAATTTCTAATTCCAAGATCTGGGAATTTTTCTACTATAACATTGTAACATTGATAAATTTCATTAAAATAATGGTAATACAGTACAAAGTCCGTAATCCGGACTCGTCGGGACTTCGACGATTCCGGATTAGGGGTTTTTCCGGATCATAGATCATCAATTTAAATCTGGTAAGATTTCATGCAGAAATATACAATTAAATATATGAAACCGTAATTTATGCACATAAAACATTTTTATTTTTCCCTGTCATATTATAAAGTTTCATTTTGGCAACTTATTATACAATATTTTGAATCTGAAAAATGAACAAGGTATAATGCTATAAAGCACAATTGACGAAATAGGTGTTAGCAAAAGCAACATTAGCTATGTATATAGTTAAAAATGTCTTCTTTTTATTTTTTTCATAGTATGATTTTTTCCCATGTAATTATCTCAGAATATTCGAAATTCTCAGAATATACATCAGTTTTCTCTATAAAATTAATTTTACATTTTTTCCCCTCCATTTTTTTTTTTTTTTTTTTTTTTTTTGTGTGTGTGTGTGTGTGTGTGTGTGTGTGTGTTTGCCTTTTTGCTGTTACAAATTGGTAGGGATAATTTTTCTTTGGGATTTTAGATATTGTAGCTTGGAAAGTTTAGAAGGATTTGAAGCCAGGATTTATAGACCCACAATTATAGAAGATTCGAGAAATATATGACAGAATGAAAAATATTTCCATGGTATCAGCATGTAATGGATGTATTTTACAGAAAGATTGAGATGAATTTCTTACTTTTTGGAGAATGTCTGAAAGAACATTGAAAACATAATATTTGAATGTTTTACTTCTGATACTAGAATCTTTTTCTTAACATGTTTATCTTCCCTTTATTTTCTCTATTTTTCACTAGACACAAGCATGGAAATTATCAAAGATGCTTCTAATCTTACCACATGGGCAGGCATTATAGAAAGGGATTTTTTTTTTATTAATAAAGAAATTGAAAATTTTTAATTTAAAAGATTCACCTAATATGTCTAAATGCATCATACACACAGCTGGCACTAGACATTTTCCTACCTGATGCATTCTCTGTGGATCCTAAAGCCTGCTGCCTAGTGCTTTTCTAAATTCTGCTTCCAATACCTGCTCTAAATTCTAAAAGTTTTGCAATTTCTAGATTTTGTTGTTCAGTGTGACACTAAATTCTAAAAAATTTGCCACACCAGCTCCCGGCCTTTAACATATATATTTCATATTTCTTTTTAATGTTCATATTACTAAAGAAATAAAATTAGCCACTTTTTCTATACATTCTAAATGCATTTAGTGTTTTTTAGAATAACAGGAATACCTTAATTAATTGCAAAAATTCTAAAAGGAAGAGGAAATGTGTTGAAGAAAGAAACTAAATTTATAAAGAAAATTATTCTTCAAAGAAATGTGCATTTATTATTATGTAAATTAACCAATTGTTTAGGATTTTAGCCTTTACTATAATTTCCCATTTCTGTTTCTTCACATGATAGAGTTACTAAGCCAGATTAAATTTAAATTAAGTTGTATAATCTTTGACCACTAGTGCACATTTTTAGTTTGAATTTGACCATTCATGTTTAATTACATCACCATGAGCTGTAATTGATTTTGCTAGCATCAGAACATGCCTTTATGTTCTAAGTTTTTAAGTAAGAGGCTTATTTAAACCTTCGTCTGATATTGTAGTTGCGATATTTGTTTCATTTGTATGTCGGACGTTTTGGACTACTTAACTTTTACCAGATGAAGTAAACCCTCATAGGTGCATTGTGGAGAGGTTGATAAGTCAGATGTTAAATCATGCAGAAACTAGAGAGAGCATTAGTTTGCATATTGAGACAAATCTCTAATTGTTAAGAAAGATGCTTAAAGAGAAGGAAATTGATATAAACTAGCCAAAATGTTTGCGAAGGCTATAAATTAAAAAGACGTATAAATATTTTGTTGAGTGTTGTTACCAAACATAAATGTTTCGTAACAGCATTAAAAGCTACAAAACGTAAATGTTTTATAGCTTTTAATCTGTAATTATCCTAATATTTAAGAATCAATGTCATAAATTACATGTATTTTAAACTGTGAAATTTTATTAGATTTTGATTTTTTTAATAGGGCTTTTTAACAAATATTGTTAAGAATAAAATTTAATAGTGGCCATGTAAATCCATAATGACTAAGGTTATCTAACTACATAATTTAGTTATTTGTAACTAACTGCTTAGCCTTAAAATTATCTCTACATATTAAAGTGAGTTATTGCCTTTCAATAATACTCATTGTGATCACAAGATAAAACACAAAAATGTAAAAATTCAAGTAAAACTTATAAAGAATAAGTTGTAAACTTATAAGAAGTTGCAGACTTATAAAGAATAAGATTCAAAGAGCATCTAGTGTCTAACTTAAAATAATACAAAGCAACTTATCACCTCTGGTGCTTTAATGACTTATTAGAACCTTAAAGTATATTAACTGGGTTACAACTCCTGGAACTCTACATGAAGCTGTTTGATGCAGTTAGTGTACACAAACTGCATCAAACAGAGCCTGACTAACTTTCAACACTTGCCAACCGTGCCTACATCAGGCCTTTCAGGTTTGTTCTAATCAGCAGGTCTCTCTAGACAAGCAGTAGTGGTGAAAGCATTCAGTCTTTTGTTATGAATCATGCAGATTATGTATGATCTTACTTCTCATTTTTTAACCTATGCTGTTTGACATAAAATCTACCTGCTATTTACTAAACCTCTAGACTGACCAAGTATGTGACAAAATGAGACATTAAAAAAATCAACATAAAGCTAACTGTTAGGGAAACTTAAATGTCACTTATCTTCTTTCAAATATGTCCAGCTATTATAAGTGTAAAATATTTAATGCTACTTGATAAATTGCATAAAGTTTATTTTATTCTCAAACTTATTAACAATTATGTTAATTAATTCATGGTTAGTAATAATGCATACTACTTAGGAATATGTTTTACTTTTAGGATGGTATTACGAAAAGAAATTCAGGCATAGATTATATTTTTAATTGAATTTATCATGTCGTATTTACTCATAGGCCCTTAAATTTTTCATTAATGGCCCTTAAAAGTACTTAATTTCTATGTGCAGAAATGTGTACGAACCCTGAAGCATGATTACATAGTGTTTAAGATTACTAGTTTAACTTTTAAAAATATTATGCAAGTAAAATTTCATTGTTTGCTCAAACTTTACTGTGTTATTTTAGGAAAATCTTATACTAGCTCTTAAAACAGGCTGAAATGAGTAATACAGTCAAAAGTCGTTAATCCGGACACCCATAATCCGGAATGATCTATAATCCGGACCTCAAAGCTAAAAACTTTGTGCGCATGCACAGCGTTGGCACATGCGCACAGGCGTTTTACACGTGCGCGTAAGACCTTGACTACTGCGCATATGCGTGTGCGCAAGTGCAGAATACGTTTTCGCCTGCGCGTTTAATGTATAACGGACGGTGTAAGCTAAAATTATCTAATTATCTATTTCAGTTAATGTTAATGATTGTGTTGTTCCTTAATCTTCGAATTGGATCCCGCTTATTATTTTTTGCAGACTGTAAGAGCAATTTTATAAAAGTAAACTTGAACTTTCGATTATGTCAAATAGAATTTCCGATGCTGGAACTTCCAAAGGATCTACCAAACGAAAGTATGTTTCGATGTCCAACAAACAAAAAGTGGAATTGCTGCAAAAAATGGATAAAGACATGAAGAATGTGACAGAGAGGTTAGTGAAAACGAAAAAATTTCGATTGACAAGTTAGTTGGTATTCTCGGCACAGCAATTAGCGGGACTTGAACAGCGGAACTTTGTAACTGAACAAGAAATTATGTCTTTTTATAGAATTAAAGAGAAAGTATTATCACATAAAATGAAGCAACTTAAACAACTTACATTGAGAGAAATGTTTAATAAAGTAAACAAATAAATATTAAGCTTTTTTTTTTTTTTTTTTTTTTTTGTAAATTTTGATACCCTTTAGATCATAATTGTTCTTTATTTCATAAATTACGGTTTCATATTTTTAATTTTAGAATTTCTGCATGCCATCTTACGAGATTTAAACTGATGATCTATAATCCGGAATTGCCGAAGTCCCGACGAGTCCGGATTAACGACTTTTGACTGTATAACCAGTCATGATATCCAAACAGCATATAAGATTCAAATTATTTTGTGATAGTACTTTTTAGGAGGAAACTTTTAATATTAATATAGTGTTTTAGTTCATTTAAATTTAATATTGATGGAATGCACATTTTGTACTTATGCATTCCAGTTTGAACAATATGTGAGGCATGTGATTTTGTGAGAAATTGTATTTATCTCACTAAAACTACATTTCTGCATTATTAATTAACAAGGAAAAATTTTTTTGTTATAATTTTAAATGGTATTCTTTTGCTGAAGAAGGTGTACCAATCAGGCATAATGCGAAAGTTATTGTTACTTCAAAAATTGGCATAGATTTGTTGTCAAAATTAATTAAAATGTTAGTTGTATCATGTCTTTAATTTAAACATCATTAATGTTTCAGGTTCAATAACCATCCTGTGCTACATGACAGGTACCTTTTGCTCACTTTATTAGGAAAAGGTGGCTTTAGTGAAGTGCATAAGGTAATAAAAATGCATATTTTTGCAAGATGCGTATTGCATATTCATTTGTTACTTTTTAAAATTTTATTTTATAATATAAATGTAAATATTTGATATATTCCCCTCTCTACTTTCATATGTAATAATAAAATTATTTATATTTACAACTTAATAAATTTAAATCAATAGGCTGTAATTACAAAAAATGAAAAAAAAATTGAGACAATTGTATATAACTTAATTAACAAAAATTATTTGGTTGTGCTGTTTTTGATTATATTTTTACTTCATTCAATATTTCCTAACTCAAATATGATATTAACAATTTAGAATAAATAAATGAATTTATAATATCTAGTAGTACTGTAATCTAAAAATCTTATGATTCGCATTGTAAGAACCCGCAAAAGACATAATACCCATAAGGTTTTCTTATTTCAGCTGATCCCATAATCATTGTCATGAACTATGG
Organism: Stegodyphus dumicola; assembly: GCF_044657685.1. NCBI lineage: Eukaryota > Metazoa > Arthropoda > Arachnida > Araneae > Eresidae > Stegodyphus > Stegodyphus dumicola. The sequence continues at coordinate 111,397,876 of NC_140768.1, forward strand.
TCGTTGCAGTGAGAATAAGAGGCCTTTATCCATAGCCAGTTTTTGTTGACTATTGAGCATTGTTTTGATCAATGATTCTCACAAAAGTGTTAGAAAACTTTTGAGAACAAATCTAAATATTGTATCACCAAACAAGAGAACTGTTGTTGGTCTGGTCTCATAACATAAGAACTGTAGTGGGCTTGTAAACCACTTTTGGGCAACAGGAAGGAAAATTTTTCAACTGCAAGCAAAGTAAGCAATGGTAAAAAATGTAGAAATGCCATGTGAAAGGATACATTCACCAACTGAATGTTTGTAGTAATTTTCTGTGTGGATGGAACTATCAAACTGTAGTATGCAGAGTACTCTCTAAAGTTTTACATTTGCATTTTATTTCAGTTGCCAGACTGAAAACATGATTTGCAAATGCACTTATATTTCTGCAGATAGTTTTCAACTTCTTGGAAGAATAATCTTCATAATGGGTTCTACATAAAACAGGCATTTGTAATATGTGAATACTCAGATTACTTAATTATGGTCATTTCACATCCTTTTTTTTTTATTATTATTATTTTGAAAATTTACTATACTTAAAAACGTTAAGTGTATAGCATGCTGTTTCTGATCAATGAAAATATGGCAGAATATTTTTTTACTGTATAGAAAATAGGTACAAGATCATAGTCAGTCTCTTTATGCTGCTAGAAATAAATGTATATTTTTGATTTCAGCAGGATGCAGCAAATATGCCACAGAGTAGGAAGTTTTTTGGTGAAAAGTTGAAATTTTTACAGGTTTAGAACTTGCAAGATCACCAGATCTAATAATATCATATGTCATTCTTTGTGGATGCCTGAAAGAAATGGTGTATAAAAACAATTCTTTTGCAAAAAATAATATCAAAACTAACATTACTGTGGCTATTAAAAGCATAAGTATGTTTGTGTAAAATGCCCTTGAATGTGGGGCAAAGCCATTCATGATTTAATTGTTAAAAGGACATTTTGAACACATTATGAAATTGCATCAAATGACTTTGTGGGGGGTGATATCATGCATTTTTTTCATCTAATAATGTATTTATTCTTTGTGTATATAAATATTATCACTTATTTTTTTTTTTTTTTTTTTTTTTCAAAATTAAAATTTTAGATCAGAAATAAAACATTTGGACTACCATATACATTTCTTGCATAAATATCTTGCATACAAAGTTCCTTTATAAATCTAAAATTACAGTCTAAATTTTTTATTTGATCCATATATATTTTTAATCTTCATATTTTGTTGTTCATCTATAATTTTCTTTCAATCTAGGCTTTTGATCTTAAGGAACAGAGGTATGTGGCTTGTAAAGTACATCAGTTAAATAAAGATTGGAAAGATGACAAGAAAGCCAACTATATCAAGTTAGTGATTTTCACTATCTGTTAAAATAATCTTTTTTTTTTTTTTTTTTTTTAATTATTGCTGTTAGTGCAGTAATTTTTTAAATCTTTTTTTTATTCAATTAGTAATCATGTAATAGTAGAAATTTTTACTAATTAAGATATTATATTATATGTGCAAATGTTCTTGAAAATCAGTCAGTGTTAAAGAATGTATATTGTTTACTTTTTGTCATTTCCTCTCTCTCATCTGGTAGAAAGAGTGTTTATTAAATCCAGGTGTAGTTTAAATATAATCCAGGTGTATTTTAATAATAATAATAATATATTATCCTACACCTGAATAATATTATCCAGGTGTAGTTTTAAATAAATATAATTAAAATCCAGGCATAGTTCCATTAAACATATAAGATCTTTATAAGAATTATCACTTTATTTAAAATTGAGCTTTGCCTTTGTTACTGTAGAATTTTCACAAACAATAGATAGGTCTCATAAAAATAATGGAAAGCTGTGATTCAAAAGACATTGGGATATTAGTGAAGAATATTTTTTGTAAATTTTATTCCATTTTTATTACATAGTCTTAGTTTTTGTTAATTGCTTGGTTTTTCAAGAATCAACCAGATCTTCCTACAAGCCTGATTTAGTAGTTGAAAAATCTTTTTTTTTTTTTTTTTTTTAATTCTAGTTTTTTACTCCGTTGTATATTTAAGAATAGTTATGCATTTGTACTTCAAATTTCGTTTGAAATCTTTGTCTAAATTACAGTCCTCTACACTCAAAATCATTAAAAGTAATTAATTTGTTGCTTTAAAATTTATGGGAGAAAATATTTTATGATGCATGGAATAAAATTGGTGGAAATCTTTAAATGATATTTTGAATGTTAGATACTATAACATTATAATCTGGGTACGATATCTTTTAAACTCAGGCAGATTAATGCCAATAATTTTGTTGTAGTAGGGCTTCCATCTTTCATTTTTTCTTTAAATAATGATAGCAAAAGATATTTTTCTGTTAATATGCAATTTCCTAAATTTTTAAACATAATGGGCATTTCTTTCAAATAAGCAAATCTATTTCTGTCTGAAAACAAGTCCTTTAGAAAGTAATATATCAAAACTGCTTTACAAATAAGAACTAGTTTTAAATGATTAAAAAGTATACATCACTCAGCATGTGTTAGAAATATTATATTTTGTATTATCTCTAATCCATAGTATTGTGTACATATTGCATCTGCAAAGTTACAGGACTAATTTTGTACAAAATAAAAATTTGAAGAAAATTACATTCTTGCTTACTAGCCTTCAATGTACAATCCTTGTACATCTGTGCAACACCAGTTGCATTTATGTGCGTGATTCCTTTGGTGATTCCTTTGCAGAACTCATCTTTTGGGATACTTGTTTAAGTCTATCTATAGTTTTCTGAATGTCTTCAGCACTATTAAAATAATGACCCTTGAGGCAAGACTTTGGTTTTAGAGATTAGAAGGTGGTCTGTAAATTGAGTGGGGTGAAAATTACGACATTGTTCTTTGTTAGAAATTGCTTGATGTGAGTGGAACTATGTGATGGCACATTATTTTGCAGATACCAGTTATTTGGTTGAGCTTTTTTAAACTAGACTCATTATTTTGCAGATACCAGTTATTTGGTTAAGCTCTTTTAAACTTTTTCACGGAATTATTTTCAGATATTTGTTTGTTACATCTTTTTAAAATATGGGGATCACTGTCTGGCACTCAGAAACGAATTTCTTGTGAATTATTCCTTTTCCTTTAAAAAAAGGGGGGTTGCCAGTTTTATCTACTCAAGAGTTTTGAAACTGAAGTTTCTATGCCCTTGATAAACCTTCTCCAGATGATTACCATTTTATCTGTGAATCATAAGCACCTAGCTTCATGTGCAGTCACAGTTTGTTTGAAAAAATTAGTATTAATTCCTGTTTTATTAATAAATAAGTATTGCTATTCTTTGCTCCTTTTTTTCAGTCCATGACAGTTGATGTTCATTAGATCAAAACAAACACTAAACCACATTCTATTTATAAGCAGACAGTATTTTAAGAAAAGTAAATTGAGATATTGCAGATTTGTAAAAAGTTGTTTAAAAAATTGTCCCAGAATTTTGTACATGCACTGTGTATGCATTATTTTGTAATAGTAAGATAGATTGCGTAAAAAAAAAAATTTAGTAGTAAGATAGCATAGAATTCTGAGAATACTATATAATGTAACTGCATATCTGAAATTCATATTTTATGTTATGAAGCAAGTGATGAACTGAATTTTATGTTTTATAAGGAACTGGTTTGTGCTACTTAATATCTAACAAGTTTTTTAGCTTAACTTCTGGTGTTTCCTCCCTCCAGGCATGCACTTCGAGAATATAATATTCACAAGTCACTAGATCATCCCCGTGTTGTAAGACTGTATGATGTTTTTGAAATAGATGCAAATTCGTAAGTATGCTTTTCATAATGCCTTTTGTAATTAGTTTATTAAGTAAGAAATTTGTATTCAGTTTAGCACTGAATAGCTTTTATTTATTAAAGAACGTCATTTTCTTTACTTTAGGTTCTGTACAGTTTTAGAATACTGTGATGGCCATGATTTAGATTTCTACCTCAAGCAACATAAAAATATTCCTGAAAGAGAAGCTCGCTGTATTATAATGCAAGTTGTTCATGCTCTTAAGTACCTGAATGAAATTAAACCTCCAATTATTCACTATGATCTCAAACCAGGTACTTTAATATATGTACAAAATTGTGGTCCTTGTACTGTTATTTTTAAGATTTCTTCATTTAAAATCTAAGTCTATAAAAATACACTTATTGTAGGTGTATAATGAGTGCATTAAAATATGCTGTGTTTTGTAAAATTACTATACTTATGTTTAGTAGTACAAACCTAATTACATAACAAAATAAAATAACAAAAAAGTATTATTTTAGGAATTTGTAAATTCTTTAAATTTTTGTGTATGCTGCTTTCTATTTAAATGAAATTTTATTTATTTATTGACCTTTTATTATGTAAATTATTGCCTCCTGTTATAATTAAAAGCTTAAAATTTTCAGAATGTATGATTTTTGGATTATTTGAAATAAGCTAAACAAATACTTCAAAACCCTTCTGTAAGCTGTAAATGTTTGTGTTTTTAACAAAATATGCTGTATCCTGATGACTCATTTGCATGTTGTATAAATTTTTCAAAAAAGAATTCCCGTCTTCGTAATGTTTCCTTGTTGGCAGGCATTTGTCAGGAAATGGCCTAATCAAAGAACATCTATGTAAAAAAGGAAAGGTTCCATAGACGTAAACTAGTTTGCTATTACGCCCCTGGAAAGCGGAGGGAAAATTCGCCAAGGGATTTGGCGATGGAACCTGGCAGTGAGAATTTTCCCTTCCGTGATGTGAGGAAGGAACTGAAGAACATGTGTTAAGAAGAAACGTTTTTTGACAAAACGTTTCTTCTTTGACTTTTTGTGATAATTTAGACTTGGATTTTCACACTTTTTTATGCTCAAAGTAACTAATCCATTAATTAATTTATTTGCACCAAAAATATTTAATTTTTGTTTAAAGTTTAAAGAAATTTAAAACATTTAAAACAATATTCATTTTATGTACTCTTGATAAACGTGACCTTTGAACTTTGGCGCTCTGGCGACAGATTTTTCGTGCCTGCACAGCTGTTTCCCTCTACATTGGGAAGGAGCCACTCCTGTGGACAAGTTTTTCCTTCTTAACAATAAATATTCTTTGGCTTAATGCACCAGTCACCTAGGGTGCACTTTAAGGAATAGATCAATATTTCATACACATACCACTATAGGAATTAAGTCCATACCTTTGCTTTAGGAATAACAGTCAAATTGTATCAAATACCATATGATATAAATAAGACTAGATATCTACAATTGGCCCAGACAGTTCTCTAGATGTATGATTATGCCTTGGATTGAAAAAAGTTTTTTTTTTAATAAATGGTATGAAATCTAAGGCAGAAAATTTATAAATATGTAGAAAAAAAAGATTATGAAACCCACAAATGTCTTTACTTGTGTGGAGGTATTTTCAATCATAATTGTAATTTAAGTGGGATAGTTAACACCTTCATGGAGAATCTGCTGCAGAAAATACAGAATCTGCATTTCAATATTTTGTTGATCTGTTTCCTTTATCACTTTCTTTTCTTTTTCATCTATACATAGTTTTGCTTGTTGTGAAGTGGTACATAACTTACAAATCATACGTCTTTTTTAATAGTGAAATAATTTTTTTTAAACATTCTGGATAATTTTCTCTTATATGGTAACTCTAAGCATAAAATTAAGAAAATATATTAATATTTTATGTTGTTTTTGGTTTTTAATCAATGAATTTTTTGTTTGAAATGACAATATCGTGTCAAAAGTAATGGTAACGTGTTGTGCAAAATACAGAGGATGTTCACACATTTTTAGAACAAATTTGACAAAGAATTAAAAAAAAAAAAAAAGAAGGAGAAAATGTTTTGGAATAAAAATTTCTGGCAGTAGTTTATTATTTGAAAGTGTTCTGGATTTTCTAGTATGGTAACTCTAGGCATAGAAGAGAAATATTCCTATTTCAAAATAAAAAAATGTTTTGAAATGTATGGTATTAAAATTCTAAATGCAAAATAAACAACATAATTGGAAAGGGAGGGAAAAACTGTAAATTATTACATCTCCATGGAAAAATAAGACCCCAAATTAGTATGCAAAAATATATGTAATGTGTCTAAAGTTAAATCATTGGTAATGAGAAAATGTGCTGATGCAGAACTAAATTGCTTCAAATACATCTGTAGCAACAATAAATAAAATAATAAACCAAAATTTGCAGTTTAAAATTGCTAGAAAATATATTCTTCATCAGCTTTTGCCAAGGCATGTGGCTCAAAGCAGAGCAATTTGTAGAACACTGTGTGAAAATTATTTAGTAGAACATAAGTGTAAGTAACATTGTGACCCTTAATGAAGCATGGGTTTACATAAATGACTGCAACGAAAATCAAAAAGAGGAAAAAATGTTCCATTAATCCGAAGATTGTCACAGAATTCGTTTACAAGGGAAATTTAAAAATAAGAAGAGTAAAAAAAAGATGCTAAAATCAACCCAATATACTATCAAGAGAAAATATGTCTGGCATTTACAGAAGAAATTCTATTCCTATATCCCAATGACTTTCAAAGAGTGAAACTTCATCGAGGCAATGCAACAGTCCACTGCATTTCCTTGAAAAAATGAAGATTGATACAGTACTGCATATATTCCTTTTCAACGTCATTCCTGCGAAATCCCTTGATGTTTTACCCATGGATTTGATGAGCCTTTGGTCACTTGAAAAGAGCTCTTTCTAAGTGTAACTCTAAGTGTAAGCTCTTTCTAAGTTTCACAGTAAATGAACAGTAAATGAATTTCACAGTAAATGAAAGATGAAGAAAGGAAATCAGTATTCCTGGAAATGTTACAAAAAGCTCTTCTGTCACGGAAATCATGGCATAGACTCATAGTCCAGAAAGAAATGGCTATCAGATAATCATTTAATTTTTAAACATTAATTAATCATTCTAAAAATGTGTAAACACTCTTTGTATTTGCCTTTTTAAGTTGTTACTATTCCTTTCAGTTTATTATTAATAGTATTTTGTTTCATTTAAATTCTATGCAATATTATGTATTGCACTGAATTAAAGTAAAATGTTTTTGATTGCAAGAATAATTAGTATTTTGTTTCACTCAAGTTCTGTACCATGTTCTGTACTATATTTCATTTCAGTCTAAGGTATTTGTAAAATCCACATTTTACTTAATTTTAAGTTTTATTAACATAATTTCTAATTATATGAAACAGTTTATCTGTTTGTGGAAGCAATATTTATATTTACTTTTTAGAAATATTTAGTTAAAAGTAAACAAATAAAATTCTATTATACTAATCAACACAGCTTCAATAATTTTTATCATTCTCTCTTTTTTTTTTTTTTTTTTTCTGGTAAAAAATGTTGCATAGGTATTTAGTAAAAATAATGCATACATATATAATAAAAAGTATTATATAGGTATACAGTAGAAAATATTCTATTTTTTAACATCCAAGTCAGTAAAAATTGTTTTGGTCAGTAATTTTTGGCATATGCTGCTGGATATGTTTGTTATGTCTTTGTATTTCTAAAGCAAAAATGTAATTATTCTCTTGTTATTATTTAAAAAAATGAAATAATGTCTTTTTGGCACATTTATTTGTTAATTACTTTTTTAAATCTCTCCCTTATTTATTTTTAGGAAATATCCTATTAGGTAGTGGTGAGATAAAAATCACAGATTTTGGTTTAAGTAAAATTATGGATGATGAAAATTATAGTCCTGAAGTGGGTATGGATCTTACTTCTCAAGGTGCTGGAACATATTGGTTAGTATACATTTTCAGGGATTTGTAATGAAAAAGACCTTTCTGACAATAACTGATGATTTCGGAACTCTTTTCTTTGGGAAGAGGGTACCTGTAATCTTGTAAATCTTTATACACAACCTGTAATCTTGATATGCAAATGTAAATAATACATTTGTATAAGTTTTTGTTCAGTGCTTCATAGTGAATGCAAGTAAACAGATACAGAAAGACATATATGCAAATAAGGACTCAAGTTTATATATATATTAATAAAAAATGCAAAATGAATGTCTTAATCTCATATTGATGGAATCATTAATTTATGGAAATCAAAATGAGGATATATATATATATCAATATAAAAAAGTGAAAAATAAATATCTAATCACATATTGATGGAATCATTGATTCATGGAAATCAAAATGAGCTAATTGCATAATGTACAAAGAATGTTAACATCCACTGTCTTTCTCTTCAGACTTTATTAACAAAAGCTATCATTTGATAGAGATAATTCACTGTAGTTGAATCATGTGTCTATTACTATAAGTTTTTAAAAGCATTTCCTTACTGAAATTTTAAGAGGAATCGATTAAAATGATCATAGTTAGTGTTGAGAAACTACGTTTGAATATAGAAATGAAAAAATTTCTTTGCATGTGTTATATGTCACCATGGAAATTTGTAGGAAAGTCAGAAATATTTGATCATCTTATATATTATGTAATAATTTTTTTTCATAGTATATTCATACAGCTGTTTTATCTGTTATTTATAAATGTTTATGAAATATATGCCAATTGGTATAGATATTTCCTGATTCACCAAATAATTTTCTAACTGCTCTTTCTCTCAGTTTCTCTCTAACTTTTGTCTAAATCAAAGTGTTTTTGTGCAAATTATTTCTATATATAATAAAAATTTTATGATGCTCTAATTGATTTAGTGAGTAAATTTAAAATGCAGTGTACTTTGAAATAGACATTTAAAAAACTTTTAAATATTTACAAATTTTTAATTAAAATTCAGTAACAATTTCCCGTTTATATTACTTGAGTGTGGAGCATAACTCTTTTATTTTAGATTTTAATTTTTGCTTTGGCTTGAAAAAAGCTACTAAATATAGTTTTTACTTATCTCTATTAAAATTTCCAGGTATCTTCCTCCTGAGTGTTTTGTTGTAGGTAAAACTCCACCTAAAATATCTTCTAAAGTTGATGTCTGGAGTGTAGGTGTTATATTTTACCAGTGCCTCTATGGGAAAAAAGTAAGTGTTAATTTTTTTCATTGTATAATTTCTTTTAGTTTTATATTTTTGAATTTAGTATAATGATATTAAAGCTCAGTTTTTAATATAAATGAATTGAACTGTGCATTTACTTTGCAGTTCTCTTTGTACAACTAATATTTGTTCATCAAGTTGTTCATCAACTACTATTCATCAAGTTGTTTAACATTATTAGTTTAACATGTTGGGGAAATTATTGATTTTTATTAATATACATTTCATGACATTCATATGGGAAATAAGTATTACTGTAGCCTAATCCAACCACCTATCTAGGAAGAAAATAAAAGTATTTGGAAAAGTTTTAGGTATAATAAAATGCCATTATCTCTGTTATTAAGTATGAAGTATATATAGATATGTACTTTCCTTGTATTATGGAAAAATGGCAGCACCTAGAGCCACCAAATTTTGAGCACCTCCTTCATCTACACATGTACACCTCAAAGCCCAAATTTTGATAATATCTAAATGAATGCAGTTTTTATTATTATTAATTACTAGCTGAACATAAAATTACACTAGTTGGATACATTGAAATTATGTGTTTCTTTTTTTTATATAAACTAATTTAGGCATCTGGCTATGTAAGCAGCTAGTTATAATATTAAAAAACATATTTGTTTTTAAAGTTATAGGGTATTTCTCCCACCTACGTAGCATGCCTTTGTGTTGTAGTGGTCAGCACACTTGGCACATATTCGAGAGGTCTGTGGTTCAAGTCCCGGTGAGAGCATTGCTAATTTTCATGTCTCCTGCTTCGAAATAACCTAATAGTCTCTACAGTGGCGCCCAAACTAAAAGGGTGGGTGATGATGATTCTCCACCACCAGGATTTGGTGACTGGGTTCCCTAATTCCCAGTCACCCTTTAAAATGGGGAGTATATAAGGTATTTCTCTCGCCTTCTTTAGTAGGCCTTCGTGGTGTAGTGACCAGCACCCTCGGCGAGTTTTTGAGAGGTCAGTGAGTTCGAGTCCTGTCAAGGGCATTGTTCATTTTTCATGTCCATGCTTCAAAATAACCTAATGTCTCTATAAAGTGATAGGAATAGTTGATAAATATTGATGATGAAATTCATATTTAAAGAAATCACCGTATATTTCTGGACTAAAAATATAGATGCTTCGGAAATGCAGTTTTTGGTACCAAGTTGTTTGTGATTTAATAAAAAGTAAAGAACTAAGAGAAAAATTTGGAGGGGCGGGTGCTTACATGTTTAAAATGCTGCAGTTGCACTATTAACTATAAAGAAATTTTTATGTTTATAATGGTCCTTCCAGTTTAAAAAAACTAATTTATTTACTGCTTATATGTACTTTGCATATTATTATTTTTCATAGCAGTTTGTTAACTGATGTCATAAAGGTAATTTAAGCTTGTGTCTGTTACACACCTCTTTTTCGAAATTCATTTATTTTTAGAATTTTAAAGCAATTCTATCTATTTACTTAATCTTACAGCTTAATGGAGGAGGATCATATTAACTACCTTGTTTATTCACGTAAATAAACAAGATTTTGAGAAATGTATCTTTAGATTTTTTAGATTAATCATAATTTGTATGAAAATATCATGCATATATATTACTTCATATTTTACCTGAATATCAGTTCTTGTGGCTGTGTAAAAGTATTAAGTGATGTTTATAGATCAGATTGGACTTAATAAGTTGTTAAAAATTTATGAATAGGGAAAAATATCTAAATGGTTTACAGAAGGTTTGTTTAATCTACACAGTACAAAGTCTGAAATGCAGAAATCCACTGTCTGGAATGATCTAATATCCGAACTAAGAGCCAATGATAATAATAAAAATCATTCTCCACGTACAATATACAGGAATGGAGAATATAATACTCAACAAAAGGAAGCAGGCGTGCCAGAACCATGATTTTTCTCCTGACTAAATGAGACTCAGGTATGTCACTTTCAAACATCTGCTGACTTGGAAGTTGTAGCCAATTACAGTATATTGATTGATGTTGACCAGAACCGTATTTTAAACCCAAGGCTGCGTGTTGGAGGAGGCAGAGCCGACACACTTTGCCACCTGATGCAATCTCTGCAGGTCCTAAATTCTATCGCCTATTGCTTCCGTAGATTAAAAAAAAAAAATTACCTCCTCTAAATTCTACTGCCCAGTGCTTCCCGTGTGCAACTACACCAGCTGTGGCACTGCCCTGTTAGGGGTTAGCATTTTTCTCTTTGTCCTGAACAATAAGTGGATGTTGTCCTCTTGCTAGACTTACTAGATTCCTCTTACTACATTTCCTGTTACTAGATTTAATTTGATGATCCCAGATCCAGAAAGTTCTAAAAGCTGGAATTGCTGGAGTCCAAACGATTCCAGATCTCAGGATTTTGTAGTGTAATAGTGTATAACTGCTGTATATAGAAAATGCGTCTCTCATTTGTAAGGATAAATGTATTTAAAAATTAAGTTGCTTTGTTTTACCCCGTTTCAGCCATTTGGTCACAATCAGTCACAAGCAACCATATTAGAAGAAAATACCATCCTAAAAGCAACAGAAGTGGAATTTCCCGCCAAACCTGTAGTTAGTATTGAGGCCAAGGTATGTTGTCTGTAACATTACAATACTTAATTTTGAAAATTTAAAGATCCTTGTTGTGTATTTTAATGGTGTGTTGTGTGATTACTCCTTAGATTTATTTTTATGTTTAACATTTCAGCTGCACACATTGTGGAATACACATTTTGTAACTTATCATTTTCTGCAATCCTATTTTCATTTTTTGTTGTTTCTGCCTCACTCTGTATTGAAGCAGTATGGGGCGTTATTTATCCATTGCAGTTATTTTGGGAAGTATTGACTCTTTGAAAGCCAATAATATCTTTAAATATATTTTAGTCACATTTGAAATATGAAATTCCACACAATAAAAAAATTGGCATAATTTTCAGAATTTGCAGCTCAAAAAAATCTATTGAAACATGTTTCATATATTGCATTCTGTGAGTAAGAAAAAATTAAGTTTGTTGTTACTCCCAGAACGCTGGCAATAAATATCTGGTTGTAACGAAAATTTTCCGCCAAAAAAACGTTCTTAATAAAGTTAGGAGGGGGAAAAAACATAAAAACACTACCTTTAGTGCAGTTAGTAATCACCACCCAAATCTATGAATTTATGCCAACATTTTGGTAGTTTATCAAAGCCTTCAGCCCAGTAACTTGGCGGTGAGTTCAAAAACAGATCAGCCTCATTTCGGATGTACTGTAGAGAATAGAAGATAGCACCAGCTAGATGTAGCTGCAGATGTAAAAAAGGTAGAAGTCGGAAGGAGTGATGTCGGGGGCTCTATTGTGGGTGTGGCAAAAGATCCCATTCGAGTCTGTATAGAGTCCAGCTGGTGAATGCAGACATATGTGGTCTTGCATTTTCTTGATGGAACATTACTTTTTTGTGCCGGAACTCAGTTCGATGTTTTTCTTGACAGAAGTGTCAATACGGACTAGCATCTCGCTGTACATCTTATACTTTCAAGGGTTTTACCTTTTTCCAATTCTCTTTGCAAATAATACCACAGCAGTCCCACCAGATATAAAGCATGATTTTTTTTTTTTGTTAGTCAAATTGTGCTTTGCGATACTGCTGATGGGCTCACCGGGTGCAGACCAACTATCTATTCGGGCTATGTTGTAGAAGTAAATCCACTTTTTATCACAAGTCAGGATTCGGTCCAGACTTTTGTACTGATACTTGAGCAGATTAGTGCAGGCCTAAAGCACGTCTGTCCTATCTGCTTGAGTCAGCTCCTGCGCCACCCAGTGATTAAACTTGTACATCAAGTTTATGCAATGCATAGCGCAACTAATGGACATGGTACTAATGGCAAGCTCCTTAGTAAGTGCTCCAGTATTTGCATACTGATCTTCTTTAAGAGGTTCTTGCAGGTGGGCCTCATCAGCATCAGTAGGCCAGCCAGACCGCTCTGCTTTTTTAATGTCATAGTCCTCGTTTTTGAACTTTCGGTACCAAACCTTCACACTGTCATATGATACAACATTAGTACCTAAAGCTGTAAACATGATTTAGTTTTTTTTTTTTTTTTTTTTTTTCTGATTTTTTGCAATTAAGTGATGGTTCTAATCTGCAGCATGGTAGTTCGATTTCAGACACCTTCAACTTAATGAAACAGATATTTTTTTACAAATTTCACAACACGACGTTTCTAAATCAAGTCTTTCTTTCAAATGCCAAAAAATCGTTTGACTAAATGGGATTTAACACGCCAACACGAACTGTTTGCGCAGTTGATATTTGCGGTGGTGGGAAACTTTCGACAAAACCCTGATAAGTTGTTTTAAGTTGATTCTAAACAGGGCTAGTTCTAGCATTTTCAACACCTTAGGTGATCACTTGTCTCTGCCCCATACCTATTCCATATATCAATATTTTCAACTAAAATATATCTTTAATTAAAAACTAATTAAAGATATATTTTAATAATCACTAGTAAGTAGTAACTAAGTAATTTTTTTCACTTGTAGTCTATTGTAAATGAATTCTATGTGTTATTTTCTGTTGATATAAATGCAAAGAAATTCAAATGTTCTCTACTTAAACATGATCTCAACATGACAAGCTTAGTAACCTTCAGCTTATAAAAACTTCTTCATATCTAATAATACTAAAATTGCCAAAAAATGTCTCAAAATCACTCAAATATATCTTTTAAGCCATACATACAGAGGCTGTTCACACATTTTTTAGACAATGTATATTGTATTCACAAAACTAAATTACATAAAATTCTTGTGTTTTAAATGTTCTATTTGACATCCTTTATTCTGAACTTTCTTTCGACACCGCAATTTCCAGGATAATAATGCCTTTTGAAGTGGCAGAAGAGGTATTCTATCCCATTCCTCCTGAACAGCTTTCCAGAGTCCTGTCAAAGTTTTGGGGTTTCGGGACAACGTTTGGATAATGCAGTTTTCAGACGAGCAAATACTACATTTAGTAAGGAATTATAGGCCAAATAAAATAAAAACATCTGCCCTGAAGGTAAGGATAGTGCTGACAGATCAACTTCCAATTCATTGCACGGTGCCGCAGCATTAAAGATAAAGATAAACAAAGTATGCATATTTCTCTTCGGAAAGAGCGTAAATGTAGCCTTCGAACTACTGCTTTGTTAAATTCGCCATTTTGAATAAAAAGAAAAGCACAAAAGTCGGAAAACACAAAAATCCATAAGTGACACATCAGGAGATTTAGTAGGGATATCAGTGAAGGGTATGGACTGGATATCAGTTTTTTGTTCCATTTCTTTTAGGAAATTTACAGTGGATTTTGATGTGTAACTACTAGCTTTGTCCTGATGGAGTCTCACAGATTGATGGCACTCTGGGTAAAGCGATGGTATTTCATTCAGAAAAATTAGCCATAAAATATGTTCCTGATAGTATTTAGAGTTAATCTTGATTTTTTTTTTTTTTTTTTTTTGCACTCTTTATTTTTAACTTACCATTATAAGAAAAACCAGCAACAATCACGAATCCCTTAGAAAAACTTTCTTTCGATTCTTTGAACCGTGTACTTAAATTTTTCTCCCCTTTTATGATAATAAATAGCTCTTTTTTTGTTACAATCATTTAAATACACCCATGCTTCATCTATTGTGACAATTGTTTTCCATTTTTCTTTGGATAAGTGTTTCTCATATAGAATTCTGCAGCGTGTTCTGCGTTGAGCGATATGCTTTGGAAGAAGACGATGCACATTGCGTTATTTCGCTTTCTTAAGATTTAAATCAACGTTTATCATTTTGTTTATGGTGGACACCGAGCATTTGAATCATTTTGCAACTGTCCTTTGACTAGGGGTATTTTCTTTTAACATTAAACAACGTACCTCTGCAATAGTTGAAGATGTCCGTTTTTTCCTGGGATACTTGTTTGGAATTTTTGTCCCACTTGAGGCTCCAATTTGATGTTTGTTTCCTTTCTTGTTGATGATATTAGCTATCGAAGCTTTAGATATCACAAAACTATGACTCTCACATCGTTTTTGGATAACGGAGTATGCATATTTCTCTTCGGAAAGAGCGTAAATGTAGCCTTCGAACTACTGCTTTGTTAAATTCGCCATTTTGAATAAAAAGAAAACTTTCAAGCCACAGATGATAATTTTGACTTTTAAAAACATAGTACAATTGCAATTATTTCTTTTGCAGCAAAAAATTTTTTATTACCGCTTAAAAAAATCGTCTAAAAAATGTGCGAACGGCCTCTGTATTTTGGTTATTTTAATCATTTTGTAAAAGGTGTATGTGTATCTAGGAACAACTTCATTTTTTGTTTTGCCGCTCAATAAATGAGATCTTATTAATTATTGCACAATTTTATGATAATCTCTTCAGATTTAATGTAAGATTTAATATTTTACCTCTTTTGCTGCACCAGAGATGTTCTTTATGGTGCACTGGCAAGACATAAATGAGACTGGCAGAAATGCTCATATAATTGCATAGGAGAATTAAAGAATAATTAAGAGTTAACTTCTTGTAGGTCAAGAAAGCAGATTTTGGGGCACTGCATGCTATGGGGCACTAAGGCTGTTGTGCCACTGAGTTTAGTTTGACGTCTTGTATGAACGGTTGAGAATTGGTTTGAAGTTGATTATTCTAAGTATTTGTACATTGAAATAATAGGTTGTAGATGGAGTGAAATCTTGTTTTGCTGTCCACTAAAATTCTAAAAAATAGAAGTGTGTAATTTTAATAATTTGGTTGCAACAAGCAAATGATAAACAATTATCTAGTGATAAGGTGAGGCAAAAGCATTAAAAAAATTTGAAATGATAAAACTGCCAGTTTTGCAGTTGTAACAAGGTTCCATGTTTGAGTGTGTAGGGGTTTGGTAGCATTAAAATTCACTAACTGTTATTAGGCACTAAATACAATAATAATGTACATGCTGTTTTTCATAGAGAAAGCAGTCTTTTTTTTCATAGAGCAGCATAAGTCACCTTAGCAGGAAAGAATTATAGTTATTGAATTTTGTTTTCTGTGGTTTACTTGTAAATCTTTGTTGTTATATTTCATAAGAAAGAAGATTAAAAATTGCTATTCTTTTATTCATTAGAAAAACTCTGCAATCTATAATAAAATTGAAAAACTTTTTACTGTGTGTATTCTCTTCTTTGAGGAAACATGTTGTATTTGTTATTTCTTGAAAGTAATTAGCTGTTTCTTGTGTACATATTGTTTCTAGTTGCTAAACTCAATGCAGAATGTAAATACAAAGTTATATGAAATATATTTTTTCCCCTTTCTCTAGAATTTCATTCGGAGGTGCCTACAATATAGGAAAGAAGATCGAATAGATGTTATTTCACTCTCAAGCGAAGATTATTTAAAACCTAATTACTCCAAACACAGTCGACAGTCCAGTGCCTCTCTGGACAAAACATAGCCTTGTGTTCTAGTTACTAAGTCTCTCTTTGGAATGTGTGTACATAGCCTTCTGCGTTCTTGGACCACGCTGAGGGTGTTGCGGCTCAAGGTTGTCTGCTGCTTAATCTGCATTGTTAAAAACTGTGTCCTCACTTTTCGACAGCAATCCCATTTTCCGAGGAAAGTGCACACAACCTCGTGCTGAATTCTTTGCTTCATTCCTTGTTCCTAAATCACTCGGAGTCTGCCAAGGAAGTTAGTGGGGGGGAAAGATGTTGCTGTGATAGGCTGGTGTGGTTGAAAGACTGACACATCCACACACATACATTATAATTATATATATATAAATTATATATATAAATAAGTATATGTATAAAAAAATACTGTGGACTTGAAACAAAATGGCAAAACTGCAACATTTTGGCTCGTAATTGAACTTGTTTTGTTATTTCACTGCCAGGGAATTTCCGTTTCTGGCAGTGCTGTTGTAAGTAGTATGTAAACTAATAAAAGAGTATGGTTCAGAAGTGTAATTGTGTTTGAATGTCTGTTGATAGCCCGGTTGTGAAAGGTTTAGCAGTACATGGATTTTTGAGCCAGTGTTTGTACGTTCTGATGAAAGCTTAACTATTCCATGCTTCCAGAAGTAGTTATTAAAAAGGGCTTTCTACTACTTCCTCCTTGCAGTGCTGTTGTGTACAGTTAAGGTCATGATGTCAGTGAAAATATAATAATTTGTGAGTTAAAATATGTTCTTTGTTAATGCAAGTGATTATTCCCCTCATCATCACAGTAAATGATTCGTTTTTCGCTTATTTTTATACTGTCAATTGAATAATTGTTTCTTTTCATTTAGAAATGGTTCATATAATGTAATAGAAGTCTGTATTGTTGTGTGAAACAGAGCCAAACAAATGAACTTCATTTTTAAATTTCTTTTTTCATTTTTTAAAAACAAATAAATTATAGTAGATTGTAGTAGCTTGTGATTTCTAGTCCTTTGCATCTGAAATAAACTTGTAGGTACAAAATTTATGATAAGTTACCAAGTAAAGACTTGTTCCTGTGTTGTACGTAGAAGAGTAATCTGGTTATGTATTTTTCAATTCCCCCCCCAAATGTTTTCAGCATTTATTAAAGATCCAGAATGTAAAGCAAATTTAAATCCATTGTTTATTATATGTAACTCCAATGCAGGAAATATTTCATCATTAGTAAATACTTTGTAATATGTGGTCCATATATGAGTTATGTTTTTAATTTTTTTATAGTGTATTACAGTTTCCTAAATTGCTTAGTTAGCTGTATGGTATTTTGTTCATAATAATTATTAAAGTAAGTTCCAAATTAAGCAAAATTCAACCCTAACCATTTATTTTAGTTAAAGCTGTAAGCATGTTGGGGAAGTCTTGAGACACTGATTCCCACAAAACTGCAGATTCATCATAATATGAAAGGCAATACCAAATACCAGTTCTAAAGAAATCAAAAATTAGTTGCAAGAAGTGGTTAAGATCAGTAAAACATGCTGATATCACTTTAAAGGTATCAAAAATTTCAAAATAGGAATTTGCATAAAATAAGTGAAATATGTTGTTAGTTTTGAAGTTAGTTAAGTGAAATATGTTGTTTGAAATATGTTGACAAATGTGCATATTTCACTTTAGGCAAATTTATGTTTTTCTTTAAAAGAATCAAAAACTGCATACAGCAAATAAAATATCCAGACAAATGTGCATGTTTTCTAATTTTAGTCCAATTCCTGTTGTTGTAAGAGCTATTCTACCTGCAGATTATGCACAACACTATGTCGTATTTTCCCAGAACAACTCAAATTCCAAACCAACTTGTAATATCACGTTTCAATTTCTTGGAGTAATTACTAAAATAGCGATGTGTTTTAACTCAAAATTACTGAGTTAGCATTTCTGGATATTATCAGAGCTTTTGATAAAGTCTGGTTGAATAGAAGGTTTAATTATTTCTTCATAGAGCAAAATTATTCTGCTCATGATTAGACTATGTCAGTGTAATTTTCAGAGAAGCTACCTTCTGATTGCATCTGGGATAAAGGCCTTATTTTTTAAATTCTATCTTCAAGAAACAAAATTATTCTGCTCGTGGTTTGTATTTTGTCTGGTAATTCTGAAATGACAGAAATGTCTTTTTTTAATGAAAAGATTACTTAAAGAGCAAAATTATTCTGTTTGTGATCTGTGTTTTAGTAATGTAATTTTGAAAGGAATGAAAGGGGTTTAAAAAATGTGGATGAAGGCATAATAATTTTTTATGACTCATGAAACATTTTGAAGCATTTACACAAATGCTTCAAAAACATTTCATGAGTCATAAATGTTTAATATGTATATACTTATAATTAAGAGTTAATTTATAATAATTAATTGTTAACAGTTTTATATACTTTTATTTATTATTACTTCCTTATTCAACTATTTTCTTCTTGGAATCTCCTTTTCTCATAGTAACTATATAAAATATACATCACAAAAAGTCCGGAGGAAATTAAGAAGTTTGGAAAATTGTAATCTCTTCCGTTCAAGAAACAAGAATATTATGAAACAAGAATATTGAGAGAATTAAGTATAAGTATTTTCTTCAAAGAACATAAGTATTCTATTCAAAAATTTATCTTTTGGTAAAATGATTTTGTAATGGAAATCTCTTCTTTCTAAGAAAGAATCTATTTTGTTTGCTTATATTTTTTTGGGTGGGGTGTTAGTATAGTATAATTTCAGAGATGCTAATAAAAATCTCATTTCTTGAAGGAGCAAATGTATTCTGTTCATAATTTGTCTTTTAGCAGAACAATTTTGCTCTTTAAAGAGGACAGATCCATGTCAGATGCTTTCTAAGTACTTTTCTGGAAAGTAAACAGTAGTGTGTGTGAAGTTGAATTTTGCTTAATTTTAAATTCAAGGTGGCATACTTCTCTTAATCTATTAAAATTGTTGAGATTAGGATAGTATGATTTAATCAATTACTTAAAAATGCATCTGTAATCACCATGAAATTTCTTAACTATTGACTACATTAATGTTTAAATAATGATAAATCATTTAAAAATTCTGATTTGTATTAGAAATTTTTGTCTTATTTTTCATATTTTCTTATTTAATATCTAACAGTCTTACTTATGGTAATATTAAAATCAGTTTGTTATCAACATTATCACAATTTATCATTTTTCTTCAAAAGTTGCACATAATATTACAGCAAAACATGAATTCTGCACATTAAGATTACTATGCTTGAGAAGAAAAATATCTTGTTATAAAAAGGCATAATTGTTAATTCTTTACTTTTTGTTAAAATAACTTCTGGATTAGTTTACCTGTTTTAGAAGAATTCCAATGAGCTGCATAAAATAGTCATTTTGAAGTGTTGGAATGTACAATGAATTCTTCTCACCATTCTTTATTGTATAAATTGACTCTTTCTTAATTAGTTGCTTGAAATTAATCAGTGTAAATTCTCATTCTCTATGCATTTTATGAAAACTTTATATCTTCATTTGTCTCAGGTAGTCAGTTATAATATAACTGAAAAACATTTTTTTGTGTGTTCTTGTTGCCAATTTTAATATTAGGGTACTTTTATTTTTAATGCTGGGCACTCAGGTGCTGTGAAATAAGGCTATGTGTGTATTTTCTATAACTTTATGTGCAATTAGTACGGCTTTTAATTATTTGTAGTAATTTTAATTTTATGTCTTTTTACTGCACAGAGCTAAGTGGTATAAGATGAATTAAAACTAGGGTAGTATTTTTATCTTGGTGTGAATTTCCTTGATTCATTTTGTTAATTTAGAGTATTTTCTGATGTTTGACAAACTTTAAAATTTTCTTTAAATATTCAATAAATCTGTAAATTTGAGTTTTTTCCCCTTGCAAATTATTTACTTAATTTCTGTTAGAATTGCCATATTATTTTTCACATTTAAATAACTATTATACTTTTTTCAGTTGAAATTTGTGTGAAAAACATACTACACAGTAATCTTGTTTAAAATATAAATCAGAATTTTGAACCTCTAGTTTTATTAGATTAGAGAAAAATTGTCATTTTGAAAAGTGACAAATTTCTCCCTTTTTTCCGATTCAGGTAAATGGAAATTTTGATGTCATATAATAGGTTTATAAATCAACATCACTACAGTGGAACCATAAATCTGCACATATATTGTTCAAAAATACAAATTCATTTGCTATATTGATAGATTGCTTTGTGCTCAGGAATGGGTTTCTGAAGTCACACAGGACACAGTTTTAACAGGGTTCGTAGTGGTCCTTATAAGTGCTCATAAGTCCTTATATTTGAAAATAAAATATAAAGGCCCTTATAGGTGCTTACTTTTTCTTTTCTTTAAAGCCCTTATTTTTTTGTTTTTAGTGCTTATTTTTGCTTTTAGTGCTTTTGAAAGCGCAATTTTTCCCCGTACCAAAGCTGAAACTAAATAAACAACTTTGCTTCCTAATAAAAATGGAATGTCAGATGGTGAATCATACTCCCGGAAATAGCTTTTCCCCTTTTCTCTGCATTAACATAACCTTTGGTGTGTGCAGAGAGTACAGACAGGTGCCCGTCATTCTGTTGGTCAAAGAATTGTGAAAGCAGTAGAAAATTCCGGTACATTCGGCATTCTTTTCCTCCCACCCAAATACTACACACGTTTGAATTTCCATCAAGATCTTAATAATTTGCATTATCGTTCCGCATGGTCAGTTCATATTTGTGTTTATTATGATCGTTATGCTTATATTATGAGCATATGTATGAATGTTTATAATAACATAGTTGCAGTAACTCCTGAAGTATAGTAAACTTCCAAAAATGGTTGTGTTTTAACGCAGATTAGCTTTCTAATTAATGATATTCGGAATGGCTTAACTAAAGGGAAAGTAATCGAATAGTCAAAATAGTTTCATTTTTTTTGGCCAATACATCATTATACAGTACGAAGGTTGGGAGGTTCTCCCCTTTCTCCGCAAAATCTCGACTATTGAAACTGTTACAGTTTGCTGCAAAACAAGCAACGGACTTTTTTTTTTTTTTTTTTTTTTTTGTTGTTGTTGTTGTTGACACTTTCCAATCTGGATTGAATAGGACTAAAAGTTCTGCGGTCTACCAACCCAAGCGAAGAATGATTCTATTCTGGAAATGTAACGCAGTCTGTTGAAAATTAGAATGAAAAACACCCCAGAGTGGTCTCTTTCTTTTCCTTTATTTAGTTCTTTATTCCCCCAATACTGGCAGTTGTTGAATCCGATTGCGTAATATCATGTAGGAAGAATTATGGCGCACATATTGTGCAATAACGTTTGCGATATTTTGCAGAGATATTAATTTTGATGTTCGGTCCAAGATTTGTTTATGAACACTTAAAAGAGTTTTACTGTGCTTGCTAAGCAGAATATTTTTCTGTTCCGTTGGTTTGTTTTTATATGATGCACATATCGAAATGTCCAAAGCATTTATTTAGCGGAAAAATGTAAAGAACGGCTACAGTCTATCCCCCCCCTCCGCTCCTCTTTTTAAAGTTATGCTCAACTGTCCGAATATTCACCAAATTTTTAAGTATGCGTGTAATTAAGCTTTTACTGTTAAAGGATGACTGCATGAAGCAAACTTCTGTCTTCTAATGTCAGAAATGTTCCTCTTTTTTGCTTAAATTACTTTGCTTGCAATATCTGTTAAGGGAAAACTGATATACGATGAAAATTTAGAAAATATTCAGAATTTAGATTTAAATTAGTTAAATATCAATATGAGTGGAAAAATAAATTGTATTTATTATTAAGTTCCAAGCGAATAGAATAAATATGCCTTATTATTATTTATTTCCTCTATTTTGAACTGAAATTTCATCATTAAATCTTGTAATCTAGTTTAGTTCTGCATAGTTTTTTTCCCCTCTCATTGTAAACAAGTTCTGTAAATTGAACTGTTATTTAAAATTAAAAAAAAAAGTAATTATTTTCCATGGTTGAGGTAATGCTTATTCTCTCTTAATAAATGCTGCATTTCTCATATTTTAAATTACGAATCTAATTTTTGAAGTTATTCAGTTGTGTATAATGTAATTAGACAGGTGCTTATTTTTTTTCTTAAAATGTGCTTGAAAAGTACTTATAGGTGCTTATTTTTTTAACTAAAATGTAGCTATGAACCCTGTTTAAGGGACTTATGTTCCGAAGAAAGCAGAATCATTCTCCAGAATAAAAAAATGCAGTGTAAAAAGTACAAAGTAATACATACTCTTGTCTTAAAATGAGGGGCTCTAAGAGCTATCTGTTTGATAAATTGACCAGTAATTATGCCAAAAGAAATGGGTACTATATGCGTATTATAATTTTGCACATTGCAGTAGCCACTGGTAATTCTCCCTACGTCGAACAGTCTCAATAATACCATAGATGGACCACCTTCAGGATTTTTCATATCTCAGTCATCTAACTCAAGCAGCAATCTCAGTTTTTTATACCTATGTAACATGCATTTCTGCATCTCATTCTAAAATAATGCCCCTGTCTTAAGTAGAAATTTTTATTAATTGATTTCTAATGCAGCATCATGACCTACGGCCTAAATGAGAACTATCATGCAGCAATCATTGGTAAATTTTTCTCAATTAAATGTATATTGAATCTTTAAATGCATTTTTCTTGAAGCAAGTTTTGTATATTTGGGATTTTAAAATGCTGCTATGCAGGCAACAAGAAAAGTCTCAGAAAGTCTTCTTTTACAAATATGTAATATATTATACAGTGTGCATTAAAATATTAATCCTCTGCCTCAAAGTAATTTCCAGAATATTTCATGTAAAATTCCAAGTCGTGAAAATTTTGTTAAATTTCAAACAATTTCTGAATGAATTTTGATTTCTCCCCTCTTAAAATAAAATTACTACCCTAATTATAACATATATTTCAAATTTATGGAATTAAATGTCTGTAGCAAAATTTACTTATTTTAAAACTTGGAAATTGTTTTATGTAAGAGATCATTTTTGTGGATTTCCTCTTCTGTAGTATAATTTCAATAGGAATGAAAATTGCATATTGCACTTTGTTGCTGTACATACATAATCATAATAAAAATTAATTATATAGAAGACATAAATTAACTTAAATAGTAATGGTGGTTATCAAGTAAAAATCAATCTTATCATTTAGAAAATATTGATTTCATTTTGAGTGAAATTGGTTTTTAGTATATCTGAAATGTCATATAAATCTTTTATTATCTCCTTTAAAAATGATTTATTGTCATATTTACCATAAAGTTATACTGAAAATATAACTTTGTGAAATTACTATAAAATAAACGTGAATACTATAAATCTTTTGAAAATTAATATGCATGGTGAAATTTATAATATATAACTGAAATGCAAATTATTATGAAACTATAATGAAATTATAATTAAATGAATAATAATAAATGGAATAATAAGAGGTACAATTTTGGAGTTAGAGATTCATTTAAATATACATACACATATGTGTATTTTCAATGAGTGTTGATTTTTATGAAGTATATTTTGAATAATGTGTGCATGTATGGGTGTTTGCTTATATTGTTTTATGAGTTCTAGTTAATATTAAAGTCAGGCATGCTGCATTTTTATTGTAAAGTGTATTTCCAGTTGTTCACCATTCCAGTTGTATCATTTTAATTTTACAGAGTATCTATAGCAATGGTTTTCAAACTATTGTGCATGTACATACTGAGGTGTATGATATGCATGAACTGCTGTCAAGGAAAAATTAGCAAAATGGCAATAGTTAGTCACTGCTGAAATTGTAATACAACTACGAGAATTTTTCCTCTTCTTTAGTTATTGAAGAAATTTATTAATAGTTGATAAATTGTTTTCCCCTAACATAAAAATTGCCTATTAAAGGTTTCTTTCTTAATATTTTTAAAGTATCAGACATAAGATCTGTATTAAACCATGCGGTTCCACGGAAAAAATCTTGAAGTAGAATCTTTCTTGAAATAACATTAAAAGTTATAGTTTCTAAAAAAATAAACAATGTTAGTAAAAGAAATGAAGAAAATGGTGTCGATACAATAATGATTGTCAGTAAATTTATGTATTATTGCATTACATGTAGAATTCTTTAGACAGTTTTGCCATCTTTGAAATATTCTTATGATATTTTATAGTAAATTAAAAATTACTTGAATAATTTGCAGGATAGTCATAAGTATTTTAAAATTATTATTTGTAGAAAATATTTTGAGGTTTGCATTGACATTTTTCACTTTCTGTTTGAGGAATCTAAGCTGATGAAAGAAGTTTGGAAACTATTAGTCTGTAATCTTAAATATAAAAAGTGAATTGAAATCTTGCATTGCATTAACTGTCAACATTTACTCATTACACATAAAATGTACTTATTTTTCATATTATATCATGAATTTACTATTGAATATCAATTGTATATGCTTGTAAAGTTTTATTGCTTAGGCTGATTTTATTTTATTAAATTTTGAAAAATAAAAATGTTTTTAAAATTGAAAGCGCAAGAGAATATATTTCAAAATTTTTGCTTTTTAAAAAGTAAAAATTTGCTTTGAATTTATGTGGTTAGAAGTATTCTGATGATTTTTTAAATCTAATTGTTAGAATAAATCGGGTTTGTTTCCAAATTATTTTATTAAAATCAAGAATTTTTTTTATTACAAGAATTTCTATGCTTATTAAATGATACTGTAATCATGCTGATTGCTGTTCTCACATGAATTGTTTTCTCAAAGCAGCTTAGCATTTTTTAGCTATTTATTATGGATATGCAATATATAATTTATTTCAAAGTAAAATTGTTGAATGAAATTTTAAAAACTACATTTTTAAAACTTTATTATTTCGGTATGAACATGCTACAAGCATAGTTTTAATTTTAGATCATTTGTAATTTTTAAGTGCAGATATAAATTAAGAAGACCAACTTGAGTACTGATTGCAAATTTCACAATAATATGCAGTTTATCTTCTACTTTTTAGGTAAGGCAGTTTTTAATTCTTTAATAAAATAATGTCAACTAACAGAATCAATCGTATACTGCAGAAGGAACACTTTCTTCATTGTTTTCATGCTCAGGAAAAACAAATTCATCATTATTACCCTTTTGACACAATTCCCCCTTCCTCCCAGTTAATTTTTTTTTTTTGCCATTTTGAAAGTTATAATATTAACACCACTGAAATGTAAAACTACAAGCAACTGAAGTTTAGCTATAAATTATAACATATTAATTCTATCTCTATTAGTGTAACTGAAAGGAGGGCTTTTAATTGTTAAATTGTAAAATTTTAGTGATTGTATCTTTTTCTGACCAATAGACATTATATTAGTTAGATAAAGGAACAGCGTATTATTAGATATGCAGTGAATATTATGTAATGTATGTCTTTAAATTTTTGGATACTATATTAACTAGTTTTAATATTTTTTTTAAATGACCTCAAAATGACACATTAATTAATTTTATTTTAAATTATTTTTATGAATATGGTTATTTACCTGCATTTGATTATGTATTGTTAAAACATCTTTTAAGGAATGTGTTATGAATGTACATTTTTAATGAAGTTTCCTAAGCATATCTATAGGCAACTAATGAACACTTCATAAAGATTAAATTTAATACAACTTTCTGAAAAATAGTAGTATGGCAATTTTCAGTAGAATTCTATAGTTGAGCTTTGTATCCTACAAGCATTTTCACTTAATTATGCCCTTATTATTCTTGTGAGACAAAATTATATTTCACATTAATTCTCTGACTGCTCAATTTGTGGACCGAAATCGCTTCAAAAATTGTGTTTTTTTTTTTTTTTTTTTTTTTTTTTTTTTTTTTTTTTTTTTTTTTTTTTTGCAAATTTTAAATCTATATATATTGGAGAATTGAAAAATGCATTTTTTCTTTCTAGAAAATATTTTTATATGGATTTTTATCATGAGAAACTAAGTTGCCAGAAATACCAATTTTTAAATGTTATCACCAAAAAAAAATTTTTTTAAGTAAATTTCAGTCGAATTACAGTTAATTTCTATTTATTGCATAATATAAAAGGTAGAATTATAAAATTTAAGAAAATATAAAGCACTGAGGAAAAAATACATTAAAAATGCAGTTTAGTACGATAGAGTTCAAAACGGGGTTCAAGGCAAAGTCCATCTTCACAGTTTTTGCACGAGATTGAATAAATCTAATTAATAATCAATTTAATTATTAATCTAATCAAAAATCTAATTATTAATTCAATAATTTAATTACATAATCAAGATAATCGCTGAATGTTTTCGAGCGGCCATTTCTGTAAGAAAAAAGCAGCAAAATGTCATGTTTAAACGGTAATACCACGTGCCTTCAAACGCCCCAATTTAGCGGACAACTAACAATATTTGTTGTCCAAAATGTAAACTAAACATCTAATACTGTATATAATTTATTTCAGTGGTCAAATGGGGAAAAAACGGAATGCGCTCATCAATAAAGGAAGAAAAATACATGCCCGCGGAAATCGCAGGATGAGCAGCTAGAGGGTTAAGCAGTAATTAACATGCAGTTAAAAATTTCTTTAATCAATCATTATATAGCTTTATAAGTGAATTATATTAATGAAAGAGAAAGTATGTCATTAAATGCATCATGTAAATTTGAGTGTATTTCATTCGTATAAAAGTAATGACATAATTGTTATTTTGCTGCAAAAACAACAATAATAAATAATTTTTGAATGTTTACACAGCAATTATTTTAAGAGCATTCAGAAAGCATAAACTTTTAAATGTTTTTCAAATTTTCATTTTAAATACATAGCCATGTTCTTAAAAAAGTTTTTTATATTGAATAACTTTCACTTTGATTAGAATGTATGCACACAAATTGTAAGCTAACTCAAGGAAATAAAATTTACGTAAATAAAAAATTTTAATATTGGTTATAAAAAACTATGGCGCTTAGAAAGTTTAAATTTGGCTGAAAATTTTAAAAGCCTCATCATGATCTTCCCTTGGCCAAATTTATATTTCTTAGAGAAGTAAAAATTAAATTTGAAAGGAATTACATTAATAAATCTGGCAGTGTGTTCCTAGAAACTTGCTTGAACTGTATGGTGAAATGTGAATTTTGATTCTTCTTTTATTGAAATTTTTCTCTTCAAATATTAGGACAGCTTTCATAGTTCAGATTTCTAAAATAATCCATGTACTAAAATATTTTAATTTATTATTTGAGGTACAGTCTTTGAATGATATAAAAAATTGAATTTATAAATTAACGAGAATAGTTATCGATTGTGCTCATTAATTTACAAATGCGGTTACTATCATAGGATAAGAAATATTTGAAATAAATGCAGATTGTGTTTAGAACTGCCAAATATGTAAGAGGTGTGTGTATGAATAGTTTCTATATATATTTTCAAAATGAGCTAGATTATAAAATTAAACTAACTGCAATGTCTGATATTTTTATCTGTTCGAAAACATAATTTTTAATGTGATTTCTGTTAGCATCATTGGATTGTGAGTTAGTTATTTCTTTTGTAAATTTAAAAATTCGATTTTAACTGTGTTCTCTGTATTTTTGTGTACATATCTTTATTTATTTCTGTAATTGAATCCCACTTGCCATTTTCTTCCAATTTATGTTAATAAATTTTGTTTTGTAAAAAGATGTCAAGATGTGATTTTCATTTTAAATATGTAAAATATTCTGTCATATAACTTAACGGTGAAAAATGTTATATGTTTTAATTTCATCTTAGATATCTAAATAATTATATATACATTTACAAGAGGTAAAATGTTGCAAATATTTTGTGACTTCTTATTTGCTGTTAGGATCGTGTGTAAAACATAGTTTTAGAGCCATCAAATTAAATTAAATACAGAATAGGATTAAAATCATGCACTTCACTTTCGATTTGGTTCGCATGAAATAGCTCATATTTTGCGCAGTTGTATTTTTCACAAAATGATTGAACAATAATTGCTGCTTTTACAATTCTACAGGTATTAGAATACCATTGATGTTAGTTCTTGTTACAAAATTGTTTTCTTGAATCAGCTCTTACATTAAAAAATATTTTAAAATTATTATTATTAAAAGCTGAAGTTTGTGAGATACTAAACACATACATACTACTTTTAACACAATCATTTAATATGCAAAACACTTTCTGTTTTTTTTAAAAAAAAAGGTAATTTTTTATTTTTATTAGGTATGAGTTGCCTTTTTTTTATAGCTGTTTCATATTTAAATTTGATTATTATGCTTTTGGGGCATTCGTAAATGCAACAAGGTACTGGTCTTATCAGAACTGTAAAAGAAGTTAGATCAGTTGAATTATGTTATTGTGAGGTTTTTAATAAACATAGTTTAAAAGTCAGTATTCGGTATATTGAAAACTGTAATTATCATATCAAAGAAAAGTTTTGATTTATTTGTATGTTATCATTTTTTAATTTCTATTCATTATTAATTGTATGTGTGTGCTTTCTGATTCTTTCGAGTGAATGTTGTTTTATTCTCCATTAGTAATCTACACTGTTTGATTTTATCATCAAGTTGCTTTAAATTATTTAAAGCATTTCTTATGGCGAGAACTCTTCTAGCAAGAAAAGCAATTTTATACTATAAAAGTAAAATATAATATTGTAATATTTTTATTGGTTTTTAATGTATTCCAGTTATGAAAGAAAATATTTAGCTACTAGATATAGGCAATAAATTATGAAACAGATGACAATAATTTGTTGCATTTAATTGGAAATGTTAGTAAAAGTTGCATATTGAACTAGAAATTTTCAAGCATATTTATGAAAATATCCACATTTTTCTGTACCTTAACTATTTAAAATTTTTCCAAACCAGTTTAATCCACTCTAGAGCTGTTTTGCAAAAATTAATATGGGTCTGACATATGCTTGAACACTGGTATTTAGTGTGAATAAGTCACATAGTCCAGTTTTCAGTTCCAAAATGTCTCGAATAAGTTTTATTCTGCACATGAACATGTATCAATATATATATTTTTCCCATGAAGACACAGAAAAGTACATATATTTCAAATGATTGTTATTCTAATTTGAAGAACACAGTTTTTAAAATGATTGTGTTTTCATAATTTTTATTTTGAATCTAAACTCAATCATGTTTATTTCATGTCCTCTGATGTATTGTAACATCTGTTTGCATATTAGGTTTTCTATCTACCAGTCTTATTTTATTCCTGACCTTCTGATTGGGCTTTAGATGCTAAAATTACGTATATATTTCAAATATTGATGAAATTATTCTTTCTCTGCTTAACTTTTTAAATCCCAAATATGATGTACATATTTTGTAGTTTTTGCTAATCATTTAAATCTTTCTATCTGTTTAAATCTGCTTTCTCATAATTAACATCTAAGTAACTTTCTCTATTTTATTAATGTAGTGTAATCCTTAAGAAATCTAGAGCATGCCATAAAACCAGTTACTTTTATGCATGGCAAACACATATATGAATTAGTCTGTTATATTTTTCTTTATAGTCATTGAATTAGTCATGATCCAACTATTTTTTTAACATTTTAATTTATTTTATTATTATGTAGCACATGAAGGAATATAAAGAATTTCATTATCGTCTGTCTATCAAATAATTTTGAATCAAATTAACGAAAAATTTAATTATCTCAGCCTAATGTTCAGATTCAGAGTAACTACAACAAAATATGATGTTAGAGAAAAAAAATGAGGTAGTATAAAAGTGCAGACAGAAGGAGGAAACTGAAAACATTCTCTACTAGCATGGCCAAAAGAAATACAATTTTAAAAGTAGTATTACTCTAAATTCTAACCAAATAATGAACAAAAGAGTTGAATTCTCGAGTGCAAATCTCAAACGTACAATGAATAGATATAACCAAGAAGTTTTTAAAAGTATTTTATTTTTGCAAATTGATAAAGTCTTGTAGATTCGGATCTTACTTTTTTTAAATAAATCAGTTGTTTGGTTTTAAGATCTCCATGAGTCATCTGTATAAGAGATATTATATTTTATTACACATAGTAATGCTATGAATAGATATAACCAAGAAGTTTTTAAAAGTATTTTATTTGTGCAAATTGATAAAGTCTTGTAGATCCCCATTCGGATCTTACTTTTTTAAAATAAATCCAGTTGTTTGGTTTAAGATCTCCATGAGTCATCTGTATAAGAGATATTATATTTTATTACACATAGCATTATTAGTGTAATCCTAAATATTGTAATTCCTATTTTTCAAATAATATCCTTCATAAAATTTTAAATTCCTGATAGAATTTAGTTTTTACATAAAGCTTATTCTAGCTTTGTTTATATGCAATTAAATTATTATTTTATTATGTTTCTTGCCCATATTCCTTTAATAAGCCACTTGTTTACTGAGCTGCAGAGTATCCAAAAATTAATATTAGATTGCGGAAATCGTTTTAATTCTAATTAATTAATATTAGATATGTAAAATCATATTGGTTTTTGGAAAGAATAATGGGCAAGGTTTACACATTATATGATTATTATAGTAGTATATTATTATTTGGCATTATATGTGTTATTTTTAATATATCATCTTCTTTTTAGTGCAGTTTTTAAAGAAAATTATAAAAGAGAGTAAAGTGAAATTAACTCTCAGTACCTTTTATTTAATGTAGCACATATAGATTTAAAAAACAAAAATGTTTAGAAATGTGGGAATACAAAATATTATATTGCAAATAATTTTAAACTAAGTTTTTACTATTCATAGCTCTGAAATTTAAATTGTAAAACACACTATGATGTATTATGCAGAAGTGCATTTTTAGTAGTATTTTAGTATTTTAAACAATTAGTTTTCATCTGTGGCTTCCATTATGCATCTGAATCATTTAATTATTGCATTCTGTATAATTTTTAGAATGTATGATATTATACTCTACATGAATATTGTGGCAATTATTTTTCTTCTCTGTGCAGTAAATAAGATTTAAAGTATTTTATATATGAAATCACTGTGTATGGTTCATATGAAAATATTTATGATATACCATAGAATTCTGATTAATACTATATAGTTTCAATTTAAAATAAGGAAAGTTTCATCTTCATTTTATGTATAAATCATTGTTATGATCTTGGAAGCTGTGTATTCTGAGCAAAGATTCAAGACTTCCGATATCTGGAAAGTGTTCCTCTAGGAAATACTGGGACTTTTTGTGTTCCTCTCTTGTTTTTGTGAGAGACCCTTTATCCTTGTCATGTGAACTGAAATTCTTCCTTGTATATAAATAAAGCTTGTATATATGTAAGCTTCTCAAAATTATGAAATGAAAGAGTTGTTGAATTAAAGTTATGCCATGTGATTTCAGGTGCATGAACTTAGCTGACAACAGTAAATAAAGGACCCGTGTAGAAACTTCATGTATATCTCTTTTCTGAGTTTGCTTTTTTACAGTTGCTCATTCCACATGCAGTTTACATCATACCTGCCAACTTCATAATAGTAAAATTCAGAAGACTTTTGAAAAAAATGTTTAAAGTGTATAATAAGGAAATGATATATATGAGTGATCTGAAACAGAATATAAAAGATTAGATAAATTTTTTTAACATGGGGCTCTTTCATTATTTCTAACAGTAATTTTGGAAATGGGGCTTCATAACATTTATAAATTTGTTTGAATTCCACAACAGTGATATTCGTAAATCGTTGTACATAGAAGCCATTTAAACATCAGAAAGGAGAAGGGCAGGAATTTCAAATAATTTTTTTAATGTTATTTTAGTACATTATGATTATTGTGTACTTGCATATTATCCCATCATCTATGATGCCAAGCAACGCGATTTAGTTATGGGTAAGTGGGACGTAACAGAACAATCATAAGATTTGCACTTTCATTTGATGTAACCTCAATTTGTTCTCAATAAGCTATTTTTCATTTTTATGAGGAAGGATATAAATTAACTGTATTGTTGTATTTTTCTCCATACATTTTGAAAAAAAGGATAAAAATTTGAGATCTGTCTTCTACAGATACTAAACAGAGGATTATGTTCTACAAAGTTATGAGATCGTACCATCAAAAAAAGTTTGTATTGATAGACAAGACAGTAATGTATTGGAACTATTAACTATGAGAAGTTCGTATTCATAGCATTTTAAACAGAGCATCTGTTTTATTAAATAAAGAAGCTCCAAATTCCTTTAAAATTGTACAAGAATAACCGACGCATTTTTGTGGGTCCTCGCCAATTTTCATGGTGAAATGTATACTATGTAAGTACCTTTTAATGTTAATAACAATAGTATTCATTTAAAAAATTCTTGTGAAATTTGCAAATCACAGAATCAATATCCAGACCGGTTTTTAAATCACCCAAATGTGGATAAATTGCTAAGTCTGTGAGGGAAAAAAAGGAAAAGTCTCCACTTTGATATAATAAAAAGGAGGAATTCAAATAGTAACGCGAATATCTTCTAAAAATGTAGACGATGAAAAGGGAGTATGTAATCCTAGTATACGGTATAGTCGGGATTCAGCGACAGTATATGATGAGCAGTAAAAGGGGGACTAGTAAACGGTGTTGGTGTGTTGAGTTATGGCAAAGCACATGAGGGTTATCTCCCTAAGGGGAGGGATGCCTTCGTGGAGGACTTTCTAAGGGAAACTGGCTCGTATACACGTTACACATGGGGAAAACCACGAAAACGCCCGTTCGCGGGATTCGGACCGAACTACCGGTGTTCGGCGACTTTACTGCTCTGCAGCTGGTGGGCCTGTAGTAAACTAGTCATTTTGGTCTTAGCGACAATTTTCAAAATCGCGTCAAGGTAATACCATATACTAGGATTATAAACAATAACATGCGATTGTCTAATAAAAACATTTATGTCTTTTATTGAAAACAGGACAAAACTGCCATATTTAACAAAACGATAAGTTGGCTGGGAAATGGAAAAATATAGATTTGGAGACAAATTGCTAAACTGAGCCAATTTTTGTAGCTTTCACAAAAATTTCCGAAATTTGTACGAAATGAATTTTGTGTTTAAGATAAAAGTTTTCGTAACTGTGAAAAATTCATACATTTGGGCAAGCATGCTAAAGTTTTCGTACGGAATGATGTCTTTGTGGAGAACTTTCTCTAAGGGAATCTCTTAGGGATTAATGTACCACATGCAAGAAATATCCATGTGGTTCGCCTGGTCAAACTTACCAGTGTTCGGAGACATTGTCGCTCCGCTGATGGTAGGCCAAAGCATGGACAGGAATTGGTAATTGTGACAGAAGTGGTTCACAGTCACAATTATATAAATAGGCTAACCATATGTATTGTTTTGAATGAGAGATTATCTCTTTCTTGACATTTCTCAGTGAACTTATCGTTTTGATAAGAATGGCAATTTTGCCCTGTTTTCAATAAAAGATGAAAATACTTTTTATTAGAAGATCATAAGTTATTGTTTATGAAATATTATGAATGTCAGAATTACCATGGACTTGTATTAGTCTGTTGAACAAAATGAGTAATCTTCTGCAATGTTTAAAAATTTATAATGTGAGGCAATTGAATGCATAAAATAAAAAGAAAATTATTTAAAAAAATTTTTTTATATATAATTAAGCTTTTAATTAATTAAAAGCAGAAAAATAGTTTAATGGAAATAAGAGATTAAATAAGTCTGTTTACAACATTGACCTATAATTTTATATCACAAATAGTGAAAGCATGGAGTGCCTTAATAAATTTGTAAAGATACTAGCCTAGAGTTTTAACAATGTTAATGATTGTTATTACATTTCTTTATTTATGAGATTCATGATATAAAATTGTAGATGTATTTTGTGAAACAAATTACCTATTAATTATTCTTGTTCCCATCAGTATGGTAAATTACTTTTCTCCTAGTAGTTCATTAATTATTTTAAGTTTCAAATAAAAGATCATTTTACAAGAACTGTTTTTAACATTTATTTTATTTTGTTCTTTTTATTATAAATTATAGGTTGTCAGTCAAATTATTACACTGAAAAATCGTTTTTAAACAGTGAATTACAATTTTTTTTTTCAGTTCCAGCAGTTCACAAATTTATTATAAAATATATGATTTCGAAATTTTATATTAGATTGTATGTATATTATCTACGATTAAATACGCATGTCAGTCTGAAGGCCGACCGCGCAAGCAATGGCATAGTTAGAGGCGGCGGTTTGCCCCAGGCGGCACGTTTTGCATGAAACATTACTTATAGTGGTTACTCAGGTGGATTTTCCAGACAGATGAAGAATAATTAGATTCTAAATTTCCGTACGAAAATTAAATTGAGAAGATGTTTTTAAAATATATAAAGTATTCAAGGAATAATATAAAATATATTAAATATATATATTCAAGGAATATCTTTGTTATACCTTTTGTTGCGGGCATACGAGTTCGTAATAGATTGAATGTATACAGAATTAATGATAGCTTATTTACTCTACCAAAAGAAACACTTCACAGTTCTCGAACTTTCCACAAAAATATTCGTATAGCTTCTCACAGTATCGCAGATTACAATCAGTAGTTACACTTCAAACTACTAAAAACGTCAGACACAACATAATGGAAAGGGCATCTAAAAGGCAAAGCTAGAGCAGATATTTTCTCCGGTCTTATGTTTATATTTCATCCGGCCGCCGAAAAATCTCTAGCACTGTTCGAAATTATTGGATGGTATATGAGGGCTGGATACAGTTGTAGCTGCGTATGAAATCGATTACAGTTATTCAATTACAACACACATTACGATGATACAAAAACTGGATCAAAATATCGCCAAATTTGGCGAATTTTAGTAATTTCTTGGAAAATTTGGCGATATCTCGCGAAATTAGGGAGATAGCTCTTTTCTCAATGTTAAACAAACGTGCTCTTGTATTCTTACTTTTCAAGCAGAGCATCGCCGCTTTAGTTTTTCATGTTATATTATACAAAAAAAAAAAAAAAAAAAAAAAAAAACTGAAGGTTTTCA
This sequence comes from Stegodyphus dumicola, assembly GCF_044657685.1. Lineage (NCBI taxonomy): Eukaryota > Metazoa > Arthropoda > Arachnida > Araneae > Eresidae > Stegodyphus > Stegodyphus dumicola. The sequence goes on from NC_140768.1 coordinate 111,433,468, forward strand.
GATTTTAAATTACGTCCAAAGGAGCGTTTTTCTAACATTTTGTCTGTTACCTTTATTAACCATAAAATTCAGTTCAAGAAACAATATCGCAAAATAGGAGCATATCTTTAGAATTTCCGATTTTCCGATACGCAGTCTGTGAAGTTGAACCTCTACCTGATTATTATCTTTATTTTGATGTAATTTAGTAAATCGCGATTGGCAACAGTTGAGTTTTTACATCTACGTTTTCGAGTTTGTTCTATTGTTTACTTTCGTTTTGAGTAATGAGAATAATGACTTATAGAGATGTTTTTCATGAGTATTTAAAAACTGATGAGTAATATTTTATGCCATTTATGTTCTGAGTATTGCTTTCTGGTGTCAAAGCTAAAACTAACACTTAATTAGACTTGTAAATAGAATTGTAATATTAAACTATTTGTGTTGTGACGAGATGTCTTTCATTGGATAATTGATTGTATACTCATTTTCCATCATAATTCTTCTGATATCGAAGGTAAAACGGGATATCTGGCGTCCAGGAGACAGGACAAGGGCTGCATTTTTAAGAGTGAGTGAAAAAATATTTTTATATTTTCTTTTATTCTTTGTGCATTATGGATATTGTTTTGAAAGATAGAAAGCAACTTAAAGGTTGTTTACTCAAACATGTAATGCTTTTGATGAGGAAGAAATCAAATTAAATCGTTCTGATAAAATTAATAAATTAAAGCTAATTGAAGAGAAAGCTTTATTAATGATAGCATGTGAAGAGAAATATAAACATTTGTTGTATTCTGAAAATACTTCCGATACCGAAATAGAGAAAGCGGTAGATGAGTCAGAAATGTATATTGATCGATGGAGATCTTTAAAACAGAAGCTAGAAACACTAGTGAGTGAACAATTATCTTCTAAAAATGAAAATTTGAACATTGTTTCGCAGCCGAACACTTTATTACGTTACCCCCCAAAAAAATTACCTACTTTTGACGGTAGTGTACGAAATTGGCTATACTTTTGGGGTCAGTTTCAAAAAATTGATGAGGACATTAATATCGATTTTCACGATAAATTTTCGTATTTATCTCAAGCAATGGAAAAAGGCAGTCCTGCTAAAGAATTAATTAAGAGCTATCCCCCAGGGGGTAATAGTTACGAAAAAGCTTTAAAACAGCTGAAAATGCGTTTCGGCAGAGAGGAACTATTGATTCAGGTATATGTCATACTAATAAGTCAGAGACTTATTAGTATTAGTTCTTCAAAAACAGAACACTTCTAAAAATTCATTAAGAAAATTGTTCGATCAACTTGAGAGTAAACTGCGATCACTTGAATTATTAGGTGTTACTAAGGAAAAATACGCTGCAATGCTTTTTCCACTACTTGAATCATCATTACCCGAAGAAACTCTTGTTGCTTGGCAGCGCTATAGATCTGCTCATCGTAGAATTCGAGAAGTGAATTTAGATGATTCAGACGAAAGTAAAACTATAATTGAGAAAAGTGATTTAGAATGCATTTTAGAATTTTTACAAGCCGAAGTTGAAGCTGAAGAACGCATTTTTTTAGCCTCTCAAAGTTTCAACACATCGAAACCAAAAGCAGAAGTAAAACATAATCCTTCCTATGAGAAAAAGGTAATAGAGAACAAATGTAAGAGTAGAAATTTTTCAAATATACCTAGTGCAACAGACCTTCTAACTTCATCTCAAGTATCAAAACAGTGCATATTCTGTTCTAATTCACATTTTTCTGGAGACTGTCTAAAAGTAAGAAAAATACCTTTAAGGCAGAGGGAGTCACTGGTTCAACAATCTCACAAGTGTTTTTTATGTTTGAAATCTGGATATTCAGTCAAGGATTGTAACTTGAAAGTTGGTTGCTTGTGTTGTGGTAAAAAACACCATATTTTTCTGTGTAGAAAGATGCACCAAATAACTATGTCAAAAAACGAAGAATCACCTGAAGTTGAAAAGAAAGCTGAGATTAGTGCTGAAGTGGATCAAGCTCTTTCAAATTTTTCTTCTACTCCGGACGTAATGCTTCAAACATTCAAAGTTATAATTAGAAGTAATGGGAAAAAACGCGTCGCAAGAGCTATTATCGATACTGCTTCACAGCGATCATATTTATTAAGAAGTACAGCTAAAGAAATGAACTATGAACCTGAGTTGTGACTATTTACAACACTCTTTATTTGGAGGGAAGGACTCAGGGATATGCAAGCATGATGTATACACTTTATATTTATCGAGATAACATGGGATGAAGAAGTTGATACCTGTACGAGAACTACATTTTTAAAATGGTTGAAAGATATTGACTATCTGGAAAAGATCCATTTTCCAAGATATTTTGGTTCAAGGAGTACGAGTGAAAATACTTCAGTACATATTTTCTGTGATGCCAGTAAGCATGCTTATGCCGTGGCTGCTTTCATTCGTATAAAAACTTCTGATTCTACTAAAGTACAACTGATACAATCCAGGAGTAGAGTTACACCAACTGGAAAAGAAGAAACTACTATCGCGAGATTGGAATTACTTGCAGCTACTATAGCGTTTCGCCTTTCGTCCTCAATTTTGTCTGAGATACAGAGTGAAGAAGTTTACTTCTGGACTGATTCTTCTACTGTTTTAGCATGGATAACGAGAGAAGAAGCCTGGAGTGTATTTGTCCAGAATAGGGTGAAGGAAATAAGAAGACTAACAAATAAAGATTCTTGGAGACATATTCCTGGTTGCATGAATCCAGCTGATCTTCCGAGTAGAGGTTGTTCAGCTCTCTCCTTATTGAAATCTCAGGGGTGGTTAGGTCCAAGTTGGCTTTACTTGCCTGAAGAAGATTGGCCTAAAAATGACTTAAATTTAGATGAGACTGAGATTGTTAGAGAAAAGAAAAAGAGCATAGTTTCTTCTGTAACAAAATGTTTAGTTTCTGCATGCTTAGTTACCAAGAGAGACTGATATTACAGATATTTTTCCCAATACAAAAGGATAGTTAATCTAATTGCCTGGATCCTAAGATTCACCTCCAATTGTCGAACTGAAAAAACAGTGAGAAAGCGTGGAAGCCTTGATTCTTATGAAATTTTTGAGGCTGAGAAGTTATTGATCAAAATGGTTCAAGAAGATTGTTTTGTGAATGAAAAGGATGAGAAATTAAGAACTTTAGGAGTATTCAAGGATCAAAGTGGAATCCTCAGACTAGAAACTAAACTTACCTTTCGTGAGGATACAGAAGACTTTAAAACGCCAGCTATTCTTCCATCCAATCATGAGGTTGTCGAGACTAGTGCGATACTATCATGAGAAAAATGCACATGCTGGTACTCAAATTTTAATAAATATTCTACGAGAGAGATTTTGGATTCTGAATGCTCGTAAAACTGTGAGATCTATCATCAATCAATGCACTGTGTGTAGAAGATTTTCTTCAAAGAACCTAGAAACTTGTACTGGGGCTCCTCCAGAAGATAGATTACGAGAAGCAGCTGTATTTGAAATCTGTGGAGTTGATCTTGCGGGACCAGTAATCCCTGAAAGGCAACAAGAAATCGTGGATTTGTTTATTCACCTGTGCCATTTATAGGGCAGTCCATTTAGAGTTGGTTGAATCGATGTCTACTGAGAGTTTTCTACTAGCTCTTAGAAGATTTATAGCTCGTAGAGGTCGGAGCAGAATCATATACTGTGACAACGGAACCAATTTTGTTGGTGCTTCAAATGTACTTCAAGACTTAAACTGGAAGCAAATCACTGAAGACACATCTATACCACCAATTCAGTGGAAGTTCAACCCACCAACTGCCTCCTGGTGGGGAGGCTGGTGGGAGAGATTGATAGGAATTCTTAAAAAATTGCTGAGACGAGTATTAGGAAGAGCTTCGCTAACTTCTGAAGAAATTAACACGACTCTCTGTGACTGTGAAGCAGTAATTAATTCCCGTCCATTGACATATGTAACTTAAACTTACAATATATGAGATATTAGATGGACTTAAAGGCATTAAAGTGATGCTACTTTAATGCCTTTAAGTCCATCTCTATTTCTGCAAGATAATCAAATAAGTGGTGTTCCAGATCTTGATGACATTGGGCATAAAAGTCTTAATAAGCGAGTCAAATATAGAGAAAACTTGCAAAAGGATTTGAGAAACAGGTTTAGGTCTGAATATTTAGGAGCACTTATTCAAAAAGCAGGAAACAAAAAATCTGTGAAAGTGAATATTGGTGATATTGTATTGATAGGAAGTGCTAATATCAAGCGAATCAATTGGCCATTAGGTAAAATAATTCAGATTCTTCCAGAAAAGATGGAATTACAAGACTTGTCAAGCTTAAAACAGCTAATGGACACTTGCTAAGACCAATTCAAAGATTGTATCCACTTGAAGTTTCCAACGACGATCCCATTATTGAGAAATTTTCAACCGCAAAGGTGAGAGGTGAAACCTGTGCCAATTCTTCCTTTGATAACGTGTGTGGACTTGAACCTCAGTTTCAAAAGACTAGAGCAGGTCGTACAATCAAAGTACCTAAGAGACTGGACTTGTAAACTACTTATAATTTTCTTTTTGTAACTTATAAAATATTCACAATTTTCTTTCGTAAGTTAAATTTTGAAGTAAAAATATTAACTTAGGTGGGAGGATGTGAAGTTGAACCTCTACCTGATTATTATCTTTATTTTGATGTAATTTAGTAAATCGCGATTGGCAACAGTTGAGTTTTTACATCTACGTTTTCGATTTTGTTCTATTGTTTACTTTCATTTTAAGTAATGAGAATAATAACTTTTTGAGATGTTTTTCATGAGTATTTAAAAAACTGATGAGCAATATTTTATGCCATTTATGTTCTGAGTGTTGCTTTGAGGTGTCAAAGCTAAAACTAACACTTAATTAGACTTGTAAATAGAATTGTAATATTAAACTATTTGTGTTGTGACGAGATGTCTTTCATTGGATAATTGATTGTATACTCATTTTCCATCATAATTCTTCTGATATCGAAGGTAAAACGGGATACAGTCTCACGCGCTAGAAATAAAAACTATAATTTCATTAAAACTTTTTACTTAAATACAAAATTCGTAACATCTTTCTATTCCGTTGAAACTTTTAAAAGAGGGCGAAGAGTTTGTTCTATAATTTGTGAAAACTTCACAGCAAATACGTTTTTAGATGTTAAAATCTTAAAGTAATAAATGTTATTCGAAAACAATCTAGCGATTGTTCGAAAATTCGTCAGAAAAGCAGAGAGTACTTTAAAAATGTTATAAAAACTTAATTCCTCCACCCCATGCTGTTCTGTTTGATGGTGCAAATGTTAAAAATCTGAAATTACCCTGAGAAAGGACTGGGTCATTGACTACAAAAGTTAAATTTTTGCTAATGTGAAAACTTCAAGGAAATCTAATGTACCAACGAAAGAAGCTTTATGGATAATTTTCGCCCAACCAAAATCAAATTTGTGTTTAAGTTTCCAGCTGTGATTTTTAACCAATATTTGTTTGTTTCTTTTTTTTCGGGGGGGGCATATGATTCGTATTCCTTGATGCGAAACAATAACGCTCTTTTAATTTGGCCGATATATCTCAAGTATGGTTATATATATATAACCATACTGACAGGATATGCTATAGATTCCCCAAGAATTAAAGTTATAGATGGAATCTTTAAGAATTGAACTATAAATTTTATTGATAAGTGAGAAAACAACCTTAAAGTTCTATACCAACCGTGCAATTGTGTTAACCGACTCCATGTAAGGATTAGTAACCGACTAAGTTGCATTGTTCAGTATATTTGTAGAGGTTGCCTATTAGCTACTGCATTTTTGAACGCAAAATATATTTATTACAAGTTTATGAGAAGCTGTATTACAATATATAATAGGATGAAAAGCATAGAACAATTATTGGTGGTAAAGTTACCGTCCCTTGTTATATGAGGATCTTGCTAACGGGTAGTCTGTCTAGTCGAGAGTTTCAGAGCATTCTGGCGTCTTGTTCCGTTTGAAACAATCTGCAAACTGAATTTAATCTGTAAACTTAAGGAGGAGTTAATCACTTCTCCTTAAGTTAAAGGAGGAGTGATTAACTCCTCCTTAATTTTTAGTTGTATTTTGCATCCTCTGATTCGTTATATCTGGAACGATATCCGAGGAAAAACTAGATCATTGGTTCGTCATTCTTCCTGAAATCGAGAGGCTTTGTCAATAGACACAGTGCAGAACGCTAAAATCTCTTGACACTGGTCGTGAAATTATGTCTCTTGTACTGTCAACCGGAACGAATTATTGCATCTGCGATGTCAGCCTATATCGTCTCATATATTGTTAAGAGCTTGAAAACAGTAACTTGTGGGGGACCGAACACGCGATTTTCTCATCTCTGTGTGGTCCGCAACACAATTTTATAACTATTTATTTATATGTAATAGGGGGACCGGAAAGTAATGTCGTTTCTGCGCATGTCGACAACAAAATGCTAAGGGCAGGAGGGGAAGCAAATCCATGTCAAACACTCTTAACCAACCTTGGTCGACCATCCAAGAACATTTAAAGCAGAATGAAAAAATAAGCAAAGCAGGTGCTTGAGTCCCCCATAATCTGTCCGAAAAGAACAAGGCCTACCTATCCATCACACGCAACGTATTGCTTCAACGGCACCATACAGAACCGTTTTTTTGATCATTTGATTAGTGGAGACAAAAAAAAAAAAATAAGTCCTGTATGATAATCCAAAACTCAAAAGGCAGTTTTTATAGGGGTTACAAAGGGTTTACATCCCGAAAAGGCGCTTCTGGGTATTTGATGGAGTATTCGCGGAATTGTTCATTTTGAATTGCTGAAACCTGGAAAAACTGTTAATGTAGACCTTTATTGTGAACAATTGGATCTAGTGAACCAATTTTAATTCGAAAAATATCTGGCGATGGTCAACGGAAAAGGCGTCATTCTGCAACACGACAATGCAAGACCGCACTTTGCAAGACAAACACTGGAAAAATATAAAGAATTGGGGTGGGAGGTACTGCCTTACCCACCATATTCGTCCGATATCGCAAACTCGGATTTCCATTTATTCCGATCCCTACAACATTTTCTTAGTGACAAAAAATTTGGATGATGTCTAAAATGCCATCTCGAGATATTTTACTCAAAAACCAATTGATTTTTATCGGTCTGGGAATGAAATCGGCATACTAGATGGTAAAAGGTTGCTGATAACGAGGTTGATTAAATTATTGATTAAAAATGAAAACTTGTTACAAATTTACTCGTTTGAATTTAATGTAAGAAAGCGACATTACTTTCCGGTCCCCCTATTACTAAGACTTTAACGACTCCAATTGGGACGGAGCTGTAATATTCGTCTGAACCATCATTTGATAAAAATGTATTTTGCCGCTAATTCAAGAGATTTATATTTTTTTCGTACAAGTATGAAGTTCTGCAAACAAAATTCTATTTGCTTAGAAATTCAAGAATGCGATATTGCCACCTGGACTGAGTATTCATATAACGGGTGGCCATAATTAAACTGACAGTGCTCACAGTGTTCTGTAGCGCGATCTATTTGAGAGAATGACGCCACATTTTGTAGGAAGATTAAACAAGACGGGGGACGAAGGATTCCGCGAAAAAAAATTAGTTCCAAAAGTCGCTAGGGGAATATTTGGCGGTGTGTAATAGAAAACAGAGTGTTAACAAATGCAAATCAATACGGAAATTACCTTTTACTTTGCATTCAAATAAGGTTCAATGTGGCTTCCGTTGTTGTGGACCACATATTGCATTCTGTGCACAGTATGCACAACAGCAGAAAGTAACAGGAAAGTAACATGTCTGCAGGAATCTCCCGTACAGTCCGTGATATGTTATCCTTCAACGTCATCAGGTCCTGGACCACTCCTTGATAGACCTTGGACTTAAGGTAACCCCATAGCCAGAAGTCGCATGAGGTAAGATCAGGCGACCGAGGTGGCCATGCAATTAGAAAGTAGCGGCTAATGACTCTTTCTGTTGTGAATTTCTGTCGTAGCATCTATTGCACCCGTACAGCAACGTGTGGAGGGTTTCATCTTGCATGAAAATTATTTCCTCTAGGCATTGTCTTTGCTGAAATGCCGGAATGACAAAGCTGTTCAACATGTGGCGATATTTCTCTCCGGTAACAGAACAGGTTTCCTGTCCTGTCGGGGTAATGTTCTCATAGAAGAATGGACTTACGATAAATTTTATTCCGCATTAATTTGCATTTGTTAACACTCTATTTTCTATTACACAGTGCCAAATATTCCCCTAGCGGTGACTTTTGGAACTAATTTTTTTTCGCGGAATCCTTCGTCCCCCGTCTTGTTTAATCTTCCTACAAAATGTGGCGTCATTCTCGCAAATAGATCGCGCTACAAAACACTGTGAGCACTGTCAGTTTAATTATGGCCACCCTGTACTACTTAGGATGTAAATTTCATAATAATATTCAAATTGTAACGTACTGAAACGTTCTTTCCATTTCAAGTTTGTAGCATTAAAGATGGAACTGCCTACTTATCGAGCTATACTATGTCTTAAAACTATCATTGTTAGCTATCATTTGTTTGCAGTGGCGTGGATAGGGGGCATCTGTTCCCAGTAGCCAGGGGACGCCAAACTGATGTTACAAAATTTTAGAATGAAATGCTTTCCATTCTTGGCAAAAGATGGAAACCTCCAAATCTTCAGTTGTCCCCAAGCGCTGAAAACCTTAAAGACGACTCTGATGATTTGTCAAGGAAGGACGCAGCCAGTGACCTTCACTATGGAATAAAGGTATTTATTGAACGTCGACTGCCAGTTTTCTTCCCTTTAAAAAATTGTGATCCTCCACAGAGTGCTTTTTCGAATAATTTTTATTTATCTACATTTTACACGCAGGTCACTGTTTTCATAAATGAAATTTTCGATTGCAGCTCCAATAATTTTATCGATTATTATGGTTTGCGATTGGATGATTCTAGAGCAAGTGTTTTCAAACTGTTTACCTCGGAAACCTGGAGTTCCACGAACAAACCCTGGGGTTCCAAGAGTCAAAATAAGAATTCGAAAAGAAAAATTATAAAGCACTCACACTAGTTGATTAGTACTTACTAACTGCAAAATCCATTTAAGTACTATGATGAATCAGAAAACTTGCCAATGAAAGAAGAGGAACAACTTAGCTACATATCAAGATAATCGACGCTAAAATCTAAATTTAAGAGCAAGAGAAGTTTCTAAATTTTTGGTTACAGATTCATGCAAAATACCTATAAATTAATACACAGCTATAAACATTTCAATGCCATTCGGAACAACGTATTTAAGCGAGGAATATTTTTCAAAGTATGCGGAAACGGAAACGAAATACTGAAACAAATTAAATACAGAACATGAAATGAGACTGCAGATAATATCAATAGAGCAAGACATCAACATTTCATATTAAAAACAAGCACACGCCAGTCATTAAATATAATGCAAGGAAGGTGATACCTAGAGCACGCGTAATTCTATAAAAGAGTAAATGACAGTAATTTTATGTTTAATAAAAAATGCGATACTTTTTTTAATTGTCTTTACGTAAATATTATTTTAATATATATTTTTCTAAGGTAGGATAGAGTTCCTCAAAAAACCTTATAATTCTAAGAGTTCCGAAAGTCAACAAAGTTCGAAAACCACTCTTCTAGAGCTTTCAGTCTTGCTCTTTAGCCGATGCTTCATTTATTTATTTAAATTTTCATTTGGATGATGCGGAGGTAATTGAAATTTTATCGCAAAGGCACTCCGTAAACAGAGCGCTTTGATCCATGTCTCCACCTCCATAGCACATACAAGAACACTTTTTATATTTTTAGCATCCATGGAAAAAACATGATATTTAGATATACTATATATCCCTCTAGATATAGGTTTGTAGTCATGTGTTTAGAATGTGAAATTGATAATTTGCAAGCTCCGACTCTCTAAAATTGAAAAATAAAATCACATGCCACTTGAACCAGCATATTTGAAGGGCCAACTGCCGTAATATAGCTCGATGCTCGTAAAAGTGTGTAACTAGAATATTTGTATAATCAAGTGAATGTTTAAATTATTTGTTTCAAAAATGTTTACCTAACCCAGTTTTCGAAGCATGTCGTTATATTGCCTATTTACTTCTCAATGGATTTGCACTTTTGATCCATGACGTCTCCCTGAAACTCAGCAGTTACGTTAGTACAGTTGACTCCTTCTTAACCGGCTTAAATGGAACCGACATTAAGCCGGTTAAGTGAAATTCCGGTTAAAACAGAGAATTAAAAAATTATTTAATTGATGAAAATACACTATTTTAAAGTAAGCGTTTATTAAATGTGTCAATATATTGCAAAACTTTTACAGACCATTAGTAGGAATATTTAAAAACTAAGTCACTTTTTTTTTATGCTGAAGGTCGGAAATTCAGCAACTTGCTGCATAATTTCGCCATTTTTTTTAAAAGCACCACATCAGTGGAAGAAACCGATGCCCGTTCTTCCACATAGCACAAAGCCGTTTCTAATGCTTTTCCTTCATCTGTATGTGATATGACGGAGGTCGCATTGTCATCGATGTCGAATCATCGTCATCGTAAACCACTTCAGCGACTGCTCAGATGATCTGAAGATCACTGTCAGCGATCGATCACCGCTCCACATCTTCAACATGTTAGCATCCAAGACATTTGAATGACGACACAAAGTTGTTTGTAGAAAAGTCTGTGTCTTCAACTACGGTGACTGCATCTTCTTCTGCGGTTCTTTGATGAGATGACCAAAGTTTCCGCCAAGATTTTATCACTATAGATTTGGCAAACTCTGACCATGATTCAGCTATTATATAAAAAACTTCCTTTATATTAATCGCTTTCAATAAATCGATTACGTTTAAATTAGGGATGAAGCTTAAATCAGTCCTCATTGAGAGCTGTCAAAAGCTTTCTTAGATGCCGTCTCTTTAAATTTTCTATCACAACCTGCCCATGTGCTGTAATAGAAACATTACATTAGCTGGCAAGAAGACTGAATCAGTATCACTCATTTTTAATTCATCTTCCTTAAAATAAGATGAAGCATTGTCTAATAAAACAGCGCTTTCCCTGGTGAGTTTTTTTACATGAATGTTTTGTCAAGCCTCGAGCAAACTCAGAATGAAACCATTTTTCGAATAGCTGTTGAGTCATTCAAGCAGTTCCTAGAGCTCAACATAGCACTGGCAGGAACTTGACATAAATATTTTTAAAAAGCTCTTGGCTTTGTTGATTTGCTAACAACCATCAAAAGAAATTTATGGGTTCCAGAAGCGTTGCCGCATGCAAAGTCACTACAGTCTTTACATATTTCATAGCCTGGGGAAGCGGCTTCTTTTCTAGACGCTAATGTTTACTGTTGGGAGCAATCTACAATACAGATGAGTCTCATTTACATTATGTTATATAACTACATACACATCTCTATTATTTAACTGTATTCTAATCAGTGCCTTCTCCACCCTTATTTCGGGACCCTTTCATTTTTGAATTAAGAGGATTGTGCAATACCGTGTTAATGCATGAAGTGGGTTTTTTTTTTTTTTTTTTAAGTTTATTTTTATTTTGTATTTAAAATACATAATTACGGAATTTCCGATTTTTTTAAATATTTTTTCTTATTTTTTTAATTTTCGTACTTAAAATAATTACAGGCGGTTAAAGCGGAAATTCGATTACAGAGGCCATTTGAGTTTACTATATTAGCAAATCTTTTTGCTAATAGTGGCGCCATCTACTGACACAAAATATTATTAATTTTTGCAGTTATCTTAATACATTTTTTCTGTGTCGATTTACAGAAATGAAATTATGTGAAAAATATTTATATTTTTTATCTCATGCATCATGTTTTACGACTGGATTCCTTTCTTTATTTTCCCTTTTATTAATTTCAAAATTTCCTTAACATTTATCACATTCAATAAATATTAATATTATTTCACTATTGCTCTTCTAACAAATGGAATTACGATTTCTGCCCTTTCAGTTTCAGAAATTGAGCTCGTAATTTAATTTATTATAAGTAAGTAGCTCAGGAATGTTTTTCTCTTTGCGTGTGTGTATGTTTGTGAAGAACAAGTATTTTCTACATATTGACACCTTTATAGTTATAACTCATTTGTAACAATTTTTTGTACCACCGAAATATTGTGATTCAACAATCTTGTACGCCACAATACTTAGAAATCGGTTGCTCGCCACTGAGCACACGATTTCTACGTACAGCATTTCCACAAAAGTAATTACGCAGCCTTTAATTGTAAACATTATGGGTTCACCTCCAAATAATGTTTGAAATGAAACAAACATTCATGTTATGTGTTTTTATAGTTTACAAAATCTCTTTTGTTCAAATTATAAAGTCTGACTTTTTATAAATCTTTCCGTATACCGTCCATCGTCCATCGTCCGTATACCGTCCATCGTTCTTTCTGTCCGTATTTAATAAAAAATTATACTCATTCTAAAAAAAATAAAGCAAAAGAAGTTTGATTTCCGTGCGAAAAAAAAAAAAAAAAAAAAAACTGAATTATTAAACTTAGGGATTTTTATCTGTTTTCAGCAGCAACACTGTCTTTGAGAAATCAGCTAAAAATTGGCATTTTTCCTATTTAAGGCCATTCAATGTTATTATTATTATTATTCATTTGGGTGTAACATCTATTGATTTAAAATTTTGTTAGATTTCGAGGATTCGATTTCGAATTTTACGGAAGCATTTTAAAACAGTTAATTTATAAATTTCCAAAAGCTAAAAATGCAGTAATAACATTCGCACGCAGTTTTTTTTACTTATTATGATATAAAAATTCTCTAGAGTAGAAACATTTTTCATCTTTAATTTATGCATGTAATGTTACGAGTTGGTTATGTGCTCATTCGGAAACCTGCTATTGATTTTAGAATTCGAATGATGTAAAATTCTGTGAAACAGATTTTCTTTGTGAAAAATGTTTATTGATCAAAACTTTTCGCAACAATCTACGTATCAATGCTTGTCAGTTAATCTAATTACATTATAAGGTCACTTAATAATTTTCTAAACTGATATTCAATTATTAGTTACGTACAACTTTAAGTATTTCACTCTTCAATTAGTGCATAAGCCTTGTGTTCGGAAAACATGATCTAAGACTTCAAAACTGTATAACTCGGTGAATATTTTTCGAACCAGAGTCAGACATTTTTTTATGAATATCTTGTTGGGTTATTATTATTATCATTACTATTTTTCTGAAGCTTTCATCAGGATTCGAATTTCAGATCTTCTAAATGCTAGCTCGATGTGTTACCAGTTAAACCATACAAACACACATTCCTTACATCTTTAACTATACATAACTGCATAGAGCTTGGCACTGTATAAAAAATCAGATTTAATAATTTGTATAAAAGAGATTTTTAAACGGCTCTAACATAAAGCTTTTCTTACTTAATATTTTTTAAAATTGGAAATACGCACTTACAATATTATCGCAACCACCTTGGCGTACTTTGGCAAATTTTACAACAGAAAAAGAACAATTACTTTAAAAGTTACATAAATTACATATAACATACATACATATTTTTACGTACATATGTTACGTTTCAACTGTATGTAAATTCCAAAAGAAAATCAGCAAATCTAGTTACAAATGGGTTTTTATTTTTATTATGGTGGAAATTTCGTGGCCGATTGCTTTGAGAAAGAATTCGATTATTGTTCCTTTAGTGATCTTGCTGTAAAATAATATATTCCTGCAGAAATTTCACCTCTCTTTCTTCTATTGTAGGAAAATCCTACAAATACGAATTTTAAAATCGAGTTTAAAACAAAAAATAACCAATTTTTCTATAAAAGCTCTTGAAACGTGGAATGCAACAAAAAGAACACATACGTACAAGTAAATGGCTACGTTGGAAACTGAATATTTGTCATGCTCATGGTTGTCTAGCTGAATATTAGGCACGTGTTTACCAGAGCTTGGTGTATTTTGAAGCTTTGGCGTTTTATACTTTGCGATAGTACGTAAGTATCTGGAAATATACAGCTACCACCTTACGAAAATATGGACACGATGTATATTTGTCTGTTTACAATTTCTCCAATAAATACTAATTTGAGTATTAATTAGTATATGACAAAGCGCACTAGTCTATGAGGATAAATGCGGGTACTTACGTAATGGCGCAATCTGGCAATTCATTCACCGATGAAGAGGTATCAGGTGCAAGATGGTGGTTTTCGTTAAATTTTTAAAAACGATTCTGAAATTATTGATATTTATCGAAAATTAACAAACATTATAGACATTATATAGCTCAAAATACTTTAGCAATTTAAAATACAAACTTTAATTCTTAAGTAAGGAATGCGTGATACATTAAGATATAAATTACTTAAATTCATCTCCAAATTTTTCTGAAATTTTTTAAGCTATTCTTTTCCCTATATACAGCGATCTTGGCTACACCGGCTGTCTACCAAAGGCATCTTCTCGCTGTTTCCTTTAGAGATTTTTGGGCAAAATTTGACAGAGGTTTCTTCAATTCTTGCAAGTCCTACAAGCGCTTATATTACGTAAAATTAAGTTTAAGCAAAAAATATCACGGATTGTTCACAAAAACGGTTGGAACTTGGAATACAGAATAAAGAGCGCATATGAAAATGACGACGTTGACTGACTGATGGATTGTTAGGAGCATGGTCGCCAAAGTTTTGCACATTCTGAAAATTTGGCAACTTCTGCTGAGGTGATTGCGACCAAACGTAAGTACCTGAATGCCTTCGTTCTAAATTTTCTAAAGAAAACTGCGCCATACATACAACTGCACACGAGGAAATCCACAAAACCTTACGCAGTTGACCTATTCAATCGCTGGAGATAGAACCCGGAGCAAACTCTCACAGAACCAGGTTTAGGCGACGCAGTCGCATGGAAACAGGTACCTGGACCATCCTGTAAACAGTGTACAGCAATTTCTATTCATAGCATAGATGTGGAGAGATAGTGGATGAATATAAAATTCTTCCCGTTAGTACTCTGAAACGCCCATGCATTTCTAAAAACCGACTCAGATCGTCACTCCAAAAAAACCATAGAAGAGTGTAGATGGTGGACTGCCACGAAGTAGAGCTGCTGCTAGAGCGAAGATGTGACGTCAAGGTGTACGATACATGGACCTTATAAGAAATAGACTAACCCAAACGGGTTTTCTCCCTCGTCTGAGGTGTTGCCGACTGTCACTTTGATCCCATCCAGAGGAGTAGGGATGACTTGCAGAAATTTAACATTGGTTGCCTATTGCAACGTGTATAATTGTCAAAAAAAAAAAAAAAAAAAGCTAGTTGTAGCGCCTCATTTCACAAATTAGAATTTTTACATATTTTTATTTTTGAAATTGAGATTGATTTTTAAAAATTTAGCATATTTATCAAGCATAATTAACGTTCCAAATAATTATAAAGCTATTGCATGATTTCAGGGTTGGATATTTTTTTAGCTTTTCCTATGCTGTAAGGAAATTTGTAACTACTTCCTTTAGAAAATAATATTTTAAATATGAACTAATAGAAAATTTCAAACAAGGAATTTTCTCTTGCAATTTTTATGCTTTTTATTGGTGTAAATAAGTAAAAAATACTAAAATATTTAAAACGATTTTTTCAAAGTTTTGTTTAAAATTCTAAATTGTGCTGCTTTTTTAAAATTATAGATGAGTATTATAGCACAATTTCTATAAAGGAATTTTATTTCAATCATATTTCATAATACATCATAGTGATAAACACTTTTGACTCCTTAATTTTTATACACTTAATTATAATATTAAAATGGTATTTAACCGTAATAATTAATTTTGATTGTATTTTATAGTGATTATTTTTTAAATTTATTTTTAGTTCTGCGTAAGATTTTTTAATTTTTTTATTTACTGTTAATTTACTTAGCTCGAAACGGCATTTTGCGCTACTACAAATAAATGTCCGTGTCTCCTTGCAAATTGTTGTTACCAAATATTACCGCCCTGTATTATATTTGAAGAAATTAAATAATGAAGAATCTGCATGAATACATATATGTTTCTCTTACTGTGACAAAAACGACGGAATCTAGAGCCATCAAATTTTGAATAATGTAATCCTCACCCGAACATGGGCATCTGGACTGTCGAATTTCGAATTTGTTTTAATCTAGTTCATATTTTGTAAAACTTTAACGAATTTTTTATTAACAAACTCAACGAGTTCAAAGCTGGCAATGGTAACACTGTACGGAAAATAACATTTTTATCTCCAGTGCGGAAATTCTAAAGATATGCTGTTTTCAAATGTATGTGGTTTACGGGCGAAGAACATGATATTCAATAATTATAGGTACCACACAAAACGTTAAAAAAAGTTTTTTTTGGGCGTAATATAAAATATGAATGCGTCTAGATTTTATTTTATCTTTTTTTTTTTTTTTTTTCCCTGCATTGCACTCAGAAAATTTTATGCTCCAAATTTTATAAATTACTAAAATAAATAATCCACTTTAATGTTAATAATTTAATGATCATATAATCAACTAAATAATCGTTTTGTAATGTTATTATAGTTTTGAAAATCACTGCCTGAAAATGTTCATTAAATTTTTTAAAAAATATATCAGATCTTGTTTAATTTTACCTTATTTATTTCAAAGCATCCCGTACTATCAATCTTATTTAATTTTAGTTTATTTTTACGCAAAATGAACTTCATAAATTTTGTGCTTAGAGTTTTTACTGTTTTACCAAAGTAAAAATGTTTGTACAAGAATTACGCGTGAAAAAAATGCGCGAAATGCAGTAAAAAGTGCTTTAATGAGATATATTAAATCCTATTTGGAAAAAACTGTGGCTTTCATAATCTCATCACCATACAACGTATCACATTTAATAATTAAAAAGAGTTATGTGATACAAACGCCATAGGTTTCAGTGTTAAAGTAAACCAGATCATCCCTACTCTTTCTTGCCGACATGTCGGTGACGCGCGCCTCGCCCACTGGGTTAGTCTATCTCTTATAAGGTCCATGGTACGATAACAGAGAGTGCTATGGTTGGCTGGGAGCTGATCCAAAGTTGCTGACTGGAAGAGAGTGTAAGTGAATATGCAATATAATCAGGTTTAGGGGTGGTGCTGGTGGGAGGAAGGACTGAAATTCAGAGCCATACGAATTTAGAAGGATTAAGTTAAAATAAAAACCAGTGAGAGGGGGGAAGTAACTAGTATAGATTATTAGAAATATAACTTAGATAATGTTTAAACTAACAAAATTATGATGAATTAGACACTATACAAATTAAAAATATAACACATATACTACAAAAACTACATCAGGTAAGGTAAGTGAAATAAAGATGCAGGAGGGATTTATCAACTTATATGACAATGCAAGCAGTTAAAAAGCGTTACAAAATTAATTAAGTATTAGGAGCATAGTTCCCGGTCTTCTACTGATAGAACTGGCAGTTATCTCGTAGTCTAAACTTTGAACAAATGGATTGTTGATACTGTTGAAATTATGAAATAAATTTTATGCTAACTTTGCAGTATACTTTTCAATACTAAAGACTTTAATTCCTCATGGATTGATATGTTCCTATTGGACTACTTGCATTTAGTGATTTGCCTCAGAATGCTGTTATGCAGTGTATTCAATTTTTTAATATGAGAGTTTTACAAGCCTAACCCCAGACAGGACAGGCGTTAGTGATCATGGGACGCAGCATAGTCTTATATATGTGTAACTTATTATCTAAGGATAATACCGAATTTTGGTCAATTAGAGGGTTGAATTTAGCTTTAGCAGCCGAAAATTTAGAAATAATACGTGTAATGTGTGGGTGCTAAGTGAGCCTCTGATGAAGAATAATGCCAAGGTAGGTGACTTGCTTGGTCCGCGGGATAATTGTATTATACACAGAGATATTCATGTTGATATTTCTCTTCCTAATAAAGACTTGTCAGACTTGACTGGCCTCAGACTTGAAAACATTAATTTAAATTTTCAACATCTGAAGCCATGTTTCTAGTGCTTGTGTATGTGTTCTTGTAGTGAGTTGACAACCGTACCAAGAGATACATTTAGTAACATGATCGCTGTGTCGTCAACATACATGGCAAATGTAGTGTTGTTATTGTGACGTATGTCATTTGCATAAATTAAGGATAATACGAGCCTGATTAAGGACCCTTGGTGGGACGCCACTTGGTGACGTGTAGAGTAGTGATTGTTTCGGTGAACGACAAAGTATCTGTCCTTAAGATAGTACTATATCGTGTGTATGATGTAGTTCAGGATATCCAGAACGATTAGTTTGTATAGTAGTCCCTCCGGCTATACACGATCGAAGGCTTTACAAATACCAAAAAGAAATGCTCCTGTGGTTAGACGATGCTGTAGTCCTTCCGAGATGTAGTCAGTTTACTCAGTGAAGCTGATGACTTGCAGTATGTTTTCTCTAAAATCCATACTGCTGCGGGATAACAATATTTTTATCTTCGAGGTGCTGGTTGATTCTTTTTAAGGTGGCTGCCTCAGCAATTTTGCTGAGAGCAGTGAACAAACTGATAAGACGTAGGGTCACGTGGGTCTTTGTTGGGCTTCAGGATTTATGAGATGATTGCAGTTTTCCAGCCAGTTGGAAAATTTTGTTGTTGATATCGTTGATATTTAAAGTTGTAAGATATCGTTGATAATTTTGGTAAACTTGCAGAGCATAATAAAACCCATATCTTTTATCATCTTCATGCTGACTTGGTCGATTCCAGGACCTTTTCTGATTTTTACTTCCTCGATAAAACCATTACCTCCGAGAGCATAACGGGGCGGGGATGTTGTTTGCGATTGGTTTTGTAAAGAACTGTGTTCTAGCAGAGGTGACTAAGTTTTCTGTATGGGAGTGAGGATACTGTTTATACAGAACTGATATGCATAGTAATCTGCAAGTGACTCAACTTTCTCAGTTCCAGTGTATGCGATCGCGTTGGGATAGTTAAGGGACAGAATGTTGGTGTAGCATCTTTTTTATATTTGGAGGTAATTATCCAGATCGAATTATTGTCACTACAAAGCGACTCTGAATAACTAGTCCAGTCACGTTGTGCATGTGCTTTTTAATAAGGGACTTCTTCGTTATTCAGTTGGGCAGATGCAAAATGGTGTATGATGCAAAATTTTTACAATACGATGTCAACCGTAATAAAGCAGTTTCAATGATAATGCCACATCTAATTTTAGAAACATTTTGAAACGTAGGTTAAAAAGATCACATTGAACAAATACTGAGCGAAGACCCAGTGAGTCTCAGGTAGAGTGACGCTTAGGTACAAAGAAAAGATGAAAAAAGAAGATGCCTCCTGAAGAGATCTAATGCTTTTGTGCAAGGAAATTTCGCATACAAGCAATAATATATTCTTCCTCATTTTGCACTTATGTCATCGTCTTCGTATACTCTTTTGTACAAGTGGAGTAAAACTAAACATTACGTTTTCATCTATCATATCTGTTTAATATTATCGTCATCTTTTTCTTAATTTTAATCATTTTCATCGGTTTTGAGTTATGATAAGTTGTGCATAAATTGCTATCGCAAAATTTAAAGATAAGCAGTCATCTGTGGTCCTGGAACAAATTAATTCACTTTACATTAATTCCTATGGGGAAAACTGCTTTGGTTTACGTTTGGTTGATGAATGCCCTTCAACGAATTAAGTTCATGAATCGAGGTTTCACTGTGCACAAATGATTTGTCGGGTTTCAGAATGCTGCTTTTCGTAGAATATTGCAGATGAGTACTACATGAAGTAGAGTACTACATGAAGTATAAATAAAAAATCTTTCAGATTTTAATCATCCTTAATTCTCTTCTGCTTATATGCTACTCTCTCCAATGCACGCCATTCTGTATGGCGTGCATTGGAGGCAGTAGAATCACTGTATCGAAAAAGGTCAAGAATTCATGATATTTTAGAATATTTTCTGAAATATTGTAAGAGTTACAGCTACAAGTAGAAGTGATCGATGTATAATTTCACCACTGCTCCCACAGGTACAGTTCCGCCTCACTAAATATGAAGTTCCGCCCCAATTTTGATCGAGAAAATCCCGGGGAATGGATTTAAAAGACTCCTGTCCCTCTTCATCTGCCACCGAACTACTTGACAGGCTTTTCAGCTCACCGGTATTTTAAGTGTCCCCATGTCATATAGATACTATAGATTTACTAAAGAGCATGCCTTCACCGGGTTTCGGATCCGCCTGCCCCCGCATCGTTGGGGCGGAGAGTAAAAAATATAAAAATTTTAAAGTATTGTGTAAAATAAATGTTTATAAATGTTTGAGCCTACTTTTTCACTCTTCCACCGAAATTTGTTTTCGAACTTTGCTTTTTGACCTAAAGCATTTGATAACAATTTGTAAATTGTTTTACTTCCAGAACCTGTCTTACGTTGATTCCATTCCTCATTGCTTTTTGCTCTGAGAAAACCAGGCCCAAAATTCTCCATCAAAATTATGAAAAGTAACTGAAGGCAGTATAGTTTAGCTGTATTCATCATGCTAAAAAAATCTAGGGATAATTACCTTGGTTCAATTCAAATGTCGTTTACGGAAAGCCATTTTTATCTTTCTCTCGCAATTTTTCTCACGTTTTGGTATTACGCAGTTTCTTAGTTCAGTAATAATGTTCGTTACTATTCTTATGGAATCGTTTTTCCTATCCTCTCTCTCCCTTCACCCTACTTAGGAAAACGTTCTGGTAAATGTTTTAATGTTTCGCTCCCTGGGTAATAATACTCCCCCTCCGTGGGAGGAGACATGAAACGTAGTTTCTGTGTCCCCTTTTTTTCTCTTTCTCTTTAAATTATTCTTCGGGTTACTGCGGTTCATTGACCAAAACGAACTCGAATTATTCGGAATCGCTAACAGGAAAAGGAATAAAATTGCCGTAAAAGATGAAGAGTAAAAAATGACATTCTTGCGATTTGAACATTCAACTGTACCAATCGATGTACTTTTAATTTTGCATCTGTATCGTAACGTGTAAAGCAGAAGGTATGGACATACCACTAAATGTATGCAGTGGGTCCTAGACAAAATTAAAAGTGGGGCCCCATTTAGATTAATGAAATTTTAAACAATCTCACTTTAATTTTTTTTTTTAATAACGGACAATACAAAGACTAAAATCGTAACACAGTGATAATCGTACAATAACACAGTGATAATCGTAACACAGTGATAATTGTACAATAAAGCAGCCTCTATAAACATCAAACAAGAACTAAGATCAGAAATGGGATCTTACAGAATTGTGCAATGAATCTGACTGATAGATGAGAAAATGACCTGAAAATTAATTTGATGGAGAACCCGAGCAAATTTCTAATTGATCGAAAAATTAAATAGCGGTCCGATAAATATGGACAAATTTTACTAAAGTATTATCGCATATTTTTGTCTAAATGTATGTGTTGTCAGCTACATGCTACTGGCTAAACGTGTTATTTGTTGAACATATTGCCTCCAAAATGTCCTGCTGCTATTAGCTATCGGCCACGTGGTTATCGGCAAAGCATCACGAACCTGGGAAATATAGCTGCTTTTTTTCAAACTCTGAAATCAAACTCAGTTCTCACAAACTTAAGACAAAGGGACAACCATCTGCTTCAATCAGAAAAGGTTCGGCCCGGCCGCAAAAATTCCCCTTTCAGAAATTTCGAGTGAAGATCACGTTGGTGATTAACTTTTTGTTTGGAAAAGGATAATTTACAGTAAATTTATTCCTAAGCGAACTTCGAAATGTATTTAGACGTTATGGACAGATGTTTGAAGGAAACGTAGCACATTCAGGGCTCAAAAAGCTCAATAGAATAGCCGGTTTCTGTTCCAGGGACACAGGGCTGTTGCACAGCTCCATCATCGATATCAATAGTTTCGAGGAACGTAAAAGTATCACTGTTCTCAGCCACACATCGACCCTTATTAACTAGATTTTGCCTCTGGCAGACTATTGTCTTTTCCCTAAAGTGAAGCCTCACCTCAAAAATCATTATTATACTAAGAGTTTCAGATAACCGTAACCAGTGTCCTAAATAAAATTTAAGAAAAAGAGTTCGAAGAAATCGAGGAACTAGTATATAAGAGTGCTAAGCTTTGTATGGACTTAAAAAAGATTGTGTATTAAAGACTAAGATAAGAAGATAGAATGTCGTTTTTTTCATATTTTGTTCTTGTAGGAACTTAGACCTAAAATTTTGTAGACACACTGTAGACTACAAATGTGTGTCGACGCTTTATCCAGCCAGCGTTCAGGTTCGGATGTCTGTATATATTGAATTTACTTTTTTTTTTTCCCACAGAACTTTCCTCTTATTGTACCGCTACTGTAAACCATTAGTTCTCATAAAACACCTTCCACAAAAGCATCCTTTGCCTTAGATAGACAGTCCTCGAAGACTTTGTCATAATTATTCAAATAACAATATGATGTATTCACAAATATCAATAACCTCAGATTTAGAAAAGCGCTATTCCATGTACGGCTTTGCATAGAAACAAATTCTGAATTAAATTCTTTCAATTTTTTGAATCATTCTTGACAAATTAAATTGCACATATAAATGAGTGTAAATAAAATAATCTATGTGCCTTAAAGCTAAAAACGGTGCCATCCATCAAATGCTGCCACGTTGGCTATGCAAATGATATCAACGAACGCCTTCGTACTGAGACTTAAAACATTTTATCAGAAAAAAATTTCAAAAATAAAAATGCTTTGATTGAGATTGAAAGACTAACTATTCGCTATAAGTGCTGTACTTCTGGTAGGCGTTCCCCTTTTGCCATGGAGACTAAAGTTTCGGTACTAGACAACGGATTCGCGTGTCCCCAACTGACTATTCTCGCCAGTAGTCGTACATTTTTTATTCTTTTTCGAACCTCTTTCCGAACAAGTTACTGATAGGTTTTCGCGTGCGCTAGAATCGATTTTGAAATGTATTCTGGGAAGCGTCAACAAACAATGTTACCCGGAAACATAGATCGCGACCTATTTTTAAATGAAAGCTATTGTTGATCTTTCAGAATTCTTTTCGCTGTTGTTGTTGTCCACTTTGAAGCACCAGCTATGCTGGCTGTATTAACTTTGCACCCAAAATTTCTAAACTACTAGAAAATGACTGTTTCCATTACAGGAAATAAAACACAACTGAAATCAAATTATATAATAATTATTAGTAAATAAGATAGGTAACACAAGTTTAATAGGAATTTTAAATTTATGAAAGCTTGTTTTGAAAATGCATATTGAATTTATAGCGTTTTGTGTTTTTTGAATCTGAAAAATAACATTAATGTTTTTCCATCACGAAATTGTTAGCACTTTCTCGACTCGTATATTGAACGTAGCCTATTCAACTGAATAACGAAAGAGAATAAAATCGATGAACGTCAGTAGAAAACACACTGGTATCTGACATAACGGAAGCCAACAGCTCTAGGGCGGCGTACTGTATAAGGCGTTATAGGGCCTCATGCTGTTCTAGGGCGTATTCACTATGCTGGATGCTTTTTCACGTAAACTATTATGGATACAACTTTAATCCTTTTTTATGATCCGGAAAAAGTCGTAAAATATTAGCGTATTAAAAATACCTCCTGCTTTGGAATTTATTAATTTAATAACAATAAGAATTTGTACACACATTATGTATTTACAAAATTTGAAAGTTTTTCACTTTAGTCTAGTCTAAATCTTATCAATCTTCTAACATTAGTTTAATCGGATTCTTATAAGTCTTAAGTAACTGAGCCTTAACTGTTGGAGCTAAAAGAATCATCTCTTTTTAAGAATGTTTTATTGAATGTATTACTTTTGGAAGATTCAAATTTCAAGAAGTTGTCTAATGTGCTGTACTTTTCCTACTCCTTCGGGATAGTCTTCAGCTTGGTTGAAGTGCGTACCGCATATTAGAAATTCTTCTGAGCTTGATGGATTAATTGAAGCATAGCTGAGATGAAGTCTGAGCTCAGATGAATTCTCAGAAAATTAAAAGCCACATTTGTCATTGCTTGTCAATGAATTGGATCTCTCCCGACATCTTTAAAAAGATCCTTGACAACTGTAGTATCTGTTCGATCCCTTTTGTGTCGTTATCCCTCCTGCATCAAAATACCTTCTGGACTTTCTTGTGTCAAAGCTGAAAGAGTGTTTGTAGCTCTTCAGTGACGAGTACATTTTAATGCAATTCTGGCATCCGTTCTATATCTTCTTCATTAGATCAGTATTATGGAGATATTATCCTGTCGTCATCATCTAGTTCAGTCTAGACAGGTAGGACACAGACTCCTTTTGTCAATATGTGAGCCGTGAAATGAAGACCTTGTTGGTGACCTCAGACAATAAAATTGTCAATATGTGAGGCGTGAAACGAAGCCCTGTTGGTGGCTTCAGACAATGAAATTGTGAATATGTGAGCCGTGAAATGAAGGCCCTGTTGGTGGCTTCATACAATGAAATTGTGAATATGTGAGCCGTGAAATGAAGGCCCTGTCGGTGATTCCATCTGAATTAATCTTATGTCTTCCACACTGTCGATATTTTTCTTTCCAGATGTTTTTAACTGTCGTGTCAAAAGAAAACTAGCTAAGCAGATAAAATTGTCAATATGTAAGCCGTGAAATGAAGGCCTTGTTGGTGAATTCAAACAATAAAATTGTCAATATGTGAGGCGTGAAACGAAGCCCTGTTGGTGGCTTCAGACAATGAAATTGTGAATATGTGAGCCGTGAAATGAAGGCCCTGTTGGTGGCTTCATACAATGAAATTGTCAATATGTGAGCCGTGAAATGAAGGCCCTGTCGGTGATTCCATCTGAATTAATCTTATGTCTTCCACACTGTCGATATTTTTCTTTCCAGATGTTTTTAATTGTCGTGTCAAAAGAAAACTAGCAGATTTCAAACTACCTTCTTATGAGTGTTTTTGTGCATAGTTTTTTAAAAGTTGCCAATCACCCATTGGCCCGCCAGCTAAAGCAGAAATATTTTTCTGAATGGCAGATATGGATCTTTATGAAGTCGTATGACAAAGAGCATTATGAATTAACAGTATAGCCTTCAATGACAAGTCTTCTATCAGAAAATTTTTGACCAAAGATGCGAAGATTACCTGCTCTTTAAAAACTGACTAAGCAGCCTAAGAGCTTTTGGTTCGAACTGTACAGAACAGGCAGCCTTGATTTAATAACACTATTTTTCTTAAAACTCTAAGAGTCTATGAATGATTTAATAGTAAGATTTTAGCTTGAGGTCTATCCTACATTACCTGGGGAAAAGACTCATCTTTTATGGGCTTTAGCCGGGGTTAAACTTTTTTTATTTTATTTTGTAGATTCTTTTGAGCATCTTTTCTTAGAACAGCTTAGTTTCGTGATGAAAAGTTCGTAATACAGAACGGGGTTTACTATGTGGAAGGTTGTTTTTTAACGTGAGAGTATTGATTTTGTGGGACGTTTATTGTGCGAGGCACCATTCTATTACATACAAGACTTTTTATATTAATATGTAAAACTATTAATTTCTATGAATGCAAATGTTCGCTTGTCTTTATAAGCACTTATTTACAGTTACAAAGAATTCATTTTTTTCGTGGAAATTAACTAGCCGGTGCTGTACAGAACATTTTTGGAAAACTTTTGCATCCGTGTGATTTCAGGTCTTATCCTTGTCTTCTGCCAGATTACATAATTCCTTCCGTCCTTACTGCCAGATTACATAATTCCCTCCGCCCTTACTGCCAGATTACATAATTCCTTCCATCCTTACTGCCAAATTACATAATTTGAAATATTCACCACTTATGGAAGAGGTAGGAGTTTTCGTGCGACCTAAGAAATACTACTAAAATTCCTTCAGGATAAAATATTGAGAAACTTTATTCTATCAAATATTTTTCAAGAAGAGTGCTTTTCAGAGGAGATAAATAAAAAGCATCGCTTAGTATGATCACATTTGTCCGCAGTTACTTTAAATTTATCTGAAGAATAATAATAAAATACGAAAAGCAAACTATCAATGCAGTTTAACTGATTCAATATAAATATCTCATTAGCACATCAATACATACTTTTGCGAGTTATTTATTATAAATAATTAAATAAAATATATTAACTTTCAGTATTTTCCCTTAGTATACTAAATTTCGTTTATAAATTGTTCGTTTTCAGCTTGTTTCCGGAAATTTTCTTGTATCCCTGATCTTAATATAGGATAAGCACTCTCTTTTTAGTACTACAATTTGTTACTTTAGAATAAGGTCGTACTGGCCCTCTCTTTATTACGTGTAATGTAATGTCTGTCGTTGTCACCACAGTGGCGATTGAAGGATTTTAGCAAATCGGAAGAATTGACTGAGAAGCTCAGAAATCTTTACCATGTTTATAAAGTTAAGCCCAAAAGAAAATAAATGGCTTTGAAGTCCTTATTCTTTGAAGTAACAGACTACAGAAAGTACCTCCGCATCAGTTCTCTCATCTGTTTTCGACAGATTTTTATTTAGGGTGCACCCAGAGGATTCGGAATCTCATAGCAGTGCACGCTCGCAAATGCTTTCCCGATGAGATAGATGGCGGGATTTCGAGGGTTCACGCGGGAAAGCGTCATTACGGACATGGACTCTGGGTTGAAAAATGATCATATGAACACGGAATTAGCCTATATGCATCTGGTAAATGGGGGTATGATGGGGTTATCATATCTAGCGACGCTAGGAGAAACGTTTTCCAGAACGCTAGGAGAAACGTTTTCCAGAAACGAGCTAACGTTTCGCTAGAACCGATGTCCTGGTTAGCTTCGTAGGACATTTTGCAACGAAGCCAAAAATGTTTTGCATGAAGATTTGCCCCTCGTAAATTTTTCTTCCAAAATGATTTTGCCTAATCAGATATCCTGAAGGCGAAGTTTTCTGGGAACATTTCTTTCGACGCGCTGTTGAGGGTAGCTTTAAAATTTGTCACCGCTTTTAGACATTATTTATTTCGCCAACAATGGATTGGGTTCAGTGGTTTGGTGCACTGGTCTGCTCGATCATCGGACCTATCATGCCTCGTTTACTTCTTCGATGGACATTTGAAAACTTTGTGTAGAATTCGCTCTTGAAAGCGTCGTGAAACTAGTGGCACGTTACGTATTAGCGCTGGAGACGTTTAAGACATACCCAGAACCTTCCAGAATTCTCGGAATTCCATTCTCCGGAGATGTGAAACCTGAGTTATAGCTCTCGAAGGACACTTTGAAGAACTTTGTTATTTTTTTGTGAAATTACACCACAAAACGAATGGGAGCTCTGTATCTCTTGTTGTACTAAGCTGACTGACGAAATTTAATTTGCGTTTTTCATGTTTCGAAAGCGCGACTTAAGACATATATTATATTTATATATAGCATCTTTCTAACATATGTATTTTGGCATAAAATCGGACTTTTTTTAATAATGGCATACCGATATTTTTTTCCATATTTCTATTCTGCGACTCAAATTACTCCGAAATATTTAATTTTGTAAAATCTGGTGAGAAATTTTAAAAAAATTATCTTCTCGCCCTTTGTTGAGTTTGCGCCAACTATTGATGAAATTCTTAAGTTATGGTAACTATTTTCCTTTCCTTTTCATTGTGCATGAGTGGTAAAAAGATGCATTCATTCTCTCAAGTAATTTTAACAAAATGTGTCAATCACATTTGGTGTTATTATCGCTTATAATAAATATGCCAAATTTCGAAACGCACCAATATATAAATTCGCGCATATATTGAGAAATTTTAAATTAAAATACTCTAAATTTTTTTTTTTTTTTTTTCAGATTTGCTTAGAAATACATTTATTTTAAGCTGACGGTAAAAATTTTATTGGTTATGATTCAAAAATATTTTCGAAAAATTTATCAAAAGTACTAAAAATACACATTTAAAACATATATTAGAAAATAACTTCAAATTTTTTTAGATTGAACCTAAATTTCGAATTATGAAAGAAGGGATCAAGTTAAGTTTCAAGTAAAAATAGATATTAATAAATATATACCGAATTCAGTTAACATTGAGGAGATAAAATTATGAGAGCTAATGTTTTAAAAAGTACTCGTACGATTTTTACAAAACTTGACACTTTAGCATAATCTGAGTCGTAGAATCGAAATATTGAAAAAAAAAAAAAATCGGTATGTCATTTCAGAAAAAGTGCAGTTTTGTGTCAAAACACCTATATTAGAAGAATAATATTAATGTAAATCTAATCCTGAATTGCTTTTTCGGGACATGAAAACCGCAAGTTAAATTTCTCCAATCGGCCCCGTAGAACGGGAAATATAGAGCTGTCAAATTTTTGTTTTGTGCAGAGTTTACATTTATTGTTAAATATGCATATTCATTTACATGGTGCTCTTTCATTTATGGCGTTTTCTACGGCACATTGCTATGTAATGAAGCATAGTCTCGGAATTTTAATGCATCCTACAAGCCTATAACACTGATCCCAGGATGCATTTTGTTTCTCACAATACTTTCATCAGATTTAAAAATAAGGAAAAAGGATTATTCTTTATTTCGTTATACCCTGGGCTTGATTTCCGGAAGGGCAAACAGTATTCGTGCTCCGATCTTCACTTCCGACTACATGTTTTACTATCGAATTTATAATACGTTAAATACTATGCAATTTTTTTTTTCTAGGTTTAATTTTAAAACCACGAAGCAGACGAAATAATTTCTTTCACGGATGAAAGAAACTGAATTTTTTAAATTCTGCATTTAATTTTGTAGTAAAATCAATCAGAATTCTTTAAGCTCTTTCATTTTACAATTTTTTTGGGGAGGAAAAAAAAAAAAAAAAAAGATCCCGAATTAAGGCATGAAAATATCTTATGCAACAAGACATACTAAAAATTTGGGGAAACAAAAGACTAAAATTGAAATGTACTTTTTCTTTTAAGAAACTTTGGATGAAAAATATTAAACTATAAAGTAGTTCACGAAATGCCTTACATTAAATATGATTTGCAATATTATCTATTACGCTGAAAAATTAGAAAACGTTGAACTATGTAAGAGGTTTCGCACACGCACCATAAGTCATAGCATTTTAATAGACAGACTTTATATATTCAGTATGCTGTACTGTTGGAATGCTGGTATGGAAACCGGCGGTCATAGCCTTGGACCGCTCAGACGGTATAGCGGTTACAGACGCTAACTACTGTACCGAAAGACCAACCATCAACACACCTACAAAAACATTAAACTAATCATAGACAAGCTACAACAACAAGGTAGAGAAACTATGCCACTCATAAATAACAAAACGGACGTAATGATGAATACTTAGCAATCGAAGTGCCACCACATAGCTGTCCAAAGAATCATGACTGTTTGCTCACTTCCACTGAAAAACGACATCTAATCTGCAGCTTCACCATTTAACTTTCCATGGAAACAATCTAAGGTACTCATATGATTCAAATATGATATTCAACAGGGAGTGCTCCTATCCTAAGTCATCACTATTTATGTGAGTGATAATTATCAACTACCAGTGCCTTCAAACTACAAAAGCGCAGTACTTTGAACTTTACACTATTATCTGATGCCCATTTTACAAAGTGCTCTCCATGCTGCTGCGCACAATTCTGTGCACATTGAACTCTATGCATAATGAACTCTGTGCAAAGTAAACTCTGGAAAATCTGTGCACAATCACACAATGATACCACCAACACAAAAATAACATAGCATTATAACTCACATCACATCCATCTTCCCATATGCTAAGGCATTCCTCCAAGCACACCAACAAATGTCAAACTGCAACACCTAATTAATTGCAACATGTTATCTCCATATTGATTCCTGTATACCAATATATCTGTACCTCGATTACCTGTACCCCAGTTTATCTTTATAATTGTTCTTCCTATGTAAATAACTTTTTATTTTAATGTAATTTATTATGTCAACTGCGTAATGTAATGACTTGTAATCTTTTGTCTTAATAAATGCCAGAAAAGGTTAGTGCAGTGGGGCAATACCATTTTTGTCTATGACGATGTCGTGGTGCCTCCTGCACTTTTTCCTGTCCTGTCCTGTCCTGTACCGAAAGACTTGGCCTCGATACCCAGCGAAGGCATGGATGTGGGCAAACGTATGGTGTCTGTGCGGCGAGGGGCACTAAAAACACTCTGGGAGCCTAAATCCTCTCGAGGGATCTGTTGGTAGGAAAAGAAGGGTGGCAGACTTTCCGTTTCCCGGAGAGTTCTCCATCAATATTAGGTTTGCGGATGTACCGTTTGCTTTTCTTGCGGATGCACCGTATTTCCCCTCATATAAGACGCAATGAAGCATCTTGATTTTGGGACCCGAAAATTGGAAAACTAAAGAACTATTTACTTAACAGGTATAATTGGTTTTTATTGGCCTGCTGGATTACAATTTGATAAGAAAATAATTATTACATAAAGTTATTAAAATAAACAACGAGCATTGCTCATGCGGGATGGTAGGAGATCCGGACCACTATCTGTTCGCTTGCAGAGAGACCGCTAAATATCATCTTAGGCAACCAGTAGCAAACCACATCCATGCATGGGCCGAAGCTACTTCAAAAAATCGCAATGCATTGAAACGCATATGCGATTGCATAAACATTGCACGCATAATCTCAGACAGGCTGGAGTGATTCTCAGCCACCATCCTCGTCACCAGCACAGCCCCTGTATGCTCTGTACCTGTAGCGAACTAATTTTATCTTAAGTTAACTTATTCGGCTTTTCTTATTCCCTGTATATATTTATCTTCTTGAACTGTAAACCTTGAATTATGAACCTTGAACTATGTATTTTGCCTTATTTTATGTATTGTTTCCACTGTTTTGCCTTTTTTTTTATTTTATGCATTGTTTTACTTTCTAGTATTTTACTTCTTATTACTTTTAGTATTTGTAACCACCTATCCATTACTCTGTAAATATGTAACTAGAATTGTTCTTCACGCCCGCAATGCACCCTTCTTCCATCATGCACTATCGTCTTCGTCCAGCATTTGTTTGCACTGCCCCCAGCAGTCGTCTTGAGCACAATATGTATTTATAAGTGTGTCTTTTGTTCAAGTTATTTCCGTCAGCGGGGCTACCTGGCCGATATGCTAACTACCCAGTGGACCGGCTGCCTCGCTGTCGGTGGAAGGAAAGAAAGTATACATCTCGCCGTCACAGTCAGAACTCCCATCCATTAGCTGCACCTCATCTGTTTCTTAAATGATTTGACAACAATCTCAATCTTAATATTATCCCAGAATTTTTTCACCCCAGGTACAATCTCCTCCTGTAGTTGGCTTCTTCACCTTTCTCATTGCTGTCAAATTGTTTGCAGAAGACATCTTCCGTTCCGTTGACAGCGGCGCTACCGTTGTATAAGATGCACCAAGTTTTTAGCCATGAAATTTTTACAGAAAAAATGCGTCTTATGCATGGGAAAGAACGGTAATTCGATCCCCCTGTGGCAACGACGTTCTCAGTGATCGAGACAGCTAAAGAACGCTGGATTTTTTGCTTTCCTAACGAATGCATTAAGTTGCAGTGTGCCCAGCTATTTGAAATGGCTACATATACTATGTTTTTAATGTTATCATAAATATGTTTTTAATGTTATCATAAATATGTTTTTAATGTTATCATAATATGGTTTTTAAGTGTTATCATAAATTAAAAATGGTTAAAGAGTAAATGTGCACTTGTCGTGAATTAAAAAAAGGATTAAATTAAATTAAATGATTAAATTTACTTAAGTGGTTAAATGTAATTAAATTATTAACTTTAATTAAATGATTAGTTAAGTGATTAAAATATAAATTCAGTGAAATTAAAAAGTGGATAAATTCAGTAAAAGTGATTAAATAAAAAACATATTCTTTTCGCAACTTCATTTTGATAGGAAAAAAAAAAAAAAAATTCTAAAGTATTTTGACCCAATCAAACGATTTCCTGTTTGCGATAAACGATTCATTCCAGTGTTTTTGTACACAGATGGGCGAGACCCGGGCAATTCGACAATATCCGAATCATATCATTAATCACGTTCGCATCAAACCGTCCGGACTGATAACTCCAGTATTTTATAAAGATGAAAGTCATCCTATTCGAATGCTAAATTTTAAATCATAAGTTAAAAATTTCGTAAAAGTCATTTACAGAAAGAAGGAGAAATTCTCGCTGCTGAAAATCCCAAGGTTCTGATGTTAAGTATAGCTCAACTGTTTCAGAGTAATGATGCAACATGAGTCAAATAATTTCTGCCTCTACTACCATTTCTTCGGTTGGCCATTTATTTATATATTTCTCAGTTGCGCTGTATCTCGCTAATAACGAAATAGTGACAACAGCCAATCGCAATTTACTATTGCCGCTACTATTGCTAAGACATACTAAAAGATAAGATGACTAGGTGTGAAATGAAACCTTTATTTTTATTTGTCTAATAAATTAATATTTGTTCTCACACGTACGTTCATTTTAGTAATTAATTAACATAATTTTCATCCATGGAACAAAACTGTATTCTGGAAAAACAGAAATATATCCAGTTCATGTGGAATAATATATTTAATATATTTTCGAAATTAAAACCTTATGCTGCTGATCAGCGTATATATATATACATACGTAATTATTTGTTATTTTAAATTAAAACTGAGCAGTCAAAGTATGAAAGAAAGTTTAAAGATATTTAAATTTAAAAATGAATTAAAGTAGTTGAAACTCTTACATTAACTTGTAATGAGTTGAAAAAGTGATTTGTTAAAAAATACACATTAATCAATACGATAAGGAAAAAGCAATATTATCATCGTGTGGTGTGGTGGAAGGGGGAAGGGGTTGGACCCATTTCCCTGAATGGTGCTCAAGGCTCTTGCCAACGGCAAATGTAATCTAGCGCTCCTTGCCATGAGGAATTTCGTGGGCTTGGGTTGACTGCGTCAGAGCATAAGCAACAGCAACAGCATAAGCCTACGAAACTGACCGCTCAATCTGTGCTCGCACCCCGCCGTATGTGTACTTACTTTTCTGATATTCTCCTACTTTCAAACTTCACCGCGAACTCAAATAACTATTCTAGCGTACTCGGGTTTCACAAGTTTTGAGTTTGGGGCAACAATTTAGGCAGAATAATTTGTGTAATCTTTGCATTGGGGATTTCGCCCATACAACAAGTTAAAAATTTCTATTTTCTTTAATATAAATTCAGCGAGTTCTTCAATCCTACTCTGGTATCTGCTAATCACTTACACTGCGAATTTAACCCTATTGTTACGTTTTTTTCCAACACCGGTTTTTACGTTATTTTTTTTCCTTCACGTTCGTACGGGGTTCGTGGGGATTTGGAGTGAATGACGACGAAAGCACTTGATGAAATATCTAAACACACTTTATTTAGCCAATATTAATCAGGACAGCTCCAATAACACGTTTACATGGTCATGGAAGAACTACAATAAACACGCT
Source organism: Stegodyphus dumicola (assembly GCF_044657685.1). Taxonomy (NCBI): domain Eukaryota; kingdom Metazoa; phylum Arthropoda; class Arachnida; order Araneae; family Eresidae; genus Stegodyphus; species Stegodyphus dumicola. The sequence goes on from NC_140768.1 coordinate 111,467,097, forward strand.
GGAACAATCAGCGACACAGCCTTCCTGTTATCAGGCTATAACGGTGGAGACAGCTTCACTGCAAAGCACCAGAGTACAGCTCCCGACTCTGCTTCCCGTTCCCGTACTCCCCGTACTCTGGAGACTCTCCACGCTATAACTCGCGATGCACTCGACGACACACAGAGCACAACTCCCGACTGCGGTTGAGTCGTTCACGGAGCTCAACATACTCTCTCGACGATGCACTAACCGCGATACACTAAGAGACTCTTTTAATGCACTCGACGACCCACTCGGCACTCGCTGCCCGGCTGTCAACTCGATCGACTCCGCGCGGACTAACTCGAGACTAACTATCTCGCCCTCTAGACGAGGCACTCCGCGTACCAGCAGGGTTTATATAGTTTTTGGCTTGTGTTCGAGAACATTCTGGGCTAAACCGGTAAGAATTCGTTCCAGAAGGTTCTCCATCCGTCCATGGCATATCGCCAATTTTGTCGCCAAACGTCGCCAAATGGGAGATTTCTCGCGAAATGTGGCAACCTTGCCTTCATTTGGCATTTTATAGCAACCCTAAATCTGCTTTGAGGGGAAGTTATCTTACCGCGTCTGGACATTTCGTAACACTATTTTTGACTACAGGGAATGCTTTTACAAAGTCAGTTTTAAACACTTCAAACTTGTAACTCTCCCTGCCTGGTTCTCCCAAAAGAAGTTTACCTATGCTTATGTACCAGACCAGTGCCTGTCCTCGCAATGCGGTGGTTGTTATGTTGACCTTCTCCGAGTAAAGCAAAAAAAAAAAAAAAAAAAAAAAAAAAAAAAAAAAGAGAAAAAAACAGAGAATCCAGTTGCTTGAGAAATGTCACTATTGAACGTTTGCCATCAAAAGTGACTGCGGGTTTCATTGACGCTGGCATAGTATCCGTGATGAACCTTTTGTTTTAAATAATTTCTACGATTTCTGGATATGATTTATTTGATGAGGGCAAATACATAGAAAATACGACCAACGGACTTTCCATACTGCAATTTCTATGGATGGCATCACAAAACAGGAACGAAATAAGGTTTAAAAATATGTACAGAATTATCCGGAAAAATCTCTTACCTGGAATCGGTAAGGTCACTTTGCTGATGGTTGTGGGATTACACTGCATGTAATAAGTAACACATAGCAACAACAACCTTTTTGTGTTTACCGAATTCTTTTTCCAAGAATTCTTCTCCGTGAATTAGACCTGTTCGTTGAAAATGAATAATAGTATGTAGACAGTTAAATTTTCTCCTTTCCTCAGTTATATAAAACGCGAAAAAATGTCACTTAAGCTAAGACCAAGAATATCTAATTGAACATATTTAATATTATTTCAATTACAATGACCCGAAGATTTTAAAACTAACGTATAACTGGGAATAAAAAAAAGTATAACCGGTAAACGTATGAATGACATTTTAATATCTGTTTATATATATGTGCGCGCACACATTCATACGCAGGCAGAGATATATGATATATTCGCAAAGAGGAAACGCAGCATAAAAAGAATAATCCTTGATCAAAATTCAAGGTCATTACTATTATTATAATGACCTTAATTTTTGATGCAGACGATAAAAAGTGTTAAAAAGAAGTTCTGCAACAAAGTTTACATAAGAAAGGTCATTAGAAATGTATTCTATTAATCATATTTTTTACATCGTTTTTGAATAGCGTATATTGTTACGCTCATTGTATTGATAAACAGTGTATAGCTGCAATTTCAAAAATAATGAAAAAATTTTATTCCATATAACTTGGCACCATCTCTTTTTATTCCAGCACGATCCGGAAACAATGAGACTTCAAATAGTCTGAAAGGCGTGTAACATTTTCTTGGTGCTTGGGCGGATTGATATTATCCTCCTCCCTTTCTTCTAATAACATTTCTTGCACCTCAGACACAACTGCTCGTATATCCGATCCCATTAGAGTACAAATGGCAACTTCGTCATTTACACTAACAAACTTCTGAAAACTAACACCAGGGTTCGCGAAGTCTTGTAGACTATTCGTAAAGTGAAGTGGTATCATTATCACCATTTAATTCGTCAACAAGATTAGCGTCTTTATGTCTTCAGGATCTGCTAAAATAGTTTTGCATGTGTTGTGATGACGCGAATTTTCGAGGGTGCGGCGATCAGTTTATTGCATCAAGCACACTCCAAGTTGTGTTTTCAGCAGCACGAATTACAGCTCTCACAAGTCTCTTGCTATACAAGCTCTTCACGACTGTAATAATGTTTTATAAGTCTTATAAGGTATTTTCTCTTTACTTCCATGTCTTCGTGTTGTAACGGTAACACACTCAGCGCCTATTCGAAAGGTCCAGGTTCGAGTCACGGAGAGGGCACTGCACATCTCCTGCTTCAAAGTAACCTAATGACTCTACAGGCTGAACAGGACTTGTTGCATTTGGGGAATGCTTAAGTTCAAATCGTGCATGCTATGGGTTGATTTAGTCATGGTCTCAGTGACATAAGAAGATGCCTATTCTGAATCACCTTTCGACTATTAATAAAACGAAGAAGCCAATTATGAAAGGATCAGCTGTCGGTGAGAGTAGATGCAAGATACACTACTGTTTATGTTCTTAAAAAACTACGCGGTTTCTCGGACTTACCGATCATCCAAAGATGGTGTTTATCACTGCCGTTTGCATTACACACAAGGACAACAGTTAAAATGTTGTTTACTGCGTGGTTTACCACGGCATTTGTCGCCTTTTATTCCGAGGGTACGACTTGGAAGAGATTGTAAAAAAGTCCAATTTCCCCCCATATTGTGGACATCACACGAGACATACCTTTCCCTCACTTGGTCAGATTCATACAACCTGTTGTTTGCTTCTTCGCCATCAAGTTTTCACCACAAATAACTAATCATGAAATCAAGTTCTGTTTTAGAAGAGGTATAATCAACTAGCAGAACAACTGAATTGTAGGTCCATTTAAAGATACAATGGAAGCGCGCATATGATTGAACCATTCTAGAGCTAAAGTTCTGACACTTTTGTACCCTGCGAAGTCCTCTAGATTTATTCCCGGAGCCTGATAAAGTAGCATTACAATTTTTTCGCCAACTTTAAGTATTAAGGATAAGGTAGATTTGGCAATTCCTTACTTTTCGGCAATTGCACTTCTCTTCAATACCGCACGGTCTACTTTCTCTAAGATTTTTAGTTTTGTTTGCAGATTTATGCCTCTCTACCTCTTGGCCATGAATCACACTCTTACTGCTTGCAGCTTAATATCCTTCCTGAAAGCTGTCACAGTGCCATCTACAGGCCTGTCGAACAGTGCGGCTAGAACTTTCGGAGAATACAGACCTGTTGGTTAACCCTGAAAATTCATACGTGACTAAACTATAATCCAGTAAATCTATGTAAATATTTTACACAGATTTGTGTATTTTTTGGAAGCAGGAGAGATGAAAAATGAGCAGCGCCTTCGCCGGGTATCGAACCAAGGAACTTTGGAATATGCACCCAGCGTGCAGACCACTACACCACGAAGGCACGCTAAGGCGGCGGAAGAAATACCTTATATAGTAACTCTTTTAAAGGGCGTCTAGGGTTTTCAGGGGGCCCAATAACCAAATCCTGGTGGTGGAGAATTATCATCCACCACCATTTTAGTTCGGGCGCCACTATAGAGACATTAGGTATTTTTTGAAAGGAGAGATAAAAAAATGAGCAACGCCTTCGCCGGGAAACGAACCACGGACCTCTGGAATTCGCGCCCAGCGTGCAGTCCACTACGCCACGAAGGCACGCTAAGGCGGCGGGGGAAGTTCCTTATATAGTCCCCCTTTTAAAGGGCGACTGGGGTTTTTAGGGGACTCAGTCACCAAATCCTGGTGGTAGAGGATTATTATATTATTATTATACACCAGAGAACAGGGGCTCCGTTGCCTTGCAGTCTAGCAGACTGCCTTACACGGATTAAAGCCTCTGCCTCCGGAAGCTATCTACTACCCGTTCCACCACAACCGGGGTGGGGTGGCAGGTCAGACGGCAATTACTGAGACTTAAAACAAAGAGATACATGGGCAAACAAGGCCAGTGTGCAACAGAGGTTTCAATACATAGTTCTGGATTTACAATTTTTTCTTCTAATACATACGTCATACATTTATCACAGCTTATTTACAATCAGTCCTTTGCGACATACTTCAGCCATTAATATTGATTTCAGACATGCAATTTTACACAGTTCTATAAAGAAAGTAATTCTACACAGTTTTTCATAATTACTGTTTTCAGAAAAAAAAAAAAAAAAAGTCTGCATAAACATACATCTTAGATATACACTTATAAGACATTTCTTATTCAAACAATTAAATACAATTTAACATTAGAATCTTAGGGATACAAGGAAAACATTGGTACACCAGTCAATTTTAAGCCAAATCTTTTTTTTCTTTTCTTTTTTTTTTTTTTTTTTTCAAAAAGAAATTCCTAAATAGCTATATATATAGGACGTAGAGTTTTAATTCTAAAAACCTCTAAATGCATCTTACAGTAAGATAGCAGAATTATGTTAGATTTACAACATACCATAAGCAAAGTTCCTATTATCCATTACTACTAACTTCTTTAACATATCAATACTTGAATAGTGTTGTTGCAATTTAAACCAAGAGTACCAATTAGTTACATGAGATCTTTACACCACAGTATTTGTGATATTTTAATACATACTTTTACCATTCTATTAAACTTATATTCAGCTCAGATACTTTAAATACAAAACAAAACAAAACAAAACAAATTTTTTTTTTTTTAAATATATACACTGGTGTGCAAAAATTAAGGACGAAACGGTTTTTTCAATATAACTTTGTACAAAAGCTTTCCAAATCAACACATTTAATACCGTAAGATCCCCAATACGTAAGGACATGAGTAATGTAAGCAACACTTACTAAAAGAGAAATCAGGGGGATAAAAAGAAGCTTTATTGAAAAATAGCATGGAGCGCAATGCGACTGAAGGCCGAAACATCCCTGTGATGGGTGTCCAGCAAGAAACATCCGATCTTTAATAGGGTATATGATCTCCCCTGACTGCTAGGCAGGTTTCACAGCGTCTGCCTATGCTGAGAATGAGGGTGTCAATGAGTTGTTGAGGCATTGCTGCCCATTCGTCTTGCAGCGCCAATCGAAGCTCCGGAATCGTTACTGGTGGTAAGGTACAAGCTGCCAAGCGTCTGCCTAGAAAATCCCATACATGCTCGATGGGATTGAGATCCGGAGATCGTGCCGGCCAATCCATACGTTCAATATCCTCACTCTCTATGAGCTGTTCGGCAGCTACTGTGCGATGACATGGTGCATTGTCGTCCATGAAAAGGAACTGCGGACCCATAGCGCCTCTAAAAAGACGCACATATGGAAGAAGAATCTCGTTACAATAACGGGTCCCGTTGACTGAACCTGCGTCGAAGATGTGAAGGTCTGTACGACGACCAAGCATGATGCCTCCCCAAACGAGAACACCGCCACCTCCATACCTGTCCCTTTCAATGATGTTCGAGGGATGATTGCGGCTTCTCCGCTCTCTCCAGATGAGTATGCGATGAGAATCGCTACTCAGACTGAATCTGCTCTCATCTGTAAAGAGTACTCGTCCCCATTCATTGTCACTCCAATTCCGGTGTTCCCGGCACCACAGAAAACGCCTTCTCCGATGGGCAGGCGTTACAGGTACACACCGTACAGGGCGTCGTGCAAACAGACCACCACCGTGCAGTCTTCTGGCCACGGTAAAACGCGATATCGGTCGTCCAGTCGCCTGTGTCGTGTGTCTAGCGATTTCTCCCGCTGTCTGCCGCCTGTTTCTTCTGGCCTGTAAGGCAATATACCGGTCATCTGCGAGTGTGGTTCCTCGTGGACGACCACTACTAAACCCCCGGATAGATGTTCCTGTAGTTTGAAATTGTGTCCAAAGTCGTGAAACGATGCTGTGAGCAATTCCGAACTCTGCAGCCACATTGTCACACTGCGGCCTTCCTCCAACTTCCCAATGTTTCGACCTCGGGTAAAAGCATCCAGATGTCGTCTAACAGATTGATTATTCTTCATTTCTCGCTGAGGCAGCAACTCGGTATGATTTTAACTGCTATACGGCGTGCAATCTCTTTGCCAGAAATACTGATCTTACATCGACAACATGCTTTATACAACTCAGACACTCCCCCATTACGTCTACCTGCATATCTGCGCATGTGCTACCGTACATCACCTTACTTAATCACCTGATTGGTCTTTCTGTCCGCTCTGCCTCTTCGTTCAGCTGATAGGCTAATTTTTCGACTTCGTCCTTAATTTTTGCACACCAGTGTATATAGTACATATACATACACATGCAAGTGAGTTCAAGAGACAGTTAATAATGGAATATACGACAATGAATATAATACAATACCGTACAATGAATATCATACAATGTCGTACAATGAATATAATACAAAAATCAACCTGCAAATACTTAGATACAATTATTACTACTATACAATTGCTGTACATAGCAATAATACTACCTTTTCTTTTAAAAACAGTAATATATACAGGATTAAACAACACAGTATTTTATGATGCTATATTATATACAGTTGCCATTCTATTAAATATATGTTCAACACAGATTATTCATTTACAAACAAGATGCATGCAGGTGGTAGAGAATCATCATTCACCACCCTTTTAGTTCGGGCGCCACTGTAGAGACATTAGGATTTAATTGGAAGCAGGAGAGATAAAAAATGAGCAACGCCTTCGCCGGGAATCGAACCACGGACTTCTGGAATTCGCGCCCAGCGTGCAGACGACTACACCACGAAGGCACACTAAGAAGGCGGGAGAAATACCTAACAGATTTACTGGAAAACATAAACTGTAAATGCAAATCATTTAAATTTTAATTGGTATTGTTGAGAAATGTTATTCATGCAAGCTAATTTTTAAAAAATACTGTATAATCTGTAAGATTTTCAATTAAACGGGAGAGAATATTTCTGAGCGCAGTTCTAACAGAAAAGACAGGAAAATATTAAAAACTTTGAAAGTCGTGTTAAATGATAAAATCTAATGCCCGAATGAACTAAACAACAGTTCGTAATTCGTGCTAACCCAAAATTCGGGTTAACCGGTAAAATTTCCTGTAAAATCATCTACATCGCTGTCGGTAAAATTATCTTCATCACGGATTGTATATGCCCATCACGTTCTTATTAATTTTCATTTGTGAAAAAATATTGTTCACACATAAATGTGTCCCCAAACAAAGCGATTATTCTTAGCGCAAAAATGCTTAATGCTTGTTTGTTTACGTTGAGTGGTTGTGAGCCTGTTTGCTTGATTACACAGAAAGATTGTATTATTTTCTTAAGAATGGTCGGAGCTCAGACTTTATCTTTGATTTATCTGTTGATATCTCAAATATTGAGATTTTATGCTTAAAGAATGTGAAACATCCTGCCTTATATTCAAATTTTGATTGGGACAAGAATATTTCATCAGGAGGCTTTGAAATCTTCACAGATGGTTCAAAAATTGCGGGAAGAATTTGATGTTCATTTGTAGCTTTTTCAAGTGGTGAATTAAGTATAGTACAGAAAAGTTTCGATTGAGTAACAACTGAAGGGTTTTCCAGGCGGAAGTCTACGCTATTTTAAAGTCCTTGGAGTGGATCTTAGATCAAGACTCTCAAGATGATATTGATTTATATTCTGATAGCCAAAGTGCTATAAAAGCACTTTTTTGCTATAAAAGCAAAAAGTTTCTTCCAAGATTTATTCTGATTTAGTATTAAAGGCTTATAATTTATTATTGGAAATCTCTAAGAAAATAAATATTAATCTCCACTGAATACGTGTACACGTTGGTCATACGGGCAATGAGCTGGCAGATTTTTATGCAAAGCAAGCGTCCAAAAAAGAGCATATTGATGTGTTTCTTCCAACTCCGTTTGTTACTTTCAAGAATTTATTAAAGAATAATATTTTACAAGTTTGGCAAATGTTTTGGGACAACGATCTTAAAGGTTAGATTTAATATAAAATCTATTTTGTGTCAATGCTGATTTGTACAAGATGCTGATGTTGAACATGTATTAACTTGTGATCTATTAAAGGAAAGATGGTTCAAGTTAATACCAAGATTGAGATTTGAATCGAACATGGTCAAAATTTTTACGGACGAAAAATCTGAAAATGGTATAAAAAATAATGAAGATTATTACTGAAATAGAAGAAAATATGTTTTTACGAACTTTTTACGTAATGTAAAAGAAATATTGTAAAGATATGTTATATTTAAATTTGTTTCACTAATCTATTTATAATGCAGTCTATTTGATTTGTATATGTGAAGTTGTATATATTGTACATATTTATTGTAATCCTAAGTTTGGATTATTTATTATATATTGTTTATTATAATCAAGATGATTGTAATGATTTTGTATTTATATTTTGTTTTAATAAAGATATTTGCTGGCGCGGACAGTGAATCTTCTATTCAGGGACGAGTACAGTATGGTGGTTGATTTTAATTAATGAGTAGTTCCAATAATCCCTGCATACACCGTTAAGGTTCGCAGGAGTTAATAACCAGTCTTAGTGCAAAAATAAGAGCTTATTTATTTTTTTGACAATTACGAATAAAAATTTAAATTTGTATCTTCAAATCTTTGATAAGATTTATATCACATTGTAAATCACTCCCATTTACCGCTTTTATTCTGCGCTACTCATGCTCATTTTTAATGAAAATAAAAATAATGCAAACCCAGACTTATACTTTACCGAAAGCTAGAAATCTTTGCAACCACCACGTAACTGAAATGTCTTAATGGGCCGCCAGTTTGAGACCACTGGCCCATAGCGTTAAAAATTGAAATCTTAAATCTTTCAAATAACACATTTTCGTCGAAACAAGCCTGATAGATTATCGAATATTTATATAGAAATTCGTGATAATACAATTTCAATTTTATGCAATAATAAAACTAGAAAGTAAAATAATAATCACAATAAAAGGCAGAAATAACGAGATTGTTTATATCGGATATAAACGTCGTTTTCTTATTTTTATTGGCATTTTAGTTAACGCATTCGCAGAAATTTTCGTTTTGCCGTTTCCTGATACTATTCCTCAACAAAAACATTTCTGCCGCACTTGACCTGGGTTGGGGTCGTCTAGCAAGCACTAAGTGACTTTTGAACAATAGACTTTGATCGGCGAAGTAGAAAAGCACAACTTCGTGATATATTTCTTTGTATTTTATTTCCAACCTTCTCGTTTTCTTCATCCTCTTTTGTGATTCAAATTTGGAAGGATGCATGAAGAAGAAACAAAATTTTTTGACTCACCGAAAAACACGTTTTTGTTCTTTAACAGACCACAGCTTAACCCAATGAATCATAGTTTAAATCTTTTTCTTGGTCCGGTTATGCAGAAAACTGTCGGTTATATAGCATTAATGTTATTGAACTGGTGATTGGATAGCATACAGTAGAATTCCTAGTTACCGCCACTCGGTTAACCAGCAATATCAAAATAACGGCACATTTGAAAGTCTATTTAAATGCGAAATTTAGGCCTTTGAGAAAAAAGAGTATGTAATGGGATAACAACGCGTTACGTTTCTGCCAGTCAACGTATCAAGGCTTATCCAACTAGTGAATCATAGAATTATCGAGATGAACTGCCAATTCCTTTTTTGTGCATCCGTTGAAAGCAATGTCTACAAGTTTCGAAAAACAATTCACAGTAACGAAAGCCATATTTACTTTGTGTTGTAGAGAAATTAGGTATTTTTGAATGCTGAGAGACGTGAAAAATGAGCAATGCCCTCGCCGGGACTCGAACACGGACATCTCGAATACGCGTCGAGCGTGCTGACCACTACACAACGAAGGCATGCTAAGAAGGCGGGAGAAATACCTTATATACTCCCCTTTTAAAGGGCGACTGGGGTTTAGGGGACCCAATCGCCAAATCCTGGTGGTGGAGGATAATCATCCACCATCCTTTTAGTTCGGGCTCAACTGTAGCTACATCAGGTATTTTTGAATGCTGAGAGGCGTGAAAAATGAGCAATGCCCTCACCAGGACTCGAACTACGGACCTCTCGAATACGCGTCAAGCATGCTGACCACTACACGACGAAGGCATGCTAAGATGGCGGGGGGAATGCCTTATAGTGTCATTCCTGGAAAGATACAAAGAATATCATTTTACGTCTCTGTTGTCGTAAATTGGGCTCAATGATCACGCTCGTAGATAGCAAATCGAGGGACAAAGATTCTCTTTGCTTTAAAACCCTTCCATCGCCCATGTCAGATAACTCAGATTTATTTACATATCCGGAAAAGGTTACAGTGAGTGAAGAGGAGGTTGGATGGATGTAGACAGTTCTGTTCCCGTCGCATGTTTTCAAGATAACGACAAAATAATCGGATACATACTAGGAAAGGATTAAGATGATGGGAAGAAAGGAAAGGATGAAGATGAAGAAAACATGCAGAATAACAGAGTTACGTACAAGGAAACTGAAAAGGATTCTAGACTTTCATGCGATATGTCGAGAAATGTTCACTTATGTCAATACACGATGTTATGAAACTTAATTGTGCACACATGGTATATTTAAAATTGCAGCGACAGTCTTGTAAGTAAGCAGGCTTAAGAAATTCGTAATTTTCATGTGATAAAAAATATAGTAATTTTAAAGCGTTGTTTAATTTTGCCTTTAGGAAATATAAAATGTTTTTAATTTTAAATAATCTGTACGATTTTCAAGATCATTTACTGTTTTCTGGCTGATAAATCAAAAGCGCTACCGATGTATATCCGATGCTGCGATATCTACATATGACATGACAAGACGTAGATAAGATCTAGGAATCTTATATAGGAATGTATTCAGTTATTCGGAAAAATTACTATCCAGAATTGGCTCAGTGTTATCCGGAATCGGCAATTCATCTGTTCTGTCGGTTATAAGGGATTCTAGTGTTTTTAGTATATATAAAAAGGTTTAGGACTATAAAGTTCATACAAAATCAAAAACTGAAGAAAAAATGTTCTGACTTCAAGGCCTTCATTACACGACCTTTGTAGTCTCTACAAAGTTCCAGGCCCACCGTTGGCTGAACGTTGGTATATCCGAGCTGGGTTCGATTCCAGGCTAACGAGCTGACTGCATGGGCGTTTTCGTGGCTTACTCCATATGCAACGGATATACGAGCCAGTTCCCCTTAGAAAGTCCTCCACGAAGGCATCTCTCCCTTTAGACAGATATTCGCAGTTTGCTTTGCCGTAATCTCAATAAAAGAAACCAAATCAATCTACGAAATTTCGCATATTCATACAGCTGCTTAATTACTTCATCTTTTGGAATACAATTTAATTCAATGATTAGATTTTGCCGACTATTTTCTGTGCTATTAAAATAACTGCCTTTGAGATAAGACTTCACTTTAGTCAAGAAAAAGCAGTCTACAGGTGCCATATTTGGTGAATATATTGGGTTGAGATTTATGACACTTTTCTTTCCTAGTGTGACGGACCACACAAAGATGAGAAAATCGTGTGTGCGGTGGTCTCCGGAAGTCACTGCTTTCAAGCTTTTACTATGTATCACACGACATGGTTCTGACATCGCAGACGCAATAATTCGTTCCAGCTGACAGTACAAGAGACATAACTTCGCAACTAGTGTCAAGAGATTTTAGAGTTCTGCATTTTGTCTGCACTTTATGATATAACGAATCAGAGGATGTAATACTGAAAAATTAAGGAGGCGGTGCTAAATTAAGGAAGCGATGCTAATGCAGCTTGTTTCCAGTTGAACAAGACCTCAGAATGCTCTTGAACGTTCAACTAGAGATACCCTCGTTATCAGGTTCCTCACGTCACGAGAACTGTACTTCACTATAATACTATTCTATGCTATCCCTGAGTTATATATATTTGTAAAGAGCTTCTCGTAATTGTAATAAATATGTTTTGATTTCAAAAATGCAGTAACAACATTTGTGTACAAATGTACTAATCATTATGAGGAATCAGAAGCGCTATCTGCCGTCAGTCACCCATACTAGAAACCGTTTGACGAGAATTGATTGTTTTTCATTTGCTGTTCCTCTTTCTCGCGCTTAGCAGCAAAAATTTACTGCTATTCTGCGATCAGTTTTCAAATTCCTGATAGCAGATGCTTATTAAATCAAAACAAACGATTAAGTCGATAGAAAATTCCATCCGTAAGCTGAAGATGTATCAGGGAACGTAATTGTAATAAATGCTGTCAATTATGGCTTAGCAGATTTGCTAGAAACTGCTAAAAATAGCTGTAAAACTTTGTAAATGTATTGCATATTTTCTTTTCTTCCTTTGTAAGTTGTTCTTCAATAATCTATCTGACTGAGTTCTGAAAAGTTGAGAAAATCATCAGTTTGCGTGGCGGCCATTTTCGTACAACAGAAACAAATTATTAAGCTTTTTCAGGCTAACGCATTGAATTCTTCACAGTCTGTCCCTTTCCTCTTTATAAAATATGTGCTTCCCTGCTTGTTATTCAGGAACAAATTTATTGTGAATTAGAACATTCCAATAATAATAATAATAATAATAATAATAATAATAATAATAATAATAATAATAATAATAATAATAATAATAATAATAATAATAATAATAATAATAATAATAATGATAATAATAATAATAATAATAATAATGATAATAATAATAATAATAATAATAATAAAAAAATGAAAGGTTTCAGATTTTAAATTACGTCCAAAGCGGCGTTTTTTAACGTTTTGCGTGTTACATTTATTTATTAGATATCATGTTCTACATACTCGAACCATAAAATTCAATTCAACAGCAATATCGCAAAATAATTTTAAAATGAACATGTCTTTAGGATTTCCGATACAGAGTTCTCGTTCGTTGGAAATAATTTTCTTCCCCGCAGAGTGCTGCCATTGCTCGCTTTGAAATCGTTTGGTTTGTTAATTAAAAATTCGTTGAAGTGTTACAAAATATGAGATCGATAATAAAACAAATTTCAAATTCCAAATTAGGGCTTCCATATGCCCATATTTCATGGAAGATTACGTTATTCAAATTTTGATGGCTCTTGGTACCGTCGTTTTATGACAACGCGATAAACATACATACATTTATCCAGATTCATCATTATTTAATTTCTTTAAATATAATACAGGGTGATAATATTTGGTGGCAACAATTTGAAAAGTGAAGCGGACATTTATAGTGAACCATCGCAAAATGCCAAAACGAAATTAATAGTCCTTCGGGACAAATTGCCTATGGGGACTAAAAAGATCAACGACATGGTCTTTACTAGAGATTTCTGTAACCCAAGTTTCTGTGACTGCGGTTTAATCTTGCATAACCCGAGCAGGTGATTGCCATTTTGTCTCAGAACTATAAGCAGAGTATCACGTTTCTTTAGTTACAATCTGTTGGAAGATATTGAGATTAAAATCATTTTTATCAAATCAAGACGTATAGAAATTCGGTTTTTTTCTGTTTGTAGTCAATGCATGATAAATAAAACGAAAGCAAATTTTACTTTTTCCAAGATCTTCCATCACAAGCTCGTGAGCAGTGTCTTCATTGATGTTATCTTCAGCAGCTCTGATTCGAAAAGACATGCGATGAGTTTCCAGAAACAACTGTCGAGGTTTTCGATGGTATCGTCTTTTTGAGAGAGTGAAGGGATATTACTTCTAGGTCCATCATCATCTTCGCTTTGATCACAAAAGTTATCCGTAGTAGCAAAGAACACTGAATCGTGTTAATGTTTGACCCTTGTTAAGATTTACTTAATATTTCAAATGTCTTAGTTGCTGTTTTTTTAGCTTCAACTCCATTGCTTTCTTTAGTCAGTTTTCGAATCTATGGCAGCTGATGATGTTTACTGGATCAAAGCAAATTGTTAACTGCATGGAAAATTCTGTAAGCACACGATAGTTTAGGAAAAACAAGTTGAAGTATCATTGTTATAAACGATGTCATATATTGCTTGGTAAATTCACTAAAGACTTTTAACAAATTATTTCAAATACTTTGTGGATGCATTGTATATTTCCTTTTCTTGGCATCGTAGTTGTTTTTATTTTCTTGTACGAAGTAAAGGAAATATTACAATCGCGAAACGTTTCGGGTATCATACAAGTATTTCAAAGGAAATATCAATCTTGACCATTCCCGAATCCATTTTGACTACTTTCTTTGCGTGACGTCCGTACGTACGGACAGAATAAAAACCTATTTTATTCCAAAACAGATTTGCAAATTGATTTACGTACGTACGTGAATGTGTATCTTGCATAACTCTAAAACGATTAGCCGTAGAACTTTGAAATTTTGTACATAGGACTGCTATAGCATCTAGTTGTGCACCTCTCTTTTTCTGTATTGCAATCGACAGTACCAAACGTAGCCAAAATGAGAGCACTGATGAGCCAAACATTATGACCATCCCTACATTTTTTAATGAACTCATTTGGATGACGTGGAGGGCATTTGATTAAATGGGAATGGTATTTAACTGCTGCTTTGGGTAAGGTAAGGAATCATTCTTGTAATTAATATTGAGAATGATGGGAAAAGCTGCTGAAAAGGCAGATTGTAATGACTCGAAGACTCGGAACGAGTATCTCCGAAACTGCACGATTGGTAGGTTGTTCACGATCTGCCGTCGTTAGTATTTATGCAAAGTGGATAAATGACGGTGAAATCAGCAGAAGCCGCCGAGGTGTTGGGCGTCCCCGCGTTACCAAATAAAAAAGGCGTTGAAGGATATCCCGCTTTATATAGCAAAATAGGCGAAAGAAAATGGCTCAGCTGAGAGCCCAATGCAGGTGAAAGTATTTTGGAGTACGCAGTTCAGCGGACACTGGTGGATATTGGATCGCGCAATAGACGTCCCACTCATGTGCCTTTGTTGACGAAGCGTCATTGCCAACTGCGCTTACAGTGGGCCCGGGAACATCGAAACATCGAGACTGAACCATGGATAAATGGGAAACAGTTGCCTGGTCAGATGAAACGCAATTTCTCATTTATCACGTCAATGGTCGTGTCGGGGTACGTTTGCTTCCAGGCGAACAGTTGCTCTCCCCTGTACATCATGTCATACACAAGCTGGTGGTGGCGGTATTATGTTTTGGGGGACGTTCTCATGGCGAATCTGGGGCCCTTAGTTGTGACAGCACAAGCCATGAAAGCTGCAGACTACCTGAATATAACTGGAGATAAGTTACATACTTACATAGCGTTTGTCTTCCCACCTGGAAATGGAATCTTAAAATAGGACAACGCCTTATATCATAAGACACGAGTTGTATTGGAGTGGTTCGAGGAGCATAAGGATGAATTCCAATTAATGCCCTGGTCACCTAACTCGCCAGGTCTAAACCCGATAGAGTACTTTTAGAATGTCACGGAGGGACAGCTCAGATCTAAGAACTTGTGGCATCCATGCCAAGGCGAGTTGCAGCTGTTTTGCAGGCTAAAGGTCGCGCAACGCGTTAATCAATTAGTGGTCGTAATGCTGTTATGAGTAAGTGCTCTGCAGTGCGTGTGTGAGGTGTGGAAAAAAAAACAGAGACAGGTCCGATAAATTGTTGTACTTACAGAGTCAGTTCTCCGTGACATTATCACCTTCAAAGTAGTGCACTTCAGCATTCACACATTTCTGCATTCGGTGCTGCCACTGCTGTTAACAGTTCTGGAACGAAGTTTTTGGAAGGCCTTTCTCTGCTTTTGCCTGAACGTCTTCAAGTGAGGCAAAATGGCTTCCCTTTAAGCAAGATTTAACTTTAGGGAATAAAAAAAAAAAAAAAAAAAAGTCGCATGGACCCAAATCAGATGAATAAGATGGATGCCCCATCACAGTAATGTATTTGCTGGTCAGAAACTGCTTGACAGATCGGTGTGAGCGGGTGCATTGTCCTGGTGCAACAACCATCCATCACTCCACAACTATGGCCTTTTTTCCTAATTTTTTTCACGAAGTCTTTTTAGTACTTCAAGTAGTAGTGTTGATTAACAGTCTGACCATTGGGAACCCACTCGATCATTACAATTCCATTAATGTCGAAGAAGACAATTACATTGCCTTGAATTTTGAATTTGACATGCGTGATTTGTCCCTCCCCCTGAAATCCGCTAATGTCATTCAGATGTCATTGTAATGTCATTGTACACGAGACAAAGTTTCATATCCATAAGCCTCGCTTAACATTTGAAATGTTTCCGTGGCTGATTTCTTAAGTTTCACAAGAAACTTGATGTTGATTTGCTGTTCGGGTTTTACATTAGACATTTTTTCCGGCAGAATGCAGTTGCACATGTTCACTCAGTGACGCAGTACTCCAAACTGGTGTGATCGGTAAGTCAAAACTGACTGTATGGATAGAGGAGGTGTGCGGGATGACGTCCCCAAAACAGTTGTTGCCAACTCCTTCTTTTTTCAAGCTACGCACTTAGTCTCGTTTTTTTTTTGGGGGGGGGTCACACCTCGTATATATATATATATATAATTAGAATTAAAAGGGAATACTCCTATTAAAGTTCTTATATTAAAAAAGCTAAGAAAGTAAAATTATTACAATTTGAAGTCTAAATAAATTCCAATTTACAAAGTCGTATTTTTTAAGTAATATTAAAAAATCCTTTTAAATTAAAAAAAAAAATTAAAATTTTTTCTACAAGTATTAAATAGTAAAAGTTAAATCGGCATGGAAAACCTGCTTTATTAGCAATGGCCAATAGCAATGGATATGCATAAAATTGTGACAAAAATTGTTAATGCTAATTAAAGCCATGCAAAGAAAATTACTTAAAAATGAATATTTCAAAAGGTAGGGAAACAGTACCGACTCTGCAGGAGGAATAAGCTTATATCACACTCCTTCCAACAGTTCAGACATCGTGTTTCGTCCTTGCTATACATATGCAAATCGAAAGTGGAAATAAAATAAAATGTAAATATTTAATTCCCCAAATTAAGCATACTCATATGCATATCAAGAATTCCCCTACACGATTTAAATTTATTTAAAATTATTTGGAATGAAAAACCTTATTTAAATGCAGAATGAAACGTAAGTATGGAATAAATCAGATGAGCAACACCTGTAAAAATGTGAGAATAAAACATTATAATGCAAATGTAAATAAAAGGAGTGTGTGCAATATATCAAAAATATTCAGTTAAATGAAATGTCAAATTTAAAAATGAATTAGGCCATAATAATTTAACAACCAAACACTTACTCTGTACATTGTTCTAGTAACTGCAATGAAACGTTGTAGTATTAGACTAGAAGAGAAACACGCTAATGTGACAATCAAAATCGTAAAAACAACCTTGTATTTAGCGTAGGTATAATGAAACACTCAATCGATTTCGAGGGCAGCTAAAGGTCCCTCCTCATCAGGAGAAAGAAATACCTAGAAAGAAGAAAATAAAGGAGGAGTCACAGAAACACGTGGTCCTTATCAGGTTATAACTAGATTTTTAATCAGAGTGGTTATAACTAGATTTTTAATCAGAGTTGCACTGGCCGCCTACTTTTACTGAGCCAGGCTATCTGATCGAGCATGAAAAATTAGCGAAGTTAAAATAGGGAGCGATCATGCTCGATCATGCTCGATCAGATAGCCTGGCTCAGTAAATGTAGGCGGCCAGTGCAACTCTGATTAAAAATCTAGTTATAACCACGTGCAGTGCTGATAAGGACCACGTGTTTCTGTGACTCCTTCTCCTTTATTTTCTTCTTTCTAGGTATTTCTTTCTCCTGATGAGGAGGGACCTTTAGCTGCCCTCGAAATCGATTGAGTGTTTCATTATACCTACGCTAAATACAAGGTTGTTTTTACGATTTTGATCGTTGTAGTATTCTTTATACGATGTATTATCCGGCCTTTTTTTTTCGCAATCGTTGATCGTAGTCAAATCCTTTCTGTTACAGACGTGTTTTAATTGACGAAAATATTTATGTTTTGGCAATGCCAAATTAAAAATAAAATTAATTTTTGACAAATAACAAAATTTAACTTTTCATACAGTCTCGTTGTTTGTATACTTATATATGGAAAAGTTTTATGCTCGTTATGACAAAATAAAATTATAAGAAGTTTGACTCCCTCACGATAAAAATTGACCAAGTAAAACTGATTTAATTCCAAACTCTGCAATTTTTTATGTCATTTTCAACTTGCTTGAGGGATCTGTTAATTAAGTTAGAATAATATGAGGAAATGAGTTTAAATGGAGTGCAGGAACGTAATTAAATTTCCTTACGCTTTATGTAATTTGCTCTCCTTTGCTCAAATACAGTTCACCTAAGCAGGTACAAGGTAATAATAGTAACGTTAACTTTCTGCTAATTATATAGCTTAAAGTTGTTCCCAAATATTTTTCTTTGGAAGATGTAATTATATTGTCAGTGTCCGCGTTCTTTCCATTGAATTTTATTTGCGTAGAACTTGTCTCTAGTGTCTGTTAGTCTACCGTGATATAGATCAAGTTTTAGCAGAACAAAGGTTTTCGCCGTATGAAAAATAAAACTCCAGAAGAGAAGAGGTGAACTGTCTTTGAAGCTGCGTGATGGAATTGCACAAATCATTTATTTGACTATCTTGTCCTCATCTACGAAAGCACATCATCAAATATCATTTTTGCCCTTCATGGTTGCATAACCTGTTATCAGATAACAAGAGCTAACTGGTTCATTCTTTAAAATTTCACCTTCACTTATTACTAATAAATGTAATTGCTATTGCGGTATTTCTGAAGCTTGTTCATTTAAAGGAAGCGTTGAAATAGTTTTCTAATTAGGAGATGTAGTTAAAAACAATTATGTTTGCAGATTAGGGCATTTGTATGATTAAGGCATCGAATGAATAATCACCCTAATAAACAAACAATGCATTTAATTGTTCAGCAAGCATAGGCAGCGCTATTTGCAATGAAGTAAACTTTTATATAAATTTGTTTACTTTATTTAATACATTAATTTGATAACAGTATTATTTAGTAGCAGTATCTGCATTATTTAATATTAAATAAAATCTGAAAACTTTCAGATTTTATATTACTCCCAAACGGGAGTTTTTTCATTTACAGACACATACACGTTTGAAGAGCATTTAGACTAATGCCACATTCTGCTAAAATATTTAAAAACGGCATATCTTTAGAATTTCCGATCGACAGTTTAGCGCACTTGAGATAAAAATGTTTTATTCCCTACAGTGTTGCCACTGCTCGCTTTGAAACTGTCGAGTCTTTTAATCAAAAATTCGTTTAAGTTTTACAAATATGAAATAGACAATAAAATAAATTCAAATTCCAAAGACCCATATTTGGGTGGAAGTCTACGTTATTCAAAATTTCATGGCTCTAGGTACCGTTGTTTTTTCGCAATACGAGAAAATGCATGCGTTTGTGCAGATTCTTCATTATCTAATTTGTAACAATTAATTTGCAACATTATTTAATTTGCAACAATTTGAAAAGTGATTCGACGTTTACAGTGAAAGGCCACAAAATGCTGTTTTGAGATTAATAGCCCTTTTGGGCTAACGCCTATTTGAGCTACTTAAGTTATTATATTTATTAACAGTATTATTAATAGTATTATTGTATTTATTAACAGTACTATTTATAGCATTATTGCATTTATTAACAGTATTATTAAGTAGTATTATCTGATAATAAAATATGCAATCATGAGAGGCAAAAATTGTATTTCAGGACACACTTTTGCTAAGAGGTTTTAAAATTAGGCAAAAAAGTGACCTTCATTTGGCGTAGATTTGGAATAAAACTTTATTCACCTCGAGGATGAGCAGACACAAATACCTCACCAAGGGGGGGGAACCTCTTTTAGATTATTTAAAAAGCGTATATATTTAAATCCCTTTTCGAGGTATTGATTACTTTTGGCAAATGTAATTTTTTTTTGCCAGGATAATCAGTAATGCCACTAGGGGAAAATATTTGTTGCAAGCTTCGTGCGCAAGCGAGGTAGTTAAATAAATACATAGCTGAATTTTGAACAATTGAGGGTTTTCTTTATTTAATTAGTGGACAGGTCTTCACGTAGCGCTCATTTATGGTGACATATAATATCATAGCAAATATGTTTTCCATTGATTGGTTTTGCCATTTTCAGCAGCTTGTGTTAAATGTTAGGATTATGTTGTTTATCTGGGGGCTAGCTACTAAACTAGCCCCCAGATATATATCTGGCTTATTTTAATTTCTTAAAACTATTTGAGGGATTAAGTTGAAAACGGTGACCATTTTGAAACTTTAACTTCAAATCGCATTCTAATTCACTCTTCCAATACTCTTAGATTTTAGACTGCAATCTAAACTTTTTAGAATGTAGTTTTTTCTCTTTCTAAAATGATATCCTCGTTTTTGTGAACGATTGTCATGTCGTTTATTCATTCATTTCGAATCAAATGAGTCATGAGGCGACGGAGTATGAGATACATTAGATACAGACTAGCGAGACGATGGTAGGGGGGAGGGCATGGAGTTACTAAAGAATTCAGTAATCATTCGACTTGAACGACTTGAGTCATATAATATCTCTAGTTGTTCATCTAAGAGTGAAGTGGAGTGCAGACATTTTAAAATTTCTTTGTGATTTTAACCCAAAAATTTCAATACGAATCTTGTCTTTTTATAACTATCTAAAGCTGAATATTTCCTTATGGCATTCTTTTGCGGATCACATGGTTTATTTTGCAGTTAATGGAATAAATAAATCCATGTAATGTTTCAGAGTATAACTATATACTAATCTAGCTGTTTGTGAATGTGTATTTAAAAATGTGTTGTTCTGAAAAAGTAGTACGAGGCTTTTGAACTGTAGAAATAATTTTATTTTATGTTTTATGAGTTTTTGGGGTGGTGTATATTCTGAGCTGCGTTAAATAACATTTTATATATCGTCCACAAATATGCACTTTTAAACAGATAATTAACTAGAGACACCGTTAATGTTTTCAAAACTAGTAACAGACCTTCCGAATTTTTTTAAAACTTTTCTTTGCCTTTATAGATTCAAGGATTGCAGGATTAGAACAAGATTAAGATAAAAATATAACCTAATAATTTCAAAAATAATACATATAAATATAAAACTACGTAAAAGGAATATAGCGGCCGAGCGGTAAAATCCCTTAACTCTAGTAGTTCCGACCACGGTTCAATTCCAGACGAACGGACTGGCAGCATGTGCGTTTTCGTGTATACGAACCAGTTTTCGTTTGTGTAACGTGTATACGAACCAGTTTTCCTTAAATCCCCACAAAGGCATCACCTTCCCTTAAGCAGATACCCTAGTGTGTTCTGCCGTAATTTTAATAAACCAAACCATCATAAAATGACTATTCTAAGTTTTTTTATGCAAGCATTTTCCATCAATAACATTATTTTGTATGCATTTCTAGTAAAATTTCAGATTCACTTTTAATTTAATTTTTTCTTTAAAATATAGAGGAACGTATAGCATAAGCAGCTTAAGGTAAAACTGTAATAGGCGCTTATTTTATAAACCAGGGATTTCTAAACCTTTTTGACAGTCGATCCTTTCAAAATGTGACAGTCGGTAGTCCACCCTGTTTGTCGATAGACTTTTCATTCAGCCCTTCTGCTTGAATTATATATATATAATTTATTATTATAAAAGTTTTTTTATGTGTCATGGCTATAAGGAACATAAATTTAATTGTTATAAAATGAATAAAATGTAGTGTTACGAATTTGGTATTTAAAAAGCTAATGTTAGTTCAATTATAAATTAAGTGGTTTTATTTCTCGCGCAGTGCAGCGCGTGACGAATATTAAAAGAAAGCCAAGCAGGAAAATTGAAAATACAAGAGCGCGTGCATTAAATAAATAAATATCTCTTTTTGATTTCGAGAAAGTACTGGAAAATTCTAGCGCGTGATTTTAAAATCTTATAAAAGGAGGAAAACATCTCAGTTTGCAGTAGTCGCTTAGTTTGTTGTTGTTTAGAAAACTGCTCTTGTTGATTGTAGCGAATTAGCGTTCTTTAGCTGTTTTGAATTACGTTCTATTGGACATTTGAGTAGTTAAAAGATAACTGACATTTGAGTAGTTAAAAGATAACTACTGAGAAATATTGTAATACTGCATGATAATTTGAGAAAATTTAAGCATTTTTGTTGTGATAATAATAAATTTTTGTTCATTTTTCATCGGACATGTGCATTCATTTCGTAACGAACCCGTACGCACGCAACAATTTTTGGTGTCAGGAGTGGGGTTTGAATGCCAATAACAAGAGGGATGAAAGAACAATTGAGACAGCTCATTACTGCTTTTGCTGCGTTCCAAGAAAAGATGGAAGCTGGCCAAACATCATTTAAAGAAGAAATTAAAGAGGAAATGAAATTGGGCCAGGAATCCGTTAAGGAAGAGATGAAATCCCTTAAAGATGAGATGAAAGCAGGTCAGGACGAAATGAAAAGAGAAATTACCTGCGTAATAGAAAATAAATTTGAGGCTATGGAAGGCAGAATAGACTCGGTCGAAATTAAAGTTGTACAAATTGAAGAAAACGTTTCTTCTGTGAAAGAGCAAATAGAAGACAGAGTTTCGGCCGTGGAACAACAAATAGGTTACAGAGTTGATTCAGTCAAAGAAGAAATAGAAGGAAGAGTTTGTTCCGTTAAACAACAAATCGAACAACAAATTGATGAGAGAGTTTCTGCAGTTTCCAAAGAAATGGATACTTTAAAGAAATTCATAGCGTCGGCAGGGAGCAGGAGTGATGATTTTAAATTCTTACCGATGCCTGCTCGTCCACCTCTGAAGCTATCCACATATGATGGGAAGACATCCTGGCAAGTGTATAAGACCCAATTTTTTATAGTTGCGGATGCGAATGGATGGGATTCCCAAGCTAAGGCCTGTCATCTCGCCGCTTCTTTAAGAGCCGACGCAGCGGATATCCTTCAGACTCTTCCCGAAAACAAAAGGTTAGATTTCGAAGCTCTGTCCGGCGCCTTGAAGCTCCGCTTTGGGGAGAAGTGTCTAAAAGACTACAGCAGATTCCAATTAAAATCTCGTCAACAGAAGCCTACCGAAACACTTCAGGAGCTCGCCACGGATGTTGAAAGGCTGTCACATCACGCCTTTTCGGAGTGCTCGACAGAAACAAAGGAAATCCTGTCCCTGCAATATTTCATCGATGGCATCCGGGAAACTGAAATACAGAAAGCTATACGAATGGCGGATGTGAAGGATATAAAAAGTGCTCTGTTGTTAGCCATGAAATTCGAGGCAGCCCAGCAAGCAACTCATACAGACCGCTACCCAGTCAGAGCTATGCGAGTCCACGAGCCAGTGGATCAACTGATGGCTCGTTTAGATGATTTATCTAGACAAGTCGACGCTTTGATACGGAGTAGCAGTGAGAACAAAGTGGCTTGAAGGTGTTGGAGATGTGGTTCTGAAGGTCACCTACGACGGCATTGCAGAACACCCCAGGGCACGAATAATAAAACGGATGAGTTGACAAGACCAGTGAATGCCTTGAGACGGAATAGTGGAGAAAAGAAACCGACCCTAAAGTGCTGGAACTGCGGTGTTGAAGGCCACATACGAAGGAACTGCAGAACACCCCAGAGCAGGGCAAATAAGGCATACGATTCAAACAGACAATTAAATGCCATGGGAAGGAAAAGGATTGACAAGAAACCAAAGTGCTGGAACTGTGGAGCTGAAGGCCACGTACGAAAGAATTGCAGAACACCCCAGGGTATGAACATTGAGACCATTTCTCAGCAACGACGCAGGAAACAAATAAATGACCATATCAAGGAACGGAGGTTGCCAGATAATGAAAAACCTTGTTTTAAAGCATTCAAGATTTCTACGGTGAGTGGCAACAGTAACGGACTGTCCATCAATGGGCATATCGATGGAGTTCCTTGGAATATGATCATTGGCACAGGAGCTAATGTTACCATCATTAGGAAAGATTTAGCTGAACAGTTTAAAGGTAAACTTATTTGGACGCCATCCTGCGTTACCCTTCAGACTGCGTCTGGTGACAAGATCGAGATAGCTGGGAAGTTAAACGTGAACATCACGTTTGGAAGTGCCGCCTACAATCACACGGCATATGTGGTGGATATTACAGATCCATGCATACTCGGATTGGACTTTTTAAGGAAACACAATTTTTCCTTAGATTTCAAAAAGAATAAGCTGTTCTCAGCATCTGAAGCCATGACGATCCATCTTCAAAAGGAATCATCGCCTGGAAACGCCGACGTCTCATGTCATTCAGAAAGTCAGAAAGTTGCCGAAATCCTCCTAGGGTCGGAGAGAAACACCAGACTACCGGGTATTCACCATCACAGATGCTCTCCGGTCGAGACCTTCGTCTGCCTTGTGACCACCTGTTTGATCGCCATACGGATGCGCCTTCATCGCCTGAGGAACACATCCAAGATGTCCAGGCCCGTTTTGAAGTGATGCACCGTTCCGCACGAAAGCGAGTGAACTTGGCGACTGAGAAAGTGAAGACCAAATACAACGCGAGAGCTACTGGACATAGATTCAACAAAGGAGACAAGGTGTGGTTGTGGAACCCGATTCGACGAAAAGGAGTCAGGCCTGAATTACAGTCACCTTCGGATGGTCCATATACAGTGCTGAACACGAATGACGTCGTGGTTCGGATTCGTAAGTCTTCGAACTCTAAACCTAAAGTCTAAACCTGATATTACGACAGGTTAGCTCATTACTATGGCCATAGTACGTAATGTAAATAATTGTAAATAGTATAAGACCATGGTCCTTTTTGTTTTTTAAATGTGTATTTGATTTGATTTGTATTTAGTATCTGATTGGCATTTAGTATTTGATTTGTATTTGATTTGTATTTGATTTGTATTTGATTTGTATTTGATTAGTATTTGATTTGTATTTGATAGCATTTGATTTGTTTTATTTATTGCATTTATTGTTCATGTTTTTCATTATTGTAATGTAATGCTTATTAATGCATGTATGCCACAGTTGTAAGTTTAGCTTCCTGTCCAGGGATTGTACTGCCCGGGACGTGCAGTCCTTGCGAAGGGGGCAGTGTTACGAATTTGGTATTTAAAAAGCTAATGTTAGTTCAATTATAAATTAAGTGGTTTTATTTCTCGCGCAGTGCAGCGCGTGACGAATATTAAAAGAAAGCCAAGCAGGAAAATTGAAAATACAAGAGTGCGTGCATTAAATAAATAAATATCTCTTTTTGATTTCGAGAAAGTACTGGAAAATTCTAGCGCGTGATTTTAAAATCTTATAAAAGGAGGAAAACATCTCAGTTTGTAGTAGTTGCTTAGTTTGTTGTTGTTTAGAAAACTGCTCTTGTTGATTGTAGCGAATTCGCGGATTAGCGTTCTTTAGCTGTTTTGAATTACGTTCTATTGGACATTTGAGTAGTTAAAAGATAACTACTGTGAAATATTGTAATACTGCATGATAATTTGAGAAAATTTAAGCCTTTTTGTTGTGATAATAATAAATTTTTGTTCATTTTTCATCGGACTTGTGCATTCATTTCGTAACGAACCCGTACGCACGCAACAGTATAATGATTTTAATGAGTCCAGTTAGTATCGTTTCACAAAAATACTTAATATTTCTGTTACATTAATAATAGTTAGACATCTAGTGATTTAAATGCATTTTTATTTAAAGCAGCCCAGTTAAGAGGCAGAAAAAAATATAAAAAATTGCGCTTACTGCTTTTAAATTTCTTGGTTCTTTAATCAATAGGCCCACCAGCGGCCGAGCGGTAACGTCGCTGAACACTGGTTGTTCGGCCCGAGGTTCGAATCCCGCGAGCGGGCTGGCTGCATGGGTGTTTTCGGGTTTTCCCCATGTGTAACGTGTATACGAGCCAGTTTCCCTTAAAAAGTCCCCCACGAAGGCATCCCTCCCTTAAGGCAGATAGCCCTCGAGTGCTTTGCTGTAATCTAATAAATCAAACCATCTTTAATCAATAACAGACAGATTAAATCTGAACACTAAATATATTACTCGTGACTGACTGGCAACAGTATGCCGCACTGGAGATTAAAATGCTTTATTTAAAATAATGTTGCTTCTCACTTTCATATCGCTGAATTTGTGAATGAAAAATTCATTAAATCGATACAAAATATGAAATAAATCAAAAATAAATTCGGGATTTTGAGGTGCGCAAGTTCGGGTGGAGGACTAGTGTTTTCAAAATGCGTCGGACGGATGAACGAAAGAAACGTATTTTTTATACACATTTTATACGTATGCAATTTTTAGCAATTTTTATACGTACGCACGTACGTCCATACATATGCTTCGTTATTTAATACTGTTGAAACTAAATAACGTTTGCATAATCCGAGTTCAGAAAACAAAACATTTATTTTACGTATTTTAAAGAAATAACGTTCTGAAACAACATGTTTCATCTACACAATCCATCGACGCTCTCACCAGAGCATTACGCCATCCAACTTGGCACACATCCAAAAGTACAAATCGAATAATTACGGAAGCGTTGTTGTCACACAAGAAAAGACATATAGTTACAAACTTCACACAATAATAAAACAAAACACACTTTTGAAAAGTAGACAATAATAATAAAAATAGTAATAATAAAATTCTTAACAATATTTTCTCGATTATGCAACATCCTCCCCCCTTTTTGAGTCAGTGGCAAACGACTCAAAAACATATGTTATCCTATTAAAAAGGTCTAGTACATTAGGCTTCTTAACAAGCCGTCCTGACGACGTAAATTTCTGTTTTGTATGCTCTATGTCAGTCTGATCGTTTTTCTTATCGTCGTTAACGTTAGGCTCTTCAACTAAATAATTTTCATCTATTTGTATCATTAGTGGATAAATACGCTGAACGGGCCTTATGAAAATCCCATTGTCAGTTTTTTGTTTAACTGTTCGAACTTTGCTGTCCCGACCAGGAATTTTCTCTATAATTTTACCCAAAGGCCAATACAAGCGTTTTTTGAAATCATCGCCTATTAAGACTATCTCCCCAATTTTAAGCAACCGGGTTATTTTATTTTGTGGTTGTTTCATTATTAATTGCCCCAAATATTCTTTTCGGAAACGGTTCCTTAAATCTTTAAGAAGTTTTGTGCGGTATTTAATTCTTCTCAAAAAATGCTGTTAAATTCGCAAAATTCGAGTCAATTTTATCTATATCTGCTACATTCGAAGTACAATTTTCAATTAAAAACATTGACTGAGTTAAAGGGATAGCATCTTCAGAGTTCTCCGAAATATATGTTAAAGGTCGAGAATTAATTACCGACTCACAATCGCAAATTAAGGTTTCCAGTTCTTCATAAGATAAAAACCGATTTCCCCAAAGAACGTCTTAAAAGTTCTTTAACCATGCGAACTAGCCGTTCCCACCAACCTCCCCACCAGGAGGCTGTTGGTGGATTGAATTTCCATACTATTCTCTTTATTTTTGCCTCATTCTCTATTATGTCCCAGTTAATGTGTATAGACAATGTGTATAGACATAGAGTTAATGTGTATAGACATAGAGACATTTCGTTATACGTTCCTCGGAAGTTAGTCCCATTGTCAGAATAAATGGTTCGTGGTCTGCCACGTCTGGCTATGAATCGTCTTAAAGCCTGTAAGGATCTTAAGTTTTACTAACGGTTATTTTATTTTAAATCTTTACTATCACTTCTTATTTTCTACTTCCGGCCAGAATTATAAGCGTGAAAGAGTTTATGCAAAATTGTCTGGCGAACGCCAAGTATTTAAGTGTGGCCTTTTTGCCAAGCAGAAGAGAGGAAGCCGTGAGTTCGAAGCAGGCCGCTTACCTTAGAAGTTACGCAGTTGCTACTTTGCCTTCCAGGCCAGAGGTTTTAATCCTCTTGATAAATTAAACGTATTGTAGTGTTCACAGTCTCTGTGCTACATACGCTTTCTGTTATTATAAGGCCAATCTTATTCTAAAGTTAAATTAGAGTTTAGTTTTATTTTGATATCTTTTAAGTTAGACCCCGAGTGGAGGGTCATTGTATTCCGAAGTACGGAAGTCATTGTATATAAAGAAAAAAAAAAGGGTTTTGTATACCCTTCGTCTGTATCCTGTCTACTTACTACAATTAGTGAACATAGCTTTAGTAAGCTCTCTGTTCTAGTCAGGTCATTGTATGTTTCCGAAGAAGGTTAGAAGAAACATTGAACCTGATAAGCCAAAAGAAAAGATTCTGTTGATAACGAAGTCACCAGTTCTAGATGGATTGCCCTGTACACAGCGCATGTGAAGAGTGCCATCCAAACCTTCTTACCGTCTTTCAAAAACAATGGGCCAGCTAAATCTACTCCGAAAATTTCAAAAGCCCTATAATCTCCTACGCGATCTTCAGGAAGAGGAGTCACTTCGCAAGACATCGGTTTCGCTTTATATCGTTGACATATTACACACCCTTTTAACACATTACGCACAGTTGTACGTTGTTTTAGTATCCAGAATCTTTCTCTTAAAATAGATTGAAGCATTTGAGTTCCAGCATGACAATGTTTCTTATGAACTGACTCAATTAACAATGTAGTAAAGATACATTTACTCGGTAACAAAATTGGTGTTAAAAATTCAGAATTGTCTTTGCGTTCCAATATTCTAGTTTTAACTCTTATAATTTTTTCATTATCAATGAATACATCAAGTGGATTAAGAGCTCCAATGTCAGGGAAATTTGAGCTTTGAACCAACCGAATCAAAACCTTTTCGGAATTTATGATTTCAGCAACAGTTAGTTTAGATTCCTTACACAAATTTGAATTCTTCCTACAGTTAGAAATAAAACGTAACACCCAACCGGTTACACGAATCATTTTCTCATAATCAGAAACTCTTTCTGCATACCAAGGAGTGGTATCCTCTGAAAAGTTAACATTAATAAGTTTTACCTTCCTTTTTTCCAAGTCAGCTTCGTTCGGCTGACAAACAATATTGGTAGGCCAAAATGCAGGGCTTTCTCTTAGCCAGAGAGGTCCCTTAAACCACTCAGAGTTAATCATTTGTTTAGCAGAGCAACCCCGAGATAACACATCTGCTGGGTTCATATTACCAGGCACATGCCTCCATGATTCAGGTTTTGTCAACTTAGCAATTTCTTTAACACGATTGCTTACAAAGTTCGACCAATTACCAGGATTTCTGATCCATCATAATGCGACTGTGGAATCACACCATAAAGTTACATTTGTATCAAAATTATTAAGAGCTTTACAAACAGAATATAATAATCGGGATCCAATGCAACAGGACATTAATTCCAAACTAGGAATCGTCAAATTCTTAATAGAAGCTACTCTAGATTTTGCTCTTAAAAGAGTAATTTTTACACTACACGAATCAACACTTCTCGCGAAAATACATCCTGCATAAGCATATTTGCAGGCATTGACAAATACATGCAATTCAACTGTTGCAAAGGTTCCAATGAATCGGGGTATTGCCACATTTTTCAACAAAAGTATATCAGATAACCACACAAAAAATTTACTTACAAAATCATGAGGCAATACCTCGTCCCAAGAAAATTTCAACTTCCATGTTTCTTGTAACAAAAGTTTTGGAAGCAAAGTTATTGGTGCAAGTATTCCAATGGGATCAAAAATTGATTGTACAATAGACAGAATCAGTCTCTTAGTTACCTTAGTATCACAAGTTATCATATTTACATTTATATTACACCTTAAAGTATCACTGTCTAAATTCCACAATATTCCTAAAAGAGGTGTGTCCCCAGAATGTTTTGTAGTATATTTGGAAGCAACATTGCTCTCCCATCCCCTTAAATTAAATCTGCCTCTCGACATAAGACTTTTGGCCTTTTGAATTAAATCCTCTTGTTCCTCAATATTGTAAACACCCGTAATACAATTATCTACATAGAACGAATTTTTTAATTTGTCAGCCACATCTAAAAAGTCAGATGGACAATTATTCAAGAGATATTTAATAGACGCACCTAGTAGATAAGGGCTGCAGGAAACCCCAAAAACTACTCTGCAGTGCCTATACACTATTTCTCCCTCATCACTTGGATAGAAAAATCGCAAGTAATCTCTATCCTTCGGAGAAATTCCTAACTGCAAGAATGCTTTCTCTATGTCTGCACTCAGACCAATAGAAAAAAATCTCATTCTGTCTAAAATATCAGGGACTAATTCTATTAAATTAGGTCCTTTCAATAAACACTGATTCAAAGATGGTTTTCCCTTTTCACAAGATGAAGCATCAAAAACGGGTCTTACTTTAGTGCTTTCACTATTCATCTTAATAACCGGTCTGTGTGGTAAAAAGTGGCATTTATTGTTTAATTCCTTTTCCGGAACCTTTTCTATAATATTTAAATTTTCCCACTCTCTAAACACTTCTTGATATTCCTTCAAAGAATTATTTTCTTTTGCCCTCTTAATAATTTTTTGATGACGTGTCAAAGCAATGCTTTTATTATCTGATAAATTGGTAGATTCGCATTTCCAGGGTAATTCTAATTCATATCTACCATCGGGCCGAATAGAAAATTTATTCTGAAAATCAATCTCGTAGTCACAATGAAGATTTTTCGTTTTTCTATTTTCCGTAGGGAAATACCTAAAACTTCAAGCTTCCATAAAGATTTCAAAGAAGCATTATTTACATGTAAGGAAAGACTATCAGGACTTGTGTTCCTCTTTACTTGCTTTGGAAACATGAACTGTCCTGCCTCGGAACAGGGAGCTTACTAAAGCTATGTTCAATAAATTGTGAAGTAGACAATACACACAGGAAGGGTATACAAAACCCTTTATTTTTTCTATCGTTACAGCGATTTCCGGACTTCGGAATACAGAGACCAAGCACTTGTGGTCTGAACGTAAGAATATAAAAAATACTAACTAAAAACTCTAACTAAAACTAACTTTGGATTAATATACAAGTGCCTAACTTCAAGATTGGCCGTTATTTAACAAAATTCGTATGTAGTACAGAGAGCTGTTAAAACTACGATACGTTTGAACTTATCAATAGGACTAAACCTCTGGCATTGAAGGCAATCAGCAACCGAGGAAAACTACTATGGCAAGCGGCCTGCTTCTAATAACTCCTTCCTCTCTCTTGCTTGGCAAAAAGCCACAACTTAAGTACTTGGCGTTAGCAAGACAAATTTGCATAAATAAGTTAAAGCTTTTAATTCTAGCCGGAAGTAGAAAATAAGAAGTGATAGTAAAGATTTAAAATAAAATAAACGTTAGTAAAACATAGGATCCTTACATACTTCCCGCCAGAGTTAATTAGTTTGAAAATGAGGTCTAAAACGACCTTGTTGAAAACTTTTAGCTCTAGAACTTAACGCGAGGCCAATCTTTTACAAACATTTCTCACTAGAAACTAGAAATTTAAAAAAGTCGTTTTTACATTATCAACTCCATGGACAAGATTTTTCATCTGTACTGCATCTATAAACAGGAGTTTCTTAGTTGAAATCTGGTTCCTTCCAGAGATCTGGAAGGAAAACTAGTTTAATGAAATGTTACACAATTAAATGGCAAGTAACATGAATACTTATATTTCTCTTTTAACATTCTTATTTCATTCATGACGTTATTTAATTATCTCCCCGTGCTCTCTGACATGTGTTGTAAAGGAAAACACCAAACACGAGCGTGTCTATGGACAAGTGTTCAACTCTACCGCCTGCAATCAAAACAATAACGTGTTAAAATTCAACATAACAAGACCTCATAACACACCTTATATTCATCTCTAAACCCTGAGGTACTATTCTGAAAAGTGGCTAACTCTGAAGTGTAGCGTCAGAGAGCCTAACTACATTCATTCAACCTTTAACACATATTCACAATAATTTGCTCTTTTTACAGTCACCCCACCAGCGGCCGAGCGGTAAAGTCGCTGAACAGTGGTAGTTCGGTCCGAGGTTCGAATCCCGCGAACGGGCTAGCTGCATGAGCGTTTTCGTGGTTTTCCCCATGTGTAACGTGTATACGAGCCAGTTTCCCTTAGAAAGTCCTCCACGAAGGCATCCCTCCTCTTAGGCAGATAGCCCTCGAGGCTTTGCCATAATCACACACACAAACTTTTTACAGTCACACCAATAAGTTAAAATTTTTGGCATTACTCTAATATTTTCACTTTTAACATATCACAGTATTTCTTAACTTTTAATATAACAGTTCACATTGTATATAAGGACATATTAACGGCACGTTAATTTTACGCATTTTAAAACATACATTAGTAGTACATTGTTAACTTCTATTCTTTTCCAAGCAAGTGCCAATTCTTCTACATTGAAATACTACATTTCAAAAGTCTTTCAGACTAAAACTTCTTTCTTGCCAGAATCTTTTAACCCCTTCGAGCAGGGTAGCGAAAACGCGCGCTTATCGCTGAGGCCGGCAGTGTCTTACGCGAGCGTCTCTCCAGGGCCGGGGGCTTTTTTGCTACTAAACCTAAGTCCATGAAATTTCGGAAGTATCAACGCATTGTTTAATAATGCTCTATAGAGTATTTAAACGGCTTATGTTTTATAGATATTTTTATATATATACTTTAATTACCTTATTTCTTGTTTAAATGCATATTTTACACATTTTATTTTAATTACTCATCATTTTATGAATTTTAACATTATACATCTGAAAACTAAATATATTACTTAAAATTCTCTTTTCGTATGAAAAATTTGAAAACATGGATCTACACACAGTCCTACGTTACATTCCTTGCACTCGTAATAACTCATTTGCCGTTTTGGAGGATTTTTCCGGGAATGTGAACAAACGAAGCATCGTCGTCTCATTTTCTTATCAGTCTCTTCTGAACAAAGTTTTGGAAAATGTCTTTCAGTTAATCTTTCAGAATCAATATCAGAATATCAGAATTTCAGAATCAATATCTGAAATATTTTGCATCATTTCTGCTATTTCATGCTCTGTTAAACATTTTCGACGCTTCGACATTGCAACGGTAAAAACGAAGAATTCACGTCTAACAAGATCTAATTATTTTCTAAAAACTGAACTGCAAACCGAAATACCCAACGCTTTAAATAGCAAATAAAACTTCTCTACTTACAGTAAACAACTACCACGTGCGAATTAAATGCGATTTAAAGAGACGTCATAAATCACGCCATTCGGAAACATTTATTTCCCCGTTTGTTTATATAATCAAAAACACGTGTATGTGAGTCATGCTTCTCTCATTTCGAGTAGAAGGTCTAATTTACATGTATCTGAAACCATATGGACATACAGTGCCATCTTGTGGCAGAAATTATAGTTTGAAAAACGTTCCAAAGTACTGGCACAAATACGTGACAGTCGGTCGAGAATGGAACAATCCTCTGGCACGCCTGCGTGTCGGCCGGTAGGTAAGTGCGTTCGTTCCTGGTACGTATACGTGACAGTCGGCGCGATGGGGTTAAGTAAAATTTTATACAATAATTTTTACAATTTTCTTAAGGTACCTTTCTCAAAGATTATCAATGCTTTTACAATATTCAAGTATTTACACATTCCTATTATACGTTAATTTTAGTTTTACTCGCGAGTAATTGAAAAACAATATCAAAATAGGTAACAACTCATTTCTCGCCCTTTTGGCGATAAAGGTAGGCCTCACATGAGGTAAAACTTCTTGAATTCTGCCACTTGCAGTAAGAATGAAAAATTAACTTAAGGTTTCAAAGTAACATAAAGCTTTACTTATCTTTGTGATATTCAAACATCCTTTTTTCTGCCCAGGCTTGGAAAGTGGCGAAGACTACAGTCTGGTTGATCTTCCGTCTTGTACGGGTTCGCCCTTCTGTTCCTTCCTCCATGAGCTTTCTTTTCCTTCCAGTTCGGTCAGCCTTGAAGACCTTCTTTTTAGACTCTGCCTGTGGTCTCGGCCGTTTGATGGCTGCTGGTCTTGGCGGAACCGGGACAACTGTCTCTCGTTCTTGCCTGGATCTCGTTGCTGGCTGTTCAAATTTTTCTTGCTTCTTTGCATCTGCAGCTGGTCTTCCTTCATCAATTCGTCGACATTTGCTGCGTACACTCCTATCCGATGGGTAGAACTTCCGTTTTGGAGCCGTGTTATAGTTGCTGTCATTTCTCCTGCCTCTCTTTACATTAATCGTACTTCTCCCTTCTTCATTCTGGGGGTGGTCATGCCCTCTCTTTTCTGGTCGGTGGAACGGCTTCTTTTTCTTGTTACTTTCAGTTTTCCAACGGGGGAACTTTCGTTTCAATTGCTCCTGTCTAATAATGGCTTGCCCTTGTGATTGTCGTTGTTCCACCTCTGGAGCTTGTGCCTGCCGTGCCGGATCCTGCAAAAGTTCTTGAAATATTGCCATTTTATTACGATTATAAAAATGGTTTTATCTGGTCAACGTTTGCGGTGCAGGTTTCACCATTCCTGGCTTTTAACAACACTACAGCCTGAGTTATTTTTTCTATGACATATGGTCCTTCAAATCGTGGATAAAATTTGGCGGTTTTATCTTCTGGTGCTGAAGAAAGTGAATGCTTAATTTTTAACACTTCATCCCCTTCTTTATAAGTTACTCCCCGTCGTTTCATATCGTAATAGAGCTTCTGTTTTCTTTGTGCTACTTCAGTGTTCTTTTTTGCTTCTTTAATTAATTTTTCTATATCGCCCATTTTAAATTCTGGGGCTCTTTGTTGAACATAAAATAATTTATCTAACGGCGTTATAATCTTTCTGCTTAAAAATAACTCAGCAGGAGTTTTGCCCTTCGTATCATGTTTTGCGGTCCTAAGGGCGAAAGCTAATTCATTGACATAGTTATCCCAGCTTTTATGAAAATTTTTAACATAACTACGGATAATTTTCACTATATTTCTATTCACCCGTTCCGCTATATTTGATTGCGGCCGATACGAGACCATTTTTAAATGACGTATGCCCAGTTTTTGGCACATGTCTTCAAATATATTACTTACAAATTGAGGACCATTATCCGATATAACTTTTAGGGGCGCCCCGTATTTTAAAATATATTTATTTAAAATAGTTTCAGTACCTAATTTCGCGGAGACTCGTTTTAAGGGAACAATTTCAGTCCACTTACTAAAATGATCAACCATAACAAGGAGATACCGACTTTCATTTAACTGACTTTTTGGGAAAGGGCCCAATAAATCGATGCCAATTATTTCATTTGGAAATTCCGATTTAATGCTATTTAGAAACCCGGCGGGCGGAAATAGTTATAATTAACTGCTTGACATGTTGGGCAGGACTGGACATACGCCCTTGTTAACTTTTGCAGCTCAGGAAAATAAACTGCTTCGCGCACGCGTTGGATGGTTTTTCGAATACCAGCATGAGAAGCTAAAGCGGAGTCGTGTAACTCCTGCAGTATATTTAATCTAAGACTAGCTGGGATAACAGGTCGAAATTCGTTGTTGGAATTCGTAGTTATTGTATAAAATAATAGACCATCTATTAGTTCGTAATGGGCCGCCCTATTTCTTATCGCCACAATATCTTGGTGGCTAAAATTTTCAGGATTTTTAAATAATCATAAATATTTTTAAATTCCGGATCCTTACCCAGTTCGGTTATTACAGTTTCTCGGGAATTTATTGTACATGCTGTGAGCATTGCCACCTTTACGGTATTACCTTGTTCATCTATTTTAATTCTTGATAGGGCATCTGCTACGATATTTTCCTTTCCGGGGGTATGCTTGATTACCAGATTATATTCTTGTAGCTTGAGTGCCCATCTTATTAACCTTGGGGATAAATTTTTCCCTGAGTACAATCTAGTTACCGCCGCATGATCAGAGTACACTGTTATTGGCGCCTTTCTAAAATAGACTCGGAACTTTTGTACTGCTAACAGAACTGCAAGTGCCTCTCTCTCGGTCGCGGAATAGTTTCTTTGTGTTTGATTTAAAGTTCGGCTAAAAAATGCCACGGGCTGC
The DNA here is from genome assembly GCF_044657685.1 of Stegodyphus dumicola. Lineage (NCBI taxonomy): Eukaryota > Metazoa > Arthropoda > Arachnida > Araneae > Eresidae > Stegodyphus > Stegodyphus dumicola. The sequence continues at coordinate 111,503,211 of NC_140768.1, forward strand.
TGATTTTGCGAAAGTACCGCTCCTACCGCATAATCCGAAGCATCCGCTGAAATTTCTGAATTCTCATCCTTTTCAGGAAATTTCAACACAGGGGCTTGCGTTAATGCTTGTTTTAATTTTTCGAAAGCACTATTGGTTTCGGCCGTCCACGAGAATCTTGCCTTTTTCCTTTTTAATTTTAGCAACGGTTCAGCAATAGCTGCAAAATCTTTTATAAAGGACCTAAAATATGAGCAAAGCCCTAGAAAAGAAGAGAGCTTCTTCGCCGTATTTTGCGGCGGATACTTTTGCACAGCGATTATCTTTGATTCGTCCGTCTCGATTCCTTTCTGAGATATTTTGTAACCTAAGTATTTTAATTCAGGGGCTGCAAATTTGCACTTTTTGACATTAACTTTTAGACCGGCCTCATTTAATAATGAAAACACCTGTTTTAAATCCTGTACATGTTGGTCCAGATTATCACTAGTAATAATGATATCGTCTAAATAGATAAATGTGGTCTTTCCTTGAACAGGCCTTAGCACAATGTCCATACATCGCTGAAATGTTGCCGGTGCCCCTAAAAGGCCAAACGGCATACGCAAGAATGCATAAGTGCCAGACTTGGTTATAAAAGCAGTCTTAGGCATATCTTCCGGTTTAACCCCTATTTGAAAATAACCAGTCGTTAAGTCTAACGTAGTCATATATTTGGTAGAAGTTATGTTCCTTAGAATTTCTTCAATAATAGGTAACGGATATACCGGATATTTAGTCATAGAGTTTAATTTACGATAGTCAATTGCAAAACGCCACCTTTTCGGATGTGTTACCGGATAGTCATTATTTTTCTTACATAACACAACCGGGTTAGCATAACTACTTGAGATGGGCGGTATGATCGTTTTACGTAACATATCTTGAATGTGCCACTCTATAATTTTTTCTTTATTCTTATCATACCGATATGTTTTGTGGCGGACTGGCAGTGAATCTCCGGTGTCGATACTATGGTTAGTAACTTGAGTAAATCCGGGAATATCACTAAATAACGAAGCAAATTCACTTACTACTTGTCGAATTTTTTGTTGCTCTCCCTTAGGCAGGTGGTCGAGGTTTAACGTCGATGGTTCTCTTTTTTCTTGTCGAACTGGTTTCATCCTCAGCTTAAGGAACGCTTCGTTAAAATCCAGCGTTGCTTCTGCCTCTGAAAGAAAATCTATCCCTAAAATGACATGTGCTTGTAAATTTTTTACGATAAAAAACATGATCTTTACTTGCTCGTCCTTTATACGAATATATAATGGTATTTTACCTATGCATTTGCATCTTTCTCCCTGCGCAGTATGTCGTATTATCCGAATTATATATGCGGTCTCTACGGAAATACTTCCTAAAAAAATCTTCTGCCACACAGGAATACTGCGCGCCTGTATCCAGGAGTGCGGTGGCTGGGATGTTGTTCACCAGAACTTCAATCTTTGGAAGAGTCAAATTTTTCACAATAACTGTATTTAACTTGAAGGAAGAGGGGTTTTCTTGGCCTTCGGATTTCTGCACCCTCCCGTCAGCAGTAATCCGTTTTAGTTTAAATTTTCTTTCTTCTTTTCCATGCCTTCCTTCTTTTACCGCTGGCCTTCAGACTTTTTTTCTACCTTACTATTGAACTGTCGACGTTCGCCGGTTGTTATTGGATACTCAGGTTTCCTTGCCCACTGATTCGATTTGCTTCCGTAGCCGTTTTCTTGCCTTTGCTGTGGTCTTGGCGCACCAAATTGGCTTCGTTGCTCATACTGGCGTCTTCTTTCAATGTCTCCGTTCTTCTACTTTCAAACTGGATTGCTAGCTCAAATAACATTTCCAATGTAGTCGGATTCCTTAATTCAATAAAGTCTTGTACTTGGGGAAGTAACCTAGGCAAAACCACCGTGATTATCTCAGGATCCGGAAGGCTTCCATACAAGAGTTTAAAGACGTGAATTTTTCTTAAAATGAAGGTGGAAAGATTTTCGATTCGCTGCTGCTGGTATATGCTGAAGTTCCGCTTCTAACTTTGAACGATTTCTTACGGCAGGGAAGGCTTTTACTAAGGCAGTCTTGAAATTTTCGTAAGTATAGGTGGGACTTCCCGCTTGACCCAAGAGGCTTCTGCCTATACATTTGAACCAATTAAGCGCTTGGCCCCTCAAAGCGCTGGTAGCTAAGGCGACTTTCTGGAACTCATGGACTGGATACAGCATGAAGTGGTCATCCAATTTTCCCAAAAAACTGGTTACCGGTGAGTTTCCATTAAATGTTGCTTCTGGTTTCATCGATGCGCGCATGGTCTGGACGATGTACCCAAATCCTTCCAGGGCGGCAGCTGGCATTTCTGGATTCTGAGCCGCTTCTGCAGGCAGCACAGGTTCTTCTTGAAATTCGGCCATGGTTATTCTTCTTCGTCGGGCGCCACTATCAGGACTTGTATTCCTCTTTACTTGCCTTGGAAACATGAACTGTCCTGACTCGGAACAGGGAGCTTACTAAAGCTATGTTCAATAAATTGTGAAGTAGACAATACACACAGGAAGTGTATACAAAACCCTTTATTTTTTCTATCTTTACAGCGATTTCCGGAACTTCAGAATACAGAGACCAAGCACTTGTGATCTGAACGTAAGAATATAAAAAATACTAACTAAAAACTCTAACTAAAACTAACTTTGGATTAATATACAAGTGCCTAACTTCAAGATTGGCCGTTATTTAACAAAATTCGTATGTAGTACAGAGAGCTGCTAAAACTACGATACGTTTGAACTTATCAAGAGGACTAAACCTCTGGCCTTGAAGGCAACCAGCAACCGAGTAAAACTACTATGGCAAGTGGCCTGCTTCTAATAACTCCTTCCTCTCTCTTGCTTGGCAAAAAGCCACAACTTAAGTACTTGGCGTTAGCAAGACAAATTTGCATAAATAAGTTAAAGCTTTTAATTCTGGCCGGAAGTAGAAAATAAGAAGTGATAGTAAAGATTTAAAATAAAATAAACGTTAGTGAAACTTAGGATCCTTACAAGACTTATTAGGGCATTATCCCTAACAGTATCATTTTCTTTACCCATAAATGTCCAACCCAGTTTTGTTTTGACTGCAGTTAAACCAGAGGGTAATTCTAGGTATTCGTCAGTTAACAGTTTACCAATGACATCTACACCTATCAATAAATCAATTTCACTTTCCTCGCAAGATGTGTCACTGACCTCAATTTTTCTGCTTTTCAATTCCTCTATAATCTGAGCATTCTTGATTGTTGGAACAAATCCACATATCTTTTTTTCAGAAAAAGCTTCAAAACAACACCTAAAAGTGTTATCTAAACTGCTTATGTCAATAGCAAAAACAGAATGGGTTACAGGCGCAGTTTCCCTCCCCCCAAACAAACCATGAATTACTTTCTCCTGTCGAATAGGATCAGCCTTCATTCGCTTCATAATTTTCTCCCCAACGTATGATCGTTAGAATCCCGAATCCAAGAGAATCCTAATTTTTCTCTCTCGATCTTTAACTTTAATTAGAACACATAAAGTTTGCAAATAAACTTTCTCGCTGCTCTTACTATTATTAGAAAGGGAAACATCCAACTTAGAGTCATTTTGTTTTACAGAACTAACATTCTGAGGACACATAAATTTTATATGATCACAACTGCAAATGGGACACTTAATATTGGCTTTACATTGATTTTTTAAATGGCCAATTCTTAAACATGAAAAACAAACACCTTTCTTTTGTACAAGTTGCCTCTTTTCATTTAAGCTCATATTTTCAGCTTTAAAACACTTAGCACTCATATGAGGCTTACCACAAAATATACAAACATTTTGCTTACCTTTACTGGTTTCATTTGTACTTACCAGCGCGGCAGCTGTTGATAAATCTGAATTACCTGAAATAACATTTTTATTAAGACGCTTAACAGAATGAGTAAATCCTGATTGTGCTAATCTAATCATTTCTTCCGATTCTACTTCATGCCTTAAAAAACACATTAGTTTTTCAAGTGTCCTTTCAGAACTCTTTTCCTGTCCCTGTTCAGAAGTTCGACTCCGCTCCCAGGCACGTAGAATATTCTCAGGTAGGCACGACTCCACTAAAGGTCCCAAGAAATCAGCAAACTTTTCCTTAGTGCGTCCTAAGCTTTCCAGCGCTCGTAATTTACTTTCTATACTATCATAAAGTACTCCTAAGTCAGATGCCGTTCTGCCTGTTGTAGCATTCTTTGTAACAAGCCCAAGCAAATCTCTCACATAGATCTGCACCAGAAGGTCTTCTCTACCAAATCTTTCTTTCAGCTGCTCGATAGCTTTGGGATAATTCGCGGCGGTAACAGGAAAACTGTTCAAAAGTTGAGCTGCCTTTGAGCCAGGTACTGCACTTTGCACTAAGTACAAAAATTTATCTTCCGGCACAATATTCGCATCTTCATGAATTTTGGAAAATTGGCTCCAAAAGCCTAAAAATTCTCTTGCATCTCCAGAAAATTTTTTCAGTTCAAGTTTAGGAAGTTTAAACTTCCTGTTTTTATTTTCTTTAGGATCCGAAATCGAAACTAAAGCCATATCTGTAGTAACATTCATCGAATTCAACTGTCCTTTAAAGCTATAAAGGAATCTTTATATCCTTCAGCCGTATTAAATTCCTTCTCGAAATCAGCTTCCTTGGTTATTTCTAAAACACTGCTTTGAGTTGTGTCCAGGCGTTCAAATTTGTCAATTAGTTGCCCCAACAACACTTGCAATCTCTCAGGATCCGTACAAGTAGGCAATTCTTCTTCCACAATCTTCGTAGTTAACGTAAACGAAGTACGTTCACTTTTACGTTTTGCTTTTAACAACTCCATTTTAACAAAACGCCTAAATCAAAACTACTCGAAATCACACAAACATTCTGTCGCGGATGCCAAACTTTTATGTTGAAACTAAATAACGTTTGCATAATCCGAGTTCAGAAAACAAAACATTTATTTTACATGTTTTAAAGAAATAACGTTCTGAAACAACATGTTTCATCTACACAATCAATCGACGCTCTCACCAGAGCATTACGCCATCAAACTTGGCACACATCCAAAAGTACAAATCGAATAATTACAGAAGCGTTGTTGCCACACAAGAAAAGACATATAGTTACAAACTTCACACAATAATAAAACAAAAACACACTTTTGAAAAATAGACAATAATAATAAAAATAGTAATAATAAAATTCTTAACAATATTTTCTAGATTATGCAATAATACTGTGTAGTGGAAAGTGCATATATCTCATCCTAATTTTGTAATTTCTGTTTTAGTTCAACATTCGTCAAATGTGTGATAAACAAATTATCTAAATCAATTCAAAAATTAAAAACCTTCAAAAATAAATTTCTAACTCTGTTCTAAATTTTTTCCTCTATTTTTTTTAAAAGAGTTCCATAAACGTTATTAATTAGATATGTAATGAATTAAATTCATTTTTATTTAAACTAATCAGGTAAAAAAGTAAAACAACAGCAAAAAAAAAAGGGGGAAATAATATTTAAAAAAAAATCTGAAATGTTTCAGATTTTAAATTACGTGCAAAGGAGCGTTTTTTTAACATTTTGTCTGTTACATTTATTTATTAAATATCACGTTCTTCGCACTTAAACCATAAAATTCAGATCAATAGCAATAGCGCGGAATAGTTTTAAAATGAACCTATCTTTAGAATTTCCGATACAGAGTCTAGCGCGCTGGAGATAATATTGTTTTTCTGTATAACGTTGCCGTTGCTCGCTTTGAAATCCTTGAGTTTGTTAACAAAAAATTCGTTAAAGTTTTACAAAATAGGAAATCGATAATAAAACAAATTCCAAATTTCAAATTTGGTCTTCCACAAGCCCATGTTCGTAGGAGGATTACGTTATTCAAAATTCTATGGTTCTAGGTACCGTTGTTTTATCACAATGCGAGAAACATACATACATTTATGCAGATTCTTCATTATTTAATTTCTTTAAATATAAGACAGGGCGATAATATATGGTGGCATCAGTTTGAAAAGGGATTCGCCGTTTATAGTGAAATCGACGCAAAATCGCAAAACGAAAACAATAGTCCTTCCGGGATAAAGCTCCTTTGGACTAATAAGATCTGGGTTTACTGCTTTTAAATCGCTTAGTTTATTAATCAGTAATAGATTACGTGCGAAAATTAAATATCTTACGCTTTTCCGAACCATAACACACTGGCTCGTGGAAGATTTAATTATTTTATTTCTGGAAATGGCAAAATGATGCTTTTAAATTGTCGAAATTGCTGATTAAAATGTAAAGATAAATATGTCACAATTTTCCGAATGGCAACAGTCTAATTTCGAGCAGTGTTGCTACTGTTCTCTTTTAAATTCATAAGTTTGTTATTAAACAATCAATTTAATTCATACAAAATGTGAAATAAATAAATAAATAAACAAACAAAATCGAAATTCGGGTTTTGAGGTGTACATGCTCGTGCGCAAATTCGTGTTCAAAATTTGGTGACTTTAGGTTAGTGTGTGTAAATTAGGTGTCATCGTTTTTACACAAAGCAACGAATTACATACGTATAGATTCTCCATTATTTAATTATAGATAATATAATTATATACATATATGGCATAAAGTTCATTTAAAAATGAAATTGCTACAAGTGATTTTTATTTACTTTTCTCATTGATTCAAAATCGATCCTCGAGGCTAGATTGACTCTTCTTTCAATCAAATCGACCACTGGTGTTCTCTAGCTATCACTTTATGGACCTCTACCTTAAAATGCTAAACTTATACTTTCACTGTCATCAGTTTAAAAAAAAATATTGCGGAAATTTCCTATGAATGAAGTCAGAAAAGTGAATAATGAAAATTAGTAGTTCTAAATTTTGAACTCTTGAGCCTTTACAAAAATGTGCAGGCGGTCATGAAACTATTAGTAAAAGAAGATTAACAAACTCTTTTTTTTATGTCCATCAACCATAACTTTCCAACTTCTGATGTAATAACATTAGATATTGTCAGCATTAGAAATGATGCATTGGCAAATTTCCTCATAAAGTATCACAAATTACCTTAGAATGCAATGTTTAATTTTGAATAAATTACTGGACATTTTCGTAGCTTAGCAACCCTGGAATAAATTCCCGTTTTCCTTCACGTAATCAGTCCATCATTAAATGCAGACGATTGAAAGTCATAGCTTGAGAAGATAATTATTTTAAAATTTAATGCTTTTGCAGATTTTTCTATAATATTTAAAATACTTAAAATTTTAAATAATTTTTTACAACATAATCATCTGTGATAACATATAATTTCTATCGCGATTTGTTTTCTGGTGGAGAATAAATGTGTTTCATACGTAATATTTTTCTTTAGTATTCTGTAAATTTTGTCTTCATTTCATCTAGTAATTCAAGGTTTTTACCAGCTTTACCAAATGCATTATGCATTTCAAGACAGCGAATTTTTAGTACTTGAAGAAAATTATTAATTCATACTGATTCTGAGTTATTACTTTACTTTAAAACTTCAAAGAATTAAAACAATCTTTTCTGGTTGATGGTAACATTTTCTCAAATATCCGTGGTTCTACTGGCTTTAAACTTTCCATTTTTAAGACAAAACATTTCTGATATAATTTAAAATAAGGAGTGTTCGATTTTAACTAATCCATCAGTGACCGAACGGTGCAAAGCCGCTGACCACAGGTAGCTCAGGTCCGGTTAAGTATCCTCGCGAACGGGCTAGCTAGCTGCATGGGAGCTTTTGTCGTTTTCCCCATAGTGAATGCGTTATACGAGTCACTTTCCTTTAGGAAGTCCTTCACGATAGCATCCCGTACCTTAGGTAGATAGCCCTCGTGTGATTTGTCATAATCAAACCAAACCAATAGTTTTAACTTTGTTAGTTCCCAGTGACGGCGGGTCAAACCAATCCACTGGGCAGACAGCATATCGGCCAGATGGTTTTGCTGAGGAAATTAACTTTGCTACTCAAGTTCTTAGATTACAGGCTCACCAGGCCTATGTTTGATGATGGGACAGCTAAAATGCTGTGTTTCAGTCCTTTTCAAAAGTCCACAAAACACTTCGATGTGTTTCTTGCAAGATTAGTGCTGAGGGGTGCGAAAATGTTGCTGGACGAGTCAGCGTTTCAGAAATGGAAGAAGGGAGCAATGCTGGAAGGAGAACAATTTCAGTTTCCGCAAACGTACGGCGCTAGAGATGGAAGATACAACTTAAATACTGTTAATGGGCTTCCACAACGTGAACAGTTATGATTTCTGTAGATAGTTACAATACAGGTTAAGGTATGACTGTATATATACCAGGTATCAGGTATATCAAGATATACCTGGTACAATCAACTATGTAATACACTGGGAGTGTGACTACGAACACTTAACAAAGTTACCGATGCAAAAGTTTGAGTTTATTCGGAAAAAAAAAATCCTGATTATCCTATCTGAAGAAAAGGTGTGGGGTAAAAACTAGAGGTGTACAATTTTAAAGTGGACAAAATGTTAAGCTTTTTTCTAAGGACGTTTGAAACAAGTCAGTATAATAGTGTGTAGAGACATGAGGTAGTTTTGGAAGCAGGCAAGATGAAAAATATGCAACACCTTCGCCGGGAATCGAACCACAGACCTCTGGAATACCCGCCCAGCGTGCAGACCACCACACCACGAAGGCATGCCAAGAAGACGGGAGAAATACCTTATATACTCCCCCTTTTAAAGGGTGACTGAGGTTTTTAGGGGAACCAATCGCCAAATCCTGGGTGGGGAGAATCATCATCCATTTTAGTTCTGGCGCCATTGTAGAGACATCAGGTTATTTTTGAAACAAGAGAGAGGAAAAATGAGCAAACGCCTTCGCCCGGAATCGAACCGCAGACCTCTGGAATACGCACCCAGTGTGCTACCGTTACACCACGAAGGCACGCCAGGAAGGTGGGAGAAATACCTTATAAATGTAATCTTTAAAATTGAAATAAACCATAATAATAGCAGTGAAGTATGAACACAAGAAGAAAAGTAAATTGAAATATGAAAAATGTATGTATATACAATATTAAATCTAAAAAAATTAAAAACACATAAAAAAGAAATAAGACAGAAGCAAATAAAAATAAATAGAAGAGAAAAGAAAATGTTAACTAAAATAAGATAGATTAAACGAGTGAATAGAGTATACAGGGGCTGTGCTGGCGACCAGGATGGCTGAAAGTTACTCCAGCCTGTTTGAGATCTTATATGTGATACTGACGCAATCGCATATGCGTTCCAAAACATAACAATTTTTTTAAGTAATTTCAGCCTATGAGAGGGATGTTCTGCAGTCTCTGCAAACAAACACATAGTGATCCCCACTTCCTGCCACCCCGCAGGAGCACTAGTCATTTACACGTCGTCTAAAGCAATGCAGATAAATCATGAAGGGCCCATGTCAACCCCTTCTTGTTGCCCATATCCTGTTAGAAAATACTAAATTAGTTTTAACTACCTACACAGAATTCTAAAGCATGATAAGCTAGCTTATTTCTGTTTTCACACAACTTTAATCGGTTGCCATCCACAAGTTACAAAATTATTAAATTCTAAATGTTATATTATTTCATATCAAAAATCTAAAATTTGAAGCAGGATAAGAATTTTAAACTTCCTATTTTCGTTTTTATCTTTCTTCAAAAGTCAGATACTGCATCTCGTATTCTTACTAGCAGTTACCTCGTATTCTTACTAGTAGTTTTTCAGTTTAAACTGTGCCTCAAAAACTAATAATAAGATTAAAATCATTGTGTAGTTTCCATGACAAAGGCATAGATAAATGTAAAACAATATTTCCTTTTTTGAGCTAGTGCTTAACTCATTCCCAGTTGAATAATTATAAAAAGAGGTTCCGCTCTCCACACCAAAAAGAAAAGAAAAGAAAAAAAAAAAAAAAAAGCAATGCATCTAGAAAGAATATCTTAAAATTTCCTTTAAATTTTAACAAACAAGTATATACGTAAACAGCAAATTTAAAGTTAAAAAATGTGCAAACATGTAAAAGATTTAATTTTCGAACTAATCTACAATATCTTTTAAATTCAGATAGCATAAGTAAATCATTTAAAAAAAAAAAATTTTTTTTTAAATTTTTAGATTAATTTTATTTGCTAACTTGGTCAATTTATTTTCAAGGTTTGGTTTTGCACTTGATTTACTTATGCTATCTGAATTTAAATGATATTGTAGATTAGTTCGAAAATTAAATCTTTTATGTGTTTGCACATTTTTTAACTTTAAATTTGCTTTTCACGTATATACATGTTTGTTAAAATTTAAATTTCATTCCTTGCAGCAATGGCGCAAAGTATTAATTAAATTTGTATTTAAATTCAATTTATTCTTTTAAAATTTCGTTTACATTACGTTGCTAAAAATTTAAAGCTATTGATATAGCTTTAAATTATTGGCGAAAAGCAGCGTAATTAGGCGAAATTTTCTTGTGCATTAGATCGAAAACAAAATATTTTTTTTTTAATCATTTTTGTTGGTACATTTAACCGAAGACATATTTTTCTTCAGAAGACTTAGCAGGGAAAAAAAAAAAAAAATTTTAAAGAGTAGATTCTTTTTGTCTTGAACCTCATAATGCTTTTCTGGCTTTCAGAGAAGTCACCAATGAGAGTAGTGCAAAGAAGATGACATCATTATCCCTTCGACCAATCAGATGAGTTGTTTCAGTCACCGAACTCAAAAACGAGAGAACTTCACTGCCGGCATTAATTCAGATTCTCCCTGCCGACTCATTATAAGTCAATTCGGTGAGAAAAATATTCGAGAGCAGATCATCTGCCATATCTACCTGCTTGTTACTTGTATTAGGAACCACTAACTTTTGTCGAAATGGTGAGTATATGCTTGATTTTGATTCAAATTTACTTTATTTCTATAAGAGTTTTGATTAAAAGTACTCACATTTTTTTAATTGTAAATTTCTTAATTATTACAGATGCGCATTTTAAAATTCTCCATCTTGAAATTATTATTACTTTGAAAACTGAACATTAAAATATTCGAATATGAAGATTCGAAGGTTATAAAGTACTTGTTCACAAATTTTTCTACTATATACCCCGTATACAGAACGAAAATTAATATATGTGTGTATAATTTTATTTAAATAATTTTCTTTTTAGTATTTTGACATTTTTTTTTTATTTATGCCATTTCACTTTCAAGAAAGCAATAAACTAAAGAAACCTCCGAAGCAATCAAAGCTGAAAAAATTTTTATTTAGCTGAGTTTTATTTTCGTTTAACAGTAAAGTAATTTTATTAGTTCGGATCATCAAGCATTATTTTTTTATTTAACTTTTAAAAATTCCTTTTCAGGAGTTTTAGACTGTAAACTGGTGTTTTAGAAATATTTTTTCATTTTATTTTTAATAATACAGTAGAATATTGTGTCGGAATAGCAAAATTAAAATAATCATTTGACATCAGATAGCAATATTGAATATATTTTGAAAAAATCTGATTAATGTTGGCAATGAGTATTGCTTTCTAAAGACGTCAGCGTCTATTTTAAAAACTGTGTATGCAATTGTATTTTGCGAGCGTTTGCGTCATTACATTACGAATGTACGAATGTATCATGTTTTATAATTACGAGTGTACGAATATTTTGGTATGTTTGAATCTGGCAATTAAATCGGTCTATTGTTATTTTTCTCGAAGTATTACATTGATGTAAGAAGGTAGAAGCTAATAATTGTAAATGTATTTATTTTCTTAGTAACATTTTCTTTTCTTAATTTACTGTTTTGTAAGAAAATGGTATCTAATAACTTGCAAAATATGTATGTGTTAATATTCCTCAATCTGTGTTATCAGTAAGGCTGCTGATAACAAGCCGATAGTGGTTAAGTTTTAGAACAATTGAAAGTTTTGCATAAAATTTCGAAGGAGAACATTCAGAACCATTTTTATTAATAACAAGCAGATTATTATATGTATTTATAAAACATTACTCCCCCTGTGTTTAACGGTCAACTGTACTGATATACTTTACTTGCAGATGATGGTGAAGATTCAGCATCAATTATTTCATTGCATATTCGTAGACTTCAGAATATATACTTAAAATAGAGGAAATAATTGAAATTTTGCATAGTATATGGGGGGGGGAGTTTATTTTTCTTCTTTTGATTTAAAAAACAAGCTAGAATTAATATTTTATGCTTTAATGCTAATACATCTATTTTAATTTTTAAGAATTTTCGTGTAACAACCAGTTACTTTTCGAAGTTTGATTTTGTAATATGATAGCCTGTTTCTTTACTTTTTCATGGAGAAAATATAAAGTACTGTCAGCACCACTTCTGAACTTTTAATCGCTCATGCTTTTAAAATTCATTTTCTTATAATCATTATTATTTAGTTACTGTTTAAATTTTTTTCTTTCCTTTTTTACCGGAATTTCGTTACTGAAATTCGAGATAAAAAAAGTTAAAACATCATTCTATTTGCCATGCTAAAGAAAGGTTTTGAAATTCATCCCACATTTTAATTTGATGCTAATAGTCATTAAATTATTTATTTCTTTGCACTTAAAGCAAGTTAATTTTATTTATTTTCTACTATGAATGTCTAAATAAATTTTAAAATTTAATTGATTTGATTTTTGAATTATTTTGTATTATTTTATTTTACTTATATTGTTTAATTTGAAAATAAATTTAAAAAAATATATTATGCATGCAGCAGAATATCAAAAATATTATTTTAGGGAAATATGTAAATGTGTATCTGATTTTTAGCTCCGAAGAGTTATTATTAGCCTCGAAACACGATTTTGCGTTCTTTCACTTTTCATTCGAGATTGTTGCAATTCGGAAAAACATAAGATATTACTCTCTCATCTTTAATTTTCCTGTTAATAATTAACAAAAAGCAATAGAAGCATTCTTAAAATAATCGGTTTTTATTTTGTAATCGGATTGATTTTAATAAAAAAATAATAATTAAAAAAATCTGAAAGCTTTCAGATTTTGTATTACGCCCAAGAGGCGTTTTATTTAACGTTTTGTATGTTACCTATTCTTCGCACTTAAGCCATAAAATAAAATTCAACAGCAGTATCACAAAATAATTTTCTTAATCTTTAGAATTTCCGATACATAGTCTCGAGTGCGCTGGATATAATTTTCTTTTTTCTCGTACAGTGTTGCTATTGCACGCTTTAAAATTTTTGAGTTTGTTAATCAAAAATTCGTCGAAGTTTAGATAATAAGACAATTTCCAAATTTGGGCTTCCAGATGCCCAAATTTGGATTCGAGTGGGGGACTACGTAATTCAAAGTTTGATGTCTCTAAATACAGTTTTTTGTTCACAGTGCGAGAAACATACATTGATTCATGCAGATTCTTCATTATTTAATTTCTTTAAATGTAATGTAGGGCTCTAATACTTGATGGCAACAATCTGAAAAGTGAAACACCGTTTATAGTCAACCAACGCAAAATGTCAAAACGAAATAATAGCCCTTCTGAGCAAATTGCCCCTTTGGGCTAAAAATTGATTTAATTCATGATATATGTAAATAAAATCATTAAATATCTTAATAGAATTACATTACATATTCTTTCACGTTTTAAATATATATAATTTTTCTCGCGTTTGTCTAAGTGCATATTCATCTAATATCTTATAAAATGCTTCGCTTTTCCATCTGGGCCATGCCTATAAATAATCTCTACTGATAAACTATATCGATCTCTAAAAGAGCGCTTTATGGATAGTTAAAATCTGAATCCTTTCAGACAATTTTAAACCTTTTTTTTAGCTTTATTTATTTATTTTTCTTGGCAACATCATTCATTTCACTAAAATTCTTTCTATACTGTAGAAAAAGAAGGAATTATTTAAATTTATTTTAAAAAAAGATTCAGTTTATTCTTATATAATTTTTTTGGTTATGTCTATGGTATACTTTCCTATATTGAAAATATATTTAACTGTAGGGGGGGGAATATCACTTTTATGCTCCTTAAGAATATACTGCGATGAAAATAAAAATCCCTTTAACCCCCCCCCCCAAAAAAAAAAAAAAAAAACATGGAAAAGAAAGAAAAAAAGCTTTGATGAACGTGAACCACCATCGCTTGCCAAGAAAATCTCATCATATTATTATACTGTTATTTTGTTCTAGTTGAATATTTCTTAAAACCTCTTTTTGCCAAGCAAGGAAGAAGTTCTTTCACATGACCGTCGCTTTTAATTTACTATTTTAATATACTGCTTTTTCCCCCCTTAATACAGAATGCTTTATTTAGTTATTTACTTGTTATTTATGTCTGCTATCATTAGCGGTCAGACAGAGAACTGCGTAACTAACTTCCGTTTGTCGTTTTATTTTTCTTCTTTATCAGTTTTTATTTAGCAATTAAGTTGCAAATTCTCCTAAAACTAATTTACGCCGTCAAAATAACCGTCCTTGATCTTTAATCGGGATAATGTGCGTGTCTGGAGGACGTGATTTTTCGCTCGTATTTAACCTTCATCTTGATACAAAGACTCGTACTCTTTTCCTAGCACGCTTTTCTCCTACTAGCCACGATTTCGAGATGTTTTAGATGAAATATAAGCAAGTTTTAGTGCGAGAAGAATTGAGCTGTTGCCTCTGTGTGGGCAGTAGCTTTTCATTTTGGTTTGACCTGCTTCAATTTTATCGGACCAAAACTAAATTATTAATCATTTTGTTACAGTTACAGAAACTAGCATTTTAACAAGAATTCTTAAGTATGGTCAGAATCATAATCTATCAGATGGTAGCTTTTATAGTTAAGCCGTGGCAAATACTTTTTAATTAAAACAATAATAAACGCATATCCATTATATTTCTTATACTATACTCTTTTTCGACACATGGATTTTTCATTGCTTACGTACACAAGTCGTGGATCCTAGATTATCAGTCTAACACTCTGGCAGGCAAGGCCGTACGTATACGGCCTAGAATATTTTTCGTGACGCCTTTAAGAAAGTATATATTCGTGCATCTTGAAGAAATATGACCAAAAAATTAAGGCTGTACTTGAAAAGTATAGGTACATGTATAAGCAAAGGGCACACCAGGTGTTTACCAATAGGTGATTTAAGTGATGTCTACGTCTACTAATTATCCAGATACACAAAAACGCCCTTTAAGGCCCCGAGAGTAGCCACGGTTCTCCGCACCCTACGTTCAACTTACTGTGCACCACAGGCTATGAAAAGGACATAAATCCGAGTATAAGAGACCAAGGGCATTCGGGAATTAAAATCAAGAAAATAGCTCTTTCTCATGTTTTTTTTTTTTTTTTTTTAAATTTTGGCTGTTTTAGAGAAACTTTGTGCTAGTCAGGTACGTCACAAATTCTTTCGATTAATATGGTTTGTTGAAAGCATTGTTCCGCTGAGTCCATGATCTGCTAACAGGAAAAATAGGAGGTGGAGTTGGAGAGTTGCAGATCTGCCTAATTAAGTGTTTTAGAATGATCAGTGGTAGGAGAAACGACATACGATCTCTGAAACTATTTTCCTGTCATCAATGCCACGAAGGATGATTAATAATAAATAAGAGCAAACTATTGATTAAAATATAAGAGTGTTTACGTATTTATCCGTCAACCGGCCAACTACTGCAATTTAACGCCAAGTGTAGATGGCCATGTCCTTTAGAATTCCGCAGTAATGACTGGCTATTGTCGACCGCTGCCGGAATTTTCGTCAACCGTGGATTCGATAATACGTAAGTACCGGTTGAAAATGAGAATTTTCATACCTGTTAAATTACTTTTTTAATGAATACCTCTATGGTTTATGAGAGCACACTTTTGTGTCTGCTCTGTCATTGCAAATATTAACAATTTTGTTTACATGAAATGAGTGTTCAAGATTAGTAATTTTGAATTTGATATTATATTATAAAATTATTACTAATAAAAGAATAAATTACTATCGTAAGCCATCGATGTAGAACAAAATTGTTTTTATAAATAAATTTAAAAAACTTATAATTAATATTTTACAGCATCAAACCCCACAACCACGAACCATATCATAAATACTTTTATGCACCACAAAGAATGCCGTGTTACCATAAGTATTTTCCTATGCCAAGCCACACAGAACTCTCGTTTCTGAAGTATGTTCCCGTACCACAATACCACTACTTACCATGTTACCATAAACATTCATATCATTATAAATACGTAAATATATAAATATACAAAATGCGATCCATACTATAACATGCGGGACATTTCTAGAAGCAGTTACAGAACATAGACATTTTTTTTTTAAATTCTGTAAGTTAACTACTCCTAGTCTACGCTTGGTTTCCTGTTCATTTAAACGTCTGCACGTGATTTCCATTGCCGTTTCTAACGGTCATTAACAAATCGAATTGTTCTAGGGGAATTCAGCTTAGCTTTTAACCGAATATTGATTATTCTAATGCAATCCATTTTGGTCCGTTAGCTGCAGGCATACTTTCAAATCAAATAAATGATCCGAGTACGTAGATGCGTCCACTAGAGTTTGGTTACGTGAATGGTTATCCACATTAAAAAGAAAATATGCAATCCAATTCGGATTTATAGTTTATAATACTGAAGGTATAGTTTGAATTCAAATTTAGAGAAATATATGTTTCATGAATTAAGTTCTCAGATCTTTTTTCAAAAGCTCATCAGTGGTCATGCTGCAAAAATGCTGAACCCTGGTAGTTCGACCCGGGTTCAAATCCCGGTATATTAACTTAGACCTGAGGTGCATGGAAGTTTTCGTTTACTTTCTTTGTGTGTGAAGTGCCTAAGAACCAGTTATTACCTTAAAACGTCTTCCACAAAGTATCTCCACCCCAGGTACATACCTTTCGTGTGCTTTTTCATAAAGGTTACAAGGTTTTCTCTTCTCGACCAGAAATCTTTGAGCGTGGGAATTCACTGACTCAGAGCCTGCCGCAAAGCAACTACTGCTATGAGGAACTAATGTAATTGTCTCTTCGTTTCCCCACTTCTGTGAGTCAAGTGACATTAATGAACTCCAGTATTGGAAAGAGTATAACGTCGCTTGGCTACTGAGCTTGCTTTGTTACGATCTAATCTTCTGATGCATTTTCTGCGAAATTTTCCAAAGAGCCTGTTTACAAATTCATTGGCTTTTATGATGTCTGCTTCAGACAAGGTATATCATGATTGCCTGTTCTTCTAAAGATCACGATTTCTGCATTATTTTACAGCTAATTAACAAACTATTTAATTTTCAAAAGTTTAGTCGAAAAATTAATTAAGTTCCCCCATCTTTCTTTACGGAGGGGCATGAAATTGTTAGCAGGAGAAATGTGGTTTATGGTGTATGTTAAAAAACACTCATATTTGGTTGCATGTTATTCATTTTATCGAACTCATAACGTTCTTGTGTGTTCATTTTGTTCATTGGCGTTGTCACAATATAATTTACTAGTTAAAAGGTATGCCGTTTTAGTAAGATACGTTTCGTTTAAATGAAGTAAAACTGCATAGGAGAAGATATGTTACGTTTTGCCTTCTAAATGAATTTTCTAACTTGACGTGTTAAGTTACTTACGGATTGATTACATGGGCCTCATTTTTGTTCTCCCAAGGTCGGAGATAAAGAGTTTGTAATGAACAGCACAGAAGTACATAGTAGTTGGAAAAAAATATGGAAACACCCTGTAAAATGCATGTTTGAACTGACATGTTTATTCTTGGAAAAGGTGTTGTTGGCGCTGATGTATTTGCTCATTAACGCCACCTGTATAACATCTTCAATACATTGTCATTCGTTATATACATATCATTCTTTAGTTGTGAGTGTATCATGTCGGAGCTAAATGAATTGGAACGCGGGCAAATTGTTGGGGCTGGTATGGTAGGAGCTTCCGTAACCAAGGTAGCTGAATTATTTGGTATTTCAAAAGGCAGAGTATCTAAGATTTTTAATTCATACAGAGAAACCGAAAAGAAAAGATCTGTTAAATCGCAGTAAGGACAAAAATGTGTGCTGAGTGATCATGACAGATGATCATTGAAGGAAATTGGGTATAAGAGGTCTACAGCCGCAAAAGTGACTGCTGGACTGAATGTCGCACTCACAAACCCTGTTAGCACCAAAACAGTATGATGGGAGCTTCACAAGTAGAGTATATGTGAGTGATCTACAATTTAAAAGCCACACATCTGGGATCAGAATGCCTGCAAGAGGATAAAGTGGTGCCAAAGTCATAAAACCTGGACTGTAGATAAATAAAAGGCTGTCATTTGCTCGGGTGAGTCTCGCTTCGTACTGTTTCGGACTTTTGGGCGAGTTTACGTCCTCCGAGGCTGTTCTGGGCGTGTTACGTTAAGAACTCCTGTTCACTCAGCTCATATCGTGCAGGACTGGTTTTCTGATCATAAGGGGGAACTTTCACATCTACCATGGCAACTACAGTCACCAGATATCAATATTCTCGAGCTTTTATAAGTTATTTTGGAAAGAAATCTGCCTAAGCGCCATTCACCACCATCATCGTTAACTGAACTTGCCAACATTTTAGAGGAAGAATGGTACAAGATTCCCATGCAAAGCATACAAGACCTCTTTTTATCCATTCCGAGATATTGCAAGCTGTTTTAAAAGCCAACGGTTTTAAAAATATCGGTATTGATTTCACTTTGCAATTGCAGTTTCAGTTTCATTATAATTGTTAAGTTATCAGTTTTTGCCGTAACAGTTGCGAAAAACAGTTGCCAGTTCATTGATTATAACCGACTAGGCTTTTCGAAGCTTGTAATACGCGTACAAAATTTAGAATAAAGAAAAATGTATTTAATTAAAATTATTAGGAGGAATGCAATTTAAAAAGTATAAAAATAAACAAAAGAAAAATTACGCATATAATTAACAAAAGTATTTATTAAGTTTAATGTTTACTGCTACTTCTTTTTTATTCAGTTATTATTGTTAATTAAAACAAATTAATAAAGTTGGATTTAGTTCCAACGAAATGACTCAGTTAAATTTTATGCTTATGCTGCTAACTGTTTGTTAAATTTCTTCATATATTTATTGTATTTAATTGATTTTGAAAAAGGGTATTTGAACACTGTCATCTTCTTAACTCAAATTCAGACCTTTAAATCGCCATTTTACTTGATCTTTTAGATCTTGAGCTTCGATAACTAGTGTGTCTTTGAGAAAAATAATACTTTTCAAAACGGAAGCTGACATTTTTCGAAAGAGCTGTGAATGGCTAAATTGTTTTCGAATTCAGAAAGAGGAAAGAAAAGTGGGTTCAAAAGCGGATGTTGTAGCTTTTGAGGCGTATTATTTTAATGTGCCTGAAACGTTTTTGTTCGCGATCTTCTTCTTCTTCTTTTTTTTTTTTTTTCTTTTTTTTCGAAATCTAATACTTTGACGTCCACTTTATTTTTTTATTACTGCGAAACCTCTAATGTGAACATTCGATGCATTTTACATTAGATTTTTAAAAAGGATTTGACACTGTACATACTTTGAATAGGGCATATCTTCAAGAATTTTGTAGGGTTCCCTTATTGTAACTAGAAATTAAAGTCCTACAGACTCTGACAAGTAGGGAGTTATCCCTATGTGTTAACAATTCACAAAATACAGAAAATTTCAATAACCTTGAACATAAAGGCAAAACTTTTGTTGCAGACGAAATTTCCATCACTTGAGAATACTTTATTAACAGAACAGTCAATTAAATTCAAACGTCGATAATGTAGTCTAAGACTACACATTAAATAGAATTAACTACCTCAGATATTTAATCGGAACGTTATTTAAAACGGCTACCGAGAACGCTGACGCCGAAATATCATTTTTAAGCAGAGCTGCTGAAAATGCTAACAACAAGAAGGGAGATCCAGAAACTCTCTAACTAAAGGATTAAAACCCACATCTTAAATGCACACAGAGTTAACTTGCATTCTGGTGAGGAATACCATATAACTGGTTTATTAACATAAGCTAGTTTATAACTATCTGCGAAATAATTTTGTTTGAGATTTTTGCGAAATAACTATGTAAGGTTAAACCTAATTAGCAATTAAATTGCACTTGTTTTAGACGAGTTTTCGTCTTCGTATGCATTAGAATTCTAAAACACAGACAAATCAACAGCGCCCGAGTGGTAAGACTGCTAAACACTGGTAGTTTGACCTAGATTCAAGTCTCGGAGAACAAGCTGGCAGCATGGGAGTTTTGTGGTT